>NW_027150402.1:0-1200000 GCF_031143425.1 Pleurodeles waltl | reverse complement strand
TACATTGGCATACTGGAACACCCTTATAATTCCCTAGTATATGGTACTGAGGTACCCAGGGTATTGGGGTTCCAGGAGACCCATATGGGCTGCAGCAATTCTTTTGCCACCCATAGGGAGCTCTGACAATTCTTACACAGGCCTGCCACTGCAGCCTGAGTGAAATAACGTCCACGTTATTTCACAGCCATTTACCACTGCACTTAAGTAACTTATAAGTCACCTATATCTCTAACCTTTACCTGGTAAAGGTTGGGTGCTAAGTTACTTAGTGTGGGGGCACCCTGGCACTAGCCAAGGTGCCCCCACATTGTTCAGGGCAAATTCCCCGGACTTTGTGAGTGCGGGGACACCATTACACGCGTGCACTACACATAGGTCACTACCTATGTGTAGCTTCACAATGGTAACTCCGAATATGGCCATGTAACATGTCTAAGATCATGGAATTGCCCCACCAATGCCATCCTGGTATTGGAGAGACAATCCCATGATTCCCCGGGTCTCTAGCACAGACCCGGGTACTGCCAAACTGCCTTTTCAGGGGTTTCACTGCAGCTGCTGCTGCTGCCAACCCCTCAGACAGGTTTCTGCCCTCCTGGGGTCCAGCCAGGCTTGGCCCAGGAAGGCAGAACAAAGGACTTCCTCAGAGAGAGGGTGTTACACTCTCTCCCTTTGGAAAAAGATGTTAAGGCAGGGGAGGAGTAGCCTTCCCCAGCCTCTGGAAATGCTTTCATGGGCACAGATGGTGCCCATTTCTGCATAAGCCAGTCTACACTGGTTCAGGGACCCCTCAGACCTGCTCTGGCGTGAAACTGGACAAAGGAAAGGGGAGTGACCACTCCCCTGACCTGCACCTCCCCTGGGAGGTGCCCAGAGCTCCTCCAGTGTGCTCCAGACCTCTGCCATCATGGAAACAGAGGTGCTGCTGGCACACTGGACTGCTCTGAGTGGCCAGTGCCAGCAGGTGACGTCAGAGACTCCTTCTGATAGGCTGCTTCAGGTGTTGCTAGCCTATCCTCTCTCCTAAGTAGCCAAACCCTCTTTTCTGGCTATTTAGGGTCTCTGCTTTGGGGAATTCCTTAGATAACGAATGCAAGAGCTCATCAGAGTTCCTCTGCATCTCTCTCTTCACCTTCTGCCAAGGAATCGACTGCTGACCGCGCTGGAAGCCTGCAAAACTGCAACAAAGTAGCAAAGACGACTACTGCGACACTGTAACGCTGATCCAGCCGTCTTCTCGACTGTTTTCCTGGTGGTGCATGCTGTGGGGGTAGTCTGCCTCCTCTCTGCACTAGAAGCTCCGAAGAAATCTCCCGTGGGTCGACGGAATCTTCCCCCTGCAACCGCAGGCACCAAAGAACTGCATCACGAGTCCTCTGGGACTCCTCTCAGCACGACGAGCGAAGTCCCTTGAACTCAGCAACTCTGTCCAAGTGACTCCCACAGTCCAGTGACTCTTCAGTCCAAGTTTGGTGGAGATAAGTCCTTGCCTCCCCCACGCTAGACTGCATTGCTGGAAACCACGTGTTTTGCAGCTACTCCGGCTCCTGTGCACTTTTCCAGGATTTCCTTTGTGCACAGCCAAGCTTGGGTCCACGGCACTCTAACCTGCATTGCACGACCTCCTGAGTTGTCCTCCGGCAGCGTGGGACTCTCTTGTGCAACTTCGGGTGAGCACCGTTTCACTCCACTTCGTAGTGCCTGTTCCGGCACTTCTGCGGGTGCTGCCTGCTTCTGAGAGGGCTCCTTGTCTTGCTGGACGCCCCTTCTGTCCCCTCACGCAATTGGTGACATCCTGGTCCCTCCTGGGCCACAGCAGCATCCAAAAACCCTAACCGCGAGCTTTGCAGCTAGCAAGGCTTGTTTGCGGTCTTTCTGCGGGAAAACACTTCTGCACGACTCTTCACGATGTGGGACATCCATCCTCCAAAGGGGAAGTTTCTAGCCCTTGTCGTTCTTGCAGAATCCTCAGCTTCTACCATCCGGTGGCAGCTTCTTTGCACCCACATCTGGCATTTCCTGGGCATCTGCCCACTCTCGACTTGATCGTGACTTTTGGACTTGGTCCCCTTGTTCCACAGGTACTCTCGTCTGGAAATCCATTGTTGTTGCATTGCTGGTGTTGGTCTTTCCTGCAGAATTCCCCTATCACGACTTCTGTGCTCTTTGGGGAACTTCAGTGCACTTTGCACTCACTTTTCAGGGTCTTGGGGCGGGCTATTTTTCTAACCCTCACTGTTTTCTTACAGTCCCAGCGACCCTCTACAAGGTCACATAGGTTTGGGGCCCATTCGTGGTTCGCATTCCACTTCTAGAGTATATGGTTTGTGTTGCCCCTATCCCTATGTGCCCCCATTGCATTCTATTGTGACTATACATTGTTTGCACTGTTTTCTATTGCTATTACTGCATATTTTGGTATTGTGTACATATATCTTGTGTATATTTGCTATCCTCATACTGAGGGTACTCACTGAGATACTTTGGCATATTGTCATAAAAATAAAGTACCTTTATTTTTAGTATATCTGTGTATTGTGTTTTCTTATGATATTGTGCAAGTGACACTAGTGGTACTGTAGGAGCTTCACTCGTCTCCTAGTTCAGCCTAAGCTGCTCTGCTAAGCTACCTTTTCTATCAGCCTAAGCTGCTAGACACCCCTATACACTAATAAGGGATACCTGGGCCTGGTGCAAGGTGTAAGTACCCCTTGGTACTCACTACAAGCCAGTCCAGCCTCCTACACTTACACACTAAGGGGTCCTCACCAACAGGTTTGCCATTAACTTGGACATGGCCTGCTGAAATAGCAGATCTGTAGTTGTTTACTGACCTGTAAGCTAAACCGGAGTCCACCAATGAGGACAGAAAATCGATTATAAGGCAGACATCTGTTCGAAGGGAATCTGCATTCCTTTCGTTACACCAAGATACCCATCTTTGCCAAGCGGATGAGTATCGTTTGTGGGTACTAGATGCCCAGGCCTGGTTGATATAGGCCGAAGCCTGTGCCGAAATGCGTGGCAATTTCCATCTTTTCCTGAAACCCTCCAAGCTACTAACTTCAACTGGTCTGACCTGATCAAAGGATGTGGAAGGCTCACTGGGTCCAATAGGAGATTCTGTCTCGACGTTTTCAGAAGAGGGATATTGCATGGCATGTCCAAAGCCATGTGAAACCAAGGCTGGGTTCTCCAGAGAGGCGTGATCCGGATAAACTCATCTCTCTGGTGTTGCGCCTGAGCTAGTACTCTGGGAATAATTCTGAACAGGGGAAATGCATAACCCAGATGAGGTAACCAGTCCTGCAGGAACGTATCTGTCACCAGGGCCTCTGGATATGGCCGCCAACTGAAGAAACGTGGAAGCTGGCGATTGAGCCGAGAGGCAGAGATCCACCGAGCAGGGGCCCCATCTGCGATTGAGGTGAAAGAAAACCCTTGGATGCAACCTCCAATCGCTGAAATCCTGAATGTGGCGACAGTGCCAATCCGTAACAGAATTTTTTTTAGCCCAGCAGATATTCCGCTATGAGAGTAATCCGATGCTGCAGACAAAAATGCCAAAAATCCTTGGCAATCTCCGCCAACATCTGGGACTTCGTACCTGTAGGAAAGTACCCTCTTTCTTGGCATGGTTACCCTTTTTCTCCCTGATGTCAGTGTGCTTGACTGGGTTCACTGGGATCCTGCTAACCACGACCCCAGTGACTATGCTTTTTCTCCCAAAACTCTGTATTTCACCAACAATTGGCATACTGGTGCCCCCTTTTAAGTCCCTGGTATATGGTACCTAGGTACCCAGGGCATTGGGGTTCCAGGGGATCCCTATGGGCTGCAGCATATATTTTGCCACCCATAGGGAGCCCATGAACAGGCTTCTGCAGGACTGCCATTACAATCTGGTCACTTATAAGTCACCCCTATGGCAGGCCTTCCAGCCCTGAGGGCAGGGTGCAAAGTACCTGTGTGTGAGGGCACCCCTGCACTAGCAGAGGTGCCTCCACGAACTCCAGGACCATTTTCCTGGACTTCGTGAGTGCGGGATGCCATTTTACGCATGTATTGGAGATAGGTCACTACCTATGTCCAGTTACATAATGCTAACTCCTAACATAGGCATATTTGGTATCAAACATGTTGGAATCATACCCCAAGGCTTTTGCAAGCGTTGGTTGTATTATTCCATGCACTCTGGGGCTCCTTAGAGGACCCCAGTATTGCCATTACAGCATTCTGAGGGTTTACAGGGAGCCCAAGTTGCTGCCACCTACCAGACCGGTTTCTGTCCTCCTGTTGCTTGAAAAGCTCAAGCCCAGGAAGGCAGGACAAAGGATTTCCCATAAGCAAGGGGTGTTAAACCCTCTCCTTTTGGAAATAGGTGTTACAGGCTTGGGATGGGTAGCCTCCCCAAGCCAGTAGAAACGCTTTGAAGGGCACATTTGGAGCCCTCCTTGCATAAACCACTGTAAACCTGTTCAGGGAACCCCAATCCCTGCTCTGGCACAAAACTGGACAAAGGAAAGGGGAGTGACCACTCCCCTGTCTATCACTACCCCAGGGGTGGTGCTCAGAGCTCCTCCAGAGGGTCCCTGGGTTTTGCCATATTGGATTCAAGGTTGGCAGGGAACTCTGGGAGCATCTGGGTGGCCAGTGCCAGGGGGTGACGTCAGAGCCCTCCCCTGATAGGTGCTCACCTGGTTAGGTGACCAAGTCCCCTTTCAGGGCTATTTAGGGTCTGTCCTTTGGGTGGTTCCTCAGATTCAAATTGCAAGACTCCACCAGGAATCCTCTGTATCCTCCACTTCGACTTCTAACCGAAGAAACTGCATCTGGACTCTTCAGGACCCTACAAACTGCAACAAAGAAGCAATATGTCTCCAGCAACATTGTATCTCCGGCTCCTTCCAGCAACTGCAACAATTTCCTGGTCGTGCATCCTCTGAGGACAGCCTGCCTTCAGCCTGCATCAGAAGAAAGAAGGAATCTCAGTTGGGGTAAAGGAGTCACTCCCCTGCTTCTGCAGGCACCAACTGCAACGACGACCGGCTGCGTGGATCCCCTCTCCTGCTGAGCTGCGTGGATCCTGCATCATGGGTGGTGGACTGAAGTGGTCCCAACGGTCCTCTCTTCCAGCTGTCCAACGTTGGCGGAGTTAAGACCTTGCCTACCCTTGCAAGACAGTACCCCCGTGCACAGCGTCCTTTGCAGCTGCCTAGGCTTGATGGCATTCTTCCTCCAAGATCTTTGTGTTTCTTGAGGCTCCGGCCCACAGCACCCTATCCTGCAACGTACAGCTTCCTGAGTGGTTCTCCGGCGGCGTGGGAGCCTTTGTCGTAGTGCTGCTTGGTCCTCTGCTGCAACTTTGTTGTCCCCGTCCTGTAGGACTCCTGTGTGCACTGCCTGGTCTTTTGTGGGCTCCCTGAGTCGCTGAGGGCCCCTTCTGACTCCCCCTCCTGGGTAGACTCCACCTGATCCTTCCTGGTTCCCAGCAGCGCCATTTTCCGCTAACCGTGAGCTTTGCGTCTGCCAAGGCTTGTTGGCGGACTCAGACGATGCAGTCAGGTTGGCAATCCTCCATCCAGTGTGGGACATCACTTGCATCCTCCAGGAACCCGACTTTGTCTTCTTGGGTGCAGTGCTGACTTTTTTTCTTCACCGGTGATTCACTTTTTGCACCTTCATCTGGGTTAGCAGGGGCTCCCGCTCTTCGTGGACTCTTCTGTGCTTCTTGGACTTGGTCCACTCTTCCACAGGTCTTCTTGTCCAGGAATCCACTGTTGGTGTCTTGCAGTCTCTTCTAGGTTTTGCATAATTCTTCTTCTCATTTCGGTGTGTGTTTCAGGAAAGTTACTGCGATTTACTCCTGCTTTCCTAGTCAATGGGGTGGGCTGCGGTACTTACCTTGGGGCTTTTCTAGTACTCCCAGCTCCCCTCTACACTTGCCTCGGTGGCTGACCGACTTTCGCATTCCACTTCCTTAGTATATGGTTTGTGCTCCCCCTAGGCCCATTTCTAACTATTCTGATTTTCACTAACTGCACTGTTTTCTAACTGTTTTTATGCCTATTTCTATAGAGTATATAATTTGTGTATTACTTACCTCCTAAGGGAGTATAGTCTCTAGGGTATGTTTGGTATTTGTGTCACTAAAATAAAATACCTTTGTTTTCTTTCCTGTGTTAGTATTAAGTGTGACTACAGTGGTATTGCATGAGCTTTGCATGTCTCCTAGATAAGCCTTGGCTGCTCATCCACAGCTACCTCAAGAGAGCCTGGCTACTAGACACTGACCACACTACACTAATAAGGGATACCTGGACCTGGTATAAGGTGTACGTACCATAGGTACCCGCCACACACCAGGCCAGCCTCCTACAGTACCTCCCAACCTGTTGACATACCTGACTGCTGAGATGTGAGGTACTGGGGTTTTCAGAACCGGTACTGATCCGGTAACCCAGCGGTGCCAGGGTACACCCAAAGACCTCGGGTACTTTCCTGATTCAGACCACAGAAACTCAGAGTCTTCTAGGTGAAGTCAAAGATCGAATTTATTGGCTGCAGCCAAGTAACAAGCGTCCTAGAAGTACAACAGCACGGTTTGTATGTTCTCAGGAGACTGTGGCCCTCATTCTGACCTTGGCGGGCGGCGGAGGCCGCCCGCCAAAGTCCCGCCGTCAGGTTACCGTTCCGCGGTCGAAAGACCGCGGCGGTAATTCTGACTTTCCCGCTGGGCTGGCGGGCGGTCTCCTTCAGACCGCCAGCCAGCCCAGCGGGAAAGAGGCTTCCACGATGAAGCCGGCTCGGAATCGAGCCGGCGGAGTGGAAGCTGTGCGACGGGTGCAGTTGCACCCGTCGCGTATTTCACTGTCTGCGCAGCAGACAGTGAAATACATTTAGGGGCCCTCTTACGGGGGCCCCTGCAATGCCCATGCCAGTGGCATGGGCACTGCAGGGGCCCCCAGGGGCCCCGCGACCCCCCCTACCGCCATCCGGATCTCGGCGGTCCGACCGCCGGGATCTGGATGGCGGTAGGGGGGGTCAGAATCCCCGCGGCGGTGCAGCAAGCTGCGCCGCCGCGGAGGATTCAATGGGGCCGCGGTACACTGGCGGGACCCCGCCAGTGGTGCCGGTCCGACCGCGGCTTTACCGCCGCGGTCGGAATCCCCATTGAAGCACCGCCGGCTTGTCGGCGGTGCTCCCGCGGTCCTCCGCCCTGGCGGTCAAAGACCGCCAGGGTCAGAATGAGGGCCTGTGTGTCAATGCAAAGTCAGGTTTCCTTATATACAGTTTTTTAAGCTTCAGGCAAACACTCTTGATATTTTGGTTGGTCATTCACATGTTTTCACTACAAAGGAAAAAACAGTGTCATGATGAAACCTCATATTTCATGTCATCCAACCCATAATAAATTACCCGGCAAGGCCTAGTATTTTACATCAGATAAGTGTGGACCCCCAATAAAAACGGGCACCTCCCCCTCGTAAAGTAAGAAGAAGAAAAGAGCAGGTGCGGGTGTGAGCAAGATTAGGCAGGGTGTGTGAGCGATAATAAGGGTTTTATGGCATGGTGTGCTTTGATGCTATCTGATTCGGCCACTGGGAGAGGGACTGACCAAACAGGTTTGGCCTGAGGCAATGGTTTCAGCTTGCCCAGGTCAGAGAAAAGTCAATCAAGGTGTACGTGTCCTTGGAATCAAATCTGACTGTATTATAAGCCTATGTGAGGGCAACTTTTAAAAATGGCTGCCGTGTATAAAATGGGAGCCACGAGTGCAGGACGAAAATGGCGATTTCGAGGTGAAAACGCTGCTGGAATTGAGCGAAAATGCTCATGCTTAGTGTACTAGTCATTATCTGTCTGTTGATACTAAAATCGTACTGCTGTGGCAAAGTAAATTACATGGGTCCAGAATTTTTAGAACCACAAACCCTCCTTTTGCCCTTACATAGGCAATAAACCTATTCTCATGCTAATCTGAGTCCAGGTCTATGTTTCTAAAGTCGTTGAGATGTTGCTGTAACATCATCCTAGTATTTAGGTCGTCTCCTGGTGCAGGTTTCCTTATGCATGATGTAACACAGAGGCCACATATGGCAGGACAAAGTAAGGAATACCTCTATCTGCAGTAGGTGGCATAAGATCACACACCCAACAATTAGTGATGTTCACTACTAACTAATGTTGATGCAGAAGCTGTACAAAAGAATTGCTTACGAATTCCGATCTTTTAACCTGCTCATGTTCAGGAAAAGGGTGAAAAGAGTGCAAAGAAACAATAGTAGGAAAAGACATAGGTTGGGAAGTGGGTGCAGAAGTCAATTGAGTAGAGAAAAACAATCCCACCCATAAATGACAACGTCATGTTTAAAAGACACTAGAAAACACGTTATTAAGAACATATAGACAACGGGAGAAAGTAGTGACCACTATTACAAATGAAATAATAATTTTTCACAACCCTAACCAAAAAGCAAATCCTAAAATTATCTAGTAACATTTTTAGGGCTCCTCCGCATTTCAGTAATTTTTGTATGTTCAGGTGGAACAGTGGTGACTCTCATCAATGCTCTAAGGTGAAAAGGGGGTACTCTTTCCACAGAAAATTGACTTTATTCTGCTTTTACTAAACAGAATAGTACTTTAAAACAATGCCAGCAAAACAATCAGTCTCCTAACACCTAGTCTATACAATCACACGGAAACCTCTTGTGAAACCAACTATGCCCAGAGTCCATTCAAAAAGCCTCTCTGGCAGGCTTCTATTGTCCATCAAATTTTCTTTTGTTGTTTTCTTTCGCATGGGCCTCTCAATTCAGGCCTCTTCGTGAGAAAAGTACTGCTTAGTTGGAGTGCCCTCCTGGCAAACACCCACAGCTCACTCGAAAGTCTCAATGTCTTAAAGCAATGCACCAGTGTCTCTCCTCTGTGGCAGACACTACAAACAATGTGCTCTTCATTGATCAAGGGCACAAATCATCTCGTGCAGACCCAAGCACCATTAATTGGGAAATAGCTCAAGCTCAGCAGCACTTTCAGACTCCAACACTCATTATTAAGTGTCAGAGGACGCTCAAGCTGCTCTTTCATGGGCACCACAATATAGTGCCTTTTTCCAAACTTGAAATCTCCGGTGCACTGCCCTTCTTCCGTTGGAGCAAAGAAAAGGGGGTGTGTGGCCAAAACTCAGGCCAAGGGGCTCAAGGGATTGCACACTGTCAGAGGTTACCAGCACATGACAGGTAGAGAAATGAAACCTCAAAACAGCTCTGCCATCAACAACAGGAATCCTTCTCTTTAGCTCCTTTACACTGAAACTTTGGCTCTGCGATGTCCAACGCCGTCTGATGGAGCAAGTACGATACCATGCGCTGGCGATCGCTGTCCAGCTTTGCTACTTTCTGGGTGCTGAGACTGTAGGGCCAAAACGTCCGTCTTTCATCTGTAGCTGCCACTGATGGGAATTAGGCTTAAATCAATGTCCTGCAGGTTATTATGACTTGATACCCGCAGAATCTAGTGACGTAGGAAATGTGCCACAGTTGTTAGTTTCCTTCAATTTAGTAAAAAAAACAGTTCATGGTTTTTAGCAAGGGGACTGCAAGCAGGTGGTCTGCAATCTTCAAAGGAGTAGCCATACACCATGGGCATAAAATACAAAGACAAAGGCAGAAGGGCAAAACAGGGTCTCTAGCATCTTTAATTGGGTTCTCTCCATTATTCTCTGCCATCTATAGCTACATGAGAATTCTATCTGAATGGATTTCCTCACACAGTGGCATTGTCTAATGGGGTAAACACATATTTTCCTCAATGATTAAGTCTAGGTGTTCCTCCTTACCTTAGAACATCTCAATAGAGAAATCACATGATACCGATTATCAGGGACATGTAGAAACCTTCCTTTAAAAACTGTGCATCAGGTGCACCATGCAATACACGGGCTAATAGTCAAATGTGCAAACAAAAAGACAAGAACTAGAGGGTCCTGATATTTGCATGATTAGGACACATCTGATCCCACCAAAAATTAAAGTAGCAGGAACAGAAGGGAACCGAAAACCAAATTAAAATAGACATTAAAAATTCGTCATGTTCAAAAAGGTAAACATAAGATATCTCCTATTGAGATGGAAAACTTGTCTTACTATAATATTGAGTCAGTTAACCAGTCTATCGCTACCCTGACAGTCAGGCTGGAAAACATTGAAGCAGGCCTAAGGCAAATTCTTGAAAACCAGTCTGGTCATACCAAAGGGAATTATACATAACATGGGGGTCCCTGGTACATCACTGCAGTCTGGAAATGTGAACCTGAACAATACATCAATAATAATAAAAGGTCTGACTGGTGAAAGGAATTCGAAAAAGAGAAATGGGACTAGGACATAGCTAAAATCTCAATAACTAAGCATGATGCGACATTGGTCAGGGGAAGTAACAAAAGAAAAAATCTATAGGAAGAACAAAAAAAATATTTGGGTGATAGGCATGTGTCACAACACCGAGAGTACGGGTGATACACAAAGGCCAAAGTTACACAAATTTTAACTCTACCGTTGGTGACTACACCATATACGGTACTCCTAGCTAATGTTTCAGTTCCTTCTTCAGGAAAAAATGAAAACCTGGTTTTCTTTTAAGGAACAAAAGCCATATGCTACTTAGGAAACAGAACATCATTAACTAATGTAATATAGAAATGAGGCCACCTTGAGTCACAGATCTATAATTTCATCCTTAGGTCCAATCAAGGCTACATAAATGTAGGGCTGCCTGTTCCTTTAAGGGAAGGGGCAGTAACGTGACTAACTGCAGGTGACACACTTTGATCCTGTATATCTCTTTTTATTTTCCTTCAATACCATTATAGCCAAATAGACATGCACTGGTGAAGTGTTGTCTTTTATGTTCACAGCATGAAATATCATTATCTGTGGAATTTAGTAACCAGAACAAGTTCAACCAACTGTTGCGTAGCGATGGGCATCGTCATGACCATCCCCTCACAACACAGGGGAGCTTGTAATAGTATCAAAAGCAGCAACAAACATGCAAAAAACAAATAAAAAATAATAAAAACGCACAAAACGTCAAGCCATCAGATATACTTGCTGTGTATCAAGCACAAAAAGCATAGACAAAACAATAGCATGTGTGAATAAGCGGTGACACACAACACCATGTCATGTACTTTATGCACTGTAAACCTGCAGCCCAAAACCCAATATTTGGGCCTGTTTAATTTGTCAGGTTTAAAATCCTTACCCTCCTTTTGACAGTAGATCACCAGGCAATGGAAATCTGCTGTCAAATATAACTTTACTGTTTCTCTTCTAACATACAGGACCAGCAAGAACAATTCATGATAGGACCAAATACATGAAAATAAATTTCCATTACTTAACTGTTACCCTCTTGTCAGTTACTTCGCAACATCAAGCCACCTTAGTTTTACCTTTCTAAAAGTAAAAATTGTTACACTGACACTCCATATTAATTTGGCACCTACAATTTCCACTGTGAAAAATAAGTCTTAATTGGTAAATCGTTCTCATTAAGGCATGTAGCCTTCAAAATTTTAGAAAAGGGCTGCATCTTATTTTCTGTCTAAGACTTAATGCAACACTTCGTTTTCTGTCAAATAAAAGCAACTAGCAGGCATCATTTTATTTTTTTAGAGCGGAGACACAAATGTATCAGTTCTGCAGAGCATTTAACATGATGTTGGGACTTTCGAAGAAACCCCTTTTTTTTATATTTTCCCTTTGGAATTAAGTTCTTTAATTTTATTGATGTTCTTCTGGAGAAACCAGAAATCCCACTTTTAGAGGCCCATAGGGTCATTCTGCATTTCACAGAGACAAGGCCCTAATTTAAAAGGTCACAAGTGTCAACATGACAGCCTCCTCCATTGTTTATGGGAAAACTAAAGATAGCATCTCAGCAGCGTGACTTGAGCCAGCCTCTGTAGCTCTCCTAGCTTCTGCCACTCTGAATCTGTCAAAGACAGTAGGCCTTCCTATTTTCCTTCTAACCTGCAATAATTCACTCTATTTTAAAAAAAAAATGTTTTCCTTTTTAGGCGCTAAAAAAATTATCTCTATTTCCAGATTATTAAACTACATTTACTGTGAATAATTCACAAACCTTAATAACACACATACCAGTTGTTAGAATAAATGCTTGTTGCAATCCCATGCAATGGTACATATTTCATCAACCTCGAATGAATGAACGTCTCAGTAGGCCCAGCTGAAGTTAGAACCTTTAACCTCGATATTAAAACAAGCCTTTGTACTGGCACATTGACTCATTGAATCATAAGAAGGCACAACCTGCAAATATATATCAAACCTAAATGTATGCATTTACTGAAGCCTGAGACACTTTAAAAAGTACTCTGAATGAAAGAAAATGCAGTTTAAACAGTGCTTTTGCCAAAAATCGACTTTGATATTTTAGGCATTAAAAAATCAATATCCTACAATTTTCTTGCATAATATGCATTACCAGAATGTCTATTACACAATCCATGAGTCAGCCATTGAAAATATTAACTTATACTTTATAGAAATGAGCTTGTTTGCTCCTGCGCCAAGGGAAAATTGCACATACAAATGTCATTTTAGCGGTGCAACATAACTTAAATTAAATTTTAATGTTAGGAGGTCATAGTATAGGTATTAAGCTTTATAAATATTAAAAAACGATTTTGAAAGGCACTTATTTTTTAAATAATTTTTCCATAATCAATAATTTTCTTTTAAAAAAAAAATAAGAACCCAATTATTCTTTTTTTTTTTTGATAATTCCACATATAAAAGCAAGCTTCATCCCTTGCCTATTATTTGGGATACATTAACTCACAAGCCTAAGCACATAAGCCTAACTTGAAATGCGTCACATTTTTGCGCCACTTTCATTTAAAAGGAAGGTTATGCAAAATTCCACCCATGTTTAACTGGGAAAGTGCTGGCTGAATTGAACATTCCTATCAAATATACTGCAGCTGAAAAGTTTGCCTGTGAACATCTAATACAATGCATCTAAGAAAAATGCTGTAAATTTTTTATTTATTTTTTTTGCAAAAATAGATAATTTCGTTTTTTTTTTGGGGCCCTATTTATATCTATTGAATGTGTTTTCTAATTTATTAAGCATTTAACGGCAGTTTTGTATATGTGCACAATTGTTCATTCTATAAATTAAAGAGCAACATATAGCTATGTTAGCACATCACATGGTTCATTTCTGGATTTTTTCTAAGTTTCTACTTAATATTAATTAACCAACATTTTACTTAAACTGAAAACATCAAGAAGACCCACAAACACACATTGAGCTCATTTCAGATATAAACAGAAAACACTCAGTACACACAATACAGCGCGCTTTAGCCATTTTTCATAAATAGCGCCGTCGCAATTTACTTACAGAACCGTTTGCAGATCCTAGTTGTAAGTCATATTTACAAGAGAAAATAAAACTTTTCTCAATAGTGTTCCAAAAAACTGCAAAAACAGCCTCACAGACATTTATTTCCAAGAATAGCGGACCCATACTTTATTAAACGTGATGGGGCCCACTCCGTGCTTCACATATAGTTCATAGGTTGGAGTTCCAATCGGAGGAACCAGACATGAGTCCTCCAACCGGGAGTCCCTTTTACAACCAAGACAAAACAAATTTCCAAGTCTGCTAAGACCAGGCATCTTCGCTCACTAGTCTAGCTTCAAACTTCAAAGGATTATCGTTTACGATAGTCTCGTGAATACACGAGTCCTTCGGCTTTGGTACTTGCAAGTTCCAAATCAAAGTGATCCCGAAGGGATACCAAACCAAATGTCCAACTAAGGACCAAACCAAGTGTTCAACTAAGGACTGGGAGATGCTCCACGTATACTTAACTGAAAATATCGATGACGTCACCAGAAGACTCGTCTTATCGTTTCGCTCTACCAAACATCAAGGGTCCAAATCAGGGCGATAGCCAGGGCAGCAGTCCTTCGTAGCCGTCGGGAAGCGGGGAACCTCGCAGTAAAGACTTTCGGACCACGTCGACATGCAGGGGTCGATGAAGTGGCGGCCTTCCTCCAGAATTTTCACACGAAGCTCCCCACGGACCTCAGGCTTGGACCGGTACCGCTGGTATCGCCCCACGTTGGGCGCCAACTGAGGTACTGGGTTTTTCAGAACCGGTACTGATCCGGTAACCCAGCGGTGCCAGGGTACACCCAAAGACCTCGGGTACTTTCCTGATTCAGACCACAGAAACTCAGAGTCTTCTAGGTGAAGTCAAAGATCGAATTTATTGGCTGCAGCCAAGTAACAAGCGTCCTAGAAGTACAACAGCACGGTTTGTATGTTCTCAGGAGACTGTGTGTCAATGCAAAGTCAGGTTTCCTTATATACAGTTTTTTAAGCTTCAGGCAAACATTCTTGACATTTTGGTTGGTCATTCACATGTTTTCACTACAAAGGAAAAAACAGTGTCATGATGAAACCTCATATTTCATGTCATCCAACCCATAATAAATTACCCGACAAGGCCTAGAATTTTACATCAGATAAGTGTGGACCCCCAATAAAAACGGGCACCTCCCCCTCGTAAAGTAAGAAGAAGAAAAGAGCAGGTGCAGGTGTGAGCAAGATTAGGCAGGGTGTGTGAGCGATAAGGGTTTTATGGCATGGTGTGCCTTGATGCTATCTGATTCGCCCACTTGGAGAGGGACTGAACAAACAGGTTTGGCCTGAGGCAATGGTTCCAGCTTGCCCAGGTCAGAGAAAAGTCAATCAAGGTGTACGTGTCCTTGGAATCAAATCTGACTGTATTATAAGCCTATGTGAGGGCAACTTTTAAAAATGGCTGCCGTGTATAAAATGGGAGCCACGAGTCCAGACGAAAATGGCGATTTCGAGGTGAAAACGCTGCTGGAATTGAGCGAAAATGCTCATGCTTAGTGTACTAGTCATTATCTGTCTGTTGATACTAAAATCGTACTGCTGTGGCAAAGTAAATTACATGGGTCCAGAATTTTTAGAACCACAGATGTTGTCTGTCCAGGACTGTGATAAGCTCTTGACAACAAAGGAGCCTGCTAGAAGTTCCAGTAAATTAATGTGGAGCTGAAGCTCCTGCTCTGACCAACGGCCTCCCGTGGAAAGGGATCCGCATCTGGCTCCCCGTCCCCACCTGCTGGCATCCGACTTCCAAGATTATGTCAGGGGCACTGCCAAATATGACCCAGCCATTCCAGCCTCCATGTGGGCCAACCACCAATTCATCTCCAGCCCAGCTTCAGACGAGAGCTGTATCTGGTCCGAATAATTCAACCCCTTCTGAAATGTTGTATCTTGAGGCGCTGAAGGGCCCTGTAATGGAGGGGACCTGGAAATATGGCTTGGATGGAGGAGGCCAATAAGCCCACAATCCCAGCTATTGACCTCATTGAAATTGTCTGGCCTCGCAATGCAGACCTCAATTCCTTCATGATTGACTGGACATTCTGCGATGGAAGGATCAACTGTGAAAACACCAAATCTATCTGGAATCCTGAGAATTCCATCTGTTAGGAGGGAACCAGGCATGACTTCGGTTGTTTGATGATGAACCCCAGATCCTGCAGAAACTGAATTGTCCATGACAAATGCAGAGCTACCATCTGAGGATCCTGGGCCATAATGAGGATATCGTTGAGGTAAATGACTACTCGGACGCTCTGAGCTCAAAGAGCCTCTACCACTGGCCTCATCAGCTTGGTAAAACACCATGGAGCCGAAGAGAGCCTGAAAGGAAGGACTGTGTACTCATAACATTGACCGAGCCAGCAAAACTAAAGAAAACACCTGTGGGGAGCAAAGATGTGGACTGAAAGATACGTGTCTTTTAGGTCCAAACGGACCATCCAGTCGCCCTCTTGCAGCAGATCTCGAAGAAAGTGAATACCTTCCAACTTGAAATGCCGGTATATAATCTAAGAATTAAATAACTTTAGATTGAGCACTAGGCACGCCCCACCTCCTCTTTTGCTGACCAGAAAAATGGTGCTGGTGTATCCTCTGGATAAGGGGTAGAAAGGCATGTGGCGTCTTTTGCCGGAGAGCGGAAATCTCCTCTGAAATAAGTTCCCGATCATGTTGGGAAACATATAGCTCCTGAGGCGGGGGTGTCTGTACTGGGGAGTTGTAGAACTCCATCTTGTACCCCATTACAGACTTGAGGACCCACAAGTCCTGAGTCAGAGACTTCCAGTTGTGAAAAAATGATTGGATCCTGCCCCCCAAAATCACCTCTGATAATGGTATGAGACTCACCTGAGTATCCTGCCTCTGAGTTGCCTCTCTGCTGACCCCTGCCGTAGCCTCTGTGGAATCGTTGGCAACCCCCACGGGTTCTGGTGGGTTAGAAGGTCTGTTCCGTTTGCTGGTCTTGCCAACCGCCACGGAAGAGATTAAAGTTGTCTTGTTGGGAGCCCTGGTACACACCTCAGCCTGACGAACAGGCCTTGTATCATCTGGTCCTGCCAAAAAGGTTGTTTCGAAAGACCTTTTTCAATGAAAGATGCGCCTTGTCTAAGGTGTTGTTGGTTGACGCAAACTTGGCCAGATCTTTGACAAGGGGCCCACCAAAGAGTAGACCTTGCACCACAGGACCAGCCTTCGAGGAAGCAAATGTCATTGAGCTCCGGGTCTATGCGCATTAGAATACAGTGCCTCTGTTCTGTAGAGATTGCCACGTTGGTGCTGCCCAACTGGCAGACAGCACGCTGCGCCCATCCGATCAACACATCTTGGTCAACTGCTATTCCGGATTCTTTGGATTGGAACCCCAGCTTCAATATTTTTGTTATGGGGCCTGAAATGTCCAGCAACCGGTCCTGCAGGAACGCCAGGTCCTGTCCAGTCCTTTTTTTGGACCTTTGGCCCATTTCTTCATAAAGTTCACCATGGTGGGATCCACCTCTGGTGTATCCAAAACCTTGCTTGCCAGGTCTCGACTGGGGCCCTCAGACCTGAGCCTCATCCTGAAGTCCTTGTCTGAGGTGAGATTGGACATAGCTAGCCACCTCAGGAAGGGGTGTTGAGTTGGTGGAACGGGGGTGCACTATTTCCGTTGGATTGAACGTTAACACCTTAAGTGGAGTCGGGCGTGAATCCGATCCACGTACTGGATGCCTTTGTTTGCTGGATCCAGGCCTCTCCTCTTGGTCACTAGCTAGAGAACGCCTCAGAGTGTGCCCATTTCTTGGCTTTAGATTTGCCCTTGGAAGGCTTAGGCGGCTGTGATGTTGGCTCTGCAGAGGCTGCGATAGAGGGAAACCAGCCTTCCTGGCACGCAGAACACTTAAGATGGGACGTCAGGGGGCCGAGGGCCTTGGCCTAAGCCTTATTCACCGGGAGCTGGACTTTACTATCCAATGCCTCCACAAGACTCTCTTCAAAGGAGGGGGAAATCTGCATTTCCCCAGCCGGGGTCGGAATGAGCCATACTACAATAGAGTGCGGGCACACACTCACAGATGGTAAATAGTCTGTCACCTGTTAAGAAGGGGGAGTGCAACCCCAGCAGGCGCAAACACTGTGATAGAGAGTGGAGGGAGGCGCCTGCGGGCACTCTAAGCAGAGCCAATGTAATAGTTGTACAACCCTGGGCACTCTCTGATGCCTCAGGGTGTAGGGAGCTAAGTAGCACACACTGGATATCTTTGATCAGTAAATTCTGCCCATAAACTGGCAGCCAATTTTGTGGGTAAAATACGTGTTCAAAAGACACGCGTGTAGTGCTACTGTACCGAAGGACTAGAATGGGGATTAACAACTGATCCAAGATGGCGGACGCTCCCCGAGAAACGAATGCACGCGACAAAACCATTGCAGCCTCGGAGGCCGAAGCGCTCCCCTGCAGGAAGAAAAAACAAGAAGAACAAGGATCAGGATAAGCGCTTCTTAGGTGTGCGTGTCCCGATGACAATAAACTGATCTGACGGCCCACGAAGCTGGCGCCGCCAGCAACACAGTTAACACAATGTCATCCAAAGTAAGTTAACCGCCCAACAGTCCCGCTAGCTCACTCACTCTAGAAACGCATCTCAAGAAGAAAAAATATGTGACTTAACTGGCTGCAAAGCAAGAGGTCAAGATGAAGGAGGTGTATATTGAAGGGCTGAGTCGTTGGGAATTGGTCCATGTGATACACGAACTGAGGTTCATGGGATTTGTAGTTTTTTCATTGTTATTGTATCTGATTGGCTGATGTGAAATCTATAGTAAAAAATTGAAGCGTAATCGGAGCCTCCGGGCCTGACATCGAATTGTATCATTCGACCTTCGAAATTGATGAGAAATGTTTATGCCCTCTCCCCCGCATCCCACCTAACTTTTAGGGGGAGAATACACTTCTAGGGAATAAAACATACTCTTTCGGTCAGCACTGAATAAGTGGGACACAAGGACAGACAGATCAATGGATGGTTAGAACACTGACGTTTTACACTTTGCTGTATCCTTTCTGTTCCGGTAGCGTCATTGGGCAAAGGCTCTGTCACATCCTTCGTGAGATGCCTTCGAAGACAGTACTGGTACTCTCGCCCGAAAATCTAGATAACGTGAGATCTGAGGGACACGCATTTAGTCTGTAGTTAAAATTTCGACAGAGCATTTTCTTCACGCTGTGTTTGTCCCGCGAACAACGTTTCATCAGAGCAACGGTTTGGTCAACACTGCTCATGCTCCAGTTAGCAGTATTCTTTCTTCTAAGCATGCTCAGTTCGGTTCAGCCAGAAGCTGAGCATGCTCAATAAATCAATTCCTATTTTTCAGTGAGTGGTTTGAGGTGGGAGCTTTTCGTCTGCAGGCCTCTTTTACCTGACAAAGTAAATCGCTTTGATGAAGTAGTACTTCTGTTTTACAAATCCGACTCCTTACAAAACAGACACCAAGCTTTCACCTGCCAAAAGTTTCAAAACAGCCTGTTGGGAGATGTTTCAGGAGGAGCCAGTTCAGGTGAGCAATGCAGCATAAACAGTTACAATCTCATACAAACACTTAATAAAACGAACGAAAAGGTTTAAGGCGATGCTCGCAGCTATGTTATAAGCGACTTGGTCTGTACAATAGTTACATAAACCTTTATACCAAAACTCAGAATATCATTGCAAACTTGAGTCCTCTCTGGCTGCCTATATAAATAGAAGTTGAAATAGTTCGAAAATGTAAATCACGTGTTTGGTTCACATCAATACATTGGATTCGTGACACAAAGCTTCGGTGTGCCGTTTTCCATTATAGCTGCATGGAAGGCCTTGGTGGTTATAGATGTCTCGTTCATGCCAAATGTCTTCTGTGCTGTTTTTTTTTTTAATTGAGTGCAGTTGTTTATTGAGAGAGTGGTAGGCTAATGAGACTTTCTGAACCCCAGTGCATGAACGTGTTCAGCTGGACTCATGTATATGGTATTCGTCTTAAAGTGTATTGAAATTTTCGTGTGCAAGACAGGAGTACATCTACAATGGGCAGACTGAAACCTCAGTGCGAAGAACTAGTAAACTTAATAAGCACTGAGTAGTAGGATACACACAGGTTATAGAAATGTATAAAATGTCTACGGACACGGTGCTTTAGAAGTCTCCTTGCTCAGTAAAAAAACAATCTGGACGCTTTTGGTGCCTTTCATTGAGTTGATAAATTACAGCAGCGTTCTCATGTGTATCATAGCTCGATTAATATCCTCTTTGATTATGCCAGGGGACATATTATATCATGGCTTTTACTCTAGGAACGTTATAATTTTACCACCTTTCTACAAACCTGCATACAGCATCTATAAATAGGCACCAAACAGTACTTCTGGGGCTGGAACACTCACAAAGTTCAGTGTTTAAGGGTATTCACCAACGACTCTCCACTCTGTTCCTGCATCGGAAAGTCAGAATTTACTCATGTAAAACTTTTTCTAGCATGGGAAAGAAGCAGTGGTAAAGCCAGTAGGTCTCACCTACATAAAAGCTATTGGCGTTGGCAATGTGATTTTGTCATGTTGTACGTCAGTGTGGTTCCTGTTCAGCATGGCTAAAAGTTAGTGGCGTGGAGGAGTAGATTATTGTAGAGTTGTGGAGAGGAGATTTCAGTGGTAGAGTGTTGTGGAGTGGAATAGGTTTGAGTGGGTCGGAATGGATTGAGGTAGTGGGGTAGATTGTAGTAAAGTGGGGTGGATTGGATTGGGTAGAGTGGAGTGGATTAGATTGGTGTGGGTTCAGGTGGATTGGAGTGGTGGAATGGACAGGAGTGGGGTAGATTAAGGTGGGCTGCATTGGACTGGAGTGGGGTGGGTTAAGGTGAATTGAATTGGAATGGGATGGAGTGGATTGGGGTGGGATGGATTGATCTGTGGTGGTGTGGATTGAATTGCGGTACAGTCAGTGGATTGGAATACAGTACAGATTAGATTGGAGGAGAGCGGGTAGGATTGGAGGATAGTGGATTGGAGTAGAGTGGGGTGAGGTGGATCTGAGTGGGGCATATTAAAGTAGGGTGGGGTGGGTTAGATTGGACTGGGGTGTAGTAGGGTGGATTAGCGTGGGGTGCAATGTACTGAGGTGGGGTGGATTAGAGTGGGGTGAGTTGGATTGAGTGGGGTGAATTGGACTGGGGTGGACATGAATTGAGTGGGGTGGACTGGATTGGAGTGGGGTTTATTAGATTGGTGTGGAGTGCGGTGAATAGGAGTGGAATGGATTAAAGTGGTGTGGGGTGAATTAAGGAGGACTGGGGAGGATTAAGGTTAATTGGGTTGGAGTGGGATGGACTGAAGTGAGGCTGGTGGATTGGGCTGTGTTGGATTGTGGTGTGTTGGAGTGGGATGGGGTGGATTGTAGTGGGGTGGGTTAGACTGGAATAAGTTGGATTGTGGTGGTTTGGAGTAGGGTAGATTAGATTGGGATGGGCTGGGTGGATTGGATTGGGGTGGACTGGTGTGGAGTAGATTGTAGTGCATTGGTGTGGTGTGAATTGGGATGGAGTAGGTTGAATTGGGATTTAGTGGGGTGGCTTAGATTGGGGTGAGGCCGACTGGAATGGTGCAGGGTTGTCTGGAGTGGGGCAGATTGTTTTGGATTGGAGTGGGGCAGATTGTTTTGGATTGGAGTGGGGCAGACTGTTTTTGATTGTAGTGGGGTGGATTTGGATTGGACTGGGGCAGGTTCAGAGTTTGGCAGATTGTTTTAGATTGGAGTGGGGCAGGCTGTTTTTGATTGTTGTGGGGCGGATTGGATTGGGGTGAGGTGGACTGGATTGGTGCGGGACAGTCTTGAGTGGGGCGGAATGGAGTGGGGCAGAGTGTTTTGGATTGGAGTGGGGCAGACGGTTTTGAGGTTAGAGTGGGATGGATTGTACTGTGGTAGATTGGTTTGGGGTGAATTGTGGTGGTTTGGAGTGGGGTGAATTGGGTTGGAGTAGGTTGAATTGGGATGGATTGGGGTGAGGTGGACTTGATTGGTGCGGGCGGTCTGGATTGGGGCAGATTGTTTTTGATTGGAGTGGGCGGATTTCTTTCGATTCAAGCGGGTCAGACTGTTTTAGCGTGGATTGGATTGGAGTGGGGCGGATTGTTTTGGATTGGAGTGGGGCGGATTGTTTTGGATTGGAGTGGGGCGGATTGTTTTGGATTGGAGTGGGGCGTATTGTTTTGGATTGGAGTGGGGCGTATTGTTTTGGATTGGAGTGGGGCGTATTGTTTTGGATTGGAGTGGGGCGTATTGTTTTGGATTGGAGTGGGGCAGGCTGTTTTGGATTGAAGTGGGGCAGGCTGTTTTGGATTGAAGTGGGGCAGGCTGTTTTGGATTGAAGTGGGGCAGGCTGTTTTGGATTGAAGTGGGGCAGGCTGTTTTGGATTGAAGTGGGGCAGGCTGTTTTGGATTGAAGTGGGGTGAATTGGGTTGCAGTAGTTTGAATTGGTATGGGGTGGGGTGGATTGGGTTGAGGTGGACTGGATTGGTGAGGGTGGTCTGTAGTGGGGCAGATTGTTTTGGATTGGAGTGGGGTGGATTGTTTTGGGGCGGATTGCTTTGGATTCAAGTGGGGCAGACTGTTTTAGGGTGGCTTGGATTGGAGAGAGGCAGACTGTTCTGGTTTGGAGTTGGGCTGATTGCTTTGGAATGGAGTGGGGCGGGTTGCTTTGGAATGGAGTGGGGCGGGTTGCTTTGGAATGGAGTGCAGGGCCTGAAAAATCATAAAAAATGTTACTAGACCGGCAGGTTGAGTAATTTAAATAATCTACTCGACCTAACTGTAATGTACCTGACCCATAAACGGTTCTCAAATTGTGTGATCCTAAGCAAATAGTTTACAGAGTCGCCTTTTTCTTAATTCTCACATATGATTGCACCTTCAACTTTGTGAGCTCAGCATTTCTGCAGTACAAAAAAACCTCTTTTGTTTGATTAAGTAGACTAAAGTTTGCTGCATGCACCACAAGAATGTAGCCCACGTACCCATGAGGTCTAGCCCACATAACCTCGGACTTCTTTTAGTTTACTAACAACATTGCCATCAGGGCAGTAGTGTTTCTCAGTTTGCTTAAACACTCAATTTTAATAAATATATTACTAAACCATGGTGTGGTAACATATTGTCATCTACACACAGTAACTTTCCAAGAAATGTCCAAAAACCTCTCCGCTAACTTGCAGCTTTACTGATAAAACTATATAGTACATTACCAATTACCAAAATTGGGTTTCAGAAAACATATCCTTTGCACATCAACCTGTAAAGTATTCTGATTTGTTTTCATCCTATTAAAATATTTGTTCATCACACTGAAATATAAAAAAAGGGCTTTCACAACTACTGAAATATATTTTGAAATGTTTACACAGTTGACATAGTCATTTAAATGTATGTTAGGAAAAACCTGACACCCTATATCCTTTTATTTTACATTCTAAGCAGCAGGTCACACAGTTCACCTTACAGAGTCCTGGAACTCTGCAGTCAGAAGGAAAATTAATTGTAAGAAGAACTGACTTCTGACCTCTATCTGTGAACACAGAGCAAATGTGACAAAAGAACAAGATTTAAAGGCATCTTTTAATACTCCTCCACTTTTCAACTGAACAGAAAACTTGTTCAGTGTTAACTCGCCAAAAGGGACCAGTAAGTATTAAAAATAGCTGGACCTGATCAAATAAGACTCACCAATGCAAGTGGATTTTTTGAGCCCTGGAGTGGGGGCTGGATTGCTTTGGATTGGAGTGGGGGCTGGATTGCTTTGGATTGGAGTGGGGGGCGGATTGCTTTGGATTGGAGTGGGGGGGGCGGATTGCTTTGGATTGGAGTGGGGGGGGCGGATTGCTTTGGATTGGAGTGGGGGGCGGATTGCTTTGGATTGGAGTGGGGGGCGGATTGCTTTGGATTGGAGTGGGGGGCGGATTGCTTTGGATTGGAGTGTGGGCCTACTGTTTTGGATTGAAGTGGTGCTGGGGGTTTTGGACTGGAGTGGGGCAGGCGGTTTTGGACTGGAGTGGGGCAGCCTGTGGACTGGATTGGTGCAGCCGGTGTGTAATGGGGAAGATTGTTTTAGTTTGGAGTGGGGCAGACTGTTGGACTGGAGTGGGGCAGACTGTTGGACTGGAGTGGGGCAGACTGTTGGACTGGAGTGGGGCAGACTGTTGGATTGGAGTGGCGTGAGTCGGATCGTGGTATGGTGGATTGGAGAGGGGCGGGGTGGGGTTTACGGGATGAGGTGGACTGGATTATAGTACAGTGGATTAGATTGGACTGGCCAAATTCTTTTGGATTGGAGTGGGGCAGGCTGTTTTGGACTGGAGTCGGTCAGGCTGTTTTGGACTGGAGTGGGGCAGGCTGTTTTGGACTGGAGGGCAGGTTGGGGTGTAGCGGTGAGGCGGATCTGGGTGGAGCGGATTGGAGAGGGGTGGGGTTGGTTTTATGGGATGAGGTGGACTGGCTTATAGTGGGGTAGATTGGATTGGAGTGGGAAGGATTGTTTTTGATGTGGGCAAATTCTTTTGGATAGGAGTGGGGGCAGACTGTCTTGGATAGGAGTGGGGGCAGACTGTCTTGAATTGGAGTGGGGGCAGACTGTCTTGAATTGGAGTGGGGGCAGACTGTCTTGAATTGGAGTGGGGGCAGACTGTCTTGAATTGGAGTGGGGGCAGACTGTCTTGAATTGGAGTGGGGGCAGACTGTCTTGAATTGGAGTGGGGGCAGACTGTCTTGAATTGGAGTGGGGGCAGACTGTTTTGGATTGGAGTGGGGGCAGACTGTTTTGGATTGGAGTGGGGTGAATTGGGATGGAGCCGGTTGAGTTGGGATGAAGGAGGGTGAGTTGCGATGGAGTGGACTGGATTGGAGTGAGGTGGACTGGGTTGGAGCAGGGCAGTCTCGAGTGGGGCTGCTTGGAGTTGGGCAACTTGTTTTGAATTGTAGTGGGGCAGATTAGAGTGGGGTACATTTTATGGGATTCATGTGGGGCAGATTGTGTTGGATTTGAGTGGGGTAGATTTTTTATTATTGGAGTGGGGTAGACTTTTTTTTTTATTGGAGTGGGGTAGATTTTTGGAGTGGGGTAGTTTTTTTTTTTATTGTAGTGGGGTAGATTTAAAAAAAAAATTTTATTGGAGTGGGGTAGATTTTTTTTTTACTTTATTTTTTTTGGAGTGGGGTAGATTTTTTTTACTGGCATGGGACAGATTTTTTTTTTTTTTATTTTTTTTTTTTTTTTAACTGGAGTGGTGCAGAATTTTTGGATTGGAGTGGTGCAGATTTTTTGGATTGGAGTGGGGCAGATTTTTTGGATTGGAGTGGGGTGGGGCAGATTTTTTGGATTGTAGTGGGGTGGGGCAGATTTATTGGATTGTAGTGGGGTGGGGCAGATTTTTTGGATTGGGGTGGGGCAGAGTTTTTGGATTGGAATGGGGCAGATTGTTTTAGTTAGTGGGGCAGATCGGAATGGGGTAGATTATCATGTATTGGAGTGGGGCAGACTGCTTGGGATTGGAGTGGGGCAGACTGCTTGGGATTGGAGTGGGGCAGACTGCTTGGGACTGGAGTGGGGCAGACTGCTTGGGACTGGAGTGGGGCAGACTGCTTGGGACTGGAGTGGGGCAGACTGCTTGGGACTGGAGTGGGGCAGACTGCTTGGGACTGGAGTGGGGCAGACTGCTTGGGACTGGAGTGGGGCAGACTGCTTGGGACTGGAGTGGGGCAGACTGCTTGGGACTGGAGTGGGGCAGACTGCTTGGGACTGGAGTGGGGCAGACTGCTTGGGACTGGAGTGGGGCAGACTGCTTGGGACTGGAGTGGGGCAGACTGCTTGGGACTGGAGTGGGGCAGACTGCTTGGGACTGGAGTGGGGCAGACTGCTTGGGACTGGAGTGGGGCAGACTGCTTGGGACTGGAGTGGGGCAGACTGCTTGGGACTGGAGTGGGGCAGACTGCTTGGGACTGGAGTGGGGCAGACTGCTTGGGACTGGAGTGGGGCAGACTGCTTGGGACTGAATTGGGGCAGACTGCTTGGGACTGAAATGGGGCAGACTGCTTGGGACTGAAATGGGGCAGACTGCTTGGGACTGAAATGGGGCAGACTGCTTGGGACTGAAATGGGGCAGACTGTTTGGGATTGAAATGGGGCAGACTGTTTGGGATTGGAGTGAGGTAGATTGGATTGGAGTAGATTGGGGTGGATTGGTCTGGTTTGGGGTGGATTGCGATGGAGTGGAGTGAATTGGGTTTGTGTAAATTGAATTCTGATGGAGTGGGGTGGATTGTATTAGGATGAGGTGGATTGGATTGGTGCGGGTGGTCTGGAGTGGGGCAGATTGTTTTAGATTGGAGTGGAGCAGATTGTTTAGGTTAGCAGTGGTACAGATTGGTTTGGGGCGGATCGCTTTTGATTCTAGTGGGGCAGAATGTTTTGGGGTGGATTGGTTTGGATTCGAGTGGGGCAGACTTTTGAGGTGTTTTGGGTTGGAGTGGGGCGGGCTGTTTTGGGTTGGAGTGGGGCGGGCTGTTTTGGGTTGGAGTGGGGCGGGCTGTTTTGGGTTGGAGTGGGGCGAGCTGTTTTGGGTTGGAGTGGGGCGGGCTGTTTTGGGTTGGAGTGGGGCGGGCTGTTTTGGGTTGGAGTGGGGCGGGCTGTTTTGGGTTGGAGTGGGGCGGGCTGTTTTGGGTTGGAGTGGGGCGGGCTGTTTTGGGTTGGAGTGGGGCGGGCTGTTTTGGGTTGGAGTGGGGCGGGCTGTTTTGGGTTGGAGTGGGGCGGGCTGTTTTGGGTTGGAGTGGGGCGGGCTGTTTTGGGTTGGAGTGGGGCGGGCTGTTTGTTTTGGGTTGGAGTGGGACTGATTGGCTTTGTATTGGAGTGGGGCTGATTGGCTTTGTATTGGAGTGGGGCAACTTCTTTTGGGTTGGCGTGAGGCAGATTGGATTGGTGTGGGGTGGATTGTGGTGGATTGGAGTGGGGTGAATTGGGATAGAGTAGGTTGAATTGGAATGGAGTTGGGTGGATTGGGTGAGGAGGAGTGGATTGGGGCGGTTTGTAGAGGGGCAGATTGTTTTGGATTGGAGTGAGGCAGAATGTTTTCGATTGGAGTGGAGCAGGTTGGGGTGTGGTGGAGTGGCGTGAGGAGGATCGGGGTGGGGCGAGTTGGAGAGGGGTAGGGTGGGAGTTTACAGGATGAGGTGGATTGTATTATACAGTAGTGGGATGAATTGGGTTGGAGTGGGAAAGATTGTTTTGGATTGAAGTGTGCAAATTATTTTATATTGTAGTGGGGCTGATTGTTTTTGATTGGAGTTGGGGCAGACTGTTTTGGATTGGTGTGGGGTGAATTGGGATGGCGTAGGTTGAGTTGGAATGAAGTAGAGTGGGTTGGGATGGAGTGGGCTGAATTGGAAGGAGGTGGACTGGATTGAGGCAGGGCGGTCCCAAGTGGGGCTCAAAGGAGCGGGGCAACTTGTTTTGGATTGGAGTGGGGCAACTTGTTTTGGATTGGAGTGGGGCAACTTGTTTTGGATTGGAGTGGGGCAGATTGTTTTGGATTGGAGTGGGGCAGATTGTTTTGGATTGGAGTGGGGCAGATTGTTTTGGATTGGAGTGGGGCAGATTGTTTTGGATTGGAGTGGGGCAGATTGTTTTGGATTGGAGTGGGGCAGATTGTTTTGGATTGGAGTGGGGCAGATTGTTTTGGATTGGAGTGGGGCAGATTGTTTTGGATTGGAGTGGGGCAGATTGTTTTGGATTGGAGTGGGGCAGATTGTTTTGGATTGGAGTTGGGCAGATTAGAGTGGGGGAAATGGTTTTAGGTTGATGTGGGGCAGATTGTGTTGGATTGGAATGGGGTAGATTTATTGGATGGGGTAGATTTTTTGTATTTTTATTGGAGTAGGGTAGATCTTTTTATTTTTATTGGTGTGGGGTAGATTTATTTTTATTGGAGTGGGGTAGATTTATTTTTATTGGAGTGGGGTAGATTTATTTTTATTGGAGTGGGGTAGATTTATTTTTATTGGAGTGGGGCAGATTTTTTTATTTTTTATGGAGTGGGGCAGATTTTTTTTTTTTTTGTGGAGTGGGGCAGATTTTTTTTTTTTTTGTGGAGTGGGGCAGATTTTTTTTTTTTTGTGGAGTGGGGCAGATTTTTTTTTTTTGTGGAGTGGGGCAGATTTTTTTTTTTTGTGGAGTGGGGCAGATTTTTGTTTTGGTTTTTACTGGAGTCGGGCAGATATCTATATATTTTTTTTTACTGGATTGTGGTGGATTGGAGTGGGGTTAGTGGGGTGAATTGGGATAGAGTAAGTTGCATTGGTATGGAGTTGGGTGGATTGGGTTGGGTGATGAGGAGTGGATTATGGTGGTCTGTAGTGGGGCAGATTGTTTTCGATTGGGGTGGGAAGCAGAGTGGAATAGGTTGAGTTGGGATGGAATAGGTTGAATTGTGATGGAGCAGGGTGAGTTGGGATGGAGTGGGCTGGATTGGGGTGAGGTAGACTGGCTTGGGGCAGGGCGGTCTCGAGTGGGGCTGACTGTTTTCGATTGGAGTGGGGCAGACTGGATTGGTGTGGGGAGGATTGTGCTGGAGTTGGGTGAATTGGGATACAGTAGGTTGAGTTGGATTGGGTGAGGTGGACTGGATTTGTGCGGGACGGTCTGTAGTGGGGAGACTGTTTTGGATTGGAGTAGGGTAGACTGTTTTGGATGGGGTTGGTTGGGGTGGGGCGAAGTGGCGTGAGGTGGATCGGGTTGGAGCGGATTGGAGGGGGCTTGGTGGGGTTTACGGGATGAGGTGGTCTAGATTATAGTGGGGTGGATTGGAGTGGGAAAGATCATTTTGGATTGCAGTGGGGCAGACTGTTTTGAATTGGAGTGGGGACATTGAAGTGGGGCAGATGTTTTTGGGTTGGTGTGGGGCAAATTCTTTTGGGTTGGAGTGGGGTAGATTGTTTAGAATTGGAGTGGGCAAATTCTTTTGGAGTGGGGTAAATTATTTTAGATTGGTGTGGGGGTAGATAGTTTTGGGTTGGCGTGGGGATATTAGATTGCTGTGGGGTAAGTTGTGGTGGATTGAAGTGGGGAGAATTTGGATGGAGTAGGTTGAATTGGAATGAAGTCAGGTGAATTGGATTGGGGTGAGGTGGACTGGATTAGTGCGGGCAGTCTGTAGTGGCTCGGAACGGGGCGGACTGTTTTGGATCGGAACGGGGCGGACTGTTTTGGATCGGAACGGGGCGGACTGTTTTGGATCGGAACGGGGCGGACTGTTTTGGATCGGAACGGGGCGGACTGTTTTGGATCGGAACGGGGCGGACTGTTTTGGATCGGAACGGGGCGGACTGTTTTGGATCGGAACGGGGCGGACTGTTTTGGATCGGAACGGGGCGGACTGTTTTGGATCGGAACCGGGCGGACTGTTTTGGATCGGAACGGGGCGGACTGTTTTGGATCGGAACGGGCGGACTGTTTTGGATCAGAGTAGGGCAGACGGTTTTGGATCAGAGTAGGGCAGACGGTTTTGGATCAGAGTAGGGCAGACGGTTTTGGATCAGAGTAGGGCAGACTGTTTTGGATCAGAGTAGGGCAGACTGTTTTGGATCAGAGTAGGGCAGACTGTTTTGGATCAGAGTAGGGCAGACTGTTTTGGAGTGGGGTGGGATTGGAATGGCGTGAAGCAGAGTGGTATGGGGCAGATTGGAGAGGGTGGGGTTAATGGGATGAGGTGGGCTGGATTAGAGCGGTGGATTGGATTGGATTGGATTGGAGTGGAACAGACTCCTTTAGATTGTAGTGGGCAACTTGTTTTGGATTAGAATGGTGAAACTTGTTTTGGATTGGAGTGGGGCAACTTGTTTTGGATTGGAGTGGGGCAACTTGTTTTGGATTGGAGTGGGGCAACTTGTTTTGGATTGGAGTGGGGCAACTTGTTTTGGATTGGAGTGGGGCAACTTGTTTTGGATTGGAGTGGGGCAACTTGTTTTGGATTGGAGTGGGGCAGATTGTTTTGGATTAGAGTGGGGCAGATTGTTTTTGGATTGATGTGGGGCAGATTGTGTTGGATGGAAGTGGGGTAAATTGTTTTTATTGGAGTGGGGTTGTTTTTTTATTGGAGTGGGTTTGATTTTTTTTTTATTGGAGTGTGTAGGTTTTTTTTATTGGAGTGGGGTAGGTTTTTTTTTATTTTTTTTTATTGGAGTGCAGCAGATTCTTTTGTTTTTTTTTGTTTTACTGAAGTGGAGCAGATTGTTTTGGATTGGAGCAGATTGTTTTGGATCAGAGTTGGGAAGGTGGTTTTAGTTAGCAGTGGGGCAGATTGTTTTGGATTGAGTGGAGTAGATAATTTTTGATTGCAGTGGGGAAGATTGGTTTGGGGCAGATTGGTTTGGACTGGAGCGAGACAGACTGATGTGGGTTAGATTATCATGGATTCGAGTGGGGCAGACTGTTTAGGTTTGGAGTGGGGCAGACTGTTTAGGTTTGGAGTGGGGCAGACTGTTTAGGTTTGGAGTGGGGCAGACTGTTTAGGTTTGGAGTGGGGCAGACTGTTTAGGTTTGGAGTGGGGCAGACTGTTTAGGTTTGGAGTGGACTGTTGGAGTGGGGCAGACTGTTGGAGTGGGGCAGACTGTTGGAGTGGGGCAGACTGTTGGAGTGGGGCAGACTGTTGGGGTGGGGCAGACTGTTGGGGTGGGGCAGACTGTTGGGGTGGGGCAGACTGTTGGGGTGGGGCAGACTGTTGGAGTGGGGCAGACTGTTGGAGTGGGGCAGACTGTTGGAGTGGGGCAGACTGTTGGAGTGGGGCAGACTGTTGGAGTGGGGCAGGCTGTTGGAGTGGGGCAGGCTGTTGGAGTGGGGCAGGCTGTTGGAGTGGGGCAGGCTGTTGGAGTGGGGCAGGCTGTTGGAGTGGGGCAGGCTGTTGGAGTGGGGCAGGCTGTTGGAGTGGGGCAGGCTGTTGGAGTGGGGCAGGCTGTTGGAGTGGGGCAGGCTGTTAAACAATGGAGTGGGGCAGGCTGTTAAACAATGGAGTGGGGCAGGCTGTTAAACAATGGAGTGGGGCAGGCTGTTAAACAATGGAGTGGGGCAGGCTGTTGGAGTGGGGCAGGCTGTTGGAGTGGGGCAGGCTGTTGGAGTGGGGCAGGCTGTTGGAGTGGGGCAGCCTGTTAAATAATGGAGTGGGGCAGCCTGTTGGAGTGGGGCAGCCTGTTGGAGTGGGGCAGCCTGTTAAATAATGGAGTGGGGCAGCCTGTTAAATAATGGAGTGGGGCAGCCTGTTAAATAATGGAGTGGGGCAGCCTGTTAAATAATGGAGTGGGGCAGCCTGGTAAATAATGGAGTGGGGCAGGCTATTGGAGTGGGGCGGGCTATTGGAGTGGGGCGGGCTATTGGAGTGGGGCGGGCTATTGGAGTGGGGCGGGGCAGACTGTTAAATAATGGGGCGGGGCAGACTGTTAAATAATGGGGCGGGGCAGGCTGTTAAATAATGGGGCGGGCAGGCTGTTAAATAATGGGGCGGGGCAGGCTGTTAAATAATGGGGCAGGCTGTTAAATAATGGGGCGGGGCAGGCTGTTAAATAATGGGGCGGGCAGGCTGTTAAATAATGGGGCGGGGCAGGCTGTTAAATAATGGGGCGGGACAGGCTGTTAAATAATGGGGCGGGGCAGGCTGTTAAATAATGGGGCGGGGCAGGCTGTTAAATAATGGGGCGGGGCAGGCTGTTAAATAATGGAGCGGGGCAGGCTGTTAAATAATGGAGCGGGGCAGGCTGTTAAATAATGGAGCGGGGCAGGCTGTTAAATAATGGAGCGGGGCAGGCTGTTAAATAATGGAGCGGGGCAGGCTGTTAAATAATGGAGCGGGGCAGGCTGTTAAATAATGGAGCGGGGCAGGCTGTTAAATAATGGAGCGGGGCAGGCTGTTAAATAATGGAGCGGGGCAGGCTGTTAAATAATGGAGCGGGCAGGCTGTTAAATAATGGAGTGGGGCAGGCTGTTAAATAATGGAGCGGGGCAGGCTGTTAAATAATGGAGCGGGGCAGGCTGTTAATGGAGCGGGGCAGGCTGTTAATGGAGCGGGGCAGGCTGTTAATGGAGTGGGGCAGACTAATGGAGTGGGGCAAGCTGTTAATGGAGTGGGGCAAGCTGTTAATGGAGTGGGGCAGGCTGTTAATGGAGTGGGGCAGGCTGTTAATGGAGTGGGGCAGGCTGTTAATGGAGTGGGGCAGGCTGTTAATGGGGTGGGGCAGGCTGTTAATGGGGTGGGGCAGGCTGTTAATGGGGTGGGGCAGGCTGTTAATGGGGTGGGGCAGGCTGTTAATGGGGTGGGGCAGGCTGTTAATGGGGTGGGGCAGGCTGTTAATGGAGTGGGGCAGGCTATTAATGGGGTGGGGCAGGCTGTTAATGGAGTGGGGCAGGCTGTTAATGGAGTGGGGCAGGCTGTTAATGGGGTGGGGCAGGCTGTTAATGGGGTGGGGCAGGCTGTTAATGGGGTGGGGCAGGCTGTTAATGGGGTGGGGCAGGCTGTTAATGGGGTGGGGCAGGCTGTTAATGGAGTGGGGCAGGCTGTTAAATAATGGAGTGGGGCAGGCTGTTAAATAATGGAGTGGGGCAGATTGTGAATGGAGTGGGGCAGGCTATTGGAGTGGGGCAGGCTGCTAAATAATGGAGTGGGGCAGGCTGCTAAATAATGGGGTGGGGCAGGCTGCTAAATAATGGGGTGGGTCAGGCTGCTAAATAATGGGGTGGGTCAGGCTGCTAAATAATGGGGTGGGGCAGGCTGTTGGAGTGGGGCAGGCTGTTGGAGTGGGGCAGGCTGTTGGAGTGGGGCAGGCTGTTAACTATTGGAGTGGGGCAGGCTGTTAACTTTTGGAGTGGGGCAGGCTGTTAACTTTTGGAGTGGGGCAGGCTGTTAACTTTTGGAGTGGGGCAGGCTGTTAACTATTGGAGTGGGGCAGGCTGTTAACTATTGGAGTGGGGCAGGCTGTTAACTATTGGAGTGGGGCAGGCTGTTAAATAATGGAGTGGGGCAGGCTGTTAACTAATGGAGTGGGGCAGGCTGTTAACTAATGGAGTGGGGCAGGCTGTTAACTAATGGAGTGGGGCAGGCTGTTAACTAATGGAGTGGGGCAGGCTGTTAACTAATGGAGTGGGGCAGGCTGTTAACTAATGGAGTGGGGCAGGCTGTTAACTAATGGAGTGGGGCAGGCTGTTAACTAATGGAGTGGGGCAGGCTGTTAACTAATGGAGTGGGGCAGGCTGTTAACTATTGGAGTGGGGCAGGCTGTTAACTATTGGAGTGGGGCAGGCTGTTAACTATTGGAGTGGGGCAGGCTGTTAACTATTGGAGTGGGGCAGGCTGTTAACTATTGGAGTGGGGCAGACTGTTAACTATTGGAGTGGGGCAGGCTGTTAACTATTGGAGTGGGGCAGGCTGTTAACTATTGGAGTGGGGCAGGCTGTTAACTATTGGAGTGGGGCAGGCTGTTAACTATTGGAGTGGGGCAGGCTGTTAACTATTGGAGTGGGGCAGGCTGTTAACTATTGGAGTGGGGCAGGCTGTTAACTATTGGAGTGGGGCAGGCTGTTAACTATTGGAGTGGGGCAGGCTGTTAAATGATGGAGTGGGGCAGGCTGTTAAATGATGGAGTGGGGCAGGCTGTTAAATGATGGAGTGGGGCAGGCTGTTAAATGATGGAGTGGGGCAGGCTGTTAAATGATGGAGTGGGGCAGGCTGTTAAATGATGGAGTGGGGCAGGCTGTTAAATGATGGAGTGGGGCAGGCTGTTAAATAATGGAGTGGGGCAGGCTGTTAAATAATGGAGTGGGGCAGGCTGTTAATGGAGTGGGGCAGGCTGTTAATGGAGTGGGGCAGGCTGTTAATGGAGTGGGGCAGGCTGTTAATGGAGTGGGGCAGGCTGTTAATGGAGTGGGGCAGGCTATTGGAGTGGGGCAGGCTATTGGAGTGGGGCAGGCTATTGGAGTGGGGCAGGCTATTGGAGTGGGGCAGGCTATTGGAGTGGGGCAGACTGTTAAATAATGGAGTGGGGCAGACTGTTAAATAATGGAGTGGGGCAGACTGTTAAATAATGGAGTGGGGCAGACTGTTAAATAATGGAGTGGGGCAGACTGTTAAATAATGGAGTGGGGCAGACTGTTAAATAATGGAGTGGGGCAGACTGTTAAATAATGGAGTGGGGCAGACTGTTAAATAATGGAGTGGGGCAGACTGTTAAATAATGGAGCAGACTGTTGGAGTGGGGCAGACTGTTGGAGTGGGGCAGACTGTTGGAGTGGGGCAGACTGTTGGAGTGGGGCAGACTGTTGGAGTGGGGCGGGCTGTTAAATAATGGAGTGGGGCGGGCTGTTAAATAATGGAGTGGGGCGGGCTGTTAAATAATGGAGTGGGGCAGCCTGTTAAATAATGGAGTGGGGCAGCCTGTTAATGGAGTGGGTAGGGCTATTGGAGTGGGGCGGGCTGTTGGGGTGGGGCGGGCTGTTAAATAATGGGGTGGGGCGGACTGTTAAATAATGGGGTGGGGCGGACTGTTAAATAATGGAGTGGGGCGGGCTGTTAATTGATGGAGTGGGGCGGGCTGTTAATTGATGGAGTGGGGCGGGCTGTTAATTGATGGAGTGGGGCGGGCTGTTAATTGATGGAGTGGGGCGGGCTGTTAAATCATGGAGTGGGGCGGGCTGTTAAATGATGGAGTGGGGCGGGCTGTTAAATGATGGAGTGGGGCGGGCTGTTAAATGATGGAGTGGGGCGGGCTGTTAAATGATGGAGTGGGGCGGGCTGTTAAATGATGGAGTGGGGCGGGCTGTTAAATGATGGAGTGGGGCGGGCTGTTAAATGATGGAGTGGGGCGGGCTGTTAAATGATGGAGTGGGGCGGGCTGTTAAATGATGGAGTGGGGCGGGCTGTTAAATGATGGAGTGGGGCGGGCTGTTAAATGATGGAGTGGGGCGGGCTGTTAAATGATGGAGTGGGGCGGGCTGTTAAATGATGGAGTGGGGCGGGCTGTTAAATGATGGAGTGGGGCGGGCTGTTAAATGATGGAGTGGGGCGGGCTGTTAAATGATGGAGTGGGGCGGGCTGTTAAATGATGGAGTGGGGCGGGCTGTTAAATGATGGAGTGGGGCGGGCTGTTAAATGATGGAGTGGGGCGGGCTGTTAAATGATGGAGTGGGGCGGGCTGTTAAATGATGGAGTGGGGCGGGCTGTTAAATGATGGAGTGGGGCGGGCTGTTAAATGATGGAGTGGGGCGGGCTGTTAAATGATGGAGTGGGGCGGGCTGTTAAATAATGGAGTGGGGCAGACTGTTAATGGGGTGGGGCAGACTGTTGGAGTGGGGCAGGCTGTTAAATAATGGAATGGGGCAGGCTGTTAAATAATGGAATGGGGCAGGCTGTTAAATAATGGAATGGGGCAGGCTGTTAAATAATGGAATGGGGCAGGCTGTTAAATAATGGAATGGGGCAGGCTGTTAAATAATGGAGTGGGGCAGCCTGTTAAATAATGGAGTGGGGCAGCCTGTTAATGGAGTGGGTAGGGCTATTGGAGTGGGGCGGGCTGTTGGGGTGGGGCGGGCTGTTAAATAATGGGGTGGGGCGGACTGTTAAATAATGGGGTGGGGCGGACTGTTAAATAATGGGGTGGGGCGGGCTGTTAAATAATGGAGTGGGGCGGGCTGTTAAATAATGGAGTGGGGCGGGCTGTTAATTGATGGAGTGGGGCGGGCTGTTAATTGATGGAGTGGGGCGGGCTGTTAATTGATGGAGTGGGGCGGGCTGTTAAATGATGGAGTGGGGCGGGCTGTTAAATGATGGAGTGGGGCGGGCTGTTAAATGATGGAGTGGGGTGGGCTGTTAAATGATGGAGTGGGGCGGGCTGTTAAATGATGGAGTGGGGCGGGCTGTTAAATGATGGAGTGGGGCGGGCTGTTAAATGATGGAGTGGGGCGGGCTGTTAAATGATGGAGTGGGGCGGGCTGTTAAATGATGGAGTGGGGCGGGCTGTTAAATGATGGAGTGGGGCGGGCTGTTAAATGATGGAGTGGGGCGGGCTGTTAAATGATGGAGTGGGGCGGGCTGTTAAATGATGGAGTGGGGCGGGCTGTTAAATGATGGAGTGGGGCGGGCTGTTAAATGATGGAGTGGGGCGGGCTGTTAAATGATGGAGTGGGGCGGGCTGTTAAATGATGGAGTGGGGCGGGCTGTTAAATGATGGAGTGGGGCGGGCTGTTAAATGATGGAGTGGGGCGGGCTGTTAAATGATGGAGTGGGGCGGGCTGTTAAATGATGGAGTGGGGCGGGCTGTTAAATGATGGAGTGGGGCGGGCTGTTAAATGATGGAGTGGGGCGGGCTGTTAAATAATGGAGTGGGGCAGACTGTTAATGGGGTGGGGCAGACTGTTGGAGTGGGGCAGGCTGTTAAATAATGGAATGGGGCAGGCTGTTAAATAATGGAATGGGGCAGGCTGTTAAATAATGGAATGGGGCAGGCTGTTAAATAATGGAATGGGGCAGGCTGTTAAATAATGGAATGGGGCAGGCTGTTAAATAATGGAATGGGGCAGGCTGTTAAATAATGGAGTTTGGCAGGCTGTTAAATAATGGAGTTTGGCAGGCTGTTAAATAATGGAGTTTGGCAGACTGTTAAATAATGGAGTTTGGCAGACTGTTAAATAATGGAGTTTGGCAGACTGTTAAATAATGGAGTTTGGCAGACTGTTAAATAATGGAGTGGGGCAGATTGGATTGGAGTAGATTGGGGCGGATTGGATTGGTCTGGTTTGGGGTGGATTGGATTGGTCTGGTTTGGGGTGGATTGGATTGGTCTGGTTTGGGGTGGATTGGATTGGTCTGGTTTGGGGTGGATTGGATTGGTCTGGTTTGGGGTGGATTAAAGGTGAGTGATTTGGGTTTAGAGTAAATTGAAATCGGAAGGGGTGGATTGAATTGAGGTGAGGTGAACTGGATTGGTGCGGGGTGGTCCACAGTGGAGCAGATTGGAGTGGTGCAGATTTTTTGGGATTGGAGTGGGGCAGATTGGGTTATTAGTGGGGCCGTCTTGTTAGGGTTAGTAGTGGGGCAGATTGGTTTGGGGCGGACTGCTTTTGATTCAAGTGGGGCAGAATGTTTTGGGGTGGATTGCTTTGGATTCAAGTGGGACAGACTGTTTTGGGGTGGATTGCTTTGGATTGGATTGAACAGATTGTTTTAGATTGAAGTGGGGCGGGACGGTTTTGGATTGAAGTGGGGCGGGGGACTGTTTTGGATTGAAGTGGGGCGGGACGGTTTTGGATTGAAGTGGGGCGGGACGGTTTTGGATTGAAGTGGGGCGGGACGGTTTTGGATTGAAGTGGGGTGGGACAGTTTTGGATTGAAGTGGGGCAAATTGTTTTGGTGTTGGAGGTGGGGCAGACCCGCTTTGGCTTGGAGCCGGGGCAGACCCGCTTTGGCTTGGAGCCGGGCAGAATGGATTGGAGTGGGGTGGATCGCGTGAGGTGGACTGTATTGGAGTTGGGCAGCTTGTTTGGATTGGAGTTGGGCAGCTTGTTTGGATTGGAGTTGGGCAGATTCTCTGGAGTGGAGTTGGGCAGATTCTCTGGAGTGGAGTTGGGCAGATTCTCTGGAGTGGAGTTGGGCAGATTCTCTGGAGTGGAGTTGGGCAGATTCTCTGGAGTGGAGTGGGGCAGATTTTCTAGGGCATATTCTTTGGAATGGAGTGGGGCCGACTGTTTTGGAATGGAGTGGGGCCGACTGTTTTGGAATGGAGTGGGGCCGACTGTTTTGGAATGGAGTGGGGCCGACTGTTTTGGAATGGAGTGGGGCCGACTGTTTTGGAATGGAGTGGGGCAAGGTGTTTTGGAATGGAGTGGGGCAAGGTGTTTTGGACTGGAGTGAGTGGGGCAAGGTGTTTTGGACTGGAGTGGGGCAGACTGTTTTGGACTGGAGTGGGGCAGACTGTTTTGGACTGGAGTGGGGCAGACTGTTTTGGACTGGAGTGGGGCAGACTGTTTTGGACTGGAGTGGGGCAGAGTGTCTTGACTGGAGTTAGGCGGATTTTTACAGTGTTTGGATTGGAGTTGGGCGGATTTTTACAGTGTTTGGATTGGAGTTGGGCGGATTTTTACAGTATTTAGATTGGAGTTGGACAGATTTTTACAGTATTTAGATTGGAGTTGGGCAGATTCAGGGCTTGAAAAATCATTAAAATGTTACTAGACCCGCAGGTCGAGTAACTTAAACTCTACTCGACCTAACTGTAATGTACTTGACCCGAAACGGGTCTCAAATTGTGTGATCCTAGGCAAATAGTTTACAGAGTCGACTTTTTCTTCATTCTCACATGTGATTGCACCTTCAAATATGTGAGCTCAGCATTTCTGCAGTACATAAAAACCTCTTTTGTTTAAGTAGACTAAAGTTTGCTGCCTGCATCACAAGAATCTAGGCCACATAACCTAGGACTTCTTTTAGTTTATGAACAACATTGCCATCAGGGCAGGAGTGTTTATCAGTTTGTTTAAACACTCCATTTTAATAAATATATCACTACACCGTGATGTGGTAACATATTGTCATCTACACACAGTAACTTTCCCAAGAAATGTCTAAAAACGTCTCTACTAACTTGCAGCTGTACTGGTTAAAACGATATAATGTATTAACAATCTTTGAAAACTGGGTTTCAGAAAACATATCCTTTGCACATCAACAGGTAAAGTATTCTGATTTGTTTTCATTCTGTTAATTTTTTTTTTCATTAAACAGAAATATAGATAAGACCTTTCACAACTACTGAAATATATTTTGAAATGTTTGCACAGTTGACTTAGGGCCTTATTACAACTTTGGAGGACGGTGTTAATCCGTCCCAAATGTGACGGATATAACACCTACTGTATTACGAGTTCCATAGGATATAATGGACTCGTAATACGGTAGGTGGTATATCCGTCACATTTGGGACGGATTAACACCGTCCTCCAAAGTTGTAATAAGGCCCTTAGTCATTTAAATGTGTGTTAGGAAAAACCTGACCCTATATCCTTTTATTTTACATTCTAAGCAGCAGGTCACACAGTTCACCTTACAAAGCCCTGGAACTCTGCAGTCAGAAGGAAAATTAATTGTAAGAAAAAATTACTTCTGACCTCTAACTGTAAAAACACAGAGCAAATGTGACATAAGAACAAGATTTAAAGGCATCTTTTATTGCCCCTCCACTTTTCAACTGAACAGAGAGTGTCAACTCGCCAGAAGGGATGAGTGAGTATGAAAAATAGCTCGACCTGATCAAATAAGACTTGCCAATGCGAGTGGTTGAGTGGATCTTTCGAGCCCTGTACAAGATCTGTTTCCCTCCCCATGGCCATCCCTTCCACCTCCAAGAAGACCCAATCCTCCCCTAAGCCTAAACCACCCCCCTCAAACCAAAGCCCAAACCCCTAAGTCCAAACTCCCCTTCCCCCCAGCACCCACCCAGGTCATCTCTCAGCTACCTGCCTGCCCCCTTGATGCCCCTACCTGAGGAGGTTACATGGCAGTTAGGAGTCAAGTTGGGGCAGCATACAGTCAGTGCCTTTGGTGCACCACATTTCTTTTATATTGGACTGGTCAATGCCTTGAACTTTTCGATTTGTTATGGCAATATATTTTCAGACCAAACAGTTGTTGGTTTTCAAGTTACATCTTTGTCCTGCTTTTCCTTTCCTAGGCTTGAGTTGTTCCAGCCTGACATTGGTCATGTGCGAGTGTGTGTGTGTGTGTGTGTGTGTGTGTGTGGTGCATGCATTTCCTGTATTCTTTGAGCGGTGTGTGGAGTGCTTTTGTACCCCAGGGGATGGGTGTGTGTTGTGTGATGGGCAAGTCTATGTTGCATACATGTTGTTGTGATAGTATTGTGTGGTGTTTGTATTGACATGTTTGTTTTTGCTGTGTGTGGCTTTGTGTGCTTTGACTGCATGAGTGTGCGTGTATTGTGCATGGTATGATTTGCTATGTCTGTGTGATGTGTTTGTCGATTGCTAAGTTGTATGAGTTTGTAATTGTGTGTGTTTGTTCCCTGTTGGTTGTACATTATGTTGTATGTGTGACGAGTCCCTGGCCAGTGTCGGTTGTGAGGGCTTGACTATGTGTTTATCATTGTGCAGTTGTGTGTTGTGATGTGTTGGTATGTTGCATGGATTGTGCGAGACTAGGTCTGTGCTGTTTTGCCGTGCATGTGTGTTCTTGACGTGTGGTGTGTGTGCTGTGTTAATGTGGGTGTCTTTGTTGTTGTATGGAGTGTGCGTGTCAGTGTACTGTTACGTGTGAGTGTTGCCCTTGCAGCCCTCCCATGGTATGTTACTGTACAGAATGTCACAGTATACAACTGTAACAGGTGAGTGTGTGTACTTACTGTTGCTGTCGTCGTTCGTGAAGATTCTGTTGTCTTTTGGTGAGCGTCTAGTTGTGGTTCTTTGGTGGCTCCGGACGAGCATAGCTTTCTGGGGATGAGTGTCTCCTTTTATCCAAATAATTTCTGCCTGGCTTTCTGTGGTGGTCTGACTGCGGCGGAAATGTTGGCGGTGTGCAACCTCGTAACAGGTCCGACAGAAACTTTGGTCTCCACCAGCCTGCTGGTGCCTTCAGACGTCCGCGGTGGTCTGTCCTCACTGGCGGTGGCGTTGGTGCTTTTCCAGGATTCTGTATGCTCACCGCCAAAGTCACAATTTGGCAGTCCTCTCCGCCAGCCTTTTGGCGGTCTGACCGCCACCACCAACATGTCGGTCCTCGGACCGCCAAAGTTTTAATGCGGCCCTGAAGAACAGACAATTTGTTGGAGCACTTTTGAAGGAACGCCATCCATCATCCAGTAAACCCGTAGCTGCTGCTCTACAGATCTATGACCTGAAAGCTTCAGGTTCAGCCCTTTATGGGGCAGAATTATGGGGGTTTCAAAACCTCACTGAGGTCACTAGTACCGAACATAAGTTTTTGAGGTAGCTCGTGTCTTTGCCCACACTTACTCACTCCACTTCACCCTCTAAAATTGGACATGGGCCATAAATCAGTAGTTGATAAAGTTAAGTTACGACCGTTGTTATCTTGGAGGAGAAAAAATGCCAACACCTGAATTGTCTTTGTATGCCAATTTATTTAGAGAAGTCTGTACTTTGGACAAGTCCAATAAGACCTCTCGGATAAGCAAAGTGAAGAAATTATAGTCTAAAATTGGGCTACAAGATGTGTGGGGTCGCTCTGTATCAGAGCCCAAACCCTCCAAAGACACAGTGAAGTCATGCTATTGGAAGTGGTAGCATTGGCAGAGTCCGTTTTTCTTTCTAAAGGTTTGCTCACAAGTGAATTTTTGGATTTTAAATTTATTAGGTCAATGAAGCCCTACTTAGACTTCATCACAGTGTCTAATGACCGAAAGCTCTGTATAAAGTTCAGATTTAGTTCCATCCCATTTGACTTATTGACCAGCATTTGGCACAACAGGACTACGCCCACTCCATCGCGTCCCAGTTGTAAAGCTGGGATTGAATCAGTAGCACATGTTTTCTTCCCCTGTCCAACATATGCGCACCCTTGTGCTGAATGAGTGAGTCCAATCTGCAGACTGCTGGGTACTTGTGATTATATAACAGTTTTGAGACTACTAAGGTCAGATCCCAGCCCACTCATTTTTATTGCAGTTGCTAAGTTCTTAGCGTTTATGTGGTGTAGTAGGAGGAAGCTTTTGAAGACTATGCCACGTTAAACATTTGTATTTTTGTATATTCCCTACGAACGGTGTTACTCCCATGGTGGTTGTATACGCACTGTATATACAAATCCTATTTTGGATTTCTTTTTTGTTGTCTAATACATGGGGTTCAGTGGTTAGATGTTGGAGTTCTGAGAGATTTTTACTCTTTTCTTTGATGTGATTTTATTATGCATGTTTTAAATTATTTATTTGCTGTTATGTGGAAAGCTTTTATGGCATTTGATGCTGAAAAAAATGTATTTGCCTGTCGCTAATAGACGTAAACTGTCTCTTCACCCAGTCTTCTTTTCTCACTTTGCAGTCGTGTTTTGTTTATGCTCGTGGGAGCGGTTCTCAAAAGATGACTATTATGTAGTTCTAAATATTGCAAAGCAACATTGCTTCTTTCCTATGTGTAATTTTCCAAATTATGTTTTAACACATAATCATGCAGTACACCCCCTTACCAATCTAACTCTCCCCACTCCAATCCAAAACTCTCACCTCAATACACTCCAATTCAACACACTCAACTCATACCAAACAATCCCACTTCAATCTGCCTTACTCCAATCCAAACAATCTGCAAACACCAATCCAAACCATTTGCCCAAATCCAATCCAAACAATGTAAACAATCTGCCCAACTCCAATCCAAACAATGTAAACAATCTGCCCAACTCCAATCCAAACAATGTAAACAATCTGCCCAACTCCAATCCAATGTAAATGATATGCCCAACTCCAATCCAAACAATGTAAACAACCTGCCTAACTCCAGTCCAAATAATATGCCCAACTCCAAGCTAAACAATATACTCAACTCCAATCTATACAATCTGCCCAACTCTAATCTAAACAATCTGCCAAAGGCCAATCCAAACAATCTGCCCAACTTCAGTCCAAACAATCTGCCCAACTTCAGTCCAAACAATCTGCCCAACTTCAGTCCAAACAATCTGCCCAACTTCAGTCCAAACAATCTGCCCAACTCCAGTCTAAACAATCTGACCAACTCAAATCTAAATGATCTGCAAAACCCAAATCCAAACAATCTGTCCAACTCCAATCCAAACACTGTAAACAATCTGCCCACCTCCAATCAAAACAATGTAAACAATCTGCCCACCTCCAATCAGAACAATGTAAACAACCTGCCCACCTCCAATCAAAACAATGTAAACAACCTGCCCACCTCCAATCAAAACAATGTAAACAACCTGCCCAACTCCAGTCCAAACTATCTGCCCAAATCCAATGCAGACTATCTGCCCAACTCCAATCTAAACAATCTGCCCAACTCCAATCTAAACGATCTACTCAACTCCATTCTAAATAATCTGCCCAACTCCAACCCAAACAATGTAAGCAATCTGCCCACCTCCAGTCCAAATTGTCTGCCCAACTCCAATGTAAACAATCTGCCCAACTCCAATCCAAACAACTTCAGGGCTCGGAAAATCCACTCAACCACTGCATTGGCCAGTCTTATTTGAACAGGTTAATACTTACTCAGTGTTTTGTTCAGTTGAAAAGTGGAGAGGCAATAAAAGATGCCTTTAAATCATGTTCTTGTGTCCCATTTGCTCTGTGTTCACAGACCGAGGTCAAAAGTCATTTTTTCTTATAATTAATTTTCCTTCTGACTGCAGAGTTCCAGGACTTTGTAAGGTGAACTGTGTGACCTGCTGCTTAAAATATTAAATAAAAGGATATAGGGTGTCAGGTTTTTCCTAACACACAACATTTAAATCACTAAGTCAACTGTGCAAACATTTCAAAATATGTTGCAGAAGGTTGTGAAAGCCCTTTTTTATATTTCTGTTTGACAAAAAAATATTTCTGATGGATACAACTACCTGTGGATTCCTCACCTAATGAATACCCCCATTGCGCCAGCATTCAATGGAAATCTTCTTCCTAGCTTCTGCACGTCGGCGAGGACGTCACAGTTGCCCACGCGACGCCGTCTGACGTCATACAGGCAATAAGAGGTCCTCGCCGACATGCCGACATCCGTTCCCTTTTTCCTGTGCCATTCGAAACGGTTATCTTCAAGGGAGCTACTGTTGCTGTTCGACAGTTAAAGTGTGTTTTTTGGATATATTTTTTCTTTGGGATATTACAATGTCACAAAGAAAGTCAGGATTCAAGCCCTGCCGTGAGTGTGGGGGCAAAATGTTGGTAACGGACCCACATTCTGACTGCTTGTGGTGTCTTAGTTCCGACCATGATGTTGATAAGTGCGATTCTTGTCAACATATGAATCCTAAGGCCCTGAAAGAGCGTGAGGCCAAGCTTTTTCTTGCAAAGTCGAAAAAGAAGGAGCAGAGACATCACCGAAAGTCGTCGTCACCGAAGTCTCATCGGCGTCATCGGGACTCCCGGTGTCGTCGAGAATCACGGCGCCGGTCGAGTAGGGAGAGGTCTCGGTCGAGGTCACCATCAACTCGACGTCGAAAGACTTGGGAAGTCAGCCCCACTGTCACTCCCCAGCCGTCGACGCCGTTGCCTTCTCCAGCTTCACCGACTTCGCCCATGTCATCGGGCCAACCACCTTCAGTGTTTGAGGTTCCGCAGCCTCAGATGTTTTCTCCGTCTTTGCAGACGTCGAGACCGGTGTCGGTGTCACCTTCGAACCAGGCACCCCAGTACCCGGCTTTCCCGGCCCCTGGAGCTGATAGTACCGCATTCTTAAATGTGATGTTCTCCATCTTCCAGCAGATGGCTCCAGGTGGGGGACCGACTGGTCCGCCGGGCCCTTTGGCCTTCAACATGGGTGCTCCGGCTCCGCTTCGACCAGCACCTTTTATGGCCTTTCTCCCCCTGGGGAACGTGGGCTCGGTGCCGGTATCGGCTCCGGTGGCTTCGGCTCCTGAGACTTCGGCTCCGGCGGCTTCGATGTTTCAGCCAGTGACGCCGTCTAGACCTCCTACGACTCCGAGGCAGTCTTCACTCCATCCGGTTCCTCGTTCGGCGCCGAAGAGGCCTATGGCGCCTCTAGACCCGGCGTCGGACAGATCCGAGGATCGGCGTCGTTCTTCGATGTCCGCTGACGCCATGTCGACGCCGAGAATAGAGGAGCGGCTGCACTCGAGGAGGCTTGCTGTCCGCCTCCTTGAAGAGCAGGAGTACCAGAGACAAAACCTGGAGGAAGGAGAAATCGAGGACTCTCGTGAGGGTCTCCATGGACTGGACACTGCTAGTGGCCTAGATACCTCCCCCGAATGGGACTTGTCATCTCCTGGGGAGTACACAGAGGAGGCAGTCACTTTTCATTCTGTTATCAGGAAGGCAGCTGGCTTCCTGGACCTCCCTTTGCCGGTGACTGAAGCCAAGCAGAACTTGTTGACAGAGGTGTTGCATCCTGCCTCTACATCGGCAGAACCACTTTTGCCATTCAATGAAGCGCTACTGGACCCCATAATGGAAGTCTGGAAGAAGCCGGTGTCGTCTTCAGCTGTCAATAGATCTGTGGCTAGGAGGTATCGGGTTGCACCGACTGACCCAGGTTTTCTTACCAGGCATCCAACACCTGAAAGCTTGGTGGTCCAGGCTTCCTGCTCAGCAAGGTCTGCTCCTGGGTCTTTTCCAGCTGTACTCTCGGATAGAGACTCCAAGAAGATGGACATGTCATCCAAAAAGGTGTTCTCATCATGTAGCATGGCATTGAAGTCCACCAATGCTACATGAATTTTAGGAAGGTACATTTATGCCCTGATGGACGACGGAGGTTCCTCAGGAACTATTAAGCCTGGTATCTGACGCTCAGGCAGCTGCAACTCAGGTTATCCAATCTGGGTTGGATACCACTGACTCAGCTGCTAGGGCAATGGGTACTGCTGTAGTTACGAGGAGGCAGGCCTGGCTTCGTAACTCAGGATTTTCCTCTGATGTGCAGTCAACCCTACTGGACCTTCCTCTTGATGGTGACAAGCTCTTTGGTGCCAAGGCGGATTCGGCCTTAGAAAGGTTCAAAGAGAGCAGGGCCACGGCCAAGTCGCTGGGCTTGCAAGCCACTTCTTCTACTTCCTCCAGATTTTTTAGGAGGTTTCGAGGATTTGGTTGTGGTTCCTCCTCCTCCTTTCGAGGGAAATTCCAGCAACCTACCTCTGCTCTCTCCTATAGATCTTTCAGAGGGAGGGGTAGGGTCCGTACCAGGGGAGCCACTCTGCCTCTTCCTCTTCCTCTGGAGGGGTGCAGCAGGGGAAGCAGCCTTAGGCTTCCACCAATTCCCACTCACTCCACTCCTGTAGGGGGGAGGTTACTGAATTTTCTCCACAAATGGGAGGTCATAACATCAGACTCCTGGATTACCAGCATTGTGTGAAACGGCTATACCCTTCCCTTTCAGGAGTTTCCGCCCCCCATCCCGCCCCGCCCATCTTATTGTTCAGAAGAACACCTTCGCAGCACTATCAGTTTGCAGTCCTCCCGTTTGGTCCCGTTTGGTCTTACTTCAGCACCTCGAGTCTTCACGAAGGTGATGTCGGTGGTTGCGGCAGAGCTCAGAAGGAAGGGGATAGCAGTATTTCCTTATCTAGACGACTGGCTGATCAAAGCCAGGTCTCCGGAGCTCGTGTTGCATCACCTGCAGTCGACAACCCAGTTGTTGTTCGACCTGGGCTTTTCGGTGAACGTGCCCAAATCTCACCTAGAGCCCTCTCAGCGCCTCCTGTTCATAGGGGCAGTACTGGATACAACATTGAATCGAGCCTTTCCTCCGCCTCAGCGGATTCAGGACATACAGGCGTTGGTTCCAATGTTTCAAAGTGGAGCGGTCATTCCAGTCCTCAAGGTCCTACGTCTGCTCGGTCTGTTTGCCTCCTGCATACTGTTGGTCACGCATGCACGCTGGCACATGAGGGCTCTTCAGTGGTGTCTCCGAAGGCAGTGGTCTCAACACAAAGGAGATCTCGAAGGCTTGGTGAGGATCTCCAGAGATGCTGCCACGGATTTGAAATGGTGGATTGCGGACGGCAATCTTTCCTGAGAAAGGCCGTTCTCGCAAGCTCCACCTGTGGCTACGGTAATAACGGATGCTTCCACTCTAGGGTGGGGAGCTCATCTGGGGACCTGGAGATCAAAGGGCTTTGGTCTCCAGTGGAACAGATGTTTCATATCAATCTGTTGGAGTTACGGGCTGTACGTCTGGCTCTCAAGGCCTTCCTCCCATCCCTTCGCGGTCAGTCGGTTCAGGTCCTGACGGACAATACTACCGCGATGTGGTATATAAACAAACAGGGAGGGGTAGGGTCGTACCTTCTCTGCAAAGAAGCTCTTCGGCTATGGTCCTGGGCAAAGGACCATCAGATTTGCTTGGTAGCAAATCATCTGTCCGGAGTCTTGAACGTACGTGCGGACAGTCTCAGTCGCCATTTCTCGGCCGATCACGAGTGGCGTCTCCATCCAGATCAAGTCAGTCTAATCTTCCAGATGTGGGGGTTTCCTCGGATAGATCTGTTTGCCACCCGGGAGAACTCGCACTGCCCGTTATTCTGCAGCCTCCAGTATCCGGTACAAGGAGCTTTGGGGGACGCGTTTCAGATGACCTGGTGCGACCAGTTGCTTTACGCGTTTCCCCCCATACCCTTGATTCCTCGAGTATTGAGGAAAATTCGCCAAGACCGGGCCCAAGTCATCTTAATAGCTCCGGATTGGCCAAGGAGGGTGTGGTACTCGGATCTTCTCCAACTCTCACTGTGCCCTCCGCTCCGTCTCCCTCTCAGGGCAGATCTCCTCTTGCCGTCACAGGGGCAGGTTTTACACCCCCACTTCCAGAGCCTGCACCTTCGTGCCTGGAGAGTGAATAGGGCAACCTGAGTTCCTTTTCTCTCCCGCCTGATGTAGTGGATGTTATCTTAGCGGCCAGGCGACACTCCACTAAATCTATCTACGCTAATAGGTGGTCTAAATTTGTGGTTTGGTGTGGAGAGAGGCAGATTGATCCCTTACGTGCTCATTTGTCAGATGTTTTATCTTTTGCTTTGTCTTTAGAACAGAGGGGTTGTGCAGTAGCTACTGTTAAGGGTTACTTGTCTGCCCTGTCAGCCTTTATTTGTCTTCCAGACCAGCCTTCTTTGTTTAAATCCCCAATAGTACTTAGATTCTTGAAGGGCCTTATGAATAAATTCCCTCCAACTCCTTTTGTTATGCCTCAATGGGATTTGACCTTGGTTTTAACTTTCCGTATGGGGTCCCCTTTTGAGCCTATGCATTCTTGCCCCATAAGATTATTGGTTCTTAAAACGGTTTTCCTGGTTGCAATTACCTCTGCAAGGAGGGTGCGTGAGTTGCAAGCACTATCTGTTAAACCCCCTTATACATCTTTTTATGGGGATAAGGTGGTGTTGAGGACCAAGGCTGCTTTCCTTCCGAAGGTTGTTTCACCCTTTCATTTGGCCCAGACAATTACTCTATCCACGTTTTATCCTCCGCCTCATCCTTCAAAGGAAGAAGAGAGACTCCACCGCTTAGACCCAAGGAGGGCGCTAAGCTTTTTTATAGACAGAACAAAGGATTTCAGGCTGGAGGATCAGCTCTTCATCGGATACGTGGGAAAGAGGAGAGGAAAGGCAGTCCACAAGAGAACACTCTCCAGGTGGGTTGTTCTTTGCATTAAAATGTGTTACTCTTTAGCAAAGAAGGAACCCCCTGATGGTATAAGAGCTCATTCCACCAGAGCTAAGTCGGCCTCTTCGGCCTTGGCTAGGGGTGTTCCTGTGGTTGACATCTGCAAGGCCGCAACTTGGTCATCCCTTCACACTTTTGCGAAGCATTACTGCTTGGACTCTGAGGTCAGAATGGATGGCCATTTTGCACAGTCGGTGCTGCAGGATTTCTTGGTTTGACCATTCAGGCACCCTCCACCGAGTGCGGTACTGCTTTGGGACTCTATTCATTAGGTGAGGAATCCACAGGTAGTTGTATCCATCAGAAGAACAAGTTACTTACCTTCGGTAACGACTTTTCTGGTGGATACATTAGCTACCTGTGGATTCCTCACGGTCCCACCCGCCTCCCCGTTGCCTGTCTGGTCTAGCCAAGTAATTCTTGGGTGTGCTCCTCTTGGTTTTGAGGACTTGTATATATTCTGTATATATGTTCATATTTATATATATATATTGTTCATATAATTATATATTTATTAAAAAAAAAAAAAAAAAAGGATTGAATTCTCAGAATGATGTATTTGTTTGGAATATCATTAAATATTACTATTGTTCTTTCATCTCAATGGCCTATTATTCTCAGGCACGTACAAAATGTTGGTACTGACATCGGCGAGGACCTCTTATTTTGCCTTTATGACGTCAGACGGCGTCGCGTGGGCAACTGTGACGTCCTCGTCGACGTGCAGAAGCTAGGAAGAAGATTTCCGTTGAATGCTGGCGCAATGGGGGTATTCATTAGGTGAGGAATCCACAGGTAGCTAATGTATCCACCAGAAAAGTCGTTACCGAAGGTAAGTAACTCGTTCTTTAATAGGATGAAAACAAATCAGAATACTTTACCTGTTGATGTGCAAAGGATATGTTTTCTGAAACCCAATTTTCAAAGATTGTTAGTACACTACATAGTTTTATCAGTACAGCCGCAAGTTAGTGGAGAGGTTTTTAGACATTTCTTGGAAAGTTACTGTGTGTAGATGACAATATGTTACCACATCATGGTGTAGTGATATATTTATTAAAATGGAGTGTGTAAACAAACTGAGAAACACTCCTGCCCTGATGGCAATGTTGTTTGCGAACTAAAAGAAGTCCTAGGTTATGTGGGCTAGACGTCATTGGTATGTGGCCTAGATTCTTGTGATGCATGCAGCAAACTTTAGTCTACTTAATCAAACAAAAGAGGTTTTTTTTGTACTGTTGAAATGCTGAGCTCACATATTTGAAGATGCAATCATATGTGAGAATGAAGAAATAGTTGATTCTGTAAACTATTTGCCTAGGATCACACAATTTGAGACCCGTTTACGGGTCAAGTACATTACCGTTAGGTCGAGTAGATTATTTAAGTTACTCGACCTGCAGGTCTAGTAACATTTTTATATATTTTCGAGCCCTGATGTAGGGGTGTCACGGGGAGGAGTAGGGAAAAGGTCAAACTCTGAGAGGAAAGACTTTTTGCATACCCTGTGTATGGTCATAACAAAAGGGTTTTGGTGTGGAGGGAGAGGTAGTGGTCGTCTGAGGTGTTTGTGTGGATGTTTTGGTTGCATGTTTGTGGGAGGTATGCTTGTGGGTGGTGGGTGCCTGTTGGGTGGATGAATGAGGGTGTTTGTGTGTAGGGCTGAGGGGGTGGAGGTGCTGGGGGATGCTGTGGTGGGTAGGTGGCTGTCTGTTGGGGTGATGACTGCAGGTATGGTGGTTGTGCTGCATGCATGTGTGTCAGTGGTTGGGTGTATGTGGGTGTGGTGACTTGGGTGGATGTCTGTATTGTGTCTGTGATGCTGGGGGTGGTGGGGTTGTCAGGGCAGGTTGTGACTGATGCTGTGTTTGCAGGTGTATGTTGCTTGTGTGTATGCTGGTTGTGTGTCCTGTAGTGCTGTGGTTTGTCTGGTCTACCCTTGGATGTTGAGGTGGATGCATGCCTGTCTGTTTGTGTGCTTTGGCTGGGTAAGGGAAGGGGGGATTGGGACTGGGAAGAGAAGGTGGAGGGGGGCGGTAGATAAAGAGTGGCTAGCTGCCGTCATTGTGGAGGCTAGAGCCTGAAAATATCTCTGTAGGCCAGCCAGTGCTCTGTGAATGCCCTCCAGGAACATATTACTCTTGGTTATCTGAGTTGCCAGTCCCTGGATGGCATTTACGATGGTCGACTGACCCGCAGAGATTGACCTCAGGAGAGCAATAGCCTCCTCACTGAGGGCAGCAGGGTTAACAGGGGCTGGTGCAGAGGTGCCTGCGGCAAAGGAGACCCCGCACCCTCTTGGGTGAGTGGGCCCGACCAACTGGGTGGAGAGCTACAGTGAGGGCGGTGATAGAAAGAGGGGTGGTGGATAGAGATGGTGCTGGGGTGGTCCAAGGTGGCTCCACCAGGGAGTGTCCACTGGAGGAGGATTCTGAAGATGATGAACTGGATCCAGTCTCCCCCGTGGCACTCCCCTCTCCTTCCAGGCCACTGGGTCCCTCTGTGTCAGTGTTCTCATGACTGGAGGTCCTGTGGTCAGAAACTTCCCCACTGTACTGTGCCCCGTCTGCTTCGCCTGCTGATGCTGGGAAACAGAAAGTGAGGTAGGGTCATCACATTATTTACATACCATTTACATCACATTGTACACATCAGTAACATCACAACTAGCTGGACAACACCGCCAGGTAGTACGAGTTTAGTGCCAACATCATGTCACAGCAAGATACAATGTACATCCGTCAATCATGACTTAGTCACACACCAGTTAAGTTACTTTACTCACAACTACAATACCATGATATCAGTAGAGCTATCACACTAACTATTCCATGACAAGGTGAATTGGCCCCATGATACAGGGTCCTTAGCCACAGCAACTTAGACAACCAATAACCAAGCAATGGGAAATAGATGTAACATAAATTTCCACATATCACATACACAAACTAAACACATACCAACAAATTGGCCTGGTGTCATGTACCAGGCAAGGAACCATATTGTATAGTAAACACAAGACCGCATTTTATACACAAGCCATAAACACGTCATATCACTGAGTTCACAACCTTCACGATGGAAATGGTCAAACATGCAACTACTTTAATTGACATAACCAAATGTAAGAAGATGAAAGTTGGAACACATGTCATCTACACATGTACCAATAGTGATGTAGGAAAGGATAATATACAATTTGTGGACCAAGCCATGAAGTCAATGTTCTTCTGAAAACAAAGTATAGCACTCATATAAGGGTCCAAGAAGCTCAGAGCATTTACTCACATACAACACAGGTAGTATATCTACTAATTCAAGTCAGTGGACACCTGTCATGTGCATGAAGGTGATATACAGTACAACGTATCATGCAATTGTTCCATCAATAGCTCAACGACTGAGTGGTAACATAACTAAGCACACATCAGACATGACTAGCCTTACATCTGTTTGGGAAAATACTCAGAGACAAACCACATCTGAGGCTAACATGACAGGTACACCCACCATGATGCAATCCAAATGCCTGAATACACATACCTTACCACTAACATGTGTATGTCAACTACCACACCTGCAACACATTGGTGTCAGTGTAAACAATAGGTTTCCGTACAACAAGGACTCAAAACATATCCGAAATAGCAACAGGAAGAATGTTTAGAAATCATTTCAATGTGGATTCATTACGTAACTTTTCAATGTACACATGATGTTGGCAAAAACAGTTAAGATTGTAACTGTCAATAACATTTATTGGCCTATTTATCATGCCTACAACACCATGGCTAAGGAAATAGCTGTGTAGCCACTTCCCACATACAGAACATGAACATGTTACAAACATTCATAGCCCTGTCACCAATGTATGTGATCCAAGAGGAGTCTAGCAATACCTTCATGGTTACCAACATGTAGGATGTCCACTCAGATGACACATTACACAGGCCTATGCACATCCTTCACTTACCAAGGGGTTCACCTTGTAACAGGTCTGAATACGTTTTGCAAGTATGACATCACAACCTCACATGATGCTGTTAGTCATCAAAAACCTTTTGAAAATTGTCAGACTCTATGTTGCACATAGACATGGATTAAGGGACATTGGAATGGGCAGAGGGCAAAATACCTGGACCATCATGATATTGGGAGTATTGACCTGCAAGTCGGAAGGAACAGCCACTAGGGTATGAAAATCTGCATAGTGGTACACACATTTGACATAGTCACATCATCATATGCTTCTATACAGAGGGGACAACATAGGAGAGTAATATGTCCCTATACAAATTAGAATGTGCACACCTGTGTACCAATGTTGGGGACTGTACATCAGTGTGTTCCTTGGAAATCTTTGACCATTTGCGCTTATCACATTGTCACAGCATAGAAACTTTCACACATAGACTAACCTGGTAAAGGGATGAAAATGTGTCAAGTCTGTACTTAACGACTTGTGGCTGCTGTGCTTCCCTCAAAGGCCCATCCAACTCTGGGTAGGCCACTGCCAATATGCGGGCCATTAGGGGGTGGTCAAGGTCCGATGGGCACCCTGTCCTCGTTAAGAGGACATACCCAGCTGGGCCTCTGAGGTCCTCGACCTAGCATCTCGGGTCCTTCCACCGCTTCCTACAGTGGGTGATCCGCCGTCTTTGAACTCGTATGGTCCGCACTTTCTTGGCGATGGCATCCCAAATCCTCTTTTTCTGATGGGCGTTGACCTGCATGGGTGACACAGACAAGAAGAGAGTGTCATATCCACATTCACAATACCAAAACAAGCAGAGTGAAAATACAAGTTAGTGCAACTAGCCATACACTAGCGAGCCTTCAACATCCCCTTCAATGAGGGATGACCATCTGCCATGTGTGATGTTGAGACAGGCATACAACGTGCATATCCAGCAGCAGGTGTCAGCTTCAAACATGTGACCAGACCACAAGCATATCTCTAAACATGGTATATCTTTCCAAATATTTTGCACGCCCCCTTCACTGATCATGTATTACAGTCTGCAGTTGGGTCAGGGTACATACATCACACATACTCTACTATGTCTTAGGACTCAAAGCTATCTGTACACATATGTACATGCCCATCTACCCACACATTTTGCCACAATCCTTCATTCCACCACATTCCCTGAACAGCATCATACACTTAACCCTTAAAACATTGCAATTGCCTGTTCTTCTGGTGCGCCATAGAGCTGTTCATAGACGGGTAGGATCTCCTCCACAAGCTTTTCAAGCTCCTCAGGGGAGAAGGCAGGGGCCTTATCACCTGTAGGACGTGGCATGATTGCTCCCAGAGACAGTACACATCAGCTCAGGTCATGGAGGTCTTGCTGGCAGCAGTCTCAGAAGTCAAGTGAGAGATTAAGTATGAGATGGTGGTCATGTCCCCCATGTAAAAGAGTGTCACCGCCAATGGATATCGCCATTGGCCCAAGAATGACAAAGGCAGCAATGTGTTCCAATGGCAATGTCCACCATAGTTGTATCTGTCTACTGCCTGACCACTTCCTCTAACGGACTTAGGCCACTTCCTAATGTCCAGTACAGTAGGTCAGGCAGCTGCCATTTTAAGGCTCACATATGAACGAAATAATTATTTAAAAATTGCGTCACAAGCTGTGAAACATATCTACGACATTGCGTTCACTGATGACTTTAAGCAAATATAGCAATGTGCATGAATTATGTACAGGATGTCAAATTGATGTGTTTTAAGAAATGTAAATGTAGTAGCATAGTCAGCAGAACAATTACAATTGGACATATAGTATATGTGTCCCATATATATGCAATGTTAATAATGTTCATATCACGTAGACTGTCAGTGACATGCTTCCCCATTTCTAAAATATGATAGAGGAAAGGAGATGTGAATGCAGTAATAAGCCATTGTTTGCCTAGGTATGTTCAGTGCAATGTTTCAACAGTTTCCTGTGGCATTGTAGAGCATTCTATGTGACATAGGTATGATACTACTTATGATGTACAGAATGAGTGATACACATACATTGTGGTATTTCTCCTACATAGTTACACTGGCATTAGAAGAGTGGGAGAACCTCCAGTGTACCATTCACTAGCAGACCTGCAGACCATGGAGGAGCTACATGTGATTCAGATTTACTGCCTGGATAGGTATACAATCATGGATCTCTGTTGTCAGTTGGAGCCAGATCTGATGCCTGTCATTCGTAATCCCCATAGCATACCACCCATTGTACAAGTTATGTCAGTGCTGCACTTCCTGGCCACAGGCTACTTTCAAAATACAGTGGCCTTAACTGCAAGGATGTATCTGCCTATGTTCAGTCTGGTCTTGAAGGCTGTTCTGTCTGCATTGTTGAAACACCTGGGCAGCTACTTCAGATTTCTACATCGTGAAGATTTGGCCCATGTAAAGGCTGATTTTTATGCTTTGGGACACATTCCACATGTGGTTGGAGCCATGGATAGTACCCATGTAGCCTTGGTTCCCCCAAATGCCAATGAACATGTGTATAGGAACAGGAAAAACTTCCTCTGTATTAATGTCCAAGTGTTCTGTTTGGCTGACCTCTACATTTCACAAGTTTGTGCAAAGTTTCCGGGCTTAGTCCATGATTCCTTCATCATGCCGAACAGCAAGATCCCACTGATGATGACATGACAATACAGAGAGATGGCCTGGCTGGTTAGTAAGTCACATATGTCATGTGTGTCTGTAACTTTTCTCTGCTAACAAATGTGTGGATGTCCGTTACTTATGTTTTCCTTTCTAAACTCCTTTTTACAGGGGACTCTTGTTACCCAAACCGTCCCTGGTTATTGACACTAGTGAGGTACCCAACCACTCCAAAGGAAGTCTACTTTATTGAGGCCTACAGAAGAACAAGGCGTGTCTTGGAGCGGCCTTCTGGGCTCCTGAAGGGAAGATTCTGTAGCATCAATAAGTCTGGTGGAGCCCTCCTCTACTCACCCAGCAAAGTATGTGAAATTATTGTTGTCTGCTGCATGCTCCACAACCTCACCCTGATATGTCAAATCCCATTTATACCAGGTAAGGGGGATCCAGCAGTTCCAGTTGGTGAGAATGCAGATTTGCCAAGTGAGCATGAGTATGCTGAGGATGAAGCTGGAGACATCAGGGCAGATCTCATCAATCAGTACTTCACCTGACTTTAGTTATGTGATGTTATGTAATGTAAGTAACTCAGTGGGTATTGGTGGGTTTAGGGATACTTGATAAGTGTCTTAGTAAGACCATCAGACAGGTCTTAAGTAGCTTTGAAACACATAACAGATGTGCATGTAGAATGTTACATGGAGTAGTGTGCAGGTTTTTGATCAACATAGTCTCATTTTCTCACAGTATAAGTTACCATTGTATATAGGAATTGGCTGTATGTTTTTGTTTCAATGTGGCCTATACCTTATGTTTGACATTTATAATTTGCAGATTACTTCACAAGCTCATCCTCATTTGGCAATATCAGACAGTGTCACAGGCAGGTGGAATTTGCAGACTGACAAGTGAAGGGAACATGGATTGAACCAGGTACTGTCAGGTATGAGATTTGTGGTGTGCGAGTTCTATGGCCAGCCTGTCAGAACAGTGGGATGGTAGTGTCCTATTCCACTAAATAGACCTGTTTGATATTGGAGGTTTGTTCAATGGTGCCATGTGTGTGTTCATTTGTCTCTCAAACGTCATCCTGTGCTATCCATACCCTTAACCATCAGAATGATTTGTACTGGTAATAACTAACATGTATGTAGCTGTCACTGTGTTTCCTCATTGCAGGCCACTGTGCATATGTATCAAGACTGAAATAGGTGAGTGGCATGCCTACTGATACCTGACCATGGTAAGTGGAAGGTTCCACAACTGGGGGTGTTTATAATGACCTCTGTCTGTATCATGGGCTATGGTCAGTTGGGAGTTATGGTATGGGTGTGTAATAAGGGTTTAGCAGATGGTACATTGAAACAATATGTTTGCCTGTAGGGATAGTGAAAGACTGACGTATCCGTAACTTCAGTAGTCTGTGGGGTGGTAGTGATTGACAATTCTGTTGAAACACTGAAGTGACTAGTAGTACTTCACAGTGTGATCATTGGCATTCTCCCAACCTATATGTGGGAAAGTTCAATGGAAGTGATTTGAGTTATGTCTATCATTATTATTCAATGCAAAATCTACACTGATTAAACAGTACACGTGAGATGGAGCATTACAAATGCCTTTTATTTGAGACAAACTTCTAGGTGCAAGAGGTATTATAGATTACAGTAACTGTTTGATCAATTACTCTCACACATGATCTGTGGTTAAGTAGTATTCATTGAGGAGTGCACAGCAGAATGAGTGAATTAGATAAAATATAATACAAAAGAAAGAGTGAAGGGTTCTGTCATGGTGGATGAAATCATCACGGTAGCTGCTACAGAATTTGGAGACACAGGTCCATTGTCCTTGGAACATGGGAAAATGGAGATAGGTTTCAGGAAAGTCAACAGGGTGTATCTGTGACAAACATGGGGAACCAATCAGTAGAGGATTACGTTCTGACAGTGGTTTTGGTCTTGTCATCTGCTCCTCCTGGATATTTTGCAGAACGCCCACGTTTGCAGGGACGTGCGGGGGGTCTTCAGCTACAGAGGCGGGGTGTCTGGGGCATGTACTTCCCCTGGCAGGGCCTCCATTCCACTAGCAGTCACAGATGTAGAAGGGGCTGATGTCTCATTGCTAGTAGAAGGGGCCAGCAGGTGTGTACAAAACCTACTTAGTGTGGTATTCATGTCTCTCAGGGCCCCTGCAATGGAAGCCAAGTGGGCATTTTGGGCCTGCCACTGCTGCATGACGTCCTGGTTGTTGTCCGTCTGCAGCTGCTTTATCTCCCCCCATCATCGTAAGTACCTGGTCCTTCACGCCTTAAGATTGTTGGTTAGCTACCAAGACTTGGGAAATGGCATCCTGGCCGGTTGTATCCCTAGGAGCCTCCATCCTCTGACCCACACCATCACTCCCACGCATCCTACTTCCACGTGCCTGTGCCCCTAGTATAATTTGCCCACTCCCACTGGTGCCAGGTCCATCATTGTCTGGGTTCACAACTGGAGACTCAGGTACCTGTACTGGGGCACATGATGGTAGACATTGTCCTTGGAACACAGGTTTTGGGGCGATTGGTTGCCTGTGATGTTGACGCAGGGTGAGGCTCACAGTTGTTGACTGACCCGGTATCCCAGATCCTCAATGTCCACACATCCAGTGGTGTATTCCTCACTGAGGGCTTCATCTAGAGGGGCAGTGACAGTCTTGGGTGTCCTTTACATGGTGACACTGGCTAAGTTACCTGTAGGAGAAGTGGAACACACAGTTGCCCAAAGTAATGCAACAAGTGATATCATACTTTGACCACAAGACATGCTATGTGACATGCACACAAGGCCTTTACTTGATCCCCTGATATAATGATGACACTTGCTTCCACATCTGGGTTAGGTCTATATGGAACAAAGAGATTTCCAATTACATACACCTTGCTACAGGATGTTGGAGTATCTTGGTGGTTAGATGACTGTTCATTGACTCATATATTGTCTAATTGATAACTTGATATTTTAAAGTGATCTCCAAGTTAGGTGTAGGACATTATTGAGTCAACTAATAGCTGAACAATGTACTATGGTAATAGAGCTGGCCAAAAGTATAGGTGTAACTATTATACCTGGGCCTCTGTATGGGTGTACTCCTAATACTTCCTATATTTGTATTTGACACTAGTAAGGTATTGTCTGTGAATTTGAGTGTCACTATTCAATCTTTCCAAAACACAGGAACATATGCAGGCTGGGATGAAAGAAATTGAACAACATTATTTAAATTAAAGAAAAAAAGAATTGGTGCCAACACACACCCAAGGCGAACGACCCTATTACCATTAATTGGATCTTTTAGCTGTCCTTAGTTCCCCCGAGCGTACTCTTGCAGAATTAGCTTCATGAAGACGAATAACTAAAGATAAACTGTCATTTGGCATCCCCATCTCATGCAGCACTTGCCAATGTTTGGCTCTAGGGACCAAGTCGAAGTCTGACTTCAGGTCAATAAAAGCAACATAAAGGCTTCCCTTACCAATCACAACTGTTTTCCAAAACAAAAAGAGGAAGCAAAATACCTGGTCAATTGTACTTGTTTTTTACCTAAAACCAGCTTGATGTGGCAATAAGTTATCATTGTCATTAATCTAATCCTGGATCTGGAAAGAAGGGTTTGACAAAACACCTTCTGGATAATCTATTAGGCAAATGGTCCTGTAGTTGGTGGGTGAGGACCTATAGCCATCTTAAATATAGGAATAACCTCTGCACCCCTCACAATGGTATTTGACAGAAGCAATATGTAATGTGCCCATTTTTCTCTCTCGTTCAGGAAAAGGTCCCCTGGAATGCCATCATAATCGGGGGTCTTAGATGATACAATTGAATCTGACAAAGGAAAGGGGAGCAACCACTCCCCTGTCCATCACCACCCTAGGGGTGGTGCCCAGAGCTCCTCCACTGTGTCCCAGACTTCAGCCATCTTGCTTTGCAAGGTGTGGGGGCACTCTGGAGGGCTCTGAGTGGCCAGTGCCAGCAGTTGATGTCAGAGACCCCACCTGATAGGTCCATACCTGATAAGGTAGCCAATCCCGCTCTCAGGGCTATTTAGTGTCTCTCCTGTGGGTTCTCTTCAGATTCTACTTGCAAGTTTACAATTGAATCAATGGAAACTAGTATATCAACCAAATCAAACAGGCTATTACTTTCCAACTGGGTAAGGTTGGGAGAGACAGAACAAACACTGAACTGGCTGTCATCACAATAAAGAGAATTACAATGGTGAAAAAAATCAAATGCCTGTATATGATTTTTCAGATGGGGAAGCCACCCAGTGTCCTCCATTTGTGACTGTAGGAAAGTACCATCTTTCTTGGCATGTTACCCCCATTTGTACTGTATGTCAGTATGTTTTTGCCCTTCTCACTGGGATCCTGCTGGTCAGGACCCCAGTGTTCATAGTTTATGGCCTAATGGGACATCCATTGCATCACGTAGGAACCTGCTGGCATCTTCCTAGGGTGCATTTCTGCAGTCTTCGTCCAACTGGGGACTCTTCTTTTGCACTTTCTTCTGGGTTGGCAGGGGCTCCTGTCCTTCCTGAAACTTCTTTAGACTTCTGGACTTGGTCCCCTTCTTTTGTAGGTCTTCAGGTCCAGGAATCCAGCAGTTGTTGGTTGCAGACTTGGTTGGTTATTGCAATAATTCCAATCATGAGGTGTAGTGTGTCCTAAGGAAACTTGCAGTACTTTACTCCTGTTTTTCTGGGCTCTGGGGTGGGGTAATTTACTTACCTTAACTGTATTCTTACTCTCCCAGCAATTCTGCACACACTACACTTGTTTAGGGCGGAATTTGTGATTCTCATTCCACTTTCTCAGTGTATGGTTTGTGTTTCCCCCTAGACCTTTTTTCTCCCTTTGCATTCTATAGCAATTCATATTGTTTGCACTATCCTATGTATAATTACTTGCCTTATTTTGGTGTCTAGTTTATATATTTTCTATCTATTCACTCAGTTGCTACCTGACCTTCAACAGGAGAGGACCTACACTGCAAGTGCTGCTGTGACCTGTGTCTGGAAGCAACCATGGCTTGAGTCACTGGGGACAGGGCCCCTGCCTTCACCACTACAGAGTTGGAGAGACTGGTGGATGGGGTCCTACCCCATTACCGTTTGCTTTGTGGGCCTCCAGACCACAGGTGAGTACCCTGTGTGCACGATGCATGGGGCATGAATGCATGGAGTGCTGTATGTGAAGGCCTCGTGTAAGGGGGGATGGTTGAGGGTGCTGCATGTATGGTGGGCAATGTATGTGCATAAGGGGATGGGAGGGATATGGTGGTCCATGAGCATAACAGGCCAGACGGTATGAATTTTCTATTTGTATTTTTCTGCAGGTCAGCGCCCATCAGAAAAAGGGTATATGGCTTTCCATCGCCAAGGACGTGCGGACCCTGGGGGTCTACGGCAGGCGGAGCACCCACTGTCGGAAACAGTGGGAGGACCTGAGGCGCCTGGCAAGGAAGACGGCAGAGGCCCAGCTGGGGATGACCTCTCAACGAGTAAGGGGTGCCCATCAAACCCTGACCCCCCTGATGTTCGGCATACTGGCGGTGGCCTATCCGGAGCTGGATGGGTGCTTGACGCCATCACAGCAGCCACAAGGGGGTGAGTACAGTTCCCAATATACTACTTGTGCGTGGAGGGGTGGTCTCTGGGTGGGGGATGTGCGCCTGTGGGTGCCCCTAGGCCAGTCTGGACATTACAGGGTAGATTCCATGTTGGGAAGGGCTGATACACTCCACCCCCACACATGCTACTGGGCATCCACTACTGGGCAGGGATCTGTGGGTCTCAGGTATGCTGCAACTGGCGTTGGGTATTACTGTCCATGGCCTGGTGACTAGCATTGTGACTGGTAGTGCATAACCTAGTGTGTAGGGCTGTCCCCTGTGTGGTGTGCACGCCAACGGTGGTGTTGTTGCTGACATTGACCAAGTGTATCCTCTATCTCTCCCCCCCCTTTTTTGTTTTGTCACCCTGTCCTTCTGTGCATTCGCATCATCTGGCGGAGGAGCAGAGGCACCAGCGACGGAGGGAACTGCATCCCACAGGGCCCATGAGGCCAAATCCACCGACGGTGAGGGCCCCAGTGGGACGGAGGGTGAGGGGAGGGGACAGTTCTGAAAGTGATACCTCCTTCGATGTAAGCACCCTGGTGGTGGTGGACACCTCTGTGGCCACCCTAACTACAGGTACAGCCGCCACCCCTGTACCGCCACCGCCCTCCCAGCAGCCCCTCATCGAGTTTCCTGTTCCCACTCACCCAGAAGGGTGGGCATCTCCTTCACCCCAGGCCCTGCCCCAGTTAGCCCTGCTGCCATGAGTGAGGAGGCTATTGACCTCCTGCGATCCATCTCTGTTGGGCAGTCAACCATTGTGAATGCCATCCAGGGGCTGGCAGGGCATTTGCAACAAACAAATGCATTCCTGGAGGGCATTTACTCTGGCGTGGCGGCCCAACTTAGATCATTCAAGGCTCTGGCATCCTCCCTGATGGCAGCCATTGTCCCTGTCTCTAGCCTCCCTCCTCCAACTTCCTATACACAGTCCCATTCCCCTGAACCCCAACCTATCCCAAGCACACATTTAGACCAGCAGGCACCTAGGACAACACACAGGAGTGGTTCAGGCAAACATAAGCACCACACATCATCCCACAGGCACTCACACAAACACCATCCAGATGCAGACATACCAACCTCCACTGTGTCCCCCTCCTCATCGTCATCCACCTACCTCCCAGTAACGTCTACACTCACACCTGTATGCACTACATCCTCTTCCACCATCACGCCTATCAGTACACACCCCTCACTGGCAGGCACCAACCCCACCACCAATGCACACGACCCCTGTGTCTGTGCCCCCTCCTCCCAAAGTACCCAAATGCAAGCACTCGACACCCAACAGCCATCCACATCACAACAGCATCCAGCCCATGCACCTGCACCCAAACACAGCAGACAGACACCTCCTACAAACACTCCCTCTTCCTCCACTCCCAAACCTTCACCCTATTCTCACCACAGTGTCACTAAGCAGCTTTTCCTCTCCACCCTTGACCTTTTCCCTACCCCCCCCGTCCTTCATTTAGGCCCACGGTGGGCAGAACCCAGGCCAGCACCTCAGCCACCCAGTCCACGGCCACTGTAGTTTCGGCAGCAAACTGCAGGTGTGAGTGTCTCCAAGGAGACACCCATCATCACTGGCAGTGTGCCTGCACCAGCTGCCAAGGGGAGGGGCAAGGAGGCACCACCAGCTGCCAAGGGCAAAGGGCCTGTCCCTGCAGGCAGGAGGGACAGGAGGCCTGGTGCTGTGACATGATGTGAGCCCCCACCACCAACCATGGCGCTTCACCCATCCGAGGCTGCAGGGGAAGGGCTGGAGCCTCCCCCCACCACTGGCAGCACCGCCACCTGCACTGCCACCAGCACCACTGGCAGCAGCTGCAGCCCCAGTGGGCAGCCATCTGAGGTTGCAGGGGAAGGGCTGGAGCCTCCCCCCACCACTGGCAGCACTGTCACCTGCACCGCCTCCTACACCACTGGCAGCTGCCCCAGTGGGCAGCCGACCGAGGCTGCAGGGGAAGGGCTGGAGCCTCCCCCCACCACTGGCAGCACTGCCACCTACACTGCCCCATGCACAGCCACTAGCACCACTGGCAGCAGCCCCAGTGGGCAGCCGTCCAAGGCTGCAGGGGAAGGGCTGGAGCCTCCCCCCACCACTGGCAGCACCGCCACCAGCACCAGTGGGCAGCCGTCCAAGGCTGCAGGGGGAGGGCTGGAGCCCCCTCCCACCACTGGCAGCACCGACACCAGCACCAGCACTGCCACCACTGTGCAGCTGTCGCCGCCGGCGAAAGGACTGTAGTCTTGCTCCATGGAGTGTCCTGCATCCTGCCCACTGCTAATCTTGTGGGTATGAGACACAGGTCAGAGACTGTGACCTTGCAGTCCCCAAGTGCTGCATCACAGGGCACAAAGCCCACTCCAGAACCATTGGAAGAAGGCATCCACTCACCCCCTCCTTGCCAGGATGAAGCACACTGGGCACAAGGGCCCCCTCCAGAACCAGTGGAAGAAGGCATCCACTCACCGCATCCTTGCCAGGATGAAGCACACTGGGCACAATGCCCCCTCCAGAACCAGTGGAAGAAGGCATCCACTCACCCCCTCCTTGCCAGGATGAAGCACACTGGGCACAAGGCCCCCTCCAGAACCAGTGGAAGAAGGCATCCACTCACCGCATCCTTGCCAGAATGAAGCACACTGGGCACAATGCCCCCTTCAGAACCAGTGGAAGAAGGCATCCACTCACCGCATCCTTGCCAGGATGAAGCACACTGGGCACAAGGCCCCCCCAGAACCAGTGGAAGTAGGCATCCACTCACCCCCTCCTTGCCAGGATGAAGCACACTGGTTACAAGGCCCCCTCCAGAACCAGTGGAAGAAGGCATCTACTAAAGACTGTGGCCTTGCACTCCCCATGACCAAGCAGTGGGCAGACCACCCACTTGAGAGACTGTGGCCTTGCACTCCCCAGGACCACACAGTGGGCTAACCACACACTTGAGAGACTGTGGCCTTGCACTCCCCAGGACCAAGCAGTGGGCAAACCACCCACTCGAGAGACGGTGGTCTTGCACTCCCCAGGACCAGGCAGTGGGCAAACCACCCACTTGAGAGACTGTGGCCTTGCACTCTCCAGGCCAAGCAGTGGGCAAACCACCCACTTGAGAGACTGTGGCCTTGCACTCCCCAGGACCAAGCAGTGGGCAAACCACCCACTTGAGAGACTGTGGCTTTGCACTACCCAGGACATCACAAAGGGCATGTAGCCCCCTCCAGGACCAGTGGCGGTGTACCATCTTCCGGCTGAGGTGCCCCTCCATTTCCCTTCCCCCTGAGGTGCCTGTGTATTTTCGACCTGATGCCCCGGCAGTGTTCTCTCCGTGTTGAGGCAGCAGTCAAGTGGGGCCTTGGCCTATGTGATATGGCCCTGTGGCCTACAGACATTATGGACTGGAGAGTGTCCCTCCATTTGTATCTATGTAAATAATGTTTTGATTTTTGAGGATGTATTTCTAGTATTTTATCTTATTACACTCACTTTAATCTATTCCTTTTGTCCTTGCATTATTCCTGAGGGGTACGGGGTGGATCTGTAATGTTGTTGCATCTGGTTGTGTGTATGGTGTTGGGGGTGGGGGTGTTGAATGTGTGTGTCACTCTCTTTTTCTCCCCCCCCTGTGTGCCAGGCGGCAGTACTCACTGTGGTCGTCGTCGCAGGCGTTGGTATTCCTGGTGTAGGAGGAGGTCGACCAGCATGGGGAAGCTCTGCAGTTCAGACTCCATGGCGTCATGGTTCTTCCTTGAATCTCCAGAGGTGAGTCCTTTGCCTTCTGTGTACTGTTTCTGCTGTGCTTTTGATGTCGTTGGTACTTCCCCTGAAAAGGTGGCGGATAGGCCAGTTGTAATACTGTGGGCGGTACTTTGTCTTCCTCCTGGCTGTTGGCGGTTACCGCCGTGGTGCTTGTGGCTGTCGGTGTGTTAAAGTGGCTGTCTGTGTGAGCGTTTTCCGCCGTGGTCATAATTCAATTTTATTTTACCACTGGCTTGTTGGCGGTATTACCGCTGCTTTATCACCGACCACCAGGGTTGTAATGAGGGCCAAAGTCGTGTTGCACAATGATTACATCCTGTGATTGAGAAATGTAAAGCAGGCACTTTTTTCCAGCAAAAATATGTTTTGAGCTCCTTTTGTCCAGTCTGTGTGTGGCACACTAAACAAACATGAGATGGTAAACTGTACTGGCTTTTTCCATACAAATCTGTCCTTTTATCCTTAGTATTGCAACAGATGTCTGGAGTTGCTAAGTGATGATATAGCCTATGTTCCCGGTGCTTGTCGGGCGCCAATGCAGAACATGCTCTTTGGAACAATGAACATGTGGCAGGTTGTTCTGGCACTATGTTGTTCATTTTTAAAACAATTCATGCCGGCCAGAAGTTGGTATACATTCCAACTTGCTGTAGTCAAATGGGGCAGAAAAATATACCCAAGTAATAGTACCTTTCAAATGAGTGGACTTGTAAACCTTTTCAGAGTGACAGACATGGCATCTCTTAGTACAGCAAATGGCACCAAAAATGCTTTACGTTTGCTAATAAAATAAAAGCAGCACCTTCATTCAGCTTTACTTCTGCCTGTAAAACATTGTATACTTTTAGCATCTTACCTGAAAAATGAAGCGCAGAGCAGTGGCACTTTTCTCCTTTCTCTTTTTCCTTGCTGTGCAGAATGTATAAACAGCTTTTTTGAACTTCTTTACCACTTTTTTCTGCTGCTGTTGCAGTTCTTTATCTTGAATGTACAAGAGGTTGGGTCTCTGCTCTGCAACCGTGTCTCTCTCTCCTCGCAAAACACAAATGGTGTCCTTTGTCCCAGACAGTCAGATTTCATTATGGCAATGATGGGGCTACTCTTTTCTTCCTTCTGTGTGCTTTTATTGTTCTGTTGAAATTATGCTCTGATGGAGATTTCTAACCTCAGATTCTTCACCTTGTGTATTTCTCTCCAAGCTCCTGACTGGATCTGGAGTCATTTGATAGGAATTCCCTTATGCATCTGTAGGTGGCATTGTGTGACTCAGTGTCTGATCTGTCCAGCCACAGATGTGACGTCAGGGACACTGTATCTCTCACCTCAGCATACTGACACCATTTCCTTTCTTTCCGCGCTGTCTGACATGAATCTGGAACTTCATTGAATCATGTCAGTCTGGTCATTTTCCCTCAAATTTAACAGTGTGTAAGAAACCTGTCCCCTCCAAAAAACACAGGATTTAAACCTTGCAAAGACTTGCAACTGTTAGATGTCTATAACAGACACTCACCATGTCCATCTCTAATGCAGTGACTCCAGACACCACTCTGTGGTGTGTGAATGATGTGCAAAAGTAAATAAGAAGGCTATTTGGGACGTCAAAGCCAAACTTGCTGTCGCAGAACTTCAGAGGAAGTCGCAAAAGGCCTAATCCCTGTTGAAGGCCCATGATCGGTCTTGCTCTTGAGAGCGGTCTTGCAACAGTTAATCTTTGGCAGCCAGTATTTTGGTTAAGCCCTAGAAATTAAAAAACAAAATGGCACATAAAGTCAAAGCACGGGTCTCCTGCATTCCGCCACTTCAACGATTCGGAGCAGCACAATGCCCAGAGTATCTCTTGGCCATAAAGTAGCCCGCCTTTCTCTAACCAGGCCTCGAAAAATCATAAAGATGTTACTAGATCTGCAGGTCAAGTGCTTGAATAATCTACTCCACCGAACGGTAATGTACTTGACCTGGAAATGGGTCTCGAATTGTGTGACCATAGGCAAATACTGCATTTTACAATCGCCTTTTTCTTCATTCTCAAATATGAGTGCACCTTCAAATATGTGAGTTCAGCATTTCTGCTGTAAAAAAAAAAAAACATATATCCTCTTTTGTTTGATTAAATACACTAAACATTTGCTCAATGTATAATACATCTAGCCCACATGTAGGGTACACATGATCCATACATGACTTGCCTTTTAGTTTACTAATAGCTTTGCCATCAGGGCAGGAGTGTTTCTCAGTTTATGTTTAAACACTCACTTTTAATAAGTATATTACTAAAGCATGATGTGGTAGCGCACTGTCATTTACAGACAGTAAATTTCCAAGAAATGTCCGAAAATAATCCCACTAATTTGCAGCTTTACTGATAAAACTATATAGTGTATTAACAATAATCTGTGAAAACTGGGTTTCAGAAAACATTTATCATTTGCACATCACCAAGTAAAGTGTGCTGACTTTTTTTCATTCTATAAAAATATTTTTTTCATCACATGGAAGTAGAATAATGGTCTTTCACAGCAACTGAAATATATTTTTAAATGTTTGTAAAGTTGACTTAGTTATATAAATTTTATGTGTTAGGAAAAACCTGATACAAAAAGCCTTTAATTTCAAATAGGTCAGACAGTTCACCTTACAAAATCCTGGAACTCTGCAGTCACAAGGAAAAGTATTTGCATTGCAAGAAGACAAACTGACCTTTGACCTCTGTCTCTGAACACAGAGCAAACGTGACAAGAATAAGGCATCTTAATTGCTAATTCAGTTTTTAACTGAACAGAACACCTGTTCTTTGTCCACTTGCCAGAAGGGTCAAGTGGCATTTAAAAATAGCTCAACCTCATAAAATAAAACTCGCCATAACAAGTGGTTGAGTAGATTTTTCGAGCTCTGCTAACAATTCCACAACTGATCTCAATGTGCCCCGACTTCCCGGGGCCATCAGCGACGCCTCAACAGCTGCATAAGTTTAAATTTGCCTTGGACAAAATCTTTGGTACCCCAGGGGACCCCCCTGGATTGCTTTTGGGCCCTTAGGCTCTGAGGCGGCCTCCAGTCAGGTTACCCCAGCTGATCGATCCCCAGTATAGACTGCGCTACTCAACTTCGCTTCGAGGCCGGGCCTGACTTCGAAATCCTGCTGTTCTGAATTCAGCTGTGGCGCAACGACGTTCACCATCTGAACCATGACCATGACCAATGCGCCATCCCCAGGTCTTGATACCGGCTCTGATGTCACTAATGCTGGAAGTAGAGACAATTGTTTTATTAGACTGCAGAATTCAATTACCACCAGCCCGAGGTCACAAATGACATGTTTGTACTTGTCCGCTGACCCGAATCCTCCCAACCTCATGATGGTGATCCTCCTTATGATGATGAAAACCTATTTGTGGATCTGCAAGATGCCAGTTCGTTGGACACCTCTCCAGCCATTGGCCTTTCCTCCCCTAACCCAAGTATGGCAACAGAAGAGTCCTCCTTCTTCGCAGTAGTGATTAGAATGGCAGTAGAAGCTTTGTATCTCACCCTACTCATAACAGAGATGAAGATAGATGTTTTAACTGAGGTGCGCAGCCGAGGCCAGATGAGCCAAGAATTTCAGCTTCCCTTCAATGAGGCCCTTACTGATGCGCTGGTGGGAACCTGGGTGACACCAGATCTTGCCCCCCAGTTAATAGGCAAGTGGAATGGCAGCACAGACCTGCGGCCAGATATCCAGATTTTCTCCTTCAACACATCACTTTGGAGAGCTTGGTAGTACAGGTGTCCACGAGCCTTCTTAAACCTAATGTGTTTCTTACAACCCATCCTGACAGAGTGAATATGCATTGAGACTATTGCCAAGCATATGTTTTCCTCCACCAGTCTTGCATTTTGGAACTTTAATACTTCTTGTCTCCTGGGGAGGTAATCGCATGTGTTGTGAGACAGATTGGCAGACATCTTGCCAGCTGACCTCATCACCAATGGCCAGGATGCAGCGAGGTACTCCATTTGATATTGTGCTTGGGTACAACCGATTGTCCGGGTTGGGCATTTGGGACCAGTGTGGTACTTCAGTGCTATGCCTGGATTCGTTCCATGGGCTTCTGTTCTGATGTCCAACAGTCCTTGATGGACATGTTCTTTTACTGCTCTAGGCTGTTTAGAGCAAAGGCAGACTCGGCCTTAGAAAGATTTATGGAGAGCAGAGCCACTGCTCACTCTTTAGGGCTTTCTCCACCTGTTTGGCAGTTCCCCCAGCAAACTCACCCTTTGGAGGATTCAGTAAGGTATAGCAGCAGAGATAACATCAGTATGTGCATCAGCAGCAACAGACCTCACATGTCTTTCGAGGTAGAAGCCGGGGATTAAGCTGACTGCTTCCATGCCCCTGATGGCAAGGTGCTACCCAAACCCATTTTCCCCTCACAAAACCACTTTAAGTCACCCTTGGCAGCACACGATCACCCGCTGGGAGGCTGCATAACCTTTTTACCTTTCTGGGTGGGGGGAGCATCACATCCGACCAATGTATTCTCCAAATTATGGAGCACGGTTACTCCCTACCCTCCCTATCACATACCCCGGTTATGTCACCCACCTAAACACCTACCAGAGGACCACCTGTCCATGCTCTTAGGAGAAATGTAAGCTCTCTTTGCCAAGGGAGCCAGAGATAGATCCCAGACAAGGGATCATGACTGGTTGCTACTCCCGTTATTTCCTGCTGCCGATGTCGCATCTTATATCTTTGCTTGCCAGAAGGACAAGTTCAAAATGTTCACCCTTGTCCTTGTTCTGTCTGCCCTAGATCCAGGAGACTTGATGGTGGCATTGGATTTGCAGGACATCTGTTTCCATATTCTATCGTGCAGTCCCGTAGATGCTTTGCGGTTACAGGCAGGCCAAGAACACTTTTAGTACTCTGTGCTTCCCTTTTGACCATAGCAGTGCACTGTGGGTGTCCTGAAGGTGAGCTAGGTGGTTGCGACCTATCTGGGAGGTTGGGAATACCAGTCTTCCCATGCCTCGATGACTGGCTAATGAAGGTGGGCTGCCCCAAGCAGTCATAAGCCACCTCCAGACAATGGCTGACCTGTTGACATTGTTGGTTTTTCCATCAAAGTACTGAAGTCACACCTGACTCCTTTACAACGGCTCCCCTTCATCAGAGTCGTCCTGGATATGGTGCTTTTAGAAACCTTCCTTCTGCCTCAATGACCTGGGTCCCAGTGAAAGCATCTCTGAGGCTTCTGGGCCTCATGGCCTCCTACATCCTACTTGTGAACACCAGGTGGCACTGCAGTGGGATCTGAAGTCTCAGTAGGCTCAGCTCCAAGGAGACCAGTTGGAATCAATCCAGGTGTCGATGTAGACTACCAAACACCTGAGTGGTTACTGCTCCACTACACTTAGACTGGCAGACACCCCTCTCCCTACCACATCCATATCTAACTGTGGTGATGGATGCATCGCTGCTTGGTGGGTGGAGGGGGTCATCTGCATAGGAGAGAGGTGAAGGTCAGAGGCCTTTGTAGGAGGCTGGACTGGCTTGTAGTGAGTACCAAGGGGTACTTGCACCTTGCACCAGGCCCAGTTATCCCTTATTAGTGTATAGGGTGTCTAGCAGCTTAGGCTGATAGATAATGGTAGCTTAGCAGAGCAGCTTAGGCTGAACTAGGAGACGAGTGAAGCTCCTACAGTACCACTTAGTGTCATATGCACAATATCATAAGAAAACACAATACACAGTTATACTAAAAATAAAGGTACTTTATTTTTATGACAATATGCCAAAGTATCTCAGAGTGTACCCTCAGTGAGAGGATAGGAAATATACACAAGATATATATACGCAATACCAAAAATATGCAGTATAGTCTTAGAAAACAGTGCAAACAATGTATAGTTACAATAGGATGCAATGGGGACACATAGGGATAGGGGCAACACAAACCATATACTCCAAAAGTGGAATGCGAACCACGAATGGACCCCAAACCTATGTGACCTTGTAGAGGGTCGCTGGGACTATTAGAAAATAGTAAGGGTTAGAAAAATAGCCCACCCCAAGACCCTGAAAAGTGAGTGCAAAGTGCACTAAAGTTCCCCAAAGGACATAGAAGTCGTGATAGGGGAATTCTGCAGGAAAGACACCAACCAGCAATGCAACAACGATGGATTTCCAGTCGAGGGTACCTGTGGAACAAGGGGACCAAGTCCAAAAGTCACAAGCAAGTCGGAGATGGGCAGATGCCCAGGAAATGCCAGCTGCGGGTGCAAAGAAGCTGCTACTGGACTGTAGAAGCTTAGGTTTCTGCAGGAACGACAAGGCTAGAGACTTCCCCTTTGGAGGACGGATCCCTTACGCCGTGGAGAGTCGCGCAGAAGTGTTTTCCTGCCGAAAGACCGCCAACAAGCCTTGCTAGCTGCAAATCGTGCGGTAAGCATTTTTGGATGCTGCTGTGGCCCAGGAGGGACCAGGATGTCGCAAATTGCGTCAGGAGAGAGAGGGGACGTCGAGCAAGACAAGGAGCCCTCTCAGCAGCAGGTAGCACCCGGAGAAGTGCCAGAAACAGGCACTACGAGGATGCGTGAAACGGTGCTCACCCAAAGTCGCACAAAGAAGTCCCACGTCGCCGGAGAACAACTTAGGAGGTCGTGCAATGCAGGTTAGAGTGCCGTGGACCCAGGCTGGACTGTGCACAAAGGATTTCCGCCGGAAGTGCACGGAGGCCGGAGTAGCTGCAAAAGTCGCGGTTCCTAGCAATGCAGTCTGGCGTGGGGAGGCAAGGACTTACCTCCACCAAACTTGGACTGAAGAGTCACTGGACTGTGGGAGTCACTTGGACAGAGTTGCTGGATTCGAGGGACCTCGCTCGTCGTGCTGAGAGGAGACCCAAGGGACCGGTAATGCAGCTTTTTGGTGCCTGCGGTTGCAAGGGGAAGATTCCGTCGACCCACTGGAGATTTCTTCGGAGCTTCTAGTGCAGAGAGGAGGCAGACTACCCCCACAGCATGCACCACCAGGAAAACAGTTGAGAAGGCGGCAGGATCAGCGTTACAGAGTTGCAGTAGTCGTCTTTGCTACTATGTTGCAGTTTTGCAGGCTTCCAGCGCGGTCAGCAGTCGATTCCTTGGCAGAAGGTGAAGAGAGAGATGCAGAGGAACTCGGATGAGCTCTTGCATTCATTATCTAAAGTTTCCCCAGAGACAGAGACCCTAAATAGCCAGAAAAGAGGGTTTGGCTACCTAGGAGAGAGGATAGGCTAGCAACACCTGAAGGAGCCTATCAGAAGGAGTCTCTGACGTCACCTGGTGGCACTGGCTACTCAGAGCAGTCCAGTGTGCCAGCAGCACCTCTGTTTCCAAGATGGCAGAGGTCTGGAGCACACTGGAGGAGCTCTGGACACCTCCCAAGAAAGCATTTCCAGAGGCTGGGGGAGGCTACTCTTCCCCTGCCTTCACACCATTTTCCAAAGGGAGATGGTTAAACACCCTCTCTCAGAGGAAGTCCTTTGTTCTGCCATCCTGGGACAAGCCTGGCTTGACCCCAGGAGGGCAGAAACCTGTCTGAGGGGTTGGCAGCAGCAGCAGCTGCAGTGAAACCCCAGGAAAGGCAGTTTGGCAGTACCAGGGTCTGTGCTACAGACCACTGGGATCATGGGATTGTGCCAACTATGCTAGGATGGCATAGAGGGGGCAATTCCATGATCATAGACATGTTACATGGCCATATTCGGAGTTACCATTGTGAAGCTACATATAGGTAGTGACCTATATGTAGTGCACGCGTGTAATGGTGTCCCCGCACTCACAAAGTCCGGGGAATTGGCCCTGAACAATGTGGGGGCACCTTGGCTAGTGCCAGGGTGCCCTCACACTAAGTAACTTTGCACCTAACCTTTACCAGGTAAAGGTTAGACATATAGGTGACTTATAAGTTACTTAAGTGCAGTGTAAAATGGCTGTGAAATAACGTGGGCGTTATTTCACTCAGGCTGCAGTGGCAGGCCTGTGTAAGAATTGTCAGAGCTCCCTATGGGTGGCAAAAGAAATGCTGCAGCCCATAGGGATCTCCTGGAACCCCAATACCCTGGGTACCTCAGTACCATATACTAGGGAATTATAAGGGTGTTCCAGTAAGCCAATGTAAATTGGTAAAATTGGTCACTAGCCTGTTAGTGACAATTTGAAAGAAATGAGAGAGCATAACCACTGAGGTTCTGGTTAGCAGAGCCTCAGTGAGACAGTTAGGCACCACACAGGGAACACATACATATAGGCCACAAACGTATGAGCACTGGGGTCCTGGCTAGCAGGGTCCCAGTGACACATAACAAACATACTGAAAACATAGGGTTTTCACTATGAGCACTGGGCCCTGGCTGGCAGGATCCCAGTGAGACAGTGAAAACACCCTGACATACACTCACAAACAGGCCAAAAGTGGGGGTAACAAGGCTAGATATCGCCTGCAGGATTTCTTGGCCATTTCACAGACCTAACACCTGAGGAGGTACCTCTTTGGTATATATGCACAAGTTGCATAACCTGTGGTTAGAAATCTCTATCAGAAGAACAGTTTACTTACCTTCTGTAACACCTTTTGTGGTAGAGACTGTCTAACTGCAAATTCCTCACCAATTGTGAGAAAGTAGCTTCTTTCTAGCATGGTTACCCCCACTTTTGGCCTGTTTGTGAGTGTGTGTCAGTGTGTTTTTACTGTGTCACTGGGACTCTGCTAGCCATGACCCCAGTGCTCATAGCGAAAACCCTATATGTCAGTGTGTTTTGCCTGTCTCACTGGGATCCGGCTGGTCAGGATCCCAGTGCTCATAATTTATGGCCTAATGTGTGTTGTGTATAGTGCTTGACTGTCTCGCTGAGGCTTGGCTAACCAGAACCTCAGTGCTTATGCTATCTCTGCTTTTAAATTTGTCACTACAGGCTAGTGACTTCATTTACCAATTTCAATTGGCACACTTGACCCCTCTTATAAGTCCCTAGTATATGGTATCTAGGTACCCAGGGCATTGGGGTTCCAGGAGATCCTTATGGGCTGCAGCATTTCTTTTGCCACCCATAAGGAGCTCAGACAAACCCTTCCACAGGCCTGCCATTGCAGCCTGTGTGAAATAGTGCACACACTATTTCACAGCCATTTTCACTGCACTTAAGTAACTTAAAAGTCACCTATATGTCTAACCTTCACTTGCTGAAGGTTAGGTGCAAAGTTACTAAGTGTGCGGACACCCTTGCACTAGCAAAGGTGCCCCCACATAGTTCAGGGCCAATTCCCAGGGCTTTGTGAGTGCGGGGACGCCATTACACACGTGCACTACATATAGGTCAATACCCATATGTAGCTTCACAATGATAACTCCGAATATGCCCATGTGAGGTGCCTAAGATCATGGAATTGTCCCCTCATTCCAAATGTGGAATTGGGGAGCCAATTCTGTGCATCCTGCGGGCTCCACCATGGACCCCCAGTACTGCCAAACTAGCTCTCTGAGGATTGCAATGCAGCTACAGCTGCTGCCACTTCACAGACAGGGTTCTGCCCTCCTGGGGTCTGAGCAGCTCATTCCCAGTAAGGCAGAACAAAGCATTTCCTTTAGGAGGAGGGTGTTACACCATCTCCCTTTGGAAATAGGTGTTACAGGCTGGGGAGGGGTAACCTCTGGAAATGCTTTGAAGGGCACAGATGGTGCCCTCCTTGCATAAGCCAGTCTACACTGGTTCAGGGACCCCGGTCCCTGCTGTGGCGCAAAACTGGACAAAGGAAAGGGGAGTGACCACTCCCCTGTCCATCACCACCCAAGGGGTGGTGCCCAGAGTTCCCCCAGTGTGTCCCAGACATCAGCCATCTTGCTTTGCAAGGTGTAAGGGACATTCTGGAGGCCTCTGAGTGGCAAGTGCCAGCAGGTGATGTCAGAGGCCCCTCCTGATAGGTCCTCACATGATAAGGTAGCCAATCCCCCTTTCAAGGATATTTAGGTTCTCTCCTGTGGGTTCTCTTCAGATTCTACTTGCAAGTTTTCAGCAGGAATCCTCTGCAACTACTACTTTATCCTCTTACCTCGGATCAACCGCAGACTGCTCCAGGAATTGCTGTAACAGCAACAAAGTATCCAGAAGGGCTACTTTTCCTCTGCAACTTCAGCTCCAGCCAGCAACTGCAGCAGTTTCCACGGTGTGCACGTTCTGAGGACTCCCTGTCTTAACCCCTGCACCAGCAGGACCGAAGAAATCTCCAGTGAAGTGCCGGAGTCACTTTTCTGCTCACTCAGGCACTTTCTAAGTCGACAACCGGTTCTCTTGGACTCCTCTCCTGGCGATGCGCGTGCTCCTTGGAACACAGAGGGTGAAGAGGTAAGACCTTGCCTTCCCCGAGAATGACAGTACCCCTGTGCACCGCGTCTTCTTCACCTCCTGAGGCCTCTGTGCACTATTTGCAAAATCCCTTCGTGCACAGCCTGGCCCATGTCCACAGCACTCTATCCTACGACGCTCAACTGGCTGAGTTGACCTCCGGCGGCGTGGGACCCTCCTTTGTAGTGCTGCACCAACCGCATTTTGCACCGCCTTTGTTCCCGTGTCCTGGGACTTCCATGGGTGCTGTCTGGTGTTCTGAGGGCTCTCTGAAGTGCTGAGAGCTCCCTCTTCCTCCTCACGCCGAGTTGAGGCCCCCAGGTCCCTCCTGGGTCCAGCCAGCGCCATTTTGATGCAAAACATGACTTTGCCGGAACCAAGGCTTGTTGGAGAGTTCCAGCACCAAATCTCGTCTGCATCCAACTTTTCTTCGTGGGACATCCAGTGCATCATGCAGGAACCCGCTGACATCTTCCTTGGGTGCATTTCTGCAGTCTTCGTCCAACTAGGGACTCTTCTTTTGCACCCTCTTCTGGGTTGGCAGGGGCTCCTGTCCTTCCTGGAACTTCTTTTGACTTCCGGACTTGGTCTCCTTCCTTTGTAGGTCTTCAGGTCCAGGAATACACCATTTGTTGTTTGCAGTCTTGCTTGGTTCTTGCAATAACTCTAATCATGACTTGTAGTGTGTCCTAAGGAAACTTGCAGTACTTTACTCTTGCATTTCTGGGCTCTGGGGGGGGGGAATTTACTTACCTTTACTGTATTCTTACTCTCCCAGGGATTCTCTACATACTACACTTGTCTAGGGGTGGATTTGTGGTTTGCATTCCACTTTCTTAGTATATGGTGTGTGTTGCTCCTAGACCTAATTTCTCCAATTCCTTTCTGTAGCATTTCCTATTGTTTGCATTGTTCTATGACTATTTACTTGTTTAATTTTGGTGTCTAGTGTATATAATACCTCCAGAAGGAGTATTGTCTCTAAGATATTTTTGGTACTGTGTCACCTAAATAAAAGACCTTTATTTTTGGTAACACTGAGTATTGTCTTTACTTGTGTATAAGTGCTGTGTAACTTTAAGTGGTATTGTAGGACCTTTGCATGTCCCCTAGTTCAGCCTAAGGTGCTCTGCTATAGGGACCTCTATCAGCCTAAGGTGCTAGAACACTACTACATTTCATTAATAAAGGATAACTGGACCTGGTACAGGATGTAAGTACCCAAGTTACCCACTACAAACCAGGACAGACTCCTACACCAGTCCACCCTACTCCCCATCATGTGGAATGGATTCAAACAGTCCATCAATAAAGCAGCAATCTAAAGAGCTGTACACTGGCATATTCTGATTTCTACGGGTTCCGTGTGAGAACATTGGTACTTCCAAAACTTTTCCCAGGGGCCAATAGGTTTGGTGTGTGATATGACCGAGACCTGCATTGATGCCAGCAATGGCAGTTGGGCAGGGGCAGGGTTTGTTTGCCAGTAAGGTGGATGTAGTGGAAGTGAAGCATATGCATCTATTGGCTGAAATGAAAAATGAGAAACGAGAAAACCTGGGATTAATCCCTGATTCCTCAGTTTATCAGATTGTGTGACCCTAGGCATTTGTTTTATTTCACTTTCCCTCATTTTTCTTCATTATCTTATATAAAAGGACCTTGAAATACATGATTGCAAGATGGGTGCAGTACAAAACCTTTTCATGTGCTTGATTTAATTTAGTGTTGTTCATGTATAATAAGAACCCAGGTAACCCAAGAGTGCACATAGCAGCTGACTTGACACTTATTTCACTACTGACATCGTTATCAGGGTGGGGGGGAAAATGAAAGTTTGAAAATGTATGTTTGAAAACAGTCACTTTAAAAAAAATACTTCTCAATGCACTGATACAATATTATGTACTAAGGTGAAAAGGTTCTGCATGTTAATAAAATACACTTTTTGACTTCTTAAGAGACTTTATCATATTTTTACACTTTTGCAGCAAAAATGTAATGAAAAATTAAGGTGTTTCTCAAGTTAAGCGGTGCAGGACTTAATATTTAATTACTTTTTTTAATCATCAATTAGCCTTTAAATAAAAGCTTGCCTGGTTATTTATAATTTCTTTAACATTTAGTGGCAAGTCGAGTAAATAGCAGTCTAGTGCTGCTGTTGACTAGTACAGGTCAGGAGGCCGCATTCCATCCACTGATACTTTAAGTATCAGTGGATGGAAGATATACTAATGGTGTGCAGGGGTAGCACAGGTACAGTAGCCCTAATGTTGCACCTGTGGTGGAACAGATTCTGTGCAGAGCTGTACTATGCTACCTATTGACACTTTGAAGGAGTTGCTATCAAAATTCTCCTCATCCAGTCTGGCACCTAGGGGAATTTCACAAAGCAAGGACTCTGCGGTTAGGTAGTTGTTAGCAGAAAAGCGTTACCAAAGGTAAGTAACTTGTTCCTAAGAGCCTCAAAAGTACACAACTTTTTGGTTGGTTTTTTACTCCTCCCCGGTGTTGTAATTCATATAAGACGCTGTACAATATAGAAACACGCCGGAGACTGAAGGTTTGTGTAGGCACCTTAAAAGGCAACAGGAACAGAGACACCCACTGTTCTTAGACCAGCTCTTCTTCACCAGCTCTGCAGTCCGGGCCAGTCACACTATGGTAACAGAACACGCAAGATGACACCATTCTTGCATAAGCATGGATGCAAAAGGCTAATCTAAGAATCCACAACCTCGGTGGTAATCCCAAATTGAGTGTAATGAGGAGGTTTTGCCTGAGTTGGATTTACCCCACTCCAGAAATGTATTCCCATGCAGTTTTCACCAGGAAAAATCTAGCAAAAGTTGTATGTAAAAAAGAGGGTGAAAGAGGCACAACATGTAATTTAGTGGTAAAACTCAGATGTCTCTTATTGTGCCCCATTCTGAGCCTCCGTCCCACCACCCGTCTTCCCCCTCCCCTCCCCCCCCAAAAAAAACCCCTCTAATCCAGAGTAATCCCAACCCAGGTAAAGACCTCACCTGGTAGTGTTATTTTTTTACCCACATCAAACTACCACCCATTACTAACTTAACCCCCTACCGTCTGCATATGGATCCAATGATAAAGGTAGTAATGGCAAGTACTTAAGAACCTCCAAGTGGTGTCCAATCTAGTACAGTAAGCCCAATGGTCAAAAAGTGGTGCAAGTGGTCTAGTGTCCTACTACCTCAAGGCACATGTAAAGAGTATAGGGGTATACACAGTGGACAATTAAGCAGATATGACCACAGCACATAGAGCGTATATAGTTGTATAATACAAGTTCTTGAACTTTTTATTACTAGAAGCACGCGCCGCTACTCAACCTCAAGGATGTACCAAGGTCTCTTGATTCTTGGTTTACATAGGACTCTACTACTTTCTCTATATAAGACATTACTATCTTGGAACACCGGAACTACCTACTTGCTCACCCACTTATTAGGATACGTATACAGCTAAATACCTCATCTCTTCTAGTTGGATACTTTATTTCTCATTTACAGTCTAGCCTTGAAAAAGTCACTGTGTGACGAAACACATGTTGGATGTGCTCGATTGGCTGTGCTCATTGATACACAACTATTTATCCAATTAAACATCTCTCTGGAACACCAAGAAGAGTATTATACTATTCATTAACGTATCTGTATTACCAAAATCTACATTTGTATTAAACAACTATATATGCTCCGTGTGCTGTGGTCATATCTGCTTAATTCCCCTACGGTCTGCCAATGGCACTCCACCAAGACTGCTCACACATGTCCATTTTCCTTACAATAGCCCCTCATAAACATCTGTCCATATCTTTTGTGAACTCATTTGATGTGGTTAGTCACCTTACAATGCAGAGTGACTGTTGTTCAGTACAGCTATCGGCTCGTTTTTTTTCTATTTGGTTGCTCCCAGCAATCTCCCTGCACACTGACTTATGAGTGAGTGAACAACAATGCTTGATAATGGACCATTTGTCTTCTCCTTGGTACCACCTCCCTTAGTGACCGTATATCCCCCTTTGACTTCTCTTTACCTTTCATTCTTTTTCCTTTTCTTTATCCCACCTCCTCCATTGTAGGACCTGTCTAACTCGCTGTCATCTGCAATTTTATGACTATGCTTACCTGCTGCATTTGCCTGCCATCACTTCGAGCTGCAGTGGGACTTCATTCAACCGCCTATTGTGACCCTTAGAGAGCGGGCCCCCCACAAGCCTGCTGTGATGCGCTACAGAAGCACAGACACTTCCCCGCAGTGTGGTACGCACCCAGTCAAAGACCGGGCCCGTCTTTGCCCATCATTGGCCGGAAGAGGCCGGGCTGGGCTACCTCTCTTGGTTTGTCTGTTCAGGTGAAAGTTATTTTTAGTGGTCTTGTTGTAGATCTCCCATTCTGACTATGAGGCAGGGCAGATTTGTATGTATATACATGGGGAAGAGAAAAGCTGCAACCTCTGGTAATTGGAGAAATGGTCCACCCTCATCAGTCATCTAGCACAAATTATCTGTCCACTGTAATGGGGGTGATCACCTCAGAGCTTGAGCAACTAGAAGAAAAAATCAATGCAGTAGAAAAGCAGGCCCACAAACTCCCATTGGAACTAGAGGTGATTATAAGTGCACAATACCCCAGGTAGTAACTTTGGACAGCCTGGAAGCAGGCAGCTCACAAATGTGCCTCTAATCAGCAACCCTCGCCCTCACTTCTGTGGCCTACAAATGAGCAGTTGGCTAGGAGGGGGTCCTTGGTGTTAGAAAGTGTAGGAGGCTGGCCTGGCTTATAGTGGGTACCTGATGGTACTTACACCTTGTGCCAGGTCCAGTTATCCCTTAATAGTAGTGTTCTAGCAGCTTAGGCTGATAGAGGTAGCTATAGCAGAGCAGCTTAGGCTGAACTAGCAGACATGCAAAGCTCCTACTATACCACTTATATCATATAGGTACTATATCATAAGAATTACAATACTCAGAGTTACTAAAAATAAAAGTACTTTATTTTAGTGACAATGTGCCAAAAATATCTCAGAGGATATACTCCCTTCAGGAGGTAAGTAAAATACACAAAATATACACACAAACCAAAATCAGGTAAGTAAAACAGTCATAAAGTAGCGCAAACACTGTAGAATACAATAGGATGCAATAGGCCTAGGGGTAACACAAACCATATACCAAGAAAGTGGAATGCAAACCACAAATGGACCCCTAGGCATAGTGTAGTGTGTAGAGGGTCGCTGGGAGTGTAAAAAAACACTAAGGGTGTCAAAAATACCCCACCCCAAGACCCTGGAAAGTAGGATTAAAGTACTGCTATTTCCCCAGAAACACACTAAACTCGAGATGGAGGATTTTGCAAAGACCACAACAGATTGCAAAGCACTGAAGACAGATTCCTGGACCTGAGGACCTGCAAAGGAAGGAGACCAAGACCAAGAGTCGTGAAAGTGTCCGGGTGGGCATGAGCCCACTAAACCCCGGATGAAGGTGCAAAATGGGCGCCTCCTGATCGAAGATGCTGAAGATTCTGCAACAACGAAAGGTGCTAGGAACTTCTCCTTCGTGCAGAAGATGTCCCACAGAGTGCTGGAGGATGCAGAGTTGTTTCTTTGGCAAAAGACCGCAAACAAGCCTTGCTAGCTGCAAGAGTCACAGTTGAAGAAAAAGGGTGCTGCCCGGGCCCAGAAGGGACCAGGATGTCACCACTTGGGAGAGGAGACAGAGGGGGCCGTCAGCACCGTAGAGAGCCCATGCACAAGAAGGTAGCACCCACAGAAGCACTTGAACACGGGTTCAAGAAGTCTGAACACGGCGGTCGTCTCAACACTGCAAAAGAGGGTCCCACGAAGCCGGAGATCAACTCGGGAGCTGAGCATTGCAGGACAGAGTGCTGGGGACCTGGGCTTGGCTGTGCACGAAGGATTCCATAGAAATGTGCACAGAAGCCCTTGTGGCTGCAGTTCACGTGGTGCACAGGATTACTGTCTGGAGAGGGGGGGCAAGGACTTACCTCCTCCAAATTTGGACATTTGGACCACTGGACAGTCTGGGTCACTTGGGTCTACCACCTGTGTTCCAGGGGCCACGCTCGTCAGGATAAGAGGTGTCCCAGAGTACCGGTGACGCTGAAGTTTGGTGCCTGCTGGAGCAGGGGGAAGATTCTGGCAATCCATGGGAGATTTCATCGTGGCTTCCAGTGCAGGATGAAGGCAGGTAGCCCCCAAAGCATGCACCACCAGGAAACAGTCAAGAAAGCCAGAAGGATTAGGCGCTACAATGTCACTGGTAGTCTTCTTGCTACTTTGTTGCAGTTTTACAGGCGTCCTGGAGCAGTCAGCGGTCGATCCTTGGCAGAAGTCGAAGAGAGAAGTGCAGAGGAACTCTGGTGAATTCTTGCAAGTCGTTATCTGAGGAAAAGCCCACTAGAAAGACCCTAAATAGCCGTCAGAAGAGAATTGGCCACCTAGTCAGGTAAGCACCTATCAGGAGGGGTCTCTGATGTCACCTGCTGGCTCTGACCACTTAGAGGCCTCCAGAGTGCCCTCACACCTCTGGATCCAAGATGGCAGAGGTCTGGGACACACTGGAGGAGCTCTGTGCACCACCCCTGGGGTGGTGATGGAAGGGAAGTGGTCACTCCACTTCCCTTTGTCCAGTTTCGCGCCAGAGCAGGGACTGGGGGTTCCCTGAACCGGTGTAGACTGGCTTATGCAAGGAGGGCACCATCTGTGCCCTTGAAAACATTTCCAGAGGCTGGTAGAGGCTACCCCTCCCCAGCCCTTAACACCTATTTCCAAAGGGAGAGGGTGTAACACCCTCTCTCTGAGGAAATTCTTTGTTCTGTCTTCCTGGGACTGGGCTGCCCAGACCCCAGGAGGGCAGAACCCTGTCTGTGGGGTGGCAGAAGCGGTAGCTGCAGGGAAAACCCCCGCAAGCTGGTTTGGCAGTACCTGGGGTCCATAGTGGAGCCCCGGGGATGCATGGGATTGGCACCCCAATACCAGATTTGGCATGGGCGGACAATTCCATAATCTTAGACATGTTACATGGCCATATTCGGAGTTACCATAGTGAAGCTACATATAGGTATTGACCTATATGTAGTGCACACGTGTAATGGTGTCCCCGCACTCACAAGGTCCGGGGAAATGGCCCTGAACTATGTGGGGCCACCTTTGCTAGTGCAAGGGTGCCATCACACTTAGTAACTTTGCACCTAACCTTCAGCAAGTTAAGGTTAGACGTATAGGTGACTTATAAGTTACGTAAGTGCTGTGAAATAACGTGTGCATTATTTCACTCAGGCTGCAGTGAGCTCCCTATGGGTGGCAAAAGAAATGCTGCAGCCCATAGGGATCTTCTGGAACCCCCAATACCCTGGGTACCTAGGTACCATATACTAGGGAATTGTAAGGGTGTTCCAGTGTGCCAATTAGAAGTGGCAAAAATGGTCACTGGCCTATAGTAACAATTTTAAAGGCAGAGAGAGCATAAGCACTGAGGTTCTAATTAGCAGAGCCTCAGTGACACAGTTAGTCACTACACAGATACACACATTCAGGCCACAAACTATGAGCACTGGGGTCCTGGCTAGCAGGATCCCAGTGAGACAGGCAAAAACAAACTTACATAAAAATGGTGGTAACATGCCAGGCAAGATGGTATTTTCCTACAGTAAGCCCTCCCGAAAAGAAAGGATGTACGGAACAAATCTTATGTTAAACAGGACAAAAGTCAGAGCAGACTACGTCAAACGGGGGCCTTAAGATCGGTTACAAGGGTACAAATCCAGAAACTGAAAACAAGCCCTGTGTGAGTGATTTGTTGAAGCAATTTCTTGCTAAAACAGAGACCACATTGAACGATTTTGGTAGGATACTGTGAGAAAGTAGCCTCTTTCTAGCCTTGTTACCCCCACTTTTGTCCTGTTTGTGAGTGTATGTCATGGTATTTTCACTGTCTCACTGGGATCCTGCTAGCCAGGGCCCAGTGCTCATAGTGAAAACCCTATGTTTTCAGTATGTTTGTTATGTGTCACTGGGACCCTGCTAGCCAGGACACCAGTGCTCATAAGGTTGTGGCCTATATGTATGTGTTCCCTGTGTGATGCCTAACTGTCTCACTGAGGCTCTGCTAACCAGAACCTCAGTGGTTATGCTCTCTCATTTCTTTCCAAATTGTCACTAACAGGCTAGTGACCAATTTTACCAATTTACATTGGCTTACTGGAACACCCTTATAATTCCCCTTATATGGTACTGAGGTACCCAGGGTATTGGGGTTCCAGGAGATCCCTATGGGCTGCAGCATTTCTTTTGCCACCCATAGGGAGCTCTGACAATTCTTACACAGGCCTGCCACTGCAGCCTGAGTGAAATAACGCACACGTTATTTCACAGCCATTTTACACTGCACTTAAGTAACTTATAAGTCACCTATATGTCTAACCTTTACCTGGTAAAGGTTAGGTGCAAAGTTACTTAGTGTGAGGGCACCCTGGCACTAGCCAAGGTGCCCCCACATTGTTCAGGGCTAATTCCCCGGACTTTGTGAGTGCGGGGACACCATTACACGCGTGCACTACATATAGGTCACTACCTATATGTAGCTTCACAATGGTAACTCCGAATATGGCCATGTAACATGTCTATGATCATGGAATTGCCCCCTCTATACCATCCTGGCATAGCTGGCACAATCCCATGATCCCAGTGGTCTGTAGCACAGACCCTGGTCCTGCCAAACTGCCTTTCCTGGGGTTTCACTGCAGCTGCTGCTGCTGCCAACCCCTCAGACAGGCTTCTGCCCTCCTGGGGTCCAGCCAGGCCTGGCCCAGGATGGCAGAACAAAGGACTTCCTCTGAGAGAGGGTGTTACACCCTCTCCCTTTGGAAAATGGTGTGAAGGCAGGGGAGGAGTAGCCTCCCCCAGCCTCTGGAAATGCTTTCATGGGCACATTTGGTGCCCATTTCTGCATAAGCCAGTCTACACCGGTTCAGGGACCCCTTAGCCCTGCTCTGGCGCGAAACTGGACAAAGGAAAGGGGAGTGACCACTCCCCTGACCTGTACCTCCCCTGGGAGGTGCCCAGAGCTCCTCCAGTGTGCTCCAGACCTCTGCCATCTTGGAAACAGAGGTGCTGCTGGCACACTGGACTGCTCTGAGTGGCCAGTGCCACCAGGTGACGTCAGAGACTCCTTGTGATAGGCTCCTTCAGGTGTTGCTAGCCTATCCTCTCTCCTAGGTAGCCAAACCCTCTTTTCTGGCTATTTAGGGTCTCTGTCTCTGGGGAAACTTTAGATAACGAATGCAAGAGCTCATCCGAGTTCCTCTGCATCTCTCTCTTCACCTTCTGCCAAGGAATCGACTGCTGACTGCGCTGGAAGCCTGCAAAACTGCAACATAGTAGCAAAGACGACTACTGCAACTCTGTAACGCTGATCCTGCCACCTTCTCAACTGTTTTCCTGGTGGTGCATGCTGTGGGGGTAGTCTGCCTCCTCTCTGCACTAGAAGCTCCGAAGAAATCTCCCGTGGGTCGACGGAATCGTCCCCCTGCAACCGCAGGGACCAAAGAACTGCATCACCGGTACCTTGGGTCTCCTCTCAGCACGACGAGCGAGGTCCCTTGAATCCAGCAACTCTGTCCAAGTGACTCCCACAGTCCAGTGACTCTTCAGTCCAAGTTTGGTGGAGGTAAGTCCTTGCCTCCCCACGCCAGACTACATTGCTGGGAACCGTGACTTTTGCAGCTACTCCGGCCTCCGTGCACTTCCGGCGGAAATCCTTTGTGCACAGTCCAGCCTGGGTCCACGGCACTCTAACCTGCATTGCACGACCTCCTAAGTTGTTCTCCGGCGACGTGGGACTCCTTTGTGCGACTTCGGGTGAGCACCGTTTCACGCATCCTCGTAGTGCCTGTTTCTGGCACTTCTCCAGGTGCTACCTGCTGCTGAGAGGGCACCTTGTCTTGCTCGACGTCCCCTCTGTCTCCTGACGCAATTTGCGACATCCTGGTCCCTCCTGGGCCACAGCAGCGTCCAAAAACCCTTACCGCACGATTTGCAGCTAGCAAGGCTTGTTGTCGGTCTTTCGGCGGGAAAACACTTCTGCACGACTCTCCACGGCGTGAGGGATCCGTCCTCCAAAGGGGAAGTCTCTAGCCCTTGTCGTTCCTGCAGAAACCTAAGCTTCTACAGTCCAGTAGCAGCTTCTTTGCACCCACAGCTGGCATTTCCTAGGCATCTGCCCATCTCCGACTTGCTTGTGACTTTTGGACTTGGTCCCCTTGTTCCACAGGTACCCTCGACTGGAAATCCATCGTTGTTGCATTGCTGGATTGTGTCTTTCCTGCAGAATTCCCCTATCACGACTTCTATGTCCTCTGGGGAACTTTAGTGCACTTTGCACTCGCTTTTCAGGGTCTTGGGGTGGGCTATTTTTCTAACCCTTACTATTTTCTAATAGTCCCAGCGACCCTCTACAAGGTCACATAGGTTTGGGGTCCATTCGTGGTTCGCATTCCACTTTTGGAGTATATGGTTTGTGTTGCCCCTATCCCTATGTGTCTCCATTGCATCCTATTGTAACTATACATTGTTTGCACTGTTTTCTAAGACTATTACTGCATATTTTGGTATTGTGTATATATATCTTGTGTATATTTGCTATCCTCATACTGAGGGTACACTCTGAGATACTTTGGCATATTGTCATAAAAATAAAGTACCTTTATTTTTAGTATAACTGTGTATTGTGTTTTCTTATGATATTGTGCATATGACACTAGGTGGTACTGTAGGAGCTTCACTTGTCTCCTAGTTCAGCCTAAGCTGCTCTGCTAAGCTACCATTATCTATCAGCCTAAGCTGCTAGACACCCTATACACTAATAAGGGATACCTGGGCCTGGTGCAAGGTGCAAGTACCCCTAGGTACTCACTACAAGCCAGTCCAGCCTCCTATAGATACTCAAATTAAAATCTTTAAGGAAGGAGCTGGATTTTCTTATTGGTCAATCTCATCCCTTTAAACCAGGGGATTCAGAATACAGGTCTGTGCACAGAGACACACCAGCCAGTGGGACATCCCACGACAAGTTGTTCTGCTTTGCCTGAACAATGTTAGACTGAAAGAGATCCCCATGCAGCAGCCCCAGTCAGGGTCAGAAAGATGCTTATGATAAAGAGAAGGCACCCCCAGAGGACAAACCAGGCACCATTGAAACTGTTCACGATGCAGTTAGAACCCCGGGGAGGCCTTGTGTAAGATTTTACAGCTCCCACCTGATTGCACTCCATAATTGTTTTAGAAAAAGTACCCTCACTTGGTGAGGGTACGTGAGGATAATGAGTCATTAAAGCAGAAGGACGATCACTGATTGCGGAACAAAGCAGGAGTATCGGCGGACATGAACTGTAAGATTGTTTACACTCGAAGGATAGACTGGGTAGGGCGTTTTCCTAAAACTTCAGAGGGGGGACTGTGTGGTAGTGAATTTTGGAGACCCAGAAATCGTGCATTTATTGTAACACTGTCTAAGGCCATTACAGAGGAACCACATGGGAATATGATTGCACCCGCTGGGTTTCTTTCACATAGCAGATTTTGCACATGCCCAAATTGCTCCTCTCAGCCAAAGAGCGCTTAACCTAGCACCTTGTCTGCACAAAAGTTCAATGTCCCCATGAGTTCCTGCTTTGACCCATTAAGTAATCTGGGTATGCTAGATTGACAACATTTGCAAGAGACTGTCACCCTGCAAACATGGGAGGGGCGGCTTTAGTGGAAGGGAACAATATAAAACTGGGAGTACATCTTGGGGAACCTTTAGTTCCATCAAAAGAAGTTATATCCCCGGTTACGTAAAAGGACATAACCCTGATTTCGTGGAGTATAGCTGGTGCCCGCTAAAAGCTAGATATCCCAGACTGGCTAGGCTTTGTGACATCTTTTGATATTATCTTTTGCCAATAAACCTGGGCAACAGAGCCATTACACATAGAGGGGTACTGCTCATTGGTATGGCCAACCCTCCCATCTTCCTTGGGGAGAGCAAAGGGTGGACTGGCTACTTTTGTGTCCATCCAACTCATAGGTGTTCACTTTACACTGATATGGTCCTCCTCTTTCTTTTTGGTAACTCAGCTAGCATTGCCTCCAGAGCCTGACATTCTTATAATTAATTTTTATTATAATAATTTGAAACAGAGGATGGGTAATATAATAGAAGACCTAGATTGCTTCTGGGAAGACTTCAGCTGACGCAAAAGGTGGTGATAGTCTGGACAGGGGATTTTAATATCTCCCTTTGCCAACTTAGTGGGAAATAAGTTTGTAGCTTTCTAGAAAAGGATGAAGATCGGTCACATTTTATGCACATAGTATTGGAGGTAGCTTTAAATGCTGTTATACTGAAATACGACCTGATGTTTGCGGGGTGTATAATGTATAAGGCGGGAAATGATATCCCTGCTGTCATAGGAAATTTGGCTAGTAGCAAAAAAAAAATTTTTTTAATTTCGACCAAAGCTGTCCTAAATTTCAATAGTGAACATAATCCGCTCACCATTTTTTAAAATGTCAACTTAGGGAAAACTGAAAGGGAAAATACGGAGGAAATTGCTTACTCAAAGAATAAGGACCTGAGACTGAAGTGGCCAAAACTTAACCCCTTTTTATTTAACCAGAAAATTGTAAAAGAAAATTTACAGGTGGTGTTAAATTGTTTAGAGGATGATCAATATCGCTGTTATATTAGCTAGGTATAATAGATTATATAGATCAAATTCAAAAAAACAACTTGACAACTACTCAGCCCACAGCAGTTTCCAAACCACATGGCTGGTTTAATAAAGTTTGTAGCAATGCCCACAGACTTCTAAAAGCTATCTTGAAAGCTAAACCCTGCTCATTTGAACATATAAGGGAGACGAGGTGTACATATAAGAAGGCCCTTGAGGACAGGAAGAATGAGATCAGGAGTAAAGCCTGGAAAGACCTGACATTGCCAGCAAACGTAAGAGATAGTGCCAAGTTCTGGGCAGTTGTTAACTATCCCTTTTTACAGGCTCGGAGACCCTGAAGGTTGAATACCTGATTACTGCTGATCAATGGATAGCCCATTTTACAAAACTCTTCCAGCCAGAAAATAGATCACCTAATTCCATAGATTTTACAAATGGTATAAATGAGGTGGCGGAGGGAATACAGGACATTATCTCCCCCATTGAAATAAATGAAGTAGTCATGGCAATTAAACAGTGTGATTTGCGGAAAGCTCCAGGTCCAGATGGGGTCCCTGCAGTTCTATATAAATCAAACATAGACCTTTGGTCCCCTCTGTTGACCAGTGTAATGAGAAGTGTGGTAAAAAGCCAAATACCTGCATCTTGGAGGACAGCCATAGTGGTTCCCATTTTTTTTAAAAAGGAGCGAGAGCATTACCTGCATGCTACGGTCTAATTTCCCTGCTAGTCTACATTGTCAAGATCCTGGGGCGCGCAGTCTTGATCCGACTGGAAGCCTGGGCCCTTAAGGAGAACATCTTTGCGGATGGCCAGTTTGTCTTCAGCCCAGGTATTGGCATTGCTGAGCAGTCTTTAAATCTTTATCTTATTTCAGGGAAGTTTGTAATGGCCAAGAAGCGTCCCTCTCATTTGGCAGTTATAGATCTAACAAGTGCCTTCAATATGGTAAATAGGGAAAAACTACGGCTTTTATGGAAAATCTGGGAGTGGAACTTGATTTGTTGACTCTTATCAAGCACCTATACTATGACCCAATGACTTAACAGTTTCAATCTGCTATGGCCCACAAGTAGGGTGACGCCACTCCGATCAGCTCCTAATGGGGTGTGAGGTAGGGCTGCATTTTAGCTCCTTTCGTTTTCTCCTGTACATAATTGAGGTCAGTAAGCACCTTATAAGAGTGGGCAAGGACGTGCCAGAGATGGGGAACCATCATATCTCAATTCTACTTCCGTGGATGATGCAGTTTTATTATCTCGTACCACAAATGGCTTACAGTTGGTATTGGACACATTTTTTGTCTTAAAAGGAATCTTTGGATCTAAACGTAAACTTTGCCAAAACATTTATGACCTGCAGAAGATCCAACATGACAACAAAAGTTTTAATGATGGGAGGCGCACGCTTGGAGAAGGTGAACTATTTCAGTTATCTTGGCATCACCTTGGAGGCTATCTTTAGATTCACCCGGAAACTAAACCATAAACCTACTAAAGGAATGCTCACCTTATATAGAAGTAAACGCATATCTGCTGGGCTATATGGCGCAGGTTTATGGAGTTATGGGAACGTAGGCTTTTTCCAGCGGTTGGAAAATGCATTTGCCCGGAGATTGCTGCCAGTATTGAAAAATACAGCAAACTTTATTGCCTATGAGGAATTAGGATTGTCATACATTGAAGATCAAATAGGGTTGACCCTGTTATTGTAATGGATCAGATGCTGGGGAAATCCTGAGGCTACCCTAGTTAGATCCTGCATGGCTGATTGTCTGGCTTTATATGGTGTCAACAGAATTCCTTGGCCTGTATATGTGAGAATTATCCCCAGCAAATTGGAACTGCCAGAGGGTTTCACTAATCCACAAGAAGTTAACCTAAATTGTAGAGTATTACAAATTGCTACTTAGAGATGTGCAGTAAAGCTAGAATGGAAAGAGCCCGTGATCTACCAACAGTAGCGAGGTATGCACTGGGGTCAACTACCAGTATTTTTTTAACCGTATCTGTTATTATGGGTAGTAAATCCACATCAGCGCCATCTACTTATCCTAATTAGGTTAAATACTGTTCATTATAAAGTGACTTTTAACATTGCAGAAGAGATGGCAGGATGACTTACCCCCATGTTGCTGCAATAACCTCACAAAACAAAGTACCTGCCACTTTATCTTGTTTTGCCCATTGTATTTGGCAACACATCAGACTTTCTATTTTTGGTGCCTGTGTGGCGTAATTTGAAGGTCAGAAAGCAGAACTTCTGCAGCGAATCTCAACTGTAGAAATGTGTCACGTTGTTCTAAATATCATCAGTGGCGCATTAACAATTAGGAAGTTCTACGGGGAGAAAATGCTTGTATAATGTTTGTTTTAAAGACAGTTTTCCATCGTTGGGAGTCTAGTATGAACACTAAACATTTTTCCCTTAAAAATTTCTCTAGCTACTTTATAAATGTTAAGGTTTTATTTTTTTATTTTAAACTATAAGTGATTCTGGTCTTAGAGTATTTTCCCTATGTTGCTACGTGACCATATTTTAAAATGTATTTAATTAGCTTTAGAACATCTTTTTTCAGATGTGATTTAAAACAAAGGCCCTCATTATGACTTTGGCGTTCACATTACGACTGCTGGCAGTTATCCGCCATTCTTTAGGCAGAAAGTCACCAGCAGTCATGCTGACGGTCGGTGGTGCAGAGGCGGTTCCACCGCTGGCCCCGCCCTGCCAAAAGGACTCCGCCAGCCATATTAGGACCTGTAATATGGCCTGGCGGGAAACGAACAGCGATTACTTTGTAGTTCCACTTCCATTAACGACTCCCTTTTCTCTGCCTTCGCCACTCATGTGCTGAACAACGCACATGCGTGGTTAAAGTAGAGAAAAGGGGAGAGGACATGGTCAGGTAAGTGGGGCTGGGGCAGAGTTGGGGGTAGTTTTTAGGGGTGGGTTAAGTGCTTGGGGTGGGGTTGGGGTAGTTTGTTTTTTTAGGGACAGGGTTGGGGGATCAGGGTAGCTCTGTTTTTTAGGGGCAGGGGGATCGGGGTAGTTTTTTTAGGGGTGGGGGGTCGGGGTACTTTTGTTTTTGGGGTGGGGTAATTTGTTTTTTGGGGTGGGGGATCGGGGTACTTTTGTATTTGGGGGTAATTTGGTTTTGGGGGTGTGTGGATTGGGGTAGTTTGGTTTTTGGGGGTGGGGGAACGGGGTAATTTTGTTTTTGGGGTGGGGGCCAGGGTCGTTTGGTTTTTAGGGACAGGGTTGGGGGATCGGGGTAGTTCTGGTTTTTAGGGGCAGGGGGATCGGGGCAGTTCTGTTTAAAGGATTGGGGGGTCGGGGTAGTTTGGTTTTTGGGGGTGGGGGAACGGTGTACTTTTGTTTTTGGGATGGGGGTCAGGGTAGTTTGGTTTTTGGTAGTGGGGTGTGGGAGTGTTGGGGTAGTTTGGTTTTTAGAGGGGTGGGGGGGGGGGGTCGGGGTACTTTTGTTCTCCAGTATTGGATCTTTCATAGATTCACACGCTTGAATCATCCCCGTCGTCGAGGTGGGAGTCTCACAGTAACTTCAAACACATACAGCAGTAAGTGTAACACACTAGGCCCCAATGGCCTAAATAGGCCCTGTTGTAGCCTATCCTTGTTCTTTTATAAAAAAAGAACCAAGCTAGAGCTACAGCCAATCAGGTGTCAACACCCTCTAGAATACTCCCAACAGAGGTTGTTTCCCTCAGATTTTCTACTGCACGTCGTGTGAAGGGAGTCTCCCTGAGCTCTGCTCAGTTTATTCCTCTGACAGGATTATTTTCTCTCAGAGAACCCAGCTTTGCAGTGGACAGAATGTCCCAACAGATTAAGAAAGGACTTTTCAGAGACTGTGGCAGTTGTAGGAAGAAAAGACTTCATATTGATGATCCCCACAAGAAATGCATCTACTGCCTGCATCCAAATCACAAGGTGAGAGACTGTAAGATCTGTTGCACCTTCAGTCATAAAACCCTTACAGACTGTGAAGGTAGACTTTTGTTGTGGCTCCAAAAGCAGAAAGCCATGAAGAATCCTTTTTCTGATGAGTGAAGCCTCATCTCAAACTTCTCACTCTTTAAAAAGACCTGGAGAGAAGGGAAAACTATCTACAGAACCTCCAAGAAAGATGGCTAAAAAGACAAAATATCTCTCTGCGGGGAAACATAAGCTCCAGGAGAGTGCTGCCTCGGGATCAAAGACCTACTTAAGACTATCAAAAAAGGTTCACTCAGAGCCTACTACACCTGTGAGGAAATTAGGTACCCCCCCCCCCCCCAAAGAATTGCCTCTCTGTCCCTGTCACCGGAGAAGGATAGGGGAAGATTCTCCTCCGATGCTGCCAAACAAGGCCCATCGACGATGACACAGACGTTTACCACAGCGGTGTCCCCGGATGATCGTTACGTCGTCGCCACTTTCATCGACGCCAAGATCTACAAGAAATCCTCATCGACGAAGATGTCGTCGACGACAGAGGTCGGACGCCTCGTTGTTCCATCCGTCGACGGTTGGACTCCCATCGACGAAACCCCGAACGACAAGGGCAAAGAAGGTACTGTTGACGAGTATACCATAGACGGGGAAACCGCTGACGGGGGAAGAACCGTCGATGGCGAAAACTCCACCAACGAGGACATCGTCTTCAGGAGACCTGTTGACGAGGAAATGAGCAGTTTAGTTGGCGCAACCATCGTCGACGACACCATCTTCAGGAGATTTCATGGCTCAGCAAGACTCGGCAACATTCCTCCCTCTTTCTTTCATAACCACTGGAGAGAAAACATCTCCAATTCTCCTGAGGCATACCTCCCCAAGCAAGGTGTTGCTGTACCCTCCTCAGCATCTCTTGGATGATGACAACATCTATTCACAGGAGAAGAGAATGTTTGGTGCAGCCAGTAGTCCATCGCAACTACACGTAAAATGCCAGGTCCTGGATGAGGAGGATGAAGAGCAGGAGCAGCCCAACTATTCGTCGCCTGCACTTCATCAGGATCCGTTTGAGACGGAGGCTTCCTTTCCCATGCCTAGATCTTTGGTGTCAGACCTCCAGGGTATGTTGAAGGATTATTATCAAAGGTTTCCACCATCACTACCGGCGACTCCATCCAGGCCCTACAACCCGCAGATGGCTCTGCAGACCCCTGTTCCCAGTCACCCAGGAATGCCACACAGAAGCCTTCAGTTTGTTCACCCACCGCAGGATGAGCAGAACTCTAAAGATGAGGAGAAAGAAGGAGGGGAGATACCGGAGGCAACTCCTAGTGAGTGGGTTGAATACCTAATGCCTACACCGTCACCACCACCAGCAGGGCCTGTGGATTCACCCCTGGAGGACATAGGGGGCTTCCATAATTTGATGTAAAGGGCAGCCAAAAGATTCGAGCTACCCATGATCTCTCAGGAATCTGATTGTTTCTTATACGACTTTAAAGAGCCGTCAAAGAAGTCGGTTAGGGGTATTCCTATAGTGGATTTTTTTATGGCAGGAGGGGTTGAAAGCAATGAAGAATCCAGCAAAAATACCTTCCCAGATGCCGCGGCTGGAAAAGTATAAAGCCCCAGAAAAACTCTGGCTTGCTTAGTGACCCAACCGAAGCTGGATTCTGTCATATCTCAGGTGGCGCAGTGTCGCTCAAAGAATCCTTCAGCACCAATCACATCACCTCCAGAAAGGGATGGACGGCATTTGGACAACAATGGGAAGAAATTCTTCTCAGTGGCTGCGATTACAGTGAAGGCGACTAACTCATTGGCCATCCTGGACAGGTATGACCGCCAAATGTGGGCAGACATGTCTTCTTATATAGACCTTTTGCCTGAGGATGCCAAGTTGGAGGCAAAGAAGGTGTTACAGGAGGGTGAGCGGATTGCAGCCAAGATCATAGATTGTGCAATTGACATTTCACTGACAGTTTTCTGGCAGCTAGCAGGTGCAGCAGTCTTGCGTAGGCAGGGGGGGCTGAAGTCTAGTTCCTTCCACCCAGAGGTTCAGAGTAGAATTCTGGACATGGCGTTTGATGGGGAAAGCCTCTTCGGGAAGCATGTGGATGACATGCTGCAATCCATCAAGGCCGATACAGACATGGCAGAATCACTTGGTACATTACAGTTCAGGAAAACGCCATTTCCAGGTGCGAGGAAGTTACTCCTTTCGGGGTAGTTTCCAACAGTATAGACACAGTACCAGTCCTCTCCAGCAGGACCCCAACAAGAATACGAACAGCACCAGCAGCACCAGCAGTTGCCACCTACCGCTGCTTATAGACACCCTACAAAGGGAAGGTCCGTTGCCCATGGAAGGGATACGGGCAGAAAGCAATGACCAGTCAGCTATACCAGCTACCAACACTACCCAGAGGTCGAGAATTGGGGGTCGCATCACTCGTCACTTCCTTCAGTGGTCAAGCATAACATCCAACAGGTGGGTGCTGGATATAGGGGCCAAGGGGCATACTCTGGGGAGTTCATTCAGAAACCACCAAATATCCCTCTGTCAGGTCTGTCACCTCCACGATTAAAACAACTCCACAAGGAAGTGTATGTGATGTTGCGCAAAGGGACAATAGAACTGGTCCCAACTCTTCAAAGGAACCGGGGATTCTATTCACGCTTCTTTCTTGTAAAAAGAAAAAAGCCTTCAGGAGATTGGAGCCCCATTCTGGACTTACGATCCTTTAAACAAGTTCCTGAAGAAGCAGTCGTTCAGGATGGTAACGCTGCAGGACATCTTACGCCGCTTGAATTTCGGAGATCACACGACATCCCTGGACCTCCAGGATGCATATTTTCACATCCCAGTACATCGAACCATCGTAAATTCCCCAGGTTCAGGGTAGCTGGTATGCATCTGCACTTTCGTGTCCTCCCCTTCGGAATGAAGTCGGCCCCCAGAATCTTTACAAAGATGTTAGCTCCAGTAGCAGCGCACCTACGCCAGTTGGGCATGCAGGTGTTTCCCCTATCTCGACAACTGGCTCATCAAGGCATCCTCAAGAGCTTAGGTTGTACACCATACAACCGCCTGCCTCTAGTTGTTTGAGGATCTCGAGCTTGCCATCAGTTATTGAAAATCGTGGGGGCAACACTGGATACTGTCCAAAACAAGGCATACCCGTCTCAAGAGAGAAAACAAAAGCTGTCAGGCTTGGCCCACAAGCTCTCGACAAAAAGGTTTGTTTGTCCAAATTGCAGACTATGTATGCAACCTCTACAGGAACAACTGGATGCTCTGTGGCTTCGGGTGCAGGGTTCCTTCGAGGACTAAATTCGTATTACACCTGCAATGCGGGCTGCCATGTCTTGGTGGGTGACACTGGCCAACTTGTCCCGCGGCCTTACATTTCTTCCTCAAGTACCTCGCTACATAGTAACAACGGATGCGTCCCTCGAGGGTTGGGGTGCCCACCTTCAGGATTTTCGACTAAGCAGATCCTGGACTCGAAAGGACAAGCAACTCCACATAAACCAGCTAGAGCTCAAGGCAGTAGATCTGGCTCTAAAAGCTTTTTTGCCAAGACTTCAAAACTCAGATGTTTTGATCAGGAGGGACAATACCACGGGCATGTTTTATCTAAAGAAGCAGGGCGGCACAAAGTCTCTACAGCTCTCACATCAAGCTCAGAACATCTGGAAATGGGCCATAAGAAACAACATCTCTCTGAGGGCGGAGCACGTGCCAGGACAGACCAACATCCTAGCAGACACTCTGAGCAGGACAATTATCCTGTATCACGAGTGGGAGCTAGACCAGGAAGTTCTCGACCAACTCTTCCGGATGTGAGGCAGACCAAATCTCGATCTATTTGCCACATACGAGAACAAGATTTGCCCCTATTACGTAAGCTGGCTTCCCCAAAAAGGGTCGTGGGGGAATGCGTTTTTGATGAGATGGGCAGGGGTCTATGCCTACACTTTTCCTCAGATCCCACTTATGCCAAGAGTCATAAGCAAGATGAAGACAGAAGGATGTCGCCTCCTGCTAATATCATTTTTTCTCCCAAGTTGAGAATGGAGCACACAAAAATGTATTGTATGAGCTATCTATAGTGATATGTTCATGAGTCCCTACACTATGTTAAAGGCCTAAACTGAAGTACATAATCTAATCAGATGTGGTATCAGTATAGTATGTGTCAGTTTTTAAATGAACAGAAGTTATTCAATTATCAGATTTAATATGTATCACACAAAGTGTAACAAAATTCACGAAAACATACAAAAAGTACAACAAAACTAAAGATGTTTAACAAATGACTTGATGCTACATTACATATTGACAAATGACGTTTTTACAGTTAACAAAAACATCAAACACAAAACAATTCATCCCTAAACAATATGAAATCAATCAATTATGTGGACGGAGTTCATCCACTCTTGATACAAAAAAGGAATTTTCTTCATCCAATATTGAAATTGCTTGCAAGGTTCAACCAAATTCAGCCGACACATGTTTCGTCCTGCAAAGGACTTTATCAAGGCTTTTCTTTTTGTATTTCTGTATTCTACTCAAGTTACAGGTCCGCAAATCTTTATAGGGTCAAGAGAAGTCTGTATTTATTGGTCTCCAAAAGAGTAATATAGTCTTGGGTAGGCATCTACAGTCACAGAGTGACTTGTGTGCGCCAGAATTGTTCATATATCTGAACTGTAGTACATCTCCATGTCTCATATAACGAGGTCCCAGCCGGTCTGTGATCCTTTGGTATCGGCATCAAGCTAATATCACCCAGGTGGCCCAGGCAGGTGTGGTTCACAGAACTCCTCATGCTCTCGGAACAACCACATGTGCTACTCAGACGGACGCCAACCCTTTTGACCATGCACCAGGGCCAGGTCAGGCATCCGGATCCGTCATCGCTACACTTGTCGGCCTGGCTCCTGAATTCAATGAATACGCCACTTTAGACATCTCATCAGAATGTAGGGCAATCCTAGCCAAGTATCTCTGTAGAACAGGTAACCAAAAAACGCAAAATATTTAGAGCAAGAGCCCTCACTCACCTTACGGTGACATGCTTCATCATAGGGCTCAGCTATAGACCACAATTGCTTTCTTGTCAAGATCGATATGAATTAGGCACATTTCCTTTTCCTTTACATTCCTTTTCTCTGAATACGACCGTAATCACTACAGTTATTATTCGCAAGGAACTTTTCAGACTCTTACAATTTTTATCACAAATATCTTAATTACCCTAATGAGTCTGGTTTAGAGTTGGGGGTGACTTATGTGTGTACTGAGGATAATGTCTCGCTCTTATATTTCTGTATTTACATTCTTGTCAGCCTTTATGACTATTACATAGTGTTTTCTAACACTTGGAGATTTGTATATGTTCTCTATATATACTTAGACTACATGTACCACCCAAGCCTGTTGTTCTCCTCGATGGGGCCCATCTGTTAGTATATGGAGGGTAAGCACCTTGTTGTTGTTTTCATCCCTATTATGTGGTTTATCAGTGTTTGACAGAAAGTTGTTGTACACTTCACCTAAGGGAATTTGGCACGTGTATGTGGATATGAATTATTGACACTAAGCACATCTTAGGATACATGTGTTACTCTTATGATTGATGTCCTCTGTTCTCTGTTTCAGGTTCCCACTAATTAGTGATCCCCTAATATGGGCTGTATATCATTTTAGGATTAGGTAGGTGTCATGGTCCTGATGAATCGCACTTGATCTATTTTGACTAATTAGCGGGAAACATGTTGACCGACGTCTAGTAGTAGCACAGGGGATCTTGTGTCTACTCCCACAAAAACTCTAATTTGGGTATTTTAGTGGTATGTCCTTACAATAGTTATTGGGGAGTTTAAACATTGCTTTATTTTCTTCCCCCCTTTTTGTTTTTAATCATGACAGAGATGAGGTATCCTAAGAAAATATGTTTCACCTCTAGTCATTTTTAACAGTTTTTTTATACCAATCCTAGTTTTGCTACTTTCACTGACCGGCTTCCTCTTAAAAAAGATCTCCGGCAAAGAGCCCCTTCGTGGGGCCCTTCAGGCATTGCAGCACCGGCCTGACGAGGAGCTGAGCCCTATGATGAAGCATGTCACCGTAAGGTGAGTGAGGGCTCTTGCTCTAAATATTTTACATTTTTTGGTTACCTGTTCTACAGAGATACATTCTACATGGAACTGTTTGCAGCCTTTTTTGATTAAGATATTGTTGGGAACTATACACACAGGACCAGGAAAAAGAGTTATTTTTCCGAACTTCCCACCTTTTACTAGCCCCCTCTTTTTGTTGTTTGACAATCCTAGCCAAGGCCAGAGCAGACACCACCAATAAGACTTATAGACTGAAATGGAAGTGTTTTTGTGTGTGGTGTGCTGCGGAAGGAATCCATCCTATCTCTTCGCTTCCGGAGCAGGTACTTCCGTAATTTGTTACACTTGGCGAAATCTGGGCTCTCGTATTCCTCTATCCGAGTGCATGTAGCATCAATTTCAAGGTACCACCGATCCTCAAACACTGCCTCGTAATATTCTAATAGGATTGTGAAACAATTTCTTAGGGGTCTTTTTCAAGCTTTTCCACCGGGGCGTAAACCCCCACCGTTATAGTCCCTGAATGTGGTGTTGGGACAACTCATGAAACTCCCTTTCGAGCCAATCCACAGGGCGGAACTGCAATTTATCTCTTGGAAGACGGCGCTGTTGCTGGATCTTACTTCAGCCAAAAGAGTAAGTGACATACAGGCCTTCACCATCAAAGAGCCTTTTCTTCAATTCACCCCTACTGGGGTAATTCTTAGGATGAATCCTAAATATATTCTGAAGGTACGCTCAAGTTTCCATTTGAATGAGCCAGTGATTTTGGAAACCTTTTTTCCTAACCCACAGACGGTAGCAGAGAAAACATTGCACTTGTTGGATATTAAGAGGTGTTTGAAATTTTACCTTCAAAGAATGCTGAACATCCGCAAGTCAGACCAGTTATTTGTGGCCTTTGGGGATGTGAGGAAGGGCTCTGTAGGAAAGTACCATCTTTCTTGGCATGTTACCCCAATTTTACATGTATGTCAGTATGTTTTTGCCTGTTTCACTGGGATCCTGCTAGCCAGGACCCCAGTGCTCATAGTTTGTGGCCTAAATGGGTATGCTTGTGTGTGCCTAACTGTGTCACTGAGGCTCTGCTAATCAGAACCTCAGTGCTCATGCTCATGCTCTCTGCCTTTAAATTTGTCACTATAGGCTAGTGACTACATTTAAAAATTTCAATTGGCATATTGTACCCCCCTTATAAGTCCCTGGTATATGGTACCCAGGTACCCAGGGCATTGGGGTTCCAGGAGATCCATATGGGCTGCAGCATTTCTTTTGCCACCCATAGGGAGCTCAGACAAACCTTTACACAGGACTGCCATTGCAGCCTGCGTGAAATAACACACACGTTATTTCACAGCCATTTTCACTGCACTTAAGTAGCTTATAAGTCACCTATATGTCTAACCTTCACTTGCTGAAGATTAGGTGCAAAGTTACTAAGTGTGAGGGCACCCTTGCACTAGCAAAGTGCCCCCACATAGTTCAGGGCCATTTCCTCAGACTTTGTGAGTGCGGGGACACATTACATGCGTGCACTACATATAGGTCAATACCTTTATGTAGCTTCACAATGGTAACTCCGAAAATGGCCATGTAAGGTGTCTAAGATCATGGAATTGTCCCCCCCATTCCAAATCTGGTATTGGGGAGCCAATTCCATGCATCCTGGGGGCTCCACTTAGGACCCCCAGTACTGCCAAACCACCTCTCCGGGGTTTCCTCTGCCGCTACAGTTGCTACCACCCCACAGACAGGGTTCTGCCCTCCTGGGGTCCGGGCAGCCCAGTCCCAGGAAGGCAGAACAAAGCATTTCCTCTGAGAGAGGGTGTTACACCCTCTCCCTTTGAAATAGGTGTTAAAGGCTGGGGAGGGGTAGCCTCTCCCGGCCTCTGGAAATGCTTTGAAGGACACAGATGGTGCCTTCCTTGCATAAGAAAGTCTACACCGGTTTAGGGATCCCCCACTCCCTGCTCTGGTGTGAAACTTGGCAAAGGAAAGGGGAGTGACCACCTCCCTGTCCATCACCACCCCATGGGTGGTGCCCAGAGCTCCTCTGGTGTGTCTCAGACCTCTGCCATCTTGTTTTCAGAGGTGTAGGGGCACTCTGGAGGCCTCTGAGTGGCCAGTGTCAGCAGGTGGCGTTGGAGACCCCTCCTGATAGGTGCATACCTGACTAGGTAGCCAATCCTCCTCTGAGGGCTATTTATGGTCTCTCCAGTGGGCTTTTCCTCAGATTACAACTTGCAAGAATCCAGCAGGACTCCTCTTCACTTCTCTCTTCGACTCTTGCAGGTAGCAAGGCTTGTTTGCGGTATTTTGCCAAGGAAACAACTCTGCATCCTCCAGCACGCTGTGGGACATCTTCTACACAAAGCAGTACCTCCTACCTCCTTTCGTTATTGCAAAACCTGCAGCTTCTTCCAACCGGAGGCAGCCAATTTGCACCTTCATCTGGGGGTTTAGGGGGCTCCTGCCCCCCCGGACACTTTAGCGACTCTTGGACTTGGTCCACTTCCTTTGCAGGTCTTCAGGTCCAGGAATCCGTCTTCAGTGCTTTGCAGTCTGTTGTGGTCCTTGCAAAATCCTTTATCACGACTTTAGTGTATTTTGGGGGAAATAGTAGTACTTTACTCCTACTTTCCTGGATCCTGGGGTGGGGTCTCCTTAACACCCTTAGTGTTTTCTTACACTCCCAGCGACCCTCTACACACTACACTTGCCTAGGGGTGCATTTGTGGTGCGCATTCCACTTTCTTAGTATATGGTTTGTGTTGCCCCTAGGCCTATTGCATATTTTTGTGTTTTACAGTGTTTGCACTACTTTCTGACTATTTTACTTCACCTGATTTGGTTAGTTGTGTATATTTGTGTATGTTATCCTCTGAGATATTTTTGGCACATTGTCACTAAAATGAAGTACCTTTATTTTTTAGTAACTATGAGTATTGTCTTTCTTATGATATAGTACCTATATGATATAAGTGGTATTGCATGAGCTTTGCATGTCTCCTAGTTCAGCCTTGGCTGCTCTGCTATAGCTACTTCTATGAGCCTAAGGTGCTAGAACACTACTACACTCTACTAATAAGGGATAACTGGCATAAGGTGTAAGTACCATTGGTACCCACCACAAGCCAGGCCAGCCTCCTACAGGCTCCCCGGTGTCTAAACAGACTATTGCCAGGTGGATGGGCCTGGCAATCCAATTCTGTCATGCCCAAGCCGGTAAAACGCACCACAACAGGGTTTGAGCCCACTTTACAAGGGCGGTAGCCACGTCTGCGGCGCTCTTCGCAGGAGTGCCCTTGCAGAACATTTGTAGAGCGGCCACATGGTCCAGCCAACATACATTCACAAGGCACTACTGTCTCGAAGAGACGAATAACATGGACACAGCGGTTGGGCAAGCAATCCTGAGGCATCTATTCCGTTAAGGTGAGACTCTCTAGTCATCCCACCTTCCACTGAAAGGGTAGGTGAACTACGTTTAACTTAATCTGATCAATGTTCACTTGTCTCATTATAATGATTACTGTTATTGTTATGATTAGCGGGGTATTTATTGTAGTGTTGCTGATTATGATTTTCGTTATTATGCTTATCTTCCTAGAAAGATGGAGGTATTGCTTACTAATATTACATAGGTTTACAGTTAATCCTATTATTATTATGGTAATTATTGTGACGCAGCTATTTCCTAGTTTAATCACTACTACTGCTCGCTACTCTGATTCAAGCATGTGAATCTATGAAAGATCCAATACTGGAGGAGGAAATTTGTTACTTACCTGTAACTTTGGTTCTCCAGTATTGGTATCTTTCATAGATTCACATGCGACCCACCCTCCTCCCCACAGAGCCCCACCTTACAGATAACCTTCCTGCTTCACACTTATACTAGAAAATTTGAGGGAAGCAGCCTCTGTTGGGAGTGTTGACACCTGATTGGCTGTAGCTCAAGCTTGGTTCTTTTTTTTTATAAAAGAACATGGATAGGCTACAACAGGGCCTATTTGGGCCATTGGGGCCTAGTGTGTACACTTACTGCTGTATGTATTTGAAGTTACAGTGAGACTCCCACCTTGACGACTGGGATGATTCAAGCATGTGAATCTATGAAAGATACCAATAATGGAGAACCACAGCTACAGGTAAGTAACCAATTTTCTTTTTGAGGGTGGGGTGGTTTTGTTTTAGGGGTGGGGTCTGTTGTTTTTAGGGCGGGTGGGGGAGGTCGGGGAAGGGTTTAGGGCTCAGGGTGGGTGGGAGGTATGTGGGGTAGTTTTGTTTTAGGGGTGGGGGTAGGGTAGTTTTATTATTAGGGGTGGGGTACTTCTGGGCCTTACGGCAGGTGGGAGCGGGGGTGGGAGGGTAACTGGGGGATGTGGGGGGGTGGGAATGTTGGGTAGATGGGGGGGGGTGGGGGAGTCCTCTACCGGCGACAGCAATACAAATTCATGTAGCCTTTCCGCCAGGGATTTTGTGGCGGTGCTACCGCCACAAAATCCCCTGGCGGAAAGGGGACTCATAATACCGCCAGCGGTCTTTCGTGGACTGCCGGGTCAGAGATGATTATCTCCGGCCCGGCGGTAGGAACGGGAAAGTGGCAGTTTAGTACAGGCCAAACCGCCACACTTGCAATACCGCGAGTCTAGCGGTCAGTAGACCGCCAGACTCGTAATGAGGGCCATAATGTGTGTAGATATTTGCACTCGAATATAACTGATAGGCTTGTCGTTTATATGATCAGATCCCAAATGGATTCTGATCATTTAAAAATTTTATCGTGATTTGTAAAGGAAATGGTGCAGTTTCTGTATTTTAATGTTTAGAAAGGATTGTAACTTTTCTGGCATTATGCCGAATAAAGAATAGCTTGGCTTGACTTGACTGCCTAACCGTGCCGTATTCGTACTGAATCAATATAAGTTGTGACACCCTCTTCCCTCACAATTACACTTCCTCACAGAAATCGGTGTGCAGTTTGAATCCAACATAAATCAAGCATACATCATCACCTCTACCACTAGTTAATATCCAATAAAAGTGCATACTCTTACCCTTTCACCGGGCGGTAGGTGATGAACAGTCCGGTCTAGAGCAAGCGTGAATTTTGAAACTAACTCCTAGAGGGCCCCGCCCGGCCCTCTCTTTTTTCCCTGTGGACAAAACTATAATTTTTAGGTCGCGCATACCAGACAGCGCCATTCTCTGGTTGAGAAACATGTTGTGGGATTGCCAAGAACATGCAAGTGGTTGAGGCCAGCCAAATGCTAACAACTCGTTGGTATGCTCTTGTGACCTTTCCCTTTCTTTCTCACCCAAGTGGTTGTCCCGCACCACATTGCTCTTTTGCCCTCCGTGTTGCTTCCCCCACCAGTGTCCTCCTCTCTACCCTGCCCTTGATGTGGCTCACAACACCCATGCGTTGTCCCCCCCTCCATAGCTGCTTCATGAAATAAGCTTTTACGCATTTTTTCTTTTAATTTGTGTATTATGTTAACTCAGATCAGAAAATAACAATTAAAAAAGTACCTCGTCACAGTTTTGTTTTCTGCTGTGTAGTATGACAGAAAAAATTGATAGTCAGTAGGTCACAATGGCCATACCTATTGGCTGTGCTAATACTTGTTGCTACTTGCACCCTTTTTGGCCTCCTGCAACCGAACCTCCATTTTGTCTGTCACCAGGCCAACGGTATATGTACTAAAGGCAATGCATTCTTTATACTCCTCATACTTGTCTTTAAGGCAATATGTGCTGCTTCACTCAGCATCTCTCAGAACCTCCCACCTACATCAAAGCAGGCTCAGTAAGACTCAACCCTTCCTGTGCCCATCCAAGCTGAAGACCCTCTAATTACTAGCTCCTCCCCCACTGGAAGTATCTCCTCAACCAATGTATTTGTATATCCTTCCTTCTAGTAGTTAGATCCCCTATTAGTGACCACCTGGTTAGCATTAAGGAAGCATGGGCAATACACGAACTGTAAGATTATGTGTAATCTATCATCATTGTGACGTTCCAGTATAAACTAGTTAACATCCGTCCTCTCCTGTTAACACTCCACAACTCATGTGCTTCTATAACAACGTCAAACTGTGCAGAGTGTTACTTGTTAGACTACCTGATTCTTAATTCAATAAAAGTATAGAAAAAAAAATCAGAAAAAAGACAACACAAATCTCAACATTTTTAGAAAACGGCTAAGGTATCCTAAGAGAGGAATTTGTGTATGCTTCAGCTGCATTCTTGGACATTGTACTCCAAATATTATAAAGGTTTTGTCCTTTCAGATCTAACCCGATTTAATTACATATTTTAAACATTTTAGCTTTCATCCGGACCAGCTAATACACATGGAGTAGAACTTATGGATGACAATAGTGCTGAGAACATGAAGCAAGGAAGAGGAATAAGTGATGAGAGAGGAGCAAGCACCAAAGATGCCACCTCGGGTATGTTACATATATAGTTTGCAAACAGCAGCCACAAATCACAGTTGAGATGTATAAACAAAATGAAGAGCTTTTGCATTTCCGCAAACGTTTTGAAAAATATCAACTACTTTGAATCTTGTTTGTATCTGTTTTGGTTAGGCCCAAGTATACAATTAATCCCAAAATGCATCACAGTTGTCCACTGACTGCATACATCTACCAACAGCTGAAAAGGATAAGAAGATGATTAGACCGTGGACATTTAGACTCAGGGAGAAAGAGTTTTAGGTTTACAATAAAACTTCTTGACGTTTTTTTTCCAGGTGCACTTACCAGAGGTCTTGTCTTCATTTAACGTTTAGCGCCTGGGACCTGTAGATTAGTCCCCATCTGCCTTGCGACATGGTATTTGTCACATACACTCCTCAGTTTACAGTAGCCAACCTTGCACACATCAAGATCTATATATGGTTTGCTGACATACTTGCAGCATCTGAAGTAGGACCTTTTTGGCACTGAAGTCTTTCTGGATGCCAAAGACACTGATGGCACACATCCTGCTCTGCCTACCATGTGACACACATAGCATATGTATTGCAGCAGGAGAAATCACCATGGAATGTGCAAATAGTGTGTGATGCTATCTAAATGCTTGCTCCAGCTGAGGATTGTAGTTCTACTGGGCAGTTTCACAATAGAATATGAGAGCGTCATAAACTTGTTAACGCGTCCCTCTATGATTAATTTATGCACATTGCGACTCGTTTTAGGCCGATGAATCTTTTGACCCTGATTGAAGACAACTTAGAACGAGATAGCTAGTCAACATAATAATCAATACGTCAATAATGTAATCAATATTTACTATAACAATGCAATTTACTTTAGTCAAAGACATTAAAAAACTCAGAACCTACCAATCATGACTAACCACACCAGTTTAGTAGAATTTTATGATGTTTATTCCTTATTGGTTACAATTCTAATAGCAAATTTATTAATCTCAAAAGCAGAACGCTCATTAACATTGTCATAATTTGGCAACTTGAATAGGACTTTCTCAAAGCAAGAAACGCAATTATTAGAAGATAACACAGCGTCAACGTAGATCAACTTCAAAAGGATGTCATAAACACGTCAGTTCGACAAAGCACAGATTCAGTCATTTGTCTATTTGTGTCAGTCTAGTGAACCCCTATCCTAACCACTGATTAGCATTGGCATGTTGGGCTTCATGCAAAACAATTTAGAACACCAATTTGGAAAAAATCTAACTATGGTCTCTGTCAAAAGTAAGCATTTGGTACCTAGAAAGGAAAAGCAAACAGACAATCACAATTTCATTGTCATAGTTACCCTACACTTGGGGTCAGCACTCAGGTTCTGTCTTCATCTTCAGGACATCAGCTGGTTCGCCATCTGTCAGGAACTCAGCTCAGCAGAAAGGGACAAAAAGGGTACTTCCCTCATAAGGAGGTAAAGTATAAACGGGCAATCTAAGGAAGAGGATGGTTTAAGTAAAACCAGCAAGTCACCAAACAGAGTGACAAAGTTTCTGGATCAAATCAATAGCATTTCCCTAACCAATCTAAATGGCTCCCCTTGTCATAGGTTTTTATCCCTTTTTCGTTGTACATTCCCCTACAATTTGATTGGAGAAAGGTTGCTCCCTACTATCTCTACCCAATTAACTTCAAATTATGTCATTGAAATTTGTCACCCCATAACCGTTCTCAGACATTTTATTGGTCCATATGATTGACGTCTTTAGGGGTAGAATGTCCGGTATGATTTCATCCTTTTGTAATTCTTTGCGCATCTTCGGTCAGTAGCTCCATTGTCCGTACCAGTTTTGGCGACCTTGTACTTTATACTGATCTACACTGGTGCATTTGGTTAAACCATTTCTACAGGCAGGATGAATTTCATGAGAACGGATCTACTATAGTTACATTCAGCTTTTAGTTTGGAAGAAAACAAGAGTTCATCTCCTTTAGCAAGTCAGCACACTGCACGTTTGAAAAAAACACATTTAATATGAGAGTCAGGCAGCTAGGCCCCGACTCATGCTAACTAAAGCCTAAAAGATTTATTAACAGTACTTTAGCAGCTTAACCTTTAGTAATTAGTGTAAAACCACATTTAATAATAATAATTCATCAACATTAGTCATTTTCATTAGTCCCCGTATATATTGACGGCCACTCCCCGGGGGCACATTTCAAGTGCACGTTTTAGCAAAACATATTAATACAGTTTCTATGCAGCATTATTATACATTAGTTCATAAACATTTCATATTAATATAAATTATATAGGTTACGCTCTCTCAGTCCCTCCTCTGATGACCGTTGTCATCACATGAACCTTTTCCTTTAACCTCTCACTTTGCGCATGACCCTCATCTCAACATCCTGACCTTTGTGCGAACTTTCCCAAATTTCATTTAACATTTTCACCCTTTCATTTTCTTCATTTCTTTTGCTCCATTTTGTCAAATTTCTTCTTATTCTGTCATTAATTATGCATGATCCCAATAAACCTAATAAAACAAATTAGGAAAATCAGTAGACCCCCTAATATTTTTGCAAGAACCCCATTCCAAATATTACTAAACCAATTCCCTACTCTGGTAATACCTTTACTAACCTTTTCCCAAACTCCAGGTTCCTTCAGCTCTTTCAAATCTGCACTATCTCTTGTTAGGTTAGTAAGCATACTTCTAATCTTATTACTATTATCCGGGATGAATGTGCAACAATGGCGCTCGTTAAGCATCTTACAGACTCCGCCACTCTTCGCTAAAAATGTCTAAAGCAAACCGGTTTTGAAGAGTCATAGCTCTTTCCGCAGCAAGTTCAGTATCCATCAGGAGTATAGCCCCTTTGAAGTTTGTCAGCATGTTATCCACAATAGTAGACAACTTTCAACTTTTTATGGAGTTCAAAATAACCCCTAATGAAGGAATTATGGCTCCAAATATGTCACCAACGACAGCAGCCGCTGTCTCTATCTTTTGTCTAGCATGTTGTAATTCAGACACTTTAGAAATTTGCTTTAAGTCATCAATCTGGTAAATCTTTGGGAAAACTATCCCCAAATAACATGTCCCATACCATCCCTTAGTGAGACGTTAATAAGCATTAAGCCCACAAATATAGTAGATCCCAGGGATTGCTGGATCCTGTCCATTTAACATGAATGTCCACTTACTCTGAAATAAAAACACATGCCTGCACTTCCGTTCCCACAAACAAGGTGTCATGCTCAGATTTCGGCCTATGTATACAAAGCCTACCTACATGTAATGCATCTATAGCTAATTTACCTTGGGTCATTATTGCGGAGTAAGCATAGTCATTTGCAATTGTGTGTTTTGCTAAACCCTTTTCTAGCCTTTCTTTTAATGCTTTGCGTATGTCATCAGTGTGATCTAAGAAGCTTTTCTCTACTGGTGTTAGTAAGCAGGTTAAATTATTGTGGTGAGCATAAGCTGTCCCATATGTTAATGTTGTCTCAAAGAAACCCCTAACTAATTTAATGCTATGTTCTTTAGCCAACTTGTTCAGAAACTCAATCACAGGCACAAAAGAAAACAATACATCTAAGTTAGAGTAAAAATATTGCACATGTTCTTGATTATAAAATCTTGTTAATAGCAAGCTACAACTAATCCCATTTGTTAGGGGCAGACTATGATAAGTCACCCCTTCTTGGACTGAGGAAGGAATCTTTGTGCACACATAACAGTTTCTTGCATCCATTGTATCAACATACTCATTCAGTAAGCGATAGAAGACATTAGTAGACAGTTCTCCTTTTGAGTTAGTTCCTGCATGTAAGTATTTTGCATCCTGCTCAAACTTTTCCCACGGTGTTAATGTAGCAGTCTCAGGTTTTGAAGCAATGTTAGTCACTTTCTTATCCAACCATGGCATTCCCACAATCACACCTATAATTATTATTGCACAAACTATACCTAGAATAGCTCTCAACCAACCACACCTCCTACCTTTCTTACTCTTAGTGTAAGCCATGATCTGTAAAGAATCAGATAGCAGAATAATACAAAGCAAATAATCAACTTCAGGACAATATAAAAGCTCTTTTTTTTTCTTGTGCAAAGTCTCTTTCTCTCTTCTGCAAGTATTTACAGCGTTTCACTCACTCCAGGAACCTTTTGTCAAATCAGGTTTAGCTTGTCACATCCGGGTTTTTCCAGAGTCAAATCAGGTTTTCAGTGTCACATCCGGTAATTTATCAGTCTCTTTTCTCAGCTTTTCAGCTTTTCAACTTTAATTTCAATTTCAACACAGTCTCTTTCTAAAGTTGGATTCAGGTGCAGTAGTATTGACCTGGTACCTCTCGATCAAAACAAAACGCCAAGAATTCTTGCTGCCATTCAGCTGACGTTGCATATGCCCATTCAGGGCCTGCGTACCTTCTGTTTGCGACTCTTTTTCTTTTCAGTCTGCGTTCACTCTGCAACTCTCCTTCACTGAGATCCTCTTTTCTGGTTGTGTCGATTTCTTCCTCTATTGTATCACAAGGGACCACTTTCTCTCTTGCAGCTTGTGACTTTGATCAGTTATCTCCTTTGTGTGTTTTCTTTCTGCTTGGCCTTTCAGGACGTTGAACAGCACCCTCCTCTTGTGCTATGGTGTTGTCACTTGATGGACCTGCAAGGGGCTCAGGAGGAGTCAAAATACTTTGACTTCCCTCTGACCCTTCTCTTTCGTCTTCGGGTCTGTTACAGGCTCGAGTTCAAACCCAAATCCGTCTGCTTCTGGGAGAACCTCTCTTTGACTCGGTTCCCCTGTTGCCTCAGCTGAGATAGGCTCACCGTCACCCCTCTGGAACTCACTTTGAGTGACTAAACCGTCCTCAGTGGCCTATCCTTCAGTCGGAGTTCCCCTTTGAATACTCTCCGGTCCTGAGACTTCCTTTCCTGCAGCTGTTGTTTTGGACACCTCAAGTTCCTCATCAGTTGGGCACGTCACCTTCTTTGTGTGACTGGCATGTATCCAATTTGGAACGGCTGCACATTTCACAGCGGTGGTTGTTGTCAGTATCACTTGATATGGCCCCTTCCAGCGCGGCCCAAACACGACTTTCTCACGTGCTTCTTGACAACCACCCAGTCACCAGCTTTCAGGGTGTGGCCTGGATCACTGATCGGTGGCAACGTGTTAGCTTCCACCTGGTGAGAAAAAGAACGGACCACATCAGCCAGACCCTTGCAGTAGTCCAACACCATATCATCTGTGATATTCACAAGAGCATTAGCAGGCACTGCAGGTAATCTCATAGCTCGACCCATCAGTATCTCATGGGGAGATAGTCCTGTTTTCTTGTCAGGCGTGTTTCTCATTGACATCAGCACTAAGGGTAATGCATCTAGCCACTTCATATTGGTAGCTGGGCACATTTTTGCCATTCTCGACTTCAAGGTACCATTCATCTGTTCCACTAGTCCTGATGCTTCAGGGCGATAGCTACAATGCAGCTTCTGCTCAATGTCCAATGCAGCGCACAAGAGCTTAAGCACCTCATTGTCGAAGTGTCTGCCCCTATCTGATTCTAAAGAGATCGGAAATCCGAAGCGTGGTATTAAGCCCCTAAGCAACAGTTTTGCTACTGTGAGACTGTCATTTCTACGTGTAGGGTAGGCTTCAATCCAATGACTGAAAACACACACAATCACTAACACGTACCTCAAGCCTCCACACACAGGCATCTCAATGAAATCCATCTGCATCTTGCTAAATGGACCTCCAGCTCTCTCTATGTGGCTCCAAGTCACCACAGTTCCTTTCCCCGCATTAATCTGCTGACAGATGATGCACCTATGACAGATAACCTCTGCAGCTTGTCTGAATTTCGGATTAAACCAGTCGATTTTAAACAGCCTGATCATTGCGTCTCTCCCAAGATGTGCCTGACCATGGTAAAACCTTGCAAACTGCGACAAAAGACTGTTTGTCAAAACCATTTTCCCCTCCTCTGAGACCCACAAGTCGTCAGCTCTCTGTACACATTGCATTCTCTGCCAGGAGCGTTCTTCCTCCCTGTTAGCATGTCCCTGCAGTGCTTTCAGCTCATCTAAAGTGTCAACCACCCTCAATGCAAAGTTCAAGCATGTTTCATTCTTAGTTTCAGGTAACAATTCCCACTGATTCTTGAACGATATACAGTTCAATGCGCAGAACCTTGCGACTTGATCTGCATAACCGTTTCCCATTGACACAAAGACTTGTGACTTGACATGAGCATTGCATTTCACCACGGCAATTTCAAGTGGTAACTGAATCGCATGCAACAAGTCCTTTATCTTTTCACCATTTTCCACTGGTGAGCCAGAAGAGCTCATGAAACCTCTCTGTGACCACAGTTGGCCAAAATCATGCACAATTCCAAATCCGTATCTGCTGTTTAAATAGTGACTTTCAGGTTTTCAGCTGCGTGGCATGCCTTGTAAGGGCAATTAATTCAGCCACTTGTGCAGAGTACACTCTCTTGAGCCAGGAAGCCTCTAAAATACCGGTGATTGTACACACAGCATATCCAGCTCTCAGTACTCCAATTGAATCTCGTAAGCATGAACCATCAACAAACATAATGTAGTAATTTTCCTCTAACTGAGTATCTTTAATGTCAGGTGTTGGTTTGGTGCATAGTTCTGTTACCTCAAGACAATCATGCTCTACTTCCTCAGCACTATTAATCTCAGCATCCTCAATAGGAAGTAAAGTTGCCGGGTTCAATACAGTACATCTCTTCAAAGACACATTGGGTGACCCCAGAATTATTGTTTCATAGCGGGTGAGCCTTGCATTTGTCATGTGCTGCGTCTTGGTTCGGGTTAACAGGATTTCAACTGAATGAGGGACCATTACTGTTAAGGGATGTCACATCACTATGCCTTCGCACTGAGTGAGGCTTTGACCAACTGCTGCAACTGCGCGCAAACAACCTGGTAAGGCTGCTGCGACTGGGTCCAAAGTAGCTGAAAAATACGCTACCGGGCGGTTTGCACCTCCATGGACCTGCGTTAAGACAAAGAAAGAACAGGCATCACGTTCATGACAAAACAGTATAAAAGGCTTCGTGTAGTCAGGCATACCTAAAGCTGGTGTCCTCCCCATACATTCCCTCGATTCCATGAATGCCTCCATCTCTTTCTCGGACAAGATTATGGTACCTGGGTCATCTTGAACTTCCTTACCTGTCAGTTTCACTAATGGTTTAGAGATAATCGAGAAGTTGGGAATCCACTGACGACAGTTGCCCACCATTACCAAAAACATCCTAACATCTTTCTTTGTTGTCGGGGGATTCATCTGCAGTATGGCTGTCACCCTCTCTTTGGATATTCTCCTGGCGCCCCTTTCAATCAAGTGACGCAAGTACTTTACCTCTTTCTGACAGTACTGCAGCGTCTTTGGGGACACTTTATGTCCGTTCTTTCCCAAGTGATTCAGTAAGGCAATTGTGTCATACCTGCAGTCATCTTTTGTCCTGGACGCAGTCAACAAATCATCAATGTACTGCACTAGTGTCGAACTGAAAGGCAATTCTAACGACTCCATAGCCTTCTTCAATATCTGACTGAAGATGGAAGGTGACTCAGAAAACCCTTGAGGAATTCTGCACCAACTGTACACTTTATCCATGAATTTGAAACTGAAGAGAAGCTGGCTGTCCTCATGAAGAGGCACAGAAAAGAATGCTTGAGAAAGGTCCACAACTGTGAACCACTCTGCATCACACGGAACCTGGAACATAATTACGGCTGGATTTGGCACTATGGGGTAACATTTTACCACAATCTCATTTATTTTCCTCAAGTCTTGCACAATTCGAACCTTCCCACAAGGCTTTTTCAGACCCATTATAGGTGAATTGCACGGGCTGCTTAATACTTCCTTCAGAACCCCTTGCTTCACAAAGTCCACAATTATCTGTGATACCTGAATGAGAACATGTTGTGCCATGTGATACTGAGGTATCTGTGGGAACACCGCATTAGGCTTCACCTGAACTTTAACCGGTTCTACTCCTTTTATCAGTCCCACTTCCTTTCCTGTCAGGACCCATACTTTCTCTGTCACTGTTCCCTGCAGTTCAGCTGGTAAGTCGGCCACTGTAAGCATTGGGAATAAGGTTATCAAAGGGTATTCTTCATTTGTGGTCTCTGTTTCTAGTTCTATAAGTGGATCATCATCCCCTTCATCATCACTGTTTGTTTGTACCTCAATTCCTTCATTGGAACAGGTAATTGAACATTTCGTTTTGCACAGTAAGTCTCTTCCCAATAGAGATACAGGGCTTGAATCACAGACTACGAACTTATGCAGTCCCTGGAAGTTGCCAATTTCAACTTGAACCGGATCTATAATCGGGTTTGTCAGGTACTGGTTTGCTATTCCTACCACCCTTATGGTACGCCCTGAAAGTGGCAATTTCGGAACTTCCGCACTTCTGACTGTAGAGCGTGTAGCTCCTCTGTCAACCAGGAATGAAACCTTGTGGCCTATCACTTTACCCTCTACATAGGGACCCCTCTGGTCTACCTCTAGGAACGCTGCAAGCCTGCACTCCTCACTGTCTTAACTGTCATCTGACCATTCATCATTTATTCCATCCTCACCACGCAATGGGTACTGTTGCACTGTGTTATTTTGACTCATCATTTGGCCTGTGACCTGTTGAGGAAGCATCACCTGTTGCTGTCCCTTTGGAGCTAGTGGTAATTGCATTTGCTGTCTAGGTACCATGGGGACCTGCTGTTGTACCTGCTGCGTTTGTGCTGGTTGAACACGTGGCATTTGCATCTGCTGCATGGGCTGTAACCCTTGCATCTGAACCATGTTATTCTGGAAGTTTTGATTTGGGCCACTTATTTTTGGACCTCTCACATTTTGAAATGTACCAACATCTTTGCTTTGTTGAACAACACCATCCTGCACCACCAGGGAGCATTCCCGCTTCCAATGCCCTACGCCCCGCACGCGTGACATGGTGACACCTTCTTCATTCCTTGCACATCATTTTGAACCACAACAGTATTCGTCTGTCCCACGGTTCACAAAATCTCGACCTCTCGGCTGTGTCTGAAATATGCCATTCCCTTGCGGTAGCTGCTGTACCATCTGTTGAATTCCATTTCCCTGCATACCTGCTTGTGCTGCCTTAATCTGCATCACCATCACTTTCTCCTTCAACTTTCTCTGCTTCAGCTCAATCTCGTGCAACACCTCATCAATCGGCTTTGCTTGCCAACAGATCAAATGATTCTTAATCATCTGGCTAATCTCTGGTCTCAACCCTTCAACAAACCTGAACACAAGATGATTCATATATTTCAGTTCTATGGTCTCAGTGCCACTGCAACGTTTGAATGCCTTCAGCAACCTCTCATAATAAGCATGAATCGACTCTTTAGCCTCCTGTGAGGTGCGATCGATTTTCTGCCAATCAGTCACCTTCGGCGACACTTTCTGCTTCAAAAACTCAATCACTTTATGATAGTATTTCATCACCTCCTCAGAAGGTGCTCCAGTAACCTTATCCCTTGCCGGTTCTTGTGTCGGCCAATCCACACCGCTCTTGCACTCAAGCCATAAGTCGGGTGGCACAATAATCTCAAACAGGGTATTCAAGTCCTCCCAAAGACATTTCGCAAGCTTCACAAACCTATCTGTCTGCTGGTACCACTCTATCGACTTCTCCCTTAACCTGGGGTAATCATTTGTGAATGATAGGATGTCACCTCTGGACCCTGGTACATGGACTAACACCCCTCCGGCTGTTTCTCTCATGGGAAACCTCTTTACTGTTCCCGTGTCCGGTACGGCTTTAGCCTGTTTTGGTTCCGGATCATGACCTTTCTCTTTATCTCTCTTCTTTGCCCATCTGCCTTCCCATTTCTCTAAGGCACCCCAGATCTGCGCACTTTGCAGTATTTCCTTAAGATGCTCTTTCATTCCAGCTGACATCATGTGATCAAAATCATTAGAATCAAAGTCTAAACTGTAGCTTCTTTTCAAATGTTTAGTATTCTCAATATCGATGTTGTATTTGTCTGCCAGGTTTGCCAACCTCTGATGCACCTTACTCACTTCTTTAGTGATTTTGGGGCACAGATATCTCAATTCTGCTTCTGTGTATGACTCTAATCTGTTCACCCCTATTGTTCTTTCCACTCATTCAGCAGCTCCCACACCCAGCCTTACAAAGTTTAAGTATTCATCTCTCTCTGACCTGTGCGGTCAATGTAGTAGTTTGTGAAGCGTTGGTATTTCCTAACCACTCGTTTAATTGTTGCACGGAAAAGCCCTGCAACGAAATGTTTCCTGACTGCATCAATGGTAACTGCGACGTAGCTGAACTCATTGTCTGGGGGGGGCCAACACACTTAACCCTGCTTGTCTCATTGCCTCTAAAGGAGCCCCAATCGGACTAAGATCTAACAAAGATCTGAGATTTTCTGCTGTTTGTGCTCTTGGTGACATTGGTCGGGGAGTTCCTGTGAACCCTCCTCTTATCGCATCTTGAGTCCTCACTCCCTGATCACACGTGCCAGGCTTATCTTGCGCATAAAGCGGTACTGGTGAACCAACAGTAATTGGTAGTGATATGGCAGCTGGTGTCTGACCGGGTCCCAAACTCCATGGAGCAGTGACTCCCAAAGCTTGACTCACCGAAACCGGTGCAGGTAGAGACTGAGGTCCTGCTATTGGATTGTAACCTGGAATCAACTGTTGCTGTGGCTGTGGCAGCAATTGCGGAGTTGGCACAATTTGCACTAGCTTTGATCTCGTATATATTGGATCAGGCGGCACCATCAGACTGGTGTTTGTCTCTAGTACTGGGACGTTTAGATAGATCCTCTGTATCGGCGGAGGTTGCAACTGTATCTGCGTGTCTGGTGCAGTGGGTACACTGACACCATTTTGTATCAAAATTGAATCACTTGTCTGCACTGTACTTGGGATACCCTTGCTCTGTATCGGATCATTAGGACCCGCACTAGTGCCTGGAGCAGTGTCACTGATGGCATAAGGTGGCGGGCGGTCATGTAACAACTGGTTAAGAAACTCCTCTTCATCCGAATCAACCTCATCTATCCAAGACCTCTGAGTCTCTTTTGGCTTGCTAGAGCCCTTGTCTGTCTTACAGGTGGCTTTCTTTCCCTGTGATTCATTTTCCTGTGTTACTGCTGGAAACAGTTTCAGTCCGTCAACTATTCCCCTTCTCCACATTCTGCTCTCATTGTCCCATCTAGCCTCCACTAGAGTCTTTTCTGTCCTTTTCATTTTTCTTTCAAATGTTTGCTGTCTTTGTCGTATGGCCAATAAATCCCAGACTGCTAATGCCTCATACTGAGCTGGTCTCGGAGATGGCTTTTGTACACTTAACATCCACCTCAAGTTCTCTAAGATTCTTGTATTGAACGTCCCATGCTCTGGAAACGCTAAACATCCCTCTTTCTCTGTTAGTTTGCGCCACTGCTTCATCCATAGAGACAGCGCTACTCCCTTCTCCTCCATGACAATATAAACTGGAGTACCTTCAGGCGGTGTAGGCTCCCCATCACTCGCCAGAATATATGTATCTCCCTTAAAAGCAGTCTTTAAAGCCTTGAAAAACTTCATTTTTGCGTCTTTTATTTTACTTAGAATCTAATCAGGAAGTTACTTTAATTCCCAGAACACTCTTCACCCACCTTTCTCAACCTATTGCCTCTCACAGACAGCTGCCAATCCGTGCGCGACCCCTCTCTGCAACTGACCTATCCCAGCGCGGCACCAGTGACGTCACACTCACACACACTACGGCTGACAAAGTCTTGCGGCTTGTCCTACTCACACTGGATTCACACCAAACTAATGCAAAATATTGCGAGCACCTTTAAACACAACAACAACTCAAATTTTGCTGGTTTACTACAGGAAAATGTACACATTCGCTTCAGAACTTTACAGAGATTTCACTTAAAACCTCTGCCGCTACTCTCTCCTTCTCAGCTCCCGCATACGCAAGCAGAGTTCGACCTGCAAATCCTACACTCAACTTGTCAATGGTTCATCCTAGTGCACTTTAGAACTTGCCGACTCTCCATCGAAGATTTCATTCACACAATTTGACTCAAACTCGACTTGTCAACCACACCCGATTGACCTATTAAACTGCACAAATTACAACATAAACCCAAGTGTCTCCTACACTTGTCAATATACTCCGGAGTCTTAGACCACGACGGGTCCGTATATTACCAACCAACCACGTGGATAATTTTGAGCACAAAGTGCCACACTCACATGAAGTACGCTGACTTCCCTACTCTCATACTGTGGAGTACGCCCACTCCTACTAGAACAACATTACCTGGCCTAATCACACAAACTTCACAAAACACCTGCAATATGCATAAGCTGAGCAAGTGCAAAATCTACACTGCTCATGCTAAAACGCCGAGAACATACCCAACTCACTAAGGCAGGCTCCGAGATTCCGGGAAAGTCATGGGGAATTTAGAAACGCATCATACCTCCAATTTGCATTATCTCAGAAAACAAGTCTAAACAATGATTCTCCGTCATAGGGCCCCAAAGGTCCAAACATTCGCTCTGCTACCAGAACTGTTAACGCGTCCCTCTATGATTAATTTATGCACATTGGGACTCGTTTTAGGCAGAGGAATCTTTTGACCCTGATTGAAGACACCTTAGAACGAGATAGCTAGTCAACATAATAATCAATACGTCAATAATGTCATCAATATTTACTATAACAATGCAATTTACTTTAGTCAAAGACATTAAAAAACTCAGAACCTATCAATAACCACACCTGTTTAGTAGAATTTTATGATGTTTATTCCCTATTGGTTATAATTCTAATAGCAAATGTATTAATCTCAAAAGCAGAACGCTCATTAACATTGTCATAGTTTGGCAACTTGAATAGGACTTTATCAAAGCAAGAAACGCAATTATTAGAACATAACACAGTGTCAACATAGATCAACTTCAACAGGATGTCATTAACACGTCAGTTCGACAAAGCATAGATTCAGTCATTTGTCTATTTGCGTCAGTCTAGTGAACCCCTATCCTTACCACTGATTAGCATTGGCATGTTGGGCTTCATGCAAAACAATTTAGAACACCAATTTGGAAAACACCTAACTATGGTCTCTGTCAAAAGTAAGCAGTTGGTACCTAGAAAGGAAAAGCAAACAGACAATCACAATTTCATTGTCCTAGTTACCCTCCACTTGGGGTCAGCACTCAGTCCATGTCTTCGTCTTCAGGACATCAGTTGGTTCGTCATCTGTCAGGAACTCAGCTCAGCCGGAAGGGACAAAAAGGGTACTTCCCTCATAAGGAGGTAAAGTATAAACAGGCAATCTAAGGAAGAGGATGGTTTAAGTAAAACCAGCAAGTCATCAAACAGAGTGACAAAGTTTCTGGATCAAATCAATAGCATTTCCCTAACCAATCTAAATGGCTCCCCGTGTCATAGGTTTTTATCCCTTTTTCGTTGTACATTCCCCTAAAATTTTATTGGACAAAGGTTGCACAGTACTATCCCTACCCAATTAACTTCAAATTATGTCGTTGAAATTTGTCACCCCATAACAGTTGTCAGACATTTTATTGGTCCATATGATTGACGTCTTTAGGGGTAGAATGTCAGGTATGATTTCATCCTTTTGTAATTGTTTGCGCATCTTCGGTCAGTAGCTCCATTGTCCGTACCGGTTTAGGCGACCTTGTACTTTGTACTAATCTACACTGTTGCATTTGGTTAAACCATTTCTACAGGCAGGATCTACTATAGTTACATTCAGCTTTTAGTTTGGAAGAAAACAAGAGTTCATGTCCTTTAGCAAGTCATCACACTGCACGTTTGAAAGAAAACACATTTAATATGAGAGTCAGGCAGCTAGGCCTCGACTCATGCTAACTAAAGCCTAAAAGATTTATTAACAGTACTTTAGCAACTTAACTTTTAGTAATTAGTGTAAAACCACATTTAATAATAATACTTCATCAACATTAGTCATTTTCATTAGTCCCCGTATATGTTGGCGGACACTCCCCGTGGGCACATTTCAAGCGCACGTTTTAGCAAAACATATTAATACAGCATTATTATACATTAGTTCATAAACATTTCATATTAATATAGATTATATAGGTTACGCTCTCTCAAACTCATGACAGAGGTCCTCTGCTCACGGCCTGCCTTCCATTGTCTTGCAAGTTATATTGAGCTTTACTGTTTTCTGCATATTGGCACGTCCCTCCCACACCTCTGGCCAAATCACAAGAAAGATACCCAGTGTTGTCATTAATACCACCATGTTATTATTATAAAATAACTGGATTGATCTTCTTTCTTCTTAGTGCGATGAATTGTAATAATATGCTGACATTACTGCTTTTTCTTTGGTAAAACATTGAGTGTGAGCTGGTGTAGAATGTCTGGCCTGATGAGAAGCAGTCTGAGCAGCTAGTTGCATTTCCTCATGGTCTTTCTTGTGGCAGTGGGTGTAGGGCTGAAATAGTTGTAATGATGTCCTGTGTTTGGTGGTGACTACCTCCTTTACATTTTTATCCTGTGTAAGTTCCTCTGAGTTCAGAAGCAAGAGTGTGCATACAATTGATTTTTCTAGGTTAAACTAAATTGTGCACATGTAATGGTGTCACTTAAAGCAGGTAATGTAGTTTTACCTTTCGTGCAAGAGATTTAGGGGGTTATTACAACTTTGGAGGAGGTGTTAATCCGTCCCAAAAGTGACGGTAAAGTGATGGATATACCACCAGCCGTATTACGAGTTCCATAGGATATAATGGACTCGTAATACGGCTGGTGGTATACCCGTCACTTTACCGTCACTTTTGGGACGGATTAACACCTCCTCCAAAGTTGTAATAAACCCCTTAGAGTGTTGCAAGTTGTGTGCCTGACCTTTTGATTAAATAGTGTAAGTAATTTTTGGGTAGAAGGGATTTGCAGGTACAATGTGATGTTTTTGACCTTGCATCAAAGGTCATGAACAGCGTTCTTCAAGCATGCCTAGAGTCTTTGATACTGTTTAGCATTTATACAAACCCTCAATTATGTTTAGCTGGTGCAGGGAGCATGTACAACGTACATATCTAAACTATGCTACTAAGATCAAAGATGATTCAGCGAGGCTGAATGACTTGATAGAAGAAATTCAGAATTGATTGCCTCCAATTGTATGTGTCTGAACTCCATCTCTACCTAATTATGTGCTGTCTGGTTTTCACCATGCCATCCTCAAACCAGGAAACACACATGACACTGTGAGCATTTGATCACTTGAGATTTGTCTTATAAAGCCAATATCCTTGGCTTACAGTTTGACTAACAGGTTAATGTTGAAAACCAAGCATACCAACTCACCAAGAAGTCCTCGTCTAGCTGCTCCTCTTGCTGGGTGGACATCTAGAGCTATCATCACCCTAGTCATTACAGGGTCCTGGCTTAATGACCACAGTTTTGCAGCATGCATCTTTTCTGTATTCACATGTTCTGCATTATTTTACCATTTTGGTTTAATCTGGACAGTCTCTGCGTGGTCTTTTTTTTTCTTTTCTTTTTTTTTTTTCTTTTCATGGATGTCGTCAACCATTTGGGTTTAAACTCCTTGTGTGATGTCAGGCGAATGCCCCAGAAATCCATTGACGCAGTCAACATCTTGAGATCCTTTTTTTCCGCTGTTGGATCTGGTAGCCTAGGGGAGTGCTTCGTAGTCGAGGAAGAATAAATTGTGAGTAGAAAAAAAAAAAAAATCCACAGAGTATCACCGTCGATCGGACAATATTGGTGACATCCTGGAGAACGAGGAGGCCCAAGGGAAAGAGCCAGACTTCGAGGCGATCACTGAGGGCCAGACTGCCAAGAGCCACAAGAGAACATCTAGGGAGTGTTGATTATGGCCCTTTCTCCAGGGTCATTCCCAAACTTTTTGCCTTACTTTTTCAACTTTTTGCTGAATTTGTGTTGACCTTAGGATTGTGCACTTTACCAGTGCTAAAGTGCTTGTGCTCTCCCCCGGAACAAGGCAGAATTGGCATATACCTAATTGGCATATTTAATTTATTTGTAAGACCCTTGTACAGTGGTATACCATATACCCAGGGCCTGTGAATTAAATTCTACCAGTGGGGCAGCAGCATTTATTGTGACACTCACTTAAGTAGCCCTCTAAAACATGTCCCAGGCCTGCCGTTACAGCCTGAATGCAGTATCACACTGCCATGTCGACTTGGCATTCATCCCCTCCCCCCCGGCAAGCCAAACACCCCCTTTTATCACATATATGTCACCCCTAATGGAGGCCCTAGGTAGCTCATGGGACAAGGTGTAGTGTAATTAAAAGGTTGTGTGTGTATTTTTAAACTTTACATTTCCTGGTAGAGAAAAGCTGCCAAATTTGTTTTTCACTACTTTTAGGCCTACCCCTCCAATAGGATAATATTAGGGATTCCTTATTACTGTATATTTAATAAGCTGTAATTCCTAAATGAGACGAGGTGGATATACAATGTTTGGTACCTATGAAATTGTAAATTTGGGTTTTTCATTACAATTTAGAAAATACCACTTGTAGAAAGATGGCATTTTCCTGCCCTTAGTCCTTTGTGCCTGCAGCCTGTCTTGGGTCACATGAATGGGTGTAGCTAACAGACTTGGCGAATTCCTCCCAGACAGTCACACAATAGTGGGATTAGCTGACCCTCAGTGGGACATCAAGTGGCAGGTGGTGGGGTGTGTGGTTCTGAGCAGAGCCCTGCTAGCACTTGAATAGATGGTGTCTTGTCTTCTCACAATAGGCCTTTTGACCCTTCATTGACACTGCAGCCAGCTTGGAGTGAGGGCAAGGGCGTCTGGAAACTCCAAAAGCTTCAAAGAAACTTTCCAGAAACTTCTTCCACCTTCAAGGAGCAGGGCACCAGGGTATAAAGATAGGACCTTCAGACCTACTCTTTAGTTTACTACTGGACCTGCAGATGGACTCCCAGGGGACTGCCTGCTGGTGTGACCTGCTGTGCTGTCTGACAGTCGATTGTTGTACTGAAGGACTGCTTTTCTGCTTGGAGCCTGCCCTGAATCCTCCGGTGTAGTTGTCTGGTAGGGTTGCGAAAGTTCAGCCCACTGTTGATGTAGGCTGGTCCTTGGTTGTGCAGTGCTTTGTAGGCATGAATCATCAGTCTGAATTTCTATGTCTTCTGTATGGGGAGCTAATGGAGTTTTCTGAGATGGGGGTGATATGGGTCTGTCTGCAGAGGTAGTAGCTCAGTCTGGCAGCAGAGTTTTATATGGTCTGGAGTCTCTGCAGGAGGTGTGTGGTGATCTCAGCATAGAGTGAGTTGCCGTATTCTGATCTGCTGTGATTAAGGCCTGAAAGATGGTACATCAGGTGTTCAGTGGGAGCCATTTGAAGACTTTGTAACATGTGAAGTATGTGAAAGCAGGCAGAGGCGGCTGCGTTGATTTGGAACTTCAATGTTAGTTTACTTTCTTGGATAATGATACATTTTCTGGTGTGGTAGGTCGATTTGGGTGTTGTTCCTAGTTCTAAGGGCCACCAGTAGTCATTCCAAGGAGGGGTGCTGTTGCCGAAGATCAGCACTTCAGTTTTGTCCACGTTGAACTTCAGGCAGTTGTCCTTCAACTAGTTGGCAATGCTCGTCATGCATCTGTGGAAGTTGGTTCTTGTTTTGGCGGGATCTTCTGAAAGTGAGAGGATACGTTGGGTGTCATCTGCGTAGGGTTTGATATTTAGTTCATGGGATCTGATGATGTTGGCCAAGGGGTCATGTAGGCATTGAACCGGTGGGGCTGAGGGATGATCCTTGAGGGACACCGCAGATGATGTCCTTGGGTTTGGAGGTGAAAGGAGGTAGGCAGATCTTCTGCGTTCTTCCGGTGAGAAAGGAGATGATCAACTTGAGGGCATTTCCTTGGAAGCCGATGTGATACATTCTTCAGATCAGGGTGTGATGAGATACAGTGTCAAAGGGTGCTGAGAGGTCGGGATGATCGAAGTCGCTGTTTCTCCCCAGTTGAGGAGGGCTCTGATGTAATCAGTGGCTGTCATGAAGGCAGTCTCTGGGCTGTGGTTGGTGGCGGAATCCAGATTTGGGGGTGACTAAGAGAAGGTTCTGCTTCAGATATTTTGTGAGTTTTTCGTTGATGGCTTTTTCCAGGACTTTGGGGGGGAAAGAAAGAAGGGGGATAGGGAGGTAGTTTTTGAGTTTGTCAGATGGTTTCTTGAGGAGTGGTTTGACTTCTGCATGTTTCCATTCTTCGAGAAAGATGGCCTTGGCAAATGTGGTGTTGAAGAGTGGGTGGTGAGCTTGCTGCTGATCCTGCGGCTGCCAAGGTTGAAAATATGGTGTGGGCAGGGATCCGCGGGGACTCCTGAGTGAACGGAGTTCATGATGGTAGGGGTATCCTGGGGGGTGAGCTGGTCCCATGAGGTAAGTTGGTGGTCAATGTTGATTTCGGTGAGTGTGTGAAGGTGAAGGAAGTCTGAGGGCTTGGGCTGGGGTTCGAAGTTCTCATAGAGGGTGGTAATTTTGTTGTGGAAAAAGTGAAGAGAATCTGTCACATACTTCGTTGGAGGGGTGATACTGTGTCTTTTGGCTGTGGTGTAGGCAAACTCTCTGACGATGTTGAAGAGCTCTTTGCTGTGCTTGGAACTGAACTTGATGCGGTCAGCTAGGACCTTCTTCTTTGTCTCTCTCAGTAGCTGGTAGTAGCGGTTGAGGGAGATCTTGAAGGTGGTCCTTTCTGAGGTGTCCTTGCTTGTGCACCACCTCCTTTCCAGTTGCTTGCAGTGGCCTTTTATTGTTCTCAGTTCCTTGCTGTACCATCCTGCCTGGTTGGTGGATCTCCTGTATCTGCTGGTCTTGATGGAAAGAATGACGTTGGCACAGTTGGTAATCCAGGAGTTAAAGTTTTTGACAGGTTGGTCCAGGTTTGATGCAGTGTTAGGGCATGATGTGTTGAGGACATCGGTCCATTAGCTCTCGGTGGAGGTGCGGGGTCTTGAGATGTTGAAGTGTATGATGGAGTGGTCGGTCCAGGTGAGTCCTGTGTTGTGGGTGGGGTCGGTGACGAGTCATGCTGTTGAGAAGGCTGGCGTTGTTGGTGTTGTTGAGGTCGTCGAGGCGGAAATTCAGGTCTCCGGGAATGATGTAGTCTTTTGGTGTCCATGACGAGAGAGGCGATAAAGTCGGGGATGATAGTGCAGAATCTAGGCTGTGGTCTTACACAAACCATGTGATTCCATATAATTCTTCAACCAGCAAGATTACTCCTACCGGTAAGTAATCATTTTGTTTCTCGTTTATTTGTATTCCCAAAAAGCTTATTTGCTGGCTCCAGAAAATACAGAATCATGTATCTAGGATTCTGACAGGTGTTTATCGTTAACAAGGATAGCCTCCCCTGACCCCCCTCCCTCCCCACCCCACTTCTCTCACTGATAAGGCTGCATTGGCAACCTCTTGCACTTCGAATCAAGTTCAGGGCTCTTTAACTAATGACTAGGATTATGACATTGCTCAAAATATAGTCCTCCCTTCTAAAATGAAATCAATATCCGTAATAACACATACTCTGATAGTCTCATTCCCATGTGCATAGAACTTTGATCATTCCACCATAAAGTAAGAATTGAATCACTCAATCTGGTAAATGAATCGGGGCTTCTCAAAAGGCAAGGAGCAATTGCTCACTATACAGGTCACCCTTTGTCAAACATCCCTCCTGCCACCCAGCTTGACATATCTCTCTCTGTATAATTTGTGAAACTTCTTCTACCCTCAAAGTAGTGCCTCCATTGGAAATTGTCATACTTTCCTAACCATTTTGACCACCCATTTGCAAGTTTTAGTCATCAAAAACATAAGATATGATTCTTTGAGTCCCTTCACCACCTGCACCTGAAACTGATAATTGAATAACATGGAGGCCCTTCAGCCTAGTGTTTCCTACCTACTGGGAGAGTCGTCCAGTCAGTTGGGAAGGTACTGCAGATGCAAGACTAGGTACTGACGTTCCATGTCTGGGACACCTTACTTGTAGGGAAATGTTAGTGTATCTAATGTAACCCTGTGGGAGGATGGCCTGGTTTGTAGTGGGTACCAAAGGTACTTAAACCTTATACCAGGTCCAGTTATCCCTTATTAGGGAAATGTAGGCAGGGTCTAGAAGCCAAGCTGTCTAGGGGTAGCTGAGCAGCCACGGCTTATCTAGGAGACATGCAAAGCTCATGCAATACTACTGTAGTCACACAGTACTTAATCATATGAAAGAAAATGCTCAGTGTTACAAAAATAAAGCTACTTTATTTTGGTGACACAAATGCCAAAAATACCTTAGAGACTATACTTCCTTAGGAGGCAAGTAATATACACAGTATATACACTAGAATGCAGTAATAGCTGTAAAACAGTGCAAATAGGGAAAAATCACAAAAGGTAGAAATGGGCCTAGGGGGAACATAAACCATATACTAAAATAGTGGAATGCGAAAGTCGTTTTCCCACCTAGGCAAGTGTAGTGTGTAGGGGGGCGCTGGGAGTGTCAGAAAACACCAAAGGTAGGAAATAGAACCCACCCCAGAACCCAGGAAGGCAGGAGTAATTCACAGTAAGTTTCCTAGAACACATGACAACACGTTATAGAAGATTATGCAAGAACCAGAAGAGACTGCAAGACGCCAACAATGGATTCCTGGACCTGAAGACCTGTGGAAGAAGGGACCAAGTCCAAGAAGCACTGAAGAGTCCAGGGAGAACAGGAGCCCCTGCTAACCTGAATGAAGGTGCAAAGGAAGAACCACCAGTGAAGAAGAACAGTCAGTACTGCACCCAAGAAGACAGATGTGGATTCCTGGTTGGTGCAGATGATGTCCCACGCCAGATGGATGATTGCAGTCTGGTTTGCGTTGCTGGATTCCGCCAAAAAGCCTCGGCGCACGCAAAGCACGCGGTTAGCAGAAAGTAACGCTGCCCGGGACCGGGGGGACCTGGTGGCCTCTACCCAGGAGGAGGAGACGGAGGGGGCTCTCAGCAACTCTAGGGAGACCTCAGAAGACTATGCAGTGCGTACAGGAATCCCACAGCTCGGGGGCAAAGAAGGTGCAAAAGGAGGCTCATGCAGCACTACACAAAGGGATCCCACACCGCCTGTGAACCACTAAGGAAGCTGTGCGTCGCAGGAAGGAGTGCTGGGGACCGTATCTGTGCTGTGCACGAAGAACTTCGGGGAAGGTCACACACAAGCCTTGGCAACCGCAAAACAAACAGTGTACGAGGGCACTGTCTTGCGTGGGGAGGAAAGTCCTTACCTCCACCAAAGTTGGACAGCTGGACCTTAGGACCGTCTGGACCACTTCAGTCCACCACCCGTGTTGCTGGATCCATGCACTTTGTCAGGAGAGGGGACCCATGCCACCGGTGGACGCTGTAGATGGGTGCCTGCTGAAGCAGGGAAGTGATTCCTTCACTTCAAGGGAGATTCCTTTATTCTTCTGGTGCAGGCTGAAGACAGGCAGTCCTCGGAGGACGCATGACCTGGAAACAGTTGCAGTTGCTGGCAGGAGCTGAAGATATAATGTTGCAGAAGTCATCTTTGCTTCTTTGTTGCAGTTTGTAGTGTTTCTTGAGGGTCCAGATGCAGTTTTGTTGGTAGAAGGTGAAGTAAAGGATGCAGAAGATTCCTGCTGGAGTCTTGCAATCCGAATCTGAGGAAATACCCAGAGGAGAGACCCCAAATAGCCCTGAAAGAAGGGTTGGTCAGCTACACAGGTAAGCACCTATCAGGGGAGGGCTCTAATGCCACCTGCTAGCACAGGCCACTCAGATGCTCCCAGAGTGCCCCACCACTTTGGATTCGAAGATGGCAAAACCCAGGGACGCTCTTGGCACCACCCTTGGGGTGGTGATGTACAGGGGAGTGGTCACTCCCCTTTCCTTTGTCCAGTTTCGTGCCAGAGCAGGGACTGGAAGTCCCTGAACCGGTGTAGACTGAATTATGCAAGGAGGGCACCATCTGTGCCCTTCAAAGCATTTCCAGAGGCTCTGGGAGGCTACCCCTTCCAAGCCTGTAACACCTGTTTCCAAAGGGAGAGGATGTAACACCCCTCTCTCAAAGGAAATGCTTTGTTCTGCCTTCCTGGGCTCGAGCTGCCTGAGCAACAGGAGGGCAAAAACATGTCTGTGAGGTGGCAGAAGTTGGGGCTGCCTGGAAAACCTCAGAAGGCTAGTATGGCCGTACTAGGGGTCCACTGTGGAGCCCCCAGAGTGCATGGAATTATACAACCAATACTAGAATCAGTATTGGGGTATAATTCCATGATCTTAGACACCTTACATGGCCATATTAGGAGTTACCATTTTGCAGCTGGTCATAGGTTTTGACCTATGTCCAGTGCACACGTAAAATGACATCCCTGCACTTACTAAGTCCGGGAAAATGGTCCTGGACGATGTGGGGCACCTCTGCTAGTGCAAGGGGTGCCCTCACACACAGGTACTTTGCACCCAGCCTTCAGTGTAGGAAGGCCTGACATAAAGGTGACTTATAAGTGACCTGGTGCAGTGTAAATGGCAGTGAAGGGGTGCATGCACCATTTCACACAGGCTGCAATGGCAGTCCTGTAGAAGCCTTTGCATGGGCTTCCTATGAGTGTCAAAAGTAATGCTGCAGCCCATGCCCTAGGTACCATATATTAGGGACGTATAAGGGGCCACCAGTATGCCAATTATGAGTGGAATACTGTGTTAACAGTATACAACAACCATATTTAAAGGGGAGAGATCATACGCACTGGGATCCTGGTTAGCAGGATCCCAGTGACAGTCAAACACACTGACCAACAGGCCACAAATGGGGGTACCCATGCTAGAAAGAGGCTACTTTCTCACTAACCCTGTTTTAGGCTTCTGCTCAAATCATGGAATATAGTGAACTATAAAATTTGTGGAAAAGTATTATCGGAAGGACACAAAACACATAAAAGCATCCAGGAAGGGTCACCATCTTATTAGAGATCATCTTCCCATTAGGAGGCTCTTCCATAAGGGCAACGTATCACGCACACCTTTCAGTATTCCACTCGCATTTAGAGAAATATAAAATAAAAATATAATCTGCCACATCATGTGCTGTCCTGATCTCCATGCGTTTCTAATTCATATTGTGCCTTTGCAGACCTAGCTCTGGGCGCGTATATTCCCCTCGGCGAGCTATATGAGTTGTGTGTAACCCAGATACAGTGTCATATTCTTCCACTATGTAAACATTCCTGTCACAGATTGTTTTTATGTCCTTCAGGCATAACAGTGTATCGCCTACATACTGGGACACACCATCTCTCTTATCTTTATAACCTAGCCATCCAGATTTTCCTGAGCACGTTAGAGAAATGTTTTGCTACCAGTGTTTTCCATTTTCATTCTTGCTCTACGGTATAAATATAAAAGCTTGATAAATCTCATTGAGCGAAAACCAAACTTAAACTGTTCTAGTAGCTGAAGTAGGAAATATCATCCCACACTATTGAAGGCATTTTTAATATCTAATGAGTTCACAGTGTAATCAGATGGCTCAAAGAAATATTTAACTTGGGCTAGTCTTTATAGGTTAACTGTTGTATTCGTGAGGAACCCTGATAGGTTGGGGTGTGTTAACTGTGTAACGACTTGCAGTATTGTTTTTGCAGTGGCCCAACTAATAATGTTTATATAGCCATATTCATCATTGAAAGAGGGTGGTAGATTTCAAAGTCTCTCCCAGGTTAGGATTGGGTACTCCAACTATCCTTCTCTCTCTTGACTCTTCCTCTCTTCTAAAACTTGCAGAAAAGTATCCTAGTATTAATTATAGGACACAGCTGTGAGACTGATGTTAACAGGTGTCTTCTCGCTTTTCATATTGGTAACAAAAAAAGCCAACTCATTGTGGGTGAAGGTTCTGTCTAGCTCCTCACTTTGATCTTATGTCTGTCTCAGAAGTGTTATTATCTTTAAATATGAACGCATTGTCTCTAAAAATCTTGCATAAAACATTGTGTGTGTATAGGGTTTGTAAATGAGGACAAAATGTTGTTTATTGCCTTTTGTGTGCTTTGTGTTGTCTTTCTTATCTATAATTTATACAAATGGGACTCTTTTCTATTTTTTAGAATCAAACTGACATCCTGCCAGCACCTGTCTTTTTAGGGTCGAGCCTGCAAGAGCATGCACTTGTGCATGTCTTTCGCTTGCGACTCACTTATGTTATCAAGCATTGGCAAAGCCAATAGGTCTCTTGGCTTTGGCAATGTGTTTTGTCATTTTGTACACCAGTGTGGTTGCTTTTAAACATGGCTGAAATTGAGTGGCGTGGAGTCTCAGAGTGGTGGATGGGGGAGTAGAGTTGAGGAGAGTATAGTTAAGCAGTTCAGTGGCAGAGTGTGTCGTAGAGTGGGGTGGAAGAGGGTAGAGTGGGCTGGGTTGAATTGGAGTAGAGTGGGTGAATAGGACTGGAGTCAAGTGGGGTGGATTGGATTGGGGTAGAGTGGGACAGATTGACTGTAATAGGGTGTATTGGTGTGGGGTATTGCATTGGGGTGGGTTAGATTAGGGTGGATTGGAGTGGATTAGATTGGAGTGGGTGGTTTGATTGGAGTGATAGGGGTGGGGTAGATTAGAATGGTGGATTGTAGTGGGGTAGATTGGGTTGGCGTAGGGTGGATTGGAGTGGGATGGGCTGGATGGATGGGACTGGAACAGGGTGGATTGCATTGAGGTGGGGTGGATGGATTGGATTCAACTGGGGTGGGGTGAAATGGAGTGGATTGGATTGGCGTGGGGTTGATTTGATTGGAGTGGGGTAGATTGGAGTGGGGTAGCCTGGATGGATTGGAATGTGGTGGATTGAATTGGTGTAGGGTGGGGTGGTTTGGAGTATAGTGGGTTGGGGAGAGGACATGGAGTAACGGCCAGAGCTTCTAACTTTGGAACTGGGGAACAAAGAATCTCAGCATTGGCTCAAAGTCCTGTGATTGTGGGCAAATCACTTAATCTCCCAGTGCCTACCAAAAAAATTAATGCGTACTTGTGTAAGGTAACTGGTGCTCATGTAAAGCTCTCCAATACCGTTGGGTCCAGTTCAAGCAACATAAAACTGCAACAAAAAAAAAGTGGGGTGGATTGGATTTCTGTGCAGTAGATTGGATTGGTGTGGGGTGGATTAATTGGAGTGGGGTAGATTAAGGTGGTTTGGGGTGGGTTGGACTGGAGCAGGGTGGATTAATGTGGACTGGATTGGGTTGGATTGTATGGGAGTGGGATGGATTGGGGTGGTGTGGGTGGATTGGAGTGAGGTGGATTGGGTAGTAGTTAACTTGATTGGATTGGAGTGGGGTGGGTTGGATTGGGCTGGATTAGAGTACTGTGGGCTGGATTAGAGTAGGGTGGTCTGGATTGGTGTAGGGAGGGTTGGATTGGAGTTGGGTAACATGGAATGGATTGAAGTGGGTCAGATTAGAGTGGATTGGAGTGGGCTGGATTGGTGTGTGGAGGACTGGATTGGTGTAGGGTGGCTTGGACTGGATTGGTGTGGGTTGGATTGGATTGGACTGGTGTGGATTGGATTCTTTTGGGGTGAGGTGGATTAGATTGGAGGGAGGTGAATTAAAGTGGGCAGATTGTTTTGGATTAGAGTGGGTTGTTTGGGATAGGAGTTAGGCAGGGTGAAGTGGGGCAGATTGTTTTGGATTAAACTGGGGCAGATTGGAGTGGGGCAGATTGTTTAGGATTTGGGTGGGGCACCTTGTTTTGTATTGGACTGGGGCAGATTGTTTTGGATTGGATTAGGGCATATTGTATTAGTGCGGATTGGATGGGACTGGGTGAATTGGGATGGAGTGACGTGGATTGGATTTGGGTGAGGTAGATTGGAGTGGGACGGATTGAAGTGGGACAGAATGGGGAGGGGTGGATTGGAGTGGAACAGATAGTTTTGGATTGGAGTGGGTCGGATTGGTGTGTGGAGGATTGGATTGGTGTAGGGTGGCTTGGACTGGATTGGTGTGGATTGGATTGGACTGGATTGGCGTGGGTTGGATTGGATTGTGTGGGTTGGATTGGAATGGTGTGAGATGGATTGGATTGGTGTAGGGTGGCTTGGACTGGATTGGTGTGGATTGGATTGGACTGGATTGGTGTGGGTTGGATTGTATTGGTGTGGGTTGGATTGTATTGGGGTGAGGTGGATTGGATTGGAGGGAGGTGGATTGGATTGGAGGGAGGTGAATTAAAGTGGGCAGATTGTTTTGTATCAGAGTGTGTTGTTTGGGATAGGAGTGGGGCAGGGTGAAGTGGGGCAGATTGGTTTGGATTAAACTGAGACAGATTCGAGTGGGGCACATTGTTTTGGATTGGACTGGGGCACATTGTTTTGGACTGGAGTGGGGCATATTGAAGTGGGGCAGATTGTATTAGTGTGGATTGGATGGGAGTGGGGTGAATTAAGATGAGTGGAGTGAATTGGGATGGAGTCGGGTGGATTGGATTTGGGTGAGGTGGATTGGAGTGGTGTGGGTGGATTGTTTTGGTTTAAAGTGGGGTGGACTGGAATGGGACATTATTTTGGAGTGAAGTGGGGCAGATTGAAGTGGGGCAGAATTGGGAGGGGTGGATTGGAGTGAGACAGATTGTTTTGGATTGTAGTGGGGCTGATTGTTTTGGATTAAAGTGGGGCAGAGTGAAGTGGATTGCAGTAGATTGTTTTGGATCGAAGTGGGGCAGATTAGAGTGCGGCAGATTGGTTTGGATTACAGTGCAGCAGATTGCAGTGGGGTAGGTTGTTTTGGATTGGGACACATTGGAGTGGGCATATTATTTTGGATTGAAGTAGGGCAGATTGTTTTGGATTAAAGTGGGGCGAACTGGAGTGAGGCAGATTCAATTGGGGTGGTTTCGGAGGATTGGGGTGGGTTGGATTGGAGTGGGGTGGGTTGGATTGGAGTGGGGTGGGTTGGATTGGATTGGGGTGAGTGGTTTGAATTGGAGTGGGGTGGATGGGTGTGGGGTGGATTGGGTTGGGATGGATTGGGGTGTACTGCACAATTATGTGTTAAAGCATCCTTTCAGAAATTACACATAATAAAGAAACAATGTTGTTATGAAATATCTAGAACATGATAATCGTAATCTTTTGCGAACGAGGACGGCCACGAGGAAGAAGAAAGGAAAACATGAGTGCAAAGCAAGAAAAGACGAGTGGGCAAAATAAAAGAAAGTTAGCTATAAAAAAAAAAAAACTTTACAATTTAGTTTGTCCTGTTGGACATTTTTTTGCTGGTCACAAGCCTTCTGTTTGCAGGGCACTAGAAGTTAAAAAGAACACAACCGTACCTCAGTCATGTCAGGAGCAGCGGACGGGCACTGATTAAGTTGAATTAATCAGTGTTTGATCTCTGCTCCACACAGAGGAATGGAAATTATGCTTTACCGGCAGTGACAAATTAGGAGGCTGTAAAGAGTGGCAAGCAAACCAACAAATGGTAAGCTACAGGCGGGGTCCAAGCCCTTTACTTTATACAACAGAGTCTCGCAAGGGAGATGCATGCGCTAGTGCATGCACCTGTAGGCTCGACCCTAAAAAGAAAGAAAAAAAGGGGCTTGGAACCCTCCTGTTGTTTACCATTTGTTGACTTGCCTGGCACTCTCATTTACAGCCTTGTTACTTGTCACTCCAGGCCTGGCATCATTTCCGTTCCTCTCTGTGAAGCAGGGGCCAAGCACTATTAGATTCAACGTAATCGGTGCCAGTCCGCTGCTCCCGATGTGATTGAGGTACTATTTTGTTCTTTTTAACTTCTGGTGCCCTGCAAACAGAGGCCGTGTGACTGGTAAAAACTTGTCCAGCAGGACAATCAGAATTGCTAAGTTTTATTTTCCATAGTAAACTTTCTTTTATTTTGCCAAGTCTTCATTTCTCACTTTGCACTCATGTTTTGTTTTATTTCTGCTGGTGGGCACTGTTCTCAAATGATGACGATTATCTTCTTTTAAATAGCAACATTATTTCCTTGTTAGGAGCAAGGTCCAAAACTATGTTTTAACACATAATTGTGCAGTACACCCCAATAAACCTCACATCAATCCACCCCAGACCAATCCACTCCACTGCACTCACTCCAGTCCAGTCCTCCCAAACCACCTCACTCCAATCTGCCCCACTCCAGTCCAAAACAATCTGCTCCACTCCAATCCTAAACAATTAGTCGCACTCCAGTCTGCTCCAATCCAAAACAATCTGCCCCACTCCAATTATTAACACTCTGCCCCACTCCAATCCAGAACACTCTGCCCCACTCCAATCCAGAACACTCTGCCCCACTCCAATCCAGAACACTCTGCCCTACTCCAGTCCAGGCAAATCTGCCCCACTCCAGTCCAGACAAATCTACCCCACTCCAGTCCAAAACAATCTGTCTCACTCATATCTGCTCCTCTCCAATCCAAAGCACTCTGCGCCACTCCAAACCAATCTGCCCAACTCCATCTAAAATAATCTGCCCCACTCCAATCCTCCCTAGTCCAATTCAAAACAATCTGCCCCACTCCAATTCAAAACAATATACTCTATTCAAATCCAAATTAGCCTGCCCCAGCCCAATACAAAACACTCGGCCTCACTCCAGTCAAAAACAATTGGCCCCACTCCAACCACTCTACCCTATTCCACCCCACCCCACTACACCCCACTCCACTGTGACACTGCAGCCTTTGACACTGTCTGCCACTGAACTCTACTCAACTCTACTATACGGCATTCTGCTCCCCCTACTCCACTCTGCACCAACAAGTATGACACTCTACTGTGCGACACTCCACACCACCAACTTTCAGCCATGCTGAACACCAGCCACACTGTTATACAACATGGCAAAAACACATTGCTAAAGCAAGTGGCTTTTGTATAGGCAAGACCTCTTGGTTTTGTCAATCCTTGTTTTGTACTTTCTGTCTGTAAGCCATGTTTAAAAAACTTGTGTAGAGTTTCATATTTTTCGTGATATTGTCATTTAAATGATTTAAGTTCTCAAATTCAGGTTTTTGTGTGATCTCAGTATGTAACCAGGCAATTTTCAATTCAGTGTCACCTATTGTTACAAGTGCTGGGTTATTGCATGTATCTTCCAAATGCATGCACTCATCACCACCACTTTCATTGTGTCCCATTCTAATGCCCTTTTTGAGGCAGAGCCACAGTTGCCTTTAAAGAACAAAGACAATGTCTCTCCCACATTGTGTGGAAACAGTTTAGTGGAGGCTCAGCTGTGAGTGACCTTGTAGAAATACAAGGTCTTTGTCTAACCTATGTCTATTGTAAGCAGTGTGGAGAATAGTCAGGAAGAATCTCACCAAATATTGCGGATCAGGGTATCTGCATATAAATCATGACTCACTAATATGTGATCTATTCTTTTGTAAGAGCCATATGGTCTGTTCTACTGTAAGAAGAATACATTTTTTCTGGGGTGTGGCGTTCACAGATAACTAGTAACCCAAATCGTCCTACAAAATCAAGCGGTTGCTTGTTAACTCCGTGTATCTCATCTGTTCTCGGTTGTCATCCATCAATAGCTCCTGGTCTGTCTTATGAAAGGATATCACTGTGCATCTTTTTATAGTCCTAAGACCCCAGACATTCGATGTGATAATACACTCTCCCCATCATTCTACACAACTTGTCTATCAAGCATGTGCTTCTGGGATTGCCATCAGTTGCCGTCGACTACCTACGTCCTCAGTCAGCTATGAAAGATTAAAAAAATCAACATTGGACCAACAATGTAAAGTTCTTGGGAGCAATATTTCCTTTCCCTTTAGGGCTGGATATAGGGAGTGGCAGCAGCCTTCGCAGGCAGGCCCACTCAAGAAATTGTGATTTCAGCCAGTAACATACTACGATAATGCCTTTATATATTTCATCATGTCACTAGAATGTTTTCCAAATAATAACAATATGATGCCACATCAATTTAAGGATGCTCCACCACGCTATCATCCTCCGGGGCAGTTATTCCATGTCATTCCGCTAGTTCTTTTTACTTCCTGTAAGCCAGCAAAATGACCTTTTACCGAAGCCAGATAGCCACCTTACTAACCATTTAAGACCGTAACCTAATCGTATTTTTTTTCAGGTGTAGTGAAAAAGTGTATTTTCCTATTTTTTTACAACCCTCAACGTTGCTGGGATTTGGTGCAAGTATGTAAGGTCATTTTCACAGTCTGCGCTTCTTGCTCTAATGAATTTCTTTGATGCTACAGAGTGTAAACAAAAAATGTAGCAAGGCCTTCATATTGTGCTCTGTCGTCTTTGCATGTGGACTGAAGGATAACATCTCAGATGTAAGAGTTACACAAACGGACAATAATAGCACATGGGTTGCCAGAGGGTCAGTGAATGTTGAGAATCCAATTTTCTTGAAAACAGTCAACAGATTGATCATCCGTCTGCCTCACCAGGAAATTCCAAAAAATATCGGTTGTTGTAATTGGACCACCCCTCTGAGTTCTCCTCTCTAGCCTCCGGTGTTCAGATAGTCTTCCCTAGCCTGACAACTGTAGTGTATAGTTTGGCTACATTTTCCAAAATGGTGTCTGCTGCATTTTTAGTGGCTTTATTTTTTCCTGCAACTTTGCTAAGATGTCCTGATCTCTAGCGACTTGGAGTCTATCTTCTGTTCCAGTACGGTTTCAGAGAACCTAAAGGCCACTATTAAGTGTGGGGAAGGAAGAAGAATGTCCTTGTTATAGACGTTTTAGGCATCGTGTGAGGAAAAACCGCTTTTCTCCAATTTTATTTTTCACAGACCAGGCCACACCACTTAATGAGGTACCAGACTCCTCCCAGGAGCAGCACGACACCCAAAAAAGAGTCGTTTTTCATTGTTAACTAGGCTCGCAGGCATGGGCGTAGGAAGTGTGGGGGACGCGGGGGATATGTCCCCCCCAGATTTTGGAGTGGGGGGGACACGGGGGACAAGGGTGGGGGGGACGAGGGGACAGAAGAATTTTCCCTTCTCCTGTAATTCGCAGGGCCATTAGCGCATGAAAGCGCTACCTATATGGCCCTGCACTTGACCTGTGACCTAGCTCCAGGACACTCGCCCTCTGCCCTTTTGTTGTGCTGCAGCACACAAGGGATTCTTTCTCACCTTGCCGCCACAGCTGGCTGCAGTCTGCACTTCTGAGAACAAAGGGAGAGGAGAGGCCCTTTGATTGCTGTGTGCATCCAGTCCCTCCTGAGCCCGACCCTTCCTGTCCCTTGAAGATCGAACCCTGAAGACAGCAGCAAGATTTGAGAAGGTAAGGAGGTTTGGGTAATTAAATAAACTATTGCTAAGTAACTCCCTTTCTTTTTAAATACAGTGCTGTGTTGCAGAGTATCTCCCTTTCTAAAAACAGTATTGTTGAGTTACTGTTAGATATGAGCAGGGCAGGCTTTAGCGCGCTAGTGGCACCCTGTGCGCCAGTGTTTGTTAGGGACCCCCTTTCTGTCGCCTCTCTCTCACTCTCTTCTCTCCTCTGTCTCCAGCTTGCCTGCCCCAGTGCTAATTATTGTCCCCTAAGTTGACATCCTGCCCCCCCCCCCAACATTTCTGTCCCCTGTCTCTCCCTCAGCCTTCCTGGTATTTGTGAAAGCCCGCTCTGAAGGGCAAGGTCTGTCTGTAAATCTTATTTCCTGCCAATGGCCTGTGGATGCGAAGACAGCACTGTGGCAGCTCACAGGCTTTACAGGACTTCACAGGCTATGGTGGAACAGAGCCTGACACTGCTGGATAGACAGCGGAGAGACCAGCACACAGCATGGGTCCCAGGAAGAACCAGATGGCCTAAGAGATGGACAGGGCAAGGTAAGGCAGCTAGGGCAATGCAACCGGTGCTGCCGCACTGGGTGCTGACTTAGGATGGGGGTGCTATGTTTGCAAGTATATTGTGACTTTAAAAGCACCTGCTGGATGTTCCTTGCCACCAACAGTTTTCAGGCAACAATAAAAATCTTAAGATAATTCCGGTGATTAATGGTCATTCTGGAGAGAGACTGAAGTTTTGTCTAGTGGAAGTTTTGACTCATCATAACGTACAGGGTTACAATGCCTGCTACAAAGGCCGTCTACATGCAGATCACAAAGTGTATATAATGTGAATAGGTCAGTGGGTTTCTGCTTTTGTCAGATGCAGAAAAGTACCCTCTTTTTGGCATGGTTACCCCACTTTTTGCCTGTTGTCAGTATGTTTTGACTGTGTGCACTGGGATCCTGCTAACCAGGACCCAAGTGCTCTCTCCCATTAAATTTTGTTGCTTGGACCACACACACCCCACACTTGGCATACTGGTGCCCCTTATAAGTCCCTAGTATATGGTACCCAGGTACCCAGGGCATTGGGGGATCAGGGGTTCCCATGGGCTGCAGCATTTATTATGTATTATGCCACCCATAGGAGCCCATGTAAACTGCGTCTGCAGGCCTGCCATTGCAGCCTGCGTGAAAAGGTGCTTGCACCCTTTCACTTCAGGCCACTGCACCAGGTCACTGTAAGTCACCCCTATGGTAGGCCCTCCTAGCCCAGAGGGTAGGGTGCAAGTACCTGTGTGTGAGGGCACCTCTGCAGGAGCAGAGGTGCCCCCACGAACTCCAGCTCCATTTTCCTGGTCCTCGTGAGTGCGGGGACGCCATTTTACGCTTGTACTGGACATAGGTCACTACCTATGTCCAGCTACATAATGGTAACTCCGAACCTGGGCATGTTTGGTAACAAACATATCAGAATCATACCCCAATACTATTGTCAGTATTGATTGTATGATTCCATGCACTTTGGGGGCTCCTTAGAGGATCCCCAGCATTGCTCCTACCAGCTTTATGGGGTCTTCCGAACAGCTCACGCTGCTGCCACCCCTCAGACAGATTTCTGCCCTCCTTCTGCTGCTTGAGCAGCTCATGCCCAGGAAGGCAGAACAAAGGATTTCCTTTGGAAGAGGGAGGCAACACCCTCTCCGTTACAAGGCTTGGGAGGGGTAGCCTCGCCAAGCTACTAGTATGCTCTGAAGGGCACATTTGGTGCCCTCCTTGCATAAACCAGTCTGTACCAGTTCAGGGACCTCAGCCCCTACTCTGGCGTGAAACTGGACAATGGAAATGGCGTAACCACTCCCCTGTCCATCACCACCCCAGGGGTGGTGCCCAGAGCTCCTCCAGGTGGCCACTTGATTCTTCCATCTTGAATCTAAGGTTGGCAGAGGCCTCTGTGAGAATCTGAGTGGCCAGGTCAGGGAGGTGACATCACAGCCCCCTCCTGGGTGGTCACCCGGCTAGGTGACCAATCCCCCTTTCTGGGTTATTTTGGGTTTCCCTCTTGGGTGGGTCCTCAGATTTGATGTGCAAGATTCCAGCAGGACTCCTCTGCAACGTTTACTTTGACTTCTGGCCACTGGAACCGCAACTGGACTTCACAGGAACCTACAATCTGCAGCTCCAGCGACGACTTTGCCACGCAACATTGTTTCTCCGTCTCCTTCCAGCAACTGCAACATTTGCCCAGCTGTGCTTCCTCTGAGGGCAGCAAGTCTTCAGTCTGCATGAGAAGAAAGAAGGAAAATTCCTTGAAGTGAAGGAGTCACTTATCTGCATCCGCAGGCACCAACTGCAACAACAACCGGCTGCGTGGATCTCCTCTCCTCTCCTCCTGAGCTGCGTGGATCCTGCATCAGGGGTGGTAGTCTGGAGTGGTCTCCTTGGTCCTCTCTACCAGCTGCCCAACTGTGGAGTAGGTAGGTCCTTGCCTTCCCATGCAGGACAGTACTCCCATGCACCACATCTCTTGCAGCTACCCCCGGCACTCTTCTCTGTGAAGCACAGCCCTCAATGTGCTTCGCCTGTGAAGTGGGACCTCTCTTCAGGTGTGCTGTGGGCCTCTCTACAGCTCCTGGGCTCCTTGCCTGTAGGTCTTCTGTGGGGGCTGTCTCTCCTCCTCCAGACTCTCTGCCCTGCTGATGGTCACCTGAGACTCCCCTCCATGGGTTGAGTCCCCCTGGACCTTGCTGGTCCCCGGTAGCTCCACTTTTCTCCTACTGCGACATTTGCTTTTGCCAAGGCTTGCTGGTGGGTTTTCCACACCACAGACTGACTGCAATTCTTCATCTGGCGTGGGACGTCGACTGCATCACCTAGGAACTCTTCATCTGCTCCAGTGCTGCATTGCTGACCATCTTCGTCTCCCCGTCGACCAACTCCTGCATCCACAGATGGGTGGGTAGTGGCTCCTGCCACGACCGGACCATCCTACGTAAACTGGACCTGGTGCCCTTCTTTTCCAGGTCTTACTCTTCCAGGATCCACCTCTAGTTTCTTGCAGTCTTGTCTGCGTTTTGCAATATCCTTCTCTGAAGTCCTTTTGGTGGATCAGGGAAAAAACTGTAACTTACCTCTTTTCTCCTGGTCGCTGGGGGGCACTCTGGTACTTACCTTGGGGGTTTCCTAGTTCCTCCAGCTCCCCTCTACCAATTCCACTTCCTTGGGTGGGGACCCGGCTTTCGCATTTCACTTTCTTAGTACATGGTCTGGTCCCCTGTAGGCCTTCAGTATTGCCTATTGCTTTTCACTGTTTTCTATTGCTTTGTATGCCAATTTGTGATTGCTGCTGTACATATAATAGTGTGTTACTTACATCCTATTGGAGTATTGCCTATTTAGTGTTTTAGTGTTTGTGTTACTGTAATAAGGAACCTTTATTTTCGTAACACGTGTTTCTTTCATGTGTGTGAGTGCTGTGTGACTACAGTGGTATTGCATGATCTTTGCATGTGTCCTAGATAAGTCTTGGCTGCTCATCCACAGCTAACTCTAGAGAGCCTGGCTTCTAGACACTGCCTACACTTCACTAGTAAGGTGATACCTGGACCTGGTATAAGGTGATAATACCATAGGTACTCACCACACACAATGCCAGCTTCCTACATCAGAGAGCTCCTTTTTTGTCCCCTGCAATTTATAAATGAAAACTGAATATAGAACAGTGAGCAATGAACTCATCAAAGAGCTGCATGCAAACATCAAGGTATAGATTAGAGCGTCATGATTTCCCCCCACTTTTTGATTAACTTAATGTTGCAAAACAAATTGATTTGAGTGCAGTTCTTATTATTAAAGAGAGCCCCCAACCATGGTGTTATGTTTTAAATTCTGAGTTTGCGCTTCTCCAGATAAAGCACTCTGAAACTATACCTGCTACCAGTATGGATGACCTGTGACACCTACACCTTGTAGTTCTCTGTCTTATGTAACATTTCATATACACTGATTTACACATATATGATGATTGTCTCTGCGTAATGTCTGTGTGATGTAAAGTGCTTTGACACCCTAGACTGGTATGAGGGATGAATGATAGAACAACACATGCGTATATCGTGCATGCCTTAACATCGCGGTCTCAACAATGACCGTGTCTTTACTACGCATGCCTTTACAACGAATTTCATTGTAAAAGCATGTTTGGTAAAGGAACATGCGTGGTAAATTCTCCCTACCCTGCCCCCTTACACCTGATACCATACTCCACCCATCCAAGCACTTAAAACTGCCCCTGCCCTGAGCCCTAAACCCCCCTGCCCTGAGCCCTAAAAGTAACCCTGCCCTGTCCTAAAAACTACCCCGACCCCCACTCTGAACCCTAAAACCTACCCTGAACTGCTCTAAAAACTACCTTGATGCCCCTGCCCCCACCCTGAACCCTAAAACCTACCCCGCTCTGTCCTTAATACTACATGACCCCCACCCTGTACCCTAAAACCTACCCCACACTGTCCTAAAACTACTTGAACTCCATGCACTCCTCCTGACCCCTAAAACCTACCCCACCCTGTCCTAAAAACTACCCCGACCCTGCCCTGCCCTAAAAATGACCCCAACCTCCCACTCTAAACCCGGCCACAGCCCTACTTACCTCTCTTTCCTCTGCTTCTTCCTGTTCCACCCGGAAAGCTAGACTGCTATCTATGCTGTAACCACGCATATGTGTGGTAAAGATATGTGTGGTAAAGGCATGTATGCTAGACCCATATTTGTGGTAATGGCAGCATGGTCAATGCATTGCATTGCATTGATTGCGTTGTAAGGGATATTTCCCGGTATGAGTGGTGCTATAAAACGAATGAAATGCATCTGAGAGAGAGTGGTGATGGATAGTAGTGAGGGAATCCGTGGCAGAGGTGGTCACTGGGGGGCACCAACAAACAATGTCGCACAGGGCGCCACCAGCACTAAGGACGGCCCTATCAGACAGCACAGCAGTTCACAGGAACGCGGCAGCACAGAGACTGCCACTTGACAGTCAGACAAGGACCTAGCAGCAATCATAGGCCTTACTGGCCTTCATAGGCAGGCGGAGGCCCAGAGACTTATACAGCCTGACTAGTAAGAAAGCTCCCAACAGGCAGCACAGTGCCTGGCAGGCAGCACAGGAATCGACAGGAAGCACTGCGCCCAGCAGGCAGTACAGGCCTCTTAGGACTTCACACAGGCGAACAGCATCACAGAGCCTGTCGCTGCCTAACTGGCAGCAAAGGGCCCAGCAGACAGGGAATTGCAGGCCACACAGGACTCGACTGGAAGCGACCGTCTTCCCCATCTCCCCCCACCACGGCAACCCTTCTGGGTGCAAACTTTGTGCAGGGGGCCCACCTCAAGGTTGTCCCTGTCCCCCCCAGAAATTTAGTGTCTCCTACGCCCCTGCTCGCAGGTGCCTAGTTGACTCACCAAGCAGGTCACGTTCATGTCGGACTGGGCAGGCCAATATCTCAAGGACAGTCACTCTGTCAGAGAGAGTATGTTGTTACGCAGGCCCTGAGCACTCTTCTTTTCTACAGCCCGTCTGGTTCAGCACACACACACTGCGCCTCATCTGAAGCTGTCTGCGCTGCTACATTAGGCTGTCTACTGCAGGTGGACAGGCCTTCTAGATGCCCTGGGAGACCGCTTCAGAGCTGACTGTTGGGCACTCCACAAATTACTCTGACAATTAAAGTGTGAAAAAGCTGCTTTGATAAAGCAGGTGAACATTACCTCAAATGAAACCCTCTGCCCGTAGCTGTGCTCACTACTTGAAAACCTCACCACCCGTGTCACAAATTAAAATAAATAACTGAGCTCCACCGCTAGGGCATCATGTACAGCTGTAGAATATTTTGCTCGTCATCCCCGTGAGACTCCCACCCAGTGATAAACTTGAGTAAATGAGGTCGTCGAGAAAAAGGGGATTGGGAAAAGATACAGCAACTAGTTGTTCACTATAGCACTAACAATGGTTTACCTTTTTTTCTGAACAACTGGTTTCTAAGGCCAACAGCAATATACTCACTTCTGTGACTTGCCAGGCATTCACAAATAAACTTACAGGTAGTTAACCTCATCCTAGGTTGCAATGTTTTTGAGCAATACATGTGTGAATTGAAATAGTCCCTAAAGCAAAGGATATGGTACCAAGGTCAGGTTTCGGTCGGAAAACAAAGCAAAAGCTTTTAAAGTTATTGTTCTGTTTCACATTACCAGCGCGTAAATTCAGAGGAACACTAAATAGACTCTGTTTGAAATCTTCACACTTGACCTCTGCAAACTTCAAGTCAAGCATGTGAAATTGATCATCCTTAATATTTGTAAGTCGATTTTCAGCAGAGCAGAATGCACTGAATCAAACACCGCAGAGCTGGATATTTTGGGAATCGTTGTGTTCACGTTCCCAACAATGTCTAACGTAAACCCATAAACTATTAGACCATAGTTCCAAAAAGATCGTCAGTATGACGCTTGAACCTTCACACTAATTCAGTGCTACATTACCTTTTGACTCTAATGTGACTACGTTCTCGGGGGGCAGTTGCCGAGCTGGTGTTTGAAAATGAATTTCTTGCTGTAAAGTTTCATTTAGGAAATTATTTTATCTCAAACAACAGATGACTATCAACCCCTTCGCTGCCAGGCCTTTTCCCCCTCAGGTGCCAGGCTTTTTTTTGGGCTATTTGAGGCAGTTCGTGCTTAGGCACTCATAACTTTTTGTCCACATAAGCTACCCACGCCAAATTTGCATCCTTTTTTTCCAAATCCTAGGGATTCTAGAGGTACCCAAAGTTTGTGGGTTCCCCTGGAGAAGACCAAGAAATTAACTAAAATACAGCAAATATTTTCTTTAAAAAAAAAAAGAAATGGGGAAAAAAGGAGGCTTGTGTTTTTTTCCCGCTGAAAATGGCATCAACAAAGGATTTGCAGTGTTAAAATCACCATCTTCCCAGCTTTCAGGAATAGGCAGACTTGGTAGGAGGCTGGCCTGGTTTGTAGTGAGTACCAAGGGGTACTTACATTCTGCACCAGGTCCAGGTATCCCTTATTAGTGTAGAAGAGGTGTCTAGCAGCTTTGGCTGATAGAAAAGGGTAGCTTAGCAGAGGAGCTTAGGCTGAACTAGTAGACGTGTAAAGCTCCTACTATACCACTGGTGTCATATGCACAATATCATAAAAAAACACAATACACAGATATACTAAAAATAAAGGTACTTTATTTTTATGACAATATGCCAAAAGTATCTCAGTGAGTACCCTCAGTATGAGGATAGCAAATATACACAAGATATGTACACAATACCAAAATTATGCAGTAATAGCAATAGAAAGCAATGCAAGCAATGTACAGTCACAATAGATTGCAATGAGAGCACATAGGTATAGGGGCAACACAAACCATATACTCTAGAAGTGGAATGCGAACCACGAATGGACCCCAAACCTATGTGAGCTTGTAGAGGGTCGCTGGGACTGTAAGAAAACTGAGGGTTAGAAAAATAGCTCACCCAAGACCCTGAAAAGTGGGTGCAAAGTGCACCTAAGTTCCCCAGAGAGCACAGAAGTCGTGATAGGGGAATTCTGCAAGGAAGACCAACACCAGCAATGCAACAACAATGGATTTCCAGACGAGTGTACCTGTGGAGCAAGGGGACCAAGTCCAAGAGTCACACTCAAGTCGGGAGTGGGCAGATGCCCAAGAAATGCCAGCTGAGGTTGCAAAGAAGCTGCCACCGGATGGTAGAAGCTGTGGATTCTGCAAGAACGAAGAGGACTAGGAACTTCCCCTTTGGAGGATGGATGTCCCACGTCGTGAAGAAGCTTGCAGAGGTGTTTCTGTGCAGAAAGACCCCAAACAAGCCTTGCTAGCTGCAAGGGTCGCGGTTAAGGTTTTTGGATGCTGCTGTGGCCCAGGAGGGACCAGGATGTCGCCAATTGCGTGAGGAGACAGAGGGGGCGCCCAGCAAGACAAAGAGCCCACTCAGAAGCAAGCAGCACCCGCAGAAGTGCCGGAACAGGCACTACGAAGAAGAGTGAACCGGAGCTCACCCGAAGTCACAAAAGAAGGTCCCACGACGCCGGAGGACAACTCAGGAGGTCGTGCACTGCAGGTTAGAGTGTCGGGGACCCATGCTTGGCTGTGCACAAAGGAAATCCTGGAAGAGTGCACAGGAGCCGGAGCAGCTGCAAATCACGCGGTACCCAGCAATGCAGTCTAGCGTAGGGAGGCAAGGACTTACCTCCACCAAACTTGGACTGAAGAGTCACTGGACTGTGGGAGTCACTTGGACAGAGTTGCTGAGTTCCAGGGACCACGCTAGTCGTGCTGAGGGGGGACCCAGAGGACCGGTGATGCAGTCTTTTGGTGCCTGCGGTTGCAGGGGGAAGATTCCGTTGACCCACGGGAGATTTATTCGGAGCTTCTAGTGCAGAGAGGAGGCAGACTACCCCCACAGCATGCACCACCAGGAAAACAGTCGAGAAGGCGACCGGATCAGCGATACAAGGTTGCAGTAGTCGTCTTTGCTACTTTGTTGCAGTTTTGCAGGCGTCCAGAGCAGTCAGCGGTCGATTCCTTGACAGAAGGTGAAGAGAGAGAAGCAGAGGAACTCTGATGAGCTCTTGCATTCGTTATCTAAAGAATTCCCCAAAGCAGAGACCCTAAATAGCCAGAAAAGGAGGTTTGGCTACTTAGGAAGGAGTATAGGCTAGCAACACAGGTAAGAGCCTATCTGAATGAGTCTCTGACGTCTCCTGCTGGCACTGGCCACTCAGAGTAGTCCAGTGTGCCAGCAGCACCTCTGTTTCCAAGATGGCAGAGGTCTGGAGCACACTGGAGGAGCTCTGGGCACCTCCCAGGGGAGGTGCAGGTCAGGGGAGTCGTCACTCCCCTTTCCTTTGTCCAGTTTCGCGCCAGAGCAGGGCTGGGGGAATCCCTGAACCGGCGTAGACTGGCTTATGCAAAGCATTTCCAGAGGCTGGGCGAGGCTACTCCTCCCCAGCCCTAACACCTTTTTCCAAAGGGAGAGGGTGTAACACCCTCTCTCTGAGGAAGTCCTTTGTTCTGCCTTCCTGGGCCAAGCCTGGCTGGACCCCAGGAGGGCAGAAACCTGTCTGAGGGGTTGGCAGCAGCAGCAGCTGCAGTGAAACCCCGGGAAAGGTAGTTTGGCAGTACCCGGGTCTGTGCTAGAGACTCGGGGGATCATGGAATTGTCTCCCCAACATGGCCATGTTCGGAGTTACCATTGTGATGCTATACATTTGTAGTGACATATGTATAGTGCACACGTGTAATGGTGTCCCCGCACTCACAAAGTCCGGGGAATTTGCCCTGAACAGTGTGGGGGCACCTTGGCTGGTGCCAGGGTGCCCACACACTAACTTAGCACCCAACCTTTACCAGGTAAAGGTTAGACATATAGGTGACTTATAAGTTACTTAAGTGCAGTGGTAAATGGCTGTGAAATAACGTGGACGTTATTTCACTCAGGCTGCAATGGCAGGCCTGTGTAGGAATTGTCAGAGCTCCCTATGGGTGGCAAAAGAAATGCTGCAGCCCATAGGGATCTCCTGGAACTCCAATACCCTGGGTACCTCAGTACCATATACTAGGGAATTATAAGGGTGTTCCAGTATGCCAATCTGAATTGGTGAAATTGGTCACTAGCCTGTTAGTGACAATTTGTAAAGAGAGAGCATAACCACTGAGGTTCTGGTTAGCAGAGCCTCAGTGAGACAGTTCGGCATCACACAGGGAACACATACATATAGGTCACAAACTTATGAGCACTGGGGTCCTGGCTAGCAGGGTCCCAGTGACACATAACAAACATACTGAAAACATAGGGTTTTCACTATGAGCACTGGGCCCTGGCTAGCAGGATCCCAGTGAGACAGTGAAAACACCTGACATATACTCACAAACAGGCCAAAAGTGGGGGTAACAAGGCTAGAAAGAGGCTACTTTCTCACAGACTTGAATCACAAAACCAAATTTTTCAACACAATTTTGGCATCTTATTGGGACATAACCCATTTTTACTATTTTTTGTGCTTTTAGCCTCTTTCCAGTCATTGACAGAAATGGGTGTGAAACCAATGCTGGATCCTAGACAACGTGGGCTCGCCAACCGTGGTACACCACACTGTTAGACTTCTCGGTAGTACCTCACATCAAACTACCAAACAGACCAGATCTGTTAACACAACACAAACAACAGATTAGGCACCCGAATCCAGCATCGCTTAACCTAGCAATCTGGCTCCTGAAATTTTAGAATTCGGATATCTAAACCTCTCAAAAGAGTGTATGGAGGTCATTAAACAAGCAAGAAAACCCACAACAAGGCATTGTTATGCTAATAAATGGAAAAGGTTTGTTTTCTACTGCCAGGCTAAACAAATTACGCTGCTAAACGCCTCCATACAAAACATTGTAAGTTATTTACTACACTTACAAAAAGCAAATCTTGCGTAATCTTCCGTTAAAATCCATCTCACTGCAATATCTGCGTATTTGCAGATTACACATACAAAATCGCTTTTTAGAATCCCAGTTATCAAAGCATTTATGGAGGGACTAAAAAGAATCATACCCCCAAGGACACCCCCAGTACCTTCGTGGAATCTTAATATTGTACTAACACGACTCATGGGTCCACCATTTGAACCCATGCATTCTTGTCAAATCCAATTCTTGACTTGGAAAGTATCCTTTCTAATAGCCATCACTTCTCTATGAAGAGTTAGCGAAATACAGGCATTTACTATCCAAGAACCCTTTATACAAATACATAAACGTAAAGTGGTTCTCCGTACAAATCCACAATTTTTACCAAAAGTCGTATCACCGTTTCATCTAAACCAAACTGTGGAACTCCCAATCTTCTTTCCACAACCAGAATCAGTAGTAGAAAGGGCATTGCATACATTAGACATTAAAAGAACGCTAATGTATTACATTGACAGAACAAAACAATTTCGAAAAACAAAACAATTGTTCGTAGCTTTCCAAAAACCTCATGCAGATAACCCTATATCCAAACAAGGCATTGCCAGATGGATAGTCAAATGTATTCAGACCTGTTACTTTAAAGCTAAGCGAGAATTACCCGTTACTCCAAGGGCATTTTCTGGTTTCTATAGCCTCTGTGTCCGACAGAGCGGACAAAGATCAGAAACAAAATGATGTCTGTGGGGAGAGCTGGTGCAGACATAACATCTGGGGCTTGATGGAACCAACTAGGAGCCATATGACACCACCTACCGAAGCAATAGGAATTTGCTATTAATAATCTCTGGATCCTGTCTGGTGCCTGTGGGAGAGGAATCTGCGGTTAGATAGAATCTCTACCTGAAAAGGCGTTACCAAGCTCCTGCTCTGTCACACGCACATGTATAGGAACTCATGCCCAGCTGCCCCATCACAAGACTAAGTTTAAAATCGCTTAAGTATTTGGGCCTCTTTTTAAATAAACTGGTTCCTGTATAAGGATTGTCTTTTAGGCGCAGGTCCTCTGAGTGCCCACATCTAGCCAACAGTTTCTGCATGTGGCCAGGGCCCGGGGGTTTGATCAGGGATACCTGGCTTTGAGGCCCTGGCACCACGTGCTTTGACCAAGAGGGCCCACCACCAGGGAAGATCCCTTTGGGGCGATTTTAGGAAGCTGGCCTGGCTTATAGTGTGTACCTGATGGTACTTACACCTTGTGCTAGGTCCAGTTATCCCTTATTAGTAGATTAGTAGTGTTCTAGCAGCTTAGGCTGATAGAGGTAGCTATAGCAGAGCAGCTTAGGCTGAACTAGGAGACATGCAAAGCTCCTACTATACCACTTATATCATATAGCACTATTTCATAAGAATCACAATACTCAGTGTTACCAAAAATAAAGGTATTTTATTTTAGTGACAATATGCCAAAAATATCTCAGAGGATATACTCCCTTAGGAGGTAAGTAAAATACACAAAATATACACACAAACCAAAATCAGGTCAGTAAACAGTTAAAAAAGTAGTGCAAACACTGTAGAATACAATAGAATGCAATAGGCCTAGGGGCAACACAAACCATATTCTAAGAAAGTGGAATGCGAACCTGGCCTAGTGTAGTGTGTAGAGCGTCGCTGGGAGTGTAAGAAAACACTAAGGGTGTCCAAGATACCCCACCCCAAGACCCTGAAAAGTAGGAGTAAAGATACCCTACTTCCCCAGAAAAACACTAAAGTCGTGGTAGGAGATTCTGCAAAGACCACAACTGACTGCAAAGCACTGAAGATGGATTCCTGGACCTGAGGACCTGTAAAGGAAGGGGACCAAGTCCAAGAGTCCCAAAAGTGTCATATTGGGGGCAGGAGCCCACAAAACCCCGGATGAAGGTGCAAAATGGCTACCTCCAGGTGGAAGAAGCTAAAGATTCTGCAACAACGGAAGATGCCAGGAACTTCTCCTTTGCACAGAAGATGTCCCACAGCTTGCTGGAGGATGCAGAGTTGTTTCCACGCAGAAAGACCGCAAACAAGCCTTGCTATCTGCAAAGGTCAGGGTTGAAGAAAATGGGTGCTGCCCGGGCCCAGGAATGACCAGGAGGTCGCCCCTTGGAAGAGGAGACAGAGGGGGCGCTCAGCAACACAGAGAGCCCACGCAGAAGCAGGCAGCACCCGCAGAAGTATTTGAACACGGGTCCAAGAAAACTGAGCACAGCAGTCGTCTCAACACTACAAAGGAGGGTCCCACGAAGCTGGGGGTCAACTCAGCGAGTTGAGCAATGCAGGACAGAGTGCTGGGGACCTGGGTTGTGCTGTACACGAAGGATTCCTTGCAAAAGTGCACAGAAGCCCTAGCAGCTGCAGTTCACGCAGTACACAGGATTACTGTCTGGCGTGGGGAGGCAAGGACTTACCTCCACCAGATTTGGACAAATGGACCACTGGACTATCGGGGTCACTTGGATCCAGCTCCTATGTTCAAGGGACCACGCTCGTCACAATGAGAGGGGACCCAGAGGACCGGTGAAGCAGAAGTTTGGTCCTTGCATTAGCAGGGGGAAGATTCCGTGGACCCACAGGAGATTTCTTCTTGGCTTCTAGTGCAGGGTGAAGGCAGACAGCTCACAGAGCATGCACCACCAGGAAACAGTTGAGAAAGCCGGCAGGATTAGGCGCTACAATGACGCTGGTAGTCTTCTTGCTACTTTGTTGCAGTTTTGCAGGCGTCCTGGAGCAGTCAAAGGTCGATCCTTGGCAGAAGTCGAAGAGGGAGATTCAGAGGAACTCTGGTGAGCTCTTGCATTCGTTATCTGAAGAGAAGCTCACAGGAGAGACTTTAATTAGCCCTCAGAGGAGGATTGGCCACCTAGTCAGGTAAGCACCTATCAGGAGGGGGTCTCTGACGTCACCTGCTGGCACTGGCCATTCAGAGGCCTCAATTTTGCTCTCACACCTCTGCATTCAAGATGGCAGAGGTCTGGGACACACTGGAGGAGAGATGAGAGTTATTGTTAGAACCAAGCAAGACTACAAGCAACAAATGGTGGATTCCTGGACCTGAAGTCCTGTGAAGAGAGGTGACCAAGTCCAGAAGCCACAGAAGATTCCAAGAAGGACAGGTTCCCCTGCCAACCTAGAAGATGGTGCAAAAGAGGATTCTCCAGTTAGAAGAAGTCTGCAGAAGAGCACCAAAGATGGCGGCTGCGGGCTCCTGCGTGATGCAAGAGATGTCCCATGTCAAGATGTTGGATGAAGGCAAGTTGCAGCACTAGATACGTCCAACAGGCTTTGGTTCAAGCAGTGTCGCGGTGTGCGTCAAAATGGTGTTGCCTGGACCCAGGATGGACCTGGGGGCCTCAACTCGGACTGAGGATGCAGAGGGGGTTCCCAACACTGGAGGGAACCCACAGATGAGCAGGCAGCACCCACGGGAGTCCCAGGAGAAGGGGACAAAGAAGGTGAAAATTGCAGTTGCTGCAGCAATACAAAATAAGGTCCCACGCCACCGGTGAGCAACTCAGCGAGTTGAGTGTCGTAGGATGGAGTGCTGAGGACCTGGGCCACGCTGTGCACGAAGGATTCTTGAAAATAGTGCACAGAGGCCTCAGGAGCTAGAGATGACGCGGTGCACAGGGGTACTGTTGCAAACTGGGAAGGCAAGCTCTTAACTCTGCCAGATTTGGACAGCTGGACCTTAGGACAGTCTGGGTCGAATGGGTCCACCACCTGTGTTCCAGGGAACACGCTCGTTGCCAGGAGAGGAGTCCCAGAAAACCAGTCATCTTAGAAGGTGCCTGCTGGTGCAAAGAAGTGACTCCGTCACTCAAATGGAGATTTCTTCGGTCCTTCTGGTGCAGGGTGAAGACAGGGAGTCCTCAGAGCTTTAACACCTTGGAAAGTGTTGCAGTTGCTGGCTGGACCTGAAGTTTCAGAGTCACTGTAGCCCTCTTGGATACTTTGTTGCAGTTACAGCGGTTCCTGGAGCAGTCTGTGGTTGATCCGACAGTCAGAGGATGAAGCAGGAGTTGCAGAGGATTCCTGGTGGAAACTTGCATGCTGAATCTGAAGAGGAACCCACAGAAGAGACCCTAAATAGCCCTGAGAGGGGAATTGGATACCTAACCAGGTATGCACCTACCAGGAGGGGTCTCTGACGTCACCTGCTGGCACTGGCCACTCAGCGATCAGAGTGCCCCCATACCTTGAAAAACAAGATGGCTAATTCTAGGGACACACTGGAAAAGCTCTGGGCACCACCTCTGGGGTGGTGATGGACAGGGGAGTGGTAACTCCCCTTTCCTTTGTCTAGTTTCACGCCAGAGCAGGGACTTGGGGTCCCTGAACCAGTGTAGACTGGCTTATGCAAGGAGGGCACGACCTGGTCCCTTCAAAGCATTACCAGAGGCTCTGGGAGGCTACCCCTCCCAAGCCTGTAACACCTACTTTCGAAGGGAGAGGGTGTAACACCCTCCTCCCAAAGGAAATGCTTTGTTCTGCTTTCCTGAGACTGAGTTGCTCAGACCCCAGGAGGCAGAACCTGTCTGTGAGGTGGCAGCAGCTGCAGCTGCAGCTGCAGTGCAAGCCTCAGAGAGCTGGTTTGGCATTACTGGGGGTCCATGGTGGAGCCCCACGATGCATGGGATTGGCTCTCCAATACTAGATTTGGAATGGGGGGACAATTTCATGATCTTAGACACCTTACATGGCCATATTCAGAGTTACCATTGTGGAGCTACATATAGGTATTTGACCTATATGTAGTGCACGCGTGTAATGGTATCCCCACACTCATGAAGTCTAGGGAATTGGTCCTGGACAGCGTGGGTGCACCTTTGCTAGTGCAAGGGTGCCCTCACACTTAGTAACTTTGCACCTAGCCTTCAGTAAATGAAGGTTAGACATATAGGTGACTTGTAAGTTACTTAAGTGCAGTGAAAATAGCTGTGAAATAGTGTGTGCACTATTTCACGCAGGCTGCAGTGGCAGTCCTGTGAAAGGGTTTGTCTGAGCTCCTTATGGTTGGCAAAAGAAATGCTGCAGCCCATAAGGATCTCCTGGAACCCCAATACCCTGGATACTTAGGTACCATATACTAGGGACTTATAAAGGAGGCCCAGTGTGCCAATTGGAATTGGTATATGAAGTCACTAAACTATAGTGACTAATTTGGAAGCAGAGAGAGCATAAGAACTGACGTTTTGGTTAGCAGAACTTCAGTGACACAGTTAAGCTCTACTGACAACACACACATTAGGCCACAAACTATGAGCACTGGGGTCCTGACCAGCAGGATCCCAGTGAGACAGGCAAAACATACTGACAAACAAGTAGAAATTGGGGGTAACAAGATGGTACTTTCCTACACCCCTAACTAGACCTTATTGTATCTAAGGCAAGGTGCATGGCATTTACATGTCCTTACAGTGACTAATAACTCAAATCTATTTTCTCTATAGCACAGTTGGCTGTCCATAGGAAAGCATTAGGATACAATATTAAGTTTAATAAATGTTGTCTCTGCCTTGAAGATGGGTACAAATTTCATTTTTAGAGTATTTGAAATATGTATTACAAGCCCAATTCACTGGTTAAGTTTGATTTGTGATAAATATTTTGTAAAGGGGTCTTCTAGAAAGTCACCTTAGCCCTGCTTGAAGTCCCTGAAAGCTAAATCTGCATATATAGGGCTTGTAGGTTCATCAAGAACCCTAGGTACCCAGAGCCAATAAAGGAGGTGCATCTTGCAATGGGTTTTCATTGTATACCAGGTATACAGCAATTCATTTGGGGAAATATAAAGAGTGAAAAATAGGTATTAAGGAAACCTTTCTGTTTCCAAAATGGGCACAAGATAAGGTGTTGTGAAGCAGTGGGTATTTGCACTTCTCTGAGTTCCGGGGTGCCCACACTAACATGTAAATTACAGGGCATTTCTCAAAAGATGTCTTTTTTTACACACTGTCTTACATATAGAAGGAAAAAAATTATAGAAAGACAAGGGGCAATAACACTTGTTTTTCTATTCTGTGTTACACCAAGTCTCCCCATAGAAATGGTACCTCACTTGTGTGGGTAGGCCTAGTGCCCAAAACAGGAATTGCAACATGGACACATCACATTTTTACATTAAAATCTGACATGTTTTTTAGAAAGTGCTTAGCTGTAGATTTTGGCCTCTAGCTCAGCCGGCACCTAGGGAAAACTACCAAACCTGTCCATTTTTTAAAACTAGACACCTAGTGTAATCCAGGATGGGGTGACTTGTGGGTCTATTACCCAGAATCCTTTGCAAACCTCAAACTTTGACAAAACAAACACATTTTCCTCACATTTCGGTGATGGAAAGTTCTGGAATCTAAGAGGAGCCACAAATTTCTTTCCACTCAGCGTTCCTCCAAGTCTCCCGATAAAAATGGTACCTCACTTGTGTGGGTAGGCCTAGTGGCCGCGCCAGGAAATGCCCCAAAACCCAACGTGGACACATCACATTTTCCTAAAGAAAACTGACCTGTTTTTTTACAAAGTGCCTAGCTGTGGATTTTGGCCTCTAGCTCAGCCGGCACCTAGGAAAACCTAGCAAACCTGGACATTTCTAAACGCTAGACACCTAGGGGAATTCAGAATGGGGTGACTTGTGGGTCTCTCACCAGGTTCTGTTACCCAGAATCCTTTGCAAACCCCAAAATTTGGCAAAAAAAACACTTGTTCCTCAAATTTCGGTGTTGGAACGTTCTGGAATATAAGAGGACCCACAAATTTCCTTCCACCCAGTGTTTCCTAAAGTCTCCCGATAAAATTTTTACCTCACTTGTGTGGGTAGGCCTAGTGCCCGCGACAGACAATGCCCCCAAAACACAACCTGGACACATCAAAATGATATATTAAAAAAACACCTGTTTTTGCATTGAGGTGGGGGACACCTGCGTTTTTGGTCCCAGGTGCGGCGGTCATCTAGTAAAACCTACCAAACCCAGATATTTGTGAATACTAGACACCTGAAGGAGTCCAGGGAGGTGTGGCTTACGTGGATCCCCCAAATTTTTCTTACCCAGACTCCTCTGCAACCCTCAGATATAGCTAAAAAAAAAAAAAGAAAATTACATTTCCACACTTTTCTTTGTAGGATCTCTGTGCCAGTTGAAATTTCCTGTACAGTACAGGAAATTCAATAATCCCTGATGTCTAGTGGGCAGCAGGAATGCCGAAAGAGACATCAAAGGAAAGGAAAACCCTTTCCTTCCCCCCGATGCATCTTTTATTGCAATTCATCCCCCCCCCCTCCCCGGCAGGAGGAGAAACTTACCTCATTCTCCCTCGACGCACTTGAAGGAAATGGTTTCCAGCGCGTTGTGCGGCCTCTAATGATGTCAGCGCAAGATTGCGCACTGACGTCATTAGATGGGGGCAGAAGTGGAAGGGGAAGCGATTTCCCTTCCAGCCCTGCCCTGGGGGGTGGGAAGGAGGCCCTCGGGGGAGCACTACCGCTTCCCCCGAGGGCCTGGTAACTCACCCTTGGCAGCACATGATCACCTTGTAGGAGGCTGCATCACTACCTACCTCCCCTGGTGGAAAAGCATCACATCCGACCAATGGGTGCTCCAGATTGTGGAAAATGATTACCTCCGACCCTTCCTGTCAAAACTACTGGATATGCCGCCCACAGTGCAACACCTCTTGAAGGGCCTTATGTCCATACTTTGAGGAAAGTTCAGCTCCCTTGGCCAAGGGAGCGACAGAAAGGGTTCCAGCCCACAGTATCTGGACTTCTTGTTACTCCCGTTATTTTCTGCTGCTGAAGAACGAAGGCATTAATCCCATCCTAAATCTTTTCACTCCAAGCTTCTTCTGCCAGAAGGACAAGTTCAAAATGCTCACCCTTTCCCATGTTCCGTCTGCCTTGGATCTAAGAGACTGGATGGTGGCATTGGATGTGCAGGACACCTCTTTCCATTTCCCCATCCAGCAGCCCCACAGATGCTACCTGCAGTTTCAGATAGGCCAAGAGCACTTTCCGTTCTCTGTGCTCACCTATGGCCTTACCAGAGCGCCTCTACTGTTCATGTAATTGATGGTGTAGGTCGCAGCCCATCTCTGGGGGTTGGGAATACCAGTCTTCCCATACCTTGATGACTGGCTACTGAAGGAGGGCCCTCTACTTCTCTTGCTGAGAATGTTGAAAAAGATTGTGAGAGACCACACCCAAGCTTCAGTAGTGGGTCTTGACTGGGTGAGGAGAGTGTGGTACCTGGATCGTCCAGCTATGAGCTTTTTTTTTCTCCCTTCAGACTGTGCCTTCAAAAGGATCTCCTGTCACAGTAGCAGGGCTGGGTTCTGCCTTCCGAGTTTACACAATCTGCACCTCCATGCTTGGAAATTGAGCTGTGACTGTTGATGGCTTATGATCTGCCTCCCAGAGGAGTTTGTGTCACCTTTGCAGCCAGGCGTACATCCATCAAAACAATATAAGCTAACATATTTTTGTTTTGTCTGTTAGCACAGCAAGGCCTTGCTGTGGCAACATTTAAAGATTATCTTTCAGCCACTTCGGCATTTTTAAGTTATTTACGTTTCCCAAATAGCCTTTCAAATCACATGTTGTGATGCATTTCTTAAAAGGGTTGATCCATATGTTCCCGCCAATACCCTTTGTGATGTTGTGATGGGAACCTTAATCTGGTTCTCACTTAATTGATGTGCACTCCCATTGAAATGATGTACAGCGGCCCTCTGTCTTTTGACAATCAAGACTGTGTCCCTCATCGCCATTACGTCTGCAAGGAGAGTAAGTGAGGTCCAGGCCCTGTTCATCCTTTACAGCAGTGATACAAATCCTTCTTCCTAAATAGATGGGTACTTTGGACGAAAGCAGCATACCAAAAGCTACCAAATGTAGTTATGCCCTTCTGCTTTGGGCAGCCCATCATCTTGCTTGCTCACCTGGAGGGTGGAGGAAAGACTCCACCCTCTGGATCAGAAGAGGGCCTTCACTTTTTACATTAATGGGACCAGGGACCATCACAAAAAAAGTAAAAGCAGTACAAAAGATAGCCATATCCTGATGGGTTGTTTTATATATTAGAATATGCTATGGGCTAGCCGAAAAGCAGTCCCCAGAATGCTTGAATGCCCATTCCACCAGAGCAAAGGCTGCTACCACTGGGCTGGCGCACCATGTTCCATACTTGGACATCTGCCAGACTGCTATTTGTGCATCTTTCTACACATTCAGAACGTAGTATTGCCTTGTACAAGAAGGTGTGGAAGCCTTATCCGCCCTGCAGGATTTCTTGGCCGGAGTCATTTCACAGACTCAAAAACTTCGAAAAAAATACCCCAATGTGTTTCTTTCCCATGTCACACTGGAACATAGGAATGATTCCTAAATAAGACAAAAAAGAAAAATATTTGGACAGAACAGCCTCTCTAACATATTTGTAGCATGCTTTATCATCAATCAGTCCACCCCACCATGCTAAGATAATACTAACATGATGTTCTTGACCTCGCAGGGAGGGAGAACAGATTAAATGATGTCTGGTCATACAAGGGTCCAGATAATAGTTTAAAACAACCTCTGTGTAAACCCAGGTATTCCCTTTATTCAGTGGATACACAGGGCTGGGTTAAAAGTGAAGCAGGATGCTACCATGAGATTGTCTCAGACATCCTCTCTATTAACAATATGCCACATGTTTTAGCCATACCAGGATCCCTTCCAGTAGCCTCTAGGGCCTTCATCAGGGCAGTCAAAGTACCCCCTGCTCTCTGTCTTAAAGTACCGATCTGTACATAGATGTAAGAGTAAGTCTTACCTCTACCGTCCAATAATTTTATAGCTGTGGATGTATAAAACTGGACAACAATCCTTACCAAATCTATCCTGTGCTTTCAGTATCTCTTTAATTTTGTTACCTTCTATATTTATATACATTAACGATCTCCTTTTACAAAATAGTGCACAACTCATGGTACACTCATGAAGTCACTTCACACTTGGCACAAATGAAAAAACTCAAGTGAACATGCACAACTAGTCCACCTATGTACCCTAATATTACAGGGTTTGAGACTAGCAGTCACATTGTGGAGGAACCACTCCTGTAATTACACACTTGATCATAAGATAAAAACGTTAAGCTAATAAAAACATAACTCAGAATCTACTGGTCCTACTCTCATTGCATCTGCCAATCCTCTTAGGTATAAATGAGATCCCCTCGTTTGCTCTTCATCCTGTTTGTCATTTCCTGAGCGATTGGTCATTAGGAAGTATCCCACAGTTTGTGTATTAGCTGCCTCAAAAAATTGAAGTATATAAGATCTAAGGTAAGAGGCGGCTGAACCACAGTTCTAAATGTACTACCTAAATTCTCTCACAAATGTTTCATGCTTCGCCTGTTAGTCTGTCTATATATATATATATATATATATATATATATATATATATATATATATATTACACGTCCTCATGCTGTATTCGGGCCACATAGATCACATAAACATTTTCAGTATATCATTGATGTCAGTGGATTATATTCTTATTTGGTTTCTACTAATATTGGTAATCATGCTTTGATTGCAGTATATATTATTACCATCAGACATCATTTGTGCTAATAGTCACTCTGATTCACACACTCTGCGCTGTTAATGCCATACTTTCCTCAAATGTTCCAGGTGGGTGCTTGAAAGTACAGGCTCTTTATTACAAGCTTGGCTACATTAAATTGCCTATATCCTTGTGTATCATTGGTGGCAGTGGATAACTTCTGCAGTAAAATGCTGATATTCTGGGCTTCATGCCTTCTCATGTCATGTCTAATTTGCACTACATATCGTGTGGACTAGTACACTCCACTCCAGCGACATTGCTGGTATGCATCACTTATACGTTCCGCACTCATGGTCTGGGGAAACAGGCTCCGTAAAGCCATTCCACAGACCCACCACTGAGGAATTATTGCTTTGGTGTCTATTAACAAGGAGAGGAATCTGTAGTTAGAAGTCTCTTTCTGAAGAAAAATTACTTCGTTTTGGTAACAGCCTTTCTGATAGAGACTATATTACTGCAGATTCCTCTCCGATCCAACCTCCTCTCCACCCTGTGACATGGACTTTTAAAGTCCCAAGCTAAAGATCTTTACAGTGGCATTTTCTGGTTTCTATAGCCTCTGTGTCTGACTGAGTGGACAAAGATCGGAAAGAAAATGTCTGTGGGGAGAGCTGGTGTAGATATGTTGTCCCTGACATAACATCGGGGGCTTGATGGAACCAACAAGTAGCCATATGACGCCACCTACCAAAGCAATAGGAATTTGCTATTAAAAATCTCGGGATCCAGTCTGTGCCTGTGGGAGAGGAATCTGCGGTTAGATAGAATCTCTACCAGAAAAGGTGTTACCAAGCACCGGCTCTGTCACAGGCACATGTATAGGAACTCATAAACAGCTGCCCCATCACAAGACTAAGTTTAAAATCTCGTAAGCATTTCGGCCTCTTTTTAATGAACTGCTTCCTGTATAAGGATGGTCTTTTAGGTGCAGGTCCTCTGAGTGCCCACATCTAGCCAACAGTATCTGCATGTGGCCAGGGCCCGGGGGTTTGATCAATGATACCTGGCTTTGAGGCCCTGGCACCATGTGCCTTGACCAAGAGGTCCCACCACCAGGGAAGACCCCCTTGGGGTGATCCATTCCTGGAAGCCCCAAGGAAAGCGCTGCAGATTGCCCTGCTGGGTGAGCGTTGTGTTGTTTGTCTCCAGTGTGGCTTGGGCCTAACCACGCAGCTGTTGCCCTCCAGTTCAAAGCATCAGGTTTGAATGGGCTAGATCAGAGGGAGGTCTAACTGCCAAGAGAGGCTCTGAGAGATGGTCTCTTACTGCAAATCCTGTGAAGTACCTCTTCTTCTGTCTGAAAGATTGCTGCTGGGCTTATCCAGGCCTCATGCTCCTTAGCAGAAGAGAATCCCCTCTTGGTGGCTGATGAAACACTTCTCTTCACCACCAAAGTGCAAGATTGCTCTGATTCAATTGGATTCTTAACAATAATGTGAGGTTAAGCTGAGGACTTCATGTAGTGATGTCTGCCAACTTAGATGGTCAAGCCACGCCCCCGAGGGTTTGATTTCTTAAGGTGATTTTTTTCTCCCCTTATATGAAAGAGATGGAGTTAGCTGTTTTTTTTTTTAATTTATCTATAAGTCCATTTTATATGTTACGAAATGTACCCAGGGTTTGTAAATTAAATGCTACCAATGGACCACAGCACTCATTGGTCCATGCATTGCAGTGGAACTGTAAAGCCTGTGTCCAGATCCCACATTGTAGCCTGGCTGTGCGGTTGTAGACTGCAAGGCTAACTTTCCAAAATAACCTCATTTTGACAAGACTAAACCTTCCATTGAAATATTAAGTCACCCCCTAACTAGACCTTATTGTATATATGACAGGGTGCATGGTATTTACATGTCCTTACACTGCCTAGGGCCTCAAATCTATTTTCTCTATAACACAGTTGGCTGTCCATAGGAAAGCATTGGGATACAATATTAAGTTTAATAAATGTTATCTCTGCCTTGGAGACGGGTACAAATTTCATTTTTAGAGTATTTGAAATATGTATTACAAGCCCAATTTACTGCTTAAGTTTGATTTGTGATACCTATTTTGTAAAGGGGTCTTTTAGAAAGTCACCTTAGCCCTGCTTGAAGTCCCTGAAAGCTAAATCTGCATTTTGCATGCTCACTTCTGCCAGCGAGTAATTATCATTTTAGAGGCATGAATGAGGTATGAAATTGCTTCCCGGACAAGGACAAAAGTCTTTGGGAAGGTGGTGTGTGTCCTTGAGAGGATGACCTGTTGGCTGGGCCCAAGGAATTGATTAACATTAAAGAGGGGTTGTCTGACAAAATATTGCAATCAAACACATAATGATGCACAGATAAATTTTTTCAAAAATATTGTTTACCACAACTGTGTGTTTCAGTACTTACAATGGGAACAAACAAAATATTGTGTCAAAAATATTGTGGAAGAGAATATCGACCAGAAACAGTTAAGATTATAATTCTTTTTATTCTTTTTATTTTTTAATAAATACTGAATTCAAAGTAATTTATGTACATTGGTCAATTAGTTTAAATACTAAAATGTTAAATTCTTTTATTCATTGATTTTATTGTGTATATGTATGTAGGTGTGAAGATTTGGAGTCCTATATGAAATGGGTGGATAGAGCCTTATAGTGCATTATACTTGCAAATAACGTTCTGGGTCCAGTCAGGTATGATTACTTAACCTTAAGCTCAACCCTGGGTAGCTGTGGCACCGAGCAGTAAGTCTTAGCAAAAGAACAATGTATAAAGCATTTAACAATACCAAACAACGAAAGAAGAAAGTTACACAACACAAAGGAAACAGGGCACCAATTTATTAAAATAAATGTTTTTTTTTAATGAATGTTTACAGACCTTAATCATCAAAATCCCTGGCGGGCTATGGAGATACCGTTTTTAGAAGCAATAAATAGCTTTAAAGTCAACAAGCACAGGCCAACAAAACATTTGGAAACTTTTGAAAAGTTTGTAAAAGATCATTCAAAGTTCCAGCTTGAGTTGGGTAACCAAGCCAGACAGGACATAGGCCTAGGGGACCATAAAGGATACTTTGGACAGTTACCTGGCCACCAGAGCGTTTTTAGAACAAGATCCAAAGTTTACAGGATGACCGCCACAGACGATAGCGGAGTGGCCCTGATGCTGAGGGTTTCGGGCTCAAAGATGCTCAAGTAGGCAACTGATGCTGTGTGGTTGTTGAGGGTAAAGTCTGGTCGGGACCTTGGTCTACAGGTGAGTGGGGACGACTCTATCCATGCATTTCAGGGTCCCATTAAGTCCTCTTTGCAGGGGTCAAAGGGCTGCCTATGCAGACCTTGTGATTTTGCAACACAGTGATCATGGTCCATAGCTTTGGTGGTGGTTGGTGTCCTTGGGTGACAAATCCAGTCACAACCAACACCCACAGGTCTATCTTTTGGCTATCTCCAAATTGTCCTTTGAGGTGGCTGGTGCCTGCTAGCTGCAAAACTTCCAGACCTGGAGTTTTTCAGCTTTAATGTCCCCAGTGCCTTTCTGCAAGGTCAGCCAGCTGACCCTCTGAGTCTCTGCTTCAAACTGGGCCAGGAATCAACGTTTCCCTGAGCCAGGCGCTCAGAACAAGGTCCAAACTCTGGTAGAACAAAATGCAGCAGGTGCTGTCGCTCCAGCGTTGCTGGCTCTTTGTGCTCTTCCAGCGGTGCAGAGTGGTCTTCTCTTTGTCCTTCTTCCAAGGCCAGCGAGTACTGAAGGTCAAAGGCAAAATATCTGCTGTGGCTACCAACTTGGCAACTTCAACTTTTGGGTCCCTTGAGCTGGTTCCACGAGATCAGCCAACTGATGCTTGGAGTCGCTGCTTTTGTTGCATGTATGTCGGAAATCGACTTTTCCTCAAGTTAGGAGCCGTACGTATAGTCCAAACTTTATTAGCCAGAAGTGCAACAGATGCAGTCCTTCCGAAAGTTCAGCCTCTCTTTGTGCGGGTTCAAGGGCAGCTGGCATGTCCTGCTTCGGTCCTCTCATTGATTCCAACGGTCGAGTCCTTGGTCTACAGGTGAGTGGGTACGACTCTGTCCATGGATTTCGGGGATCCAGGAAGTCCTCTTTGCAGGGTTCAGAGGGCTGTTGATTCAGACCTGGTGATTTTGCAACTTAGCGGTCATGGTGCAAATCTTTGGTGGAGGCTTGTGTCCCTCCTGGGTGATGAATCCAGTTACGTCCAGTACTCATGGGTGATTGCCCGTGGCTGAAATTAATTCAGGCATTCTGTCCATCACTTTGTTGTTTTTGTGTTTCCGCCCTAAGTGCACTGGTTATGCCCACACGTGGGTCCCAGGCTCACTGTGCCACTGGATTCAAGCTAGACTGGCTTATGAGCGGTGATACCCTGAAACCGGTCCTAGGATGCTTTATATCTGGGCAGCTCAAGCTGGACTGTTCCCGTGGGTAGCAGGGTCAAGCTAAATTTGTTTTTTATATGGCTGTGTCCAAACTGGGGTTGCATGGTGAGCAAAAACAATGAATTGGAACGCGGCCTGAGCAACTGCCGTTGGCTGAGTTTAATGCAAATATTCCAGCCATCACCTTGTTTTTTACACTCCTGGGACCAGCAGACATGAGTGCGCCTTTTGACTACCTCTGAATTGTCCTTTGGGGTGCCCGGCATACAGTAGCTGCAAAACATCTGCAGTGGCTTCCAGAGGTGCATCTTGGGCTCTTTCAGCTTTAATGTTCCCACTGATGTTGTGTAGGCCAGCCAGCTGACTCTTGGAGTCCCTACTTCGGACTGAGGCGGGAACCAGTTATCCATGAGCCAAGCATGCAGAACAGGGTCCAAACTCCTCTAGCCCGAAGTGCAGCAGGCGCAGTCCTCCTGGCATCACAGCCTCTCTTTATGCGCTTCCAGTGGGTGCAAAGTAGTCTTTTTCTTGTCCTCCTTCCAAGTCCAGCATAGTACTGAGAGTCAACATGCCAGGGGTGCCATATTTTTCCCAGGGAGTCCCCTGAGCGGACCAAATGGTCACTAGCCACTTGGCTACTGGGTCCCCTTCTTTCTAGTGATGAAGTTCCTGTTATGTGTGGCATCTAGTTATCCCAGAATGCTACAATCTAGCCTCCTTTGAAGATGGGATGGCTCTTCCTCGGTTGAGAGGAGCAAGGTAGACCCCCCCCGAGGTGTGGCTATTTGAGGGTAACACAACCACGGTAAAACCAGTTTGGGGCTAACCCACCCGATGGGCCATCCAGACAGATGAAGTGACACGTTGCTGCTGCTGCCTTTCTTCCTGGATCTGGGAGTCGTTCACACATCTTTCCGGAGGGTCAGAAAGTGATCTACCTGTGCATGCTTTCGTGAGGCTACTGGACGTGCAAGGGGCAAGGTGGCAGCGTCCTAATAGTTGCCTACCTTTAATAGTGTCATTCATTTCGGCCTGGGCATCAAGTCACATTTAATTTGATACCTCACATGACCCACTTTGGTAGTCCCAGTCAAAAGTTAGCCGGGTTGGGATGCCACCCAGTAACTCTGCATTAGTTGGTGGGACTACCAACTTTACTCACAGCAACACGACAATTTGGAAGTGTTTTTGCTAAGACATATCGTAAAACATATTTCCAACTCAACAAAATAACGCTTACCGCCATAGGACTCTATAAGACTTCGTTAGTGGAGACTTGCATATAGTTTTAAGGCATAGGGTGACTTTGCCATTGGTTTAAATACCAAAGATGAACTGGCAGTGAAAACACTGCTCTTCAAGTCTGCAGTGGTAGGCTGAGAGCCACCTTCTACCTTTTCACACAAAGGATGTCACCAGCAGGTCTGCTCGCAGTAGCACCAGGGTCTGTACTGAGATGGTGACTTCAGCTGTGATGATACCTACAAAGGTACAGTGTGAAGATAATTGTATTCAAGTCCCCATAGATCTAGTATATGATTATAGGAGTGTCCAAGTCCTCACAGAGATAGTGTGTGAATGTAATAATTTCCAAGTCCACACAGAGATGGTATGTTATTATAGATGAAGTTCAAGTCCCCAGAAAGATAGTGAGTTATTATAGTGATGTTCTAGTCCCCACAGAGATAGTATGTGAAGATGATTGTGTTTAGGTCCACACTGAAATAGTGTGTAAAGATAAAGCTCAAATCCCATTACAGAGAGTGTTAAGTTAATGATGTTCAAGTCTACAGAGAGGTTGTGTGTAATTAAGAAATGACAAGTTCCCACAGAGATGGTATGTTATCATAGTGGGGTTCCAGTCCCTACAAATATAGTGTGTTTTTAGAGTAATGTTCAGGTCCCCACAGAAACAGTGTGTTATTATAGTAATGTTCACGTCCCCACAAGGATAGTGTGTTAGTATAATGATGTTCAAGTTCCCACAGAGATATTGGGTTATTATTGTTATGTTCTAGTCCACACAAAGACAGTGTGAGAAAATGATTCTATTCAAGCCTCCAATGAAATAGTGTGTAAAGACAAAGCATAAATTCCCATACAGAGAGTGTGAAGCTAATAATGTTCAAGTCCAAACAACGGATATGTGTAAAGTCCCAACAACGATTGTGTGAGAAGATGATTGTATTTAAGTCCACACTGAGAAAGTGCGTAAAGTCAAAGCTTAGATGCCATTACAGAGAGTGTGAAGCTATTCAAGTCCACACAGAGGTTGTGTGCAATTGAGGACTGCTCAAGTCCCCACAGAATTGGTGTGTAAATATAGTAATGTCCAAGTCCCCACAGTGATAGTGAGTTATTATAGTGATGTTCAAGTCCCCACAGTGATAGTGCTTTATTATAGTGATGTTCAAGTCCCCAAAGTGATAGTGCGTTATTATAGTGATGTTCAAGTCCCCACAGTGATAGTGTGTTATTATTGTGATGTTCAGGTCCCCATTGAGATAGTGTGTTATCATTTGGGGTGGGCAGAATTGGGGGAGTTTCATTCCTCAGAATTCCAGAGACTAACATTAAAATTCTGAGGAATTCCATAGAACACTGTGAAGGGGCAGAGTGAGCAGTGCAATGTGCATCGCTTGGTGCATTTTCTTTTTGTAAATACAATAAGAAATACTCTGTGCTACAGGGCTGCATCCTGCTGACTCAGGCCTGTAGCAAAGAGTAAACTGCAGTGACACAAACCGCCTTGAGAGTGGCTCCTGACAGTGCTTTTATAAATGACCGCCTCTTTGGTGGTCATTTATAAACTAGGCAGACGGCCCCTCCGCCATGAGGACAGAGTACTTTACTCCATCCCAATGGCAGAAAAACAGGCATCCACCTACATTTAAACCAGGCCCTTTGTGTTAAATGTCGGTATTCACCTCATTGACTAAGGATGTCTAGGTTTCCTCTCTTTTCTCTGGCTTTCTATCAGCATCTGTGGACTTTGGGCATGGTTTTTACTGCCCAACTGTCTCCTAATCAGTGAAAGAAAAAGGATCCACAACTTTCTCATAATTGCAGTGCATTATTGGCAATCAATTATGCCTTTTCCCAGAGCTGATCCTGGACAAAGTATTAGAAGTCAGTGCAGCACAAAAATGCCAGGGACGAAATGGGGCTAAGGGGAAAAGCCAAGCCCATAAGATGATGATCATGACTTTTTTTTTCTAAAACACTTTCATTGATTATATATCACAAAATTACAAATTGCAATTAAAAACATCCCCCAGAGGCTTGTTAAGAAAATTGAATGCATAGAAAACATTAAACAGGCAATTAGAGGAACATTAAACAGGAAATCATGATACCAGAGGGCCTGACATTATGGCTTGGTATTCCATCCAGTCCCCCCATATTTTGCAGGGCCCAAATAGGCATCCCCAGACCAGATAACTAGGGATATTCAAGGCCATACACTTCTCCAATCCCTGGGCCCATTCAGGCACCCCGGGTGGGTAAATATTAAGCCAGTGCTTGGCCAAGTCTCATTTTGCCTACACAAAGCCAATGTGAATGATAAAAAAATTGTATCTGTTTATGTCTGTGTCATACTATATATGGAGTAGGGACAGCATAGAGTCTGGGAGAGCGATTCATGAAAGGTAAATTTAGACCAAAGATCTAAGTTTACAACTTTCGGTATTTACAACTGAGTAGTATCTCTACATCGGCACTCTGGACAGAGCTTCCGCACTCTGTCCTCTCTCCACTAAGCGTGAAATAAAGATACTACTTGTAACTAACCTTTGTGAATACCGAAAGTCGTAAACTTAGACTTTTGGGCTATGTTTATCTTTGTGAGTTGAACCCTGTTCTTTTTGCCAGTTGCTGACTTGTTTCAGGAGCTGACTGACATTGTCCCAAAACAGTTCAATCCAAGGGAATTCCCATTCTGTATGAAAAAGTCTGCTTTAGTCCTTTTGCAGCACAAGCATCTAGGAGAAGAGACTCTGCCATACAGCCAAAGCCTAGAATATGTTCTGTGGAATATGTTCCATTAAAGTAACATATTTGAGTGCTGCAGAATTGGATAGCCACCCACTAATTGACTGCCATCTTGGCTTCCACCAATTCTTCTTCTTCGAGAGTTGCAATAAACTTTTCTCAATTTGCATGCAGCTTTAAAAAAGAGTCAGGATTATGTATTACAGGTGTTTTGTAAAGTGATGAAACCTTGTGTGGGCCCATTTGACTCTTCAATAATTTATCCTCTAATGGTTTAAATTCTGATAAGTTTGGAAAAACCGTGAAATATGGTAGCAGTGCATGCCACAACTAGAAATAACGAAAATATTGAGTTTTGTCTAGTTCAAAATTAGTTTGAAGTTCTGAGAATGTTCATAATGAATTACAGACTATGATAGATCCCAGCTTCAAGATATCAATAATATCCCATTTCCGAAAGCCCCAAAGAGAATGGAAATAATCCAACCACTATCCAAAGGGGTGTAGTCTCTAGTGTTTGCATGCAGTGTCAAACCACCTCTCTCTGGGTAGCTTGCCAACGCTTTATTACAGTTTTCATGGCGTGGTAAGTCCCAAGGTATTTTACCATCACATAGGTAGTGGATAGGGTCTGTTCTTTCCATTACAAATGTTATGTCTGTGCTGTGTCGTGTAACCATTCATTAATTATCATCATTTGTGATGCAACATTATGCAACTATGTCAGCTGCTCCAATTCCTCAGTCGTAAGGACATTTATAATATTTACACATATAGACCTGTGACGTACCTCCTTCCATAGGATGTTCTGCACATCCCAGTTATTCAAGTAAAGTAGCCATGAGGAATGTCATAAAGTTTATTTTGAAATTGATATACAATCCTAAAGAGTGATTATCTTTAAAATAGCCACTCTACCCATTAGAGATAGTGAGAGCAAAGGCCAAACGTTTTGTTTCATACATAGTCTATCAATTTGTGAATAAATAATCATAGAGAAAACACAAAAGGGTAGTAAGGGTGAAAGGCGCCGCACATCTGAGCAGTAAAACAGTTGTAATAAGACAAGTAACAAAGTGAAAGCAGGGTCTGGTGCAGCCTGGCCCAGTGCCTTACTACCCGGTAGGCACAAAGACGGGTAACAAAATACCCATAGACAAATTTGAACAAGATGGCCACAGCACACAGAGTATATAGTCCAATGGTGTGACAGGGAAAATATCCCTGAAAGTATATTGTTGAAGTGAAAAGTAGACTGGAGTCCAAGTTCTTGTTATGCAGATGTTGCCTTTAATTGTAGATGCCAGAGATCATTGTGTCATCAACGAGATACAGCCAACACGTGTTTCGTCACACAAGTGACTTCATCAAGGCTGCAAAACAGTAATGAAATACAAAAAAAGGGAAAGTTCTATTGTTTTGGCAAACATAAGTGTATGAAGTTAAGCATGGGCTCATAAGTGAGCACACGGAAAAGACTCCAAGTCGTTGGATGTCAAAAAACCCAGTGATTTGTATGTGAACTTAGTGGACCTAGTGTGGTGAGTAGGTGAATGTTGAAAAAACACAGCAAGTAAAGGTATGTGATAGGGACCCTAGGTGTAGAGCATAAGAAAGAAAGTGAATTACCGTGGTATAAAGCTAAAGTTTAAATTGGAGAGGTGCAGCAATGTTCCGGAGTGGTATCCATGAGCCTATAAAGTGAAAAGTAACGGGTAGACGAGAAGAGAAGGGCTGAGAGAAAGATCCGACAGACGGATGAATAAGAGCACAAAAGTAAATCACGTGAGTTAACCGACGAGATAAGTGGCAGTAACTAAGTACGTAGATCATACCTGGGCCGTCCGGCCAGAATGGTACGTGACAAAGGTAAGTAGCGAGGGAGCCCCGTGATCAGTTAGCTGGGCTCCAGAAGGTAAATTATAACTGGTAAGAGAAATAACAAGGACTGTGAGTACGCAAAGGAACAGTACAAAGTAAAGATGAAAGGATGAAAGTAGAAACACAGAGTAAAAAACAAAAGGGAGGAAAGAAGAGGTATAGATGAATGTTGTGTAAATAGAGAGGGAAAAAATGAGAGAAATAGGTCACACAATACATACCTTCTAGGAGTGGACCTGTCAGTAGTGTACCTGGGTGAGGTAGTGAACACGTAAGAAGAGGGCAGTAGTAGTAGTAGACCCTGATAAGCCTGTGGTCAGAAACCTATGAGAATGTCGGAGAAAAAGGGGACAGGGAGCGAGAAATGAGCCAGTATATCCTGAAAGAGAAAACAGGAACATGAGTATCTGGTATGAGTGCAGGTGAAGCTAAGGCGGTGGGGAGTACGGAAATAGAACAGAGAAAAGTAAGCAGTGAGATCCTATTTGGAAGGTCGAGTAGTCATGGCCTCAACAGTTGTGTCCGTAGGATCAGAGGTAATTATTATGTTAAAGATAACGGTTAAGGTGAAGACTAAGCGCGGTATGGCTAGCTAGGAGAAGTTAGCTGGTGACACTGCAAATCGTCCAGAAATTTCAAAACGGGTTGGAGGTTGGAAGGCAAGCGGAAAGAAGCCCAAGTGTGCAGGGCTACGTAGTCGGCGTGGGACAAGTCATAAATAACGCTAGTTAGGGATGGGGCAAAGAATGTATACGCACAACCGATCAATTAACCAAAGGAGATTGGGCTGTGCGCAAATTGCAAGTAAGCCCACAAACGGTGAGAGAGCGAACCACTAAAATAAATGTAAAGTCGAGCAATAACGGCGTAAGGTAGTGAGGCATGGAAGCGCATGGTTTTCGAAAGAGAGATGATGTTGGAGTGTGACAAATCAGCAGCGCGGTATGGAACACAGTAAAAAATCGATACGTGGGGATGGAGCAAAAACGCATAGTAGATAGTAGACATTGAAGTTATTGTCCTTAGGGTCAAGGCAGTTTAGGGAAATGTACACCTGGGGACATATCTTCTAACATTTCACTTAACGCAGGGTAGCAAGCAAAGTTGCTGCATTGCATGAAAAGGAGTTAGCAGAAATACACCATATCTACTAAGAGATGACACATTCTAGCAGTGGTGTACTGTGTGCTGCCTAGCACCAATGCAGGCACCCTTGCATCTTGGTGCAAGGGTGTCTGTGTTACAGACAGGATTGTTTTAGTGCAGGGATGAGTACCTTTCCTACACAAAGACAATTCTTAGAAGCAATTTACTCTTTTATGCAGGCTGCAGAATGCAACATGCGTAGGAAGAGGAAGTTTCAAGGATAAATTAAGATATTTTTCCTCATTACACCTAGCTCAGGGAGGTGTTGGCGTAATCCCATGTTTACTCACCTTATTAAATCTTGGATAGCATCAAAATCTGTGGGTGGATGCATTGGAACACCCGTGCTCCATCCCTTGAATGTCTCCCTGACACAAAGTAATGCGAAGTGGCTTTGTGTGGCTTAGTAAATGCCAAAAAGAATTTTGTGTCAGGGCTGCACCATAAAAGTGACACAGGCCTGAAGCAAAATCTTGGTAAATCTGGACCTGATTTGCGGCAAGTTAAAATGTGCCTACAGAATTCAAGATCAGTGTGTCTGCTGCACGATTAGTGTGATATAGTCCTGGATGTTGTCTCAATGGAGTAGATGGTGCTTTGGTGAAATATACCATCATAAAATAAATAAATTAAAAAAATCTTACTGGCATGCCATGAGAGGTATGGGAGGAAAGCACACTATACGAAGAAAAGAGACACAGGTGAGTTGGACGTTCTTCCTAAATATATTAATCTACCAGCTGTTAATTTTGTGTAAGATAAACATGCATTTTTCTTCATATACAGAAGGAACCAAAATCCTCCTTGCTTCCCAAAGGTGGCTGAATTTGCACTCAGTGTAATCAAGGTATAATCTTTCATGGTGATGATAAGTTTTGCCAAAATTCTAGCGTACAATAGCTTTTAAAAGAGTACTCCTTTTGGTTGGATGCCTTGTACTCTCTCTCTTGCCTTGAACAAGCAATTCTTTTTTTTGGTTATCCTACAGATGAGCTGGTTTGTACTTTCTGATATCAGTTCCCCGATTAACACATCTAAGATTAATACATAGAACCCCATCAGGTGGTTATAGATGTATCACCGTTCATATATAAATTGCATTTATGTAGTGCTTACTAACCCTGACTAGACATTTATAAACAATTTCATAATTTCAGACTTTTCTTAGCTCTGAATGTTTCACAAATGACCCTTTACCTTTGTAAAACAAGTTTTAAAATGAGGCTGTTCTCTGAGTTTCCCAAGAAATCTTTTTCTTGTGCGATTTAAAGTTTGTTGTGGAGTCAGGAAATGAAAGACACAACTCTGGCAAATAATATGAGCATTTATGAATAACGGCTGGGAGGGCAGCACAGCTAAGTGACTGATACCGCACTCAACTTTGTCATCAAGAACAACTTCTTTTATAGTTTCAAAATAGCTTGAATGCTTCTTATCACTTGTCATGCATATTGATTTAAGCGCCTGCTTGGTACATTGTTATCTCTACTTACGTTAGCACAAAGCATTTCTCCTTCGGAAAGCATCTAATTATGAATTTACAGAAAAGCAAAAGTTACACATCTGTCATGGACACATTTGCTAATAACCACAATGCCTTTTGATCTCACGCTCTGAAGCCTATCAGTATGGTCCTTCCTCAGCTAACTCCACACTTGGGAACATTTCTGTCTATCCTCCCTTGCACAGCTGCTGGCCTTCAAGCATCAAAGCTTATCGTGTTCCCTTTCCAAAACCACAATGGTGTACATTTTCCCTTGTGAACGTGGATCAGAATGTGCGCCCTCCCTGTGAGTGTGTTATCAAGTTATGGCACAAGGTTTCGTGTTGTGGCCTTCTACTTCCAGCTGCATTATGAATACATGTTTCTGCTTGTCCCTGTCCTTGCACCCCTGCCTCGTCTCTATCCTTTGCTCTCTATTTGGACATCATGAACATTCTAGGCCTGTATTCTTCTCTGATCATGTACGATTCTACACATTTTCCTCCTAATTCATGCATTAGCAAAAGTGGGCCTTCTCCTTTTTCCATATTTTCAGTAACATTACCCCCTTTTAGTTGAACCTTCAACTACTTCCTCACCTTTCCTGCTACATACATTCATTAGTGTGTAAATGTTGTCCTCGTCCTCCTGCACTTTCCTGACCGGCCAAAATAGTGAACATCCCACTCAACCTCTGGCTAATCCTCTTGCAGAATCCTACCACTACCTCTCTGGACAATCATGGGGCATAGGTGTGGCGGAATAGTTCTTACAGAAAAGTGTAGGTCGTGATATTCCCAAGAATCCCTGCTCTAACATTCTAGTTTTCCATTTCTTACTCTTATACCTCATGGTCCCTATCTCAGCCATTGTTTCTAACTTCACTATTAACTCTTTGTGGTCTGTCAGGACATTCATTATATCGGCTAATTCCTCCTTATATTGTGTGGTGTTTACTAGTAACACTCCCTGCTTTATCTGTAAGGGTTGCATCCATGCTCGCATTCTACAAAGAAACAGATGTAACAAACATTGAGTAACATTCGGGGGTACCTCTTCTGACGGTTGCAGCCTGTCTTTGTCACTAGTATGTGGAATCAGGGAACAAGCAAAACATGACTTATTAGTAGTCTGTATGCCTATCTCTTTCATATGCTGGTACCACATCCTGTCTAACAAACTAATATGGATATTATGGGATAAATTTTCATACTTATCTACTTCTCTCTGCAAGCGCTTAGTGTACTGACATATTGCCATGCGTGGGCTAGAGTACCATTGAAATGTAGTTGTTAACATAACAAGACATGAACAGAAGAACAACATTGAAATACATAACTGTCCACTAGCAATATCGAATAGGAACTCTGCTGCATCTTTAAAGGGGACGTTGCCCAGCTTCTTTTTCTTTGCCCTCCTCTAAAAGTTCCTATGAAGATGGCGATGCGTGACATGAAGCAGGGGCCAATTGAACGTTTGACTGTTCTGTCCTTTCTTTGTCCTTTTCTTGTTTTCCCTTAAAATAATGTATTATATGGGCCTGTATTTCAGGCCATGGTTTAGCCTCTATACCCACCACTCTATCTAAGCTTGCTTGTTTATCGGTGGGAAGGCCTTGCTTTAATACATTGTAAAACAAAATTGCATTTCCTCCCATGTTTTCCCAGTTACATCCTACTTCCTGCACCCATTGTTCTTTCATTCAAGTAATGAATTCTGCAATATCCTCCATCGGCTTAATTATTTCTGCCATAAGGCCTCCAATGTCTGGTCTACCTGGATATGTCCACAGAAGTGCATCCCAAACATGTTGTGGACATTGGTAAAAGATGATCCGTCAAACTATGTATTTATCAATGTTACTTGAGGGAACCCTGCCCTAACAAAAATTGTGTTTACTTCTCCCACTAATGAACTGAGCAAGCTTTTACATCGCCTAATGCAAGGTTGACCCCCGCAGTGTTTTTAAAAAAAACATCCTATTCATTTTCCTGCACCTTCAGACAGCGGGCAGTGCTCTCTTTAAATTCTCTTTGTCCATTTGAGGCCATGGCATGTATGTTGGCACCTGCCCTCCCTTAAAAATAGGGGGCAAGTGAGTTATTTGTTGAGGGCTTCCTGGCCTGAGGCTTGACCTTGGATCTGGTCTAGTACCGCATGTCACTTTAGTTGGTTTGTCTATAGCATACTGCTCCCAGACTGCAAGGCATTTTTGCATGTAGGGGTAGTTCCACCCTGGGTCACCCTGTCCCTGCCGTATGCAATCTTCTGCAGTCGCTAAATCAAAGGGTTGAAAAGACCCTTGTTGGGGCCATGGCTTCCTTCCTTCCTTTTTGGTCCACCTCGCCAATTCATTGGAGAAGGGTTGACAATAATAGCTACCCTTCTTTAGCTCTATTATCTCTATAGGTGTCAATTCTGACCTTGGCTTTAGGATTAACCCTCTTTTTGTATCTGTGGCACCTCTTGCTGTCACTAATAACTCTTGTGTAGGGCGCAGGCGAAAATCATATAACCTTCGGTTAACCCCTTGTTAGTGCGCACTCCTATTAAACTCATTGTCCCAATCCTCATCATCTTCTGCCCCTGTTACGACCTGTGAGCTATCCGGGGCCTCCTCATATTGTGGCGTCTCTACATCTCTCTCCCATTCCTCTTCCTCCTCTATCCATTCCTCTGCTGCCTCTCCGAGTGTCTGCAGACGTGTCTCCAAGCCTAAGAATGACATGCCCTGTATTCCATTGTCCCCAGAGGGGGGCAAGGCTCCTTGACCGCTCTGCCTGTCTCATCATATGCTGCAACTCACTTATTAGCCTGTCTCTCCCAATCTGTTCTGGGTCAGCTTGAGGAGCTGATGGGACGGGAATGGAGGTCACCTCAGCTCCCTGCGCCTCTAACCTCTCCTCCTTAGGCTCAACCCGAACTGGATCCTGGTACCTATAGTTGAATTTCTTATCAATAATAAAGAAGTGACACAATTCTAGTAATAATTGAGTATTTATAAGTAAAATAAAAATACGGCTGGGAGTACAGCACAGTTCTGCAACTGAAGCCACACTCAACTCAGCTCTTACACATGGTGATTTTTATACACTTGGTGGGTGCTTAAAATCCACCTCCTTCACACCACTTATAATTAACAAAACAATAATTCTTTAAACGCTATCTGACTACTTGTTCAGTCAGTCAAAAGAACTCTATTTTGGCTACAAGAGCCACAAAAGCACAGCAACAATAAATAATTACACAGAATTAACTAAAATATATATGTGTGATTAGATAAACAAAATACAATTAAATAAAAATTAAATACACTCCCAGAGTAAGTTTATACATTCTTGCTAAAACCATTGTGCAGATAGAAGTGTCCCTCTGACAATCTAACTTGCCCCAAGGAATTTGGCAACAGCAATCACTAGCATAGGGCGAGTGTCTGATCTAAGAATTCGGAGAGCTAAGTCGGACCTGCGAACTACCAGCAGTCTACAAGCCGGGGCCAGCCATTTCCTGCGTGAGGCAGTGTATGCAGGGCAGACAAATAGGACGTGAGGGAGGTTTTCAATAGGTGCTTTACAAGCTGGGCAGATGGTTGTTTCGTCATGTGACCAGCGACTAGTAAATAGTCTTAATGGCAGTGTGCCAATACGGAACTGGAAGTACAACTTCCTTTCTCTTGGCACTGTGATTATATCCCAGAAAGCCTCATATTTGCATGTCTCTTTTAGGTTGGTGAAGTCATATGGTAGTGTAGAGTGAAGAGCAACCCTCATGTCTTCAGAGTCTACCATATGCCAGTACAATTTTTAAAGATCACTTTTTGAAGGGAAGGAAGTAGTGGTTGGGGAATCCCAAAGTTCTCTAAGCCCAAGAGATGAGAGTAGCCCCTTGAGGTGTCTGAACCAGGGTATACTGTGAGAGTGGTCAGCTTCTAAGATGACCTGCAGGGTTATAGTGAAGGAGGCAAGCTCCGGAGTGGTCCAAAGACGCCACCAATATAAGAGGGGACGTAGGCGGGCTTTGTGGTCAATGCATTTCATTCCTAGGTCTTTAAGAAGAAGAAAAAATTGAGTACTTGGCGGGAGGGACAATAGATTTCTTAAGAAATTATTTTCAAAAACCTTTATTTCTTGGGCTTTGGCATAGCCCCAAAGTTCAGCTCCGTAAAGGGCTGAACTTACTGCCTTGGTTTCATATATCCGGACTGCGGGCGTATTGGTTTAGTATGTGAAAGGTTGAAGTCCTTTATTAAGACCCCCGTTGTTTGCTTTAACTTCAGTGCTTGCTTTGCAATATGTGATTTCCAAGACATTTTTTCAGTTAACATTATGCCCAGGTAGCTAAAAGTGTCGACCTTTTCAAGTGGAGTTCCCTCGAGAGTGAACTTTCCTCTAAATGATCCATGTGGATTAAGTATCATCAATTTTGTTTTAGAGGCATTGATTTTGAGTCCCTGTGTGGAGCAAAATTCCTCAAAACACACGAGGAGTTTACGTAATCCACTTGGGGTCTTGGATATCAGGAGTGTATTGTCTGCAAAAAGCAGGACTGGAATTTTCTGTGTGCCTAGCGATGGTGCGTCAGCCTCCAGTCTGAGCAGGGAGGGGACGATATTGTTTATGTACAGGGAGAACAGGGTGGGGGCAAGGACACACTCTTGCCGCACACCCCTTGACAACTGAATTCTGTCAGTTGGCTGCCCCCTATCGTCCCACCTGACGCGTGCATAGTTACCCTCATGGAGCCGAGTTAGTAATACAAGAAAATGCTCGGGGATTCCCATTAGGGAAAGAACTTCCCACAGCTTGTTACGGGGTACTAAATCGAATGCGGATTTCAAGTCCACAAAAGTAACATACAGGTTCCCTTTACTAATAATAACATTTTTCCAGTATGAGAGAGGAAACCTAAGGGCTTGCTCAATGGTAGATATTTTTTTGCAAAAACCTGCCTGGAGGGGACTAAGGATGTTTGTTGCGTTCCGTCATCCAGTCTTGAATCTTGCCCAAAAGGCAATGACAGAACACTTTTGGCACACAGTCTATTAAACTAATTGGCCAATAATTGCTGGGGAGGCTTCTGTCGCCCTTTTTAAAGGTTGGGATAACCATGGCCCCCTTCCAAGACTCAGAGATTGGCGCCCCAGATGCTATTGCATTCGCTATGATGGTGATATAGCTTGACCAGATTGCTATATCGGTTAAAAATAGGTCTGCTGGAACACCATCCGCACCAGGTGCCCTACCATGCTTTAGAGAGCCTAAAGAGTATGCTATGTCCGCTTGTGAAAATAGTTGCAACACTGGAGGGGTGGGTGTTAGGGGAATATTTGGGCAAGTGTCCTTATGTCGAGAGGTAGAACTACTATTGTCGTAAGAATACAACCCACTATAGTGGTCTAACCAGTCCTTTGGTGCAATATTAGTTGTAATGTTCAATTCACTGTTTGCAGGGCCGTGCTGCCAGGGACTAAAATGTGCTGCAATTCCTCTCTTGTGCAGCGTCACTAAGTGCAGCCCACCACTTGTCGTCTTGTTCACGTTTAGCTTTGTCAATAGCTGATTTGTAAGACTTCCTGGCTGAGCTAACTGCATTTACGTCCTTAGATTTGATAACTTGGATTAAGTGCTTGCTTGAGGAGCGGCACTCTTTGTTGAACCAGCGATGCCTACCCTTGGGCCTCTTACTATCAGAGGCTATGTCACCTGGGAAGAGGGCTGCAATACCCTTGAAACATGAGGTGTGAGTTAAGCTTATTTCCTCTTTGGGGATTGCGGAGCCCACCTCTAAGCCCGTCAATGTGGTCCTCAAGGTGTTGTTAGCAGCATCAACGAGTGTAGGTCGAGCCAGAACCTGGTTCCACTTTAGGTGGCGTTTGTCATTAACCAGACTGATTCCCTTTGGTGCTTTAATTGAGTGTGTTGGTCATGGAAAGGTGGTTGCTCAAAGCTGTCAAGTGGACTGAGAGAAGATTATGGTCACTTTTAGATCTCTCAATAACTATCATGTCAATGACTAAAGGACATAATCTTATGTCGACTAGACAATAATCAATTTTACTGGTGTGGTTAACTTTGTTATACGTGTGACAACCCTTTACGTCTGATTTGGTCCTCCCATTGAGTGCCCAAAGTCCAAATTCCATAGTCAATTGATTTTACTTGAACAACAACTTGTGACCACCTTTTAATGGGCTGGATATCCAGGGCAGGGATAGACCATATCTGATCCTCCTCCTGGGTAGACCCAAGATCATCCCAGTCAAGAGGTTCAAACGTGACGTTAAAGTCACCTGCCACAATATTTTTGTAATGCCAGGGACAGTTTTGCAGAAATGCCTCCAGAATGCAGAGGGTTTTGGAAACACGACCCCCCACCCCCAACCCCTCTGGTATAGATGTTAGCCCCAAATGATAGGCGAAGACCTAGGAGGTCGGGGGAATCAATGGATAGCTGTGATATACGGCAGTTTAGTGATGTTCTAGTCCAAATGGTTGGCCCCACAGAGGGCCTGCCCCTGGCACTGGGCAGAGCAGGAATATAAAAGTTGGAATAGCCAGTTCCAAAAGAGTGGGTCGGTCGACCATGTCTCTTGAAGAAGACATATGTCGTGTTCCTCAATAAAGGAGGTGGGGGACGGGAGGGGGAGGATAGATCTCAGACCTGCCACATTCCATGAAACAAGTCGTACCCGGGTGGTTGAATGGACAGCCCTGTCCACTGACATATTTGAGAGTTTGGTTACCAAAGGGTGGTTTAACAGGTGAGGTTGCTTGGGAGAAAAGGGGTCGTCATCACTATTGTCCAGTGAATCCTGTATTGAGTAATGATAGTCATCTGGGGGACCTGACCTGGTCCTAGGTGCAGTATTCTCATGCTTGGCAATCTGTAATAAGTGAGATTCACCCGAGAATTAATGTATAATGTTATCACGGCTATGCAATGAGTCGCCGGTGGTCTGGTGGGATCTGTAAGGAGAAGAAACGTGAATGCTTGCAGAGGCAATATTAGGGGCTACAGCCAGACCAGAGACAGTTGTTTCATGTGAGTCAGGGGGAAGTTCAGAATGTATTTCAGACTATGCTTTAAGTCAATCATTCTCGCTAAGAGCAGATGGATTACCTGTTGGGCAGTGGATGGGATCAGCCCTACAGTATACGGGCGGACTAGGATGTTTGAACTGGATGCAGGATTGCCCTGGAGCACTTGTCCTTGCGTCTGGGGCCACCAGGTTGTCCACCATGCTCCTGTAGAATGTCAAAGTGTGTGCCTACGTCGGGCCGCCTTACTGCATCAGTTATATCCTCACGTATTACAGAGTAACAGCCTCTTATGTGTCGAATCCAATGAATTGCCTTATTCCTAATGGAATCTCCCCCTTCTCTTTGTGCCAGTGGGTGTAGCTTAGGAACATTGACCATTAGAACAGTCCTTGTAGATTGGAGTCGGTCAATGATGGGTTGTGCAGTGTATTTAGGGACAGTATTGCTTGTGGATTTTGTAGTTTGATAGCAGGCATCAAATGCCTTCCCTGCACCTAAGCTTTTTGGTGGGGGGTGGGGGCTGGGTGCTGATCGGATTTCTTTACCTTAGCATCAGCTAAAGATTAGTCAACACAACTATTTGATAGCGTTGTGGGCAATTTCGTCATGGTACCGGAGTGGTTTGGCATTGGATTGCGGTGATGATTTATGGAAGTCGTTGTGTCTGGAGATATTAGCTGCTTGACTATTGCAATTAAGGAGTTAACCATAGACTTAAGTTCTGACACCTCCCTCTTTAAATCTTGTATGCATAACATATGCTGTGCATTTGACTGGGCTGAGTGCTCATTTACATCTACATCTACTGACCCACCCACCCTGATGTATGGGTCAGGGTCGTCCTGTGAGTCTGACATATTTATTAAAGGGGTAAAGCGGTTGATGCACTGAATAAAGTCGCTGGGACCAGTTGGAGGCTTATCCCCTGACAATGGGGGAGCTTGGGTGATGACATCCCTACCCTCCTCCTGCTCTGCAGAGGCTATAGCCTGTTGGGCACGTTTTACAAATCTGTCAGCAATTTTCTTGTGACCAGCGCCCTTCCTGTCAGGGGAGCACACTCCACCAGTTCCGTTGGGGCCACTGTCTGGGGAGGAGGTTAGGATTCCTTCACAATCGTCAAGAAGATTGTAGATTCTGTCCATAACACAGTTATTGGCCACATGCTTATGTCTCTTCCGCTTTGTTTTTAACACCTCCCCTGCCCCACCCTCAATTACTTTCCGTTTGCCCATTGAGACTATGGTTGACGGATAAGTGTTCTAAAAAGAGTTAGTTTAATGATACACCTACAAGAAGATACAATAGTAGCAAGAGTCAATGGTGCCTGCTTAGAGAAATGTTAGGGGGTGGCCCAGCCCAGCCTCCTCCGAGCTACGACGGGCATGGACGTGCCCACCCTTGGCCTGGGCTTTGCCTGGGCGCGGCCCGCGCGCGTTCTGCGCCACGGAGTGCCCCCACGCACTATATAGCGCTTGTTGGTCTGGTCAAGTGGATGCAGGTGCTGGTAAGATGGCTGCCTCCTGGGGCCACAAAGCAGTCTGGGATATGTAGTCCCTTTTCAGAGTTCCAGGCGCGTCCCGCACCGCGAAGTGCCCCCATGAGCTATATAACGCTCGTTGATCTGGTCAAGTGGATGCAGGTGCTGGTAAGATGGCCGCCTCCTGGGGCCACAAAGCAGTCTGGGATATGTAGTCCCTTTTCAGAGTTCCAGGTGCGTCTATACACCTATATGCTCTATATTTCTACCTACTTCTCATGTCCCTTATACTACTATGCATGTTTTTTACCTATAGCAGTAGCCTATAATAATACTTCTATTTCAGTGTCAGGTGTGTGCATTTATAGGGTACCAAATAGGTTACTACCTAACATAATACAGGCCACATCTTATTATGAATAAGCATTCTCTATGACCGCACTTAGAAACCTAATGTCCCTTTCTACATTTAAACCCCCTGAATCATACAAATCTGTGAAAAATGCATCTAGGAGAGCCTTTAACACAATAAATTCTGCGTTATTATACGAAACCGAGTAGTGTCACACAGACACAGGGGTTGGCCGTGAGCCCATTCAAATGTTAAAACTAAATCAAGGGTATCTTCTTCTTGCCACAGGGAATTATCAGTCTCACTCATGAGAGTTTTTATTTATCTCTACTAATTTTAATGTTCTGTAATTTAATTTCTTGGGTTTTATTTATTTTGACATTTTCCCACTCCACGGGCACTTCAAGTTTTTCCCCCGGGGATATCAAATATACGAAAGGGATCTCACACTCTCTCTTCCTCACTTATTTCAGATTGTATAACCACTGGCGAGAATGTTTGTTCGTTCTCTACAATTTGCATCTTTTCATCATTTACATTACACATTAACTTTACACATTTTCATTATCATCATTACACTTTTCAACTTTTCAACACGCAGTCTGACTGGGCTTCGGATAAAGTCACTTGCCACCGACCACTTGGTCGTCCCTCTACACCTTGTCCGACTTTTACACGTTACCTGTCTCACCCATTCTCTACTCTCACCCTCCGGACTTAGCCGGGCTACCTAACGGACACTAACTGTCCCTTCCAGGAACTGTTTCCTAAGTTATCCACTAATACACCCAGTGTGTCTTCCAGGGCTATTCCCTAGGTTATCCACAAATACACCTAGTGTGTCTTCCAGGGCTATTTCCTAGGTTATCCACAAATACACCTAATGTGTCTTCTAGGAGCTTTCCTTCCTTTCTTTCTTTATAACTTTATAACTTTATTTCGGCTATAAGCCATAAAAGTAGACAATACAAGACATAACATGTTTCGGATCCCGCTACTGAACTTAAGGTGTCTTCCAGGAGCTACTCTCCTAGGATCCTGCTAATACACTTTAGGTGTATAACCTTGGAGAGTAGCTCCAAGGAGACACATTATGTGTCTCCCGGGGCTGTCCCCTGGGTTATCCAGTAATAATCATTATCCCCCTTCTATTACAAAAGGGAATCCCCACTAGCTAGTCTTACGGCCTGGCTGGGGTACCACATTTCATTTCTACATCAACATTATATTTCAACAACCCCACACAAATCCAGCATGCATTTACTTCCCCATACTACAATTACCACAGAATTATGCACTTTCATCTAACACAGTTCGAAGCCAGACCCCTCCTCACCCTTTAGGACAGCAGCCTCTGGAACCTCGCCCTTCCGCTCGAAGAGACAGATGTAATCCTCACCTGGTATGCACCCAGTATTCTGTTCAAGCGTCACAGGCGAGGTCTCCTTTAGCTGCTGGTCCAGGGTGAAGTACTGGGTTTTTCAGAACCCAGCGGTGCCAGGGAACACACCCTAAGACTTCGAGTCCTTCCTGTTTCAGACTACAGAAACACAGAGTCTTCTTGGTGAAGTCAAAGATCTTGTTTATTGGCTGCAGGCAGTAACAGGTATCCTAGAAGTACAACACGGTGTATATTCTCAGGAGACTGCTCCCTTTGCAAAGCTAACCTTCTCTTTTATACAAAATATTATGCTTTAGGCAAACATTCCTTATTTTACAGTTGACCATTCACATATTTTCACTACAAAGAAATAGCAGGTTTATGATGACAAGCCCATATTTCAGTTTGTCCAGCCCTCAATCATTTACCCGGAAAGGCTTAGTACTTTCATCAGATATCGACGGACCCCCAATATAAACGGGCACCTCCTCCTTGTAAAGCAAGTCATAAAGAAAGAAACAGAGACAGGTCTGTGTAAGATTAGGCATGGTTTGTGTGTGATGAAAGGTTTATGATGTGTTGTGCCTTGATACTAATCTCATTCGGCCACTGGGAAAGAAACTGGCCGAACAGGTTTGGCTTTAGGCAGTGGAGTCAGCTTGCCCAGGTCACAGAGGAGTCAGCAAAGGTGTACGTGTCCTTCAGACTCGTTTTCAGCATTAGACATTGGCCTATGTGAGGGCAATCACAAAATGGCTGTCGTTTAAATGGAACACGAGGGTTCAGGACGGAAACTCTGATATTTGGGTGATTTCGTTACCCGAATATGAATACAATGCTTGTGCATACTATTCTAATCATTCCCGGTCTGCTGATACCAAAATCGTTGTGATACGATGATGTTTATAACACGGGTCCAGAATTTTCAGTACCACAGACCCTCCTTTTGCCCTTACATAGGCAATAACCTATACTCACGCTAATCTGAGTCCAGGTCTATATTCATAAAGTCATTGAGGTGTTGCTGTAGCATCATCCTATTACTTAGCTCGTCCCTTGATACAGGTTTCCTTACACACAATGTAGCACAGAGGCCACATATTGCAGGAGCACACTGTACACACAGACAGGACAGGAAAAGAATGGCTAAGATCATCCCAATGACTACCAGAGTCTTCCATCCCCAGGCGGATATCAGCTCCCAGAACCACCCCATCAATGACCAATCTCCTTTATCCACATGAATAAATTCGGAGATCTTATGCAGTTTGGAAATGGCCTGGTAGACTGTCGGAGCGTTATCTGGGATGAAAACACAGCAACTTGATTGGATCACTTTACATACCCCACCTCGGTCTGCAAGTATGACGTCTAATGCGACCCTGTTCTGAAGAGTCATAAGGCGATCCGACTGGAGCTCAGCAGTCAAATTACTAAGGGCACCGGCGGTTTCAACTACCGTGGATTCAACCACCTTTGTTAATTGCCTTATGTTCCTGCTGTTAACCATAGGGCCCCAAAACGGCAGAAAACCCTTTGCGAAATCTCCAAATTCTTGTCCTGTAGTGTCTTCTTTACTTATGACACCTCAAACCATCCTTGTCTTATGGTAATCTGCTGCGGCCGTGTAGGTGGGAGGTAACAGGAACGAAACAAAACATGTGCCTGAGAAGTCAGGAGGCAACCATGTATAGGCTCTATTATGGCAGATGAAATAGGTACCCTTAGCTGCTAAGAATGAAGGAGAAGTCTGAGACGCAAAAACATATGTTTCAGTGCAGATACTTTTCCCTAACTGAGCTCTGGGATTCTTGACATTACCTTGCAGACATAGGTGACCCTGATGGGGTACAATCCAAATCGGGGAGGATCTCTTTGCTCGCTGGTTCCCACTCAGAGTAACTCCATATCCTGTTATGTTCCATCCAATATATGCTAGTGTCTCATCTCTCGGGATAGTCTCATAGGAAATATCTTCCCTAATCATATCTACTATACCCTTAGCTAGAGCACTATTCTTAGGATTATCTTTCATACGCGTATATGAACACCGTTCTATATGCCCATACAGAACCATTATGGCTGAAAGGCAGGACCAGATAAGGGATACCTTTATCAGTAGTATGAGGCATAAGACCACACACCCAACAGTTAGTTGTGTTCACTACTAATTGGTGTTGGTGTAGAAGCTGAATGAATGAATTGTTGGCAAACTCTAATCTTCTGGCAGACTCGTGTTCAGGCAGGGGGTGAAAAGAATGCGAGGAAACAGTAGAAGGCGGTATGGGCTGAGTAATGGGTGCAAATGTCACTTGAAAAGAGAATAAAACATATCCTATTAAAAACGTCATTACACTAAGCAACATGAAAATACATAATATCAAAAATCGTTTCTTTGTCATTATTATACCCATTCTGGCTTTAAAGTCCATCTGTCTGGCAGGTCTCTCATTCTTGAAAAACTCCATCCTCTCTAATTGCTGCTCGTGGTGGTAGGGTGTTCTATGCTAGGGAATGCTTCTGTCAGTCCAGGGCAACTCCCTTAGCCCGAACAGAACTGTCGACCTAACGTCTTCAGCTGCACTCCAAAGACTTGGGCAACCACGACCCTACAGCTGAACCCAGATGGCGGTTCGAAAAGAAAAAAACAAAAATAAGAAAGTTTCTCAGATGAGAGAGCCGCACTTTTAAAAAAAATAGCAAAGGAACGGGAAAAGAATTATTTGTCCTTAGTTCTTGGTCTCAAATTATAACGGTTTTTTCCAGGTACTGTCTGGTTCTGGAACAAGAGTTCAGGCTCTGTAGTGTTCAATCGAATTGACGGTGGCACAGCTTCTTGCAAATTATTGTCACTTTCTCGTTCAGAAATTGTTCCTTTTACACGTGCATCGCTAAATGGCAAAAAATTAGGCACAGTCTCAGTCTCAGAGTCAGCGATCCCCTCCTGGACCCACCGGTCGTACGGTAGAGGAAAAGGGACCCTCTTGCAGTGTACGCTGTGGATCCAGTTCTTTTTCCCTTCCACTCGAACAGCTGATCTTGTTGAGAGAAGGACGAGGTAGGGGCCGGTCCAACGGGACTGGTCATTCTTTGTCCGCTGGAAGTTCTTGACTAGTACCCATGATCCAGGATCGATAAGATGTCCTGGAGCTTCAGAGACCTGAGGCAGAGTATCGTGAACCTGTTGGTGTAGAACACGCAATTTAGCCGTCAATTCATACAAATAATCAAGCAGTACAGGGTGTTCGATCTCACTGAATTTTGTTGGTCTTGGCACTCCCCATATGTTGGCAGGGCGGCCGAACACGATTTCATATGGACTAAGTCTCACTCGCGAATGCACAGTCATTCTTGTTGATAGGAGTGCTAGAGGCAGAGCGTCAGGCCATTTAAGACCAGAGCTCGCTTGTATCTTTGCCAACTTCAGTTTTAGCGTGCCATTATAGCACTCTACTAGTCCAGCTGATTGGGGGTGATTTGCAGCGTGGAATTTTTGCTGGATACCTAGCCCTTCACATACTTTTTTCATCACTCGACCCACAAATTCACTCCCATTATCACTCCAGACCATTCTTGGCATTCCAAACCTAGGGAAGAATTCTTTGGCAAGGGCTTTAGCTGTGGATAAGGCAGTGTTGTCTTTTAGGGGATATGCTTCTACCCATCTTGAAAAAGCACAAACAACAACGAGTACGTATTTCAGATTGTTGCACCTTTCCATGTGGATGAAATCTAGCTGCAAAACCTCGAACGGATACGTTGGAGGCGCAAAATGACCAGCTGGAGTTGGGGTTCCCCTACCAGGATTGTATTTCAGACACACCATGCAATTCTTGACCACATTCTCTGCACATTTAGGAATTCCAGCATTTTGCCATACTGGAGCCAACAACTTACAAATCCCTTTCAAACTGATATGGGCCATTCCATGAGCCATTGTCACCACTGCAAGCACATACGCATCGGGTAACAACCATCGCTGATGTCAACCCAACAACCATTTTCATCCAATTTACCCGTACTTTCTTTCCACACGCTCAATTCTTTCTCTGAAGCTTCAGCTTGAATAGACTTCACACCCTCTATCGTATCTTCACATATTCCAACGTCACCAACCCATCTTGCGGGGCCTGCAACATACATTCGATTCATCACATCTTTTGCTGTTTCTTTTGCGATTTCGTCAGCAAATGCATTGCCACGACCGACATCATCAGTAACCTTCTTGTGTGCACTGCATTTCACAATCGCAACTTGTAATGGCAAGGTCAGTGACTCAAGAAGCTCATTCACCAACTGACCATGCTGAATTTTAGCTCCATGCGAAGTCAGGAACCCACGTTCTTTCCACAATCGTCCAAAACTATGGGCCACACCAAACGCATACTGGCTGTCGGTATATATGGTTACTTTCATTCCTTTCGATAACACACACGCTCTCGTAAGTGCAATCAGCTCTGCTGCTTGAGCTGAATTATGTGGTATACATGCAGCTTCAACAATCGTATGCAAAGTTGTGACAGCATATGCTGCAGTCGTATCACCATTCGGAAGCTTGAAGCATGAACCATCCACCCATAAGGTACCATCACACTTTACAAGAGGAGTATCTTTAAGATCTACTCTCCCTTTCGTTTCTTCTTCTGTCCTAAGAAAACAATCATGTTGTTCAACATCATCTGTCTCTGCTGAAAATTGGCAATAACGTGGCTGGATTCAACGTATTGCACCTCTTTATGTGCACATGACTCGCTAACAGTGTCAACTCGTAACCTGACAATCGAGCACTAGTTAAATGCTGTGTCTTGGTCCTGTTTAACAACGTGTCCACTGCATGTGGAACCATCACAATCAACATATTATTCATCACTAACCCAGCAGACTGTCGAATAGAAACAGCTGCTGCCGCTGTGGCTCTCAAGCAACTCGGCAATGCTTTAGCTACCGGATCCAAAGTCGACGAAAAATATGCACATGGGCGCTGCTTGTCTCCAAAAGACTGTGTCAGCACTGACAATGCACAACCCTCTTTCTCATGGACATACAGTGTAAAGGGCTTACTGTAGTCGGGGGTACCCAACACAGGAGCCGAACACAATGCATTACGCAATTCGGAAAAACTTTTCTGACAATCTTCAGACCACGGAACGGGGTTTGGTGTATCTTTATAGGTCAATGCTACCAAAGGTTTGGCCAGCAAAGAAAAATTCGGTATCCATTGTCTGCAGTATGATGTAATGCCCAAGAAAGCACGTACTTCTCTCTGTGTCCTTGGCACACTCAATTTTGCAATTGCCTGAATTCTTTCTGAGGTCAGTTTCCTTCCCTCCTTCGATAAGAGATGACCTAAGTAGGTCACTTCTTGTCGACAATATTGCAGTTTTGAAAGGGACACTTTGTGATGTAAATCAGATAAATGACGCAACAACAACAAGGTGGCTTCTTTACAAATCTCTTCAGTATCTGTTGCGACTACCAAATCATCAATGTACTGAATAAGGGTAGCGCCGTCAGGTAAAACAATGGCATCAAGCTGTGTTTTTAAAGCCTGACTATATATTGATGGACTTTCACAGTAGCCTTGAGGAGCGCGTTTGAAGCGGAAACTTCGGCCTCCTAAACTGAAGCCAAAAATATCCCTGCTCTCCTCTGCAATCGGGATGCTGAAGAAAGCATTCTTTAAGTCAATCACCGAGAACCAGGTGGCGGAAGCTGGAATCATAGTCAATATGGCAGTGATATCAGGAACAACTGGAAACTGTGGCACAACTATTTTATTTACCTCTCTAAGATCAATCACGAGCCTGTAAACAGGTGGCTTAGAGGGGTCAGTACGTTTCAAAACAGGCAGAACAGGACTATTACAAACGTTGCCTCTTGTCTCTTCAATTACATCTTTTTCAATTAAATCATAAATGATCGCTAGCAACGCCTTTTCACCTTCACTAGAGATCTTGTATTGTTGAATGCGTGGTAATTTAACATTGGCTTTCAATGTCACAACATAAGGCGGTATTTCCAACAGACCCACGTCATTAGGACCAGTAGCCCAAATGATATCAGGAAGAAACGACAATTCGGTCGGAAGTTTATCCTTCGACAAATACATTGGAGAGACCATTTTCCTACCCAGTGTAAGTTGTACTCCCGAAGGAGAACAATATAATGTTGCATACAATCTTTTCAACAAATCCAATCCTAACAAGTTTTCACCACAACCTGTCGTCAGAATAAGGGGTGCTTCCAATTCACAAGGTCCAACAGAAAGGGACATAGGACTAGAAATCGGGTTCCTAACCGGGGCGCCAGAAAAACCTACTGAAACATTCATCTCGCCAGACAAAGGTGCGTCAGGGAGTTTTGAGTGCATAATAGAACTCTTTGTAGCACCAGTATCCAACAGAAAAGGCTCCGACACACCTGAGGTAATCACCTTAACATAAGGTCCATTCTGATCCACTGGAACTAAAAAAACTCCCTCCCTTCGTCTATGGCTGTCCTAGCAATTATTACCTTCCAGATTCTCATCTTCTGCATAGTAGTCGTCAGCATAGTACTGAGCCATCCTACCAGACGCGTTATGTTGCTGGTCAAAACTATTCATTGAGTTTTGAGACGGAAAGGAATGCGTGTTCTGGGGGAAACTTCCACGTCCTCTACCTCTAGGAGCTTGTTGAACACCTCGACCTCTTGCGCCAGAAGCACCATTTGTACGCTGTAACAAAATAGGACAACTATACTTGAAATGACCCTCTTCTTTACAATATGAACACTGATTGGGACCTACAGGAACACGTGGTTGAGAAAACTCAAACCTTTGCGAGTTTCTCTGGAACTGTTGAGGTTGCTGATAGTTACTCTGACCACCACGTGGCGGATACGCCTGTTGTAAAAGAACCTTCGTCTTTAATTCTTTAGTTTTCTTGTCTGCTCTATCCTTCTCATCTTTATCCCTATTTTCGTAGTACTGTGCAGTAGCCAATATTTGTGCTGAAGAGGAAACGGCCCAAGAACTCTCTGAATCCTTCAATTTCTTACAGAGCTCTGCAAGCAAATTGTGCACAAACTTGTCGACAAACAACCGTTGACCACCTTCTGTACTCATATCTTGACCACTGTGGTCGATAAACGTTTCCTCAAACCTGGTGAAGAAATCAGACACTGTTTCATCTTTCTTCTGCTTACATGCAGACAATTTATCCCAATTCACACGCATCACAGGCATTAAAGTCTTCATGTAAGTAATGATCCTAGCAGGCAGTTCTGCTACCAAAGGCTCAGGCTTGGCACCACCAACTTGTCTATCATTTGCAGCACTAATATTAGCCCATGAGTCACCTAACTCTTGTGCATGATCTGTATGGCGAATCAATCCCCACAAAGGCTGTGGAACAACATTCCCAAATAACATGTCTATTGTTGTAATTTAGTTGTAATATTTTAAGGTAGCAACATGTAATTACATATAGGCAGATTTTGTTAGATTAGAGGTTATGACATATTTAAATACAAGTGGTACGTTCCCCCCCCACCTTCCCTTTAGAATGGAATGTTCTGACTGTTAGGTAGATGAGTTCACAATAGAATGTTGGGAGAGAGAGCTGAGAGAAGAGGAGATGTGAAGAGCTGATGAGGAGAAGTGGAGATGAAAATAAAGTGTGATTCTAAAGAACCATTGATCTTTTTTCATTATAACACTGGCGACGATTGGAGTGCGAAAGGGGGCACTTTCATCTCTACCCCTTGTGCTGCATCCTCATCAAAGTGACCACCATTTACTTAAGGTACTGTTATTCTTAATTAAATGACTGGATAATCTAGGAGTCATAAGGATCATCCCGTTTATTCAACAAGTACTTTACTACAAAATGCAGCTATGCAGATAGCCCTATTACTGATTTTTCAAGTCTTAAAATATTAAGCATAGTGTTGACAAAACAAAACGAAACCTGATATTGGCAAAGTTAATTTAGAAAGAAGAGCTAAACCAGCAAGAAGAGTTCATAAGGTTAGCCTTTCAATTCAACAATAATTTTACAAGGAAAAAAATATAAAGCACACATTATGAACCTTTTCTGAGAGGAAAGGTCAAGAAGACACAATCAATCACATGACAGATATTCCTGGAAGGAAAGGAAAATAAACGTGTCTTTTACCAGCATTATTTCATGAGAGGCAAGCACAGGTTATGAACAGCGACCTTTTCTGAGAGGGAAGGTCAAGAAAATCAATCTATCACACACAAGTATTTCATCTATGAGGATCTATTTTTAAATAACACAAGTTAATGTCTATACTGACAATAATGCAAAATGAATGCACAAGAAAATAAACAGGTCTTTTTCTGATGACATTTTATGAAAGGCAGCTCTGAAACGGAACATTCGTATTATATTTAACTGTGTGGAAGCGCGCACAATTACATGAGGAGCATATCTCATTAACTTTTAATCCACAAGAGGTTGTACTTTGCGAATTACCTCAGCTTTAGTGGAGTTTTTGAAACGGTTGAGGATCATCTGTACTTCGGTTTCAAATGCAGTTTCACTGAATTGTCTTACTCCAGCAATTGGACCTGCATATTGTTGTGACGCTGACAGGCACAGCATGAACGTTTAAGAAGCATTGGTAATGATATTAGCCTGTTGGTGGTAACGCTGACAGGCACAGCTCTTTCCTGCTTGTGGCATTGTGGGAAATTTACTGTTCTCAGGGCTTTTCCTCTAAATCGGCCTACTGTTCTCAGGGCTTTTCCTCTAAATCGGCCTACTGTTCTCAGGGCTTTTCCTCTAAATCGGCTGCAACACTAGACTGTGCATTTTCTTTAATGTCTTCATAAATATGCATTCAACTGTTACTATTTAGATTTAATAACATGTGATGATTGCTATATTTATTTTCTAACTTTTTAATGTTTATAGTTGCACTTTGAGAATACACTTGATAGTACATAGTAATTGCTATATTTTATACATACATAACTATTTAAATCACACTATCCTTTAGAAATGGCTGCAGCGGGCATGTCCCAGCCAATTCCATTTTTAAATGAAACTGGAGAACCTAACATCCCATGGAAAGAATGGTTCAAAATTTTTGAATCATATTTAATTGCCATTGGTGGAGATAAATTCAACCCACTCAGGAAACAACACAATTGTTACACAATTTAGGGACGCACGGCAGAAAAATTTATGATACGTTACCTGAACCTGATTTTCCAGATGGACAAGTACAGGATGATTATGTCACCACATATATGAAATTGGAAAAACAGTTTGGAGACAGAGTAAATGTGGTCTTAGAACGTCATAAATTTTTCTGTTGTTCCCAAGGCAAACAAGAGAGAGTGACTAATTACGTTGCTGCTCTAAGGGGATTGAGTACATTATGTAACTTTGGGAATCTTAATGACTTACTAATTCGAGACCAAATAGTCCGTTGTACTAGTAATGTAAAAATTCAGGAAAAATTACTACAAAAACAACCTGATCTGCAGGAAGCAGTGGAAATAGCAAAATCCATTGAGCACACACAGCTATGTTTACAAGAAATCAGATCTCCTTCTGCTTCTTCTGATCAAGTTGCAGAGATTAAGGTAAATGCAGAAGAAGAAAAAGTTATGAAAATTAAAACTGGAGGTAAACAACCTATAAAAACCACTAATCCTACAACAGGATTAAAATGTTACCGCTGTGGGAGCAGCACTCATTTGGCGAACTCTACCTTTTGTCAAGCCAGGACAGCCATATGTAGAAAATGTAATAAAAAAGGCCATTTTGCCAGAGTGTGTAGGGAGGTGTCTAAATTTGATAAACAATATGAGCATAAAAAGGTAGATGATTCTCAAGAAGTTAAAAAGATAATACTGCAGGTTAAAAAGGAACAGGAAAATTCTTTTCAATATCCTCAGTGTAATATTTCCCTTGATGGCAGTCCAGTAACAGTTTTCGCTGACTCTTGCTCACCCTTTACAATCATAAATGAACTGGATTTTAAAGGTATTGGTAAAGAAATGTCCGCCAGATTGTCAAAACCAGACATTAATCCCAAGGGTTAGAACAAAGACCCCATCCCTCTTAAAGGGATGTTCAAGGCTTTAATATCATTTAAGGGTCGTACCACTGTAGGGAAAGTTTATGTAGTTGAAAAAGGATCCAGTTTACTGGGTTGGCAGCATCAGAAGGAGTTGGGAATCAAACTGGACCCTAATAATCCGGAACAAGTGCTGCTCATGGACAAAAATAACTCTAATGAGTTGATTTTCCAGGAATTTCCTGAGATTTTTACTGAAAAGTTAGGTCTACTGGCAGGCTTCCAACATAAAATTAAATTAAAACCTAAGGCTAAACCGATAGTACATAAAACTAGACAAATTCCACACTTACTTAGAGACCCTCTTAAAAAGGAACTTGAGAGACTAGAATCCCTAGGAATTATTCAACCAATTGAGAGTTCAGAATGGTTATCTCCCATCGTAATTGCCAAGAAACATAATTGTGACGACATTAGGGTGTGCATTGATTTGAGAGATTTGAACAGAAACATTTGGGTGGAAAGACATCCACTTCCTGTTATTCATGAAATATTAAGCACCATGGGGGAGGCAGCATGTTTTTCCGTGCTGGATCTCTCCAGCGCATACCACCAGGTTGAACTTCACCCAGATTCCAAATGGCTCACAGCTTTCACTACACCCCTAGGATCGTATATGTTCAATAGAATGCCATTCGGGCTTGCATCAGCTGCGGCCGTATTTCAAAAAATCATGCAACGTGTTTTGGAAGATACCCCTAAGACTCTATATTTTCAGGATGACATTTTAATATATGGAGCAAATGTAGAGGAACATGATACAAACTTAAAAAAGGTACTTAGTAAACTAAAAATGGCGGGTTTGACATTGAGAAAGGATAAGTGTCAAATTAGAGTAGATTCAGTTGATTATTTAGGGCACACTATTTCTAAAGATGGGTTCAAACCTAAAACTTCACTAGTGGAAGCTGTTAAGAAGGCAGAGGCACCAAAAAACAAGGAAGAATTAAAATCTTTTCTAGGCCTTGCTGAGTATATGACAAAATATGTCAAGGGATTCTCAGAGATATCATATGACCTAAGAGAGTTACTAAAAAACCACACACCTTACAAATGGATAGAATGTCATGAATCTGCATTTCAAAGGATTAAACAAGCCATTGTAACAGCACCATTCCTGGGTACTTTCAATCATGAAAGGAAGACTATTCTTACTACTGACGCGAGCAAAAAAGGTTTGGGAGACACTTTATCCCAAGTGGTTGATGGTAAAGAGAGAATTGTAGCATTTGCTTCTAGGGCTTTAAATAAGGCAGAATCCAATTACTCAGTAATTGAAAGAGAAGCTCTGGCTTGTTTCTGGGCTATAAAACATTTTAAATTCTTCCTTTGGGGTACACAATTTACTTTTACGTACAGACCACAAACCACTAGTTTATGTTTTCTCTACAAAAAGTTTCTACAACTGTACACCTAGAATTGCTAGATGGATTTTAGGCCTGGAGAGCTTTTGTTTTAAGATTGAGTACCTACCGGGTAATAATAATTGTGCTGCGGATTTTCTATCTAGAGTACCGTTGACTATAAATGAAGACTGTGAGACCCCGGAATACCCAGTAATGGTTGTTTGTACTCTGGCTATCAGTGAAGAAGAATGGAAGTTGGCTGACCATAAGGATGAATCCCTATCCTTATTGAGAACATTAGCGAAGGAGGGATGGCCGGAATTTAGGAGAGATCTGGACGAAACACTAAAAAACTATTGGGAGGTTAGACATGAAATAAATGAAAACTGAAATTTTGTTTTAAGAAATGATATGATAATACCACCGGCAGGATTGATACACAAAATTATCAATCTGGCTCATGAAGGTCATTTAGGCAGGAGCCTCACAAAAGCTTGTGTTAGAGAAAGATATTGGTTTCCTAATATGGACTCTATGATAGAAAATGAAGTTAAAAATTGCATTAAATGTGCGTGCAGTGACAAAACTAAAATTATTCGTAAAACTCCTATATATCCTGTGGCGGTACCAGACAAGCCTTGGACAAAATTGGCATTAGACATCATAGGGCCTATCAACATGAAAGGTGTTGTGAAATGTTTTGCTTTAGTACTGATTGATTATTACTCGCATTGGATTAATGTAAAAATGGTAAGCCAAATCACCACTGAATCAGTTATAAATTTCCTTAAAGATGCTTTTGCTATGGAAGGAATACCCGCCACCTTGATCACTGACAATGGAGTTCCATTAACTTCTTCAAAAATGAAAGATTTTCTTAACTCTTTAAACATACACCACCTCACTACAGCGCTATATTGTCCCAGGGCAAACGGTTTAGTCGAAAGGACCAACCGCATGATTAAAGAGTACATCCAGTTAGCTAGTGTAAACCAAATAATCATTGAAAATGCTATTCGAGACATGTTATGGGCGTACCATTCTACTCCAAATTCAGTTACAAAAATTTCTCCATTTTCTGCTCTAAGGGGCAGGAAACCAAGTACCAAATTCTTCCCTTCATGGTTAGGTGGAGGAGGAAAAAGTGATGCCATAACTCCACAATTCAGACTTAGAATAGAAAATCATCAAAACAATTACAAAAAAAGATACAATACTAAACATGGTACTAAACAACAACAGTGGAAAGTGGGGGATAAGGTTTATGTTAAAAATCCTGTAAGGGGTTTTTGTCAGAATATGCGAGGCACTAAATTTTCCGGTCCTTTTGATATTGCCAAAGTGAAAAACAATGTGGTTACGTTAACAAATGGTCAGTGTTGGAGTATGGACAGGATTGTCCAACAGCCATCAGCCCTCGTGAGGAGTGAAGGAAATTCCATGGAGAATGGCGAGAGTGAGGAGATTCAGCAGAGACGTGACGTCGGTACAGAGAGTACCAATAGAACTTCTTTTAAAACATTGATGTAGTGTATGTCAAATTATCTATTGAATGTATATATTTTTGATCACTTTGTATATATTGTGTGTGGAAGGGAAGATGTGTTGTAATTTAGTTGTAATATTTTAAGGTAGCAACATGTAATTACATATAGGCAGATTTTGTTAGATTAGAGGTTATGACATATTTAAATACAAGTGGTACGTTCCCCCCCCACCTTCCCTTTAGAATGGAATGTTCTGACTGTTAGGTAGAGGAGTTCACAATAGAATGTTGGGAGAGAGAGCTGAGAGAAGAGGAGATGTGAAGAGCTGATGAGGAGAAGTGGAGATGAAAATAAAGTGTGATTCTAAAGAACCATTGATCTTTTTTCATTATAACATCTATGTCGGCTAAATTCATAATGCATGAGTCTGCAGTCTGTGATAATTCCTTATAATACCCTGCAGGGTTTTTACGGGGATCAGGCAAAGTCTGCTTAAGGGCTAAAACTTCAGCTCGCTTCCACGGAACATGTACCCAAACACGCTGAAAATGAGCTGGGACAGCATCAATGTGATTAGCATCATCAGCCTCAACAGCGTCCTTCCATACCGGAGGGAATTCTCTCATTGGGTACTGTCGCACCTTTTTTTTTAACAGAGGAGTCATGTTGGAACAATGACTGAGAAGGATCCTTATTCCTAAAGGACAACAACGTCGCAACTGCTGTCTCAACATCGGGACCCACAATCGTGCCCTTTGCAAACTCAAACCGTACACGGCACAAATCAGGCGGATTTGTTTCCAAATCATTATCTTCCTATCCCTCACAAAGGAAAGCACACATTTTCTCAAAAACTTATCTTTGTTTTGGTGCTCCCCATTGACGGAAGACATCCATAACAGACTCTACATCGTATCTCAAAGGGTAAACAACCCATTTACGCGCCATACGGTCCAACATTTCTTTCTCTTGAGAATTAGGCAGTTGACTACGCGACTGCTTACGCTCCGAATCTGGGGTCACACCAGACGACCCAAAGAGAGGAAATATAAGGCTGGCAACAGTATCTGTCATTCTCTGTCGGACAGAAGGAGAAGTTGATGAAAGAACAGGAGGAAAAACAGAGGGAGGCAAGGCAGACGCAGAGGCAGTATCAGGAAGAACACCAGAAGAGGCAGTCGATGTAGTACATAAAGTTGTAGGAGGTACAGATGGAGCAGGTAGCGAAGTCGGCAGCCCTTGAAGCCAACTGAGAAGGAGCTGGCGGCTGTGGAAGAACCTGAGGCACAATAACCGGAGGTTGCACAGCTAAAGGTTGCGGAGGTGCTGTAGCATTCTGCGCATAAGGGGGTGGCGACCTCAACAAGTGTGACATTAAAGGATCTTTCTCAAGTTCTTTTGCTGCATCTTGCTGAAGAAGCGGAAGAACTGGATAACATTTATCGGTCACCAATTTACGTTGCCTGTGCAACTGCTCATTCATCTGTTCTTCTTCATCATCTTTAAACTGCATGGCAGCTTGCATTATCGAGATACCCTCTTCCCTCTTATTTCTCTTTGCTAATTTAATTTCCTTCTGTTTGGCTTCCTTAAGCCATAGGCGGAAAGAGTGAAACATCGCCGGCCGGGCTTTCTTCTTAAAAAGTTTAACCTCCAGATTATTCAGAATCTCTGTGTCAAAACTACCATATTGGGGCCATTTTAAAACACCATCTTTCCTGGTGTATCGGATGCATACTTCATTATATGTGATGGGGCCTATGCCATGTTTCACATACAGTTCATAGGTTGGAGTTCCAATCGGAGGAACCGGACACGAGTCCTCCAATCGGGAATCCCTATTATAACCAAGACAAAACAAATTTCCATATCTGCTAAAACCAGGCATCTTCGCTCTCTAGTCTAGCTTCAAACTTCAAAGGATTATCGAATACGATAGTCTCGTGAATACACGAATCCCTCGGCTTTGGTACTTGCAAGTTCCAAATCAAAGATCCCAAGGGGATACCAAACTAAAAACCAAACTGGACTGGGAGACGCTCCACTTATACTTAACTGAGGTATCGATGACGTCACCAGAAGACTCGTTTATCGTTTCGCTCTACCAAATCATCAAGGGTCCAAAACAGGGCGATAGTCAGGGCAGCAGTCCTTCGTAGCCGTCGGGAAGCGGGGAACCTCGCAGCAAAGACTTTCGGACCACGTCGACATACAGGGGTCGATGAAGTGGCGGCCTTCCTCCAGAATTTTCACTCGAAGCTCCTCACGAACCTCTGGCTTGGACTGGTACCGCTGAAATCGCCCCACGTTGGGCGCCAAATGAAGTACTGAGTTTTTCAGAACCCAGCGGTGCCAGGGAACACACCCTAAGACTTCGAGTCCTTCCTGTTTCAGACTACAGAAACACAGAGTCTTCTTGGTGAAGTCAAAGATCTTGTTTATTGGCTGCAGCCAGTAACAGGTATCCTAGAAGTACAACACAGTGTATATTCTCAGGATACTGCTCCCTTTGCCAAGCTAACCTTCTCTTTTATACAAAATATTATGCTTTAGGCAAACATTCCTTATTTTACAGTTGACCATTCACATATTTTCACTACAAAGAAATAGCAGGTTTATGATGACAAGCCCATATTTCAGTTTGTCCAGCCCTCAATCAATTACCCGGAAAGGCTTAGTACTTTCATCAGATATCGACGGACCCCCAATATAAACGGGCACCTCCTCCTTGTAAAGCAAGTCATAAAGAAAGAAACAGAGACAGGTGTGTGTAAGATTAGGCATGGTTTGTGTGTGATGAAAGGTTTATGATGTGTTGTGCCTTGATACTAATCTCATTCGGCCACTGGGAAAGAAACTGGCCGAACAGGTTTGGCTTCAGGCAGTGGAGTCAGCTTGCCCAGGTCACAGAGGAGTCAGCAAAGGTGTACGTGTCCTTCAGACTCGTTTTCAGCATTAGACATTGGCCTATGTGAGGGCAATCACAAAATGGCTGTCGTTTAAATGGAACACGAGGGTTCAGGACGGAAACTCTGATATTCGGGTGATTTCGTTACCCGAATATGAATACAATGCTTGTGCATACTATTCTAATCATTCCAGGTCTGCTGATACCAAAATCGTTGTGATACGACGATGTTTATAACACAGGTCCAGAATTTTCAGTACCACAAGGGATTTGAGGAAGTAGCAGGCTCCTGGCTGCCACTCGCCAAATGTAGTTGAATTTCTTATCAATAATGAAGAAGTGACACAATTCTAGTAATAATTGAGTATTTATAAGTAAAATAAAAATACGGCCGGGAGTACAGCACACTCAACTCAGCTCTTACACAGTGATTTTTATACGCTTGGTGGGCACTTAAAATCCACCTCCTTCACAACACTTATAATTAACAAAACAATAATTCTTTAAACTCTGACTACTTGTAACAAAAATACATTCATGGCCGATATATTACCTACATATTATCTAACATACACAATGTCTTTCGATCCTGCCCTGTGACCTCTATCAATATTTCCTCCCTACATGTCTACCAGTCTCTGAAGTTTTACGTCCTGTCTCCTCCTTTCTGCAAGCCTTGAAACACAAACATCAAATGCTGTGTCTCCCTTTCAAGTCTGTCCTGATTTACCCTTCTCCTTTCCTGATATCAGAAGGTAGCTCAGACTCTCCCTTGTGTGTGTGCGTCCTTCTAAGTTATCTGGGGTATGCTAAGCTGAATCGTAACTCCTTTACCCTGCACCTGGCCTCTCTTCTCATTCTCCTTTCTGTCCCTGCGTTCCTTATTGACCATTATGTTTGAAACCGAGGCCTGTGCTTTTCTCGTATAATATAGACTTCTGCACATTTTCTAATTTGTGTGTTGACCAGAGTAGGCCCTCTGCAGTTTTCTTAAGTCCTATTACATACCCTCCAGCTGGTAGGATAGGGTAAAGACCGTAAGATGGGGGTTCCCCTAAAGACTCTCCTGGGGGTTCTGTTTGTGTTTGCGCCACTGCCTCTTAGGGCACGGTTGACTTCACCTTTGCCTTTTCATGACAGAATACCCGCCTTAGTGACCGAATAGCTTTCCTTTTCTGTCTCTTCTTTTTCTTATCCGTTGAGCGAATGTAAGTCCATGTGTGTTCAGCTATGTCCTCATCAAATGTCCCTTCCTTTGGCCATGGTTGGGCATGATCCTCAGTGCGTTTGTGCCACTGCTTACAATATTTTAGTATTCTTTTCTTATCTGAAGGAAATGTTTTTATCATATGGTCCAGAGGGGTGTCCATGATCCCCACAGGATTTGTTTCCTATGCGTATCTCTTGCAGTCTGACCGCTTCACTATGTATCTCTTTTCAGCTCTCGTCTCCCTTCTTAATGTGTATTTGCCTTTACCACTGTTGCTGACCTATAGCAGTGATGTGCAGGGACAACCTTACTCAGTGTTACCTGACTTTACATATATTGTTGTGAGAACAAATTGGTCATCCATACTTATCACCAATCTGTGCTTCACCCCTTCTATGGTGATATCTGGGGTGGGTGAATTTATGGGGGGTCAGAGTGGATTATTACCCGACACAATGCATGTTATAACGTTGTCATGTTTGTAGATAACTAATCTTGGTGCTCTGGATATGTTGAGCTATTCGTTGTTTAAGGTTGTGAAATTACGAATATCTGAGAGAAATGCATCAAGAAGAGCCTCTAATATGAGGGGAGATTGTGTTATTATTTCAAACCGCAGGGTGTTGGGCATGGAGGTTGCCCGTGAGCCCATTTAAGTACTATTTTTAACTCAATTTTATCTGTTTCCTGCCACAGAGAATCATCAACCTCACTCATAGGGATTTGTTATCAATGTTCACTTACTTTGGAATTATTTATTCTGCTGCCCTGTGTTTTTATCTCCACTAATTATTCCCCAATTACGGGACACTTGAGGGGTGTCTATTGGGATGTCAAAAATATGGCAGAGATCTCGCACCCTCTCCTCCTCAGTTATATCTGACTGTGTGACAACTGGTGGGGACACCTGCCATTTCTCTATAACTTGACCCTTATAAAACACTGTACTCTTTTTGTCCTCTTTCTCACTCATTACTCATAAAATGCATCCACTTGTTACTGCTGCGCTTTTCAGGTTTGCAACCAAGGGTCTGACCATGCTCAGGGCAAAGTCAACTGACACCAACCATCGGGTTGTCCCCTTCCCTAAATGTCAGACTCCCCACTGATACCTCAGCCTTGGTTGCTCTTCCTCAAAGACGCCTTCCAGATGTGTTAAATCTAAGAATTTTGTGAACCGGGCGTCTGACTTATTCATAGCGAGGTCTGCCGGCGCCAGTAAAGTGACAGTCTCTTACCATGTAAGACTTCACACTTGTTACCCGGTCCACCTCACTACTTCTACTTTGACCCTCTGGTTATAACCGGGATACCTGCTAGGCATTCCCAAATGAATGTGTCTTCCAGGGGCTGCCCCCCAGGGTAATGCACTGCTGCCTGCTGTACTAGCTAGTCTTCCGGTCTAACCGGGAAATCACAATTCATTTGTAGCATAACAACACAACATTGTATTTAAACCCCCTAGCTAGCCTTCCGGTCTGACCGGGAAATCACAGTTCATTTGTAACATAACAACATAACATTGCATTTAAACCTCACATAAATCATGCATGCATTCCCTCATATTATAATTGCTAAAAAGAATCATGCAATTAAAAATAATAAGGTACGAAGCCCAACCTCTCCTCACCCTTTAGGACAGCAACATCTGAAACCCCGACTTCCCATTTGAATAGTCAGGTGTATGCTCACCTGATTTGCGCTCAGTGTTCTATTCAAGCAGTGCAGGCGGTGCCTCCTTTAGCCGCAGTCCAGGGAAGAGAAGACAGCTCCTGGCTGGCTACGCCAGATGTGGAGTCAGGAAATGAAAGAACGACACAACTCTGTTTGGCAAATAATATGAGCATTTATGAATAACGGCCGGGAGGGCAGCACAGCTCAGTGACTGATACCACACTCAACTTTGTCATCACAAACAACTTTTTTTATAGTTTCAAAATACCTTGAATGCTTCTTATCACTTGTCATGCATATTGATTTAAGCGCTTGCTTGGTACAATGTTATCTCTACTTACGTTAGCACAAAGCAACATTTCTCCTTGTGAAAGCATCTAATTACGAATTTACAGAAAAGCAAAGGTTACGCATCTGTCATGGACACATTTGCTAATATCCACAGTGCCTTTTGATCTCACGTTCTGAAGCCTATCAGTATGTCCTTCCTCAGCTAACTCCTTGCTTGGAAGCATTTCTGTCTATCTTCCCTTGCACAGCTGCTGGCCTTCAACCATCAAATCTTATTGTGTTCCCTTTACAAAACCACAATGGTGTACACTTTCCCTTGTGAACGTGGATCAGAATGTGCACCCTCCGTGTGAGTGTGTTATCAAGGTATGGCTCAGGTTTTCATGTTGTGGCCTTCTACTTCCGGCTGCATTATGAATAAATGTTTCTGCTTGTCCCTGTCCTTCCACCCCTGCATCCTCTCTATCCTTGGCTCTCTATTTGGAAATCATGAACATTCTAGGCCTGTATTCTTCTCTGATCATGTACCATTCTGCATGTTTTCCTCCTAATTCATGCATTAGCAAAAGTGGGCCTTTTCCTTTTTCCATATTTTTAATAACAAGTTCTGTTCTATACATTGATACTACAATATGTGTGACAGTTGATATTGGACAAGGCCATGCAGACTGCGCAGTTCCCTAATTCGTTTAACATCATTCACCTTATTGCATTTGCGTTTTGCTCTCTTTGCTGTCTCACTTACATGGACATATGTTACTATTTTTTTTTTAGTTGTTTCAGTTTTTGCCTTCATCACTCCTGTAAAATTATATTTTAAGATCCCCACTGAAAACAGTAGGGAATTGAATGTTACAGTTCATTGCAAGACCGGAAAATACTCAAGGACACATTCTATGTTTTTATACAGTTTAGTCGAGTTTGTCACAATGTTTACATTTTTCTATGTTGTATGAAGATATTTGTTACTCCTATATCCAAATGTGTGACCATGTCTCAGTGAATTGTCTATATGCAGTCCCCCATTTCCTCACTATATAAGGTTGCCAGGCGTCTGTGGGAAACTCTCATTATGCTGCTCAGAATAAGCACTACCTGCTTCTAAACTGTCTGATTTCTGTGTGATATGTGGCGAGGCTCAGAGGGACTGGGGGCCTTGGGAGAAGGAAAAGTAGCTATACATATGCTAATGTAACCATGTTTTTGGGTGTTTATGTGCTTCTGTTGGAGAAAGGAGTGATACCAAAACGGACTATGCTAGGTAAGACTCTGTTTTGTATACTTGCTTGTTGCTCTGACTTGACCTCTCTGTTTGTCCGTTTCAAGTGACTAATAATTAGCATTTCAAGGAAACCCACGTGTCTATAAATGCAAACATTTTTAACAAGGCAAGCGCTATGCAGGAACATACCAGTAAAGTGTAAAACAAGTTAGACCTTTTTTCTGCTGTTATGTCTCTTCAAAAAGGAGACATTTGAAACAAGTCCACACATGCATAGTATTAACAAATTAGCTATACTGGAAACTTAAAGTTTGATTAACAAAGTGTTCCTAGCACAACTTTATCAATCTAACTATCAGCCAACAACAAATTGCACATTCATGAATCGTACATATAGTGTGGCAGTAGCTCATCATAATTCCTTGGTCTTTCAATAGGTTTGATTTACGTGTTATCTGAGGTCATTTGAACACGATCACTAACACAGAAAAAAGACACAAACATAACATATGCCTGTATTTATTGTCCCATAGGAGCCTCAATAATCAAAGTACAGCCCGTGGGCCTCATGCGGCCCCTCTGACCTTTACATGCGGCCTCTTGGGCAACAGGAGCACTGGGCAGCTGTTTACTCCACTCCACACTAACAATAGAAATATTAAATAGACACACAATCGTTTATTTCAAACTTCATTGGTGTTAAAGAAAGGAAGTAACTAGGGACTCCTTTAGAAAAGCCTTCATTTTTATAGACATCTTGCAGCATAAGTGTAAATCTAAGACCGTCTCTTCAAAATTAAAAAAGTGTATTTATTTAACATGCAGAACCTTTTCGCCTTTTTATTTTATCAGTGCATTGAGATGTTCATTTAAAAGTGACAGTTTTCAAACATAAATTTGGAAACATTAATTCTTCCCCTTACCCTGAGGATACCACCAATAGTAGATTAAAGAGGCAAGTTACTTGGTATGTGCACTTTATGGGTGGCCTGGGTTCCTATCATACATGAATAACATTATAGTTTATTAAATTAAACATAGAAGCAGGTTTTGTGCAGCACACACCACAAATCATGTATTGCAAGGTCCTCTTAAATGCGATAATGCAGAAAAAGGAGGGAAAGTGACATTAAACAATTGTTTAGGATTACACAATTTGGAAACGTGGGTAAGCCAGGATTCATTCCAGGTTTTCTGGTTTCCTATTGTTTATTTCAGCCACTAGATGTATGTTCTTTGCTTCTCCTACACCTACCTTGCCACCAATCCCTCCCACCCATCCCCACCAAATCGCCACTGCCCTGGCATCAATGCGGCCCCCAGGCACATCACAGACCAAACTTTTTGGCCCTTGCGAAAATGTTTGCGAGTACCCATGCTTAAGAGCAGCGAGTAAGCTATGCTTACTCACATTTAGTACATGGTCTTATCACCAGCTTTGTGCTGGTTGTATACATAATAAAAAGTTGATGTGCAGTAAAACCATGCACAAATCCGAGGCAAAAACACGCTTTGATTTATGTGTAAATTGGGTGTAAAAATCCTAAATGGCTTACTTTACACTGAGGTCCAAATTATCCGTTTTCGGTCATGTTCCAAGTCCTACTGTTTTCACTTATCCAATGCACATAGAGAGTTCAATTTTAAATGCACTCAAATGGTAAGAAGAGAAGAACCCAGGTTTCTGTTCATGCAATCTTTCTTGTGGGTATAAATATATCTTGATAATGTTGCTGCATTTCATTGATATTATTCCACAGTCTGTTGTATAAAACCCAGGTTTTTGTTCATGCAGTCTTTCTTGTAGGTATAAATATATCTTGATAATGTTGCTGCATTTCATTGATATGATTCCACAGTCTGTTGTCTTTCTGGAGTCAGACTGCTAAGTGTGTTTAAATTCCCTGTTGTGTTTGAGGGCTGCAGTACTGCCTACTGTCAACAGGGGCAGAACTGAGCATAAAAATAAACACACCTGGTGTAACACAGGTCCCCACAAGGTCAAATTTGAAAATGTTGTGAAAATCTGCACAAACGCTTAGAAAGTCATTTTATTACATTAGGAAGGCATTGCATTGTGGGGACTTGGGTTCAGGTCCCCCCAGTGAGTGTTATCATACCCAAGTCCCCACAAGGATAGTAACACAACCTCCCCCAACTCCCCCCCCCCCAAAACACACACACACACACACACACACACACACAGGTATGGTTAGGACCTAGTTTCTATATAAAAAGCATTTTTCTTTTTGCCTATATCTTTTGCGCTGCTTGACGAATCTTCACAAAACTTTAAAAAAACGTAAAAAAAATATATATATTTGTTAGTCAGGTCATCTGCCGTCTGGAAAGTTTCAGGGTGATCCGTCCGGGGAGCCCAGAAAAAGGGGGGGGGCCCAAAACACACTTTCCCCATTTATTTTTCCTTAGGGATTTTGAACAGCGATGGCGCCTAAACTACTGGATGGAATTGCACTAAATTTGGCAGAAAGGTGTATGTCTTGGTCCAGAAAGAGTGCTTTTTTTGTTTTGGTGTAATTCCATTCATTATTTTTTGAGAAATTAAGGGGAAAACAGATTTGTATATCTAGGAATGTGAAGGATTCACAACCCCTCTCGATCTAGAGCTGAGATCTGATTCTCTGACAACACTTCAGCAAGGAAGTGTTGCCAGCCATTTTGGGACTCGGCAAGTCCCAGGAAAAATTAAAAAAATATATATATAAGGGGCCAGGGTACAGACACCCTGACCCTTAGCTCTGGTGCTGGGATCCCAGAGAGGGACTGCCAGAACAAAAAAAAATGTCATCACAAATTCTTGGGATTTAAAAAATAAATAAAAATAGAGCGAGCTCCCGCAATTGTCTTTAATGAGCCCCCAGGTGGGCCAGATCCTGGGGGCATTGCATTTTTTTTTCTCATGGCCCCCCTCGGCCCTGGGACTGCCACGACCACGGGCAGTATGCAAAAGTGATGTGGACGGGCCTCCACAGCCCCAGAGACCATCACTTCCCTGTGGCATGAATGAAAACGTATGCGGGGACGCCCTGTCCCTCCCCCACCCCCGCAGCCACAGGGACCGCTACCACACCAGGGCTGTATGCAGAAATATTGCAGGGGGGCTCCTGGCCGCGGAGATGCAGACAGGGAGGCAGGAAACAATTGCTCTCACAGCGAGGGAGCTGGGTTACTAGCTCCCTGTCTGTGACAGCAATGCTGGCTCCCTCAGGTTAGGGGAGCCAGCAGGGACTTCAGGCTCCCCCCCAAGGTCCCCAACATTGTGACTGTGTGCCCTGGGTGGCACCCAGGTAACGTGGCTGGGCCCCGGGGGATGGGCTCCCCAGTGCCGAAATTGGCCTGGGGAGGGGGCGGGCAGCACGGCCCCCGCACCCTCCCAATAATTCAATGTTTAGGCCATGTCCCTGGGGATGGGATCCCGGGGGCCGTGATCGGCTGGGGGAGGCACAGAGCACCCCTCCGCCCCAATAAAAAACTGTAATACTTACTCTGGGACTCAGGAGATGGGGTCCCCAGGGCCGATATCTTTCTGAGGAGGGGGAGCCATGCAGGATTGGGTTGTTATATGGGTAGGCCATGCCTTTGGCCGTGCGCAGTGTGGGGTTCGGTGGTTATAGGGGTTCGGTGGTTACAGTTGGTTTGCTGCTGGCCCTGCGGCCAACCCCATCTGCGCACGGCATAAGGCTGAATTAAGGTATAGTAATGAAAATTATTATATGTTAAAAAAAACATAGAAATTCACTTGAAAAACCAAAGGTTACACGGACATTGTAGTTAGGCTCCCATTTTAAAAGTACAAAACCATAGAAATTCACCTATTATAGCTAGAGATATCTCAAGTAACTATAACACAGTTTTTTTCAATAATTTGACTTCTAGTGTTTCAATGATATTTTTATTGACATTATAAAAGTTGTGATGAGTGCAGTAATATCTGGGGTAATTAGCAATGCATAACTATAACGTCCATGTAACCTTTGGTTTTATAAGTGAATTCCTACGTTTAAAAAAAACAGTTGTTTTTTTCTATGAATTTCTATAGATCTTTTAATATAAAGTAATTTTCATTACTATACGTTAAACCAACCACTGTGCGCTGTGGGGCCAGTCGGCCTGGTCTGTGGCCAACCCAATCCCCCTAATAATCACCCAACCCTGTGCCATCCATGGCTTCAGGCAGTGCGAGCCGGGGGTTGGCAGCAGGGCCTGGCCTGTGGCCAGTCCCTGCGGCCAAACCCTGCTGCCAACCCTACTAACCACCCAACCCCAGGTTGCGCAGGGCCTGTCTCTCTCTAGGTGTGAGAGGGCATCTCTGGTTGTGACAGTGGCTGTGAGAGCGTCTGGGTGTGAGAGTGGGTGTGAAAGGGTCTATGTGGGTTTGAGAGTGTGTGATTGTGCTCCAATAGATGAAAGATGCATTCACCTCCTTGAAGGATTTCTGATTGTTTTTCAGTTTGGAATCGTAGAGTAAGCATACTGGCTTTGCCTTAGCAAAGCCCAGGAGTTTTAAACGTACAAAACCATAGAAATTCACCTGTTATAGTTACTTGAGATATCTCTAACTATAACTCGTGCCCTAAGGTAACTATAACTTGCACCCTGCCCGCTAGTTTTTTCAGCAAAAATAAAATTTTACTGCAAATACTACATTGATATTAGCAATGATGGTATCAAAGATGTCATGAGTGCCGTAATTTGTGGGGTAATTAGAGGTGCATGGCGAGGGCAAAAGTTATAGTTACTTTAGGCCGCGAGTTACAATTACTTGAAATAACTCTAACTGCAAAATTTCTGTGGTTTTGTGTGAGTGAATTCTGAACCCAACTATAACGTCCTTGTAACCTTTAGTTTTTTAACTGAGGAAAAAATAAAATAAATACATATATGTATGTGTGTGTATGTATATGTGTATATATATATATATATATATATAGTATTGTAATAGTATTTATATAGAGCTTACTACCCCTGACGATGCGTCAAAGCGATTTTTGGCTAGTAGCACGCTACTCCGGAAACCAAAAGGAATTAGTGGTGGAATATATATATATATATATATATATATATATATGTGTGTGTGAAATCAGTATGGGGCATAATTGACTTTGATTATGCTTTGCTGCATTTGATTTGATTTATCTGCATGAGCAGGATATCAAAATATTTACACGTGTATATCAACAGCTAATACAGTCTATATGCCATGTTATTTATGACTTTTGCTTGTTCTCTTGATGGATATGTTTTGATGGAAACAGTTTTCTGACATGTATTTATTTTTTTCCGAATTTCTTATACCTGATGGACATTTTCTTGGCCTTCTTTATGATTCACCTGTACACATATATATATTTTTTATTATTTGTTTATTAATTTTCAAAGAAAACAATTCCAACAAGGAAGCCCGATGGGCTGCAATTAGTAATTGATCAAAACATTGTACAAGTAGTCACAATAAGACAATAATATATTTACCGGTTCCATTAGGCTCAGTGGGCCAGTTTGACGTTTGTTCTTCTGCATATGTAGTCCGTCACTTACAACCACTGTACAAAGAGTTCGACCTGTCAGGAGGGGTTAGTATCTCATATTATTACCCACTGACAAATGTGTCATTAGCTGCAGCTAATAAAATATCTCTGTTGTCCACATTATTATAATATATATATATATATATATATATATATCTATCTATATATATATATATATCTCTCCACGAGCAGTCAAGACATCCAGGTGCGCTAGTAGATAGCAGTGCAGAGATTCACAGATATCTTTAGGCCCTAGAATCCAGAGACAATGTCTCAGCATATATTGTTAGTTGTCTTTACAATATAGTAGGTCTGGGATCCATTCCTTAACCCCTTCGCTGCCAGGCCTTTTCCCCCTCCTGTGCCGAGCCTTTTTTTGGCTATTTGGGGCAGTTCGCGCTTAGGCCCTCATAACTTTTTGTCCACATACGCTAGCCAAGCCAAATTTGCGTCCTTTTTTTCCAACATCCTAGGGATTCTAGAGGTACCCAGACTTTGTGGGTTCCCCAGAAGGAGGCCAAGAAATTAGCCAAAATACAGTGAATTTTTTTTTTTTTTTTTTAAATGGGAAAAAGGGGCTGCAGAAGAAGGCAGGTGTTTTTTTCCCTGAAAAGGGCATCAACAAAGGGTTTGCGGTGCTAAAATCACCAGCTTCCCAGCTTTCAGGAACAGGCAGACTTGAATCAGAAAACCCAATTTTTCAACACAATTTTGGCATTTTACTGGGACATGCCCCATTTTTACGATTTTTTTGTGCTTTCAGCCTCCTTCCAGTCAGTGACAGAAATGGGCATGAAACCAACGCTGGATCCCCGAAACCGCAACATTTCTGAAAAGTAGACAAAATTCTGAATTCAGCAAGGGGTAATTTGTGTAGATCCTACAAGGGTTTCCTACAGAAAATAACTGAAAAAGAAAAATATTGAAATTGAGGTAAAAAAACATCAATTTTTCTCTACGTTTTACTCTGTAACTTTTTCCTGCAATGTCAGATTTTCGAAAGCAATATACTGTTACGTCTGCTGGACTCTTCTGGTTGCGGGGATATATAGGGCTTGTAGGTTCATCAAGAACTCTAGGTACCCACAGCCAATAAATGACCTGCACTCTGCAGTGGGTTTTCATTCTATACCGGGTATTCAGCAATTCATTTGCTGAAATATAAAGAGTAAAAAATAGCTGTCAAGAAAACCTTTGTATTTCCAAAATGGGCACAAGATAAGGTGTTGAGAAGCAGTGGTTATTTGCACATCTTATGAATTCCGGGGTGCCCATACTAGCATGTGAATTACAGGGCATTTCTCTTTTTTACACACTGTCTTACATTTGGAAGGGAAAAATGTAGAGAAAGACAAGGGGCAATAACACTTGTTTTGCTATTCTATGTTCCCCCAAGTCTCCCGATAAAAATGATACCTCACTTGTGTGGGTAGACCTAGCGCCCGCGACAGGATATGCCCCAAAACACAACGTGGACACATCACAGAAAACAGAGCTGTTTTTTGCAAAGTGCCTACCTGTAGATTTTGGCCTCTAGCTCAGCCGGCACCTAGGGAAACGTACCAAACCTGTGCATTTTTGAAAACTAGAGACCTAGGGGAATCCAAGATGGGGTGACTTGTGGGGCTCTGACCAGGTTCTGTTACCCAGAATCCTTTGCAAACATCAATATTTGGCTAAAAAAACATATTTTCCTCACATTTTGGTGACAGAAAGTTCTGGAATCTGAGAGGAGCCACAAATTTCCTTCCACCCAGCGTTCCCCCAAGTCTCCCGATAAAAATGGTACCTCACTTGTGTGGGTAGGCCTAGCGCCCGCGACAGGATGTGCCCCAAAACACAATTTGGACACATCACAGAAAACAGAGCTGTTTTTTGCAAAGTGCCTACCTGTAGATTTTGGCCTCTAGCTCAGCCGGCACCTAGGGAAACCTACCAAACCTGTGCATTTTTGAAAACTAGAGACCTAGGGGAATCCAATATGGGGTGACTTGTGGGGCTCTGACCAGGTTCTGTTACCCAGAATCCTTTGCAAACCTCACATTTTGGCTAAAAAAAACACATTTTCCTCACATTTTGGTGACAGAAAGTTCTGGAATCTGAGAGGAGCCACAAATTTCCTTCCACCCAGCGTTCCCCCAAGTCTCCCGATACAAATGATACCTAACTTGTGTGGGTAGGCCTAGCGCCCGCGACAGGAAATTGCCCAAAACACAACATGAACACATCACACTTTTTTCATAGAAAATAGTGCCTACCTGTGGATTTTGGCCTCTAGCTCAGCCGGCACCGGGGGAAACCTAGCAAACCAGCGCATTTTTGAAAACTAGAAACCCAGGGGAATCCAAGATGAGGTGAATTGTGGGGCTCTGACCAGGTTCTGTTACCCAGAATCCTTTGCAAACCTCAAAATTTGGCTAAAAAACACGTTTTCCTCACATTTCGGTGACAGAACGTTCTGGAATCTGAGAGGAGCCACAAATTTCCTTCCACCTAGCGTTCCCCCAAGTCTCCCGATAACAATGATACCTCACTTGTGTGGGTAGGCCTAGCGCCCGCGACAGGAAATGGCCCAAAACACAACGTGGACACATCACATTTTTTCATAGAAAACAGTGCCTACCTGTGGATTTTGGCCTCTAGCTCAGCCGGCCCCAGGGGGGACAGAAATGGGCTAAAATAAATTTACCCCCCCTCCACCTCCTCCTCGGGGAGCAACCCTTGCCTACAAGGTCGCTCCCCTTGCGTGACGGCGCAAAAAAAAGATCCCTGTTGTCTGGTGGTCTAAATACAATTTGCCCCCCAGGGGAGCGACCCTTGCCTAATGGGTCACTCCCCATCTCTAAAGAAACAAACAAACAAAAAAAAACACCCAAAAACTATTTGCTCTGGCGCCTAGAGGTTTCTGCCCCCCCCTGGGGGCAGATCGGCCTAATACCAATAGGGGGGCCAGAAATGGCCTAAAAAAAACTCCCTGGTGTCTAATGGTTTCTGCCCCCCTTGGGGGCAGATTGGCCTCATCAAAATAGGCAGAAAAGACCTTCCCCAAAAAATGCCCCCCCCTGGGAGCGACCCTTGCCCAAGGGGTCGCTCCCTTTTGTCAGTTTCACACAAAAAAAAAAAATCCCTGGTGTCTAGTGGGGTTTTGAAACCCTGGGAGAGACTTCAAAGGGAAGGAAATACATTTCCTTCCCTTTGAAGCCCCTCCGGGCATCTCCCATGGGATTGAAAGAGAAATGCTTTGCATTTCTCTTTCAATCGTATGGGGGAGACCCAGTGACTAATCAGCGTGCGCTCGCGCGCTGACGTCACAGGGGGGGTTGGGGGGGGTCGGGGTGGAAGGGGAAGGGCTTCCCCTTCCATCCCTGACTTGGGGGGGTGGGAGGGAACCCCACAGAGGGAGCGCTAGCGCTCCCTCTGGGCTCTGTGACCAGGACGTAATGGTTACGTCCTGGGAACAGCAGCACTGTGCCTCAGGACGTAACCATTACGTCCTGGGCACAGAACAGGTTAAATATGGACCCACGCCTTCTCCCCCAGCGGCAGGCAATTCTGCATTTTGCACGTAATAAGGACAGTGCTACATATTTCCTGTAACAGGGTTCGATCTGTTGTGTGTAACCTAATAATGCTAGTGGTGAAAGTGTAACTGATGAGTTAGTCATGTTTTTGCAGTGCGTGCTCGACCTCCCACCAGCATTCTCTAATGCAATCAGAGCTCCACGCCAAATGAAAGAAGTCCACATCTTCTCTACCACATCGCTGGGACGTGCTATCAGCACGGATGCCATGTTTATACAGCTTGTATGGAGTATATTGTACTCTATACTGATATTTAGAATGTATGATGTGAAGGCGAATGCTGTAAGTGACGTATTGAGTGTGTGCGCAGCAAGCTTCCCAGATATCATCTGTCAGGTCAGAATTTAATTCTGTGTTCCATTTATCACGGGGCCTGTCTGTGCAGGGGGGATGATTAATGCTGTTCAGTAAAGCGTGGAGACCAATCATCTCGGTGTTTCCACCTATTGCAGAGTGTGTAACGTATTTAGTGTTTTCGGTTCGCTGGGAAAATCAGCGGTGGCTGACCTAACATCATGCATGAGTCTGATATATTTTTATATAATGAGGAGGGTAATGTGCCTTTGAGGAATTGCTCTCTTGTTCTGAATAGGCCATTGATATATCGGGAATACCCTAGTCTACTTAAGTGTCCAAAAGGTCTCATATGTGACTTGCAGCAGTGGATGATAGGGGAGTGGAGCGAGTGGGGAGTACAATACATTTTTGCCAGTCTGGTGTGTCAAGTGGCGTCACACTGCAGTGGTGCATGCCACTGTGGATTCTGTTGATTCTGTGAAATGCAGCTTGGCTCTCTGGTAGGCACATGTTGGGAATGGATTCATATACCCCTCCTCTACCGCTAAATGTGTGAGATAGGGGGTGGGCTTAATCCAAAGTATAGCATAGTAGGCTTGGGCACAGTAGTAGTACAATTTGAAATTCAATGCTTCTAATCCGCCCTGAAAAAAGAGAAGCTTAAGGGTATCACATCCCACTCTCGGTTTAGCTGCCCATGACAGGCGGATCACCAGAGTACGAAGCGTGTGAAAGAAGACGTGGCCAGGTGAGTATGGTATGTTAAAAAATATATATAACAGCTTAGGCAATATGACCATTTTCATATGGCCTATTCTGCCGGCCAGAGACAACGGTAGCGATGTCCATCTAGTAATGCTTAGTAATGCCATCTATTATGTTTGTGATTAGTACCCCATAATTGGCCCTCAATGTATCTTCTTTGTTTGAGGTAATCGTCACTCCCAAATACCTTAGCTTAGTAGTGGGTAGTCCGGTGTAAAGGATTGCGTATTGGGTGTCAATGGAAAAATGTGTTATTTACCCCAGTTAATTTGTAGCCCAGATAGCACTCCAAAGCATACAAATTACCTCAGTACTCCACTGTGACAGAATTGCGGGTCCTTCAAGTAAATAATAGTGTCATCTGCAAAGAGCACTAATAGATGCCTTGAGGGATAGCAGATACCAAATTTGTGGTGTTTTGTTGCAGCATGACCGCTATTGGCCCCACTGCTAGCACAAAGAGCAGAGAGGATAGTAGGCACTTCTGCCTAGTGCCTGTAGAGATCAGTATTGGGTCAAGATTGAGCCTTTTATGTGGATTTTAGCTATGGGGTGTGAGTAAAAGTAGAATATCTCTGTACACATACATTGAGAGGAAAAGAGGCTAAGATGGCTGTCACACATATTGCAAGTTTAACTGTTATCTCCTTTTCTGTGTTTGTTTTGTTGCACATTTATCAGTGGATGTAATGACACATGATTTACCCATGACCAAGGTGCTGTCTACGATGAAACGTGTCGGGTGGGTCTTACTGCACACTAATTTTTGCAATGCAAATAAACTTTTGATAAGTTTATGCTGTTGTTTTTGTTTTATCTACATCGGAGTGCACATATCATGTTTCGTGGGAGTGTGGAGTCTACATATTTATATATATATATATATATATATATGTGTGTGTGTGAGATATATATATATATATATGTTCGATGGCATGTGTAACTGCAGACACACATGCTATGCATATCGAATCCGACATCTAGTGTTGGGCTTGGATTGTTACAAGTTGTTTTTCTTCGATCACGGGATCGAGTGACTCCTCCTCTCGGTTCCATTGCGCATGGTCATCGACTCCATTGTTAGATTGTTTTCTTTCCGCCGTCGGTTTCGGACGTGTTTCCTCTTGCTCCGAAATTTCGATTCGGAAAACTTTAGAAAACCTTCCTTTTCATCTGTATTTTATTGATCGCGTTCTTCATCTAGCATCGAAACAGTAGTACCATCGGAAAACCACTGTGTTCACCCTTGGGGGTGAGCGTGCCCAATTCGGGCTGACCGCGTGGAGAGCCTCATGGATTGAACTCCATTCCGATTCTGCCCTTGGTGCCACGCTAAGTACCCATACACAGACCAACATCTGGTTTGCAACTTCTGCCTTTCTCCAGACCATCGGGAGGAAAACTGCAAGGCCTGTTGATCGTTCCCATCGAAAAAGACTCTTAGAGATCGAAGAGCAAGAAGGCTGGAAATAGCGTAGAAGAGCAGGGAACATTTTGACGTTACCGAAGAGGAACAGACGCAAACAGCAGTCTCTATCCGAGACAGAGTCGGAGCAGGAATCCAAAGACGACCGACCCATCACAGCCGGCCAGCATGTGAGTACGTCTGCCCCTGCACCCCCACACAAAAAACAACAAAAGTTCTTGGGTACACCACTGCCGGAAGGCCATGATTCGGCCCGGAAAAAGACTGTCGGTGACTGACCCTTGGGTTTGGCACCGAAAAAGGCCACACCCCCGACAACTTTGGAGTCGACAAAAAATATTAAAGACTCCATTTCAGACTCCAGCAAAAAAACAACAATTTTCCGAGTTGAAATTTAGAAAGACTGTTTTGGAGCCGAGACCTTCCTTCTCATTTCCGATACCGAAAAAACATCAAACTTCGGAACCAAAAATACAAGTTGTACAGAGGAGCAAGGACTTTCCAAAAGACTTCGAGAAAGCCATAAACCCTCTGAGGAAGAGTCCAAAATTGAACCAATCCTGCAAATTATGGATGAGAGACAATCTAGGATACACATCCATAAAGAAACGGGGAGAATCATTACCGCACCACCACTAAAGACAAAGAGAAAGGTGGCATTTCAAGAGGAATTGGACACTGCACAGGCCCCAACTAAAGTGCCAAAACAAAAAGAGAAGCCAGCACCTCCTCAGTCTTCTCCTCCTCATTCTCCGCACCTACCTACTTCTCCTCACACCAGCCCTACACCAATGCATTCTCCAACACATTCTTATTATTCTCAACAAGACACTGTTGATCCATAGGATCTTTATGACCCTGAACCCATCCCAAGCAATGACCCAGACACCTACCCCTCTAAACCATCTCCACCTGAATATACTACAGTATACAATCAGGTTATATCTAGGGCTGCAGCCTATCACGGGGTAACAATGCACACAGAACCATTGGAGGAAGACTTTCTGTTTAATACATTATCTTCAACGCATTCTAGGTACCAATGCCTCCCAATGCTACCAGGCATGGTAAATTACGCAGACCACGTTTTTAATGAGCCTGTGAAAGCAAGGATAATCACACCTAGAATAGAAAAAAAGTATAAGCCTGCACCCTCTGACCATGATTACATCACCCATCAGGTGCCTCCCGATTCAGTAGTGGTTAGTGCTGCACAAAAGAGGGCAAATAGCCAGTCCTCAGGAGATGCACCCGCTCCTGATAAGGAGAGCAGGAAATTTGACGCTGCAGGAAAGAGAGTTGCGTCACAGTCAGCAAACCAAGGGAGGATAGTTCATTCCCAGGCTCTACTAGCCCATTACGATAGAGCCCATTGGGATGAGATGCAGGATATAATACAGCATCTCCCAAAAAAGCACCAGAAGAGGGCACAACAGGTAGTAGAGGAAGGGCAAGCTGTCAGTAACAACCAAATAAGGTCTGCATTAAACATGCCTTTTGATAAGAAACATATTTTTGGACCAGAGGTAAACACAACAATAGAAAACGAAAGGACTCAGATACAGCCAAAGCAATGGGTGCTCTCTATTCTACACCATATAGGGGGTCATTTCGTAAGCCTCAGTTTCAAGGAGGTTTTAGACCACAATCCTCAGAGACATCAACCTCACAGGCAAAACCAACTTATCAAACCCAGTACCAGCGAGGTGGGTTTAGAGGCACATATAGAGGTCAATACTCTAGAAATAGAGGTAAATTCCAAACCGCTAAACAACCAACAACACAACCAAAACAGTGACTTCCATTACTCCCTTCCACTCCACACATCTCCTGTGGGGGGAAGACTACAACAGTTCCATGCACATTGGGAAAATATCACAACAGACAACTGGGTTTTATCAATTATCCACAATGGCTACTGCCTAGAATTGATAAACACTCCAACTATTCCACCAAGGTATCACAAATTAACCCCAGAACATACATTTCTGTTACAACAAGAGGTTCAACCTCTACTACTCAAACAAGCAATAGAGTTAGTTCCACAGTCTCAACTAGGAACAGGAGTTTACTCACTGTACTTCATTATTCCCAAAAAGATGCTACCCACAGGCTAATATTAGACCTAAGGCCACTAAATCTCTATATCCTATCAAAACATTTCCACATGGTAACTCTGCAAGATGTTATCCCGCTGCTACAGAAACAAGACTTTATGACAGCATTAGACCTCAAAGATGCGTATTTCCACATACCCATCCATCCAGCCCACCGAAAATACCTCAAGTTTGTTATACAAGGAATACACTACCAATTCAAAGTGTTACCTTTCGGCATAACAACAGCTTCAAGGGTATTCACAAAGTGCTTTGCAGTAGTAGCAGCTTACCTAGGGAGACAACATATCCATGTATTCCCATATCTAGACGATTGGCTAATAAAATCAAGCAATCGTACACAATGCCAAAATCATACACAGTACGTGATAGAAACTCTGCACACCCTAGGGTTTTCTATAAACTACCAAAAGTCACACCTTCAGCCAGCACAAATACAACCGTATTTAGGTGCTATCCTAAATACTTAACTAGCTCTAGTGTATCCAAATACACAAAGGATGCAAGCTTTTCAAAATCTAATTCCACTTATACAACCAAATGAGAAATACACTGTAAGATTTGTCATGAAAATACTAGGAATGATGGTGTCTTGCATTCCAATAGTCCCACTTGCAAGATTAAACATGAGGGCCTTACAGCAGTGCCTTGCACAACAATGGTCACAAGCACACAGTCAACTTCAAGATCTAGTGTTGGTAGACCGCCAAACACATATGTCCCTTCAGTGGTGAAATCACGGCAACCTAATCAAGGGGCAGTCATTTCAAGACCCTGTGCCTCAGACCATAATTACAACAGATGCATCAGTGATTGGTTGGGGAGCTCACCTAAACAATCACAACATTCAAGGGCAATTGGATGTCAAACAGAAACAGCTACACATAAACCATTTAGAGTTATTAGCTGTGTTCCTTGCCCTCAAAGCTTTTCAACCTCTTCTCAACCAGAAGAATGTTCTTATAAAAACAGACAACATGACAACCATGTATTATCTCAACAAGCAGGGAGGGACACATTCATCTCAACTGTCCCTTTTGGCCCAAACAATTTGGAAATGGGCAATTCACAATCAAATTCATCTGTTAGCACAGTACATTACAGGGAAAGACAATCAGTTGGCAGATGTCCTCAGCAGAAATCACCAACAAACACACGAATGGGAGATTCACCTTCAAGTACTTCAAAAGTACTTTCAAAAGTGGGGCACACCAAACATAAATCTATTTGAAACAAGCGAAAATACAAAATGCCAAAGCCTTGCATCCATACACCCACATCCACTGTCTAAATGCAATGCTCAATGGATCAATTGGTCAGGGATATTTGCTTACGCTTTTCCCCCTCTCCCACTCCTTCCATTTCTGGTCAACAAGTTGCGTCAAACTTCACTCAACATGATACTCATAGCACCAACATGGGCACGTCAGCCAGGGTACACAACACTACTAGATTTATCTGTGGTACCTCAATCCAAACTCCCATGCAGACAGGATTTGTTAACATAAAACAAAGGTCAAATCAGACATCCAGACCCCAAGGCTCTCAGTCTAGCGATTTGGCTCCTGAAGTCATAGAATTTGGATATTTAAAACTCCCATCAGAGTGTAAGGAAGTTATTAAACGAGCACGTAAACCCACTACTAGACAGTGCTACGCAAACAAATGGAAAAGATTTGTTTGATATTGTCAACCTAAAATCATAGATCCTCTCTTGGCATCAATACAAGACATTCTATGTTATTTACTTAATTTGCAGAAATCAAATTTAGCTTTATCTTCAATACAAATACACCTTTATGCAATATCTGCATATTTACAAACTATTCAACAGGGCTGTTTAGAGTTCATGTTATTAAAGCTTTCATGGAAGGATTAAAACGCATCATTCCACCAAGAACACCACCAGTTCCAACATGGAATCTAAATATAGTACTTACCAGACTTATGAGACCACCTTTTGAACCCATGCATTCTTGCCAAATTCAATTTCTAACATGGAAGGATGCCTTTCTAGTGGCAATTACTTCTTTGCGAAGAGTAAGTGAAATAAAAGCTTTTACTCCTGAAGAACCTTTTTTCCAAGTAGACAAACACAAAGTTGTACTAAGAACAAATCCTAAATTTCTACCAAAAGTAGTCTCACAATTTCACATCAAACAAACAGTGGAACTGGCAGTCTTCTTCCCACAGCCAGATTCTGTGGCAGAGAGAGATCTACATACATTAGATCTCAAAAGAGCTTTAATGTACTACATAGACAGAACTAGAACATTTAGGAAAACCAAACAACTTTTTGTAGCTTTCCAACAACCACATACAGGCAATCCTATATCAAAACAATGTTTAGCTAGATGGATGGATTGTTAGGTGTATACAAACATGCTATATCAAAGCAAAAAGACATCTTGTAATCACTCCTAAAGCACATTCTACAAGAAAGAAAGGTGCAACAATGGCGTTTTTAGGGAACATACCAATGGCTGATATATGTAAAGCACCTACATGGTCAACACCTCATACATTTACTAAACACTACTGTGTAGATGTTTTCTCACAACACCAAGCCACAGTAGGACAAGCTGTTCTAAAGATATTATTTCAAAAACTTCAACGCCTTCAGGCTAGCCACCGCTATTTTGGGAGGACAAACTGCTTTGTAGTCTATGCATAGCATGTGTATCTGCAGCTACACATGCCATTGAACGAAGAATGCCACTTACCCAGTGTACATCTGTTTGTAGCATGTTGTGCTGCAGATTCACATGCACCCTCCCTCCTCCCTAGAAGCCTGTAGTCGTTTAAGTTAATACATTTGTACATATGTATATATATTTACATTTGCATGGACATCTCTTTTCTCTTATATACTTTATTACTCTTTTCTTCACCCTCTGCGGGGAAAACAATCTAACAATGGAGTCGATGACCATGTGCAATGGAACCGAGAGGAGGAGGCACTCGATCCCGTGACTCTAAAAGACTTCTTTGAAGAATAACAACTTGTAACACTCCGAGCCCAACACTAGGTGTCGGAATCGATTTGCATAGCATGTGAATCTGCAGCACAACATGCCACGAACAGATGTACACTGAGTAAGTGACATTTTCCATATATTTATATATATATATATATATATATATATATATATATATGTATATATATATATATATATATACATACACGTTTTAATCAATGTGTTTGCATAAATGTTACTTTTTTAAATAACTTTTTAAATATGTTAGACATCATCAACTATTTTTCTCTAGGCCAGGGATTGTAACCATACATATACGTGTATGTAACAATATAACAAAACTAAGCAATATTTTAAATACACTTAATTTTAAATATTAAAGTGAAAATTAGAACAAGTATGTACAACAAGCAAATATGCAACAAAATGTAAGTACTAAAGTGAACATATAAAAAAATGTTTTAATACCGTAGACTATTGTAGAAATAATATACTTGTATATTTTTAAAAACATGTTTTACAATTAAAAGAATACAAAAATATTAACAAACAAAATAAAAAATTGTAGCTAAAAAATATTAAAGTACTATAATAAAAAAAGAGATACATTTTTCTAAAAAAAAAAAAGAACATTTAAAAAAGTAGAATACTAAACAAAAAAAACAAAATTAAACCATAATAATAAAAATAATATAAATCTACTCTAAACAAACTGTTGAATTTGGGAGGAGTTTTATATACCATTCCCACTCCAATTTTTGCAACAGTAGGGAAGGCCCAAGTCTTCCAAGGGGTTAGGTTTACTATTTCTCACTTAAGCCTAAGCAGCAGCAGCAGCAACAATAGGAGAAGTGGTGGACATTATGGGGATTGCATTTACTATTCCCACTCCAAAGTATAGAATGGCAGGGAAAGTGTTAAACTTAGTTAGGATTGCATATACCATTCCAATTCATATTTATTTTCTAGAAAACACTGAAATACCTAAAAATAATAAATTTTCCGACCCTATTTTACATTTTTGTAAAAATGCATTCAGGATAAACTTACAAAATAAACGAAAAACATTAACTTAAACAAAATTAAATTCCCTTCCCTCTCTGCAACCCAAAATACACAAATGCAGAAAAAATATTTAAATTAAAATATGACTTAAACAGAATTCAAAAAGGCATACTTAACATGTATCAATATTGAAAAGGTAGCATAACAAATTAATCAAATAAAATAAATAATTAAAATTATAAAATAATGCCTGCTTGTCAATAAAATAATTAAGGTTAACAGTTAACTTAAAAAAAATATAACTTCAATAACTTCCCACCCTACTCGCCCACAAACCCAACAACCTGCTACTAAAATTAAAATAAATAATAAAATGAACATACAAAAGTTAAATAAAATAACAAATAAATAGACAGTTTACATACTTCCTAATAAATTCAATATTAATTAACAAAATTATTAATACTAAAGTTAAATCACTCAAAGGGGTTTAATCTGTCACAAGTAGGTGTAGCTAACACCTTGGCCTGCACACCTCTTTTGTCCTTCCCAGTCAAACGTGCCCCTTCACAGTGGACATGTTGTTCAAATCATGGTTTTGGATCCTGCGGGAGTGTCAAGACCTGCTTGACATGTTTGCTGGAATTTTACCTATGACACTTGGGGCACACTTCAAAGAGGCCTTCCCTGTCACTGGCAAATCTTAGCTGACACTTGGGCTGGGCCCTTCTTTTCTATCCTCAATAAGGCAGGCACCAAACACAGTGGGACACTTTTTTTTTTTTGTTTTTTTTTTACAGTACAGTGTCTGCTGGGTTTATATATAACATTTGTGGTGCAGTTCAAAAGAGGGAAACAAGATGCCAAAACTGTTTGTGTGTATACACTGTCTGCTTGCTGGAAAGACAGCCTTTTACTACCAGACTTCTGTCATTGAGGTTTTTGTGTGTAGAGGAACTGCTTCAAACTAGATTTTGGTGTTAGTTGTGGGAGGACACTAGGATTATCATGGTATACTCCCTACACACACCCAAGCCCTCAGAGCCCATGTTTAGTGTGGCCAATGACATAAACCATCTTGAAAACACCCAGGGCGGGTAGTGTTTGTCCCTTGAGGTCCTGGTGTGCTTTAGAACGGTACTCCTGTGGCGGCTTGAGGCTTAAAGGACCAAAATAAAGGGAAAAAATCTTTCACCCAGGACAAACCTGGTTGGTGTGTCCGACCCACACTCCTTCACGATTGTCATCAAATTGCTCCTATGTGTTGTTCTACCGTGACCATTGACTTTAATTGGCAGTGTGATTTCTTCCTAAAACTTTAACAATTATCATCTCTGGTTCCCCTTATAGTATTTTAGTCATTTCAATGTCATTTTGTTTATTAAATTTGACTCTGTAGTTCTTATTTCGAATTGTTTTTTATTGTTTGTCTTTCAACTTTATTACTGTTTTAGTACTGCATAAACAGTTAACACATTGCCTCCAAGTTAAAATTCTCTGCTCTGTGCCATAGCTACCAGGGGGTTTATCTTAAGATTATTTAGTGACTTTAGTGGTTCACCCAGACGAGGATTGTGATTGTTACATGAGGTGGGTACTTAACCCACCAACCCCAATTAACACCCTATTTATTATATTGATGTAGAGTACTGGGATTCAGGACTTAAGTGTTGCAGTACCGCTCAGTAATTCAAGTTAAAACCAAAAATCCCAAATCGAGATGGCCGACAGGACATGTTTCTAGGAGGCACCAGGTCAGCCCCGGCTTGATCCTGCATACTTCTGCCTTACGCAATATAGTTCACGGTCCAGCAGCCGGCATAAATAACCCCCTTATGCCCCTGCACCCTCGGACTGAGTTTTGGGCCTTGAGCTGTTGCCCCAGAGGGGGGCATAGCTGCGGTGGGCCTGTGGGCTGCTGGTGGACGCCTGGCTGGGCCTATGGGAATTGTTGCAGCGTGGTGGGTTGGGGCTGGTGGTGAGATCCTGGGCCCAACTGCCATATCCTAAACGAGTGTGATGTGATCAGGGAGCTGCGGTGCAGTTGTACCTTTAGGCATCGGGTAACTTCACTGAATCCATTTGCGATCAGGTGGGTGCTTTGGATTCAGGCTGCAGGTGTCGTCATGGTGACCTGGAGGGGCCAAACTGGGATGGACTCTCAGTCGGAATCACCTGGGGACTCTTTCTTGTCAGGTGGGCAACCTAGACTGGGGCTCTGGGCGTCGGGTGCAGAGTGGGCTGGTCTTGCGGTTTCGGAGGGCCTTGGAGTCCTGATTTGAGGTTTCTTTGTGGCAGGGCTGCTGTCCTTGGGAGCTCATGGTCTTTAGGGAAGGCAGGCAGTCCTCTCGGGGTTTTTAGAGGTCGCTGGTCCTGAAGGACGAGTCATCTTCTTGTAGCAGGAGTCCTGAAGCTGCAGACAGCCCGGTAGGGATGGGACCAGGGGCCAGATGTAGCAAAGTGTTTGCGAGGCGCAAAAGCCACTTTGCTATTCAGAAATGCATTTTGCGAGTCGGCTCCGACTCGCAAAATGCATTTCCGACTCGCAAATAGGAAGGGGTGTTCCCTTCCTATTTGCGACTCGCAGTGGGATGCAATTCCATTTGCGACCGCATACGCGGTCGCAAATGGACTCGCAGTTACCATCCACTTCAAGTGGATGGTAACCCACTCGCAAATTGGAAGGGGTCTGAGACACCGTACTGCATAGCAAATTGCGACTTGCAATTTGCGAGTCGGATGGCCTCGCAAATTGCAAGTCGCAATTTTGCATTTTGCTACATCTGGCCCCAAGTCAGTTGTAACCTGGAGTCTTCACTGCTGGTGCGGCTCTTCAGTCCTTCTTTAGGTCATTAGGAATCTGGAGAGCAAGGTTCGGGGGTGCCCATAAATACTAGATTTAGGGGCGTTACAGGGGTCAGAGGGCAGAAGCTAATGGCTACTGACCCTGAGAGGCTACACCCTTCCTGTGCCCACTCCCTTTGGGGAGGGGGGCACATACCTAACCCATTGGCTATCTCCTGCCAAAACAAGATGGAGAATTCTGCCAGGAGAGGTTCACTTCAGCTCTGGGCACCCTAGGGGTGGTCCCAGCTGGGGTGGACACTCCTCTTAGTTTTTTCTAATTTTCCTGCCAGACCTGCCACCAAAAGTGGGGTCTTTTCTAGGGTGCTGGTATCTCGACTAGCTGGAGTGCCCTGAGGCAGCAGAACAAAAGGCTGGCCTTTGAGGCTCACCGCCAAGTGTTGCTGTTCCTGCAGGGGGAGGTGTGAAGCACCTCCACCCAGTGCAGGCTTTTTGTCTGACTCTAGAGAGCACAAAGGTTCTCACCCCATGGGGTCAGAAACGTGTCAGGTGGTGGCAGGCTGGTATGGACTGGTCAGCCACACACTAGAGTATTGGGTGATTTACAGGGGCATCTCTAAGATGCCCTCTGGGTGCATTTTACAATAAAACCAACACTGGCATCAGTGTGGGTTTATTCAGCTGAGAAGTTTGATACCAAACTTCTAAGTCTTCAGTGAAGCCATCATGGAGCTGTGGAGTTCGTAAAGACAAACTCCCAGCCCATGTACTCAATATGGCTACACAGCACTCACAGGGTCTAAGAATGGACTTAGACACAGTAGGGGCATATTGGTCATGCAGCTGTGCCCTCGTCTGTGCTTTAGTGCACCCTGCCTTAGGGCTGTAAGGCCTGCTAGAGGGGTGACTTACCTATACCACAGGCAGTGGTTTGTAGGCATGGCACCCAGGGAGGGATGCCAGGTTACCTTTTTCTCCCCACCAACACACAATTTGCAATGGCAGTGCACGTGTGTTTGGTGAGGGGTCCCCTAGGGTGGCACAATACATGCTGTAGCCCTTAGGGACCCCCTCTGGCCACTGGGCCCTTGGTACTACTGGTACCATTTACAAGGGACTTAGCCATGTGCCAGAGGTGTGCAAATTGTGGAAGCAATGGTACAGTTTAGGGAAAGAACACAGGTGCTAGGGCCTGGTTACCAGGATCTCAGCACACACCCAGTCAAGGTAGCATCAGATATCGGGCAAAAAGTAGAGGGTAACCATGCCAGAAGGGACACTTTCCTACAGGGGTCTCCTGTGCATCATGCCGGCCTACACAACTGCTGCGCTGCTGAAGCCTCCTGGAGCGATTTCCTTTGCCCCTATAGACTTGTCTCATGCTGTGGACTGTGCGGCTGCTGGAGGTGGATGGGCTCTTCCTCTGGGAGCTCCTGGCCCTGGGGTTGCTCATTTGGGGTAGATTTGGGCTTGTTGGTTTGATCTGCACTCTATATGTTGTGGAGTATACGTTTAAGTTTGCAGTCCAAATAAGATGCCAAGTCGCTAGGCCTTTTTGGGTGACATTTCTACGATGGCTCACTCCGTGCGTGGAGATGTGGCTTGGCAGGGAAGAGGTATGGTGCCCGATGGCTGATTTTATACATTTTATCACGTGGAATGTCAGGGGTTTGAAGGGCTACTCCAAAAGATATAGGGTACATTTGTTTCATAGGGGGAACAAGGTATAAATAGCCTGCCTTCAGGGCACCCATCTTGTGGGCAGTGAACCTCAAAAACTGGAAAAAGTGTAGGGGGCAACTACTGTCGGCAACCTACTCCTCATATGCCGGGGCAATAGTAATTTGGATTACACCTGGGATCCCCTTTAGTCATACCCACAGTGAGGTAGACATTGAGGGGCGATGCCACCTGCTTCAGGGTACACTAGATGGTAAGGACATCACGACCCTGATCACTTATGCACCTAATGGGGATGATGGGTACTTTCACAAGACTACGTAAGAGCTGCTAAAGGACACAATGGGGTCCTCTGTGATTTGTGTGGGAGACTTCAACTGTGTCTTGGACGGTGATCGGGATCGCCACCTGCCGAGACTGTGGAGCAAACCCCTGTTGACTAGCTTGCTCACCTCTGTCATGCACAACCTAGGATTCATGGATGGGTGGCATGCACTGACCGAGGCAGCCTGGAGTACACTTGCCATTCCCTGACACATAACACTTATATCTGCCTGGACCGCTTGCTTGTGGCTGGGGTGGACCCTGCACGTCTGAGCGTGTTTAGGTACCGGGGCGTTTCCTCTCTGGCCATGTGCTGGTGCTGCTCCAATTACGGTGTGGAGATAATCTCCGCTGGTGTTAGACGTGACAGCCGTTTTGTGGTCATCCCCCAATTTTTTGCCTGCTGTCCTCCACACAGTTTTTATTGGCTTTAGGGCTCTGCACATGTTACCACTGCTGTCCAGTGCTAAACTGCATATGTTCTCTCCCCTAAGCATGGTAACATTGGTTCCTACCCAAATGGCATATTTAAGTTACCTGTAAATCCCTAGTAAAGTGCACTACCTGTGCCCAGGGCCTGTAAATTAAATGCTACTAGTAGGCCTGCAGCACTGATTGTGCCACCCACATAATAACCCCCTCAACCATGTCTCAGGCCTGCCATTGCAAGGCCTGTATGTACACTTTTACTGCCACTTCGACTTGGCATTTCAAACTACTTGCCAAGCTTTAAACTCCCCTTTTGCTACATATGTCACCCCTAAGATAAGCCCTAGGTAACCCATAAGACAGGGTGCTAGGTAGGTAAAAGGCAGGACATATACTTTTTTGGTTTTACATGTCCTAGTAGTGAAAAAACTCCTAAATTCATTTTCCACTATTGTGAGGCCTGCTCCTCTCATAGACTAGCATTAGCATTAGAACTGCCCTCATATACTCTTAAGTGGTAGATTCGGATCTGGAAGGAGTAGTGTCTTGTTTGGTATTACCAGACTGGTAATAGAAAATCCTGCTTACTGGTGAAGCTGGATTTAATATTACCATTTTAGAAATGCCACTTTCATACAGTGGGCATTTCTCTGCACTTACTGCCATCTGTGCCTTACAGCCTGTCTCTAATCCACGTCTAGTCTGTGCTGGTTGACATCCCCTCTTGTGAATTCCACCCAAACACCCATAAACACAGGACACTCAGTCACATCTGCATTCATCTGCATACTGAATGGGTGCTCCTGGGCAGGAAGGGTGGAGGAGATCACACTTAAATTTCAAAGGCCAGTGGCCTTCCCTCACACAAAGGCCTGATCCCCCCCCAATGGATCCTGGCAGACAGGACTGGGCTGAAAGGGGAACTTGTGCACTTCAAAACAACTCTCCCCCACATCAAAGGCATTTTTGGGTATAAAAACTGGGTCTCTGAGCCCACCAAATAAGACACTTCTGGGCCTACACCTGCACTCTGTCAGAGGAACTGCCTGGCTGCCCAAAGGACTCATCTGGACTGCTTTGCTGAGAAGGACTGCTGTCCTTCTTGTTGCCCTGCTGGCCTCTGATTATGCTGGAAGGACTGTGCCTTTCTCCTGAAGTGCTCTCCAAGGGCTTGGATTGAGCTTGCCTCCTGTTTCTCAGGACCAACATAGAGTTCACCTCTTCAAGAAAATCTCATGCATCAAAAATTGACGCAACGCCTGCAGAAATCAACGCAAAGCCTGTATCTTGGCTGAGAAATCGCTTCACAGCAGACCGGAGCGACGCATCGCCAACCTCCGACTGGAAATTCGACGCAGCGTCTACCTCGCGACAGGAAATTAGAAGCATCGCCTACCGGATCAACGCAGCGCCTGCTCCTTCTTCCAGCGCATTAAGGATTTTCAGCGCATCGTCCTTGAGCGTCAAAATATTGCCGCATCACAATGAGGAACCAAGACTGCACGCTGGAAAAGCGACGTAACCCCTTGCTGCTTGGAAAGAAACAATGCATCGTCTGTGCCGTGTGGTCTGAGCACTGAAGAAGCTGAGACCATACCTGTTTGGGACTCACTTCCGGGTTCAGACAGACCACAGGCTCCTCAAATGGCTCATGTAGATGAGGTGAAAATCCCAATCTCTTGAGGTGGTCCATCTCTCTATAGCAATGTGGATGGTCTCTCCAGATTTTTCTGCCTTAGTGATGAGAGCTCCCAAGGGGTTGGGTAGCTCTCCCCACTTTCATCTGGTGGGGACACATATTAGACCTGACAGTCTTAGTGTGGTCATCCCCCAACTTTTTGCCTGCCTCCCTCCACTTTTATGACACTGTTGTTGCTGGTTTTAGGGCTCTGTGGACTTTACCACTGCTGTCCAGTGCTAACGTTCATATGCACTCTTCCCTAAACATGGTAACATTGGTTCCTACCCAATTGTCTTATTTAATTTACCTGTATGTCCGTAGTAAAGTGGACTACCTGTGCCCAGGGCCTGTAAATGAAATGCTACTAGTGGGCCTCCAGCACTGATTGTGCCACCCACATAAGCAGCCCCTTCACCATGTCTCAGGCCTGCCATTGCAAGGCCTGTGTGAAGTTTCACTGCCACTTCGACTTGGCATTTAAAACTACTTGCCAAGCCTTTAACTCCCCTTTTGCTACATATAAGTCACCCCTAAGGTAAGCCCTTGGTAACCCATAGGGCAGGGTGCTATGTAGATAAAAAGTCAGGGCATTTACTTATGTGTTTTACATGTCCTGGTAGTGAAAAACGCCTAACTTCGTTTTCCACTACAGCAGTGGTCTCCAAACGTCTTAATGCCGCGCCCCCCCAGTTGAAAAATAAAAATCATTGGGCCCCCCTCAGAATTTTTCACAATTATTTTATAAAGATGGCACTTTTTAAATATGTCTAGACCTATATAAGCATTGCACTTAAGTAATGTTACCTTTTTAAAAATGCAACAACATGCTTCTGCTTAAAACAAAGGCCTGTTTTCTGTATAATGCTGCTTTTGGCCAGAGTCTGGCACCCCCATGGGATCACTTGAGGCCCCCCTAGGGGGGCCTGACCCCCAGTTTGAAGACCTCTGCACTACAGTGAGGCCTGCTCCTCTCATAGACTAGCATTATAACTGCCCTCATATACTCTTAAGTGGTAGATTCTGATCTCAAAGTAGTAGTCATGTCTTGTTTGATATTGTCAGACTGGTAATAGAAAATCCTGCTTACTGGTGAAGTTGGATTTAATATTACTATTTTAGAAATGCCACTTTAGACAGTGGGCATTTCTCTGAACTTACTGCCATCTGTGCCTTACAGCCTGTCTCCAGTCCACATCTGGTGTGTGCTAGTTGATGGCTCCCCTTCTGCATTCCACCCAGACAGCCATAAACACAGGACACAGTCACATTTGCATTCATCTGCATACTGAATGGGTGTTCCTGGGAAGGAAGGGTGGAGCGGATCACACTTGAATTTCAAAGGCCAGTGGCCTGCCCTCACACAAAGGACTAATAACCCCCCACAGGGATCCTGGCAGACAGGGCTGTGCTGAAAGGGGAACTTGTGCATTTCAAAATCACTCTTTAAAGTTTCTCCCACTTTAAAGGCAATTTTGGACATGTAAACTCGGTCTCTGACCCGATTGAACCAGATACACCTGGACCTACACCTGCACTCGGTCAGAGGAATTGCCTAGCTGCCCAAAGGACTCATATAGACTGCTTTGCTGAGATGGACTTCTGCCCTTCTGGCCTCTGATTCTGCTGGAAGGACTCTCGCTTCCTCCTGAAGTGCTCTCCAAGGGCTTGGATTGAGCTTGTCTCCTGTTTCTGAAGTCTCAGGGCCAACAAGACTTCACCTCTTCAAGAAAATCCTTGTGCGTCGAAAATCGATGCAAAGCCTGCATCTGGGCTGAGAAATCATTACACGATGACCGGAATGACGCAGCACCGTTTTCCCAACTAGAAATTAAATGCAGCGCCTGCCTTGCAACGGGAAGTTCAATGCATCGCCTACCGGATTGACGCCGCTCCTGCTCCTTCTTCTACAGCGTTAAGGATTTTCAAAGCATTGTCCTTGGACGTCAAAATAATCCCTGCATGGCAGTGAGGAACCAAGACTGCACGCCGGGAAAACAATGCAACCCCTTGCAGCTTGGAAAGAAACAACGCATTGTCTGTGCTTTGCCGGAAAATTTGACACAACACCTTATTTTTCCACACATCTTCTCCTCTGTGGTCTCCATGCGTCGTTAGTTTTGACGCATCCAGGTACTCTGTGTAACAAAGAATCAACTGTTGATTTCTAAGGATGGAGACTCTTCTAAATCATTTAAAAGTGATATTTAAACTGGTGCTTATTGGATGTTTGTCGTTTTGATTCTATTTTATTCAGATACATATTATCTGTTTTTGTAAACCTGTGTGGTGTATTTTTGTGTTTTCACTGTGTTACTGTATGATTTATTGCAGAAGTACTTTACACATTGCCTTCCTAGTTAAGCCTGACTGCTCAGTGCCAAGCTACCAGAGGGTGGGCACAGGATAACTTCAGTTGTGTTGTGCCTTACCCTGACTAGGATTGTGGCCCCTATTTGGACAAGGGTGCATAACTCTGCCAAATAGAGACCCCATTTTTAACAGCAGGGTTCTGAGTTGGCTCTTGCCTCTCAAGCTGCTGATGGACGTGGTATGTAGGGAATTACTGGTGACCTCACTTACTTACTGATTGTGTCTTCAAATTGGTGGACCACAGCCACCAGAGCTACTGAGTGGGAGGCCCTCAAGGCGGTTATGAGAGGGGCATATATAGGGACCACCTGCTGAGCTCGGAGACATCTGAAGGCGGATATTAAGGTACAGGAGCAGCGCTTGGGGGATCTTCATAGGTCGGAGGTGGGCTCTGCAGAGGTGCGCGCCGAGGTGATGCGGACGCAACGGGCCATCCAGGGGCTCTGGGATACCCTAGACACAAGTACATCTAAGGCATACCAACAACGACTGCATAAGGAGGCAGACAAATCCAGTTGGCTCCTGGCTTGGAACTGCAGGCACAAGCTGGATGCCCCCACCCCCTATTATGCATCTTTGCACTCCAGGTGGCACTCTGATGAAGAGTCGGCAGGACATCCTGCATATCCTCAAGGAGAACTTCAGAGCTGTGTAATGTGCTGGCGTGGTTGGTCCTGCTGGGGCAGTGGAGGAGTTTCTTGCAAGGGTGGGGTTACCACGCCTGGTACCTGACTATGTGCGAGATTGGACTGGTAGCCCACCCTGGATGAGTTGGGAGAGGCTCTTGTGACCTTTATAGGTCCAAGGACCCTGGCAGGTACAGCTTCCCTGAGGAATTAATTCAGGTTTATTTCAGTGTACTCAAGGAGAAACAATTAGAGATCCTCCTTGAGGCGCAAATGTAGAGGATCCTTCCGGCCACCATGTGTGAGGGAATTGTTTGCCTCCTGGGGGAGACCCTGAATCCCCCTCCTTGTACAGGCCACTCCCTATGCCCAAACTCAGATGTTACAATCCCCTGTTAAGTGTTGGCGACGAGGCTGGGTGGGTCATTCGGTGACTAGTGCATGAAGTCCAGTGTAGGTTTAGGCTGGCTCGCAGTACGGTGTTTAACCTACATCAGCTTACACATGGACTGCATGAAACTATGGATGGTGACCGGAGTTGGTCCTTGTCTCATTAGACTTAGAGAAGGCCTTCGATATTGTGGACTTGGGCTACCTGGTGGCAGTGCTTCAGGGGATGTGGCTTGGGCCTGTTTTTTGAGATTGGGGGTGGCTACTCTATACTGACCCTGTAGTGCGCATCAAGCTCGGGGCGACCACTCGGAGACTTGGTCGGTGAGGAGGAAAACTCAGCAGGGATGCCCTCTCTCACTGCTCCTTTTCGTGATCACTGTTGAAACTCTGGCATTACTAATTTGCAAAGAGCTGGAACCCTGGGGAATTCGGGTGGGTGGGTCCAATCAGGTCACTTCGCAATACGATGGTGATACGCTAATTTATGTTCACTCCCCCACCAGGACAGTACTGGTTTTGATGAGCCTATTAGCCGACTTGAACAACTTCCAGGCCTGGGAATTCACTGAGAAACGGAGGAATTCCAATACCTGGGCATACAGGTTACACACACAGATGCTGCTCACTGGCGCCTAAACGTGGACAGGGTCATAGAGGGACTTGAGGGATTGATAGGCTTTTGAAATAGACTACCCCTTTCGGTGATGGGCTAGTTGGCAGTAGCCAAAATGTTTTTTTTTTTTTCCCCACACTGTCTCTACTTAGTTCACAATTCACTGTTCCCGCTTGGGCCACAGTCTTTCTGCAGATTGGAAAGTCTGTTGATCTCATTGGTCTGGGCTAGATGGCATAGCAGGGTGGCTCTGTCGTTCTTAAGAGAGACATGCAAGATGGAGAGCTGGCTCTCCTGGACATGGAATTCTTTTATTTTGTGGCGCATTTGCAGCATTCTGCGAGGTGGCTTGCAGAGCCTGATAATTGGGAGAAGAAACTGTTCCTTGCCATGCTTGGAGATGGCACTTTGGCACAGATTGGAGTGCTGTGTCCTGTATTTGGTGAGGCACACTGCTGCGCTCTGGAAAACTGTGGTCAGAAAGGTACTTTGCAGGGCTTCCTTTGACGGGGAACTATGGCTCTTGGATCTTGCGCCATTCCGGGCAATTATTGCAGATATGTCTCTGGATCAGTGTAGGGCGGGGCTGTCGGTTGGCGGGTGACCAATATCCAGGTTTTTCTTACCTTCTAGGATGCACAAGAGGCTTTTGACATAGGCTGAGTCACTTCCTGCACTACAGTAATTCTGAAAGCAGGGCGAGGGAGGTGTGGATTGATTTCCCAGGTATTGGGTGCCTGCTTTGTTGAGGGGTGAAAGCCCAAAAGCCAGTTATGACCACACTATTTTATAAAGCACTCATGGGGACATGCTGCAACCTCCCTATAAGGGTTGGTGGGCCTAGGAGATGGAGCTTGGATAATCTATTGCAGATCTATGTGTTTGTGAATTAGTAAGGACAGTATCCTGCAATAATAGGTTTAAATTACTGCCTTTTAACTACCTGCACCATTCATATGTGACCCCTTGTCAACTATATAGGATGGATCTCACTAGAGCAACGCAATGTGAACGGTGTGGAGTGATGTTCATCATTAGGAAATATTGTAATGCATTTAAGGGGATGTCACACTTGCATTTGAGACTTTTGCACTGCATGTTAAGTTGTTTTTTTTGTGGGAAATTAATAAAACAAAGTTTGAGGAAAAAAAAAAAATCTTGTTTTATAGTTTTGCATCAAAATTAGTTTTGATTATTACAGTCTACTCTAATGTCATTCTAACCTCCCAGTTTTCCACCTGTGGTTTATGAAAGGATGGGAGTGAATCTCTGCAATATTGAGAGCTTCAGTATGACAAAGCTGAGGAAGCTGTGTAAGAACAGATGGCTGAAGCTGACCACAAAGGACTCCAAGCAGGTAGAGTACCAGATTAGCCCTTGGAGCATGGGATGAGGTCTACATGCTGCAGTCTGCAGCTCAGGAGTAAGAGGATGATGAAGTAGAGGATGAAGGTGATTTGGAGGAGATAAAAAGATGACCCTGTGGTGCCCTACGACCAAAGGAAGAGGAAGATGACCTTGCAGGAGCCCCAGAGCCAGTGGAAGAAATGCCCCCAGGAGTGAGGTCCCCTGTCTTGTCCAGAACTGGGAGAAGGGTATCCTCCCCCAGTCTGACCTCTACAGAATTGGAGCACATGAAGGCAGAAAGGGCCCTAAAGTTACAGTTGGCTATTCTAGCCCTGGAGGAAAATAAGCTGGCCTTAGCTGCTGAGGAGAAAAGGGCAAAAGCAGCAGCAGAGCTAGACATAGAGAAGAAGAAGATGACTGTAAAGAAGACCAGGCTAGCATTGGCCTTGGAGGAGAAGAAATCTAATTTTAGCTCATGAAATGAACCAGGAATAACTGGAGCTGCAAACCAATATGGTTTCTGAGCCTGTGAAAATGGGCAGTGACGAAGAAGCTTAGAGGAGGGTCTAGGGTCCACATCCTCAAAGACCTGGTGCCTAACTGTATGATGAGGGTGACATTGACAAGTGGTTTGAAGCCTATTACGTGGTCTTGTGCATGTACAGATTCCCAGAGGAAGACTGGGGGTTAGCCTGTGTAGGCTCATGACCATTATATGTAGAGATACTTTACTGTCCCTTGAGAATGCCGATGGGATGTAAAAATGCTCCCCACCCCCCCCCCCCAATGAAAGACAATCTTATTGCAAAGGTTGGTTTAACCCCAGAAAGGTATCGCCTAAACTTCAGAGATAGCAAGAAGCAGTCCCACCATGGTTCATTTTGTGGATTATTCCAGTAAGGCATTAAAAAGTAGATGGTTGAGTGAACTGCAGCAAAATAGTGCTAAGATGGGCGTTATCATTTAATACTGAAGAAGCATATGTTTAGTCATTGTGTGGGAGTCATCTCAGGTTCTCTAACAGTAACTGTGAGGCCAGCAAAGTCTTTTGATTGTCTGCTTGAAATGACTTAAAGCACACTATCCGGAAGGAAGTGGAGCTCCTGTTTTATCTGTTGATGCTGGGGTTGCCTGAGTGGGTGCTCATGAGCAAACGATCCATTGTAGCCAAGCAAGAGAGTCAGAAGGACTGCAGGAATGAAACAGTGGCCAGGTGACTGTCAGGAAGAGGTGAGGCAAGGTGTGTGGGGAAATTCCCAGTCCAGGAGGAGGGCAACGTCCTGGAACCTACATGGGAGAACATTGCTGCACTGAGATACCTCTCAGAGCTGACTGAATGGCAAGCTCCAGGAGGACCATTCCAGGCAGATTTTCTGCTAGGCTGTACTGCCATTTGTTAAATTTTGTTTTGACCAATGACTTTGTGTTTCACCACTGCGCATATTAGTTGCTCAATGTTCACCAGTAGCACATGGTATGTTTTGTTCAGTTTAGCCGCCTATGGGCTTTGACATTGCATTAGCCATTACTTTCTGTATTCAGTTTAGCCACCTATGGGCTTTGACATTGCATTAGTCATTACATTCTGTATTCTGCCTATTGGCTTTGACATGCTGTATCCAGTCTAGCCGCCTATTGGCTTTGACATTGCATGCCTATTGACTTTGACATGATGTATTCAGTTTAGCTGCCTATTGACTTTGACATGCTATTAGATATTCTGCCTATTGGCTTTGACATGATATCATATATTACATTTTGTATTCAGCTCCGCTGCCTATTGGCTTTGACATGATATCATATATTACATTTTGTATTCAGCTCAGCTGCCTATTGGCTTTGACATGATATTATACATTGCATTTTATATTCAGCTCAGCTGCCTATGGGCTTTGACATGATATTATACATTGCATTTTGTATTCAGCTCAGCTGCCTATTGGCTTTGACATGACACTAGACATTGCATTTGATATTTAGGTTAGCTGCCTATTGCCTTTAACATGACATTGCATTTGATATTTAGGTTAGCTGCCCATTGCCTTTAACGTGGAGTTAGACATTGCAGTTGAGAATCCAAGCTGTATTTTTCCAAGCTGTGTTTTTGCACCAGAGAACCAAGATGTTTTTCTCACAGTAGACTAGACATGATAAGAGAGAGTACATGGGTGTTGTTCTCTCTGCTTGAGCTTGGGAACGGGAGTAGTCTTGGAGACCTGGCCAGTCTCCAAAAGGCTTGCTCAGTTTCCCAGGTCTGAGAGGAGGGGGCACACCTTTGAAACGAATGTAACAGGCTGCAGAGGGTCAGATTCGAATCTGCCGGACCTCGTGCTGGAGCTTGGCGCAGGCTGCCAGCAATCCCGTGTGGGTAGATGAATCTCTCTTTCTCGCGGCTGACAGGGGTCATCAGCTTGCAGACCTTAGAAAGATGAAGCTGTAGATAGTTCCCACACGGTGAAGTATTTGTTTTGCTTTGCATTCAATATCTTATAAATATAACCTGCTGTGTATATTGCAAACTGATATATTTTGTTTGATTAACGCGGACTTGAAAGCTACTAATTCGTCATTCATAAATATTGTGGTTGGGGAAGAATTAACAACAATAAAAGTCTTCTTTGACCTCAGAAGTGCATTTCTGTTGTGTTATGTTAGTGCTTAGAAACTAGATAAGAGGAAAGCACTACATAGGCACAGGAAGAGTACCCCACTCTTGAGAGCTTACGCCGACAGGCAGAGGCCCAGGCCAGTGGTGACACCTCTGGTCATCTCCAAAGTTATTGGGAGAATAATCTCCTTTATAGTGAGCCTACAGTCCCTGAGACTGGATAAGCTTGCATATTGGTGGTGATACTGGGCTGTCTTACTGGAGCTAGCTCATGACATCCCACTTGCAGGACAACTGGGACAAAAACCTTTGAACAGCTCGTCATCTTCTTTTGACCCTGGATGAGGATCCACTCAGATGCATTCTGTTGATCGTGAATCACCTGCTGGGCCAGTAGTAAGTCATGGGTAAAGTGCAGGGCTCTCCTGCTACCCTTCCTAGTGATGATAACTCCCTTTAAGAGTGTGGAAATTGATATCATTGGACCTCTGGAACTCAAGCCAGCCCTAGGCAAGAGGTTCATACTGGTATTGGTGGACGAGTTCCACCACTGTCAACAGCTCCAGGCTGATTTATTTAATCTTGGATGGAGGTATGAATATGTAGCCACCTACTGGAAAGATATGCTATACATGATATAAGTTGGCTATACTGTATTTAGACCTATAGATGTTAACTTGCAAGTTATGATGCAAGATAATACGTTACTGATTATAGATAAATTGCATCTTGGATTGTATCTTGGTGTGAACTCTGGACTTTTGCTCTCTGAACACTGAAACTGTATTGTCTACAACACTGTTTCTTAACCTGTGGTCCGGGGACCTCAGGGGGTACGTAAAGTCTACTCAGGGGGTCGATTACTGCATGGAAAATACTATTAACAGATTAATAAAGTGTATTTAGATAAAGAGCAAAATGTAAAATTTGAAATTTTAATAATGTTCTGTAAATGTGAAGGAATTTGAAATATGAGGCTAAAAATTGCTAATATCCTCAGACTGACTCGTGGGAGTAGTCCAAGTATATCGAACAGAACTTGCTATGGATGATGAGTGGTCTCAGGTTGGGTGTAAAACCTCTTACACCTTCTCATTGCAATTAAAATTTTGATTTTCAAAATTTGTTTATAAATGAAATAATATATTTGATGATGTGTATTTATTTGATGAATGCTTGTTTCTGTATTTTGTTCTGTATTAATTTACCTTTCAAATCATTGAAAATACTTAGGCCGTGGTCCCTGGCTTCCAGTAATGACTCAGTGGGGGGGGTGGGTGGTCATCAGATTTCAATAATTATTCAGTGGGGGTACTTGGTTCTATTAAGGATTAAGTGGGGCTCCACAGAAATCAAAAGGGTAAAGAACCACTGGTTTACACTATAGTCACGTTTCTAAATGGTGTTGTATTGTGATATGTGCTCTTTGTGTTGGAATGCTAAGCAAAAGTTTTTAAAATGTTAAAAATTGTTTAAAAAAATAAATAAAAATCCAGTGAGATCATTAGGGAAGGCTATAGTTATTACAGGAGGGTGATAATTAAGACTGTTTTTTCAGTTTGTCATTATCCCCACGCCCTACATCCTTGTCAGAGCTATTAGTATTGAAGATTGCAGGTAAATAATAAGAGCATTGTTCCTAAGTCCAACATCCTCATCCCAGTCATTACTATTGAGGTATATAAGCACTGATGGCCGTCAAATTTTACAGATGTAGTCAAGGAGCACTACTACATCCTACTAAAGGATGTCAAGGTTGGAAGTGTGTGACTTGGTGACCTAATAGATTCTGACTTCAGATCTAGCACTGATGTGTGGATAAAATACAGCCATATCACAGGAGGTCGGTATATATTTTGTTTAGACTAGGGATTTCCCAACAAGGTTACATCTTGTGAAAACAAAACGGTTAAGAAAGGACGACTCCGCTTTGAAGGGAGTGGGAGCGCTACCCACTTGCTTTTTGTCTTATTCAAATACACTTCCATTCTATCTAGGTGTCTACAACCTCTCTTTCAGACTTACGGGATTTGTAGTAATACAGATGCAACAGAGCTATGTTATAGGATAGTTTTTCATTAAACAATTTTGTTTTAATAACATTGGAGAGTTTTTTCTTTGCACAAAAGTCGTAAAAAGTCACAAGGACAGTTCCAGGCTGTAAAGTTGGATCTGGAGGTTGAGAAAGGACCCCGTTCTCATGAGTGATAGTTACATCCCCTTGAGGTGTACGAAGCACATAGTCTCCAATCAATTTCACAATCACAGTGATGGTATCTCAATTACCCTAGTTTTTTAGGTCGAAGCCTACCAGGCGGCACAGAAGTCTGTTTTTCTAAAGACATCTTTGGGGCATTCAGAAAGTCTTCCTGTGTACGCATTCCACCTGTTGCTTACCATTGGCTCTGTGGTTTGTACCTTAAATGCTCTGGTTTTCTGTTTGCTGTTTTTTTTTGTTTTAGGCTTTCCAGTGTGAATTTGCCAATGAGCAAAGCCTTTTCACACCAGCTCCCTTTGTAGTCTTCCTTGAGTGCTCCTTTCTGTAAACAGGCTTGTAAATCTTGTTCTTATCTTGCCACATTTGCTATGCATTCAAAACAGAGGTCTTTGTCTCCGAGCTTGGTGTTTTCTTTCTCTGACTTCAAAATGAGAAGATTTATGTGACAATCTTGCTGGCTACTGGGGGTAGGGAAAGTTTTTTTTTTTCTTCCCTTTTTCTAGTGCACAACATTTAAATGAACTGTGTAAGTATTTCAGAGTTGTATCAGAATTAGGAATGCACGAATGAAGCAAATTTTTTAAATTCTGTTGTGCGTTGGAAACAAATATTTTTAATATGATCACAACAAATCAAAAAACTAGGTGATGCCATTCATGCAGATTATCGCTTGTGTGCTGTACAATTTTCTTAGTAAAACTGTATGTTTTGCAAATGTAATGGTCATTTCAATTGAAAATGTGTTGTCTGTAGTGCCAGTGCACTGCACACCTTGCATACTCCACTTTATGCTGTTCCACTCTACTCTGCACCACTCCACACTACATCACTCAACTCTGCACCATTTAACTTTACACCAAACTATGCCACTGCACTCTACTCCACTCTGGACCACTGCACTCTGACACTTTACTCTGTGCTGGTCTGCTCTACACCACTCTACTCCAGGCGTGGAAAATCATAAAAATGTTACTAGACCTGCAGGTCGAGTAACTTGAATAATTTACTCGACCTAACTGTAATGTACTTGACCTGTAAAAGGGTCTCCAATTGTATGATTCTAGGCAAATAGTTTAGAGTCGCCTTTTTCTTCATTCTCACATAGGATTGCACCTTCAGATATGTGACCTCAGCATTTCTGCTGTACATAAAAACCTCTTTTGTTTGATTAAGCGGACTTAAGTTTGCTGCATGTATCACAAGAATCTACCACGCATATAGGAGACACATGACCCATGACATGCTTTTAGTTTACTAATAGCATTGCCATCAGAGCAGGAGTGTTTCTTAGCTTGTTTAAACACTCACTTAAAAAAAAATATATTACTAAACCATGATGTGGTAACATACTGTCATCTACACAGTAAATTTCCAAGAAATGTCCAAAAACCTTACCAGTAACTTGCAGCTTTACTGATAAAACTATATAGTGTATTAACAATCTGTGAAAATTGTTTCAGAAAACATATCCTTTGCACATCAACACGTAAAGTATTCTGATTTGTTTTCATCCTATTAAGATATTTTTTCATCACACAGAAATACAAAAAATGTTTTTTGACAACTACTGATATATATATATTTTAAAATTTTGACTTAGTCATTTACATGTTGTGTGTTAGGAACAACCTGACACCCTGTAGCCTTTTATTTCACACTCTAAACAGCAGGTCAGACAGTTCACCTCCCAAAATCCTGTAACTCTGCAGTCAGAAGGAACATTAATTGTAAGACAAACTGACTTTTGACCTCTGTCTGTGAATACAGAGCAAAGGTGACATACAACAATAAGATTTAAAGGCATCTTTTATTGCAGCTCCACTTCCTGACTGAACAGAACAGAACACCTGTTCTTTGTCAACTGCTAGAAGGGGCAAGTAAGTCCTAAAAATAGCTCAACCTGATCCAATATGACTCGCCATAGCAAGTGGTTGTGTAGATTTTTCGAGTTCTTAATGCACTCTACACCATTCTATATATGACTGCACTCTTCGCCACTGCACTTTACACCACTCTAGTCTAGGATACCCCAGTCTACCCTGTACACCTCCACTCTACGCCACTCTGCAACACTACACTCTGCACACTATGCTAATACAGTCTATGCCACTTCACTCAAACAGTCTACTGTAAGCCACTGCACTCTGTGACTGCTCTCTATGCCACTCTACTCTGCGCCCCTCCACTCTATGCCACTGCACTTAGACCACTGCACTCTGCAGCACTGCATTCCCCACCACTGAACTCTGCGCAGCTCTACTCTGCACTACAGCACTCAGTGCTACTCTACATCACTGTACTGAATGCCACTGCCTCACTCCACTCTGCACCACTCTACACCACTGCGCACTGCCACTGTTCTCTACACCACTATATTCTGCACCGCTCCACTAGAATGTGCACCACTCTTATCTGCATTACTACATTGTACGCCACTGCATTATACGCTGCTGCTGCATTCTATGCCACTGTACTCTGACACTATTCTCTTCAGCACTCTATGCACATGCACTCTACGCCACTGTACTCTGCCTCACTCCACTCTATGCCATTGCACTTTGCAGCACTCCACTGTATGCCACTGCACTCTACGCCACTATAATCTACTTATACTCTACTCCACTTTTCTCTGTATTGCTCAACTCAACTGTATGCTGCGCCACTCCTCTCTGCGCCAATGAAGTCTTCAGCACTATTCCAATGCACTCGACACCAGCTCACTTTACTTTATTTCACTGTACTGTATGCCACTCTATCTGATTCCACTCTATGCCACTCCAGTACACAACACTTTATATCACTCCACTCCATGATACACTCCTCTATGCCACTAGCTTTTAGCGATGCTGAAAATCAGCTAGGCTGGTGTACAAAATGGCTACAACTCTTTGGCAAAGCCAATAGATCAGGCATAGGCGAGACCTATTGGTTTTGCCAATGTTTGTCTCTCTTTGCTCCAGTACTCCCACCAATCAGAGATTGCATGTTGTGACATGTTATCGAGGTAATCGTGCTTAGACTTTCTTACCAACAAGTCTCTGGAGAGCTAATTTAGTTGTACAGTTGTTCGAGAAATAGAACAATCAACTAAGGAATTCTTACTTGCTCGAGCAACTTGAAAAAGTGTTAGGCTAGCACATTCATAAGCTAAAATCTGAAGCACTAGTAACATTTATCCACAAACTATATTTGGAATACCTCGTGAAAATGTTTTGCCTGACATGGAATGAGACATGATTAAAGTATCTAGGTATCTACCGCACAAGAAAGCTCTAAAGTGGTGTCTAGCCAACTGTCCACACTGGAATAATCAACTGTTAGAGGATTTAAGAAGGTGGAGCACCATTTTTTATGGCTTCGGTGAGTACATCTTCTCCAAATTAATGTCCTCTTCTCAGCTCTTGTGTCTTTTTTTAATCCCTCCCGATCCCAAAAGCCTAACTAATAAAAATCCAGGATAAGCTAATATAAATTACACTGGTGGGTGAAAAGGCAAGAGTCAATAAAAGGATACACATGACATAAAGGAAGAGGGGTGGCTTGGCATGTCAAGTTATACTCAAGTTCCACCTGGCAGTCCCTTACAGATGATTTCAAAACTGACTACCAGGGACACAAAGAGAAGATGGCTGCTAAAGGAACGAGCAATTGTGGGAAGAACACTATGGGATTTGGCCCAGTTAGAAAATGGGCAAAGGCAAAAGAATGCAAACACACCATCCCTGGGAAAAACATAATTGGAGATTTGGGGTGAAGTATCCAGAATCTATTCCTAATGACGTTTCCTTCACCCAGTACACCTGTTAAAGACAATCCAGCATTCACCTTGGCTATAAAGGACAGAACCTTTATGCAAACTTAAGTGGGATGTCGATTTTGTAGGGTTGAGTGAGTGGAGCAGGTTTGTACTGATGCTGCCATCAAGCTACTTATGTTGCCTTCCGACAGTTGCGCAATGTTATGTCTTAGAGGCAAATGAAGGCGTCTCTGTCACATATCCCCTCATGACCAATAGTCATTGCCAGTAAACCATTATGGCTGTCAGAGGTTAGGAGGCTGGAACACAAAGTACAGGTAGCTGGTGATGTGGACACATCAAATATGATGCCATTGCCCTGCCCAAAGTGCTGATTAGGGGTGAGCGGAGCTCGCAGAGTTACATGAAAATTCCACCAGATTCCGTGGAGTTTCACGAATGGGTAGAAATCAGTGCGTCACATTGCTCGTGCTGATTTTTTAGCACCAGGAGCTTGTTCAGTGCTAAAAAAATCTGTGTGAACGGCACCAGATGGCGTGCCAGAGGGTGCGGCATCTTGAGTTGATTTTCTACTCGAGTGGCAGCTTTGTCACTGTGCTGCTGTGAGCAGTTGTGACCACCTGTGTTGGGAAAATCTCGTCAGGTGCCCTGCTACTGCCTAAAAATCGTGCTAGGAGATGCCAATTCACACTTGTCAACTTACCGTTGGCAAGCCTCATGTGAGAAAAAAATTCAGCCACACGAGGGTTGGGTGAATTTGGACAGTACTCTGCCTTACAAGCCTAACGCAGAGTGGCTAAAATTCCGCCGGCGGAGCAGAATTTATCACTCATCCTTTATGCTGATACTGCTATTGTTTTAATACCGAAGACAAGCCAGTTGACCCTGAATTCCTTACCAATGCACCCTTTCATTATCCCATAAACAGAAATTAATGTATCAATTACTGAGATTTCAGAAGGTGTCTCTTTTCCAGCTATTTTATTTTAGACAGGCAGCAGAGTTGGAATTTGAAACTGGTCACTGAGTGACTGCTTCCTGTCTACTGCATGCTGTTGCACATCCCAAATACATTTTCCCCACTTTCAGAATGCTGCAGGAGTGGGGTGAAAAGAGTTGTATTCCAGGACAGTGTGTTGATGCTTTTCATCTTAAAAAAAAAAGTAAAAAACAATTTAATTTTAGGTAGAGATGCCACTCATTTGTTGGACCAAGTTAACTTGTAAATAGAGAAGACCAGTGCTTAATTTGTAAATCAATATGTGCCGGTGCCCAAAGCCCTCTTAAAAACGGGGTTGCTGCATTTAAATGCATGAGCATTGAATACTGAGGAGGTGTAATCCAGAAGCCATCTCAGTCCTCTTCAATCCATTTAAAGCCACTCCCTGCCCCTTCAGTTGAGTCTTGCAGCTTTCTGCTTTCTCCCTACGCTCAAATTAAGCACTGGAGAAGACTCTCTGAGGCTTGTGTGGAAATTTTGCCTTAACGCCCAAGTAGGTTTACACATTTTAAAGAGAGATTATGTGTAATGTCAAAATCTGTGAATGCAGTTGATATATTTTTGGAAATATACATGTGTATATATTGACCATTTATTTGCAATTACACCTCTAATTCCTATATTTATTAAAGGGAACGACTGCATAACTCCAGCCTGCATTAAAGAAGAGGAAGGGATCAATCTTGTCACCATTACAGAGGAGGAAGGATATCCGGTCATCATTAAAGAGGAGGAAGAGACGGATTCTGACAGTTTTAAAGAAGTGGAACTGAACTGTGTTGTGGATAGTCGTGATTCGGAGAGAAGTGACCTTGTTGGTCACACAGGTATGTTATTCGTGGTTTTTATTTGCTTACACTTCCCTTCTGCGGCGCTCTGTAGCTCACTGAGCCCTATGCCTGTTAGCAGCATTAGGTCTGTCATTGAGGCCCGACCTCAACTTGCTCCGGACTTTACCAGTACTATAGCTCATTCAACACTCATACTGTAGTTGGTTCGTCACAGATGATGGATTTAACTGGTCATGGCAGGAATTAGAAAGACTAAACAAGAGTTTTTGTAGGATTGCTATTAAAGACCAAACTACCTGAGGCCTTGTACATTTGCTACAGCATCTTCAAGCGTATGTTGCAGATACAGTTCCCTCTTCCCTTCTTGTACACAATGAATTCATGTTTTTTTTTTTTAACCAGCCTACACCTACTATTGCACCTTGCTGTTTAGCCCTAAGCACGAGATAAAAAAAAGTAACCTGGTATGCCAAGCTGTCCTTAAATGGATGGAGTAAATCAAGATTTTTTTTCAACGAATAGTTGAAATTTAGTCATAAAATCATGACAATCACTTCCTTATCCAGGTTTGTATATGCAAACTTTATCACAAACCCCATCTTAGCATCATAATATGATGAACGTTTTGCAGTGACCGACCCTGTCCTAGTAAATTCCTTAAACTTTGTCCAAGTCCCTGTCTGGTCTGCTTTCATGCTGAAAAATACAAAATTCACACAACACACACAGGACAGCAGTCCTCTTGCAGGACTGGCCAGGTAGCACATAAACAAGGCGACCCAACGTTATATTCTCCTGATACTCATAGGATGCAAGATGTAATTTGAATAGCACATACTCCCGCTCTTTGAATCTAGGCAAATGTGAGACAGATCTTAATAACATATAATCTACTCTTGAAGCAGTGCAGGATAAGTAGTGGACAGGGACCCTGTGTTTTCTAACCAACCTGAGTTCACTTTTGGTAATATACGCTATCTTCCTTCAACCCTGTGAAGACCCCTGTAATTGGTAGCAGGCAGGCAGACCCAGATGGTGCTGATACTAACGACTATCCCCCCACTCTTATCTAGATGCTACGCCATGCTCCTAAACCAGAACTCAGGCTACTTGTTCAGCTATATTTCTGTCTAAGGGATGATAACCCACCCCCCCCCCCCCCCCCCCTTCCCCCCCACTCGTCCCAAAATTTGTGTTACTTCAATCTCTCTATTACTTCTTCCAGTGCAGTGTGGAGCACTGCTAAAAGGTTACCGCAGTTCATCTGCTTGAGGCAACACCCTAATTTGTGGCATTAGACACACCATGTGCTTGCTACAAGTTTACTCCTCCTGTGGGGAATATCACAGACGTCTGATAGCCAATATTTTCTTGGTTGATTAGCATTCTTCCTGGAGACGTTTGTTGACTGGTACTTGCAACAGCAATTTTATGTGTGATTGTGTATTTGATGTATTTTTAGGTCGCGCGCACAAGCCCTCCGGCCTATTGTAATCTCTCTGTGGGCTTTCAACCACACACATCACTACCACTCATTCATGAGCTTGCCTTTCAAAAATCCTTTGTTATCATTGGTAAATGCTTCACGTTTGTTCCTCCTTGGGGCAGTTTTGACACCGCCTTGGTCACTGACCCTGTTACATGGATAATTGCACATTTGCCAATAGGTTTGACTGGGAGCGAACTTATTTTTCCTTTTGTGTCTCTCCTTCGTGCTCATGCTCATGGCAGATGTGGTGCTTGAATGGGCGCACTTATGCCAACTATTTTGCTTTTCATTTTCAGTTTATGTGGCAAGAAAAGTCCAGTTAGGAATTTAAAAGCTAATAGTGTTAACTCGAGCAAACGCGAGACCCCCTGAATTGCAAATGCTTGTTCAGGTTTTAGTTGCTTCCTAATCATGTAAACTGTCTCAGTGTGCTGCTTTGCTGTTCGTTTTGGTTGCAAAGTTGCGATGTGAATGTTTATTAACTGTTAAGAGTTCCTTCGCTGACCTTATGTTCTTAATCTTTTAAATGCTGAACACTTTCATTTTGTTGTCTGTGTTATTTTTGTTCCCATATCTGTCAGACTGTATTGCCTTAGCTGAGACAAATAAGATTTACTTTCTGAAACAAAGGCTTTATTTGTAGACCACATACCACAGACAGCACCTAGGCCTAGCAAGCAACCAATGCCTTATGCATTGGCATAATCCTTAAAGTGAAAATATCTTAATTGTAATTGTACCAGTTTGGCGCATCTTTGAAGACACGTCCCTGGCAGTAGCCAGGTGATCGAGTCCAAAGACAAGAATGAAGTCACTTTCTTCTAGCTAACGTCTACAAATTTATTGTTTTGCAAACAAAAATAACTAAAGTAGCAACGGTTTATATCTCGGAGTCAACATTACGTCGCCATGCTGAGCACCTAAAGAGAATAAAAAATACACTGACCTCCATGGTTCTTCCCAGTACCCCCGAATATTATTTTACGCAAGTACTGTAGACTGGTGCATCGTGGGAACATGTGCAGACAGTCCACTGTTGATTTATTGCATTTAAGCCTTTTCACTGTGAAAAGGGATTCATCTAGGGCAGTTTCTGAGATGTCCAATGCAACCAGTGCCTGTGTGTTGTAAAGTAATGATTTAATTGGCTTTTAGCGGATTTTACTAGTTTGTGTAGATCAATGAATGGATGCTTGACAAAACTGTTTGAACTCTGTGCTGCAAGTATTCTTTGCAGACCTTGTACAGCAGGCCTAGCGTCTCTTCTTCAGCCTCTTGTATCATGTTGTTTCATTTAGATATTTCTTTTGATTGCCTCCTCTAGAATGATAACGACATCCACAGTGCCTTCAATATTAATTGAAATGCACCATACCAATACTTAGTGAATTCCAAGGTGACTAATCACCTTTTCTGAGGACACAATGCCTTCTCTCCTGCCTGTCTGTAAACACTGCAAAACCTTCAGTAGTTTACAAAATAAAATCAGCTAGACACCCTGCAGTACTTGCAAAATCAATCAATCAGAATTTGTAAAGTGCAGCACTGTCACCCCGGGGGGGAGTGTATCTTGGCAGTGGGCTATGAGGTTTCCATCGAAGAGCCAGGTCTCGAGTTTCTTTCTGAAGTCCGCAAGGGAGGGTGCTCTTTGGAGGTGGAGTGGCAGGATGTTCCAGATCTTGGCGACGATTTAGGAGACTGAACTGCCACCGCTGCGGCTGCAACGGGTTTGGGATATGTGTTTGAGTGCAAGTGAGGAGGAGTGCAGGTGTCTGGCAGGTTGATGGGAGTTGAGTCGATGGTTGATGTAGGCCAGTCCTTGATCGTGTAAGGCCTTGTAGTCATGTGTGAGGATCCTAAACTGGCATCTCTTCTGGATGGGGAGGCAGGGGAGTTTTCTGAGGTGGGGAAGAGATGTGGAACTGTTTGGGGAGGTCCAGGATGAGTCTGGCTGCTGCATTCTGTTTGGTCTGAGGTCTTTTGAGGAGCAGGGTGAAGATGCCGACATAGAGTGCATTGCCATAATCGAGGGGGCTGGTGACTAGGGCCTGGGTGATGGTTTTCCTGGTGCTAACTGGTATCCATCTGAAGATTCTATGGAGCATGCGGAGGGTGTGGAACTAGGAGAAGGTGACTCAGTTGATCTGTTGCTTCATTGACAGTTCGCTGTTGAGGATGATGCTGAGGTTGCATGTGGTCTGTTGACGGAGTGGGTCAGAGTAGCCAGCTGTGGTCTCATATGGATGTGTTTCTCCCAAAGATCAGTACTTCAGGTTTGTCTGAATTGAGTTTCATGCTGTATATGATGTTCTTGGGTTCGGAAGTGAAGGGAGGCAGCCGGATGCTCTGAGCACGTCAGGAAGGAGACGATCCATCTGAAGGCGTTCTCTTGAATTCCGATGTTGTGGAGTCTGATGATTAGGGTTTGGTGGGACAGTGTTGAAAGCAGCTGAGAGGTCGAGGAGTATCAGGGCACTGGTCTCCCCACGATCTCGTCTGTGGCTGCAATGAGTGCTGTGGTTGGCGCAAAATCCTGATTGGGAGGTGTCAAGCAGGTTGTTTTTTTTCTAAGTATTCGGTGAGTTGTTGATTGCTGACCTTCTCAAGAACTTTAGCGGGGTAAGGGAGCAGAGAAATCGGTCGATAAGTTTTTAGTTTGCTGCGTTCAGTGGATAGTTTCTTTAGGAGGGGTCTGATTTCTGCGTGTTGCCATTTGTCCGGTAAGACCTCTGTGGTAAAGGAGGTGTTGAGGATGCCGGAAGGTCTGTGCTGCTGTGATTGGATCCAAGTTTGAGGATGCAGTGGGGGCATGGGTCGGTTGGTGCTCCGGAGTGGTTGGTTGACATGATGGTCGATGTGGATTGTGCGGTGTCCATGTGGTGATCATCCGGTTGGTGTGCGTTGGTTGGTCGTGGCTGCTGAGGTTGTGAACTGTGGACTGTAGATTGGGGGTCGAAGATGTTGTAGATGGTGGCAATGTTGCTGTGAAAATAGTCCCAAGAGGGTGTCACAGAGTTCTTGGGACAGGTGGGTTGTGTTCTCTGTGGCTGCCGGGTTGGAGTATTTTTTGACTCTTTTACATAGTTCTTTTGTGTAGTTGGCTACTGTGTCAATGCGGGCTGTGGTGGCTGCTCTCTTGTCCTCCTTGTTTTGCTGGTGGTAGTTGCTATGGGCTGATTTGTAGGCAGCTCTGTCGGAAGGGTTCCTGGTGGATCGCCATTGTTTCTTGAGTTGATGGCAGCTGCACTTGGTGGTTTTGAGCTCTGGGGTATAGTAACGGGCTTGCCTGTGGTTTTGTTGGTTCTGGCTAGCTTCAGCAGGACAACTCTGTAGATGCATTTGGTGATCCAGGTGGAAAAGTTCTGGACAGCCTGTTCTAGGTCTGATGAGACCTTGGGTTGGGAGGTGCAGAGTGGCTGAGTCCACTGTGCCTCTGTTACCATGCTCCATCTGCTGTAGTTGGAACGGTGGTGCTTGATGATGGTATGCTGGGCACTGGTGATGGTGAAATGATCAATGATGTGGTCGAACCATGTGAGTTCTGTGACGTGGCTGAATTTGACTCTGTCGCTGGAGGCTAAGATGGGGTCGAGTGTGTCTCTGGCTTTGTGCGTGAGTTTGGTGATCAGTTGGGCAAGGCCGATATTGCTCATGTTCTCCAGGAGAGTGGTGGAGTTGGCGTTGTTAAGGTCGTCTGTGGAAATTTAGGTCACTTAGTAGGATGTAGTGGCTGCAGTCGATGGCAAGTGAGATGATGATGATGGAGATGAAGTCGCAGAAGGTCGGTCAAGGTCCCGGGGTCTCTGTAAGAGAGTGCCTTTTACTGTTGTCTTGGCGTCGGTTTGTAGCTGGAAGTTGCGGTAAACCATGAGAGGTGTGGGGTCATCATTGGTAACGATGCATCGGATGGTATCCTTGAAGAAGATGGCGATGACTCCTCCGTGTTTGTTGGGGCAGTCTTGGTGTATCATCTTGTAGTCGTCTAGTGTTGTGGCTATGTCGGGGTTCAAGGAGGGGTTAAGTCAGGTTTTGATGCTGAAGGCTATGTTGAGGGAGAGGGAGGTGATCGTGTCCCAGACATCCGTTGCATGTTTGCATTGGGATTGAGCATTGAGCAAGATGCACTGGAGTGGTTTTGGGTCGTTCAGGTTCATCGTTGTCTTCCAGGTGAGTGCGGAGCGGGATCCAGTGTGGGCTGGCAGCTCTGCTTTGCAGGAGAAGCAGCAGTGTTGGCAGGTGACAGGTCCTTCAGTTTGCTCGAGGGGAGGAGGAGCAGCAGTTTCTCTTTGCGGTGTCCGGAGTCCATGGCCAGGAGCTACTCAGCGGAGTAGCAGCGGGTGGCGGGAATGCCAGGGTTCCTGGTGCTGGGCGCGGTCCTGGCACAGACACCACGGACAGGCTTGCGTTTAGCACTGGTGATTTGGCCCCGCTGCAACCTCCATTAAGTAGGTCCTGAGGGGAGGGAGGGGTGCTGGGTGGTGGGATGCGGGAGAAGGGAAAAAACGTCACGAAGCGGGCAGTGGAGGAAAAAGCAGAAATGAAAGGCAAAAGCTCAAAGTAAGCAGCAGAATTGGAAGGCAGAAAGTGGTAGAAATGAAAGGCAAAGCTCAGAGAAAGAGGCAGAGGTGAAAGGGAGAAACAGCAGAATGCAGGAACAGCAGAAATGAGAGGCAGAAAGTGACATAAATGAAAGGCAAAGCTCAGAGAAAGAGACAGATCTGAAAGGCAGAAACAGCAGAAATGAAAGCAGATGGGGCAGAAATGAGAGGCAAAAAAGCTTGGAGAAAATTAAAGGCAAGGATCTAAGAGAGGTTGCACAGAAGGCAGCAGCGAGAGTGTGGGTGAGCGAGCTGCGGCAAATGGTCAGGAGACCTGTCGCAGGGGAGCTGGTATAGGACCTGCTCACCTGCTACAGAATGGTGAACTGAAATTTACAATAGTAAAGAATATTATTATTATTTTTTTTTCTTTTTTTTTCTTACACCATACCAGAGCTTTTGACAGCTCATCACCTTGTGCCTTACTCTTTTGCATTATTTTTTGTGGGTGAAAATGTATAAATACATTCATTATTTGCTTACGGAGGAACCACCTCAGTCTGACAGTATGCGTCCTCTGGGATACCGGACTCCTAGTCTTGATGCCCTACACAGTCTTGCATGACAGCTAATGGCCTCTGGGTCCCATAATCAATACTATACAAAGGGATGAAACGATGTTCTCAAAGATGTAATTTTGGAAAGATTGTCATGTTAGTTTTTTTTTTTTTTTTATCTCTCAAATATGTATACGTTTATATTTATGATGGGTGTTTTTACTATATATGGTTTTTATTGGTATATTAATAATGTATTGGTGATTATTTGTTGTAATGGATGAATTTTTTTCATACCGAATAAAGTTTCTCTCTCTCTGTCATATTAGTTTAACGCCTTCTATAAGTGAGAATGGTAGCTTGACCAATTTGTGGGTGGCTTCACTTGGCCTATTGCCTCGTATAATTTTCTTGGACTAGGTCATGTAATTTGGAGGTTACTCATTTTACCTAGATATCGCAAACTTTGTTTGAAGGATGAACACTGATATGCACCATTCTGTACCATCGGCTTTGATTTGATTTTATTAAACATGTACTTTGATATCTTGGTTCAATCAAAAGTAACTTTATTTCGGCTAAAAGCCATAAAAGTAAACAATAGAACACCCTATCATAATTGAGCAAGATAAATAAGTTATAAGATCACATAGTTATTGAAAACAGTACAAAACAACTATTTTTCTTAAAATCTAAAAATCCTAAAATATTAAATATTCAATTATTAGGCCACTATGTCTTAACTCCAAACAGTTAAAACTTGTTGTGCTAAATAAATATAATCTAATACCACTATGTTAAAACACGCAATTATAGCAATTCTCTGGTTCTTATAGCCCATGCACTTTGCAGGAATCTTGCAACTGAAAAAACTATTTTGTCATTTGTGTCAGTTGACAAAAAGCGTAATGCTGTATTCCATTCCTTAATCCCCACTGACCTACATAACAGAGCAATCCACTTCTTCCTAGGTACCAAATATATAGGGCAAAAAAACATAAAATGCGCGAGTGACTCTATTGTCTTTTGACAATAATGACAGAATATTGCGTTACTATCCTCCGCTTTCCATCGCGCTGTAGATGTCTTGAGCGGAGGATCCCTAGTCTGATTTTGATAAAAAGCGTTTTAGTATAGGGAGGATTTACATTGTCCATATAGGCCGCAAATTTGTGGCTACATTTATGGTCTAGGAACTGTAGGGTCCGACTGCCTTGCTTTTTAGACCAGGTTTGAACCAAAATATTCTCCCAGTAATACCTTTTTACACGCTCTTTTACTTCCTTGGTCAAATTATGAGGAGTACTCCTCCATCTTGAGGAGTTTACACATATCTCTGATGTGTCTAAACCAAGGGATCTTTAATGCACAATCACCTACAAGAAACTCATCTAATGCTACATGGAGGGTTGACAAGTTCTCCGAAGTCCAAAGACGAACCCAATACATGAGTGGTCTTAATGCAATTTCGTTATGGATCTCGTTTAAGGCTAGGTCAAATCTAAGGGGGGGTGAGAGGGGTACACATCGGAAGCCGCAAGAAATTCCGTATGAGACGGTTTTCTACCGTAGTCAAACACCTAGAGTTAGTGTATCCCCAGAGCTCAGCGCCATAGATTGAAGCTGCAACTGCTGCTGCTTTATAGACAGTAATGGCAGGTGATATCTCCCCTTCCAAGGTATTGGCAATTTTCCTCCCTATCGCTGTTGACCTCTGCCTGAGCACTTTCAGACTCTTCCCAATCTGCGCCAACCAGTGTTGGTCATCACTTAGCCTGATCCTCAGATAGTCAAATTGGCTGACTCCCTCCACTGGTTGGCCTGCTATGGTCATTCTCCTCCTAAACGATTTATGGGGGTTAAAAGCCATGAACCATTTTGTTGGATTTATTTCAAGACCTCTGGTAAAACAGAAGTTATAAAAAGCATCCAGTTCATTTTGCAAGCCCATGGGTGTTCTCGAGATTAATAAAGTGTCATCAGCAAACATTAAAATGGGGACATGGGATCCAGCTAGTCTTGGGGCATCATGGTTATAGTGTAGCAGTTGGTCTGCCGCACCATTAATGTAAAGATTAAACAATGTTGGTGCCAAAATGCACCCCTGCCTAACCCCCCCATTGACAGGTATAGTTTCCGTTAGATCGCCACTTTGTGACCAATGTACTTGAGCGTAAGTCCCTTCATGTCGGTACCTAATCAATCTTAGTAATTCTCCATCAAGTTGGTAGCTCTCCATGACATTCCATAATAGATCCCGAGGTACCATGTCAAAGGCAGCTTTTAAATCAATAAAGGCTACATATAGATGGCTCTTATTAAGTGTCAAGTATTTCCCGCAGAGAAGGTTAAACCTGAATACCTGATCTATTGTACTCATTCCTTTTCTAAAACCTGTCTGGAAGTCGGAGAGAATATGAGAATCCTCTATCCAAGTCTGTAGTCTGTTCAGTACCTGCTTGCTAAATATCTTTTGACTAACATCAATTAGGCTAATAGGCCTATAATTGGATGCTTGTTCCCTTGGCCCTTTCTTATAAATAGGGACTATGATTTCTCCTTGCCACGTGGTAGGAAGTCAACCCCCCTCAGTATCTCGTTGCTGAGCGCATTTAGATACAGAGACCAAGTTGTCGGTCGGGACAAATATAAATCACCTGGGATGCCATCAAGACCAGGGGCCTTCCCTTTCCGTATTGATCGAAGAGCCAGAGTTGTTTCTTTTAGGGAGAAAAGATCCAGGTTGAATTTGGGTGATATAACTCTCCCGTTCATAGAAGTATTGGCAGAAGGTTCATTAGATTTTGAAGAAGGAATAGTGGTGCTACTAGTTTGAGGTTTTCTGTATACATTTTTAAAATACGTCACCCACGTTTCAGGCTGGATTACGGGAAAGTTCTCCACACCTTGATAACTACTTTTGTCTGCCACTAATTTCCAGAATAAGTTAAAATCGTTCTCATAAAGTGCATCAACCATCCTATTCCAATATTTAGTTACCCACTTTTTTTTTGCGTTTTTAAGTACCACTTTGTATGCAGCCCTGAATTTTCGAATTGCTCGGCAGTTCCCTGCCCTAAGTGCTCCCAATAGCTATATTTTAGCCAGACGGCAGGAGTTAGAGAACCACCTCCATGTTCTAGTCCCAGTCTCTATTCGCCTCCTTGCTATTTGAAAATGTGGTTTTAGCCGGGTAATCAAGATACTATGCAGATTGATCAAATCCACCCGTATCGTATTTATATGCTTCAGTGGGGAGAGCGTTGTTACAACTATTCTATAAATTAATAGCTGGAAGTTTACATCATTCTCCACCCAATCCCATTTCACATTTTTATAATCATTGGTCGTAGTTAAGACACTACTTTGGGCCCATGTTGTCAATGATTTACAACTAAATAGAATAGTAGAAAAGGTGGTACTCAGAGCTTGATGGTAACTGTCATAACGAGGGAGAACAACCATGTCAATAAGAGATTTCCAGAGAGCGTCATCTACTAAAACATAGTCTAGATGGCTAGAGTATAGACCTCTCCTATATGTAGGGGACGCCGGGGTGTCTGATCTGGTGTTTCCATTTACTATTCTTAATCCCTTTATTTTTATTAAATCTTCAAGTAGGTCTAATGCTCCTCCTTCTTTCTTAGATATAACTTGCACCGGCCCAGATCTATCCCATGGATCTGCTACCTGGATTCCTCTTTGCTGGTTGTCGTCTCTGCAATTTAATTGCATATTAAAATCTCCTGCGACAATTAAACCCCGCCCTCAGGGAAGACAATTAAGAAAGTCTGTTAGCATACTCATCAGAACAGTCTGCTTACTTTGGATACTCGGTCTGACGTATATATTTACAATTATTATACTAACAGGACCTCTGGTGGTACTTATTTCAACCTCAACAGCTAGTAGATCCCTTGTAGGGGTTGCTAGTTCCTTCACCTTAGGGAACAAATCATGTTTTAGCCAGATTATCAAACCCCCTGAGGCCCTGCCAGATGGTGATGGAGGCGCGGTCTTCTGGAAGGTCCAATAACCTTCTCTGTTAATTGCAGATGAAGCCCATGTCTCCTGCAGTAAAATAATATGGTTTGATCTATGAAACTGCACCAGTCAGGGTTGCTGTTTTCTGAAGCAGCCCTGCCACGTTCCAAGATAAAAACCTGATCGGTAGTTCAAAACCATCCCCCATATCGGACGGCTTTTCTCTAGTCTCATTTAGACAAGGCGTTGCTCCCACATCCTTCTCCTTTAGTACATCACTGCAGTATACTTTTGACTCCACTCCCAGGGTGTATGGTATCTGGTTACTTAACATAAAGGGATCGTGACTGGGTATACCGTCTCTCCCAGCCTTCACCGTGGGGGCTTCACGTCAGTCTATGGCTGAAGTTGGGCTGTTCATTTGATCCCTTCTATTGGTACATGTATCCTGAGCCGCTGGGATGTTATTTCTCTCTTGAAAACCCAGATTTGTCAGTGATTGAGGGAGTTTATGGGTAAGTGACACTTGGGATGAAGCACCGGGTCTCACTCTTACATCAAGTGCCAGAAGGCCCTTAACTAGGCTCTGGCTGATCAGTTTTAACCCTATAAAATCTGTTGTCAGTCCTACTCTTGTATATCTCTGTGCGGTGACTGTCATCCCTTATAATAGAGCTGCACTTCTTTGTCCCCCTTATCCAATGGATTACTTTATTTTTTAGAGAATCCCCTTGCTCTCGTTGACCATTACTTAGCTTGGGACATTTATCATGTATATATCGTAATCACTATGTCTGATCTGGCTTGAGGGGGCATTTCTCATAGGACATGTAGACCTCTTATCTAAGGGTTCATTTCCGTGCACCTCACAGTTGGCCCCCTTATTCAAGATTTTGTCGCATTTGTTAGAGGTGCCCACTACAGGAGGTACGCTATCGCCCCCGTGAATAATCCGCACTTCAGCCCTTTTATCCCTACACCTCCCTGTCATGGATGTTTCAGCTAATAAGGTTGGCTTCGCCAGGGAGTTAGAGTCAGATTTTAATGATGACTGCCATATATCTCCAATTACTGCTAATATGCCCTCCAACTTCTCATATATCATATGGCTAAAGGATGTAAGGTACTCCCTAATTCTCAGAATTTCAGCTGTTATCTGTACTAGCTGTAATTCAGCAGGCTGCTCCTTCTGGATAGCTGAGGATGGTATTATCTCCTCTGTTCCCCTTGGCATAATCTTCTCTGATTCAAGTGGCGCCAATAGGGCAAGAGGTGAAAAACGGTTATTACAATTTATAAGGGGGGACACACCATCCTGCCGACTGGGCACGCTTGGTTTAGGGCTCTCTATTAGGTTGCATGGGTTTTCTAACCTATTAGATTCTAAGTTAGAACCCTGAGATATGGATGTCTGTGACTCTACTCACAGGGGCAAAGAAGGATTTTATGTCATTCGTGGTAGCAGTAACATCTTTCCTACAGGGTTTTGAGGGTTTAGTAGCTAACAAACTCTCCACTTCCTCTATAAGATCGTCAATTTGAGTCAGTGTACAGTTCTCGGCAGCATGTCTGGGTACTTTCTTTGCACCTCCCTGCTCGTTGGGATTGCTACTAGCTTTCCTCTTTCCCATTTGGTAGGTTGTTGGGATCCTCAGATTTGTTGTAAAAAAAAGGGGGGGGGGGAAGGGAGAAGAAGGGTATAAATACAACGACAGATATAATTCAAAATCCAACCTGGTAGCAAAATGCTGCTGATTTAGCTTTTACTTTGTTAAATGCTAAAATGTCAAGTCCCAACACTGGGTGGCGAAGAAGTTATATAAAAAAAAAAACACCAAGACAGTACCTGCAGGCAGCCACACGCCTATGAGCTGCCTAATCCAGAGTCTTTAGAGGGATGTCGGTGGGGCCTGCCCTGCCTCTTCCTGGCAATGACGGGCAAGGACGGGCCCACCCTTGGCCCGGGCACGTCCCGCGAGCGGGAGCGCAAAACTGTATTTAAAGGGCTCCAGGCCCTAGGGCAGCCCCTCCTCCTCCACAAAGGCGGCAGCAGCAGCATCGCACACGTCTTGGTTAATTCGGAGATAAGTAGAATACAGGGATACTTTTACTCATCATTCAAAAAGAAACAGTTGTCCCGCCCCGGATTTGATGTCATACCTGTTACAGGGACTTCCGTTGACCCCCTGAGAGCCCGCCCCAGAACTGAGGTAGGTGTAGGTGAGTCACGTGGGCTGTGATATTGTGTGATCACGTATTAGTCACGTTCCCTGATCCTGGCCCAAGGGTCTAGGTCTATGTGTTGTGTAAAATGGCAGCCATGCAGGTGTGCGCTGTGTTTCAGTGCCTAAGAGGACAAGTCTGGGCATGTTTATGACTTCATGGTGGTGCGGCTTTAGTGTGCCTCCTCAGAGGGAGGAGCGATGGAGCTACACAGTCCCCACCCGTCCGAGCACTGCATAACCTAGAGGGATTGTACGATGGTGACCTTTTAAAAAAAAAAAAAAAAAAAAAAAAAAAATTTAATCTTAAAGCCCACAGGTACAGAGAAGGTCAAGGAGGGTGTATACAGCCATAGAGCATGACCTTTAAAAAACACAAGTCATAGTTGTCTTAAGGAGGGTAACTGTGTGTAAGGGGCAGATAAGTGAGGCCTGTCCTTCCACGAGGGGGTCTTCATGCCGATATGTAGTTTCTATAGGAGTTGCTACCCACCGCCCCTATTATCTTATCTTGACTGCTTGTTACTGCTTACGGCAAACAATGAACTTTCAACCTATGTTTTTTTGCATGTCAAAGGCCTCATACCTGATTCGCAGATATCAAAGTATAATATACCATGATGATATATGTATCTTCAAGGTGAGTGAACATGGATTTAAAACTGGTAAATCAGTACTTATATGTACTTAACTTCAAGTTTTTTTTCTTCATTTTGTGACATTTAAGCTATGGTATTTTTGTCCTCTATGGTTTGACATACAACCTACTCACTTATGTGACTTTTTGAAATGCGTTTTCCGGATGACAATTTCATGTCTTGAGACAAGGAAGAGTAACTTCCTTTGGAAAAGTGAGACCACTGTGTTTTAGCTGCGAAAGTCTTAAAGTATCAATAGTGCACTGATTATGTGCTATATGACCTTCTAAGCGCTATAACAAGAGGTGTAGTTTTAACCCACGTCTACGGTGTAGAATGTATTTTCTCTGGGAAGATAGAACGCAGACTCAACTCGTAAGGATCCCAACCTGTGACCCCAGGTCAGCTCTCTTCTCTCGTTCCTCTCGCCCCAGACACACACATGCACCTGCAGCAAACGCACTCACCCAACGAGATAACTCACCGTCAGCAGCCACCGCTCACTGCCCCAGCACGTCCTCTGCAGCTCGGTCGGTGGGGGCTCCCACAGCTCGTCCTTTCCTAGAGGTGCTATTTCTTGCTGGCGCCCACCTGCTTGGGTACTGTCCTCACTTTTTGTAATACTAACATCTCTTCCTGGATCCCGAGTGCCTTCTCTTTCTGGTATTTTTTAGTGCACTCACTGACACACTGAGTCTGATTATCCGCACGTTCACACTGCTGCTGGACCACGGACTTCTTCAACTTCACTGAGGAGGTTTCTTCTGGAGTACACAAATATCTTACCTGCGTTTTGATCCATCATTCCTGAACACCTAATTCCGTGAAGGAAAAATTAACTTTCTTAGTGTAACTACATTTGTTTGCCTTTTGCTGATAGTGCCAACAGCAGTTAATGCCTCTTGCTGAGGACTGTGGAGCTGCATTACTGGACTAAATGTTATGTTACATGGCACTTGAAATGCACAACGTTTATCAATAACTCTGGCTCCTAGGGGAACATTACGTTTTTCTGCTGGCATATTTGCTCCCCGTATCTGCAAATCAGTCGGCATATCCATCTCCGCTCCTGATATACATAGCTCCATTTGTTGCACACAGCGCTAATTTACAAATTTTGACCTCTCATGCATACAACTCACCCTGGTGTATTCAGATTTTCTTGCACATTCATTGCTACTGTTCCACATTGCCCTCTCTTTCTGTATGAGCTCTATTAATGGCACATTATGTTATGTCACAGTCTATAGAGCTTAGTCTCTGGTATACTGAGCTCGGCTTGTATACAGAGTTCCCTATTGAGGTCTCTTGATTGAAGCTGTGCTCTCGTTCTGCGCTGAGCTCTCTTCCTGGTATGACGAGCTCTCTTACACTAGCTCAAGCTTTATTACTGATATCCTGACATCTTTCTATATATTGAGCTCTGTGTATCTAGCTCTCTTCTTGCATGTTGAGCTCTCTTTCTGTGTGCTCTTTTGTAATGACATATTGTGCTCTATCACAGCACATTGAACTGTACCACTGTTCGACTGGCCTCAACTAGTATAATTAGCAATCCTGTTGTATGCTGTGCTCTCATTCTTTGGCAAGGTGTGCTGTCCCTGTACATTTTCTGTACACCGGTATACTGACAGCCATTTGTATACTTAGTTTTCTGGTGTTTTTTTTGTGAGTTTTCTTATTGGTATGTTATGCTCTACCAAAGCACACCTAGCTATATGACTGGTATACTGAGCTCTACCTCTACACTGAGCGCCTTGTTACATGTTAAGCCCTCCTAGTAGAAGGTGAGCTCTCATTTTGAGCTGGGTTCTTTTCCTGGCACAGTGAGCTCTCTTGCTACTGTCCAGATATTTTGGTATATATTGAGCTCTGTTGCACGTATACTGAGCTCTCTTCCTGGCACAGTGAGCTCTCTTGCTATTCTCGAGACATTTTACTTTATATTGAGCTCTGTTGCACGTATACTGAGCTTTTTGATACCACACAGAACTTTAATACTGGGTGAGAGAGCATGCTGTCGAAATATATTTTGAGTTGTTCAAAAACATTGGCAAAAGTTTAAAAATGCGGAAGGACAAAACACACAATGGGTTACAACTAAGTCAAAGTAAAGAAATGACACTATTTCTGGAGTTTTAGCACTATCGCCACTGTCAACCATTGTACCCACAGTGCGGCAGAGCCATGAATTTCAGAACTGATCCCTATGCGCACATCTATGCAGGGTCTTGAATGGGAACCCAAAGAGTGCAACTATCTCTTAAGCCAAAGGAACCATTTCCAGAAGCTTACACTGACCTGTCTAATAACATCCACGCTTTCTGCAGAGTTACAACTTATAGTTTCACACAAAATAGAGGTCTTTTATTGATTTCTTATCCTAAATTTGCAGCACCTTTGCTGGCCATGGACAAATGGTTGTCCTGAAAACCAGAACAAGATATGTTTCTGAAACATGTGGATGGCTTGCACACATTATTGTAGCATTTTACCTCTGCCGCCACTTACAAATGGCCATAAGCGTAGCACTAACATGTGACTCCAATTCCGTGGCAGAATTAAGCTATATAAGGTCAGTCCAGGTGAAATATAAGTTTTACTATATTTTCTAACACGTTATAGCTATAATTGACCGGTCAAAAAAAAAGTTAGTTTTGTATTCAACTGATTTAGGTCTATGAACTTGGAAAGTGCTGCAGAGGTTACCAAACACTTGATGTAAAGTGATTAAGTTAGGGCAGCACAAGAGAACGAGAAAGACTTGATGCTTCCCAGGAGAATCAGCCAATTTCAGTCCGTATGTACAGCTTTATTTTACCTCTCCTCACTAGTATTGCTAGTGTGTGGGCTTAACCCATCACTTTCACTAGTACTGCTATTCAGTGGTTCACACCATCAGTTTGAGGGGGTCTCTTTGCCCATTACACAAGCAATTGCTGAATAAATATTAAGTGTATGCAGAAAGACTGGGAGCACTGTGTGAAAATGTGCATAGATTTATTTCACATATAGGTAAAAAATAAATGAAAGAACATGTAAGAGTTCACGTATTCTAATAGGATTTAAGAAGCTTGAAAAGTAGAATTAATCCCAGATTGGAATAGAAAGAGGCAGTTTGACTCCTGTACCTACCAACCTAGGACGATAGTGCCGTCCTACACTTGTTAGGGTAGCATGGCTGCATGAGGTTACCTTGTTGCCGGCTTCTGCTTTTGTGACTCAATACTTATCATACCTGCATGTGTCAAGGACAAAGCAAAAGACTTTGTGGTTGGTCTAAGCACACAACTCTCATGCTCTGGGTCTTGCCCTTGTGAGGTTGCATGGCTTGTTGAAGGGGCATGCCTGATATTAACTGCAGATGAAAAGCCTGGCATCACTGAGACTTCTTATTGAGGCATATGCCCACTTGGTGTATGACCCTTACACACTCACACCAACAGCTGAGAATGCGTACACACCAAAGTCTGGCCACAGAATGTGTCTCTCACGCAGAAACAAATGCAGATGAAGTCATTATTACACTACAACTCATCAAAATTCCAAACTCTTGCGTGATTTAACAACCTGACAATATTTGAACATTTTGTTTTAAAGAAATCCTGTCAAAGCTGTTTGCATATTTTTTATAAAAGCCCCACTGTAGTAAACAGTTGTGGCTTCTTTTTTAATAATAACAAATTGCACATTATGTCCACTGAAACAGATCAAACAAAAACACTTTTCAACAAAGTCAATAAGGATGCTAGGAAGATGATTACCTGCTGAAGAGAACTGTGCTTTGAAAGTCCTACCAGGGTGTCTCAAAATGTAATTGTTCTAAGGATAAATAAATGAGCACCTCGTCTAGAAAATGTGTAAAGTGACTAAACCTCTCAGAGGTGCAATAAGCAAAGTGTAACAAATGCAGATATACGTATTTCATGGAACAGTAGGGCATTGAGAGGATCTAAAGGGTTTGTTTCTCTTTAACCCAACCATGATAGTTCTAGGAAATTACTTAAGTCCTATCTGTCTAATAAGACAACTTTATAAAATTGTTCAATAGGTCAAATTAACCTTATGGCATTCCTCGGCGGCTCTGTTTAAGATGGCTTGATAGTGCCAACACACTTCTTTCAAAGGTATCAGTTGTGCTTAATAATTATTATTTTCTTATTTTTGATTTAATGACATGAATATCAAATCTCTGTAAGATGTGCAGATTCCTGTAAATGCAGTTCCCCGTGTGCACACTCAGTGTTGCTGTTATCTTCAGTGTGGCTTCATGTACAGCAGACCTGTCCAGAAAGGCATAAGCCTGATAGAGAATGGCACTTGGGCTGGTGCCTCGGAAGGACTTGGAAGCAGCAGTAACCCTGCCCCCTCTCCCTCCCCCCACCTCCTCCCGGCTGCCTGCCCAGAAGTACCATGCAGCCTAGGATGTTAGGCTCATTTGGTTTCCTGGGCCAAGCAATGCTGGAAGAAGGTAGAAGTTTAGGTCCGCTGGATGGGGGGGGGGGGAGAGTCTTCCCTTAGACTCTGCACTAGAGGTCTGTTGTCAGATGGTTCCACGGAATTTAGGTTATCAGAGCAAGTCATGCTCCCCAACCCTACACTGTAGGATATCTAAGAGGGGCCATAGGGGCTTTCATGTTTCAGTCTCTAAAACTGAAAATAAAAACATTTGGTGTGGACGAAGGCCCATCGATCCCTTTAAGAAGTCAAAGGCCGACAGCGGGGGCTGGGGGTTATGTAGGAAGCATGGATGAGGTGGGAGCGGGCTGTACTAAACTCTTGCCAAGAAACAGCCCACTGAGTTTCCAAGAGAAGCCAGGATGGCCAGCGTCACTGGGATGTACAGGTAAGGAACTGCCAAATCCTTCAAACTACACTTATCTACACCCGCAACCCTGAGGTTCATCGCTGGTTTAGAGTATGGAATTTGTGAATGCCCCCTGATCCGTGGTACGGTCTGTGATCTTCAGCATTTATCTGGCTTTCACGTCAAAATGTACGTCATCCAGTCCCTCTTTTTGTACAGAAACATTCATTTTATTCATACGTGGCGGGAAAATGCACTTGTTTTACAGTGCTAGGACAAGCACCATACGCGGGAAAAAGTCCTCGGAGGAAATGTCAGTTTTTACCTGTGGCCCATAGTGTAATCCCAGATTTCCTGCTTCACCTCTGTGTGATCTAGGGAAACTCGCTGTATCCTCATTGCTCCTCTGTTTCTTTTGCTGGGAATATGTAAAACGTGAACTACAGCCAGTTTTAACATCAATATTAAAGTAAGACAACTTCACGCAGAAGCACGAAAGGGAAGCAATATATTCTACAGCCACTTTAAAGACACAGACGGGTGAGGTGTATTAATGAACTACAAAGAAAAAGTCACAGTGTGTGGAACCGATTTTAAATTGATAAATGTAATATTGAAAACAGACAGCTTTCTCTTGTGACTTTTCCATAATGGCTGCCAACAGACCGATATGTTATCAGTGTAAACACATTCAACACCACTGGACAGGCTTAGCTCCACCCCATCAGAAACACCCTGTGTTTACCAATAAACAGCTCATTGCCATTTTTACTAACCGACTCTCTCTAAGTGTGCATTTTATTATGACACTTGGTTAGCGCCGCTCTGCACAGTGCATCACCTCGAGAAGCTTTGGTTTATGGTGAAAACACCCATAAACTGTTTCCTTGCCTATAAAGGGATCATACAGGTTTCATGGGGTGTCATGACTTATAACAACGATCTTAAACGAGTGGACTGGTAGATTCATACAACCTAGACAAGTCTCCCTACATGGCCCTCACCATACACTGAATGCGCCACAATGCAATACTGATGTATAACATATTCAGAACAACCAATATAACACACTACAGCACAACACAACGAGCTGCTAGGATAAAACACTTGAGATGCACAGAGGATGTGGCTAGCTGGGTCCTGACATTCCACGCCAAGACCTCTCCTTGGCACGCTCTCTGGACCTAGCACCCTGCTTCTGCCTCTGTGTGGTCCCAGTGCCCACACATCACAGCTAACAATGCATAAAGTTACAACTGGTAGTCTAAAATGCGACTTGTGATTCAGAGATGTGAGTTCGGGGACGCTTTCAAGACTTATCACAAGGACTTCCTGACACCATGTTTTAAAGAAGCGATTACAAAAGCCAGCACAGTACCACCTAAAGGCAACCCCATGTCCGGGGCACAGGCATGAGCTCCTGGGACCCCGGACACCCATCACTACCCTGCGAACATGGCCTTGCGAGGAAGCAGGCGCCCAGATGCAGCATCTGCCGAAAGAGTCATCTGGCCCAGAAGCCAAGTTACCCAAGAGGACTTCCTTTTTCACCTCTGTTTGCAGAAGGCAGCAAGAGGCTTCTTGCGGTTCGCAGGTCACACACGGACCGGACTGATAGTTCACACAGCGGACACTCTCTGTTGTTTCGTATATCATTCCAGAGAATAGGGTGGAGGCCCATGGGGACCACCCCCTTCAGCCAAGGGGTTTCTAGGCACTCGTGACCGGAAACTACCTTGGTAACCAGGACTTGTTCGATTAGAAACGTGCAGGCTTTGGGGTGCAAGGGAAGACGATGTTTTGGGCAAAGTGGCTGGAATGTGTCAGCAGCTAGTACCTGGACACTATTAATAGTGTCAGTCAGTGCCAGGCCCATACACTCGGCCACACACATCCCTCTTTGCAGTGCTATAGAGACTTCGGTGGGCCCGGGGGCCACAGGAGCTCCTGCGTAGCAGTACTTCCCGGCCGTCCACCTTACCAGGGGTCCTGAGGGGAGAGCGGGCTGCAACGGAGGCCAGTCTCGTCGGAGCAGACTGAGCGCCAGGCCCGACTTTCACTTCCCCCAGTGAGCCTGCAGAGGCATCTGCAGTGATACAGCTCAACTAAAAAGAACCCAGAATGCCAGCGAGGGATGGCAACTTCTGCGCCCAGCTCCCTGCCCCGCTCGCTGGGCTGGGGAAGGGCGAGCAGTGCTCCACCCCTTTAGGAAAGGACAAGCCGTGGGAGCCCCCACTGACCGAGCTGCAGAGAGGACGTGCTAGTGCGGTGAGTGGTGCCTGCTGGCTGTGAGTTATCCCGGTGGGCGAGTGCATCTGCTGATAGTGTGTGTTTCTGGGGTAAGAAGAATGAGAGAAGAGAGCTGACATAGGGTCACAGGTTGGGATCCTTACGGGTCGAGTCTGCGTTCCATCTTCCTAAAGAAAATACATTCTACACCATAGACGTACGTTAAAACAACACCTCTTATTACAGTGCTTTAAGGTCAGAACTATGGGCCATATGTACAAACACATTTTTCCATAGACATAGAATGGGTAAAACCCTTTGCTACATCTGGCCCTATATAGCACGTAATCAGTGCAGTATTGATACTTTTAAGACTTTCGCAGATAAAACACAGTGGTCTCACTTTTCCAAGAATGTTACCCTTCCTCGTCTCAAGACATGAAATTGTCATCCGGAAAACACGTTTCAAAAAGTTACATAAGTGAGTAGGTTGTATATCAAACCATTGATGACAGAAATACCATAGCTTAAATGTCATGAAATAAAACAATGTGAAGTTAAGTACATATAAGTACTGATTTACCAGTCTTAACTCCATGTCCACTTACCTTAAAGATACATGTATCATCATGGTATATTATACTTCAATATCTCCTAATCTGGTATGAGGCCTTTGACATGCAAAAAAACATAGGTTGAAAATTAGTGGCTGCTTCTCCGTATGGGCGGAGGAGCTTCGCCATCCCCTTCCACCGTGCCAGCAGTGGCAGCTGCTAAACCTTTTAAAGAAAACTATAATAAACTGCGTTTATTACAGTTTTCTTTATATGGGGCAGGGCCACGGGGGTGACGTGCACTGAGGGGGGAGTGCTCAGCACACCCCCACAGAGCGCATGTGTGTTTGGCCGGTGTTCAGGAATGATGGTTCAAAATGCGGGTAAGATATTTGTGTACTCCAGAAGAAACCTCCTCAGTGAAGTTAAAGAAGTCTGTGGTCCAGCAGCAGTGTGAACGCGCAGATAATCAAACTCAGTGTGTCAGTGAGTGCACTGAAAATACCAGAAAGAGAAGGCACTCGGGATCCAGGAAGAGATGTTAGTATTGCAAAAAGTGAGGACAGTACAGAAGCAGGTGGGTGCTAGCAGGGAACAGCAGCTCTAGGAAAGGACGAGCTGTGGGAGCCCCCACAGACTGAGCTGCAGAGGACGTGCTGGGGCGGTGGGTGGTGGCTGCTGACGCTGAGTTATCTCAGTGGGTGAGCGCGTCTGCTGCAGGTGCGTGTGTGTGTCTGGGGCGAGAGAAACAAGAGAAGAGAGCTGACCTGGGGTCACAGGTTGGGATCCCTACGGGTCGAGTCTGCGTTCCAGGTTCCCAAAGAAAATACATTCTACACCGTAGACGTGCATTAAAACTGCACCTCTTAGTATAGTGCATAGAAGGTCAGTAATATATAGCACGTAATCAGTGCAGTATTGATACTTTAAGACATTTGCAGCTAAAATACAGTGGTGTCACTTTTCTAAAGAAAGTTAACCTTCCTCGTCTCAAGACATTAAATTGTCATCCAGAAAACGCATTTAAAAAAGTTACATAAGTGAGTAGGTTGTAAGTCAAACCATTGAGAACAAAAATACCATAGCTTAAATGTCACAGAATAAAACAAGGTGAAGTTAAGTACATATAAGTACTGATTTACCAGTCTTAACTCCATGTTCACTTACATTAAAGATATATCATCATGGTATGTTATATTTTGATATCTGCGAATCAGGTATGAGGCCTTTAACATGCAAAAAAACATAGGTTGAAAGTTCATTGTTTGCGTAAGCAGTAACAAGCAGTCGAGATAAGATAATAGGGGCGGTGAGTAGCAACTCCTCTGGAAACTACGTATCGGCATGAAGACCGCCCTTGCGAAAGGTCAGGCTTCCCTTTTCTGCCCCTTACACACAGTTATCCTCCTTAAGACAACTATGACTTGTGTTTTTTAAAGGTCATGCTCTATGGCCGTATACACCCTCCTTGACCTTTTCTGTGTCTGTGTGCTTGAAGATTATTACTTTTTTTTTTTAAAAAGGTCACCATCGCTCAATTCCTCTAGGCTGGACAGCGCCGGGGTGGGTGGGGGCTGTGTAGTTCGATCGCTCCTCCCTCTGAGGAGGCACAGTACAGCTGCACCACTGTGACGCCACGAACATGCCCAGATTTGTCCTCTTAGGTGCTGAAACACAGTGCACACCTGCACGGCTGCCATTTTACACAACACATATACCTATACACTAGGGCCAGGACCAGGGTACGTGACTAATAAGTAATTACACAATGTCACAACCCACTTGACTCACCAACACCTACGTCAGTTCCGGGGCAGGCTCTTAGCGGGTCACTGGAAGTCCCGATAACAGATATGATGTCACATCCGGGGCGGGACGACTGTCACTTTTTGGATGACAAATAAAGGTATCCCCTGTATACTACTGAGATATCTTCTTCTAGACAGGGAATGTCTAACTTTAGGTATGATATGAGTTTTGACAAATAGCAGTGTATAATTCCGAATTGTTTTAGAAATCTCCGTACATAAAGGAATTGTTTGTTTACTTCTGCCGCAGCCTACTTGCTCAGGTGTTAGTATATAAATTGAGCTGGTAGGCTAAGAGAGGCTACCCTGTCCATAGTCACTCCATTGAGATTTCCCAGGTGCGGTTGCTAGTGTTTTTAGCTTTTGCATACATTTTTTTTTTTATAATATTGGTGACATGTAAAATATAGAAAAGTAACCACATCATGACGTTGTACTCTGCAAAATAGCACAATGCAGAACAAAATGCAACTATACACACACAAAGGGGTCTTGGGGGATTGATTTAAAGGTCCAACGAGTGCATCATTCCCCAGTCACTATACAAAACACAAAGAGATGCACTAGGTCCATCCGACCAATAAGAGTTATTAGTTGTATGAGTAGCTTGTCTTCGTAACCTAACATCAAGGATTTTCCTTTTTTAGGATTAAGACCCTCACCCACCCTTAGGTGGTCTATTTCATCATCAGATCCCTCCTCGCACCATGAATGTCAATTCTGTAGTGTGGGCTACAACTACCATCTCACAGTAAAAAAGAAGGGAGGAGCGGTTAAGGTGGGTGAGGGTCTTCGTCCTCAGAGGAAAATCCTTAATGTTAGTTACCAAGACCAGCTACTCACATATTTATTCAATCTGTATGTCGCACCTTTAGCCAGACTAATCCGCACTTTTGGCTTTATGCCTACTTACTATGCTGATGACACACAATTGATCATCCCAGTTTATGAGAACTGTGAGGAAGTGGCAGACCTCTTTAATAAATGTATGCAAGAAGTCAACAGGTGGATGGATTAAAACTGGCTTAAATTAAATGGCGACAAAAACAAAATTTTGTGCTTTGGATCTGGAAAGGAACTGTGGAACTCTCGCTGGTGGCCAATAGAATGTGGAGCTCTCCCGGCTCCTATCGTTGCCACTAAAAATGTGGGTGTCACTTTTGACAACTGTCTCTCTTTCAAGTCGCCTGTTAATCATGTTGTTAAAACCAGCTTTTGGACGTTGAAGATGTTGAAAAAGATCCTCCCTTATTTACAAAGGGAGTGGAGAGTCACAGTTATTTTCGCAGCAGGTCCCCGTCCCCTCAATCTACCCTGTGCTCCTATCGTGGCTACGGAAGGGGTCTCCAACTACATCCATTCCTGACCAGCCACCATGCCACACATGCTGCCGAGCCTCTGGGTGGCTGAGGGTGCGGGACCCACTGATCTCGTGGGTCAGGTGGTTAGCAGTCTGATCAGTCCACCCCGTCCCCAACTCCACAGCCACCTCTAAACCTTCGTAGTCTGACTCTCCCCCCCCCCCTTGGGCCAGTTGGAGTCAGGATTCGCCATCACCTGCTCTGCTGGCAATCCATTACGTCAGACATATGGGTTTTGCAGATAGTCCAAAAGGGTTACTCCCTCCACTTTGTGACTACCCCCCCCCCCCCCCCCCCAATCCATCGAACCATCCCATGATTGGATGACATAGGATTATTTGCCCCTTTTCCGTGAGGAAGTTACAGCTTTCTTGGCCAAGGGAGCCATAGAGAGGGTGCCTGTGCCAGAAGTAGTCTGTGGTTGCTATTCCTGCTCCTTTCTGGTACCCAGAAAGGACAAGGATCTCTGCCCTATCCTAGTCCCTGGGTCCCTCAAACTTTTAATCAAGAACGAGAAGTTCAAGATGCTCACATTGGCTGTGGTTCTATCTGCCTGGACCCAGGAGATTGGATGGTAGCGTTGGACTAACAGGATGGTTCACAGTGGACCGCAAGCACTTTCAGTTCACCATGCTCCCCTTTGGCCTTACCAGCACCCCTCAAGTGTTCACTAAGGTGATGGCAGTGGTTGCAGCTCATCTGTGGAAATCAGGGGTTTCAGTCTTCCCCTATCTCGACTACTGGTTGTTGAAGGCGGGCTCACCCCAGGCTGTTGTCTCCCACCTCCAGACGACAGCGGACCTCCTCCATTCGCTGGGGTTCACTATAAATGTGCTGAAGTCACACTTGACTCCCTCTCAGACGCTTCCTTTCATCAGAGCTGTTCCTGACACAGTGCAGTTTGTGGCTCATTGTCCCAAGCGGCGAGTCCCAACATATTCAGGCTACGATACAGATGTTTCCGCCTCTATCTTGGATTTCGGTGAGAATGATACTGAGGTGTTGGAAAGTACCCTTTTTCTTGGCATGGTTACACCCTTTTTCTGCCTGATGTCAGTGTGTTTGACTGTGTTCACTGGGATCCTGCTAGTCAGGACCACAGTGATAATGCTCTCTCTCCCAGTAATCTGTATTTCACCCACAACTAGCCCACTGGTGCCCCATTATAAGTCCCTAGCATATGGTACCTAGGTAACAAGGGCATTGGGGTTCCAGGGAATCCCTATGTGCTGCAGCATATATCTTGCCACTCATAGGGAGCCGGAGCAAAGGGTTCTGCAGGACTGCCGTTGCAGCCTGCATGAAAAGGTGCAAGCACCCTTTTACTGCCACTTTTCACTACACCAGGTCACTTATAAGTCACCCCTATGGCAGGCCTTCCAGGCCAGGGTGCCACGTACCTATGAGTGAGGGCACCCCAGCACTAGCAGAGGTGCCTCTTGAAAATCTGTATGTTGCTACTACTTATTCTTTCCATATTTAGTTACATGTAGAGCATATACTGATGAATATGTTCTTTATAAGTATATCAAAAAATAGTCTCACGAATCCCAACATTGCTTTTCTTTATATATGTACAATACTTTTCTTCAAACTATTAGTAATATATCTAATGGCAATCTATGTTTACCTTATTCATTTATCCATTTTCACATACATAATTACAGTTTCAATTAACACACATATCTTTATTTCCATTCTTATTTATGTATGTATTTCTTCTTTATTATAATTTCAGACAGTGAGCATGTTAGAAAAAATACTCAACATAACTATAAATATAAGTATGGGCAGTATTCCCAACCTCACAAAAAAACAACTACTACTGAGCTCACCAGTACCTCAGTCACACCCTCACTTACCTAGACTCAAACAAAATACTATAAAATCTATCCAATAAAAAGTCCAGAGACTAACACAAAGACCTTCTACAGTTTACTCCAAGAGTAACCGTAAAGTTCTGTACATAGAGTACACAAAATCAAATATGCCAGACAATAATTGATAAATTCTTCCTTTCCAATCATGATAAAAGAAACAACATTTTTTTAAAACATAACAAGAGAAGTTAGTTGGACAAAATTTTGGTACGCAGTGCCTACGCGTGTTTCGGTGTCACTCTCATTAGGAGGCTACCTTAATCAGGGCGGTTCCAATTTTGCAGTTCTTTTAGGGGTGGAAAAAACAGTAGTAAAACCATTCTTTATGGATAAAGCCACATCTGTAGTTTTTTCAAAAAACAAGATACAAACATCTTTAAGGTTCGCAAGACAAGTATCCAACAATGATTAATATAAACACACATTTAATACACACCCGAGAGTGGGACAAGTGTCTAGATAGAATCCATCACCATATAGATTAAAAATAGTAATATGCCAAAGCAAGACAAACCTTCAATAGGTGCCACCTGGACTACCCAGGCTATTAGTTGGCTGTTCAATCCATCCACCAGGGTATCTAATGGTTAACAGTTAAATAGGATTACCTTATGGCTCAGTTTCTTAGAATAATCTCCTATTCATTCGATTTTCCATAAACGTGTATGGTACTTCAATACAGAGCTTCTAAACTTTATCAGTGATCAAAAGGTCTCCTAGGGTTATTCGGAGCTACGATACGATGGATGGTCTAAAAAATAATGATAAATTATAAATACATCACTGCTGACTATACTTGTTACCTCACGTACGGTTCGCTGAACATTAAATATAGCTACCTCAGGTTTAGGTATCAATCCTGATCGCCTAAGTCCTTTTTTTAGGCTAGTGCTATTGGCCATCAAGTTAGCTAGCCCGCATCTATAGGGAATAAGGGAATCTAGTGACCATAAGCGAACCCAATACAACAAAGGCCTGAGAGCAGCGATCTAGCTAATCGGAGGCAAATTTAGATCCATTCGAATAGGAAGCATTGGGGTACTAGAGGGAACTCTTAACAACGACCTTAAGAAAGAGTTTTCCACCCTTGTCAAATCGTCTAAACTGCTATGGCCCCACAGTTCAGCTCCATAGAGGCCCCCCGCTTGCGATTTATAAATTTCAATAGCGGGCGTCATGGCGAAGCTAGGAGATCTAGCTGCAAATCTTACGATACCACTCCTCCGTTGTTTCAAGTGGAGGTTTGCTTTCTGGAGATGGGAATGCCACTTATGTGAGTCTTCTAATTTCAGATCTAGATAGTAGAAATCACCAACTCTTTCCAGCGCGGCGCCCTCTAAGTAAATAGGTCGCCGCATCCTGCCTTTTTTGTCCCCAAACACCATACATTTAGTTTTTAGTCGATTAATTTCCAGGCCATGGTCATTACAGAAATCCATGAACATCGAAAGCAGGGGTGAAAGGCCTGTAGCTGTTTGGGATATCAGCAAGGTGTCGTCGGCAAATAGGAGGCGAGTACACAGCCTTGTCTCACGCTACGAGCAGTAGGAAATTCTTCAGTTAATTCACCTTGCCAACCCCATCTAATTCTGGCATAATTTCCAGTATAGAGATCTCTAATGATATTTAAAATAGAGCAGGGGACTCCCAGTTTGGTCAAGATCTCCCACAGTTTGTAGCGGGGTGTGAGAAAGTAGCCTCTTACTAGCCTTGTTACCCCCACTTTTGGCCTGTTTGTGAGTGTATGTCAGGGTGTTTTCGCTGTCTCACTGGGATCCTGCCAGCCAGGGCCCAGTGCTCATAGTGAAAACCCTATGTTTTCAGTATGGTTGTTATGTGTCACTGGGACCCTGCTAGTCAGGACCCCAGTGCTCATAAGTTTGTGACCTATATGTATGTGTTCCCTGTGTGATGCCTAACTGTCTCACTGAGGCTCTGCTAACCAGAACCTCAGTGGTTATGCTCTCTCTTTACAAATTGTGACTAACAGGCAAGTGATCAATTTCACCAATTCATATTGGCATACTGGAACACCCTTATAATTCCCTAGTATATGGTACTGAGGTACCCAGGGTATTGGGGTTCCAGGAGATCCCTGTGGGCTGCAGTATTTCTTTTGCCACCCATAGGGAGCTCTGACAATTCTTACACAGGCCTGCCGTTGCAGCCTGAGTGAAATAACGTCCACGTTATTTCACAGCCATTTACCACTGCACTTAAGTAACTTATAAATCACCTATATGTCTAACCTTTACCTGGTAAAGGTTGGGTGCTAAGTTACTTAGTGTGTGGGCACCCTGGCACTAGCCAAGGTGCCCCCACATGGTTCAGGGCAAATTCCCAGGGCTTTGTGAGTGCGGGGACACCATTACACGCGTGCACTATACATATGTCACTACATATGTATAGCGTCACAATGGTAACTCCGAACATGGCCATGTAACATGTCTAAAATCATGGAGACAATTCCATGATCCCCCGAGTCTCTAGCACAGACCCGGGTACTGCCAAACTGCCTTTCCTGGGGTTTCACTGCAGCTGCTGCTGCTGCCAACCCCTCAGACAGGTTTCTGTCCTCATGGGGTCCAGCCAGGCTTGGCCCAGGAAGGCAGATCAAAGGACTTCCTCAGAGAGAGGGTGTTACACCCTCTCCCTCTGGAAAAAGGTGTCAGGGCTGGGGAGGAGTAGCCACCCCCAGCCTCTGGAAATGCTTTGATGGGCACAGATGGTGCCCATCTCTGCATAAGCCAGTCTACACCGGTTCAGGGATCCCCCAGCCCTGCTCTGGTGCGAAACTGGACAAAGGAAAGGGGAGTGACCACTCCCCTGACCTGCATCTCCCCTGGGAGGTGCCCAGAGCTCCTCCAGTGTGCTCCAGACCTCTGCCATCTTGGAAACAGAGGTGCTGCTGGCACACTGGACTGCTCTGAGTGGCCAGTGCCAGCAGGTGACGTCAGAGATTCCTTCTGATAGGCTCTTACCTGTGTTGCTACCCTATCCTCCTTCCTAAGTAGCCAAACCTCCTTTTCTGGCTATTTAGGGTCTCTGCTTTGGGGAATTCTTTAGATAACGAATGCAAGAGCTCATCAGAGTTCCTCTGCATCTCTCTCTTCACCTTCTGCCAAGGAATCGACTGCTCTGGAAGCCTGCAAAACTGCAACAAAGTAGCAAAGACGACTACTGCAACCTTGTATCGCTGATCCTGCGGCCTTCTTGGCTGTTTTCCTGGTGGTGCATGCTGTGGGGGTAGTCTGCCTCCTCTCTGCACTAGAAGCTCCGAAGAAATCTCCCGTGGGTCGACGGAATCTTCCCCCTGCCACCGCAGGCACCAAAAGACTGCATCACCGGTCCTCTGGGTCTCCTCTCAGCACGACGAGCGAGGTCCCTGGAACTCAGCAACTCTGTCCAAGTGACTCCCACAGTCCAGTGACTCTTCAGTCCAAGTTTGGTGGAGGTAAGTCCTTACCTCCCCACGCTAGACTGCATTGCTGGGTACCACGTGATTTGCAGCTGCTCCGGCCCCTGTGCACTCTTCCAGGATTTCCTTTGTGCACAGCCAAGCCTGGGTCCCCGACACTCTAACCTGCAGTGCACGACCTCCTGAGTTGTCCTCCGGCGTCGTGGGACCTTCTTTTGGGACTTCGGGTGAGCTTCGGTTCACTCCTCTTCGTAGTGCCTGTTCTGGCACTTCTGCGGGTGCTGCTTGCTTCTGAGTGGGCTCTTTGTCTTGCTGGACGCCCCCTCTGTCTCCTAACGCAATTGGCGACATCCTGGTCCCTCCTGGGCCACAGCAGCATCCAAAAACCCTAACCGCGACCCTTGCAGCTAGCAAAGCTTGTTTGCGGTATTTCTGCACGGAAACACCTCTGCAAGCTTCTTCACGACTTGGGACATCCATCCTCCAAAGGGGAAGTTCCTAGTCTTGCAGAATCCTCAGCTTCTACCATCCGGTGGCAGCTTCTTTGCACCCACAGCTGGCATTTCCTGGGCATCTGCCCACTCCCGACTTGAGTGTGACTCTTGGACTCGGTCCCCTTGTTCCACAGGTTCTCTCGTCAGGAAATCCATCGTTGTTGCATTGCTGGTGTTGGTCTTCCTTGCAGAATTCCCCTATCACTACTTCTGTGCTCTCTGGGGAACTTAGGTGCACTTTGCACCCACTTTTCAGGGTCTTGGGGTGGGCTATTTTTCTAACCCTCACTGTTTTCTTACAGTCCCAGCGACTCTCTACAAGTTCACATAGGTTTGGGGTCCATTCGTGGTTCGCATTCCACTTCTAGAGTATACGGTTTTCGCTGCCCCTGTACCTATGTGCTCTCATTGCAACCTATTGTGACTGTACATTGCTTGCATTGCTTCTATTGCTATTACTGCATATTTTTGGTCTTGTGTACATATATCTTGTGTATATTTGCTATCCTCATACTGAGGGGACTCACTGAGATACTTTTGGCATATTGTCATAAAAATAAAGTACCTTTATTTTTAGTACATCTGTGTATTGTGTTTTCTTATGATATTGTGCATATGACACCAGTGGTATAGTAGGAGCTTTACACGCCTCCTAGTTCAGCCTAAGCTGCTCTGCTAAGCTACCTTTTCTATCAGCCTAAGCTGCTAGACACCCCTCTACACTAATAAGGGATACCTGGACCTGGTGCAAGGTGTAAGTACCCCTTGGTACTCACTACAAACCAGGCCAGCTTCCTACACGGGGTACTAAATCGAAAGCTGATTTTAAGTCAACAAATGCTACGAATAGATGACATAAGTCCACATCGACAACTTTCCATTTAATAGAGATAAAACGGAAAATCTGGTCTATTGTACTGACTTTTTCCCTGAAGCCCGCTTGGAGGTGGCTTAGGATTTGGTTTCCCACTATCCATTTCCTCAGCCTGCTCAACAGTTGGTGGCAAAATATTTTTGAGAGATTATCGAGAAGGCTAATAGGTCTATAGTTTCCCAGGGAATTCCTCTCTCCTTTCTTGTAGATGGGTACGATAATTGCCTCTTTCCGTGAGTCAGGGTAGGATCCAGTAATCAGAATGGCATTGGAAAGCCTATTAATATACGGACTCCAGATGTTCTGGTCCGCTTTGAACATATCTGAGGGGATCCCGTCCGACCCTGGGGCCTTCGCTGCTTTTTGTGCAGTAATGGCCAGCGCAGTTCTTTTCAATGTGAAAGGAGGCTAGGGGGACATAGACGAATGAGATGCTGTCAGCTCTCCCAAACTTGGTGCATCACAGGCCAATGGGGAGCCATACAGTTCCTTGAAATGGGAAAGCCAGGCATCAGGAGTAATATGGGACTCCAGCTAAGGTGCTCGGTTCTGGTCGCTACGAGAGACCAGAAGCCAGAACCGTTTGGAGTCGTGGACCCTAGCTGCCTCAGATAGTTTGCTCCAAAGCCCCTCTTCATACTCATGTTTGCTCTTGTTACATATGGAGACATAATGGCGCCTAGCATTAATAATTCCTAGTCTATCTTTTGTCCTTAACTAAGGTATTTTTTGCCTCTCTACACCTCTTGTTAAACCATTTGCTGCAGGGATGGGCACGAAAGTTAGTCAATGGCCTAACGCATTTAGAAAACAGCTCTTTCAGGATTGCAAAGAGGTCCAAATGTAAAGACGTAACTTCAGATGGGGCAAATATAAGGCTATCGTCGAATAGCTGGTGGGTAGAGATTAAAACACACAGTTTATCTCAAAGGTTATTCGATCTCTGAAAGGAGTCCCATCTTACCGTACGCTTATTGCTAGACAACTCCATGTCACCAGAAAGAGCAGAAGGGAATGCAGCTCCTGCTAAAAGATCTCTTATATGTAATCTGGAGAGGGGCGTGGTCACTGGTATATGGATTACCCACTTCCACATCTAATATGTGGTGCCACACTCTTAAATCAAAGAGAATGTAATCCAATTTATTACTGTATAAGCCCCTGAAGAAAGTTGGTCTGGCAGGAGTATCAGCTGGAAAGCGGCCGTTACCAAGACGGAGACCATGGAGTATAATGAGGTCTATTATCTGCATGGCCCTAACACAAGGTTTGTATGAATTTTGTTCAATGGTATGGGGGGGAATATTCCATATGCTGTCTTCAGGCTGCATAACCTCTTTGAGGTCTGAATTAAGTTTGAGTCGAGCATTAAAATCCCCTGCTATTATAATATGGTATTTTAAACGGAGGTCCGGGATTAAAGTATTCAAAAGCTCAATAATAATTGAACGATGATTGGAAGGACCTGGTCTGCTGTAAATATTTATGCAAAGAACAGGGGAGTCTGAGATTGGTTGTATGGCCATGGCCAAGATATCAGGGGAATCTACATATACCTCCTTAATTCCTCCCACCTCTGTCGATTTTACCCAGGTACATAAGGCCCCTACTGTCCTACCTGCTAAAGATGGCTTAGCTGGTTTAAAAAAGGAGCTAAACCCCTGTCTATACGTGCAGTGTGTTGCCCAAGTTTCCTGAAACATACAGACATTAAAGTTTTCAACGTATGCCCCCCACTCAGTGTCAGCAAGTTTGCCATTGATGCCAGCCACGTTCCAGGACAGAAGTTTTGCTGTCGCCTGAGCGGTGGAACAGCTTAATTTCCTAAGAATGTCATCTGGGGAATGGCTGTCAATAAGCTCCACCGGAGGTGAATTTGTAAAGTTATTAGTAATATCGGATTGTAATTCCAAGAATGGTCCGGCACCTGGACTGGGAAAATTAGGTAAAGGACCTGTAGCCGGTGGATCTGGGCTAAAAATGGAAATATAAGATTCTTTCTAGACACTTGTCCCACTCTCAGGTGTTTCTTAAATTTGAGTTTATATTTATCATTGTTGGATACTTGTCTCGGGAACCTTAAAGATGTTTGTATCTTGTTTTTTTTATAAAACTACAGATGTGGCTTTATCCATACAGAATGGCGTTTACTACAGTTCCACCCCTCTTCCCCTCCCCCCCCCCCCCCTTTTAATGAACTGGAAAGTTGGAACCACCCTGATGAAGGTGGCCTCCTAATGAGTGACACTGAAATGTGCGAAGGCACTGCGTTACGAAATTTTGTCTAACTAACTTCTTGTTACGTTTAAAAAAAAATGTTGTTTCTTATATCATGATTGGAAAGGAAGAGTTTATCAATTATTGTCTGGCATATTTGATTTTATAAACTCTATGTACAGGACTTTGTTACTCTTGGAGTAAACTGTAGAAGGTTTTTGTATTAGTCTCTGGACTTTTTATTGTATAGATTTTATAGTATTTTGTTTGATACTGGATATGTGAGGGTGTGAATGAGGTAGTGGTGAGATCGGTATTAGTTGATTTGCTGTTTTGTGTGGGATTGGGAATACTGCCCATATTTATATTTATGATTATGTTTAATATTTTTTTCTAACATGCTCACTATCTGAATTTATAATAAAGAATAAATCCATAAATAAGATTGGAAATAAAGATGTTTGTTAATTGAAATTTTAATTATGTATTTGACAATGGATTAATGGATAAGGTAAACATAGATTGCCATTAGATGTATTACTAATAGACTGAAGAAACGTATTGTACATATATTAAGAAAAGCAATGTTTGGATTTGTGAGACTATTTTTTTATATACTTATAAAGAACATATTCATCTGTATGTGCTCTACATGTACCGTAAATAAATCTAGAAAGAATAAGTAGTAGCAACATACAGATTTTCAAATGCAATTTTTCCTTGGAGGAGCTACTATATTATTTCAGGGAACCTCAGTTACTTTGAATTACTAGCAGAGGTGCACCCATGAGCTCCAGGCCCATTTTCCCGGACTTCGTGAGTGCGGGGACCCCATTTTACTCGTGTACTGGACATAGGTCATCAAACATGTTGAAATCATACCTCAAGGCTTTTGTAGGAATTGGTTGTATGATTCCATGGACGCTGCGGGATCCTTAGAAGACCCCCAGTATTGCCATTACAGCCTTATGAGGGTTTCCAGGCAGCCCAAGCTGCTGCCACCTCCCAGAAAGGGTTCTGCCCTCCTGTGGCTTGAAAAGCTCGAGCCCATGAAGCTAACAAAGGTTTTCCTTTAGAGAGGGGTGTTACACCCTGTCTCTTTGGAAATAGGTCTTTCAGGTTTGTGAGGGTTAGCCTCCCTAAGCCACTGGAAATGCTTTAAAGAGCGCACTTGGTGCCCTCTTTGCATAAGCCAGTCTACACTGGTCCAGGGACCCCCAGTCCCTGCTCTGGCGCAAAACTGGACAAAGGAAAGGGGAGTGACCACTCCCCTGTCCATCACCACCGCAGGGGTGGTGCTCAGAGATCCTCCAGAAGGGTACCTGGGTTTTGCCATCTTGGATTCAAGGTTGGCATTGAACTCTGGGAGCATCTGAGGGCCAGTGCCGGCAGGTGGTGTCAGAGCCCCCTCCTGATAGGTGGTCACTCAGCTAGGTGACTAAACCCCCTTTCAGGGCTTTTTAGGGTCTCTAGTTCGGGTGGTTCCTCAGATTCAGATTGGAAGACTCTTGCAGGAATCCTCTGCACCCTCCAATTTGACCTCTGACCGAAGAAACGGCATCTGGAGTCTTCAGGACCCTACAAGCTGCAATAAACAAGCAAGACACCTTCTGCAACATTGTATCTCCGGCTCCGTCTAGCAACTGCAACATCATCTGAGGACAGTCCGTCTTCGGCATGCATCAGAAGGAAGAAGGAATCTCCCTTGGGGTGAAGGAGTCACTCCCCTGCTTCTGCAAGCACCAATTGCGACGACGACCGACTGTGTGGATCCCCTCTCCTGCCATCCTTCCTCCAAGATCTTAAGGCATCCTGAAGCTCCAGCCCCCAGCACTCCTTCCTCAACGCATAGCTCCCTCAGTGGTTCTCCGGCAGCGTGGGAGCCTTTCTCATAGTGCTGCGTTGGCCTCTTCTGCGACTCTCCTGTCCCTGTCCTGTAGGACTCCTGTGGTTGCTGACTGGGCTTCTGTGGGCTCACTGTGTTGCTAAGGACCCCCTCTGGCTCCCCCCTCGTGGGTAGAGTCCACCTGGTCCTTCCTGGTTCCCGGCAGCTCAACTTTCTGCGGGTTTTGCGTGTGCCAAGGCTTGTTGGCGGAATCTGAAGGCGCAAACCCGACTGCAATCCTCCTTCCTGTGTGGGACATGACCTGCATCCTCCAGGAACCCAACTTTGTCTTCTTGGGTGCACTGCTGACTCTTCTTCACCAGTGGTTCACCTTTTGCACCTTCATCCTAGTGGGTAGGGGCTTCTGCCCTCCCGTGACTCTGCTGTGCTTCTTGGACTTGGTCCCCCTTCTTCCACAGGTCTTCTTGTCCAGGAATCCATTGTTGGTGTCTTGCAGTCTCTTCTGGGTTTTGCATTATTCTTTCATCTTTGTGTGTGCTGTGGGAAACTTATTGTGATTTACTCCTGTTTTCCTGTTTTCTGGGGTGAGTTGTGGTACTTATCTTTGGGCTTTCCTAGTACTCTCAGCTCCCCTCTACACATTACACTTACCTAGGTGGGGGACTGACTTTCGCATTCCACTTTCTTAGAATATGGTTTGTGCTTCCCCAGGCCTATTTCTCTCTGTTGTGATTTTCAGTAATTGCACTGTTTTCTAACTAATTTTATGCCTATTTCTGCATACTAGTGTATATAATTTGTGTATTACTTACCTCCTTAGGAAGTATAGCCTCTATGGTATTTTGGTATTTGTGTCACCAAAATAAAGTACATTTATTTTTGTAATACTGAGTGTTTTCTTTCATGTGTGTAAGTACTAAGTGTGAGTACAGTGGTATTGAATGAGCCTTGCATGTCTCCTAGATAAGTCTTGGGTGGTCATCCACACCTACCTCTAGAGAGCCTGGCTTCTAGACACTGCCTACACTACACTAAGAAGGGATACCTGGACCTGGTATAAGGTGTAAGTACCATAGGTACCTACCACACACCAGGCCAGCCTCCTACATTGGTGGTGCAGCAGTGGGGTACTTGCAATTGCCTTATCACTCTGTCACCTGGTGCTTTACACAGGAAAGACCACTCCATACCTAGAGGTATACATAGTAGCTAGAGCAGGAAACTAGTCTCTAAAAGGTTAGGGAAGATAGGTTATAGGCGTAGCCCTTCCTCTAAACTTCTTTCTAAGAGACTAGAAGTTAGGTAGGTTAGGTAAACCCTTCACTATCCTAACACACACCAAGTTTGCAACTGGATCTACCTCTGAGGTCATGGATTCTCCCTATGAGAGCCTGACCTTCAAGGAATTGAAGGGTCTGTGTGCAGACAGGGAGCTAGATATGGGGAGGAATCCTAACAAGAGTCTGTTCTTAGGCCTCCTTCGCCAGGATGACCAGGATCAAGCTGGACGCTGACCTGGCCAGGAGGAGGAGGGAGAGGACTCTAACCCCACTGAGGTAGAACAAGACATTCTAGATCTGGGGGAGGGTTCCTCAAAGGATCGCAACATTCCTAGTAGACCAGCTAGCATTGCTGGTAGTGGGAAGGAACGTCACACTGGTAGGGCTCCTTTCACACCCAGAGGGCAAGTAAAAAGGGTCACCAAACCTAGAAATAGATCCACCTCTGCTCATTCTAACATCACTTCAGTATCATAAGGAACCTACTGCACAACTCCAGGGGATGACTCTATAGATAGAGAGTTCAGGAGACTGGAGGAGGCCCAGCTGAGGCTGCAGCAGCAACAGCTAGCTCTAGATGGGGAGGCCTTGGCAGTGGGGAGAGAAAGACAAGTTTCAGGGATTACAGAGTCAGGGAAGACTCCTTGGATTACAGAAATTTACACAAAATGGTTCCCCCTGTTTTGCTTTACTTTTGACTGACCCAAGATATACTCACTGAAAGGAGTCGAAAAGATTCTCTGGAATGCACTTCTTAATCTGAAGAAGACATTTATTATAGCTTTTTGCAAGGTTCATGAAGGAAGGTTTGAATAGTAAAAAGTGTACTTTCAAAATGTGCGACAACAACGTAATACCATGTGTAAAGAATCTTCAATCTATAAACAACAAATATATACAAGCAAGGATAGAAACACTTATATTGTTATATGGCTATATATTCATTCACAATGCAAAGCAAATAATTAATAAAAATTAATCACCTTAGGGCCTGTCAGATGCTTCATCTTTCTTATGCCAGCAAGAAGATGACCCCGTTAAACTGCAAGAAAGAGATCCTCACCCTCACGGGACAAATGTCAGGCATTTGACGTCCAATCCTGACCGAGGTCTCGGAATTCATCGCTACTGAGCAGGGCCACCTTTTTATATCTTAAACAATCATGGAAAGGGCCTTCTAGAAGAACCCCTCCTCTCAGATGGAAATATTAATAAAATGCTGGCTAGTTTAGGTAAACTTTGAAAGGACTGCGTTGGGAGATGGCCACCATCGCAAGGCACACTTCCCAAAGTCAAACCGTTCCCTGCCTGTAATAAACACCAGCTTGGTACGGTCTTATCATAAAAGTATGATCATTCTCGCAAATAACATTTATCAGCTGGAATATGTTCCCATTTTTCCTTTCCTGGTTTCATGGTCAACAGAACATTATTGGGGCCCTTTGCTATAATTTCTGGAGGGCCATTTGGGGATTCAACCCACACTTTAGCACCAGGGTTTTTATCAGTGGAACCGAAGCCTCCCTACTCACGTACCTTAAGAAGGGCTGGGGCAGTCCCCATCCTTACCAATCCTCCATACACTGGAATTATGACAAGTTGGGCAATTCTGTCTCCAATTTGAATGAATAAGTCAACTTCTCTGCTATTTAACAGAATAACTTTGATTTCTCCTTAGTAATCTGCATCAATCACTCACCCTAAACCCTGAATACCTTTAAGGGCCAACTGAAATCTGGGAGCAACCAATCCAAAATGCTCTGGGGGAATCTGTACTCCAAACCCTGTTTCACACAACGCTATGTCTCAGGGTTTCTGTCTGCAAGCTTGTAAAGCATGTAAGTCAAGACTTGGTATTGGTGGCCACATGTGGTTGTATTTGCAAAGCTGGAGTTAACATTAGCATCAAAGGTGTTTCAGCATTTGTTAATGGTCTATTGTTCAAAATCTGAGACGGCTTCATTTAAATGCTCCCTCCAGTTTTTCAAAGTTCCATCAGACAATTTTTGCAGATGAGCTTTTAGTAAACCATTCATTCTCTCAATCAGTCCTGGGGCCTGTGGATACTAAGGAATATGATATATCCACTCAATATTGTGCTGAGAACAGTAGTCCTGCACCAATTTGCCTTTGAAGTGAGACCCATTGTCACTCTGGATTTGGAGTGGTACTCCATAGTATAACATTAACAAGTCTAGAGTTCTGATAGTATTGTGCTGAGTAGCACATTTGCAAGGGACAGCAATCAGGTATCCAGAATAAGTGTCCACTACGGTGCAGGCGTATTGACACCCGCGACTAATTGGTAGTGGTCCAATGTAGTCAATTTGCCATATCTGTCCTGGTAACTTTCCTCTCCCTAACTGACCTTTAACTGTTTGTGGGACAGATCTCTGTTGTGTGTGCTGACAAATAGGACATTGCAAATTTACAGTTTTTATCAAGTTTAGGGGAATGTGCATCCCTCTGATCTCTGCCCACCTGTAAGTGGCTTTTTCTCCCAGGTGTCCACATTTTTGGTGCGCCCATTTAGCCATCCCCACCAACTCAGAATCCAGTATTGTCACTTCTGTCTTTGATATTTTGGCTTTATCGTCTGCAAGGGAATTGAACCATTGTTCTGATGAAACAATGAGCGTCCACATGATAAACTGTGACTTTACTTTGTTCTAACATTTCCCAAATTTCCTGCCACAACTCTTTGCCGCGTACCTCCTTTGAGTGAATGAACCAGTTATGTGCTTGCCATGTGCGAAGCCAAGTGGCATACCCATTGGCAGTGGACCAAGAATCTGTGTAAATATGACAAGTTCCAGGCAGCTCTTGCTTTAGAGCCTGATACATAGCACACAATTCTGCATATTGGCCACTTTTTCCTTCTCCTGTGGTGGTCAGCAACTTTTTGGTAACTGGTTTGTATGATACTGCCTTCCAATGTCTTTTGGTACCCACATAGTTGGATGAACCATCCGTGACCCACATGTGTTTTTTATCCTCAGGGGACAAGGATTCAATTGGCGAACATCATCTTACTGGTGACTCTTTTACCTGTGGTGCCCCCTGCACCCTTTCCTCATCCTGTAAAGGGACTTGTGACACCTGTTCATGTAGGGCTGCAGTGCCTGCCAGTCCTACTCGAGCCCTGTCTTGTATGTATCATTTCCAGCGTATGATGCTAACCTCTTGTGCATGTCCTACACAGTGAGATTTAGGTGAACTCAACACCCACTGCATAATTGGTACCTCAGGTCTCAGAATTACATTATGACCTAGTGTTATTTGCTCAGTATCTACTAGAGCCCAATAACAGGCCAAAAGCTGTTTTTCAAAAGGAGTATAGCGCTCCCCAGAGTCAGGTAGTTTTCTGGTCCAAAACCCCAAGGGCACACTCGTCCTTCCCTGTTTTTGCCACACACTCCAATTTGCATATTGTTCCTGAACAGTTACATGTAACTCAATGTCTCCATCCTGCACTGGCCACAAGCCTAAGGCCTGTTGAATTGCTTCCTTTGTCAAATCAAAAGCACGCTGCTGCTCTTCACCCCATTCAAACTGATGTTTCTTTCTTGTCACTTTGTACAGAGGGGGCCAAAATCTGACTCAAGTGAGCAATATGCTGTCTCCAAAAACCAAACAATCCAATGAATTTCAGTGTCTCCAGCTTAGTGTGGGGTATGGCAAACTCAAGAATATTTTGCTTTGCTTGTGGTAACACCTCTCTGTGTCCCTGATTCCACTGAATGCCTAGAAACTTCACATTTTGGGATGGTCCTTGTGTCTTATCTGTGTTAATCATCCACCCATTACTCTGCAAGAGTTCCACTACTCTTTCCAACTGAATCTGCATTTGTTCTTCTGCCTCTCCCTGAATCATCACAATGTCAATGTAATGGGACAGTTGTACACCCGGAATGACAGGCACTTCATTCAGGTGCTCTGCCACCAGCCGGTGACAGATAGTGGGACTATGTAAGTACCCCATGGGTAAAGATAACATCTTAAATTCTCTGCTACCATGGCAGAACGAAAATTGTTCTTGGCATTCTGGCGCCAATGGTATTAAGAAGAATGCATTGGCGATATCGATAGTGGCGTACCATGTCCCTGCATGTTTCTGTATCTGTTCAATCAAAGTGCTGGTGTTTGGGACCGCGGCTGGCAAAGGAGGTATATATTTATTCAGCTCGCGGTAATCAATTGTCATTCTGTACCGCCTGTCAGGTTTGCGCACAGGCGATAGAGGATTGTTCCATTCACTAGTAGTTGGAGCTATTACACCAGCCTCGAGCATGTCTTTTATGGTTTCACTTATTTCATCATGCCCTCTAGGAATGCAGTACTGTTTCAAATGAATCACCTTAGTTGCCAAGAGCACCTTCACTGGGGGAATGTTTAAACGACCCACTTTCATGGCAGCCACTGAAATGTATCTTTTTATTCCAAACTGATAGCACCCATCATCCAAATACAGAGTCATTCCTTTCAAAATGTCAATTCCAAGTATGTATTCTAAAAGAGGCACAATCAGCCCAGTATATTCTATTTTTGCTGTTCTCCCTATTTTCATTTGTACTGTGGTTTGTACAGTAGGGGTCTGCCTTTCCCCCAGGCCGGTGATGGTGTAATGCGGTCAGTTAAACTTCTTAGGATTCCCATAAATCAAAGAGGAATCCGCTCCAGTGTCAACCAGGGCTCAAACGTTTTGCACATTTTTGTGTTTCCAGTGTATTTCTAAATCAACATGAGGTCTGTTATCACGACGAGCCCAACGTTGCACCGGAGCTTGGCCAGTTTCCTAGTCTGATTTAAACCTGTCAACTTTTGCCCAAGTGATATCTGGATATATGCTTTCATATTTGTGAGCAGGCTTGCCCCCGTCTCTGTTCTCAGAAGTTAACCAGTCACTGTCCAGGTTTTCCTCACTCTCTTGTGAGAAAATATTTTTCTCCCTTTCCTTTCCTTCCCTTGATATCTGTGACTGACTCTGCGTTTCATGCTTGTTATCTTGCTTGCTTAGCTTTTTGCTGCCTTCTTTTCGATCTAAGCCCCTTTCACTGTACATTTCCCACAAGCTTTTGGTATCTATCCCATCAATCTGTTCTTTTTTCACACCATCTTTTAGTAGCGCCGTGAACATGTCTTTTCTGGACACTCGGTTGTTACTTGTGCGACCCTCAGACCTTGAAGATCTCTCAAGTTTATCCCAAATTCCTAATTCACCTAACTCTCTGACTGCTTCTAGTACATCTTTTAAAGCCTGCCCTGTCTGATCGATTAATAAATTCTTAATTACTTGCTTATAGGCAGGTGGAGCAAGGCAAATTATTTTGTTTCTTATAGGCACAGTAAGCTGTCCATCTAACAATTGGTGTGCAGTGCCCAGGAAAATAGCAGATGCCTCTTCCTTAATTCTCTGCATTGCATCACGTAATGTATACCAGGGTTTCTCATTGGGAGGTCACTCTGCATCAGTGGGGTACTTCAAATTACATCCCTCAACAACTAGTTGTAACAAAGTAGTCTGGTGGTTTTCTAGAAAACCCCTGAACTGTTCTTGTATTACTGGATTAGAACTTAAGAGTACAAAACTTGTGAGAGTCCCCAATATCTAACATAAAACCGGAAGCACCAGTTTCAAACAGCCTCACAATCCAAGCAAGTAGGGAATTCCCTGTTCTCTGTTTGAAACGATCCATAATGTCATTTACTTCTTGCTGAGTGTAATCTTCTAAATCATGTAATGCAACTCCTGCTGGATCTTGTGGTGAGTGCTGGAGTTTTCGTCTAAAAATAAGTTGCTCTCGCACCACATTGTGTTCATGTAGGTCCCCCTGCACCCCACCTTTTTCACTCTCCTCTCCACTAGAGTTTGATGGCTCACTGCCTGTCCAAACACTAGCCATCCAAGACGAATCTGGGCACCAATCCAAACCAGCATTAGCAATGACTAAATTAACCTTTTTCTGATTTATCCTTCCTCTACGTTTACGATATCCACTTTGAGCTATTTTGATCGCAGCTCATTCTGCAGTGGTTTGACATGTGTCTGCCTTATCTTGTAATATTTTATTTTGGCAAGACAGCATAGTAACACTATTCTTTGAATCTTTTACCTTTTCTAACTGTTTATATTTGTCATGCATTTTTCTGTAGGCAGACAAAAGTATCCACCTTCGTCTGCCAAGAACTAAAAGAACATTCCCTTTAACCAGTACTTTCCGTAAGCAGGACAGAACATCAACTGGTTCCGCTTCATTCAAACATTTTTCCCAGCTTTCTGACAAACCGACTGAATGTGAAAATTCACTAGCTAACTCATTATAAGGTGCAGAGCACCATCCAGGAATTTGAAAAACTATTTTTACACACGTTTTTAGAAACAGATGCTTTAGTCTTCCTGCCAAAAATATTTTTACTTTTAAATGTACTCTTTTGACCTACATACCCTTATCGTGCTGACTACGCCAAAGTGTTTTGCTTTACTTTTGACTGAGCCAAGATATACACACTGAAAGGAGTCGAAAGGATTCTCTGGAATGCACTTCTTAATCTAAAGAAGACATTTATTATAGCTTTTTGCAAGGTTCATGAAGGAAGGTTTGAATAGTAAAAAGTTCACTTTCAAAATGTGCAACAACAACGTAATACCCTGTGTAAAGAATCTTCAATCTATAAACAGCAAATATATACATGCAAGGATACAAACACTTATATTGTTATAGGGATATATATTCATACACAATGCAAAGCAAATAATTAATAAAAATTAATCACCGTAGGGCCTGCCAGATGCTTAATCTTTCTCATGCCAGAAAGAAGATGACTCCGTTCAACCTCGAGAAAGAGATCCTCACCCTCACAGGACAAATGTCAGACATTTGACGTCCAGTCCTGACCGAGGTCTCGGAATTCATTGCTACTGAGCAGGGCCACCTTTTTATATCTTAAACAACCATGGAAAGGGCCTTCTAGAAGAACCCCTCCTCTCAGAAGGAAATATTAAAAAATGCTGGCTAGTTTAGGTAAACTTTGAAAGGAATGTGTTGGGAGCTGGCCACCATCGCAGGGCACTCTTCCCAAAGTCAAACTGTTCCCTGCCTGTAATAAACACCAGCTTGGTACGGTCTTATCATACTGACTGCTTACCTCCTACATATTATGTAGCAGTCCTAGCTCTTCAGTGAGAAGGAAAACACGCAGAAGTGAAAAACTCGTTGCACAACATGTTTGCACGGAAAAATACTTTAACATGGCGGTGAAGCTAAGCTGAACACAAAGTGGAGTCTAGGCTGAATACAGAATGGAGTCTGTAACCAGTGACCACTAAAGTGACAATAGGCAGCTAAGCCAGGTGCAAAGTGGTGTGACACAACATCAGTGGTCAACATGCAAATAACACTACACCCCCATACAAGGTGGGGGATGATATTTACAAGTGGTTTGCTGCACTTGAGAGGGCAGTGGGCTGCTATTCTCTGGTTGTCCTTTTCTGACAAGGGGAGGGATAGACTTCTCACTGTCAGAATCAAGTTCAGAGAGACCAGAAAAGAGGCCTCACAAGATTGGGTTGACTTTGTAGACTGTTCTGTTAGAGCTTTAGAAGGCTGGTTACATGGTATCAAAGTGTCTGACTATGAGGTCTTGTACAATCTGTTACTGAGAGAGCATATTTTGAATAATTGTGTGTCTGGCTTGTTGCACCAGTACTTGGTAGACTCAGATCTGATCTCTCCCCAAGAAATGGGAAAGAAGGCAGACAAATTGGTCAGAACAAGGGTGAGCAGAAAGGCTCATACAGGGGGTGACAAGGAGAAGAAGAAGGATGGTAAGTCACATGACAAAGATGGGGACAAAGAAAATAAAGTCTTCATCAGGCCCAAAAAACTATTCTGGGGGTGGCTCTAAATCCTCTTCACACAACAATCAGAACAAAAAGCCTTGGTGCTATATTTGTATAAACAAAGGCCATATGGCGGGATACAGCTACTGTCCTAAGAAAAGCACCAAACCTCCCACCACTACTACTTGCACTACTACAATTAGTACCCCTAGCAATAGCATTGGTGGTGGGAAGACTAATAATAACAACAATCAATACAAGGGTGTAGCAGGGCTAACTCTGGGAAGTGTAGTGTGGGGCTGGTTTAGTTAGGGAAACCAGTGAGGCTGTTTTAGTCTCTGATGGTGGTATTGACCTTGCCACCCCTCCTGCTTGTCCCCTTAATATGGATAAGTACAAGCAACAACTCCTAATAAATGGTGTTCAGATTGAGGCCTACAGGACACAGGTGCCAGTGTCACCATGGTGACTGAAAAACAGGTGTCCCCTGAGCAACACTTAAGTGGTCACCAGGACCAAGTGATGGACGCCCACAACAATACTGTGAGTCACCCCATGGCAGTTGTTGATCTCAGCTGGAGAGGGGGGGTGGGGGTTATTGGTCCCAAAAAACTTGTAGTATCCACAGGCCTACCTGTATAGTGTCTACTAGGGAACAACTTGGAGACTTCAGCTTGGGCTGAAGTAGAGTTGGAGGCCCATGCAGTGATGCTGGGCATTCCAGGGCATATCTTTGCTTTGACTAGGGCTCAGGCAAAGAGGACAGAGAAACTTGGATCCTGAAACTATGGACCAAGAACTTCCCAAAAGCAGGGGTAGAAAGGGTAAGAAATTATCCCCTATCGCTCCCTCCACTGATGATTCCCCCTTTGAGGAGAAATCTGCTCCTTGGACATAACCTACACCTGAAGAACTTCAAGCTGACACAGCTGAACTCTTAGGTGCAGGGGGGCCTGCCAGGGAGGAACTAAGTATGGCTCAACAGCCTTGTCCCACACTTGACGGTTTGAGACAGCAAGCTGTCAAACAGGAAGCTGGGGATGTCAGTGGCACCCACTGGGTGTAGTGGGAAAACAACCTCCTGTATTCAGAACCAATGGAACACAAACCTGGTGCCACTGTAAGATTGGGCATCCCTCTTCAATACAGAGTTTTTGATGACTTTAGCTCAAGACATTCCCCTAGCTGGTCACCTAGGGCAAAGCAAAACTTGGGATAAACTGGTCCCTATCTTTCACTGGCCCCATATGTCAAGACACAAAAGAGTTTTGTCGTTCCTGTGTTACCTGTCAAGCCAGTGGAAAGACAGGTGACACTCCAAAGCCCTCCTTCATTCCACTTCCAGTGGTTGTGGTACCCTTTGAAAGGGTAGGGGTTGACATGGTTGGTCCCCTTGACCCTCCCACAGCTTCTGGAAATAAGTTTATTCTGGTGGTGGTGGACCATGCCACCAGTATCCAGAAGCCATACCCCTTAGGACCACTACAGCTCCTGTAGTGGCCAAGGCCCTCCTGGGAATCTTTTTCAGGGTGGGTTTCCCAAAAGAGGTTGTATCAGACAGAGGTAGCACCTTCATGTCTACATACTTGAAAGCTTTGTGGAAAGATTGTGGGGTAACCTATAAATTCACCACACCTTACCATCCCCAAAGAAATGAGTTGGTTGAACGTTTTAATAAAACTCTCAAAGGCATGATTATGGGACTCCCTGAAAAACTCGGGTGGAGATGGGATGTCCTGTTACCATGCCTTCTCTTTGCCTACAGGAGGTACCCCAAACAGCCTACAGCCCCTTTGAACTCCTCTTTGGTCACCCTTTTAGGGGTGCACTTGCTCTTGTGAAGGAGGGTTGGGTGCAACCCTGAAGCCCCCTAAACAAACATAGTGGATTATGTACTTGGCCTCAGATCAAGGATGGCCGAGTACATGAAGAAGGCCAGTAAAAACCTTCAGGCACTGCAAGAACTGCAAAAGCAATGACATGACCAGAAGGCTGCCATGACTGTGTACCAACCAGGGCAGAAAGTGTGGGTCCTGGAGCCTGTGGAACCCAGAGCACTCCAAGACAAGTGGAGTGGACCACACGTCGTAGTGGAAATGAAGGGTGCGGTCACTTACTTAGTAGACCTTTGCACTTCCAAGAAGTCCCCTCAGGGTACTTCATGTGAACCGCCTAAAGCCCTACTATGACAGGGCTGACTTAACCCTGCTCATTGTCACTTATGAGAGACCGGAAGATGAGTGACCCTCTCCCTGACCTCTTTTCAAATTCTGCAGCCAGTGGCTCACTTGAGGGGGTAGTCTTAACAGATTGCCTCTCTGTCTCAAAAGGAAGACTGCAGAAATCTCCTGGGACAGTTCTCTGAACTGTTTCCCTTACACCTGGTCAAACCACATGGTGTGAACACACCATTGATACAGGAGACAGCCTGCCTGTCAAGAGTAAAATTCTACACGCAACCTGATAATGTAAGGGACTGCATCAAAGCAGAGATGAAAAAGATGCTTGACAAGGGAGTCACTGTGCACTCAGATAGCCCCAGTGCTGCTGGTCTCAAAACCACACTCTCAAAATGGGAAAATGCTCATCCTATCTCCAGGGCAGATGAGCTCATAGATATACTGGCATCTGCCAAGTATCTTAGCACTTTTGACCTTACTGTAGGTTATTGGCAGATTAAGTTGTCAGAAGATGCTAAACCTAAAACTGCATTCCCTACTATTAGTGGGAGAGACCAATTTACAGTAATGCCCTTTAGTTTAAAGAATGTACCTGAAACTTTTCAGAGGCTGGTGAACACAGTCCTCCAAGGTTTGGAAGCCTTCAGTGCAGCATATCTAGATGATATAGCTGTCTTTAGCTCCGCCTTGGATGATCACCTGGTCCACCTCTAGAAGGTTTTGGAGGCTCTGCAAAATGTAGGCCTCACTACCAAGGCTTCATAGTGCCAAATAGGGCAGGGTATGGTGGTTTATCTGGGACACCTAGAAGGTGGAGAACAGATTTGGCCACTACAGGGGAAAATCCAACCCATTTTGGATTGGACTCCCCCTACCACACAAACCCAGGTCAGAGCCTTTTTAGGTGTCACTGGGTATTACAGGAGGTTCATTAAGAGCTATGGCTCCATTGTTGCCCCTCTTAAAGACCTCACCTCCATGAAAATGCCTAAAAAGATATTATGGACAGCCAGTTGTCAAAAAGCCTTTGTGGAACTCAAACATGCCATGTGCTCTGCACCTGTTCTATAAAGCCCAAACTACTCCAATATGTTAATAGTTCAGACTGATGCTTCATAGGTAGGAGTTGGGGCAGTTCTCTCACAGCTTAATACAGAGGGCCAGGATCAACCAGTAGCTATTATTAGCAGAAGGTTGACCCCAGAAAAGCTTTGGTCAGCCATAGAGAGGGAGGCCTTTGCTGTAGTCTGGGCCTTGAAGAAGTTGAGACCATACCTCTTTGGTACTCACTTCATTGTTTAGACAGACCACAAACCTCTCTTATGCCTTAAACAAATGAAAGGAAAAACACCCAAATTGGTTAGGTGGTCCATCCCTACAGGTTATGGACCTTACAGTGGAACATAGACCTGGAGTAACCACTGGAATGCAAATGGACTCTCCAGATATTTCCACTTAGACAAGGAAGACTCATCTGGGCAAGGTTAGTCTTCTTGTCCCTCGTTTGGGGGGGGGTTGTGTAGGAAAGTACCCTCTTTCTAGGCATGGTTACCCCCTTTTTCTGCTTGATGTCAGTGTGTTTGACTGTGTTCACTGGGATCCTGCTAATCAGGACCGCAGTGATTTTGCTTTCGCTCCCAAAAGTCTGTATTTCACCCACAATTGGCACACTGGTGCCCCATTATAAGTCCCTAATATATAGTACCTAGGGAATTGGTGTTCCAGGGGATCCATATGGGCTGCAGCATATATTTTGCCACCCATTGGGAGCCCAAGCAAAGGGTTCTGCAGGACTGCCATTGCAACATGCCTGAAAAGTTGCAAGCACCATCACTGCCACTTTTCACTACACAAGGTCACTTATAAGTCACCCTTATGGCAGGCCTTCCAGCCCAGAGGTCAGGGTGCCAAGTACCTGTGTGTGAGGGCACCCCTGGACTAGCAGAGGTGCCCCTATGAACTCAGGCCCATTTTCCCAGAATTCGTGAGTGCAGGGACGCCATTATACACGTGTACTGGACATAGGTCACCACCTATGTCCACTTAAATAATGGTAACTCCGAACATAGGCATGTTAAGTATGAAACATGTTGAAATCATACCCCAAGGCTTTTGCAAGCATTGGTTGTACGATTCCATACACTCTGGAAGCTCCTTAGAGGACCCCCAGTATTGCCATTACAGCCTTCTGAGGATTTCCAGGCAGCCCAAGTTGCTGCCACCTCCCAGACAGGTTTTTGCCCTCCTGTGGCTTGAAAAACTCGAGCCCAGGAAGGCAGAACAAAGAATTTCCTTTGGAGAGGGGTGTTATGCCCTCTCCGTTTGGAAATAGGTGTTAGAGGCTTGGGAGGGGTAGCCTCCCCACGCCACTGAAAATGCTTTGAAGGGCACATTTGGTGCCCTCCTTGCATAAACCAGTCTACACCGGTTCAGGGATCCCCAGTCCCTGCTCTGGCGCGCAACTGGACAAAGGAAAGGGGAGTGACCACTCCCCTATCCATCACCACCCCAGGGGTGGTGCTCAGAGCTCCTCCAGAGGGTCCCTGGGTTTTGCCATCTTGCAGTCAAGGTTGGCAGGGAACTCTGGGAGCATCTGAGTGGCCAGTGCCAGCAGGTGATGTCAGAGCCCCACCTCCTGATAGGTGGACACTCAACTAGGTGACCCGTCCCCCTTTCATGGTTATTTAGGGTCTCTTCTTTTGGTGGTTCCTCAGATTCGGATTGCAAAACTCCAGCAGGAATTCTCTGCACCCTCCACTTTGTCTTCTGACCGAAGAAACTGCATCTGTACTCTTCAGGACCCTACAAGCTGCAACAAAGAAGCAAGACGCCTTCTGCAACATTGTATCTCCGGCTCCTTCCTGCAACTGCAACATCCTCTGAGGACAGTCCGTATTCAGCCTGCATCAGAAGGAAGAAGGAATCTCCCTTGTGGTGAAGGAGTCACTCCCCAGCTTCTGCAGGCACCAACTGTGACGGCGACCAACTGCGTGGATCCCCCTCTCCTGCTGAGCTGCGTGGATCCTGCATCACAGGTGGTGGACTGAAGTGGTCCTGACGGTCCTCTCTTCCAACTGTCTAACTTGGGTGGGGGTAAGCCCTTGCCTGCCCACGCAGGACAGTACCCCATGTACCGCATCCTTTGCAGCTGCCAAGGCTTTTTGGCATCCTTCCTTCAAGATCTTCAGGCATCCTGAAGCTCCATCTCCCAGCACTCCTTCCTGCGACGCAAAGCTCCCTGAGTGGTTCTCCGGCAGCATGGGAGCCTTTCTCGTAGTGCTGTGTGTGCCTCTTCTATGGGTCTCCTGTCCCCATCCTGTGGGACTCCTGTGGGTGCTGCCTGGGCTTCTGTGGGCTCTCTGTGTTGCTGAGGGCCACCTCTGACTCTCTCTCCTGGGTGGAGTCCACCTGGTGCTTCCTGGTCCCCGGCAGCTCACCTTTCTGCTAACCGCAGGTTTTACATGTGCCAGGGCTTGTTGGTGGAATCCAAAGACGCAAACTCAACTGCAATTCTCCTGGAGTGGGATATCACCTGCATTCTACAGGAACCCGTCTCGTCTTCTTGAGTGCAGTGCTGACTCTTCTTCTTCACCGGTGGTACACCTTTTGCATCTTCATCATAGTGGGTAGGGGCTCCTGCCCTTCCTGGACTCTGCTGTGCTTCTTGGACTTGGTCCCCCTTCTTCCACAGGTCGTCTTGTCCAGGAATCCACTGTTGGTGTCTTGCAATCTCTTATGGGTTTTGCATTACCATCAAGACAAGCTTTATTCGGTCAAATAACCATCAAAGCATCATAATACAGTTTAAAATCAAAATTTTTAAAACCTATACAAGCATAAAACTAATAAATACATACAATCTTAAACTTCTCAAGTCTAAAATACTTATCCGCCTAATGATCGATCATGAAGAATTATTTAAAAAACGATTACGTATATGCCATGCTGCCACTAAAAACTTGCTAACTGCGTGAATTAAGTCATTAGAACTGTTACTGTGTAAAACCCTTATCGCTGTACAGCATTGATTCAAGACCATTTCTCGACAGTTTCTGGAAATCCATTTTGACCGAGGAGAGGAATAGGCAAGGCAAAAAAACATAAAGTGTTCAACAGTTTCTGAGCTACCACGACATGCTCGACTTGAATCAGAAAGAGAAGTTGATCGCCAGCTACTTGTTAAGGACATTAACGGTAAGCTCCCAAAACGGAAGCGGGCTTACAGGCCTTTACCCAATAAATCTGGTATTATATCTAAATATGGTTCATATTGTGGGTACCACTTAAAATCAATGAATAGATTAGTTAATCGACTGTATGATTTACAACAGATGGAGTCGTTCCTTACGTGGGACCAATATGCTGTTTTCTAAATAGTTTTATGGGATTTTTCCAGTTTATGTGGGTTCTCCCAAAAGCTTTCCAGACCCAGAGTGCGAAACCAATTGGACACATGTCTAAATCAAGGGAAGGTAGCCACATTCGGTCTCTTTAATAGATCAAGAAGGGAGACCCTATATATGTCAAGTTCGGGAACAGTCCAAATCCTTATCCAAAAAAGTAGGGGTCTTAAGGCTATCAAAACAGCTATACGATTAAACCCTAAGTCCAGAAACATTGGGATCAAAGGTGTGATGCGAGGATACGCAATTAGAGCCCTGGCAAAATTATTTTCACCCACAGTTAGTTGATAAATATGGTAAACAGTAGGGGGGCTAGCACACAACCTTGGCGAACTCCTCTTCTGATTGGGATCCGTTCTGTCAGTTCGCCTTGTTCACCCCACCTCACTTGGGCATAAGTGTTCTCATGTAGTCGTTTTAACAGGAGTAATAGATCCTCTGGGACTCCCAATCTACCCAGCACTTCCCACAGTTTGGCTCTTGGGACCAGATCAAAAGCCGATCGCAGGTCTATAAATACCACACACAGGCATTGTTTGGCCACAAGAACATATTTCCAATGCAATATGGCCAATCGAAAAACCTGGTCTATCGTGCTAGTTTTTGCACGAAACCCTGCCTGTAAATGGGAAAGGATTTGGTACTCCTCAACCCAATTAATTAGCCTCTGCAAAATTTGTTTAGCAAAGATCTTTTGTAGGTTGTCTATAAGGCTAATTGGCCTATAGTTAGCTTGGAGATTAGCATTTCCTTTTTTATGAATGGTTATGATCTCTGCCCCCTTCCATGTACCTGGAATTTGCCCCCCTGCAGCTATACTATTTGAGATGGCATTAATATACCAGGACCAGATATATGGTTCCGATCTATAAAGGTCTCCAGGAAGCTTATCTGGTCCAGGTGCTTTGCCAGGTTTTAGGCTATTTATAGCCTCAAGGGTCTCTTCTATTTTAAAGATGAGGCAACCCTCAGGGACACACTGGGACTCCACTTGGAGGGCCATGCTGGAATTTGATTCCAACAATTTTGTTGGAGAGTGGACCACATTGGTGTCCATTGGGCCCTCTGGTAGGGCATAAAGAGTAGTAAAATGCTCTACCCAGCTTTCTGGTTGAATATGGTTGCTGGGACAACTCCTACCTCCATTTTCTCTTTTAGACAGAAGTTCCCAGAAACGCTTGTTATTCTTCTCTCTGGAAGCATCTAATAATTCCTGCCACAGGGAGTCACCAAACTGCTTTTTTGCGTTAGACAAAGTTACTTTGTATAGGGACCTAGCTTGTTTAATTTCCCCCTGGGAACCAGACATTACTGCTACTCTTAACCCAGACTTAGCCTTTGAGCACCTCTCATCAAACCATCCCTTGCGTGCCCCTTTCCCTTCATGTGGCTTTGACCGCCTTATTTTATAAAAGAACCCCCGTAGCTGAGTAGTCATGTTGTCATGTATTTTGAGAATCGGAATATTCCCCACAGCCTGGTCTTCGTACTCAGCCAAACTATTTTAAAAAATCTGATATATTGCTCTAATATGGTGAGGGTTGGACATCACTTTTGGCCAAGTAATCTTGGTGAATGTATTATTCCAGCAAGGTGGCGGAATTATTGTAACATGGTTGTTAAGTGTTCTCCTGAACATTTCTCCAGAAAGGGTAAGGAGCAAGGGGAAATGGTCACTATCACATCTCACTTCTACTTTCATATCTACCAAATGGGGCCACAACCTAACATCGACCAAGAAGTAATCAATAGTGCTTGTCGACATGCCCCTTTTAAAAGTAGGTGCGCTGTTCATATCGGATGGAGTTCTACCATTACAGGCCCTAAGGCCATAATTTAAACATAATGTGGCTAATTGCATAGCCACCCGAGATTTTTTGCAGGGCTGGGTAATAGATAATTGTGGGATCCCCCACTGCTCATCTTCTTCATCAGTTAAACCACTTATGAGAATAGAAGGCTCGAAGGTACAGTTAAAATCTCCAGCTATGATTAGAATAGTTGAGGGGTGGAGGCTTCCTACGAATTCGGACAGAATAGCCAGGGTATGGGACTCGGAGCCATTTGGGACCGATCTAATATAAGCATTAACAATAACAATTGATAATCTTCTGTTGAACGTAATACACATGGCTTTTAGATCTACAGAATCAATTTCCAAAAGCTTATAGTCACACTGCAGATTCTTGTTAACAAGTAATAAGAGCCCACCTTTTGCCCGGCCCCTCCCCTTCTCTGGAGGTATAGCAGGTGCACTAAATGAGAGAAATCCATCTATATTGGTAGCATCCTCCACCCAAGTTTCCTGAAACAAACATATGTCTATTTTTTTAATAAAAGAGGCCCATTCACCATCATCTAATTTCTTTGCCAGGCCGGCAACATTCCATGACATAAGTTCTAACGTACATTTATCTTGGTTTATCACCACGATTGTGCATCCAGCATCTACCGCGCTCGGGTCATTACTACAAATGTTTGATGATGGTGCTTTGTCCTCCCCCGTCAAATGTGAGGCCTTGGAGCAGGCCGTCACATTAGTTACTAGTTCAGTAGTCAGTCATACAGGATTAGGCAACGGCCTGGGATTAGCTTCCTTTCGTGCAGCACCTCCACGGGAATTAATTAAACCATCGAATCCTGCCGGTCCCATGGCTGGTCCAGTATTTTGTGGGTGTAACATGAGTCTAATTCCCCCCCCCTGGTTGTTGCGTTATTCAAGTGGGTACGACAATCAAAGTCCATTAATTGTGTCACCATATACTTGTCTTCAAAATAAATAGTTATTATGTCAAAATTAGTCCCTGTGATGCTGCTTCTCTTGGCCAATATTATGTCAGAACGAATAACAGAGAGACAACTTCGCCGGGATCGTATCCAGTGTATGACTTTGTTGATCAAGGAAGCTTGGCTCTCAGCTAACCCTGACGATAGTTTTGGAACATTAGTCAAATAGATTTTGTTTGTTCCCTGACTTGTAAGCAGGTCCTGTTCTTTATTAACTATACTCTCAATATTGTATCGAGAGAGAGTGATGTTATTAGAGGGGGTCTTGTGTGACTTGTTAGGGGTTTGTATGAAACTGGAATCTTGGACAGTTTCCGGTGGGTCGGGTCTACTGGTCCTACCTCTAGCCCTGTCACTGGTTAGATTACTTGACCAACTACCTTGACGGTCTCTGTGCCTTGGTACATTTGTAGACCTCCTTCTGGGCCTCATATTGTCAATATTGGGATCACAGCGGTAATCTTCCCTCCCTTGAGGAGCTGTCCCTCCTCTAATGGGGAGACAAAAATTGTCCCTTAACTCGTCCCCATTGCTGGGGCAGATAATGGGAAAGCTTCTTCCCCCCTGACCTCCCCACAAACTTTACAAATCCCGGCACAAGCACAGTTGCTCTTCATAAGATCTATTAGTACCAAAACCAATCCCTTAACTTCATCGACTCTCTGAAGAACTGTAGCCAGGTTGTCTCTACTAGCTGCTGGTTCTTTGCCTTCTGACTCAAACTGGGGGATCGGTGAGATAACACTAGGGTTGGGTGTTCCAACTACTGGCTTGCACTTGGGCACACTCGTGGGCACGGGCGAATCCTCTATTACTAATAGAGGTTCAAAGCGATTAGTACAGAATAAGCTAGGGACCACCTTGATCACCGGAGTCAGTGGTAGGAGAGTTGGTGTATGTGGTACATGTGGGAGACCCCACTGGGATACTGGAGGACTCGCTATGTTATGGGTGGGTATTGGGAAGGGGCCCCTACAATTATGCGGGCCCCCATCTCCATCAACCCCTATTATAGTATCTATAGGATCCCTTGACCCCTTCTTTTTAAATAACTCTGGGATTGTCCTATCCTTGGGGGGGCCTCTCTTTGAATTATTTGCCCCTAAAGTTGTTTGTGTACCTAACATAGACTCAACTTCTTTAACTAGGAGATCTATTTCATCCAATGGGTTAGACCCATTGGGTATACCTGGATTCAAAGGTCTACTTGGGCGTTTTTTGGCGATTTTAGTACCCTTGGATTGCGCTGGTAAATCTATAGCCTTTCTTTTCCCCATATTGGGAAGATGCCCGTAAGATAAAATAAACACAAAATACAATGGTAAAAGAAAAAAAAGAAAGGGAAGACGACTCCCTTTCTTATGAGTTCGGTGTCCTGTTACCGGAGTAACTGGCCCTGCCTCCGGTCTCAGAACGGGCGCAAAACAAAGTTTGAGGGCTCCTGCCCTGTCTGCTCCTCCCCTCGAATGACGCGCTTCTATATACTTATTTAGTGGAACCCTCCGAGTTACGTCCAAATTGCAGTTACAATGGGATAACTTAGAGGAGGAACTAATGAGGGAAGGGCTGAGTAAAGAATAGGCTTCTCAATTCAGGAATTGTAGGATAGTGCTATAATCTATACACTCTTAAACAACTCTTAAATAACAAGTAGATCTCTTACTGCAGGTGAAAGAGAGGGGGCCCATCCCAGCCTCCTCCGGTCTCGGACGGGCTAAGGACGTGCCCGCCCTTGGCCCGGGCTTTGCCCGGGCTTTGCCCGCGCACGTCCCGCGACGGCGGGAGCGCAACGTAAATTTAAAGGGCTCCTTCCTTGCCCTGCAGCACCTCCTCCCGGCTCCTCCAATGCGCGTCCCGCCACGGCGGGAGCGCAACGTAATTTAAAGGGCTCCTTCCTTGCCCTGCAGCACCTCCTCCCGGCACCCGGCTCCTCCAATGCGCGTCCCGCGACGGCGGGAGCGCAACGTAAATTTAAAGGGCTCCTTCCTTGCCCTGCAGCACCTCCTCCCGGCACCCTGCTCCTCCAATGCGCGTCCCGCGACGGCGGGAGCGCAACGTAAATTTAAAGGGCTCCTTCCTTGCCCTGCAGCACCTCCTCCCGGCTCCTCCAATGCGCGTCCCGCGACGGCGGGAGCGCAACGTAAATTTAAAGGGCTCCTTCCTTGCCCTGCAGCACCTCCTCCCGGCACCCGGCTCCTCCAATGCACGTCCCGCGACGGCGGGAGCGCAACGTAAATTTAAAGGGCTCCTTCCTTGCCCTGCAGCACCTCCTCCCGGCACCCGGCTCCTCCAATGCACGTCCCGCGACGGCGGGAGCGCAACGTAAATTTAAAGGGCTCCTTCCTTGCCCTGCAGCACCTCCTCCCGGCACCCGGCTCCTCCAATGCGCGTCCCCTCCCACAGTTAGTCTTTTACTGTTAGAGAACCCCCATATCTCAGCACCATAGGCAGCCGCTCCCTGCGCCTTTGCCAAATAAATCTTAATAGCTGTAGATACAGCTTTTGATACCGAACTAAAAACTTAGGATTTCGGCCGCTCTATGCTGAAGGAGCCCCGCACTTTTACTGATCTTATCCTCCCAATGTAATTTGCTTGATAACCTCACACCCAGGTAGTCTATTGAACTAACCTTGCTTAGAGAGAACCCATCCAAATTGATGGTGCATCTCCTGCATGGTCCGTAATTAAACACCAACAGTTTGGTTTTACTGACATTCAACTCCAACCCATAGTCTGTACAAAATGATTTAAATCTATCGACAAGGGTTTGAAGACCCATAGGTGTCTTAGAGATGAGTAGAGAATCGTCAGCAAAAAGAAGAATAGGGATTTTCTGTGCATTCGGTGAGGGAGCATCATTCTGGCAAGAAGTCAGAACCTTTACCACCTCATTAATAAATAAGGTGAATAAGATTGGAGCCAGGACACAACCCTGACGAACTCCCCTCCGAATAGGAATATTTTCAGTCAACTCACCTTGATTACCCCATCACACTTGCGCATATGTATTTTCATGCAACTGCTGTAACAGATGAATTATATTAATTGGGGTGCCCAATCTATGTAGTACTTCCCGCAATTTTTCTCTTGGGACCAGGTCGAAAGCAGATCGTAGATCCACAAATACAACAAATAAATGTTGCTTGGCGAGCACTACATATTTCCAATATAACAGCATCAACCTAAAAACCTGATCTATCATGCTGGTTTTTGGGCAAAAAAACGCCTGTAACGGCGAAAGGACCTGATGATCTTGGACCCAACTTATAGCCTCCCTACTAGTTGTTTAGCAAATTTTTTGGTAGATTATCAATAAGGCTAATAGGTCTATAATAAGTGGGAAGATTTGCATTACCCTTTTTATAAATAGGGACGATTTCAGCCCCCTTCCACATACTTAGGATTACACCACCTGCAGCAATTTTATTCAAGATCAAATTTATATACCAGGACCATATAATTGGCTCGGATTTATAAAGATCTCCCGGAAACGTATCCGGACCAGGAGCTCTACCTGATTTTAAGGAAATAATTGTGGCAATAGTTTCCTCTATGGAAAGGATGATACAGTCCTCAGGGGTATAAATGCCCGCGCCTGATAGATCAAGGCTAGTATTTACACCAGCCATCGATAGGGAAGCAGAGTCACAGATTTGGGGATTACAAGTTGAGGAATTATAGGGGGTAGCATAGAGTTGGGTGAAATGGTCCACCCAACTCTTGGGTTGTATGTGATTCCTAACATTACTCCTGCCCCCTCTTTGCCTTAGATTGTGAAGCATCAAGCAATTCCCGCCAAATATTCTTCCAATGACATTTTTGCTTGCAATATGGTCTCCTTGTATGTACGTCTGGCTAGTTGGATCTCCCCTAGGGAACCAGTCATGATGGCAATTTTTAATGCAGACTTAGCCTTAGAGCAGACTTCATTAAACCATCCATTGCTATTCATGTTATCGTCACGGGGCCTAAGACCAGCCTTTTTATAAAAGAAACTCTGTAATTCCTTTAGCATATTATCATGGATACTAAGAATAGGGATGTTGTTAGGATCTTGCTCCTCATAGACTGCCAATTCATCGACAAACAATTTGTAGATCCCCCCCATCAGATGGGGGTTGGACAACACCCTTGGCCAGCCAACCAGTGTATGATTGTTATTCAGGCATGGAGATGGAATCACTGTATGTTGATTATTAAGTGATCTCCCAAATGCACCCCCATGGAGAGTAAGAAGCAAGGGGTGATGGTCACTCTCACACCGGGGCTCCACCCTCATATCCCTCAACAAGGGCTACAGCCTGACATCCACTAAAAAATAGTCAATAACACTTGTAGACATACCTCTTTTAAAAGTGGGTGAGGTGTTTAAGTCAGAAGGCATGTGGCCATTACAAGCCCTGAGACCATACTTTAGGCATAGGGAAACCAACTGAGAGGCCACACAGGAACGAGTACAATACCGAGGGTTGGTTAACTGTGGAATTCCCCAAAATTCATCTTCTTCAGCCGTTAATCCACTAATCAAGATAGAAGGTTCAAAAGTACAATTCAAATCACCTGCTATTATTAGAAGGGTCGAGGGATGCAAAGTGTCCAAAAATTCAGACAATAAAACTAGGGTCTGAGATTCAGAACCCGGAGGGACAGACCAAGCATAAACATTAATAAGGATCATTTTGAGGTCCTATTGAAAAGTGACTTGTATGCCCATTAAATCAACAGAATCAATATCAAGTGGTCACATTGCAACTTCTTATTTATAAGCACCAATAGGCCTCCTTTAGCACGACCTAGACGCTTCTCTGATGGTTGAGCTGGGGTGCTAAATGAAAGGAACCCATCTATATAAATTTGATCCTCGGCCCAAGTTTCCTGAAAAAGGCAAACATCTTGATTGTTAATATAAGTAATCCACTCTGAATCAGCCAACTTCCTGTCAAGGTCAGCTAAATTCCAAGTCATTATAGATAACTCATGGTTGTCTAACTCAATTTCGTGAGCGGGACAACCAGCCTCCTTCACATGCATAGCCTTGTTGTATATTCCAAATGGCACCTCCTGAATGACCTCATTCACATGCAAATCCTCAGTGTGTGTCCCAGTAGGCACTTCCTGTACAGCATTTAGTCATTCAATAACTGGCGGTGCATAAGGGATTTTAAATACTATAGGTAGTTCACATTCCTGGGTGAAGGATGGCCTTTCGTGAGCTACAGTTGGACAAGCACTGGGTGGTTTTAACCCCACTCGTTTCCCTAAAATGGCGAGTGCGTAGTTCAAAATCCATGAGTTGGTCCGCCAATAGCTTATCAACAAGGCGGACAGAAATAAAGTCAGAGTTCAACCCAGAAAGGCTACATCTGTCCGCAGCAAGAATATCAGTACGAATGACTGAAAGGCGGTTGTGTCGCACATGTAGACAATGAATGACCTTATTAATCAAAGACTCATGATTCTCAAAGGAACCTAACGGCAGCTTGGGCACATCAACCAAATAAATTGTACTATCTTTACTTTTTAAGCCTAGACCCTGATCCGTAGGTGCAGACCTGCTAACATCATGCTGAAGAGTGGTGTCAGTAGGAGGTTTTGAAAATGTAATCTGAGGAGCTGGGGAGCTAACCGCCCTACCATGTGCTTGGGGGATAATATTCCCCCTTGGCCTAGCCTCAGGAACAACGGGCTGGGCAATAGTATAGATCTGGTTCCCCAAGGAATCCCTGAAATTGGGAGCTCTATTGTACTTCCGCCTATCGCTTGTAAGCTCTGACTGATGACCCTCAACACAGGATGTGGATGATTTTTCACAAAGGGGAGGCCTAGCTGTCCCCTTGGGGGGGATATCGTCTACTAGCCTTAATTTGGACATGACAAGGCTCTCACCCCCCATTGCCTCCCCATCATTCAACTGACATTTACAACCACACTTCTGTGTCAGTTTCTCCTTCATTGATCCTATTAGTAATAAAACCAAACTCTTAACTTCGTCCACCTTCCGAAGGACAAGAGCCAAGTCAATTCCATTGTCCCGCAATTTCAAACTATCAGAATCAGGCGGGAGATAAATCGAAGTATTGACATCAATGGCAGCTCCAGATGGAGAATGTACAGTACAGGCGAGAAGATCCCCATCCTCGGCAGTGGATCAAATCAATTAGTACACAATATATTGGGGACCACCCTAACCATTGGGCTTAGCGGAATAGGGAAGGTCCTAATTTCCTTAGGAGGAGTGCCCCTCTGACATGGCAGGGAACTGGGGGCCCTACAAGGTGTTGTCGACAATAAAGGTTTCCCTTGGGATATACAGTTCCCCACTTCCAGCAAGCTCCACAGGGGAATGTGATGATTGCATCCTCTTCCTCCTTGTGAAGATCCTTGGGATTTTCCCACTTCCAGACGACCCCCTCTTGATGGACGCACCGCCGGATGAATGGGAATTATTCTTCAAAATGGCCTCTACTTCTTCAAACAATAGGTCAATTTCATCAAAGGAATTAGTTCCTTGAGTGATAACAGAGTTCACTTGTTTGCTGGAGCGTTTTTTGGATTTTTCAGTGCCATTCAGTGGCATAGGAGCATCTGCAGCTTTCCTTTTCCCCATAGTCTATTAATAAGAGGTAGAATAAGTATAAACAAGCCCAAATAGCCAAGGTAATCCCTCTTAACACTTACTTCCTTCAGCCAAGGGGGTGCGCCCTGCCCGGCCTCTATCGGGCGATGACGGGTGAAGTCGGGCCCGTCTTTGCCCGGGCACGTGCCACGCGCATCCTGCGCGGCGCGAGAATAGCATCCTTTTAAGCCCTGGTGACCGGGGAGCCTGGGGGATGAAATCCCACCCTGGGCTGGAAGTGACGAGAAGTAAGCTCTCGCTTGCACGTGCGTCCTGGGCGGCGCGAGAATAGCGTCCTTTTAAGCCCTGGTGACCGGGGAGCCTGGGGGATGAAGTCCCACAGCGGCCTGGAAGTGACAAGAAGTAAGCTCTCACCTGCACGTGCGTCCCGCTCGGCACGAGAATAGCGTCCTTTTAAGCCCTGGTGACCGGGGAGACTGGGGGATGAAGACCCATCACGGGCTGGAAGTGACGAGAAGTAAGCTCTCGCCTGCACGCACGTCCCCGATTTAGCATTCTTCTTCTTTACTTCTCTGTGTGTGTTGTGGGAAACTTACTGTGATTTACTCCTGTTTTCCTGGTCGCTCAGTGGGTTAAGGTACTTACCTTTGGGATTTCCCAGTACTCACAGCTCCCCTCTACACATTACACTTACCTAGGTGGGGGACCGACTTTCGCATTCCACTTTCTTAGTATATGGTTTGTTCTCCCCCAGGCCTATTTCTCTCTATTGTGATTTTCAGTAATTGCACTGTTTTCTAACTATTTTTATGCCTATTTCTGCATACTAGTGTATTTAATTTGTGTATAACTTACCTCCTAAGGGAGTGTAGCCTTTATGGTATTTTTGGTATTTGTGTCACCAAAATAAAGTACTTTTAATTTTGTAACTCTGTGTGTTTTCTTTCATGTGTGTAAGTACTAAGTGTGACTACAGTGGTATTGCATGATCTTTGCACGTCTCCTAGATACTCCTTGGCTGCTCATCCACAGATACCTCTAGAGAGCCTGGCTTCTAGTTACTGCCTACACTACACTAATAAGGGATACCTGGACCTGGTATAAGGTGTAAGTACCATAGGTACCCAACACACACCAGGCATGGCCTCCTGCATCCAGGCTCTGCAGTGGGATCTCAAGTTCCAGTGGGTACAGCATCAGGGGAATCTCTCCAACATGGTCAAGATCTCAGAGGGGACTGCAAAAGATCTGCAGTGGTGGTTAATGAACCGCAGTCGGGTCAGAGGCAGATTACTCTCCTTTCCCCAACCAGATCTGTTAGTAGTGAGAGATGCGTCACTTCTGGAATGTGGCAGCCATCTGGGAGAGGTGGAGATCATAGGTCTGTGGTCTCCGGTGGAATCTGGACTACACATCAATCTGCTAGATTTCCGGACGATCCAGCTGGCACCGAAATCCATTCTACCCTCCATCAAGGGAAGGATAGTGAAGGTGTTCACCGACAACACCACCTCCATGTGGTACTGCAACAAACAGGGCAGGGTGGGATCGTGGACCCTTTGTCAAGAGGCGTTGCCCCTCTGGACATGGCTGGAACAGCAGGACATATCCCTAGTGGTCCAGCACTTGGTGGGCTCCCTGAGCGCCAGATCAGACAAACTCAGCTGAAGATGCCTAGCGGATCACAAATCGTATCAATGTCTTGAGGTGGCGCAAGGTCTCTTACAGCAGTGGGGAGAGCCTTTGTTAGATCTGTTAGCCACCGCCGAGAACACGCAATGTCAGCAGTTTTGTGCTGGAGTGTCCAAGGCAGCTCTCGCTCGGAGACGCTTTTCGTCTCCGGTGGCAGTCAGTCCTCCTGTATGACTTTCTGCCCATATTTCTCAAAAAGATCAGAAACAACTGGGCCTAAGTAATCCTTGTGGCTCTGGATTGGGCATGGAGAGTCTGGTATCCCAAGCTGCTGAGCATGTCCATCGATCCTTGAATAGGCTGCCCCTCCAGGAAGATCTTCCTTCGCAGTAGCAGGGGAGTGTTCCTCACTTGAACCTGTCCACTCTCTGCCTCCTTGCGCGAATAATGAGTGGTGGCATTGGGGTTCTAGGAGATCCTTATGGGCTGCAGCATTTCTTTTGCCACCCATAAGGAGCTCAGACTAACCCTTCCACAGGCCTGCCATTACAGCCTGCGTGAAAAAGTGCACACACTATTTCACAGTCATTTTCACTGCACTTATAAGTCACCTATATGTATAAACTTGACTTGCTGAAGGTTAGGTACAAAGTTACTAAGTGCGAGGGCACCCTTGCACTAGCAAAGGTGCCCCCACATTGTTCAGGGCCATTTCCCGGGACTTTGTGAGTGCGGGGACGCCATTTCACGTGTGCACTACATATAGGTCAATACCTATTTGTAGCTTCACAATGGTAACTCTGAATATGGCCATGTAAGGTGTCTAAGATCATGGAATTGTCCCCCCATTCCAAATCTGGTATTGGGGAGCCAATTCCATGCATCCTGAGGGCTCCACCATGGACCCCCAATACTGTCAAACCAGGTCTCTGAGGCTTGCAATGCAGCTACAGCTGCTGCCACGTCACAGACAGGGTTCTGCCCTCCTGGGGTCTGAGCAGCTCAGTCCCAGGAAGGCAGAACAAAGCATTTCCTCTGAGAGCAGGGTGTTACACCCTCTCCCTTTGGAAATAGGTGTTACAGGATGGGGAGGAGTAGCCTCCCCAGCCTCTGGAAATGCTTTGAAGGGCACAGATGGTGCCCTCCTTGCATAAGCTAGTCTACACCGGTTCAGGGACCCCCAGTCCCTGCTCTGGTGCGAAACTGGACAAGGGAAAGGTGAATGACCACTTCACTGTCCATCACCACCCCAGGGGTGGTGCCCAGAGCGCCTCCAGTGTGTCCCAGACCTCTGCCATCTTGAATGTAGAGGTGTGAGTGCACAATGGAGGCCTCTGAGTGGCCAGTGCCAGGAGGTGATGTCAGAGACCCCTACTGATAGGTGCTTACCTGACTAGGTGGCCATTTCTCTTCTGAGGGCTATTTAGGGTCTCTCCTGTGGGCTTCTCGTCCGATAACGAATGCAAGAGCTCACCAGAGTTCCTCTGCATCTCCCTCTTCGACTTCTGCCAAGGATCGATCGCTGACTGCTCCAGTACGCCTGCAAAACTGCAACAAAGTAGCAAGAGGACTACCAGTGACATTGTAGCGCCTAATCCTGCTGGCTTTCTCAACTGTTTCCTGGTGGTGCATGCTCTGGGGGCTGTTTGCCTTCACCCTGCACTGGAAGCCAAGAAGAAATCTTCTGTGGGTCGACGGAATCTTCCCCCTGCTAGCACAGGCACCAAACTTCTGCTTCACCGGTCCTCTGGGTCCTCTCTCATCTTGATGAGCGTGGTCCCTGGAACACAGGAGCTGGATCCAAGTGACCCTGACAGTCCAGTGGTCCATCTGTCCAAATTTGGTGGAGGTAAGTCCTTGCCTCCCCACGCCAGATAGTAATCCTGTGTACTGCATGAACTGCAGCTGCTAGGGTTTCTGTGCACTTTTGCAAGGAATCCTTCGTGCACAGCACAGCCCAGGTCCCCAGCACTCCGTCCTGCATTGCTCAACTCGCTGAGTTGACCACCAGCTTCGTGGGACCCTCCTTTGCAGTGTTGAGACGACTGCTGTGCTCAGTTTCCTTGAACCCGTGTTCATGTGCTTCTGCGGGTGCTGCCTGCTTCTGCGTGGGCTCTCTGTGTTGCTGAGCGCCCCCTCTGTCTCCTCCTCCAAGGGGCAACCGCCTGGTCCTTCCTGGGCCCGGGAAGCACCCATTTTCTTCAACCGTGACCTTTGCAGCTAGCAAGGCTTGCTTGTGGTCTTTCTGCGTGGAAACAACTCTGCATCCTCCAGCACGCAGTGGGACATCATCTGAACAAAGGAGAAGTTCCTGGCATCTTCCGTTGTTGCAGAATCTTCAGCTTCTTCCACCTGGAGGCAGCCATTTTGCACCTTCATCCAGGGTTTAGTGAGCTCCTGCCCCCCCTGGACACTTTTGTGACTCTTGGACTTGGTCCCCTTCCTTTGCAGGTCCTCAGGTCCAGGAATCCGTCTTCAGTGCTTTGCAGTCTGTTGTGGTCTTTGCAGAATCTCCTACCACTTTAGTGTGTTTCTGGGGAAGTATGGTAACTTTAGTCCTACTTTTCAGGGTCTTGGGGTGAGGTATCTTGGACACCCTTAGGGCCAGATGTACCAAAGGATTTTACCCATTCTGTGTCTATGGGAAAAAGCTTTCGTACATATGACCCTTAGTGTTTTCTTACACTCCCAGCGACCCTCTACACACTACACTAGGCCTGGGGTGCCTAAGTGGTTCGCATTCCACTTTCTTAGTATATGGTTTGTGTTGCCCCTAGGCCTATTGAATCCTATTGTATTCTACAGTGTTTGTACTACTTTTCTAACTGTTTACTTACCTGATTTTGGTTTGTGTGTATTTTGTGTATTTTAATTACCTCCTAAGGAAGTATATCCTTTGAGATATTTTTGGCACATTGTCACTAGTAACTCTGAGTATTGTGATTCTTATGATATAGTACTATATGATATAAGTGGTATAGTTGGAGCTTTGCATGTCTCCTAGTTCAGCCTAAGCTGCTCTGCTATAGCTACCTCTATCAGCCTAAGCTGCTGGAGCACTACTAATCTACTAATAAGGGGTAAATGGACCTGGCACAAGGTGTAAGTACCATTAGGTACCCACTATAAGCTAGGCCAGCTTCCTACAGCACCCTGGAGGCCTCTGAGTGGCCACTGCCAGCAGGTGACATCAGAGACCCCTCCTAATAGGTCCTTACCAGATAAGGTAGCCAGTCCACCTCTCAGGGCTATTTAGGGTCTCTCCTGTGGGTTTTCTTCAGATTCTACTTGCAAGATTCCAGCAGGAGTCCTCTGCAACTACTAGTTCATCCTCTGACATCGGATAAACCGCAGCCTGCTCTAGGAACCGCTGTAACAGCAACAAAGTATCCAGAAGGGATACTTTTCCTCTGCAACTTAAGCTCCAGCCAGCAACTGCAACAGTTTCCATGGTGTGCACACTCTGAGGACTCCCTGTCTTCACCCTGCACCAGAAGTACTGAAGAAATCTCCTGTGGGGTGACGGAGTCACTCCCCTGCTCATGCAGGCACCTTCTAAGTCGACGACTGGTTCTCTTGGGCTCCTCTCCTGGCAACGAGCGTGCTCCTTAGAACACAGAGGGTGGACCCCATCGACACAGACTGTCCTGAGATCCTGCTGTCCCAATTTGGAGGAGGTAAGACTGTGCCTTCCCGAGAGCGACATTACCCCTGTGCACCGCATCTTCTTCACCTCCTGAGGCCTCTGTGCACTATCTGCAAAATTCCTTTGTGCTCAGTCTGGCCCAGGTCCCCAGCACTCCATCCTGTGATGCACAACTCGCTGAGTTGACCTCTGGTGGCGTGGGACCCTCCTTTGCAGTGCTGCATCAACCGCGGCTTGCACCTCCTTTGTCCCCGTGTCCTGGGACTCCCGTGGGTGCTGTCTGACATCCTGAGGGCTTTCTAAAGTGCTGAGAGCCCCCTCTTCCTCCTCACACAGAGCTGAGGCCCCAAGGTCCCTCCTGGGTCCCTCCAGCGCCATTTTGACAAAAAACACGACTTTGCCGGAACCAAGGCTTGTTGGAGAATTCCAACACCAAATCACGCCTGCATCCAACTTCACAACGTGGGACATCCATTGCATCACGCAGGAACCCGCTGACAACTTTCTTGGGTGCATTTCTGCAGTCTTTGTCCAACCGGGGACTCTTCTTTTGCACCCTCTTCTGGGTTGGCAGGGGCTCCTGTCCTTCCTGGAACTTCTTTCGACTTCTTGACTTGGTCCCCTTCTTTTGCAGGTCTTCAGGTCCAGGAATCCAGCAATCCAGCATTTGTTGTTTGCAGACTTGGTTGGTTCTTGCAATAACTCTAATCATGAGGTGTAGTGTGTCCTAAGGCAACTTGCAGTACTTTACTCCTGCATTTCTGGGTTCTGGGGTTGGGTAATTTACTTACCTTTTACTGTATTCTTACTCTCCCAGGGATTCTCTACACACTACACTTGTCTGGGGTGGATTTGTGGTTCGCATTCCACTTTCTTAGTATATGGTTTGTATTTTCTCCCATTGCATTCTATAGCATTTCCTATTGTTTGCACTATCCTATGTCTAATTATGTACCTTATTTTGGTGTCTAGTGTATATATTGTGTATAATACTTACCTCCAGAAGGAGTATTGCCTCTAAGACATTTTTGGCCTTGTGTCACCTAAATAAACTACCTTTATTTTTGGTAACAGTGGATTTTGTCTTTACTTGTGCATAAGTACTGTCTAATTGTAAGTGGTATTGCAGGAGCTTTGCATGTCTCCTAGTTCAGCCTAAGCTGCTCTGCTATAGCTACCTCTATCAGCCTAAGCTACTAGAACAGTACTACTTAACTAATAAGGGATAACTGGACCTGGTATAAGGTGTAAGTACCCAAGGTTCCCACTACAAACCAGGCCAGCCTCCTACAAGTGCCAACTTGGACATTGATATATACTCCATCATATCCACCCAATGAGTCCATGCTCATAACTTTTGTGGCATGCCTATATACAATCACAACCAATAAGCTTCTCTAAACATATTGCCTAATCAATGAAAAAAGGTTGTACTGTCAACGTTCTGCCTGAGCGCCATCTTCAGTATTTAGACAGAATTTTCCTTCATCCAATACTTATTTATAACCACAGTTTTGTATGCCTTTTAGAATTACACTGTATTGCATCCACGTGGGTTGTACCTACGTGCCATCTTGGATATTTGGATAGAATCCTTCCATCATCTAATACATATTTGTAATCGCAGTGTTGTATACATTTTGGAATTACACCTTCTTACATCTATACACCATCATGACATGTTGATTATACCCCATGGATTGCCCAAAAGGTGATTCCCGAAGTGTAACCGCCAATATCATATACACATAAAGGTGGAATATGGATGCCTCATTGTAACATTGTAGTATACATAAATGGATTTGGCAAAGTTTAACCTCCAATATCAGAAAGGTGAAATCATACTGAAGGTGTACCATATGGATGCCACCTTGAAACAACCCAGTGTAAATAAATAAGTTCCTGAATAACTCTGGGAAGCAATAATTATTGAAAAATTAGTCTTGTCAACGTTATGCCTAAGCGGCACATTGGGTATACAGACGGAACTATTTAACCATTCAATACATATTTGTAATCAAAGTAGGTAAGCCTTTTGGAATTGCACTATCTTGTGTCAGCACCATGCTAAATCATGTTGATTATACCCCATGGATTTCCCATAAATTTCTGTCAAAGTATAGGTCCAATATCTGGTTTATATTTAATGATGGAATCATACTACATCTTACTATATGTGCACCATCTTGGAACATCCACATATAAGCTATTATAAATCATTCTATCCCTTCAGATGATAGGCAATACTGAAAACGGAGGAAACTCTTTTTAAGTCCTTTACCATTGACACTTTGAATTCGCGTTTTGCTTTTGGGGACAAAATGTGATGTGCGGCAATGTTTAGTACCAAAACCACAATTTTGTAAATTAAAATTATTCAATACACTGCCTAAGAAAATCAGATACATCAACAGTCATTTACAATTCAGAAGATCTGTGCAGTCCTGGGTCTTCCCGTTAGTCTGACGTGCCCCTAATCCTACAACCTGAACTGGTTTATGTATGCTACTTTTGAGTTTATCCTTATCTTTCTTTGATTTCAGTCACACAGGTTAAATGCCTGAAGTAGTCTCTTCATAGGGTGATGCTAAATGCTGCAGAAGTCTTAGATTTACAACAGTCCTGGGCACAAACCAAGACCAACATTCTCACAGTGTCCTTTGCCTTTTTCAACTGCAGAACCCTTTTTTCCATTTAATAAGACTATTTCAGAGCCCATTTTAGCGGCATGGGAGAAACCCTTTTCTACTCTGGCTGTCGGCCAGGTTGTAGGTCGCCGCTATTGCCCAGTTCCAGGTGACCCCGCGTTGCTTTCCACTACAAGGCCTTTTATAATTCTATGGGGAACCCGTCTAGTTCCGGGGTTTTACAAGTGGCTGCATCTTTGATTGCACCATGTATTTCTTGTATTGTTACGGGCATGTTAAATTCCTCTCTGATTAGGAGCTCCAAAACAGGCAGTGTGGCCTCTTGAAGGAAGACGTGTATGTTCTATGCTCTGGTCTCAGGGGGAGTGTTGTATAAATTACGATAGTGTATGATGAATGTGTCGTGCATGCCCTTTTGATTTGCTAGTATGCATGTGGGGGTGCTCCTAATCGCTGTGATAGGAGAAGTGGGAGTCGGGCTGGCAGGAGCCATGCTAGCAGTTGGCCAGATTTGTTCTCCTCTGCATGCGTTCTGTCCTGGAATGCTCTGAAATCTAGACACTACAGTTGCTCCACTAGGCAGACATGTGTCTCTGGCCCTAGTTAGCTGTGGGCGCCTCTCTGGGTCAATGTGGGAATCAACATCTAATTGTCTGAGCTTGTGCTCTGTTTGGAGCAGGTCTCTGTGTAGTTCCGCTCTCACCCTAACCGTCGTTCCGGTGCAGTGCTTCCCAGTCCACAGCATGGTACCCTGTTAAAAAAAACATCGGGATGCAGTGTGCGGCAGCAGGCCTGTAGCGACCACTGTGTCAGCCATGGCGCAAAATGAGCTGCCGTCGTCACAATGGGAGAGGTCAGCGGTGGGGGTGCGAGCGGTCTAATTGCAAATCAAGTACACTGTTAAAGTCTCCTCCCAGGATCCAAGGGATGTGTGGCCGCTTGGTCATGACAGTCAACAGATGTGTGAAGAAGTTTATTTGTGTCATCCTGGGAGCATATATACTGCCTAGGAGAATGGGTTTACCATCAAGTGACCCTTCCATGAACATGTAGTGTCCACCTGGCTCAGTTATTACATTGGTGTGGAGGAATGGAACTCTGGGTCGGATCCAGATTAGGGCTCCTCTTACATAGCCTGAGTATGTAGTGCAGTAACAATGACCCCACCAGCATCGCAGCAGTTTGACATCTTCCCCACCCGCTATGAGTTTCCTGTAGAAATGCTTCTTGCTCGCACCTGCGCCTAATGTATTATTGCACTGCATGTCTCTTAGGGGTGGTCCCAGGCCTCGGACATTCCATGTCACGGTTATAATTCCCTCCATGTGTTTCTAAGGCAGCAGTCCATGTAGAATGGGTTGGTCGATTATAGGGCAGGCATAGTAGAAGGGGAATGCAGGGCACACTGAAAGACTTCCATACATTTGCAAGAAACAACAACTCCCAACCCAGGGTGAGCCCGAAGCTCTAAACTGCCCAAACAATTAACAAACAATCCCAGGGACAGGGTGCTCCTATGAACTCTACAGTACAGACTGTGGCTGCCCAGGAGAAGGGTGGAGGGGATGGCTAGTATGCTAAGGTTCAACTAGTGCAGTTGTGGAGTTAGACAGGCAGTTTGTGTAGTGTGTGCTGTTGAACGTATGATGTCATCATCATTGGTAAGTTAGTCGATCCAGGCCCATGAGCAGCAATGATGGCGGGCTGTGTCCGTTAAGTATAAGTATGGGAGAAATGAATGACAGTGGCTGTCCTGGCAGACTATTATACTAACAATCGTTTGGTAGCAGGGTCACTTCCAGCAAGATTTCTGATGGGGCCGCGCTAGTAGACATATCCAATTCAGGGTCTGAGGGCTGGCCGTCCCTGAATAGGGGAGGGGGGTGGTAAAGAGCACCTGTCTCCCCACAACGTGGATGCGGTTGACAGCGTATGCATCTGCTCCTGTCTTGCTTGCGCTTGAGAGGGAGCTCCCAGTATCATGGCAGTTTTTGCACCTCGGTTAGTGCTTCTTCCATGTTGTTTCTTTTTGTCTGGAGGGAGGGTGGAAGGACGGCGATGGCAGGGTAGAGGCTTCCTACCTGTGCTGCTCCACCCGGTCCCAGGCATCTGCTGACTCAGTGAAGAAGTGGTTAGTTTTGTTGATGATGACCTTTAGTTTGGCTGGAAAGAGCAGCGAGTATTTAAGGCCTGCTTGTCGCAGGTGCTTCTTAACCCCTAAAAAAGAAGATCCGCGGTGCTTTAGTTCTAGGTTATAGTCCGGGAATAGAAAGGCACGGACATTTTCATACATTAGTAGCTCAGCTGTGCGTGTTGCTCGCAGTATGGCCTCTTTCACCCTAAAGTTAAGGAGCCAAACAACTACTGGTCTTAGGGGTGCACCTGCAGGGGGTTTCTTTGTTGGTACTCAGTGCCTCTGTTCCACCAAGTAAAGGGGCAAGCTGTTATCTGAGCCCGCCACCTACACCAGCCAAGTTTCAAAAAGCAGACTGGGTCTGCTCCTTTAGCCCTCGCCGGAAATCCCACAATACAATGATTGTTGTGTCTAGAGCGACCTTCTGAATCCTCCGCTCTGTTCTCCAATTCTCTAACTGTTGCAGTGAGGGTCTTGACCTGCCCCTCTAGGTCAGATAGTGCCGGACAGATATAATTGAGTTTGTTCTCCGTTTATGTAACCCGAGCAGAGAACTTCTTTTGGTCATCCCGCAGGAGTCCCACCTCTTAGCTATGGCAGTGACGCAGTTGCAGAAGTTCTACCGGGTATTTGCAATGGCATCAAGGATCTGGTCCAGCTTCGTATCTGGGAGGGAAGACATCAGGACATCAACAGGCAGCGCCAGAAGATTCTAGTTGTCACTAGTAGGTCGCTCTGGTGGTGGCGGGCCTGTGCCCCCTTTCCAACCCATATTGAAATTTTTGTGAGCAGTAGACGGTTGGGCAACAGTTGGATGACTGATGGCCCGCGTTGCTCAATCCTTCAATGCGCACTACCAACCCACCAGATCCCCTTGTCACCTCTGGGAAGTGGGTGACTGGGCGACACAAGCAGTCACCGTCGGAGCACGCCTCTGGTGGATGCGCTGCTCTCGATGTATGTAGGGACTTTGTTAACTGGAAAGACAAGGTGGTTCTGCACTTGGGCCCACCCCTCCCCTCAGCCAGTGTAGTCCAGTAGCAAAGAAGGGGCACAAGCAGCCTGGAGTTTACCTCAGTAGGACTAGTGTCTCTAGTGGGCAGGGCAGAGCCACATTGTGCCAGTCATTGCAGGCCAAATGAGAGTGGTGATTTGCTCTGGGTAAGGATTTCCTCCCACTTGTACGTGACTAATTAAGGCCCTCCACGCAGTAACAGTGCGCTTGGGGGGATGACCTGAAAATAATGGGGCAAAAACAGGGACTTGTGACTAGTTTGCGCTCTGATGGTCAGGCTCCCAGAGCTCTCCAATTTCCTTCACGGGCTGTCAAGTCACAGTGATGATGGCCGTCAGGAAACAAACGGAGGAGTCCTCAGTCACTAATCATACCACGTGGCCTCCAATATCCCAGAAGCCAGTCCGGAGCACTAGCCTGCTGAGTGGCATGCGCCTCTATTGGGTTATAAATAAAAAGCACCATTAACCGTGGGCCAGGCGGTATTTACCGTGTTCTGACAAAAAGCCGACTCCCTGCTGTTCCGGCCCGTGTGATGAAGTGCATCCTCACATAGTCATACAGGAGGAGCAGTTTTCGTGCTGCTAAGGATGGGAGATCGGAATGTGTGTATCTCATAATGTCCCATTTCCCTCTGTACCTCATCAGAAGCTGGATGCAGTCAGCTGCTTGTACCTGCCACCATCTGTAGGCCACGATGAGAGTGGCGCAAGGTTTCGCCAGGCTCACAGCAGAAGTCGCACACAGTGCAGCACGTGCGGCCAGTGAATAGCTCCTCAGGCGCCGCAATGTCAGCAGTGTCATCTCGCCAATCACACAGCTGGTGAGCCCAGATGGTGAGAGTAGTTTCTGGATCGTTGGTCTCGCAGCGGAGTGTTCTCAGTAGCTGTTTGCCATTTCGCAACTCCAGGCCACCATCTCAAGTCCATGCAAATCTTATGGACCTTCCTTTTGATGGGATGCAGCTTTTTGGTGATAAAGATGATTCCGCTTTGGAATGCTTTTGAACCAGCAAGGGTACTTTGCAGTATCTTGTCCTGCAGCTCCTGCCTCTGACCAAAGACTACCACCAGTTTCATTGCTTCATTTTGCGGGTTGCCAAGAAGGTCTGTGTTTCATCCAAAACAATGTAAGTTGCAACTCCAACAACAACCTAATTCTCTTGACAGGCGATAGAGGTAGAAGCCACGGAAGGGGCTATGGATCCACCTTGCAACCCTCCTCCTCTTGTTACTCCTCCTTGTCTCCCACACTGTCAAGAACGCAGATCTAGTTTGCTTCCCGAAGCCCACATGGCGCATGTGGGAGACCGTGTCTCATTTTTTTCCGGCCTGGAACACAATTGCTTCGGACCAATTTTTCCTGCATATCATAGAAAAGGGCTGCACACTTAGAGTTCTTCAGGCTCTGTCCCCAACCACCAATGACTTTTTTTCTCCACCTTTAGACCATCACCATACTTCAACCGGAAGTTAGTGCAAGGGCAGGAATGGGGCCAAGGATATTGCGCTCATTACTTCCTGGTGCCCAAGAAGGACGGAGGTCTACGTCCCATCCTGGACCACAGGGACTTGAATTTCTTACTCAACAAGGTAATGTTCAAGATAGTTAGCCTAGCTCAAATTCTACAGGCATTGGAGTTTGGAGACTGGATGATGTCACTAGACTTGCAGGATGGCTAATCAGAGCAAGTTTGCCAAAGCTGTGTTGTGCCGTCTGCAGTCAACAGCATCTGTGCTGTACAGCCTGGGTGTTTCTTTCCTAGGTCTGCTGGCTTCCTGCATTTTTCTAGTCACTGCAGCACATTGGCACATGAGGGATCTGCAGTGGCTCCAGTATGGGGAAATCTATTGGGTTTCATGATAATCTGCCCCAGCTGTCCAGCAGGAGTGGCTTAGTGAGTGACCAAGGTGAACTTGTGCTGTGGGATGGGTTTTACTTATCCTTACCATGATCATGGTAGTGACAGATATCTTCACCCTGTGGTGGAAAGCTCATCTGGAGATAAGACTCCTCTGGTCTATAGAACAGCAGGTTCTTCACATCAACGTGTTCGAACTGCTGGCTGTTTGAGTGGTGCTCAAGGCCTAACTCTCATCCATCCAGCATTGGTTCATCCAGATCCTGAAGCATAATACAATAACAATGTGGTACATGAACAAAAAAGGGGGAGTAGGGTCTTGCCTCTCTTGTATGGAAGCATTGAGAGTGTGATCTTGGGCACACCATCAAGGAATCTGGCTCACTGCCAATCACCTGGCATGGAGGGTCTCTGAATGTCGGGGCCAACAACCTGAGCCAGCATTATTGTGCCAATCATGAGTAGCATCTTCTATCAGAAGTAGGCCATGACATCTTCGCCCAGTGAGGAACTCCTCAAGTGAACTTGTTTGCTTCCTTGGACAATGCTCAATGCCATCAGTTATGTGCCCTCCAGTATCCGTTGAAAGGAGCCTTTGGTGAAGCTCTCAGTTGAGGTGGAACTTTGAGCTGAATTACACGGTTCCCCCCGTACCATTGATTACTCGAGTTCTGAGGAAGATTTGCCAAGACCGGGCCAAAGTCATTCTTGTCGCCCAGTATTGGCTGAGTAGAGTGTGGTATGTTGCCCATCTGAACTTTTACACATGTTCCCCATTTCTCCTCCTGTTTAGGTAGGACCTTTTCGTCCAGTCAGAGGAATTGATTGTGCACCCCAGTCTCCGAGGCCGCCAGCAACATGCTCGGAGATTGAGCAGAGACAATTGAGTTCCTTTCAGCTGCCTCCAGAAGTGGTTGACGTAATCTTATCAGCATGTCACCCCTCCAGTAAGTCTGCTTACTCCAGAAGACAGGGCAACTTTGTTGCATGGTGTGCAGACAAAATTGTGGACAACTTGTAGGCCATGCTGCCACAGGTTCTGAAATATATGCACTTTCTGTTGCTCAGATGGCTGCTTTGTCTGCATTCGTCTGTCTGCCAGGCGAGTCGTCCCTTTTTAAGTCCCCCATTCTTATGTGTTTCCTCAAAGGGTTGACAAACATGTATCCTGCAAACTCTTTTCTGATTGCCCAGTGGGACCTGAATCTGGTTCTCATCTCTTTAGCGAGGACTCAGTTTGAAGCCCTTTATAGTTCCACTCTAAGAATATTTTTTTTTAACAACACATTTTACTTGTTTTAAAGTAGATATGTCGCTACAGCAAAGCAAAGAAATAATAGTAACAAACATAATGGTGCGTTTGTCCCCCCACAATCTCCCCATTGCTCCCACCCAAGAGTTTCCTCCCTCTAGAGCATACGCTAAGAATGTTAAAGTTCAAAACTATATTTTTGGTTGCTGTTAGTAATTGGGTTTCTATTTTTCAGAGGTAGGCACCCTCTCCAAGTAGGTACCACAATCCTAGTCAGGGTAAGTCAAATACACACCCTCAATTAAACTGTGCTCACTCTCTGGTAGCTTGGCACAGAGCAGTCATACTTAACTTAAGAGGCAATGTGTAAAGTATTTGTGCAACACTTAAATTACAGTAATACAGTGGAAACACCACAATAGGAATCCAACCCAGTTTAGGAAAATAAATAATATTTTTATGAGTGAAACAAGACCAAAATAACAAAAATCCAATAAACAGACTCAAGAGAGGACTGTTTAAAGAATAAACTGCAAAATAGTGCTTAGTAGACAACAGCACATAAAGGTTACTCGAGGTCGCGCTGGACCAGGTAAAATCCAAAGTTCAGACCGGCTGCGATGAAGGGCAGGCGAGCTACAGGACTCGCGTAGGGCCCACTGAAAAAGTACCTTAGATGGAGGGTTGTGCCGAGTTTGAGAAGGCAATGCTTTGGTTCTGAGCCACGTAGCGAGGGGATGCGCTGTCAAGCCGCACAATCGCCTAGGTGTGGCGTCTAACCCTTGTACGATGAAGGCGATGTGATTGTTGAGCCACACAGCTGGCGATGCGAAGGCCAGGGCTGGAGGTGATGCATTGATCCGGAGCCTCGCAGTCAGCGATGCGAAGTCCTCATCCTCAGCGGCAGCACCCATGTGTTGGTGTCGAGGATGGATACTGCTGTTCCAATCGGCGCAACAGTGTTGATGCACCTAATCTTGTGGAAGAACAGCTGCAAAGCCCACTTTTAAGGCCAAGGACTGGATTGGCACCTCTTCGCAGGACAGGACTTGCAGCTGGCGGAGTCCAGCAGCTGAAGCAGAATGGAAGGAAGAGTTTGGCGCTGAGGCTTCAGAACAGGAAGCAAGCCCTTGGAGTCACTTAGGTTCTTGGAGGATGTAGAAGGCAAGTCCAGTCCTTCTCACTTCCAGGCAAGAGGCAGCAGGCCAACACAGCAAAGCAGTTCAGCAGTGTTAGTCCCCCTGACAGCACAACAGTCCTTCCTGGCAGAATGTCGTCAGATTCAGAATTGTACTGATTTGGTGGAGTTTGGGGTCCGGTACTTAAACCCAGTTGTGTCTTGGAAGTGGGGAGACTACAAATAGAGGCCTATGAAGTGTACAACGTCCCTGACCTTCCTTCCCTGGCTCCATTTGTTCTGCAGGGGGTTATGCAGATCTTTGTGTGGGGACAGGCACAGTCCTATTCAGGTGGAAGTGTTAGCTCATCCCTCTCATCTAGCCCAGGAAGACCCATTAGTCTGGTGATGGGCCATCAGGATATAAATGGCACACCTCAGCTCCCTTTTTGTGTGACTGGGGGGAATGCATACCTGCCCAGCACTCACTCAACCCAGATGTGTATTCAGAGACAGGCAGATGCATTGAATGATTAAAGTAAGAAAATGCCAACTTTCTAAAAGTGTCATTTTCAGACTTACAATTTAAAATCCGACTTCACCATAAGTTGTGATTTTAAATTGTGAGTCCTGAGACACTAAACTGCAAATGTTTATCTTTTCCCAATTAGAAGTTACACTTAAAGGTTACTTTAAGGTAACCCCAATGTTATGCTATGGAGGGAATAGCTTTTCACTACCAAGACACATTACACTTAAAAGTACATGTCCAACATTTTAAATACACTGCACCCTGCCATTTCGGGCCTACCTTATGGGAAACCTACCAGGAACTCAAAAGGAAGGTTTGGGCCTGGGAATTGGGTGCACTTGCCAGGTCTAAATGGTAGTTTAAAGCTGCGCTCACAGGTTCTGCAGTAGCAGGCCTGAGACATGTTTAAAGAGCTACGGTAGTGGGAGGCACAATCAGGACTGCAGGCCCACTAGCAGCATTTAATTTAGAGGCCCTGGGCACATATAGTGCACTTTACTAGGGGCACAGAAGTAAATTAAGAATGCCAATTGGGGATAAGCCAATGTCACCATGTTTAGAGTACAGAGCACCTTCACTTCAGCACTGGTCAGCAGTGGTAAAGTGCCCAGAGTCCTAAAGCCAACAAAAACGAGATCAGAAAAAGAGGAGAAAGGCAAAAAGTTTGGGGATGACCCTACAGAAAGGGTCAGGTCCAACAGTTGATATCACTTCTGCTAGTTATTTAGTGAGCTGGAAGCCCATAGCTGCACCCCCGCTTCACTTCTTTCTATCCTGAAAAGTTGGTGTTGTGAACTAGGGCTGCTTTCTTCCTTAAGTGGTGACCCTTTTCCACCTTGGTCAATCTATCACCCTTCCAACCTTTTATCCCCCCACCCCCCAATTCTTCTTAAGAATAAAGAGGAGAAACAGTTGCATTAGTTGGATCCTAGGTGAGCTGTTAATTGCTAGCTGGAACGCACTACGGAATTTCGACTGGATGACCAGCTGTTTGTCACGTATTGTGGTAGCAAAAATGGCAAGCCAGTGCAAAACAGAACTGTTTCATGATGTATCAAGATCTGCTACTCCTTAGCTAAGAAAGAACCTCCATAAGGGATCAGGTCTCATTCCACCAGAGCTAAGTCTACCAATTCTGCTCTTGCTGAGGGAGGGGTGGCATTCTGCAAGATTTCCTTGTCTAACGATCCATCAACCCTCCTCCAGGGTAGGTACTGTTATGAAATCGGTCCTACAGGTGTAGAATCTGCAGGTAAAAGTATCATGCTGTAAAGATCTGTCTGGTGGATACTCTACCTGCGGATCCCTCATCGACCCACCCACCTCCCTGTTTGATAGGTGGCCAGTTTAATAAGATCCCAAATTCTATCTTTTTTTACTGCACTATTTGATTGATGTGAATCTGTTCCTACTCCTCTAAGGCTTGGAGGAACGAATTGGATGGAAACTGGCATTGTTGCGCCAGGGCAGTCTGTTTATAGCCTCATTAATGCTGCCTGATGTCACTTCCGGCGTCGACCGAGTCCCGCGCTTTCTACCGGTGACTTGAGAGCTCTGGGCTTTTACGGATCCAGTCTGACCCCTGGGGGTTGTTCGACTGGATGTAATCAACAGGTAGATAGAGAGACCAGAAAGATCGTTATTGCAGGTAATTAACTGTTTCTTGTGTCATCCATGCACTGTAGAATCAGAACCACTCTGGTATCCAAAGCGCTTTGACACTTAGACGAAGGTGTGAAAGTGCCCAAAAAATCATACAGTATAACACAATGTAATATGGTTATTTTAACAAAACACTTTCCTTGACTTCTTGTAAACGTCTCGTATAATCAGTGAAAGTAAGTTTCAGGGCATAGGTGGTGAGTGACTTTAGCTGTGTCAGTCACTTTCAGCCAGTAATTATTTTTTTTAAGGAACATCGCTTTGCATTCAGATAGATTTAGTTTGTATTACACTAAAGGTATAGACATAAAAAAGATCTTAGGAAGCAGTGTGTATGACAATACAAACCGCACCGCCTGGAGCTGTCACGCACAAAATGAGGCCACCAAGATGCTGTGGAAAAGATAACACCAAAAAAGTGACACTCCCACATTAGTATGTTTGTTTATCACTGTAGACTGAAATGTAAAACAATACCACAGTATAGTGTAAAATAAAATGTGAAGTGTAGTAGCTGCCGTACATGTCAAACATTGAGAAAGAAGTAGCAGTGGCCTATCTTGTTTCTGCTTTATAATGCGGGGATACATTTTGAGGTGTATCAGAAGTCATTATCATAGCTTTATTCCATCATTAAAAACAGTTATGTAAGCAATAAAAACATACAAATATTAAATACATAAAATATATAAAGATATCCAAAAATGTGTGTGACCATTAAGTCATATCAGGATACCCAAAATAAAAGGTAATATTAAATGGTTTAAAATAACAGTTTTTTACTATGACAAAGTGTAGATTTTAGGAAACAGCAGACACTGGAGCATACAGGGGGCGAGCCAAAATACTGAAGAAAATGCAAGGCGGACTTGCATGTGATAAAGCCCTATTTTCTCAATACTGGAAATAGGAAACATTTTGCACACGTGACATACAATTTATAGAAGAAAGCAAAATGAAATAAGGTTGGGGTAGAATATTCCTCACATAGGCAAATCATAATGGATGACCTATCAAACTACCCCAGCGGGAAGCATAAATATTAACAGACAGTACCAAATCTAAACTTAGTGAGTAGGATCCTGTCCTGGTGTTGATTTCCATATCCAGATAAGGTTCTGCCCCCAATATGGTGCAGATCGTCCGAATTAGAACCCCTAGCTAAGTCAGCGACTTCCCTATCTTTCCTGCTTGAGGCTAGATAGTTCACTGAGACAAAGGTCTTAGAGAGGTTACTTTCAAAATTCAGTTTGGCCATAACATCCACAAACATGTCCACTATATTTTTAAGCCCATTAGAAGTTCTTGCCAGCAAAACATAGTTGTCTGCATGTAACAATACTGGGACAGTCTTGTTCTTAGCCATGGGCATGTCTCTACCCTGTTTGGTAAGTGCAGATTCAAGCCTGTCAATGTGCAACAAGAATAGTACAGAGGCAATTACACATCCCTGTCTCACCTCTTGAAATATCCTAATAGGATCTGTGCACTTACTGTTCATTCCATAACGAACAATTGCTTCTGGGTCACAGTGAAGAGCATGCAAAAAAGGGTATCACACTCGGGTCCCCTTCCATGCCCTGCAGAATATCCCGTAGTTGAGATGTCATAACACTATCTAAGGCGCAAGAGCGGTCCATGAAGACCAGGAAGATGGAACTGCGCTTTGCAACTGTGTATTTGCTCACGAAAAGATGAAGATGAAGACATTGCTCCATGGTACTGAAACACTCACAGAATCCAACTGCACCCTAGAGAGAATTTGATTGCCGTTCACCCATGTGATCAGATGGTTAAGCACCACACTCCCCATAACTTTCACAACTGAGTCCAACAGAGAAATAAGACGGTGGCATCTGGGACTACCATAATTACCCTTCTTAAAGATTGGAACAATAATTGCACAATGCCAGGAATGGGCAAACCCAGAAGCATGGGCTTTGTTAATAAAGTAAGTAAGGAGAACCATCATTCAAAATTTGCCTTATTGAGGTCAATTGGTACAACATCCAGGCCAAGAGCCTTGTTCACAGGACTGGCAGATATAGCCCGAGTAAACTTGTTTAAGAAGACTGTCAGTAGGAAAGAAAGAGATAGGTAAATCGGTGTCCATGCTGGTACAGTTGGTAGTGTTGTATAATTTTTGGGGAGTGATCTACTCATTGGTCTGGTTTAATATTAGTACAAATACTGTGCCTGTCACTGATTAATAAATAATAACCATTGACCACTTGCCACAACATACTAGAGTTCCGATTTTTGCTTTCAGAGACTAGGTTACCCCAAATATCGGCCTGCACTTCTAATTTCTTCTTTCACTGTGCATGTTTGTATGTCATAAGTCGATTTTTAAACCTTGCTTGCCATCTTTGATTGTTGAACCGGAGATTTCCTATATAGAAACAAAACTGTATGATAAGAATACATTTTTTATCAGTTAATGAAGAAACATGTTGCTAATAAGACGATGGGCATGATAGGTGGTGTCATGCTGCTTTCCATTGGTTCTGTTCTGCCTCAGATGTGACATCGGGCCACTATATCGTTGGCACATCAGTGCACTGACATCAGTTTCCTTCCTTCTTTCTGTGTGTTCAAATATGAATCCGGAGCTCACTCTCTCGATTCTCAGACTTAACAATTTTTTGGTTCAAAATTGTCCACTGTGTAGAGGACACGTCCTCTCTTAAGTGATACATACCATTTAAGAATTGCAACAAACAGATCAGTGAGGGATTACACGATGTCGACCTCTGGTGTCTGAGCTGCAAGCATGACTCGTGTTATGCGATATGTGAGCTAAGAAGAGCCAAAAGACCATCTGCAATCAAAAAGCTTAACTCTGCATCGCAAAGTTTCGATGAAAATCAAGGAAGGCCCAGTCAGAGTAATGGGTGCGGATGTGTACCTGCTCCAGTGGTTGCTCTCGGACCGATCGAAACGAAGAAAAGTAACTCAGGTACCCTGTAAGACTGCAAACACAGTTTCTAACCCATCTCCGTATTTGACCCTAATTTCCAGTCCCAGGGTCATGCCTCAACATATTCAGGAGCTCAGAAGCTTGGTACCACATTTTTAGTACATCTCTACTATGTTCCATGAAAGGTGAGTGCGCACAACCCTATACTTTCTCAGTCCCCAGTACCTCTGCAGGAGCTCACATCGCATTATGGTCACAGAGAGAAAGACTTCCCAAGCTGCTCATTACAAAAGAATGCAGCAGCATGGAAGGAAGCTTCTCTTCTTTTGCGCGGTGCAGCAGAAGTCAAAGCAGTGGACAAGAGATCCTGCCTGGGCCTCAGATCTATTCTGATGGGCCCCCTCTAGGGTGGCAATGTGACCAGGCAGCTGGGGTGGTTCCTCCGCTAAGGCGGAGAAGCGTTGTTCCACTGGATTGTGGAGAAAGGACAAATAAAATTATAATAACGCTACGTTATTATCATTTTATTTTTTCTGGGAGAAGGTGCTGGGTTGGGTTGGAGGTAGGGGGCCGAAGGAGAGGGCTATGTGCACCACAAAGTGCGCATATCTATTTGGCTGGCCGTGTTGGGCCGGCCAAACAGACATGAACATTTAACATGTTCTTTACCTGGCTGTATTGCACAGCCGAGTGGAAAACATGCCCAGGCTCCCACTCCCGGTCTGAGCGACGAAGCAGGCAACTCAGCCCAATCACAATGCTGCTGTCATGCTTGGTGATTGGCTGGGAGCTTGTGTACACTTGGGAACAGGAAGACAACGACGAAGGGGAGACAAACGCATCTTCCCCCAAAGGTAAGCATTTTTTTCACATTCTCCCCCAAATCCCCCCACCCTGTGCCACCCCCGTTGAGTGGCAGCCACCACTGCCTTGCAGCTCTTATATGTATATACTAATGCCCTTAACGCCTTTACAAGCCCTGTTGCTCTACCAATTTGCTTAAAAGGAATTGACAGGTGTGAAGTACATTCACATGTGAACAGGCTCAAGGAAGACACACCATTCACTAGTCCATAGAGCAATCAGGCTGATCTTACGGGCTGTTTTTTGGCTATATGTGGCGTGTTTTATAGGCGGGTGTGCCGGTTTTTACTGTTGATATCTCATATATTATCACAAGCAATCCTCCAGCAAACATAAATGCATGCAGTCTTCCATATCTTGTAAAACACTTACACAGCAATTACACATTATGTTCCTACAGTTCAAACTGCCCTATTAACTATCTCTATCACTTATGGGGTTCCCTTGCTGCCCAGTGTAAACCTGAAGAGGCATGTATGGCTACAGTAATAAGCACTGGCAAAGCCAATAGGTTTTGCCTATACAAGATCTATCTGCTTTGTTAGTGTTTTACTAGACGTTGCACAGCACGAAGGTGCTATGACACTGCCAGTGTTGGCAGCATCATAGCACTTTTTCCCTCTTTAAGCCATGTTGCACAGCAGCCAGCCAGTGATGCTGCGCAATACGTCTACAAATGCACTGAGAAAGCTAAATAGCTCTCAGGTATGAGTGGTGCTTGACTTTGTTTAATGATTTTGTGGCAAACTGGACGTTGGAGGGGGCAGGGGGGATGTGGGGGCAGCAACATAACGGACACCATGCGGTCTTTACTACACATTGTATACTGTGCATGCTTCACCATGAATACACCTTTACAACACTCTTTACTAGGCAAGGTAAAGGGTATAGGGTGGTAAGGTTATTTTTAGGGCTTAAGGGGGTAGGTAAGGATAAGGGGTGGTACAGATAATAAAAAAATGGGAGGATTTGAGGGCTCTCCCTCAAATAAAGATAAAAAATATATAAAAATGGGGGTGTAGGAATCTGACCTGGTGTGCGGTGAGCACCTATGGTGTTATCACCTTATACCAGGTATCCTCTTGTTAATGAGGTGCAGGCAGTGTCTCGGAAGCCAGGGCTCTGTAGAGGTAGCCGTTGATGAGCAGCCAAGACTTATCTAGGAGACATGCAAAACTTACACAATACCACTGTAGTCACACAGCACTTACACACATGAAAGAACCACACAGTGTTACAAAAATAAAGGTACTTTATTATGGCAACACAAATAATAAAACACTGAATAGGCAATACTCCAACTGGAGGTAAGTAAACACACTATGGTATGTACTTTAGAAGTCAGGAATTAGCATAAAAGGCAATAGAAAACAGTGAAAGCAATAGTAAGTACTAAAGGCCCTGGGGGAGACCGAACCATATACCAAGAAAGTGGAATGCAACGGTCGGCCTCCATTTAAGGGGAGTCGGTAGAGGGGAGCTGGAATAACTAGGAACCCCAAAAGGTAAGTACCAGAGTGCCCCCCAGCGACCAGGAGATAAGAGGTAAGTACCTGGTTTTCCCCAAACCCACCAAAAGAACTTAAGAAGAGGATTTTGCAAGACCCAGACAAGACTGCAAGAAACCAAAGGTGGGTGGATCCTGGTAGAGGAAGACCTGTAAAGGAAGGGGACCAAGTCCAGTTCACATTGGAGTGTCAGATCGTGACAGGAGCCACTACCCACCCGTTTGTGGATGCAGGACTAGGTCGACAGTATACGAAGACAGTCAGCAGTGCAGTACTGGAGCAGCTTAAGAGTTCCTGAAGTGATGCAGTCAACGTCCCATGCCGGAAGAAGGATTGCAGTTGGTCATTGTTGTGGAGAAACCACCAACAAGCCTTGGCAAAGCCAAAAGTCATGGAAGAAGAAATGTGGAGTTGCCAGAGATCAGCGTGTTCCAGGGGGACTCAACCCACGGAGGGGAGTCATGGGTGACCCTCAGCAGTGAGGAGAGTTGCAGGAAGAAGAGGCAGCCCACACAGGTGACCCACAGACAACAAGCACAGGAGTCACATTGAGGCCCACGCAGCACACCTAGAAAGGAGTCCCATGTCGCTGGAGAAGCACGCAGCGGGCTGTGCGTCGCAGAGAAGAGGGCTGGGGCTACAAGGAGGCTGAAGGTCTGTTGGAGGAGACGCCAACAAGCTTTGATAGCTGCAACAGACACTGTGCACGGGTGTACTGTCCTGCGTGGAGAGGCAAGGGCTTACCGTCTCCCAAGTTGGACAGCTGGTAGAGAGGACCAAGGGGACCACTCTAGACCACCACCTGTGATGCAGGATCCATGCAACCCTGGAGGAGAGGAAATCCATGCAGCCGGTCATCATTGCAGATGGTGCCTGCGGATGCAGGGGAGTGACTCCTTCACTCCAAGGGAGATTCCTTCTTGTTTCTTGTGCTGACTGAAGACTTGTCGCCCTCGGGGATGCACAGCAGGGGAAATATTTCAGTTGTTGGAAGGAGCAGGAGAAACAATGTTGCAGAGCAAAGTTGTTGCTGTAGATGATGATTGTCGGATCCTGGATGGTCCAGTTGCAGTTCCAGTGGCCAGAAGGTGAAGTAAACATTGTAGAGGAATCCTGCTGGAATCTTGTGCATCACATCTGAAGACCCACCACAGAGGGAGCCCCTAAAGAGCCCTAAAAGGGGGATTTGTCACCTAGCAGGGTGACCACCTATCAGGAGGGGGCTGTGACATCACCTGCCTGACCTGGCCACTCAGATGCTCCCAGAGGCCTCTGCCCATCATGGATTCCAGATGGCAGAATCAAATGGCCACCTGAGGAGCTCCGGGCACCACCCCTGGGGTGGTGATGGACAGGGGAGCGGTTACTCCCCTTTCCATTGTCTAATTGTCCAGTTTTGCACCAGAGCAGGGACTGGGGATCTCTGAACTGGTGCAAACCGGTTTATGCAAGGAGGGCATCAAATGTGCCCTTCAAAGGATACCAGTGGCTTGAGGCGGCTACCCCTCCCAAACCGTGTAACACCTATTTCCAAAGAGAGAGGGTGTTGCCTCCCTCTCCTGAAGGAAATCTTGTGTTCTGCCTTCCTGGGCTTGAGCTGGTCAAGCATCAGGAGGGCATAACCTGTCTGTAGGATGGCAGCAGCGCTGACTACCCGGGAAAACCCTGCAAGCTGGTAGCTCTAAGGAGCCCCCAGAGTGCATTGATCATACAACCAATACTGGCAACAGTATTGGGGTATGATTCCGACATGTTTGATACCAAACATGCCCAGGTTCAGAGTTACTACTATGTAGCTGGACACAGTACACGGGTAAAATGGCTTCCCCACACTTACGAAATCCAGGAAAATGGGGCCAGAGGTGCCTTCTCTTAAGGGGAGGGGATGCTGCACAACTGGACAACCCCCCTCTCAGAGCCTCTAAAGGCTCTGGGGAGCCCACCCTTGGGAGCGGGAAACAAAATTGAAACCGAGGGGTGACACATGGGTCCATCTCTAGCCATTATTGGGCCTGGGGGCTTCATCCTCCTGGGGCCAGCTCACAAGCTATGTCCCGAAAAGCCCAACCCTGAAACATTTGATTTCCCTGCCTCCAGCCATGTGGGCTGGGAAACCTCTGTTTGCTCTTGCGTGGCTGGGAGAATTTTCAAAATTCCCGCCCTGTGGAAGCAAACATCAAGTCATCTTCCAGTGCACAAAAGCTTTAAAAAATGCTCTTGTCTGCTGGGACAGAACTTCAGATCTGTTTCAGGAAGCAATTCTAAATATTGCTCCTGGCCGCGGAGAGCAGTATTAGGGGCTGCTCCCTGTGATTGGGAGCAGTGCCGGCAGGGACTGCGGGGTCCTTGGGTCTTCTCTCCAGCCCCCAATGACAGCATGGTGGGTGTCCTGTTGAGCACCCACCTTTAACTGTGCCAGACCCCAGAGGATGGGGTCCCCAGGGCCAAAATTGGCCCAGAGAGGTTGGCGGTGTGCCCCTTCGCCTCTAAATCACACCAGGTGGATGGGTTCCCAGGTGTGTGAATCGGCCTGGGGAGGGGATGCACAACCCCACTCCTGTTTAGTTTAAATAGTGGCCCTGGGGGATGGGATCCCCATAGCCTAACATGGCTTGGAAAGAGGGGCCACACAGCGCCCTCCCCTTTAATTTTAATAGTGGCCCTGTGGGATGGTGACCCCAGGGCCTAGCAAGGCAAAGGGAGAGGGTCCAAGTGGCCCCATCCCCTTTAATTTGTTTGTAAAAAAGGCCCTGGGAGATGGGGTCCCCAGGGCCTACTAAGGCTCGTGGAGAGGGATCACCCAGCCTGCCTCCCCTTTAATTTTAATTGTAGGCCTGGAGGAGTAGGTTCCCAGGGCCTAACAATGTTTGTGGAGGGGGCCCATGTGGTCCCCCCGTCTAAAATAAATAAGGCCCTGGAGGATGGGGTCCCCAGGACCATAGTAGGTTAGAGCAGTGGGACCACACGTCCCCCTCCTCTTTAAAAAAAAAAAAAAGGCCCAGGGGTATGGGGTCCTCGGGCCCAGTCCCTGTGGCCAACCCCCGCCATACATGGCCAAAGGCCTTGTGCAGGGTTGGGTTTTCTGCCTTGGGGAGGTTAGCCATAGGGCCTGGCCAGTGGCCAAACCCCTACCGCGTGTGGCCAAAGGCCTTTCTCAGTGAGGGGTTGGCTGCATGCAGGGGATTGGATGCAGGACCTGGCTGCAGGATTTATGGATGGTAATTAAGTATCGCTTTACGTAGAAAAAAAAATACCCTGGGAATTCAATGAAAAATCCAAAGGTTACAGGGATGTTGTAGTCCGGTTCAGATTCTAAACACACACAAAACTATAGAAAGTTATAGTTACTCTTATCTCAAGCAAATGTTGCAGTGATATTATAAATGATATCATAGAAGATGCCATGAGTGATCCAATATGTGGATTAATTAGCAGTGCATGGCCAGGGTGCGAGTTATATTTACCTTTCCTTACTGTTAACAAATGGCAAGCAAGCCTTTTACTAGTTAATGTGAACAATGAAGCCAAAGTTAAAAGAAAAACTACCAAGATTTAAAATACCGAATGGCACTTGTTGTGGTTGTTACACTACATGCCACATGTGGCGGTTGTGTAACAACGCTTTCTGAAGTATTCTGCATAAGCTGAGATGATGGGTGCACCAGCTCTAATTGGTTTTCTGCAATCACCCTTGGGTCTCACAGTGTTAACTCGTATTTAATGTGCCTGGAGCCTTCTGGCATTTTGCTGACCAGAAAAAGTAGAATTGCAAATAGCTATGATGTGTTTTATTGTCCCTACACACAAACTAATAAGACAGATCACTAGTTTGCCAGAGCCAATGCCTTCTGTGTGTTACAGCTTCAAGAGTGGCTTACCACTACTGTGTTGGGCTGTCGCAAGAGAAAAGTATGGTTGTCAGTGCAAACACTCATGAGTATTAGCTGCTTGTGTACAATCTCTCTGCAATTCACAAATACAGGATCTGAACTCCTGAAAATAACAACCATTGGCAAAGCCAATAAGTCTTCCTAAGCAGGAGCTACTGGCTCTGTCAATGTGATTTAGCCATGTTGTACACCAGTGTGACTACTTTTTCAGCATGGCTAAAGGGTAGTGGCGTAAAAGTCTTCTTTGACCTCAGAAGTGCATTTCTGTTGTGTTATGTTAGTGCTTAGAAACTAAATAAGAGGAAAGCACTACAATTGGTAACATCTTTCTAAGGTCTGCAAGCTGATGACCCCTGTCAGCCGCGAGAAAGAGATTCATCTACCCACACGGGATTGCTGGCAGCTGGCGCCAAGCTCCAGCACGAGGTCCGGCAGATTCGAATCTGACTCTCTGCAGCCTGTGTCATTCGTTACAAAGGTGTGCCCCCTCCTCTCAGACCTGGGAAACTGAGCAAGCCTTTTGGAGACTGGCCAGGTCTCCAAGACTACTCCTGTTCCCAAGCTCAAGCGAAGAGAAAAACACCCATGTACTCTCTCTTATCATGTCTAGTCTACTGTGAGAAAAACATCTTGGTTCTCTGGTGCAAAAACACAGCTTGGAAAAATACAGCTTGGATTCTCAACTGCAATGTCTAACTCCACGTTAAAGGCAATGGGCAGCTAACCTAAATATCAAATGCAATGTCTAGTGTCATGTCAAAGCCAATAGGCAGCTGAGCTGAATACAAAATGCAATGTATAATATCATGTCAAAGCCCATAGGCAGCTGAGCTGAATACAAAATGCAATGTATAATATCATGTCAAAGCCAATAGGCAGCGGAGCTGAATATAAAATGCAATATATAATATCATGTCAAAGTCAATAGGCAGAATATCTAATAGCATGTCAAAGTCAATAGGCAGCTAAATTGAATACATCATGTCAAAGTCAATAGGCATGCAATGTCAAAGCCAATAGGCGGCTCAACTGAATACAGAAAGTAATGGCTAATGCAATGTCAAAGCCCATAGGCGGCTAAACTGAACAAAACATACCATGTGCTACTGGCAACTAATATGCGCAGTGGTGAAACACAAAGTCATTGGTCAAAACAAAATTTAACAAATGGCAGTACACTGGGGTGGTAAAAAAAAAAGTGGTTGGAGAGAGAGTGAACTTGTAAACGCTCTGTAGATTTTCACATGAGCAAATCTGCACATATGCATATTTGCTCGTGCTAAAATACAGATCACAAATATTTTCTGGGCGTATGATTTCCTGGTCTACTTCTGTAAGTTCTTGTGAATTCATGAAAGCCTCATTTTGCACTAATGCAACGACATATATCATGGGTACACTTTTGTGACTTTCTTTAAGAATTGGGCCCCAAATTAGGTCTGGCGATAACAAGACCTTTTGTTTTTAATAAAATTGAATTTCTCCCTATCCACCCATTGGCTGGCTTTACCTTGAGTGATCCCATTCTGCTCTTCCGGAAGGAAAATATTGGCACACAAAGTAGTTTTGTTTGGTGCCAGGAACTAATGTGGCAATGTGTGGTTTTTGAGACCCAATTTATTTTGTTGCTTTTTGCCAAATTTTGACACATGGGTGAGAACCTGGAAGCTCCCACAACAATAAAGATTTTAAAAAGCAATGTAAAAACAAGACATGCATTAATAAAACCAAAAGACTGACCACCAAGATTAGATTAGTTGGCTGTGCCACTGCTTGCTTGTTTTCATGTTTCACATTATTTCATTGAAACTGACCACTAATTTTCTAATATGAATAGTTTTTTAAAATACTAGCATGCATCAGCACATTTTACTAAATAATGCTTCAATGAAATAGTATCTACAATTTCACAGAAATTTAGCAAAATGTTTTTTTCCTACTTGCATTTATTTTTCTGAACATTTTATTTTGAAAGCAAAAATAATCAATCTTGCTCACAAGCTTCTGCAAGCATTACATAGAAACAGAGAGCATTATGGGAGCATTATATGTAGCCTCATATTGTTAAACTGTTCAAACATGTGTACACATTTTTTTTATTGGAACCACAGTCTGTAGTGCAGTGTGAGCTTACAACATTTATTTAGAGCGCTCACCCTAATAATAAAGGCTTTGTATTAATGAAACATAAATGCAATTTCGGACAGCATTAACCCATGCCACAGATATTAAGTATTACCTCAACTGCAGGCAGTTCACTTCCTTGTAAACTGGCAGTCAAATAGTTTGTGCTGCAAGGAGGTGGGGGAACTTGTCCTAAGGACAAAATAAATATGAAAACTTGTCCTTGACCCCAAACAATATGTCCTGGGTGTCGGGCTATAGGAATTTCACACCATTGAGCGCAGAGTGGAATAGAGTGTAATGTTGTAGTGTAGGTTAGAGGGGGGTACAGTGGATTGGCATAGAGTTGAGTGTTACAGAGAAATGTGCAGTGGCGTAGAGTGCAGTGTTGCTGAGTGACTTAGAGTGGAATTGTGCAGAGTAGGTTGGTGTGGCCTGGACTGGTGTAGAGTACAGTGACAAAGAGTGCATTAGTATAGAGTACAGTGGTACAGGATGAGTAGAGAGGAGTGTGAAGTGATGTAGAGTGCTGTGCTTGGAGTGGTGTTAAGTGAAGTGGTGCAAAGTAGAGTGCGGTGGTGTAGAGTGCAGTATTCATGGTGTGGTAGCACACTTCCATTACAGACCAGACATTTTCCATTGAAATGACTCTTACTTTTGCACAGACTAATAAAACTACACAGTGCACAGACTGAAATGTGTGGAAATTACATCACCTAGTTTAATAATTTGTTTTGATCATATTAAAGTATTTGTTTTAAACACACTTCAGGAATAACAAAAAAATGTGCTTCATTTGTGTTCTTTAATCTGATATATTTGGAAATACTTGCACAGTTTATTTAACTGTTGTTGTGTGCTAGAAAAAAACACTCTTTCTTACTCCAGTATCCAGTAAGATTGTCACATAAATACTCTCACTTTGAAGTCAGAGAAAGAAGAGTAAACAAGCGCTCCTGGAAGGCAGCACCTGGCATTTAATGTGACGCAATAATAACAACATTAACAGGCCTGTTTTCGGAAAGGGAGCATTCTGAAGGAACCTGTAAGTGAGGTTTGGGCAAGGGAAGGTGCAAGTACAAACTGAAACTGGACAGCCTAAAACAAATAGTCAGCAAATGGAAAGCTAGAAAATGTGAGTTACAAACCACAAAGCCAATGGCAGGCAACGGGCAGAATGCATTCTTAGGCCAGCTTTCTGAATGCCCCCAAGATATCTTTAGCAAACCAGACAGCTGTGCTGTCTGGTACGCTGCGATTTAAAAAGGCATACGTAGGCTCTAGCTACAACTAACATACCACAAGATCAAATTGTCTGTTTTGGGCTGCAAGGCAAAGGCCAAATCTGTAACATGCTACAATACCAGCTGTGCATTATACTCAGTCACGCACTCTTACTTGCATACTGTTATAATGAACAATATTTTATTTCTGTAGATCAATCTGTCTGCATGTGTGTCATATTTGTACATCCAAACATCACATAAGATAATTGCCATTGGGGGGGTTGGGGGGTGAGAGAGCGTGAAGAAAAGGAAGACTGCCCAACCGGTGAGTGGAAGAGGTTGACGGAGAGTGAAGCCACGGTTCCTGGAGAGGCTGTGGCTGGACCACCCAGGGATGCCCCTACTGACAGAGGGGTGTGCTCCGGCCGGAGGAGTTGAGAGGGCGGCCGCCCCCACACCTCCCTGGTGTGCAAGTAAGCAGGAGGCTTTGGGAGCGCACGTACCCGGGATGGTGAAGTACCGGGAGCTGTGCGGCCTCCTGTGAGCACGTCTCCGATGCAGTAGTGACTGTGGTGCCATCGGGGGGACCGGGAGGAGACCGGGCCCTGAGGTGGGCCGCCTACGTCTGGCCTGCTGCAGTGAGGAGGGGAAAGTGGGGCGAGGCTATCAATGGGCGTTTCGTCCCGCAGTGAACAGAGAGCAGAGATGCACTTCTGAACTGGAGAGTGCTGTTGAGAGGAGAGGCGTTCTCGGGAGGGGACACCAGACACTTCCCCCCCCCCCCCCCCCCCCATGACGAGGTGTGCTGCTTGGGCAGCCTCCCAGGAGGACAGGAGAGGGAACGGGTGTAGGAAAGTACCATCTTGCCTGGCATGTTACCCTCATTTTTACTTATATGTCAGTTTGTTTTTGCCTATCTCACTGGGATCCTGCTAGCCAGGACCCCAGTGCTCATAGTTGTGGCCTGAATGTGTGTCCCTGTGTAGTGACTAACTGTGTCACTAAGGCTATGCTAAACAAATTATGCTCTCTCTGCCTTTACAATTCTCACTATAGGCTAGTGACCATTTTCACCAATTCTAATTGACACACTGGAACACCCTTATAATCCCTATATGGAACCTAGGTACTCAGGGTATTGGGGTTCCAGGAGATGCCTATAAGCTGCAGCATTTCTTTTACCACCCATAGGAAGCTCAGACAAATCTTACACAGGACTGCTACTGCAGCCTGAGTGAAATAACGTCCAGGTTATTTCACAGCTGTTTTACACTGCACTTAAGTAACTTATAAGTCACCTATATGTCTAACCCTCACTTCACAAAGGTTAGGTGCAAAGTTATTAAGTGTGATGGCACCCTCACACTAGCCAAGGTGCCCCCACATAGTTCAGGGCAATTTCCCCAGACTTTGTGAGTGCGGGGACACCATTACATGCATGCACTACATATAGGTCAAGACCTATATGTAGCTTCACAATGGTAACTCCGAATATAGCCATGTAACATGTCTAAGATCATGGAATTGTCCCCCCATGCCAATTCTGGTATTGGGGTGCCAATCCCATGCATCCCCGGGGCTCCAGCATGGACCCCGGGTACTGCCAAACCAGCTCTCTCTGGTTTTCACTGCAGCTACCGCTGCTGCCAACCCACAGACAGGCTTCTGCCCTCCTGGGGTCTGGGCAGCCCAGACCCAGGAAGGCAGAACAAAGGATTTTCTCTGAGAGAGGGTGTTACACCCTCTCCCTTTGGAAATAGGTGTTAAGGGCCTGAGAGGAGTAGCCCCTCCAGGCCCCTGGAAATGCTTTGAAGGGCACAGATAGTGCCCTCCTTGCATAAACCAGTCTACACCGGTTCAGGGAACCCCCAGCCCCTGTTCTGGCGCGTAACTGGACAAATGGAAGGGGAGTGACCACTCCCCTGTCCATCACCACCCCAGGGGTGGTGGCCAGAGCTCCTCCAGTGTGTCCCAGACCTCTGCCCTCTTGAATCCATAGGTGTGAGGGCACAATGGAGGCCTCTCAGTGGCCAGTGCCAGCAGGTGACGTCATAGACCCCTCCTGATAGGTGCCTATATCTCTGGGTGGCCAATCCTCCTCTGAGGGCTATTTAGGGTCTCTCCTGTGGGCTTTTCCTCAGATAACGAATGCAAGAGCTCACCAGAGTTCCTCTGCATCTCCCTCTTCGACTTCTGCCAGGGATCGACCGCTGACTGCTCCAGGACACCTGCAAAACTGCAATAAAGTAGCAAGAAGACTGCCAGCGACCTTGTAGCGCCTAATACTGCTGGCTTTCTCGACTGTTTCCTGGTGGTGCATGCTCTGGGGGCTGTCTGCCTTCACCGTGCACTGGAAGCCAAGAAGAAATCTCCTGTGGGTTGACGGAATCTTCCCCCTGCTAACTCGGGCACCAAACTTCAGCTTCACTGGTCCTCTGGGTCCCCTCTCATCGTGACGAGCATGGTCCCTGGAACACAGGAGCTGGATCCAAGGGACCCTGACAGTCCAGTGGTCTATCTGTCCAAATTTGGAGGAGGTAAGGCCTTGCCTCCCCTCGCCAGACAGTAATCCTGTGAACTGCAGCTGCTAGGGCTTCTGTGCACTTTTGCAAGGAATCCTTCGTGCACAGCATAGCCCAGGTCCCCAGCACTCTGTCCTGCATTTCTCAACTCACTGAGTTGACCGCCGGCTTAGTGGGACCCTCCTTTGTAGTGTTGAGACGACCGCTGTGCTCAGTTTTCTTGAACCTGTGTTCAAGTACTTCTGTGGGTGCTGCCTTCTTCTGCGTGGACTCTGTGTTGCTGAGAGCCCCCTCTGTCTCCTCTTCCAAGTGGCGACCTCCTGGTTTTTCCTGGGCCCGGGAAGTGAGGTACTGGGTTTTTCAGAACCAGTACTGATCCGGTAACCCAGCGGTGCCAGGGTACACCCAAAGACCTCGGGTACTTTCCTGATTCAGACCACAGAAACTCAGTCTTCTAGGTGAAGTCAAAGATCGAATTTATTGGCTGCAACCAAGTAACAAGCGTCCTAGAAGTACAACAGCACGGTTTGTATGTTCTCAGGAGACTGTCTGTCAATGCAAAATCAGGTTTCCTTAAATACAGTTTTTTAAGCTTCAGGCAAACATTCTTGACATTTTGGTTGGTCATTCACATGTTTTCACTACAAAGGAAAAAACAGTGTCATGATGAAACCTCATATTTCATGTCATCCAACCCATAATAAATTACCCGGCAAGGCCTAGTATTTTACATCAGATAAGTGTGGACTCCCAATAAAAACGGGCACCTCCCCCTCGTAAAGTAAGAAGAAGAAAAGAGCAGGTGCAGGTGTGAGCAAGATTAGGCAGGGTGTGTGAGAGATAATAAGGGTTTTATGGCATGGTGTGCCTTGATGCTATCTGATTCGGCCACTGGGAGAGGGACTGACCAAACAGGTTTGGCCTGAGGCAATGGTTCCAGCTTGCCCAGGTCAGAGAAAAGTCAATCAAGGTGTACGTGTCCTTGGAATCAAATCTGACTGTATTATAAGCCTATGTGAGGGCAACTTTTAAAAATGGGAGCCACGAGTGCAGGACGAAAATGGCGATTTCGAGGTGAAAACGCTGCTGGAATTGAGCGATAATGCTCATGCTTAGTGTACTAGTCATTATCGGTCTTTTGATACTAAAATCGTACTGCTGTGGCAAAGGAAATTACATGGGTCCAGAATTTTTAGAACCACAAACCCTCCTTTTGCCCTTACATAGGCAATAAACCTATTCTCATGCTAAACTGAGTCCAGGTCTATGTTTCTAAAGTCGTTGAGATGTTGCTGTAACATCATTCTAGTATTTAGCTCGTTTCTTGGTGCAGGTTTCCTTATGCATGATGTAACACAGAAACCACATATCGCAGGAGCACACTGCACGCATAGACAGAACAGGAAAAGAATGGCCAAGATCATCCCAATGACCATCAGAATCTTCCATCCCCATGCTGATATCAGTTCCCAGAACCATCCCATTAATGACCAATCTCCTTTATCTAAATGAATAGATTCGGAAATTCTATGCAGTTTGGAGATGGCCTGGTATACTGTTGGAGCGTTATCTGGGACAAAAACACAGCAACTCGATTGGATCAATGTACATACTCCACCCCGGTCTGCAAGTATGACATCTAATGCGACCCTGTTCTGAAGGGTCATAAGACGATCCGACTGGAGCTCAGCAGTCAAGTTACCAAGGGCGCCAGCGGTTTCAGCCACGGTGGATTCAACCACTCTTATCAATTGCCTTATGCTCCTGCTGTTACTTATTTGTCCCCAGAACGGCAGAAAACCCTTTACGAAGTCCCCAAATTCTTGTCCTGCAGTGTCTTCTTCACTGAAGACGCCTCTAACTATCCTTGTCTTGTGGTAATCTGCCGCTGCTGTGTAGGTAGGGGGCAACAGGAACGAAACGAAGCATGTGCCCGAAAAGTCAGGGGTCAACCATGTAAAGGCTCTATCATGGCAGATGAAATAGGTACCCTTAGCTGCCAAGAGCGGAGGGGAGGTCTGAGATGCGAAGACATATGTCTCAGTGCAGACGCTTTCCCCTAGCTGAGCTCTGGGATTCTTGCCAGTACCTTGCAGACACAGGTGACCCTGATGGGGTACAACCCAAATCAGGGAAGATATCTTAGCTTGCTGTTTCTCACTCATTGTGGCTTCATATCCGGTCATGTTCCATCCTATATATGCCATTGTCTCATCTCTGGGGATAGTCTCGTAGAAGATATTGTCCTTCATCATGTCTATGATACCTTTCACTAAAGCATCTTTCTTAGGGTTGTCTTCCGCAAAACGTAGGGGGTAGTGTGCATAGATGAATATCGTTCTGAATGCCCACACGGAACCATTGTGGCTGAAAGGCAGGATCAGGTAAGGGATACCTTTATCTGCTGTGTGAGGCATAAGGCCACACACCCAACAGTTAGTTGTATTTATCACTAGTTGGTGTTGGTGCAAAAGCTGGATGAAGGAGTTATTAATGAACTCTAGTCTCCTAGCAGATTCATGTTTAGGGAGGAGTTGAAAAGAATGTGGGGAAACAGTGGAAGGAGGAGGTGTAGACGAGGTAGTGGGTGCCAATATCACGTTAAAACAGAATAAAATATATCATATAAAAAACATAAGTATACTAAATAACATAAAAATGCACAGCAGCAAAAACCGTTTCCTGGTTATCGTTTCACATATTCTCTTCTTGAAACTCAGTCTTTCAACATGTTCTCCATTTTGGAAAGATTCCATCCTCTAACCGTTGCCGTTCGTGGCGGTTGGTTTACTTCACTTAGGAGTGTTCTGAATGTTCCAGGCCGCCCTAGAACAAACCAGACCTGTAGACCTTGTGTCCATAGGCTACCCCCCTAAGTCTTTTCAGCCACGATCCTACAGCTGAACCCGGATGGAGGTTCAAAAAACACAAAAAAAAGCAAAAAGTCATTCAAAAATAATTTTCCATATTGGAGAACTTTGCTAAAGGGAAGAAAAGTAAACTGTTTTATTTGTCCTTTATTCTTGGTCGTAGATTATAACGGTTAGTCCCAGGTATCGTGTGGTCCTGAAAAAGGAGTTCAGGTTCTGTAGTGTCCAATCGAACTGACGGTGATACTGCTGATTGTAAAATGTCATCACTTTCTTTCTCAGTGAGTGTTCTTTTTATTCGTGCATCGCTGAAAGGCAGAAAACGTGGCACGGTTTCAGTCTCTGAGTCGGCGACACCTTCCTGGACCCACCGGTCATATGGCAGAGGTAGGGGTACCCTTTTGCAATGGGTCCCATGGATCCAGTGTTTCTTCCCTTCTACTCGAACAGCTGATCTTGTGGAGAGAAGAACGAGGTGCGGTCCGGTCCACCTGGGCTGCTCGTTTTTGGTTCGATGAAAGTTCTTTATTAAAACCCAGGATCCAGGCTCAATGGGATGACCTGGAGATTCAGAGACCGGAGGCAGGGTGTCGTGGACCTGTTGATGTAAGACACGCAATTTAGCCGTCAATTCATACAGATAGTCAAGCAAAACAGGATGCTCTATCTCGCTAAACTTCTTGGGCCTAGGCACTCCCCATATATTGGCCGGGCGGCCGAAGACTATTTCCTAAGGACTAAGTTTCACTCGTGAATGCACAGTCATTCTGGTTGATAGGAGTGCTAAGGGTAGAGCGTCAGGCCATTTGAGACCAGAGCTTGCTTGTATCTTGGCCAATTTTAGCTTTAGAGTGCCATTATAGCACTCCACTAATCCATCTGATTGGGGGTGATTTGCAGCGTGAAACTTTTTTGGTTTATGCCTAGCCCTTCGCATACTTTCTTCATCACTTGACCCACAAATTCACTTCCATTGTCACTCCAGATCATTCTCGGCATTCCGAATCTAGGGAAGAACTCTTTCTCAAGGGCTTTGGCTGTGGATAGCGCAGTATTGTCTTTTAGGGGATAGGCTTCCACCCATCTTGAAAAGGCACAAACAACAACGAGTACGTATTTTAAGTTGTTGCACCTCTCCATGTGGATGAAATCTAGCTGCAAAACCTCAAACGGATACGTAGGAGGTGCAAAATGACCAGCTGGTGTTGGGGTTCCTCTACCAGGGTTGTGTTTCAGGCATACCATGCAATTTTTAACCACATTTTCTGCGCACTTGGGAATTCCTGCATTTTGCCATACTGGGGCCAACAACTTACAAATCCCTTTCTCACTGATGTGAGCCATTCCATGAGCCATTGTAACTACTGCAAGCACATACGCATCGGGTAGCAACCATCTTTGATGTTCTGACAACTCGACCCAACAACCATTCGCATCCAATTTACCCGTACTTTCTCTCCACACACTCAATTCTCTCTCTGTGGCTTCAGCTTGAATCGATTTCACGCTTTCTATCGTGTCTTCACACATTCCAACATCACCAATCCATCTTGCAGGGCCCGCGACATACATTCGGCTCATCACATTCCTTGCCGTTTCTTTTGCGACCTCGTCAGCAAATGCATTCCCACGACCAACATCATCAGTCACCTTTTTATGTGCGCTACACTTCACAATCGCAACTTGCAACGGTAAAGTAAGTGAATCAAGGAGCTCATTTACGAACTGACCATGCTGTATTTTAGTTCCATGCGAGGTCAGGAACCCACGTTCCTTCCACAAACGCCCAAAACTATGGGCCACACCAAACGCATATTGGCTATCGGTATAGATCGTCACTTTCATTCCTTTTGATACTGTACATGCTCTTGTTAGGGCTATTAACTCAGCTGCTTGGGCTGAATTATGTGGGATACGTGCAGCTTCAACAATCGTACACAAAGTTGTCACAGCATACGCCGCAGTTGTGTCACCATTCGGGAGCTTAAAGCATGAACCATCCACCCACAAAGTACCATCACTCTTTGCAATGGGAGTGTCCAGAAGGTCTATTCTCCCTTTCGTTTCTTCTTCTGTTCTATGGAGACAATCATGTTGTTCAGAAGTATCTAACTCCGTCACAATTGGCAATAACGTAGCTGGGTTAAGTGTAGTGCATCTTTTTATATGTACATGGCTTGCTAACAATGTCAACTCGTAACCTGACAATCGAGCACTAGTTAAATGCTGTGTCTTGGTTCTGTTTAACAACGTGTCCACTGCATGTGGAACCATTACGATTAATGTGTTATTCATCACTAAACCAGCAGACTGTCGGATAGAAACAGCAGCTGCCGCTGCCGCTCTTAAGCAGCTCGGTAGTGCCTTAGCTACTGGGTCTAAGGTTGAAGAGAAATAGGCGCATGGACGCTCCCTGTCTCCAAACTGTTGTGTCAAAACTGCTAACGCACAACCTTCTTTCTCATGGACATACAATGTAAAAGGCTTGCTGTAGTTGGGGGTACCCAACACAGGAGCTGAACATAATGCATCACGTAATTCGACAAAACTTTTCTGACAATCTTCAGACCATGGGACGGGATTTGGTGTATCTTTACAAGTTAATGCCACCAAGGGTTTGGCTATTAACGAAAAATTAGGTATCCATTGTCTGCAATATGATGTAATACCCAAGAAAGCACGCACTTCTCTTTCTGTTCTTGGAACACTCATTGCTGCAACAGCCCTGATTCTCTCTGGGGTCAGTTGCCTTCTCTCCTTCGAAAAGAGATGACCTAAATAGGTCACTTCTTTTTGACAATACTGTAACTTTGAAAGGGACACTTTGTGGTGTAAATCAGACAAATGACGCAATAATGACAATGTTGCTTCTTTGCAGATCTCCTTAGTATCTGCGGCAACTAGCAAATCATCGACATATTGAATGAGAGTGGCGCCATCAGGTAACATAAGAGTGTCAAGTTGTGCTTTCAAAGCCTGACTATAGATAGATGGACTTTCACAATAGGCTTGAGGAGCTCTCTTAAATCTGAAGCTTCGTCCTCCCAAATTGAAGCCAAAAATGTCCCTGCTCTCTTCTGCAATAGGGATGCTGAAGAAAGCATTTTTCAGGTCTATTACTGAAAACCAAGTGGCTGAAGCTGGAATCATTGTCAACAATGCAGTGATATCGGGGACGAGTGGAAACTGTGGCACAACTATTTTGTTCACCTCTCTAAGATCAATTACAAACCTATAAACAGGTGGCTGAGTAGGGTCAGTATGCTTCAAGACAGACAAAACAGGACTATTGCAAACGTTGCCTCTTGTCTCTTCAATTACATCCTTCTCAATCAGATCACAAATAATTGCCAACAACGCTTTTTCCCCTTCACTAGAGATCTTGTATTGGGGAATACGTGGCATTTTAACATTGGCTTTTAATGTTATCACATATGGCTGAATTTCCAAAAGACCTACATCATTAGGTCCAGTAGCCCAAAGAGTATTAGGAAGAGATGAAAATTCTGGTGGAAATCTGTCCTTTGACAAATACATTGGTGAAACCACTTTCTTACCCAATGTGAGTTGCACTCCAGAAGGAGAGCAATACAATGTCGCATACAATCTCTTTAACAGATCTAATCCTAACAAGTTCTCGCCACAACCTGTCGTCAAAATAAGGGGTGTTTCAAATTTACAAGGTCCAACAGAAAGAGATATAGGGTTAGAAATCGGATTTCTAACTGGGGCGCCGGAAAACCCTACTGATACATTTATTTCGCCAGACAAAGGTGCGCCAGGGAGTTTTGAGTGCATAATAGAACTCTTGGTAGCACCAGTATCCAACAGAAAAGGTTCTGACACACCTGATGCAATCACCTTAACATAAGGCCCACTCTGATCTACTGGAACTGAAACAACTCCCTCTCTTTGTCTATGGCTGTCCTAGCAATCATTACTGTCCAAATGCTCATCCTCTGTATAGTAATCATCAGTATAGTACTGAGCCGTCCTACCAGATGCATTAACCTGTTGATCAAATCTGTTCATTGAGTTTTGAGGGAGGAATGGGCGCACGCTCTGGGGAACATATCCACGTCCTCTTCCTCTAGGTGCTTGTGGAACACCTCGACCTCTTAAACCGGAAGTACCATTTGCGCGCTGTAGCAAAGCAGGGCAACTATACTTGAAATGACCCTCTTCCTTGCAATATGAACACTGATTGGGACCTACTGGGATACGTGGTTGAGCATACTCGGCTCTTTGCGAGTTTCTCTGAAACGGTTGGGGCTGATAGTTATTCTGATAGTTGTTCTGTGCACCACTATTCTGACCACCACGTGGCGGGTACGCTTGTTGTAACAGAACCTTCGTTTTCAATTCTTTTGTTTTCTTTTCTACTCTATCTCTCTCATCTTTATCTCTATTTTCGTAGTACTGTGCAGTAGCCAATATCTGTGCTGAAGAGGAAACTGCCCAAGAACTTTCTGAGTCTTTTAACTTTTTACACAACTCAGGAAGCAAATTATGCACAAATTTATCGACGAACAAACGTTGACCACCTTCCGTGCTCATATCTTGACCACTGTGGTCCACAAACGTTTCTTCAAACCTGGTGAAGAAATCTGATACCGTTTCTTCTTTCTTTTGCTTACATGCAGACAATTTATCCCAGTTTACACGCATCGCAGGCATTATAGTTTTCATGTAATCAATAATCCTACCTTGAAGCTCTGTCACTAAAGGCTCAGGTTTAGCACCACCAATTTGTCGGGCATCTGCAGCAGCAATATTAGCCCATGTGTCACCTAACTCTTGAGCATGGTCTGTATGGCGAATCTTTCCCCATAAAGGCTGTGGAACAACATTCCCAAACAACATGTCTATGTCAGCTAAATTCATAATGCAAGACCCCGCAGTCTGTGACAATTCCTTGTAATACCCTGTAGGATTCTTACGGGGATCAGGCAATGTCTGCTTAAGGGCTAAAACTTCAGCTCGCTTCCATGGAACGTGTACCCATACACGCTGGAAATGAGGCAGGACAGGTGGATTAGCATTTGGGTCCCCTTCCCTCCACTGTGGGGGAACTTCTCTCATGGGGTACTGTTTCCCTTTCTTTTTAGCAGAAGAATCATATTTAAACAATAACCTGGAAACACCTTCAGTCCTAAACGACAATAACATCGCAACTGCTTTCTCGACATCTGAACCCACAATCAAACCTGTCGCAAAATCGAACCGTACACAACACAACTTAGGCGGATTGGGCTCCAAACCATTTTCCTCTAAATCCTCAGAAAGAAAAGTACAATTTTTTTTCAAAACGTATCTCTGTTTCGGTTCTTCCCACTGATGGAAGACATCCATAACAGACTCTAGTTCATATCTCGCTGGTTCAGTAACCCATTTATGCGCCAAATAATTCAGTGTCTCTTTCTCCATACCATCAGGCAATTGGCTACGCAATTGTTTACGCTCTGAAACTGGGGTCGTAGCTAATGACCCAAAGAGAGGGGGTAAAAGACTAGTCACAGTGTTTGTCATTCTCTGACGGATAGAGGGAGAGGTTGACAAATGAACAGGAGGAAAAACAGAATGAGACAAGGCAGAGACAGAAGCAGTGTCAGAAACAATACCAGGAGTGGTAGTCGCCATAGTAGTCAAAGTTGTAGGAAGTAAAGGCAGAGCAGATGTCAAAGCCGGTGGCCCTTGAGGAGGCTGCAACGGAGGAATAGGAACCAACTGAAGAATAGCTGGTGGGTGCTGGGGAGGAGCAGGAGGCAATGCAACCACTGGTTGTGCAACTAGAGGTTGCGGAGGTGCCGTTGCATTCTGCGCATAGGGTGGTGGCGAACTTAGCAAATGCGACATTAGGGGATCTTTTTCAGAGTCTTTTGCTGCATCTTGCTGAAGAGGCGGCAAAACTGGATAGCATTTATCTACTGTCATTTTATGTCGCCTATGCAACTGCTCATTCAACTGTTCTACTTCGTTATCTTTAAACTGTATAGCAGCTTGCATAATCGAAATACCTTTTTCTCTCTTATTTTTCTTAGCTAATTTAATTTCCTTTTGCTTGGCTTCCTTACGCCATAAGCGGAAAGAATCAAACATTGCCGGCCGGGCTTTCTTCTTAAAAAGTCTAACTTCGAGGTTATCTAAGATTTCTGTGTCAAAGCTACCATTTTGGGGCCATTTTAAAACACCATCTTTTCTGGTGTAACGGATCCATACTTCATTATATGTAATGGGGCCTACTCCTTGCTTCACATATAATTCATAGGTTGGAGTTCCAATCGGAGGAACCGGACATGAGTCCTCCAACCGGGAGTCCCTTTTACAACCAAGACAAAACAAATTTCCAAGTCTGCTAAGACCAGGCATCTTCGCTCACTAGTCTAGCTTCAAACTTCAAAGGATTATCGTTTACGATAGTCTCGTGAATACACGAGTCCTTCGGCTTTGGTACTTGCAAGTTCGAAATCAAAGTGATCCCGAAGGGATACCAAACCAAATGTCCAACTAAGGACCAAACCAAGTGTCCAACTAAGGACTGGGAGACGCTCCACTGATACTTAACTGAAAATATCGATGACGTCACCAGAAGACTCGTCTTATCGTTTCGCTCTACCAAACATCAAGGGTCCAAATCAGGGCGACAGCCAGGGCAGCAGTCCTTCGTAGCCGTCGGGAAGCGGGGAACCTCGCAGCAAAGACTTTCGGACCACGTCGACATGCAGGGGTCGATGAAGTGGCGGCCTTCCTCCAGAATTTTCACACGAAGCTCCTCACGGACCTCAGGCTTGGACCGGTACCGCTGGTATCGCCCCACGTTGGGCGCCAACTGAGGTACTGGGTTTTTCAGAACCGGTACTGATCCGGTAACCCAGCGGTGCCAGGGTACACCCAAAGACCTCAGGTACTTTCCTGATTCAGACCACAGAAACTCAGAGTCTTCTAGGTAAAGTCAAAGATTGAATTTATTGGCTGCAACCAAGTAACAAGCGTCCTAGAAGTACAACAGCACAGTTTGTATGTTCTCAGGAGACTGTCTGTCAATGCAAAATCAGGTTTCCTTATATACAGTTTTTTAAGCTTCAGGCAAACATTCTTGACATTTTGGTTGGTCATTCACATGTTTTCACTACAAAGGAAAAAACAGTGTCATGATGAAACCTCATATTTCATGTCATCCAACCCATAATAAATTACCCGGCAAGGCCTAGTATTTTACATCAGATAAGTGTGGACCCCCAATAAAAACGGGCACCTCCCCCTCGTAAAGTAAGAAGAAGAAAAGAGCAGGTGCAGGTGTGAGCAAGATTAGGCAGGGTGTGTGAGCGATAATAAGGGTTTTATGGCATGGTGTGCCTTGATGCTATCTGATTCGGCCACTGGGAGAGGGACTGACCAAACAGGTTTGGCCTGAGGCAATGGTTCCAGCTTGCCCAGGTCAGAGAAAAGTCAATCAAGGTGTACGTGTCCTTGGAATCAAATCTGACTGTATTATAAGCCTATGTGAGGGCAACTTTTAAAAATGGGAGCCACGAGTGCAGGACGAAAATGGCGATTTCGAGGTGAAAACGCTGCTGGAATTGAGCGATAATGCTCATGCTTAGTGTACTAGTCATTATCGGTCTTTTGATACTAAAATCGTACTGCTGTGGCAAAGTAAATTACATGGGTCCAGAATTTTTAGAACCACAGAAGAACCCTTTTTCCTTCAACTGTGACCTTTGCAGCTAGCAAGGCCTGTTTGCGGTCTTTCTCCAAAGAAACAACTCTGCATCCTCCAGCACTCCGTGGGACATCTTCTGTGCAAAGGAGAAGTTCCTGGCATCTTCCGTTGTTGCAGAATCTTCAGCTTCTTCCACCCAGAGGCAGCCATTTTTCACCTTCATCTGGGGTTAAGTGGGCTCCTGCCCCTCCTGGACACTTTCGTGACTCTTGGTCCACTTCCTTTACAGGTCCTCAGGTCCAGGAACCCGTGTTCAGTGCTTTGCAGTGTGTTGTGGTCTTTGCAGAATCTCCCATCACGACTTTAGTGTGTGTCTGGGGAAGTAGGGTCAATTTTCTCCTACTTTTCAGGGTCTTGTGGTGGGTTATCTAGGACACCCTTAGTGTTTTCTTACACTCCCAGCGACCCTCTTCACACTACACTAGACCAGGGGTTCCTAAGTGGTTCGCATTCCACTCTCTTAGTATATGGTTTGTGTTGCCCCTAGGCCTATTGCATCCTATTGTATCCTACAGTGGTTGCACTATTTTTTTAAACTGTTTACTTACCTGATTTTGGTTTGTGTGTATATTTTGTGTATTTTACTTACCGCCTAAGGGAGTATATCCTCTGAGATATTTTTGGCGCATTGTCACTAAAATAAAGTACCTTTATTTTTAGTAACTCTGAGTATTGTGATTCTTATGATATAGTGCTATATGATATAAGTGGTATAGTAGGAGCTTTGCATGTCTCCTAGTTCAGCCTAAGCTGCTCTGCTATAGCTACCTCTATCAGTCTATGCTGCTAGAACACTATTAATCTACTAATAAGGGATAACTGGACCTGGCACAAGGTGTAAGTACCATCAGGTACACACTATAAGCCAAGCCAGCCTCCTACAACGGGCCATTATCACCATGCTTTCCCCGTCTTGGGCAGTGACAGCGGGCTGGTGCTACCGGGCTGCGCAAGGAGCGGCTGGTGGGGGTGAATAGTTTATGGCCTTGCTGCACTGAGAACATAGACTGTGTCCTGACCACCAACGGAGGTGTCACCTGAATTGCACTATCTTGGAGGTGACAGCAGCGGTGTGAGTTGATAGCGTTCGCTGTACAATGCACTGTACACTGTCAAACTGAGGGAGAAAGTGAGACCTGTCCCCAGACGCCTTTAACATGGGGCAGTTGCGCTCCAGGACAGGTAGTGGCTCCTCAGCCCAGAGCGCTGGTTCTCTATCTGCGATGGATCGCAAACTAGATGCGGTGCTGGAGGCGGTGGAGCGCCTTGGCCCGTCTCTTGACCAAACCAGAACATCTGTGGAGCAGAAAATTGATACTGTGGCGACTGACCTCAATCTGCTCCATGCGGACCACCGGAAATTGGTGTACAAAACATGCACCATGGAACACACCTTGCACCATCTTACCCCCAAAACCCAATGGGTAGAAACTTCAGTGGAATCCTTGCTTGATAGGGTGGCTGCTCTGGAGCGTAGAGTGGAGGAATCAGAGGGACACTCCCGGAGGAATAACATTCGAGTGGTTTGAGAGGAGCGACCCTGTGCCCTACTTAGAAAAGTGGATAAAGGAACTGGTCCCCGCTGGGGCACTCACGCCATTTTTTACTGTTGAGTGGGCACACTGGTTATCAAGCAAAACTCTGGGTGGTGGCACAGGGACAGGCAAAGTTTTTTGCCACACCTGAGGCGGCCTGGGAATGGCTGGAGGCAACTGATCAGGGCCAGAGAACTACATCACCGGAGCACGGGACAGAACGGCGGACGCAGCCCAACCCTTGGCTAACCAAGGGACACCGCAGAGCATCTTTCCAACGATTGTCACATGTTCCTGATCTTGAACAGATTATACGGGACCGGCGAAGTGCACTACAGTCCATGGCGGCCAAATGGGAACCGATGTGATCTTCAGACCTGGAGGAGGGAACCGACACGGTTGGCAGCAAAGACAAGTCTCTGAGTGGTAGCCCCGGTGGCTATGACACCGCAAACGGCAGATGGCATTGTATGAGATGTAAAACACTTTCGATAATGCCGCAGCCCCCTGCTGCATTTCCTTACTACTGCCTAGAATAGTTGTTAAAAACAGTCAGTCATATATCTGACGACCGCTTGAATGCCCCGGGTCTCTGGAGAGAGCCTTGCTGATTCCGTTCTTGCCCTTGCTTCTTTCTGCCTGGCCCTTCTCTGTTGGCGACCCACTCCCCTCCTCGCTTTGCTTCCCTCCTCATTCCTGTTTCTCTCTCCGCGCTTGCAGAAATGGGACACAATCCCTGCTAGGAGATGTATGCAGGTCATTGTACAATTTCTCTGTGATGCTTGCCGAACAGTTATAGTCGACTAGGTTTTCCGCAATGGCACTCCTCTTGCTGACCCGCCTATAGGCACTCTCTCCTTTATTCATTAGTTAATCTGCGCCAATAAGTTTGGAAGTTTGGTCGGGAGCCGTTTGTCTTACTTCCCTTATGCTATTTGGGCTATATGTATTGGCGCCATCTGTTTATGGCTCATTGCATTGGTTTGTTGTTGAATGGAGCCTCTACCATTACCTTTACCCTGCTGCTTACCCACCGTCTACTGGAGTTGCTTTGTCTGATTGTTCCTGATTATACCCAAATGATATATTGTAAAAACGGTTAAAGGTGCAACAAATAGCGAATAAAAAAATGTATGAAGAAAAAAATAAGATAATTGCCATTATAGCAAACTATATAGTCACCTAAAGCCCAGACCTATTGGCTTTGACAATGCTTGTTTGGTTATGTGACAGATTCTCAAGGCAGTTAAACGACTATCTGGTATCACTAATCCTGCCAACTGTCAAATAGTAGTATCCCGCTCAAAGCCTGATTCCAGCAATAAGGTGGTAGCTTTGCAACACAACCTGGTGTAATATTAACACTGAGACTTAAACTGCATTACAACCAGAAGTAGCAAAACCACAAGATATATGGGGCCTGCTGTCCACTTATTCAAGAAAGAAGTGACCAGATGAAAAACAATCATAGATTACAAGTGCAGTGATAATGATGCTATTGAACAGTCGTGCTGAGAAAATACTGTTTCTCACTGTTTGACATAATATACGATGCTACGTATACCCAGGGGTGACTCCTCTGCAATGACGGAGGAACGTCGCCCCACTGGCCAAGAGCCAGGAGATGAAAAATGAAACAATAGTTCCACTGTTGTGTCATTTTAAATCTGCTGGCTCAGCCAGCAGTACAGGGAGGAGCGGGGCTGAGCCACCGGGAGGGGGGAGGAGAGAGTGCACCTAACTGCCGGTGTGTGTGCACTTAGGTTTCTCCAGCCTGGCTGTGTTTAACACCAGGCTGCAGAAACTGCACAGTCCCCAGGGCTGTGTCTGAGCAGCATTCTGAGCTGCTCAGACCAATCCTGGTGCTGCTTTCATGCTAGCTTTAGCATGAACGAAGCGCAAGGATTGCTGGGGACCCTGTGCTGGTGTCCCAGTGAATGCTGGGACACCAGAAGAAGAAGAGCGATGAGTGAGGCGACAGGGGAAGGGAAGTGACTTGATATTTTTTGTTTTCCCCATCCCCTTTATGATCCCCCTCTCCCCCCATTGAGTTTTGTGGTGTCCGCCATTGCGTATACTCTGTATGCTTTGCTCCTCCACCAGTACTAGGGTAATTATATTTAGATGTAATATGTCATGATGCTGATGAGTATTTCAATGTAATCCATGTACCAAGCCATATACCTGTAATGTTGCATTGCATAAGGAGTATTTAAATAATATTATAAAAATAAAAAGGTTGATCTGATTCCAAGATGGTGGGGGTGCACTACGGTTGGGCCCTGTGTTCTCCTGGAAGCCTTGAAGGTGTGCTCCTCTGTGATTACCAATTCATTCTGTTTCCCCCATTTTGAAAGGGCCTTTTAGCCGCTTCCTTCAATTAACTCTTCAAGGGCTACTACTGCACTAATGTTATTTAGTAGGTCGTGATGTCTACCCTGCATACATTTGCATATGGGTCCCAACGTCCCTTACTATGGACTTCACTCTCTAGGCAGGGTTTTCATGAGCCATTACTCAAATATTTCCCCGTTTTCTTGATATTAAATGTTCTCTATAGCCACTGTGATTACTTCTTTCTGTACTACTCATCACAATTTTCGCACATTCGATTCATGTGCGCATTGCTCCGCCACTGTGTCCTCTTATGTAGCACCTTCTTGCATAATTATCTGCTACATAAATAAACAGTTGTATGAGTATTTATAATAAAGTGTCTTTTTTCATTGCACATTTAATTTGCTTGTATATACTTGAACCTTTTTAGGGGTGAAAGGCACAATTTTATTTGTCCTTGAATTTAGATTTGTATTAAAGGGATCCTAAAGAACAACTATCCTCCTTTATATGTAAAATATCCCTGGTACCTGAGGTAGCCCAATCATATTCTCCCCACGGTTTGAAACCAGACACGTACATTTGACTTTATAGTGGATTTGCAATGGAAGATAAGTAAAAAAGCAGTGAAGGGGGAAGTGGCAGGCCTGGAAAGTAAACAACAGCTCTAACTACCACTGAACCTTTTGAAGCAGCCTTCGGCTTTAAGAATAGTACACAAACTGTATTTCATCTAACATGTACCCAAACAAAAACTCCCTCTTCGCAATAAGATGTGAGGGGGCCCAGTCATAACAATTTTACAGAGAGAGACAGTAGGCATTGGGGTGCAGGTAAAAATGCACATACCCAACGACTGATAATCAGTTGCCATCCCAAATTTGAGGCTACCACTCTGTTGGTGGGCAGCATGCAAAACATAGCGCACCTGTTAGTGGGATGACTGGCACTGCATTTTCCTGTCCAAGACCACCATGTAAAACAATGGCAGTCCCGTGCTGGAAAAAAATGCAACGGCCCTAAGCATAGAGACCTATCTCCCTGTGCATCAGGGACATGTTTTTGTTTTGTTTTACTTAAACTCCCGCTTTGGTAAATTGTGTGAGTTGGGAAAAAACGATGCCGATCGGGCAAATAAAATGGTACCCATTAAGCATACTGCTCTATGTTGGTCCTGGCAGCGGATGGTCTGGAGGTAGTGAGAGCCCCCATGACACAGGTGGGTGATCTCAAAACGTGTTAGCGACCACAAGCAAGACACAGAGGGAAGGGCCTTCCCTGACCTAGTATGACACCCTCCAAGGTCGAAATAAGGAAGCCATGTGTCTACTTGTGAGCAAAATGCCCTTCTATGGTGGATACACAATGAAATTATAACAACCATTTTTACAGTATATGAAGTGTGCATAGAAGTTATAGTATAACAATCAACTATCTTAATTAATTAATATTGGCAGCCTGTGCAGCAGACCTAATTTTAATTATGGAAATCTTGACACATACCGTCCAAAACTGTTACTGTTAGCATCATGCAAAATCCATACACAACAGTACAATAAATCTCACATTTTTACCTTTTACATCATAACTAAAATCACTCATTGTTTTGTTAATTGTTCATATTTGTGACACCTCGTTTTCCTTCCCTTCCTGAACTGACTGAAAAAGCCGCACAGAGAAATCAGTACCCTATGCATTCTCAAATTCGAAATATGCTTAACACAATTGTGACACTTTATTTTTTAACGTGTTATGTTTCACTGAAAGCATGATTTTTACGATGTGCACAATGGTGATAAAATTGTCATCTGCATGTAGCATAGCATCCCAAACACATCTGCCCTCGGTAATTATATGTCTGAGATATATATATCCTTCATTGCTCCCTTAACATATCAGGAGAACCCGGACACCTCCGAAGTGAAAAAAACAATTTATTTCAGCAACATTTTTTTTGCTGAAATAAATTGTTTTTTTCACTTCGGAGGTGTCCTGGTTCTCCTGATATGTTAAGGGAGCAATGAAGGATATTTTGGGCGTCTCGGAGCCCGTCCAGGACCGCTGTGCTGAGCACCCACATTCCGGGACTTATGTATATGTGATATATTATATCAAATTTATTTGATGTCTTCACCAACACATTTTGGCTGGAGCCTTGTTCATGGTTAGTGGTCTAGAGTTTTAGTAACTTTTAAACACTTCCTTATGAAATCAAAAAAGGACTAATACAATACAATACATGTAAATGTGGATGCCGTCTTGAAGTGTGCAATGGAGACATTTATACCAATAGCATTGACTTCCTCACAAAAAAAGCTTTTCAGTTGTAAAATCAACTATTGTGATCCTTTTTACTTATTATTCATACCAATCACCATTTAAATAAAATGTGCCAATATTGGAGCTGCCCAATGTGATTCTGTCTAAATGGCAATAAATTTCAATGTTGTATTCCTCTTTCTTACCACATTTTTCATTTAGCGTATGTATAAAAATGAGCTATCTCCAAATCCGTTATGAAGATTTTAAAAAATCGTAATCCTTCTCAGAAAAAACACGTTTGGTAAATCTTGCTTCCGCTCGTAATGTAAATAGCTATATACTTCAAATTGACAGCAATTATTTCCAGTAATAGCTGTACCGATATGCCATGATCATTGCAATGCAGGGTAACCTCTTCGGTAATGAAGCGTCTGTATTTATTTCAAAATGTTGGGGACACATTGTTTTTTTCAATAACCTTTCCCTCTCTTATATTTATATATTTGAATAAATGAATTAGTGCATACATAAATAGCAATACATAACATCTTGCTCATGTGGTCCATTAAAACATATTACCTACATTTCACCCCTTACTCTTCATTCCAATAAACCAAAAAGTCCAACCCCATATATGATCAAATGTCCCATAATGCAGATCCCAATTTACTAAAGATGGTGCCAAAATAAAACAAACATTACAAACATAGAATTAAAACTAGACCTCTACACTAATTTTAACTACTGGGAGGAGGAGGACAAAATGAGAAAAATAATCTGAAATTCCTAATGCATGAGAAAATGTCCTTCATAATTAGGGAAAGAATTAACATTAATATCCAAAAGTGTACAAAATTATACGGAAGAAGGAATGCCCCTGTTAATATTCCCCCAATTACTATGAAATAACTGGATGAGAAAAAGAGCACATGCGGACAAAATGTCACTGTAAATGTAGCCCCAATTCCTCACTTGAGTTCAAGCCTTGTGGGATCAATATATCAAAATCGATGATATATTTAAATTCTAGAACACGTAATCTTTGTTCTGTCCCCACCTCTGATATGGCGCCCCACATCATCAATTACAACAAATCTCAACAATTTGGCGTTGTTATGATGTGCAAAATGTCTAGCAACAGGGTACTGGTTATTGTTCTTTGTAATGGCTCTCATATGCTCCAGTATTCTTTTTTTTTTTTTTTTTTTTTTTTTTTTAGCTTTGTGAATAGTACTGTCCACATCTAACTTCTCACATGGGCATATCAGACAATAAACGCAATACTCTGTGCTACAAGTATATGCCTTTTTTTTTTTATAAAGTGATATTTATTTCTTGTAGAAATCCATATCTTTGTGCAGTTATTACTCTGTCTACAAGCTTTGCATTTCATACATCAATAAAAGCCACCTGTGTCCTGACATATCTATCTAGCTATCTATGTATATATATATATATATATATATATATATATTTTCTAATGTTTAGAAATCTTACAGTAGGTCTTATTTGTTCAACAGGTGAAAGAATCAGAAAAAGTGAAGATGGAATATCTTTGAAGTGTGCTGCGATTACACCTTGTAAAGCTTCACAGGGGACAAAGAAAGTAAAGGAGAAAAGGAGCCCTGAAAATGGAGGAAACTCTCAATACCAGCAGATGTCAGAAAGTACCTCAGAGTGTGGGGAAAGGGATTTTTTTCTTAGTAAAAATGATACTGGTGATACAGCACAGTCCGATCTATTCCTAAGAACTTCACAAGATGAGATCTCTTTAAAAAACAATGAAAGCGAGAGTAATCTAGAGGTTGTTAGGATTATAGCATGTGATCAAATTGCAGAACAAAAACTATACATATGTCCACAATGTAACAAAAGCTTCAAACAGAAAAACAGCCTTATCTGTCACTTTAGAACCCACACAGGAGAGAGGCCTTATCAGTGCCCTGAATGTCAGAAATGCTTTGCTGTAAAAGGAAATCTTGCTTCTCACCAGAAAAGGCATACAGGAAAAGGACTTTACAAATGTATTGAATGTGAAAAAAGCTTTGCTGAGAAGCGAGCTCTCAAGATGCATATTCAATTACACACAGGAAAAATGATTTATAAATGTGCAGAATGCGACAAACACTTTACTGAAAAGAAATGTCTTATTATTCATAAGAGGATGCATACTGGGGAGAGACCCTTTCAGTGTACTCAGTGTGACAAACACTTTGTACAAAAGACCGCCCTTATTTGTCATCAAAGAACACATACCGGTGACAGACCCTATCAATGTACAGAATGCAAGAAATCTTTTGCTAAGAAGGGAATTCTGACCTCTCATCAGAAGACGCATACAAGAGTGAGACCATACCAGTGTACACAATGTGAAAAAAGCTTTAGCAAGGAAAAAACTCTTGTGAGGCATAATAGAGTACACATGGGGGAAAAGCCTTTTCAGTGTACTGACTGCGAAAAAAGCTTCAGTCAGAAAAACAAACTTATTTGTCACCAGAGAAACCACACTGGAGATAGGCCTTTCCCATGTACAGAATGTGAAAAAAGTTTCACTACAAGATCGCTTCTTAATAGTCATCAGAAAACACACAGAGGGGACAGACCATATCAATGTACAGAATGTTTGAAATGCTTTACTAGAAAGGGACACCTTATTTGCCACAAGCGAGCCCATACAGGACTCAGGCCATATCAATGTACGGAGTGCCATAAATGCTTCATTACCAACGGCCATCTTACTTGTCATATGAGAACACATACCGGAGAAAGACCTTACCAATGTGATAAGTGTGACAAAAGCTTTAGTGACAAGCGAACCCTTTTTAGACACGATAGAACACATACAGGAGAAAGACCGTATCATTGTGCCGAATGTGGCAAAAGCTTCAGCCAGAGTATTAATCTTGTATGTCACCAGAAAACACACACAGGAGAGAAGCCATACCAATGTACTGAATGTGACCAAAGTTTTGGATGGAAAACATCCCTCACAAGACACCTAAAGACACATAGTGAGTTTCACAGACACTTTGAACTAGATAAAGACATTTTGTGAAGCACAAAAAAGTATGAAAAAAATAGAGAAAATCTTATTCCTAAAAGATGATGCTCATATATTTTGATAATCCAAAAGAATATAATAAGGATAATACTACTAATTATCATTATTATAGAATAAAACATATAATAAATCGTCTGTAGGGACGCGACTGCCAACAAGCCTGAGAAGTAATTTCTTAATCAAAATTACACTAAATGCAACAATAGAAATCATTTTGCTCAGAATACTGGAGGATCCTACAAAATATTCTATGAAGCAATAATAACTTAGACTCCAAATATAGACGAGTAATAATAAAGGTCATCTAAATAGAATTAAAATGGTTCACAGCTGAATTGACAAATTCTCCATTTCAGTGTATTTATTATAACTAAAAAGCCAACATCTTTGCGCATGTTTGGCAAGGTTAGTTAACACTTTAATACACATATTTCATGTATAACATGACGGTTAATTTTTTAAACAAGCTCACCCTCTAAATCCCAAGAGAACGCACACTCGAATGATCTTATTAATCAAATTATTGGGAATAGATGTAATTTGTTTTTATATACTCACAATGGTTTATTTGCCAAACATTTGTGTATAGGCAAATGGTTAGTATTTCTTGAGCAAAGACTTACTGATGTAGACAGGGTGTACGCAACAGGGGAGGCATTTTTTTTTCTTTTCAGATTAAGAAACGTTATTCGGTGACAATAAGTATCCATAAAAGTGGCATTCCCAGTTAAAATCACACAGTGTAAGTAGTAAACATTGACAGCATTATAGAATACAATGCAACATCATAACAGCATTATAAAAGCTTAGTACTACGGGCCCTCACAGCAGATCTTAAAAAGGGCCCAGTATGCAAAATAACTTCCTCATCTGACTACTGCAATAGAAGGTTAAATGCTGGTCTGCATTGTTGAATATTACAACATTTCTTCTTAAAAAGTGGATTTAAGAAATGTCTAGTGTACATTTCATAAAATGTACAAGAAGTTGCAAAGTGCATTGATGATTAACCAGACTTGCCATCGCAAGGACATGGACTATCATCTAGATTCTTCGTAAATCCTAACGGGAAGCACAACAGATACTTTGCTGTGTCGGTTCGGAAGCTAAATAGTAGAGACCGCTCCCAAATTCCTCTAGCGCCACAGATTATTAGTGGGGCAATTTAGTGTAGGCAAGCTGAAGTAATTAATTATACTGTGCTTCTCAGACTCCATGGCTAATCTCTATGAACATGCACAATCATAAAGTGGTTATTGAACATACATTTTGCTTAGGTTATTACATGTTTCTGGCTCAGTAAAGGCCCATTGCAAACCAATTTATTATTCAGAATTTACATATGATAGCTAAGATATTCAAAGACCTCTGTTGAATGACAGGCACTCCATTATTATGTCTCTAGAGCGGGTAGCCTCTTCATTTCTCCAAATTGACAACCACAGGAGCACTGGCCGAGCTCTATTACTATCTTCCAAGTAGGGGAGGCCTAGCTCTTCGTGGAAAATTAGCTAGGATGAAATATGGGGACTGAGAGAAGTTTCCTACAGAATCTGTTCTCTTCGCACTGGATAGCCTCACATTGCGAAATACCCCACACCTTTGCCCCATACATAACAATAGAGATGCATTGTGACATATATATCTGTAATAGGCAGAGGTGAGAAACCCCTGCCCCTCAAATTGGCTGTGGGAAAGTACATAAGGCACAGATTGCCCTCGCCAACCTTATCTTGCGCTGGACTACATTTGGGGTCCAAGACCCTGAGGAGGCAAAGGTTACCCCCAAATAAGGAAAAGTGCTAGTGCTACTCAGGGAATTGGTGCCCACTGATATGGTTGAGGTGTGTTTACACTGTGGACCGCGGGCCATGATATACAATTTTTTAAAATTCATGTGTAAATCCAAGGTATCCACAAATGCAAGCACCACCCGACACAGAGTTCTTGTGGAACGTGCTATGAGCACTGTGTCGTCCGCATATATGTGTGTTGGTAACAACACGCCTTTTATTTTAGGTCTATCAGGAGTGATTCCAGTTAAAAGGAAAAAAAAAAAAAAGAGGTGAAGCTTGTTATTATATAAAATGAATAAAAGTGGGATCAAGCTGCACCCCGCCTCACGCCATGATGAATGTCGATATCTCTATATACCTCTCCCTGTGTGCTAATTCTAACCTTGGCTCTCATGTCTTTGTGCAAATATGCTGGAACGTGCACTAGTTCCTCATCCAGCCCACAGGAAATAAGCATTTGCCATAATTTAGATCGATTAACACAATCGAACACTGAGGTCAAGTCCATGAATGCCAAATAAAGAGGGGTTTGTTTGACGGTGGTGTATTTGCCAAGGTCCAGATTCAGGTTAAGACGTTGCTCAAGCATCTCAATTTTATTTCTGAACCCATACTGACTAGAGCACAGGACTGACTCGGATTAAATCCATTCCTTGATTCTATTGTATATTACCCTTCCCAGAATTTTAACTGTGGTATTGATCAATGAAATGGGTCTATAGAACCCAGGCTGAGATGTCTTCTTTTTTAAATATGGGTACTATGATAGATGATGGATAGGAAGCTGGCACTGGAGAGTGTGCAAGATTATTAAATATGTTAGTTAGTAGTGGGGCTCAGAAATCAGTGTTGTGTTTTATTAGATTGATCGGGCACAATCAGGGCCAGGTGCCTTGCTACCCTCACTTTGATTTATGGCATCCTCTACTTCACCCAATGCAGTTTAAGTGCCTCTCAAATTATCTATCACAAACTCATCATGAGAGGAAGGGATGGCATAGAGTTTTTTCGAGGTGAGCCTCCCAGGTCTTACTAGCAATGTGACAGGAATTTGAGGACACTGGCTGATTTTTGTATCTCACGACTGCGACTGTGGGCCAAAAGAATTTAATGTATTTCATAGCGGACGCCTGTACTAATGAGCCCCACTGTGACTTCATTACCTCCCATTGGCGTTTAGTCATGACCTCTTTATATTTCTTCCCTAAGTGTGCTACCAGTGAGTGGTCCCTGGGTTTGGTGGCAAGAGCCCTCCGGGTGGCCACTGAACAATCAAATTAAACCACCTAGGAGTGTCAACTGTGGGGCGGCGAGGCTTTAGGAGGGCTTCCCTAATGTTGGAACCTAAGCCGGTGAATGCTTCTACAACCTAGTGATCAACATCCTCCTCCACTAAACACTTTTCCACCAGCCTAGTGTTGTCCTTTAGTACCAGCCTAAAGAACTGGGCCGGTTCCCGCAATTTTCACACTAATTTTAAGTTATCTGTGGATGGCTGAAAATTGCTTTCCCCTTCGTCTACCCTAACTTTTGTCTTTGGTCATGTTAAGTGTGTGTCTGGGCTTAGGCCAGTGTTTAGGCCAGCTGTTTTTTAGCCTGTTTGTGGGCCTGTTTTATCATCTTGTTGGGCAGTTTTTAATGTTAATTTCCCTGATATTGACTACAGCAATCTAAAATCCATGGACTCTTCAATGCCTTGCAAAACACTTATACAACGTGTCTTCACAAGTTTAGAACTGCACCAGTATGCAAACTTGCCTTTTTTAGCTACATAATTCATTAATGAGGGCCAGTTTTATTTTGGTGCTTGAGCCTATTTGCTGTCCCAGTCCGACCCTGAAGAGATGACGTGCAGCAAGAAGAGTAAAAAATACAAAAACCAGGTAATTAGCTCACTGTTACCCACCAGACGGGGTACTCACCTGCGTTGCTTTGTCACCTTTACCTTACTTAATCAAGAACATTTCACATTCACACCCCAAACTCCCCAGTACTCCTGTCGACTGAACCACCACAGGAGTTTGTAGCACGACATTAGGGAATATGTAATCAACATCTGCCCTGTTTTTATACAGGCAATTAAATCCTTAAATATGACACCATTGAGTTCTTTCATCCAGGAAGCACATGTAAGCAGGGCCTACAGCCACACTGAACACCAGATGTACAACCCTCAGACTCATATTGCCTCAGTTTGAGGGTACATTTGGAGCTAAGGGTGCCCTAGAATGCAGGCCTTGTCGCTAGAGCAGAGCCTCCAAAACTGTTTAGAACCACAACCCAATTTTTAGAACAGAAAACTTTCACTACCTTCCTAGCTTCAATGGACATGAGCCAGGTGATTTTTATTTTTTAATGTAACTACAGGGAGTGCAGAATTATTAGGCAAGTTGTATTTTTGAGGATTAATTTTATTATTGAACAACAACCATGTTCTCAATGAACCCAAAAAACTCATTAATATCAAAGCTGAATATTTTTGGAAGTAGTTTGTAGTTTGTTTTTAGTTTTAGCTATGTTAGGGGGATATCTGTGTGTGCAGGTGACTATTACTGTGCATAATTATTAGGCAACTTAACAAAAAAAAAATATATACCCATTTCAATTATTTATTATTACCAGTGAAACCAATATAACATCTCAACATTCACAAATATACATTTCTGACATTCAAAAACAAAACAAAAACAAATCAGTGACCAATATAGCCACCTTTCTTTGCAAGGACACTCAAAAGCCTGCCATCCATGGATTCTGTCAGTGTTTTGATCTGTTCACCATCAACATTGCGTGCAGCAGCAACCACAGCCTCCCAGACACTGTTCAGAGAGGTGTACTGTTTTCCCTCCTTGTAAATCTCACATTTGGTGATGGACCACAGGTTCTCAATGGGGTTCAGATCAGGTGAACAAGGAGGCCATGTCATTAGATTTCCTTCTTTTATGCCCTTTCTTGCCAGCCACGCTGTGGAGTACTTGGACGCGTGTGATGGAGCATTGTCCTGCATGAAAATCATGTTTTTCTTGAAGGATGCAGACTTCTTCCTGTACCACTGCTTGAAGAAGGTGTCTTCCAGGAACTGGCAGTAGGACTGGGAGTTGAGCTTGACTCCATCCTCAACCCGAAAAGGCCCCACAAGCTCATCTTTGATGATACCAGCCCAAACCAGTACTCCACCTCCACCTTGCTGGCGTCTGAGTCGGACTGGAGCTCTCTGCCCTTTACCAATCCAGCCACGGGCCCATCCATCTGGCCCATCAAGACTCACTCTCATTTCATCAGTCCATAAAACCTTAGAAAAATCAGTCTTGAGATATTTCTTGGCCCAGTCTTGACGTTTCAGCTTGTGTGTCTTGTTCAGTGGTGGTCGTCTTTTAGCCTTTCTTACCTTGGCCATGTCTCTGAGTATTGCACACCTTGTGCTTTTGGGCACTCCAGTGATGTTGCAGCTCTGAAATATGGCCAAACTGGTGGCAAGTGGCATCGTGGCAGCTGCACGCTTGACTTTTCTCAGTTCATGGGCAGTTATTTTGCGCCTTGGTTTTTCCACACGCTTCTTGCGACCCTGTTGACTATTTTGAATGAAACGCTTGATTGTTCGATGATCACGCTTCAGAAGCTTTGCAATTTTAAGAGTGCTGCATCCCTCTGCAAGATATCTCACTATTTTTGACTTTTCTGAGCCTGTCAAGTCCTTCTTTTGACCCATTTTGCCAAAGGAAAGGAAGTTGCCTAATAATTATGCACACCTGATATAGGGTGTTGATGTCATTAGACCACACCCCTTCTCATTACAGAGATGCACATCACCTAATATGCTTAATTGGTAGTAGGCTTTCAAGCCTATACAGCTTGGAGTAAGACAACATGCATAAAGAGGATGATGTGGTCAAAATACTCATTTGCCTAATAATTCTGCACTCCCTGTAAAGCATTGTGTGGTAGTGCACTGTCATTTACAGATGGCACCTTTTTTAAAAAAAATGACCACTAATTTGCACATAGTTTTATTGCACACAATGATAACGTGCATCACCAAGTAAATTGTCTTGATTTGTCTTGATCCTATTATAATCCTGGTTCCCATCACACTTTAGAATTAGAAGGATGTGCTTCATTTTTGCTTTTCTAACTGCTGAATGTGTACAGTTCATTTACAGGTATTTACATTTGGTTGTGTGTTACAAAAAATGACATCCTACAGTCTTTCCTTTCACATTTATTACACCCCAGCAAGAATGTCACATAGTTCACTTTACTTTTCTTTCTCTGCCCGCACAGAGGAGATTTTGTTAACTTCAGACCCCATGTTAAAAAAACATAAGTAGCAATTTGTTAGAAGATATAGCTGACGTTTGACCTCTGTCTCTGAAGCACAATAAATGTGACAAGGAAAACACAGAATTTAAAGGCATCTTTATTAATTGCTTAAAGCTTCGGGACCCACCAATAATCTGTTTGTGACCCAATCAACAGTTTGTGAAGCACTGCGCTAGAGCATTATTGGGGAATTGGCACCATCTATGAAGATTGTGTCAGAGCAAAAATATGTTTAGAAAGAACAAAAGCCAGCTGAGTATTCTGTGTAAAGGCTTTGTATGATTCTTATGAGTGGCACAATTAAGCTCTCTACTCATATCTGACCTAACACTGTGACTCCAAGAGGACATTTTACACTTCTTGACAGTGGCAACCCACTTTGAGAAAGGTATCAAAGACAGGTTTAGCTGAGTCCACTTAAGCACACATTTTGAAGAATTCAAATTTGCCTGCAAATAGTTACAGCTTTGTGCAGTTCATTTGATGCCGATGTGCTTCATATTGCCATCAGTTTTAGGCCCTTCTCCTTACCAACTCAGCAGAAAGCTGCAGAGGATCCTCAGAGACAGATTGTGGCTTCAAGGGAAATATACCAAGAGGTATGCAGCAACTTTGCTACACTTTGGCAGAAACTAGCAATGACAAAACCAATAGGTCTGGCTTATAACTGGATATGCCTCTTAATTTATTGTATTGCAAAAATTATTTAACTACTACCACTATGTGTGGGGCTGAAGTGCGTACATACATGGATAGCATGCTACAGTAAAGAGTATGTGGTTGAAAGTGTGTTGTCTTTGTTTTGATCCCATGTAGGAAGCGTTCCCATGTTGTGTATGATGACCACGGAGGTATGGTTATTATGTTGTGGGACATAGCGTTTAGCAATGTGATGGATGAAGAAGTGTGGGGAATGGCTTTGCAGATCATGGTTTTCACTACACTGGCAGCTTTGAGCAGCTCTGCAGGTCCCTTTGTGGCATTTCTTATGTTCATAGTCCACTTAGCTGGTTAATGTAATCATTCAAAGATGTTGTTTTTAAAATATTTGGTCCTGAGCAACTATAGGTTAAAGGTAGAAGTGGTGGAGAGAACTGCTGGGGGGGGGGGGACTTTGTTAATATCATCCCAAATCTGTTTCACATTGTGAGATGCCGAGAAGTTGCCATTGTATCTTGCTAGTCGGGATCTGCAGTGTTGGACTAAATTATAGTCCGCTTTTGGCCAATGGTTATATGGCAGATCTGTTCTGTTATGTTGTTCCTGTCCAATTTGTGATGGGTGGCTTATTGCTGTGGATGAGTATAGTACTGGGTGAGCAATATGACCATTTGCAGTTTTGTTTTACGTGAGTTTACGAACTTCAGGCTATAAAAGGAAATAATTAAACAGCCTTTAATAAATACAATAGACTGGCTTCTCAGTGGCATGGTATTAGTTCAGCTTAGGCACTCAGTCTTGCCTCATGTATACACTGTCATTCACCCTTGTTCTTAGGAATCCCTTCATCATCCACTGACTTATTCCTTTTCTCCTATTCACAACACGACACACCTAGGCATACGTAACAGTCAGCGAAGAGGCACTTTCAGCTATAAGCTAAACCTGTTGACTTGGTTAGGACTTGTTGTTCATTTCGTCTTAACCAAGCTCTCACATCGTATCCTGTCTCACAGACACACAATATCAATATCAATTTAAATATTCATAAAACACATACCAAACTATCCTAAACTGCACAGCAAAGTCGGCATCTACCCAAACATTTACCTCCTAGTTTTATGAACCGGAAGGGTGTATCTCTCCACACTGCCTATATGAAAAGCACTGCTTGTGGCTGTTGAATAAATATGCCTCACAATTGCTTGTAATAATGTGGCAAACTCGGCGCAACAAACATACAAAAGAAAATCAAGCAACCGATGGCAGCTGATTTCCCGTAAACGATCGTAAAGCATACATTTCAGAAAATCCTGCAGAGACTAAAAATAAATGTGGCAGTTTCACAAAGCCCTAGATTTAATACAGAAAAGTTTTAACAATCATTTTGGCTAAATGATATCGGATCACACAGTTAATCTGCTGAATACCCCATCATTCAGTTACCAGAAATATTACGTCCTTAGAATGCAAGAGAAATAGGAAATGTCAAGATCCAAACGTGCAAAACCCGAATCCATTTTCTATGTGGACATAACAACCCTTTGATAGTCCTCGATAAGCGTATCACATATTAAAAGAAAGTAATTCTGCATGTGTTATCAAGATCAGAAAGGCAGATCAAGGCTCATTATATGGCATTGGACAAGTCTTTACTCGCTTCCATATGTGATGTGCTCATGGCTGGCGGTAATTGAGAAAAGGGCAAACCAATCGAGCCCGGCCTCTTAGTTATCGACTCAGTGTTAAAATATCTCTGTACTGGGAATTGATTGATTGATTGATTGGCAATACATTGGGACCGCAACAAAGTACTGCTGCTATTTCACTAGGAGATTACTGCTGTATGAACAATTGACTTATAATGCGGAAAATGATCAAGTAATAGGTAATGCAATGCCACACAGACAGTCTACACATGTTAATATCATCTGGCAAACTTAACAAAGTAGTGTTTCTAAGATGAGAGCTTTCATTTAATTTATTCTGATGTAGTGATATTATGATAATATGCGTTTACTTTAAAATATGGTTAGTTCTTTCCAAGGATAAGTCTTTCATTGATTATATGTTAACTCTAGAATGAGTGATGGAAAATAACAAAGCAGTGACTGCAAGGGACAGCTTTCGTTCTAAAATCACTCTTACTTATGATGGGAAAACAACGATAATATGCACTGTAAGTGGAAAAGTGATAAAATAAAGAATAAAAGAAACGGATGAAATGGAAACGGCAACAACTAATATTGTTCTCATCTAATATCTCTTTTTGCGAGACTGTGGTTAAATCTGGCTATCACCTATATGCAAAGAAAGGTAGTCCGGTGTACACCTTTACCTAAAAATGTATTTTATAGACATACAATGGACGTGAACTGTAAATAGCATTCAAAAACATTCTTAACTAATACTAACTACCCAAGTCAAAAAGGAAGATCTTCCTGGAGTCATTCTGAAGTCATCTGATGACTTCAGCTGGGCTATTCCTGTAATTATCTGGGGAAGTCATCACTGGCCATCCTGAAGTATGTGTATAGGGTGAAATATTTAAATGAGATGACTCCAGCGTCATCACTGAAACCACTGCAGGATGGTGTACTGATGACTTCCTTTGAAAATGTGTGATTATCTTTAACTGCTACAGGATTACTCCATGACAACAAAAGGATTAGAGCAGATTACTTGGTGATACCTCCATGACAACTCTGGGATGGGAACAGATTACTTCGTGATGACTCTGTGACAACTAGGGGATGGGGATAGATTACTTCAAGATGACTCCATGACAACCAGGGGATGATGGCAGATTATTTCATGATGACTCTATGACAGCTAGGGGATGGAAGCAGATTACTACAAATTACACAATGGCAACTAGGGGATAGGAGCAGGCTATTTCACAATGACGTTACTAGTACTTCAGGTGTTGCTTGCATGACTTCACAGTAACTTCATGTGTAATTCAGGGTGTGGTTTTATTACTTCACTGTGATCCCATGAGGACTTCTGCATAGTTATTCCCATTCCAGTAACAATCCAAGATGACTGCTTTTAAGTATTTAATTGTGCTTGGTGGTTCTCTCTCCCTGGGTCATTCCACTGGACTTTAACAGCATTGAAATGTACCATTAAACAAAAATATACAAGCCTTAATTAGTGAATGTCATATAGCTGCCTGACATACTGTTATGGTAATACTACAATTCAAATCCATGTAAAGATGCATTCTTACCACCAGCTTTCAGTGAAATGAAATGGCCTCACTGCATGTCTTAATGTAGCAACACTGTGTTTAACTAAACTGAAACAATAATGTTAAAGGTAAGGAATTCTCCTTTCAGTATACTGGACATGAGCTTTTGCATGTACAGCAATCTGTTACAGAGGGCCAGAGAGAACTACCATCATGTCTTTAACCCAGTTATCTCAATCTCACTAACCATTATCTCTTTTAGTTCTGACTGGATTTGTGTCAGCAGCAAGAGGTAGACAGTAATGACAGTGGGAGAGGAGCACGTAGAGAGGCTATGAGTGAGAGTGTTTTGGCAAGTGTGTTCAGAGACTGTTATAAAGCTTCTGAGATGTGCCAGTGAATATTATTATTAGTGAAAGAAGGGAACAGATGTGAGTGTTACTGTGACTAGCTTGAGATGAGGAGCAGGTGATTTATGAATGATGAATTAATGGGTTTGCAGGTTTCTGGTGTTACACAAGTGAATGGTGCAGGGAAATATGTGAAAAACATTGTGAGTTGTTTTGTTATTGGCTTGTAGGAGTAGGGCAAAGAGTATGTAATGAAAGTGGGAATTTGAGTGGTTGAAATTATATGATGTGAATCACTGTTGAGTTGTTAATGGGCGTCTCGGCGGTGGATGTTGAAGACTGGTATGAATAGGTGTTGGAGACTGATTAAGAGTAATATTCAGAATAACTGTGCAATGCGAGTGATGATGCATTGTTGAGCATATGAACTTTGCGCGACTAAGAAAAATGGATCTGTTGCAAGTGGCTGTTTGGTGTGAATGGTGTTGTGTGGTTGTAGTGAATGAACGGTGTGAAAAACTACAAATAGGGTCTGAGAGCAGAGGATCTGAGTAAGTGGTAAGAGTGGGCTATTAGGTAGTGAGTTGAGTGCCAATGAATTGGGATGAATGAATGGCAAGCATATGATGCAATTGGCTGTAAGTGAATGGGTATTGTACAAGGGCGAGAGTAAGTATGTTGGTGATGGGTAAGTAGTAAGAGTGCTTTCAAAGTAAATGTCAGTGAGTAATGCAGTGAATCGTGTTCTACATGGCAGCGCATAAATCGTGCTACTTTTTAAAGAAATCTGAGTAAACATGAATTAAAAGTGCAAATTGTAGTGTAAAGAGTGGATGGTACCCTAGACAGCGTATATAAGATGAGAGGATATGCTTAGTGAAAGGAGTAGCTATGAATTGTGATCGTGGAGTGTGGAATCAAGACTATAGATATAATAATGAGTGAAGTGTGGTGTGCTGAGCAGATTTGGAGAGCACATCAAGCAGAAATTTCAAGAAAAATAATGTAGAGTGCGTGTGGAGGCTGGGGGTCAGCAGAGATGGGGAGTCAGTGGATGTTCAGGAGATAGGGAGACATGAGGATGTAGTGTGGATGAACAGGTTGGTTTTAGGGGCCAAACGGTACATAAGGAGGCAGTGTAGGTGGTGACAAGCAGATGTTCAGATTTATAAGTGGATGTTATACAGAGACTATGTACAGGGTGGAGACCCAATGAAGAGCATGCAGAGACAATGAAGAGGGCTAAATGTGGATGAGAAGGTTAGGGAGCAGATGTTGCTGACAGATACAGAGAGTGGGTTGTGGATGTAATGCACAGACAGCAGAAGTGGAAAGTAAATGTAGAGGGTGGTGAGAGGAAATGGAACTTGGCAAGTTGATTCAAAAGGCTCCAGTTAGATGTGTAAGGTGAAGAACACATTTGAAAGGTGTATATAGAGCGAGGACAATGAATCGTACAAATGAAGGGTGGAAAACCCATTTGGATGATTGCGTTCCCACATGAAGGATGACGAGCAAGTGTGGAGATCTAGAGATGAGATCAACTATGTATAGGTAGCAGCTGGAGAGCAGATGGTTGCAGCAGGGTGGGGGAGTGAATATACAATGTGGTGTTGAAAATGGGGAAACATGAAAAGTGGAACATGGAGAGAGGGTGTGGGCTGTGGGATGTACCTGGTGAAAACAGGATGTATAGCGTGCACATAAGATGTGGTGAAGTGGTGAGAAGAACAGATATAGAGGGAAAGTTTGGAAGTTGCACAGTGGATGTACCAAGTGGAGAATGCATGCCCATAGTGGAAAGAACATATGGATGATACAGAGGAAAGTACTCAGAGGATATGGAGGCTGGAGAGATCACAAAGTGGGTGAAAAGTGTATCTTTAAGAGTGGAGAGCTTGTCTGGAGGATGAGAGCATATGCACATGGTGGCAAAGACTAGTGAGGTTTGAGAGTGCATATATATAGGTTGGATGGTAATTATGTGTGATATTCAGGGCGGTTAGCAGAAGTGAAGTGAGGTTTTGAAGCAGATGTGGAGAACAGATTCACAGAGCAGGAAGTGCAGGTTGAGTGTACAGCGCATATGTGCAGGATGCAGTGGGCATGTCAAGGATGATGAGCAGATGTTCAGGATGAATAGTGAGCTAGAGTACAGGGTGGACAAAAAGTGTAGTTAATGGAGAGTGTATATAGAAGGTGGAGAGTATACGTTGAGTATAGGGTAGAGAACATGTGGAATGTGCACTGGAGGGGTTTCAGAGCATGTATGTTGAGGGGAGGCTACATCTTAAGGGTGGCGATCAGCTCTAGAGGGTGGAAAGTGAAGATGGAGAGAGGATGCAAAGGGCAGAAAGCATTTGTGGAGGATGGAGGAAAAGGGTACGTACTAGAGAGAATGAACAGTTTGGAGAGCACAATTTGGGAATGGAGAGCATGTGGGGCATATAAATCGGATGTCTGTGGTGGAGAATGATGCTCAGGGCATACAGCAGATGCAGAAAGAGAAAGTGGATTGTGGCAAGTGGATGTGAAGAGTGGAGTTTGAACAATTCCTGTGGAAAGCAGATGTGGAGTGTATATATAGGACATTTACACAGTGGTTAATGTATTTTCAGAGTGTGGAGAGTACATGGAGAACAGAGGTGAAGGGTTGACAGTGCATATGGTGTGTGAATAGTCTCTGGAGGGTGGAGAAGGGACAGCAGATATACAGTTTGTACAGCATATCCAACAGTAGGGAACTCTTGTACTTAATAAAGAGCAGAGGGAGTTAAAAAGGATGTGTACTATGTGGATAAACCAAGTGGAGTGTGCAAGGGAGTTAAAATTACCCCCCCCCCCCACACTTTGAACCAAAGCTCTTATGGCGCCAAGCTAGCAAAGCAAGTCATTGTGGCCCTCCCCAGAAGAGCTTGCCGTCCTCTTCCATCCAAGCATCTATTCATTCATCTTTTCAACCTTCCATTCACATCCATTCATTGTGAAGGTGACATCCACATTTTCATCTTCACATTCTGTCATCCATTCAGTCTCTCATCCAACATTCAGTATGTCACCTTTCTGTCCATCCGTCCGTCCCTATCCAAACCTATCCGTTCAATCTTCAAACCTATCCATCCTTTCACTTGTCCATCCGCTTTTATCCATCCTCCCTTTCACTCATGTATTCATCCACCATTTTACTCAACCATCCATCCTTTCACTTATCCATCCATTCTTTGGCCCATTCATTCATCTATCCACCCTTTCACTCAGTCCATCAATTCACTCATTTATACATTTACGCTTTAACTCATCGATCCAACCTTCATCATCCATCCTCTCACTCATCCCTCCACCCATGTATCCAATCTCTCACTCATTCATCTTTGCATCCATCTTTTCAATTATCCAGCCATGAATCTATCCATCCACCTTTTCACTCACCCATCCATCATTTCACTCATATCCAATCCATCCATTTACTCTTTCACTCATCCATCCACTCTTTCACTCATCCATCCATCCACCCATTCATCCAACCATCCACCTACCCTCCTTTTCACTCATCCATCCTTGTATCCATCCTTTCACTCATCCATCCAGTCTTTCAACTCTTCATCCATCCTGCCTTTCACTCCATCCACCATCCATTTACCCTTTTACCCCATCTATCCATTCATTCATTGTGAAGGTGACATCCACATTTTCATCTTCACATTGTCATCCATTCAGTCTCTCGTCCAAGATTCAGTATCTCATCCATCCTTTCACACATCCATCCTTCCTTTCACTCAATCAATGTATCTATCTATCCACCCCTTCATTCAATACCTGTCTGCTATTTCACTCACTCACTCACACACCCATCTATTCTATTCTATTCTTTCACTCACTCACTGTTACACCCCTTCACGTAAACTATGAGCCTTTGTCTGCTGAGCTGCAGACAGAAGAATCCATTAAAAAACCCACCCTGCTGTAGCTGCTAAAGCGTGGGGGGTGTGTGTGGGGGAGTTGACAACACCCCTGCATGCTTCCATTTACTCACTCATACACGCTTTTACTCATTTATCCATACATTCACCTTTTCACCCGGCCATCCATATACCCTTACTTTCGATCATCTATCCTTTCACTTATCCATCCACCTATTTGTCCATAACTCCTTTCACTCAGTCAATCATCCATCCATTCACCATTTCACTCATTCTTCCCTTTTTTATTCATTCTTACATCTGTAATTTCACTCATTCAGCCATGCAGCTATCTATCCACCATTTCACTCACATTCATCTATCCATTTAGCCTTTCACTCATCTCTGTCCTCCCTTTCACGCATCCATCCTTTCATACATTCATCCATCCACCCTTTCAACCCATCCATCCATCCACCCACTCCATCCAGCGTTTGTCTCATCCTTTAACATGTCCACCCATCAATTCATCCATCCACCCATTTATTCATTCATCATTTCTCCTTTTCACTCATCCATCCTTTCACTACTTAAGTCATCATATATCTATCCATCCACCCCTTCACTCATCCAGCCACCATTTCACACATCCACTAATCATCCTCTCATTCACTCACCTTCCCATCCTTTTGCGTTAATTAGGAGCCTTAGTCTGCTGACTTGAAAAACCCCAGCCCGCTGCAGCTGCTAAAGAGAGGGAGGATTAACGAGGGCCTGGAGGGTGTTTGTTGAGATCGGAATGTGTGGACGGTGATGAGGGTGCAGAGAGCCCTTGTGCGGAGCTGAGAAGTATGTGGATGTAGGGTAGAGATCCGATGCAGCATGAAGAGCAGATGTAGAGCGGATGTACAGGGTGAACAGTGCATGAGGAGCACGGAACAGAGTGGAAACTCTAGAAAGGAACGTGAATTAAAAAAATACCTTGCTGAAGCGAGATGTAGAAGAAAAAAGGAAAATGTGTTGATAGGAGAGAAATGAAACATCGTAAAAGTCTGAGAGTGAGAGGCATTCCTAAACCCCCAATTAAAAAATTACTAAACTAGCTCAGCTCTCACCTAGGGGGAGGGTGAGTTCCATGCCTCGCTCACGTCGATTATCTCGCCTCCCTTTGCTATATTTTCCTACTCCCTTTCCCCTTCTGCCAGATTACTGTACTTCATTCAAAACCCTGCACCTTTCCTCGTCTTCATCTCTAAAGAGACACGTCAAGCAGCTGGTGTAATTCTTTCAACTATAGCTCTGTGTACGCTCCTGCTACAAATTTCCCTCGTTTTCAGGTACAACAAAGGCCGGCCAGTTGTGATGGAGTAAAGGCGTGCTTGTTTTGGACACCACAATCGCCTTAACTGATTGGCTGAAACAGCCCGGGAGGTGGGGACAGGTGAGCAAGGTTGGTTGCAGGACAGCCTCTATTTCATTTCAACAAACTTTATTGAACACACAGGGCCAACTTTAGCACTGGTGACGCTGTGTGCGACTCATCTCTCCAGGGCCCCTGTTCACATACATTTAACTTGTTTTCAAGGGATTGTAAAGTCCGGTTTTACTAATCCACTCAGCTAGCTATATAAAATATATTTCTGCTCTTTGAAACATCTACGCTACTTTATGACCACTTTATGGCAAGTCAAAACTGTGACAAAACTCCAGTCTCTCTCCCTAACAGGATCATTATTCACAAGAGGTGTCTTGACATTTTAATTGCGTCCTGAAGGCTGGACGCACATTAGGAACTTTTCAGGTGGTGCAAGTTTAGTAAGTTATTGCTAAACACAGGGCCCCCTCAGGTCAGCGCGCCCCCAAGCCAGGGCACCAGCACACCTCGCCCTCCCCTAAAGAGGCCCTGTGAACACGAGAGTAACAAGAAAACAGGAAAACCGATTTAGTTCCAAACGGAAAAAGAATCTGAACCTATAGTTTAAAAGAATAATAGACTGTAGACCCGGGATCTGGAAATGAGATGATATGACCGCAGAAGAGTTTATTAAAGTGTGCAATGATGCAGTCTACAATACGCACCCATAAAGAAATCTGTACTGATATGATTGAAGCATCTTTGCCATAACTCACTCCTCAGCGCCACAACTGAATTTTAGAGCCGGTGTGTGATCCCATAGCCACATTAGAGGAAACAAAATATGGGAAAACTAATTTAATGAAATAAAATTTTAAGAAAACACAACCAAACCAAAAATAAAAGAAAACATTTGAAAGGAATGATTAATTATTTAGTCCAATTGATGCAGGAATGGCGGAAATAGAGGCATCCAGGGCAAAGGAAATGTCAATGGGAAAAGGTCCAACACCCAAATATCTGATTGGTGCAGTGAAGTAGATGTTTGGTTGGTTGTAAGCGCCTTCGACAGACTTCCTTTCCTATCACGAACTGCATTCTGGAACATGTAGTTGTATATTTGGATTCCTTCTCAATACCAAAATCCATGGAAAAAGGCGCAGAGTAACATAATTGTTTCTTTGTATAATAGTTTTTCAATCTGCATAGCACAGAGGCCTCAGTAGCTTTTTCATCATATGCACTTTTTTAATAGAAGTATAATGCCTTCCACAACATTTCCATAGCACTTTGTGAAAATATCCACATAGCTCTACCATAGCTACCAAATTTGCTTATGTGCTTATGTGTGACATTCCCATGATTCCTATGAACATAGGAGTGACATTTTACAGCCAAATGTGTGACACTTTGAGTCACACGTATCTTTTACTGTCTTTAATACAATTAATGACTTGCACGGTCAAAATGCATTTGCAGTTGTAGGGTGAGACCTCATAGCATTAAAAGTGGACATTATTCCCTACACCGCCAACCAGGATTCGTTACTCTTTCTCGCTCTTTACACACAGAAAGACATCTGCAGAGGGATTACATTTACCAATTGAGTTTCACAATGCAAAATAGTGCATTTCCCACCGATAACTTGAACTTGCATTGTTCATTTAAAGTGTTTGCGTTATTTTAACCGTAGCTGATTTGAGGTGAAAGACCAACAAAAATACAAACAGAATAATTTTGTCTGTTATTCTGTTTTTGCCTAACCCATCCCACGCTCTAACACTGCCTCATTCGAGCTTAGTGCTCTGCTGCCAGACTTATTGGTACCACCAAGACATGACTGCCAGGGCAGGCTAAGACTCAACCAGCAGAAAACATCTTTTATCTGCAACTGTGCTGGGGTGGGGCACTGAATACATACATGGTGCTGCCATTGACAGCCGTACTACTATTAGTGCAGCATGTACTCACAGGGCCTGGTGGAATCATGGTAATAATGCCATCAGCGCTGCTCAGGAGGGGAAATGTATGTCAGCTGAGGGATGGCTAGTACTTTTTAAGTGTGCACTCTGACACACCTGACTACTGAGACCTGACTACTGAGACCCCACACTCGAGACAGGAGGGCAGGTGAGGCCTACAACCTGACTCTTAAGTTAGTATGCAGAGGGTTGGGCAGTATGTCTAAAGGCCTGGAGGGGCTGGCTGGAGTCAGGGACGACCCTAGCGCTGATGGCGCCCTGTGCGACAATGTTTGTTGGAGCCCTTCAATTCCCACCTCCACCACTGATTCCTTCTCTGCCACCCTTAACAGCGCCCCTCAAGTTTCCATAAGTGCCCCTCAAGTTTCCATAAACACTCTCTCTCAGATGCATTTAATTTGTTTTATAGCGCCACTCATACCAGTATAGGATATCAGAGCACTTTACATTGCACAAACATTGCACAGAGACAATCAATCATAGATGTGCAAATCAGTGTATAAGAAATGTTACATAAGACAGAGGACTACAGGGTGTAGGAATCTCATATCCTCCATACTGGTAGGGTGTATAGTTTGAGTGCTTGGTCTGGAGAAGCACAAATTCAGAATTTAAAATGTAACACCGTGGTTGGGGGTTCTGTTTAACAATAAGTAAGAATTCATTTCTACCCAAATGAACCCTTTTTGCAACTTTAGGATAATGAAAGACTGAGGAAAAAATCTCTCTTCTCTATACCTTGTAGTATGCATGCAGATCTTTGATAAGAGTTAATAGCTTGCTGTTCTATATTAGGATTGTAACTTCTTAACTGCAAGTCATAAAAGAACCTCTCCGATAAAAGTAGTAACACACTGACCTATTTGCATTATATGCACTTGGGCCCATATTTAATGGAAAACGACTGAGCTGAATGCTGCGCCAAAATTGGCAGCACCGCGCTCTGTCATTTTCACAATGCAGTGATGCGCTGTATTTAATTGAAAACGGAGCACCCCTGTGTTGTCCCCTGCGCTAGCACTAAATTGAGCTGCCTAGCACCAACGCAGGCATCCTTGCACCATTGTGCAAGGATGCCTGCGTTGAGGGGTTTAATTGTTTATGTGCAGGAAGGTGTCCCTTCCCGCACAGAAACAATCACTAATGGTGATTTGGCACTTCTGTGTGTGCAGAATGCAGCACACACAGAAGTGCCAAAGCGTCATTTTGAAATTATTGTTTATGTGCAGGAAGGGACACCTTCCCGCACATAAACTATCATGTCTGGAATTTTGCTCTTTCTATGCATGCTGCAGAATGCAGCACACATAGAAAAGGCAAAAAATGAGGAGGAATAAAGTATTTCTCCTTGTTGCGCCTTGCTAATGCCTCCCCTGGGGTGGCGTTAGATTTTGGCGCTGCCTCAGATTTATGAAAACTCGTGAATATGAGGCAGCGTCAAAATGCAATGGGTGTTGCTGTGGCACACCCCTTCCACACAAAGGGCTGCATCTGAAGGAGCCGTATTTGCAAGGTGGCGTTAAGCCACTGTAGGAAGGTAGCCTCTTTCTAGCCTTGTTACCCCCACTTTTGGCCTGTTTGTGAGTTTATGTCAGGGTGTTTTTACTGTCTCACTGGGATCCTGCTAGCCAGGACCCCAGTGCTCATAAGTTTGTGGCCTACATGTGTTCCCTGTGTGGTGCCTAACTGTATCACTGAGGCTCTGCTAATCAGAAACCTCAGTGTTTATGCTCTCTCTGCTTTTAAAATTGTCACTGCAGGCTAGTGACTAATTTTACCAATTCTGATTGGCACACTTGAACACCCTTATAATTCCCTGGTATATGGTACCTAGGTACCCAGGGTATTGGGGTTCCAGGAGATCCCTATGGACTGCAGCATTTCTTTTGCCACCCATAGGGAGCTCAGACAATTCTTACACAGGACTGCCACTGCAGCCTGAGTGAAATAACGTCCACAGATGGTGCCCTCCTTGCATAAGCCAGTCTACACCGGTTCAGGGATCCCCCCAGCCCTGTTCTGGCACAAAACTGGACAAAGGAAAGGGGAGTGACCACTCCCCAGACCAGGACCTCCCAGGGGAGGTGCCCAGAGCTCCTCCAGTGTGTCCCAGACCTCTGCCATCTTGGATGCAGAGGTGTGAGGGCACAATGGACAGCTCTGAGTGGCCAGTGCCAGCAGGTGACGTGAGAGACCCCTCCTGATAGGTGCTTACCTTTCTTTGTAGCCAATCCTTGTCTGAGGGCTATTTAGGGTCTCTCCTGTGGGCATCTCACCAGATAACGAATGCAAGAGCTCACCAAAGTTCCTCTGCACTTCCCTCTTCGACTTCTGCCAAGGATCGACCGCTGACTGCTGCAGGACGCCTGCATAACCGCAACAAAGTAGCAAGAAGACTACCAGCAACATTGTAGCGCCTCATCCTGCCGGCTTTCTCGACCGTTTCCTGGTGGTGCATGCTCTGAGGGCTGTCTGCCTTCACCCTGCACTGGAAGCCAAGAAGAAATCTCCCGTGGGTCAACGGAATTTTTCCCCTGCTAACGCAGGCACCAAACTTCTGCATCACTGGTCCTCTGGGTCCCATCTCATCCTGACGAGCGTGGTCCCTGGAACACAGGTGCTGGGTCCAAGTGTCTTCGACAGTCCAGTGGCCCTTCTGTCCAAATTTGGTGGAGGTAAGTCCTTGCCTCCCTAGTTACCTCCTAAGGGAGTATATCCTCTGAGATACTTTTGGCATAATGTCACTAACATAAAATAAGATATAGTGCTAAGTGGTATAGTAGGAGCTTTGCATGTCTCCTAGTTCAGCCTAAGCTGCTCTGCTATAGCTGCCTCTATTGGCCTAAGTTGCTAGAACACCTCTAATCTACTAATAAGGGATAACTGGACCTGGCACAAGGTGTAAGTACCACAAGGTACCCACTATAAGCCAGGCCAGCCTCCTACATTAAACGTGACTTAACGCCACCTTGTAAATACGGCGCAGGGCATTGTGCAACCGGACCGTCACAAAAAGTGACGCTCCGGTGGAGCTAGGGGCTCATAAATAAGCCCCTTAATATGCATGGTACATGCTCTTTGCAGCAGGCATAGTCACCCTCTGCGCTACCTTAAAACATCCACTAGATAATCCAATCTCTCACCACTCAGAACATTAATCACCAGAGTTATCTTGACATATTTATTGTTGCCTGAAAAAGACTGGAGGCAAGAAACGTCAGTGCTTTTAAAACCATAATATACTTGTAACCATGGTGCCCCAACTGAAGTCAGCATCTGGTTCTGTGGCACCGGTTGCACTGCCCTAGAGCCAGTCCTGGCTGGAGTACAGAAGAGAAACCATTGTAGTGAACCATAAACCCAGTGGCATAACAAAACTTAAGGTGATGCTACTTCCCAGCTGCACCAGGGCAAATGTTTAGCTACTTGGCCTAAAGTTTGTACATTGGACTTTTTTCCAGCATCAGGATGCCCCAGCCTTTGGCTTTCTAAGGTAAGACCGTTGACAGTGAGAGGGGTGTGGTCTGGGGTGATGCCCAATAACAATATCTATGGGGAAGTAACACCAAGCAACTTTGCTTGATAACAGGCGATGGTGCATAATGTTGGACTCAGAATCTGATTAGCAAACATGTTTATGGTAGGGTCTCTGATGGAGACCATGGGCAAGAGGCAAAAGTCACCATTGTAGGAATGGTTTCCATTTTTTTTTTACTTTGCAGTACTGCACTTTACACAGTTAAAAAAGCATGTAAAGTTTCAAGTTGCCCGAGTCTGCAACCCCTTGTTAAAATATCAAGTGGCTAAATTTCACAGAATGTGCAGTATAGTTTGCATTCTTTGATAATTTGATTTTTCCCAGCTGCATGGTTTAGACAATACTGCTCAATAAGTTCATACTCGATTACTGCCTAATCCCATTGGCCCTACATACAATTGATCAATTGGAATCTAAACTAACATGTTTTTAACACTTTATCACAATATACTTGTTATTACTGATTATTATAAATAAAATGATGTAAAAAAACTCCAAAAATATTTACCTGTGACTGTTCTTACATATCTTATGAACCACACTGTATGCTAATTTGCATTTTAAAAAAAACCTCTTTTAATGACTAAATAGTGTTCACTGAGTAGTAATCAGAAAATAATTCTAAAATCACACCACAGGTCGGACCTTTCTTACAAAAATGTAGCCAAAATAGTAGGTGTATTCTTGGGTTAATCAGCAAATCATTCTCAAAACATGTTAGAAAGAAATGATGCTTGTGGAGTTTTATATATATATATTTTCAAATCATCAAGAACAGATTGGATCTTATGAAATAATCAGATACTCATTCTTAAATCCTCCTGAAATCATCAGTAATAGTCACACCTTGTGAAGTCATCAGGTACTCATTCTGAAATCATCCTGAAGTTATCAGGAAAGTCGCACCTTTTAAAGTCATCAGATAGTCATTTTTAAATCCTCCTCAAGTCATCAGAAATAGTCCCACCTTGTGAAGTCATCAGATGCTTATTTTTAAATCCTCCTGAAGTCATCAGGAATAGTCACACCTTGTGAAGTAATCAGATACTCATTTTCAAGTCATCCTCGAATCATCAGGCTTAAGTTTCTAAACTTTGCTGATGACTTCAAGAGCTTGATGATGTCTGATGATACAAAAATGACTTCTACAGTAGTTGGATGATCACCCAATGACTCTGGGGTGGCTTCTAAAGTAATCCTGTTTGACCTGGGTATAGCTGAACTAGAAGGTGAGAGGGATATGAGATAGCCGCCTTAATTTTAAGCAGTTTTATGTATTTCTAGCCTACTGGAAGTTTATTTGTACTGACTTCTCAGGGGGGGTAATATTAGTATTTTAGCATGATTGTTTTTCAATATTTAACAGGCCAGTCTGTTTTACAATTTTTAAACCTTTTACAAAGCAATCATATTCAAACTTCTCATAAGCTTACCTCTGTTTGTCCTCCTTTTCTCTGCATGTCCCCGTGTCTCCTCCGGTCAGTGGTCAGAGGCTGGTGGTAGCAGGGGCGGCAGTAGCCATTTTCACTCTGGTTTTTCGGCACCCGAGCGGGGGCCACCTTTGGAGGTCAACCCTCTAGTGGCCTGACTCTCCCAGACCAGGGAAACCTATTTCTTCCGGCAATGCTGCGACAGCGCAGCTGAACTAGAAGATGAGAGGGTCACGAGATAGCCGCCTTAATTTTAAGCAGTTTTATGTATTTTTATTTGTACGGACTTCTCAGGGGGGTAATATTAGTATTTTAGCAGGATTGTTTTTCAATATTTAACAGGCCAGTCATTTTTACAATTTTTAAACCTTTCACAAGGCAATCATATTTAAACTTCTCATAAGCTCTCTGTTTGTCCTCCTTTTCTCTGCCTGCCCCTGTGTCTCCTCCGGTCCGTGTTCAGAGGCTGGTGGTAGCAGGGGCGGCAGTAGCCATTTTCACTCTGGTTTTTCGGCTCCCGAGCAGGCGCCATCTTTGGAGGTCTGCCCTCTAGTGGCCTGACTCTCCCAGACCAGGGAAACCTATTTCTTCTGACAATACTGCGACTGCGCAGCGGGCGCGCCTAAGGCAAGCCCATCTGCGGCCGGCCGCGTCTAGGGGCCAGTAATCATGCCCAAATCAGGTCAGAGCGAATTACTTATGATGCAGATTTTTTACTTTCTCTTAGGCACACCTCTCTACCTATAGTCAAGGAATGGGAGACAGCACACATGATGAGTTCAGGCAGCTTAACTACAGAACTCCCCTATATTGGGAATCGCTTGCATAACTCTCTGCAAAGCAGGTTCCTACTGATCAATTGCAGATCATTAGCTGCCCACAAGTTAGACATTAATTTGCTCTTGGACACCCAGAAACCAACAGCACTGTTCCCTACCGAAACCTGGTTACATGAAGGCTCAGGAACAGATGTGTCACTGGCTTTGCCCAGTGTAGGAGGCTGGCCTGGCTTGTACTGGGTACCAGAGGTACTTACATCTTGTGCCAGGTCCAGTTATCCCTTATTAGTGTAGAAGAGGTGTTTCTAGCAGCTTAGGCTGATAGAAAGTAGCTATAGCAGAGCAGCTTAGGCTGAACTAGGAGACATGCAAAGCTCCTACTATACCACTGGTGTCATATGCACAATATCATAAGAAAACACAATACACAGATATACTAAAAATAAATGTACTTTATTTTTATGACAATATACCAAAAGTATCTCAGTGAGTACCCTCAGTATAAGGATGCCAAATATACACAAGATATATGTACACAATACCAAAATTATGCAGTAATAGCAAAAGGAAGTAATGCAAGCAGTGTAAAGTTACAATAGATTGCAATAGGAGCACATAGGTATAGTGGCAACACAAACCATATACTCCAAAAGTGGAATGCGAACCACGAATGGACCCCAAACCTATGTGAGCTTGTAGAGGGTCGCTGGGACTGTAAGAAAACAGTGAGGGTTAGAAAAATAGCCACCCCAAGACCCTGTAAGGTAGGTGTAAAGTGCACCTACAACCCCCAGAGAGCACAGAAATCGTGATAGGGGGATTCTGCAAGGAAAACCAACACCAGCAATGCAACAACAGTGGATTTCCGGACCTGATTACCTGTAAGACAAGGGGACCGAGTCCAAGAGTCGCAACAGTGTCGAGAGTGGGCAGGAGCCCAGGAAATGCCAGCTGAGGGTGCAAGGAAGCTGCCACCGGATGGAAGAAGCTTGGTGTTTTGCAAGAACGAAGAGGACTAGGAACGTCCCCTTTGGAGGATGGATGTCCCACGTCGTGAAGAAGCTTGCAGAGGTGTTCCCACGCAGAAAGACCGCAAACAAGCCTTGCTAGCTGCAAGGGTCGCGGTTAGGGTTTTTGGATGCTGCTGTGGCCCAGGAGGGACTAGGATGTCGCCACTTGGATGAGGAGACAGAGGGGGCGCCCAGCAAGTCAGGGAGCCCTCACAGAAGCAGGCAGCACCCGCAGAAGTACCGGAATAGGCACTTAGAAGAGGAGTGCACCGGAGTCCACCCGAAGTCAGAAAAGGGAGTCCCACGACGCCAGAGGACATCTCAGAAGCTTGTGCACTTCAGGTTAGAGTGTCGGGGACCCAGGCTTCGCTGTGCACAAAGGAAATCCTGGAAGAGTGCACAGGAGCCGGAGCAGCTGCAAATCACGCGGTACCCAGCAATGCAGTCTACCGTGGGGAGGCAAGGACTTACCTCCACCAAACTTGGACTGAAGAGTCACTGGACTGTGGGAGTCACTTGGACAGAGTTGCTGAGTTCCAGGGGCCACGCTCGTCGTGCTGAGAGGGGACCCAGAGGACCGGTGATGCAGTCTTTTGTTGCCTGCGGTTGCAGGGGGATGATTCCGTCGACCCACAGGAGATTTCTTCAGAGCTCCTGGTGCAAGAAGGAGACAGGCTACCCCCAGAGCATGCACCACCAGGAAACAGTCGAGGAAGCCGGCAGGGTGAAGCGATACAAGGTTGCAGTAGTCGTCTTTGCTACTTTGTTGCGGTTTTGCAGGCGTCCTGAGCAGTCAGCGGTCGATCCTTTGGCAGAAGGTGAAGAGGGAGATGCAGAGGAACTCTGGTGAGCTCTTGCATTCAGTATCTGAAGAATTCCCCAACGCAGAGACCCTGAATAGCCAGAAAAGGAGGTTTGACTACCTAGGAAGGAGAATAGGCTAGTAAGAAAGGTAAGAGCCTATCAGAAGGAGTCTCTGACGTCACCTGATAGCACTGACCACTCAGAGCAGTCCAGTGTGCCAGCAACACCTCTGTTTCCAAGATGGCAGAGGTCTGGGGCACACTGGAGGAGCTCTGGGCACCTCCCCTGGGAGGTGCAGGTCAGGGGAGTGGTCACTCCCCTTTCCTTTGTCCAGTTGCGCGCCAGAGCAGGGCTGGGGGATCCCTTAACCGGTGTAGACTGGCTTATGCAGAGATGGGCAGCATCTGTGCCCATCAAAGCATTTCCAGAGGCTGGGGGAGGCTACTCCTCCCCAGCCATCACACCTATTTCCAAAGGGAGAGGGTGTCACACCCTCTCTCAGAGGAAATCCTTTGTTCTGCCTTCCTGGGCCAGGGCTGCCTGGACCCCAGGGGGGCAGAAACCTGTCTGAGGGGTTGGCAGCAGCAGCAGTGCAAACCCTGAAAAGGCAGTTTGGCAGTACCCGGGTTCTGTGCTAGAGACCCGGGGGATCACAATTCCATGATCTTAGACATGTTACATGGCCATGTTCGGAGGTACCATTGTGACTCTGTACATAGGTAGTGACCTATGTACAGTGCACGCGTGTAATGGTGTCCCCGCACTCACAAAGTCCGTGGAATTTGCCCTGAACGATGTGGGGGCACCTTGGCTAGTGCCAGGGTGCCCACACATTAAGTAACTTTGCACCCAACCTTCACCAGGTGAAGGTTAGACATATAGGTGACTTATAAGTTACTTAAGTGCAGTGGTAAATGGCTGTGAAATAACGTGGACGTTATTTCACTCAGGCTGCACTGGCAGGCCTGTGTAAGAATTGTCAGATCTCCCTATGGGTGGCAAAAGGAATGCTACAGCCCATAGGGATCTCCTGGAACACCAATACCCTGGGTACCTCAGTACCATATACTAGGGAATTATATGGATGTACCAGTATGCCAATGTGAATTGGTGAAATTGGTCACTAGCCTGTTAGTGACAATTTGGAAAGCAGAGAGAGCATAACCACTGAGGTTCTGGTTAGCAGAGCCTCAGTGAGACAGTTAGGCATCACACAGGGAACACATACATATACGCCACAAACTTATGAGCACTGGGGTCCTGGCTAGCAGGGTCCCAGTGACACATAACAAACATACTGACAACATAGGGTTTTCACTATGAGCACTGGGCCCTGGCTAGCAGGATCCCAGTGAGAAAGTGAAAACACCCTGACATATACTCACAAACAGGCCAAAAGTGGGGGTAACAAGGCTAGAAAGAGGCTACTTTCTCACACCCAGTCACTATTCAATCATTGGTGTGGACAGAGTGGGGGTGAAAGGAGGAGGAATCGCCATTATTTTCAAGGACACGCTTAAGGTCACCTCATCCCCATGTGACATCCTAGATTGTGAGGGTTTATTCTTTTCTTTTCTCTTAACCCCCAGCTTTAGTTTCTCAGGAGCCCTAACCTACCGTCCTCCGGGAGCAGTGCAACGTTTTATAGAAGTATTCCCAGAATAAGTTGCTGAGTTTATTTGTAATAAGCCTAATTTTACTATTTTAGTGGACTTTAATATACACGTAGAGAATGAGGACATAACCACGGTCCGTAAATTTCTGTCTGACATGAAAGCTCTGTACCTCTCACAACTAATTACAGGTCTGACACAAAACAAAGGCCACACGATTGATCTGATTTTTAGTAATATAACGAATGTTACGGTCTTTCCTTTGACCCCCTTAGCATGGACAGACCACTTCTTAATCAATTTTAGTCTTCCCATCCAGCAGGCTGGAAAATCTTTGCTGACTATATCTCAACCCCACAGACGTTGGCATACGTTAAATGTCATTGACTGGTTTAATATACTAACTAACACTAAACCCACTGTGAATGAGAACTTGAGTAGTTCTATAGATTCTGTAAATAACTGGATCACGAATAGTTTGGACGACCTCATACCTTACACAGTGAGGCAGGGGGCATCCACCAGAAAGAAAAGGGAACCTTGGTTCTCTCCTCAGCTGCTTTCACTCAAAAAAAGACTGCAAAAGGTTGGAAATGAGAGGGAGAAAATCATATAGGGCCTCCGCTAAACAAGACTATAGGAGAGGCATTAGACATTTCAATTCGGAAATTAAAGTAGATCAAAGAAATTTTTATTCTGCAATAATTAAACAGAATGCTAATTCACCTAAAGCAATCTTTCATATGTTAAGAGATATTGCTTCTCCTCAGCTTCTGGTAAAAGAGGTAGAAGCTTCTCACAAGCATAGTAATGACTTAGCCTCCTTTTTTCAGGATAAAATTACTGAGATCTACTCAGCTTTTCAGGCCAACCCTACAAGTCACGAAAATAGGGAGATACAATCCTTTAATATGAGAGTCAGGTTCTCAGATTTCCCCCGACCATGTCCGAATGTGCCATAAGATCAATGGGCTCTCTCAAATAAGGCTCTCCCCTCAATCCTGGCTCTCCGGCGATCCTAGCCCAAGGATCCCCAATAATAGCACCGATTCTCACTAAGTTATTATTTTACAAAACTATGGACCCATCTCCCTGCTGCCAGCCTTTGCTAAAATATTAGAAAAACTTGTAAATAGCCAGTTTTCTACCTATCTTGAGGACAATAATATTTTACACCCCTCCCAAATGGGTTTTAGACCCTTGCACACTACTGAATCGGCTCTGATTGCTGTGATGGAGGGGGCTAGACGACGCCTTGATGATGGTCAGGCATCGACAACAGTGCTACTGGACTTGAGTGCCGCCTCTGATACAGTAGACCATAGTATCCTTCTCCGGCGGATGAAGAAGATAGGAGTCACGGGGACTATGCTAAGTTGGTTTGGTGAGTTTTTAAGCACACGGTCATTCCAGGTACTAGATAGATCTACTCACGCAGTTTTAACAGTAGATGGGGCCTACCTCAGGGCTCCTCCCTTAACCCTTCATTGTTCAATATTTATATGTGGCCTCTTGCTAAGGTTGTGGAGCCTTTTGGCCTCTCTTTGATAACCTACGCCCATGATACACAATTGGTGTTTTCTCTGACTTCCAGCCACAACTCCTTAGACACATCACTGGGCCCCTGCCTATGTGCAATATCCAATTGGATGTCAGACTGTAAACTTAAACTTAATGCAGACAAAACGGAGGTCATGTTTCTGGGCTCTCAAGTTCCTTTAACGCCATCTTCCTTTGCTCTGCCTTCTTTGAGAGAGCTTCCAGCACCCAAGGAACATATTAAAAGTCTTGGGATTTGGCTTGACCCATTGCTAGCCATGGACCAACAGGCAAAGAAAACCTCAGCCTTGTGCTTTGGCACATTCAGACTCCTGAGGAAGGTGTTTAAAATCCTTCCATTTGTGGCCAAGAGATTAATAATTCAGGCATTGATTAGTTCTCGTCCTGACTATGGTAATTTCCTCTTTTTAGGTTCTCCAAAGTATGTAAAGAGGAAACTCTAAGTGGTACAGAACGCCGCCGCTAGACTGCTTTTTAATATCCCCAAACATGAATCAGTTAAAATCGGCATATCACACCCTGCATTGACTCCCAGTCGAGCAGCGAATCAAATTTAAGGCCCTATGTTACATACATAGAGCCCTACATGACAAAGGGCCCCCACATCTGCATTCTCTGGCCACGCTTTATAAGCCCTCGAGACACCTTAGGTCCTTATCAGCAGCTTTAGCAGCAATCCCCTCTGTAAAAAAGGCCAGATGGGGTGGAAGATAGAAAGCTATGGAATTCATTGCCTTTATCCTTGCGGCTCACTGGCCAGGAATTAATTTTTAGGCGGCTACTGAAAACATGGCTATACTGATCTCTTGTATATTTTGCCGATAGGTTCTGCTGAAGTGCTGGGAGGCCTCCGGGTAGCTTTGCGCTATATAAATTGACTTAACATAACTAGTACTTGCAAGACAAATGTATTTCCCATTGCCATTGTTCATATTTTCACTGATGAGAAACACTCTCAGCCAAAATAAATCTTTTAGCCTTAACAGAAATTAAAGGTGAAAATGGTGAAAACGGTGTATGAACAATTCAGGTTTAAATGCTGCTTGTACTACATAAATTTGATCCCAACTTGCCTTCACTCGAGTGAATAGATTCATTACCGTCTATTGCTTATCTACTGAAATTAGAACTCAACTCATCACTTGCAGAGGGTTTCCATTTAACTGCTCACGTAAGATGCGCCTCTGAGTAAACGGATGATTTATGTATAGTGTAATAATATCCATTTTAAAGCAACAGAATATTGATATTTGTCTAAATAGTCCGTGCATTTGTCTCGCAAATAAATCCGAGTTTGTCATGCCACAGCTCCATCAAACTGCTCACAGGTCCTAGTGCTAACGAACCTCTCGATTGGAGTCGCAAGACCTCTGCCAGAACAGCTAACAGCCGCTCTTGTGCCACGGCTCTTTGCTCAGTTGCCTTGTTTCATGATTTTAAAAAAGACCGAAGGAGCAGTGACCACATGTATATATTTACAGATGAGTCTGCGTTTGATTTATTATGTGTATGTGGCTTGCCAGTGACACTATTAGTTGGCTCACTTGTCTTAAGTTACGCAGGAAAAGTTGCCTTTATCAGATTACATGCATCCCCTTGGATGTTTAGAACATAACACAAAATGCTGCCTCGTCCTTTGTGAGATGATTAACACTTTGGTAAATTGATGTAGATGGATAACAGGTATTTTATTCTATATATATTTAAATTAGGAATCTTTAGTGTACCGCAGCTTTGTATCATGTAGGTACCATCTGATAGAATTTTCTAGCGCAGATTCCTTCACCTTATAATGTTCCCCAGGCATCAGACTAGATCTGGAAAATCTTGAGCAGTACCTCTGTGCACCCATTACCTCTTTATTGACGACCTTTTTCAATGTTTTACTGATGCTTTTTTTTTAGCTTTGCTCCCAGTGTGCTTTAGGGATGGCCTTTAGAAACCTGTAGGTTTTAAGCCTTGGGGTGCCACAGGCTGTCAGACCCCCACTTGGTTTGTTTGTGCTGCCTGAAATCGTCCCACAAATCCAAGACCTGGCAGCTGAGATCCTAGACATTACACTGCCCACAGTGGAAGTCAAGACTTGACAGAGGTGCTTCATCCTGGGGTATCCCTAACTGAACCCTTACTACCCTCACTGATGTCCTGCTGGGGGCCTCAGCCAAGCCCCACACAGGCTTTCCCCATCACATCACTGGATAGGGATTTCAAGAGACTGGACACCTTTGGGAAGAAGATTATTTTCTTCCACCAGTTCTGCATAGTGGTCAGTGAAAACCTCATGTCTCTTGGACCCATATTCCCATACAGTATGGGGCTCTGTTGTGCAAGTGCTGCCCATGGTCTCAGAGGAGGCCTGAGCCATTCTGACCGAAGCTATTGATGGTGGCAGGGACGTAGCAAAGTGCACAATCTATTGCGGACTGTGCTTGACCAACTCACTAGCTAGAGCCATTGCTTTCTCAATGGTGTTCCAACATAATGGCTGGCTGAGATCCACTTGCATCTCGGGGGATGTCCAGGCACTGGTTATAGACATGCCCTTTAACAGCACTTGCCTGTTTGGCTATCAGGCTTATACGGTGCTTGAGTGCTAAAGAACAGAAGGGTACTGCCAGATTGTTGGGACTCTCCATTGCCCCACAACAACTGTACTCTGCCTATTACTCCTTCTGTTGCTATGGCAGGGGTTTCCAGCTACATCCCTTTCCACCCAGCCACCACAGCCAACAGACTACCCAGTCCTTTTGGGGCTGCTGCCTGTCTTCCATAACCCACCTGGACCCAGTCATCCTGACCCCCTGGCAGCCACAGCCTCCAAATCCCCTGCCCTATGCCCTCACATAATCATGGGCAACCGGATGGCAGCAGGATCATACACCACCTGCTCCGCAGACAAGCCATCACTTTGAACAAGTGAGTGCTCCAAATTGTTCAGCTCCCGATGCCTATGTTACACCAGGAAGTGCAAGCTCTTTCGGCCAAAGGAGCAATCGAGAGGGTGCCAACATCAGAAATAGGTTGTGGTTGTTATTCCTGCTACTTTTCTGTGTCAAAGAAGGACGGAGACCTGCCTCCCATTCTAGAGCTGTGCCCCCTCAGCGCCTTCCTGAAGAAATACGTTGAGAATGCTCAATCTCACTCAGGTCCTGTCTGCTTTAGACCCTAGAGATTAGATGGTATTATTAGACCAGCAGGATGCCTATTTTCATATTCTTGTCCTGTAGACCCAGCGGCGCTACCTCCAGTTCCCAGTGGGCCACGAGCACTTTGTTTGCTATGTTCCCCTGCGGTCATATCAGTGCCTGCTGGTGTTAACAAAAGTGCAAGGTGGTTGCAGCCCATCTGTGGAGGTCAAGGATTCCAGTCTTCCCCTACCTCGACGACTGGCTGTAGAAGGCGGGTTCGGCCCAGGCAGTCGTCACCCACCTCCAGACTATGGCAGACTTCCTGCATTTGCAGAGGTTCAATATCAACATGCCAAAGTCACACTGGACTCCCTATCAGATGTTCCCTCATCTGAGCCATTCTGGACAGAGTGCAGTTCGGCTCCAATCCTCTGCAGCAGCAAGTAAAGGATTTTCAGGCTCTTATTCTGATGTTGAAGCCTCTGTCCTGGATTTTGGTGAGACTGACCCTGAGATAGCCAAGTCTCAGGGCCTCCTGCGTCCTGCTGGAGAAGCATGCCCTCCGGCATATGCAGGCTCTGCAGTGGGACCTGAAGTCTCAGAGGACACAGCATCAGGGGAATCTCTGTGACCTTATCCAGATATCGGATGGAACTGCAAATGACCTGCAGTGGTGACTAATGAACAGTGATTGGGTCTGTGGAAGACCCCCCTGTCTGTGGTGACAAATGCGTCACTTCTGGGTTGGGGCAGCCACCTGGGATGGTAGAGAATAGAGAACGCTTGGCATTGAAAGCCTTCTTCACGGGTAAGCTGGTTCCCGTGTCCACAGACAACACCTCCACATGTGGTACTTCAAAAAGCAGGGCCAGGTAGGGTATTGGACCCTGTGCTAGGAGGCCCTACACCTCCGGACAAGGCTGGAACATCAGGATATTTTCCTGGTCATAAAATAGCCGGCGGGATCCCTAAACGCCAGGGCGGATGAGCTCAGCCGGTGATGCCTTGCAGATCACAAACCGCATCTACATACATAGGTGGTGCAAGATCCCTTCCAGGACTGGAGAGAACGTTGGTTAAGATCTTTTCACTGCTGTTGAAAATATGAAATGTTAGCACTTCTGCACATTAGCTGTCCCTTCAGGAGGATCTCCTGACGCAGCAAGAGGGCACTGTTCTGCACCCGAACCTACGCACACACCGCCTTTATGCATAGAAATTGAAGAGCCACAGTTGAGAATCTCCTATCTCCCTCCCGTAGTCTGTAAGGTCATCTTGGCAGCTAGTAATTATTCAACAAAGACCATGTACCTTCCAGGGCACAGAAGAAAAGGAAAATAAAAGATGGAAGCCCTCGGCCTGAGGACTCCCAACAGTGACAGCCGCCAATCTTAAGATCTCGTGAGTGTCTTTCTGTACTTTTATGACTCCCCTTCTCACCCCCATGAGGCTCTGAGAGTCCGTTTCACAAGTGTTTGTGAAAATGCAGCAGAGTTAGATACTATGCGTACTGACTTATAACAGCCGTAGAATGTACAGTTTGATTTCATGAACTTCTATTCTCCCTTCACAACCGAGCAGGTTGAACATCTCTTTGGAATGCTTTTTTCTAGAGATTTTAAGCCAGCACTGGCCACTTAGTTCACATATTCAGTAGAAATTGTGTGGCTGTATCCCTGATTCACTTACCCTAACATACTGCAGTCTCATTTATCTGACAAGAGCCTGTATGGAATCACTTCATTTGAAAATGGTTATCCCCAGTCCAGATTTCTCCCATTTAATGCTTCTATCGAAAAAGGCTAAACCTTTGCTGTTCTTAGCTGCCACTCGAATCTCCTGTAGGTTGATGTTGCTGCTATAAGATTTAAGCGTGCAGTGGCAGTTAATGAGGTAGGTTTCCTCACAGCACGTGTGCAAACTACGTAATGCACTTTGCAAAAGAGACAAATGAATTACGAAAGCACAAGTTAGTAACTTGTGTGCTGCGGTGCATACACAATGCTATAACCAGTTCAGATTTATTATTGGCACAAACATGCAGACGCCAAAACTGAAGAATAACAACAAACGGATTGGAGCATGGGATGAGACACCTTTGAAGAACCTTAAGGCGCCTCTGAGAGGCTTTGTGCAATTCACAAGCTGTGTGGTGAACTGTTCAGCACTTTCCTGTATCCATGAAAAAACAAGTACAATAGGAATATAATGATTAGTCTTGGGCAAAGGCAAACAGGATAAGCAAGAAACACACTTGATATCACCACTCTGGCGCAGTCACTCTGCTAGGGGCTGACTTATACTAGCTCTAGAGGATATATAAAAGCAAAATTTATATTTGTAATACCTGTGTAGGAAAGTACCCTTGTTGGCATGGTTACTCACCACTTTTTGTCTGATATTGATGCCAACTTGACAGAGTGTGCTGGGATCCTGCTAGCCAGGACCCAGCAACAGTGTACTTTCCCAAAAGCTGTACCATTGTTTCCACAATTGGCACACCCCTGGCACACAGTTAAGTCCCTTGTAAAAGGTACCCATGGTACTAAGAGCCCTGTGGCCAGGGACGGTCTTCAAGGGCTGCAACATGTATTATGCCATACTGGGGGACCCCTCACCAAGCACATTAACACTGCCTTTGCAGCTTGTGTGTGCTGTTGGGGAGAAAAAGTCAAAGTCGACATGGCACCCCTCTCAGGGTGCCATGCCCACAAACCACTACCTGTGGCATAGGTAAGTCACCCCTCTAGCAGGCCTTACAGCCCTAAGGCAGTGTGCAGTATACCACAGGTGAGGGCATAGCTGCATGATCAATATGCCCCCACAGTGTTTAAGTCCATTCTTAGACCTTGTAAGTGCAGTGTGGCCATATTGAGTATATGGTCTGGAGTTTGTCATTACAAACTCTGCACTTCCACAATTGCGTCACTAAATACTGTGAAGGTTAGAATCAAACATCTCAGCACAATAAACCCACACTGATGCCAGTGTTGGATTTATTTGAAAATACACTCAGAGGGCATCTTAGAGAAAATAAAACTGTATAACTTGCCAATGCTAAACAAAGTGGTATTGACACATATGTTGGATACTTACTTGCACATATATTTACCTGCAACTTGAATCTTGTGGTTCTAGAAATAAAGTAACAAAATATATTTTTGCTATATAAAAACCATTGGCCTGGAGTTAGTCATTGAGTGTGTGCTTCATTTATTGACTCTGTGTGTACAACAAATGCTTTGCACTACCCTCTGATAAGCCTAACTGCTCGACCACACTGCCACAAAGGAGAGCATTAGTATTGTCTACTTTAGCCTCTGTTAAGCCTCTGGGGAACCCCTGGACTCTGTGCACACTATATCTCATTTTGATACAGTATGTACAGAGCCAACGTCCTACAACCTGTTTCTGTATTGAACCGCCCAACACTTGCAACAAATTATATAACTACTGAATATTTTTATCCCTCAATGCTCTCTTATATTGGTGAAACTTTAACATGCTTGAAAGGAATTATAAACAATACCTATATAATCAATATTACCCTTGTTTTGCATAAACCTAAGTCTCTCCCATGATAAAGATACTTGCCTTCTGTTTTAGGTGTGCTTTCTGGTTCTGAAATACGTTCAAGGTCGCTTTCTTGAATTGTAGTACAACCAAACATTCATCGGGATTGTAAAGTTCGCTTTGGGACACATGAATTGCTTTCCTATGTACTCACCACTACCTCAAGCACAATATATGTTTTGTTCAATTCCAACAGTCTTTAAAGGTATTAAGGATTGTTTCTATTTCCTCACAAGCTTTAGAATCTAAAAAGTATAACAATATAGGGTCTGTGCCAGTTGAAGATTACTCATGGTCCAGTACCCTAAAATGTTAAGCTTGTTTTCATTAGGAAAACAATGAATCTCCAATGGTTTCACACAGTCTCTTAACAAGGTTGTAGCTGCAGCAGCATATTGTCTTAATTGCCCAACAAGGATGCTCTGGACCACTGACACTTCAAAATAACTGATATCATTTCCGAACATTGTATTCTATGGATTCATTGGAAGTGCAGTTTCTGAATTTGAGTTCACGAGCTAATGTGTAGTAAATCCTGCTAAGACAGACGGCCTTTCACCAAGTCGCTCTAACCCAGCGGTTCCCAAACTATGGCCCGCTGACCTCCAGGGGTCCGTGACACACTCCCAGGGGTTCCGCAGGCCTGGGCTGACAGGAAGGCACTTCTCCAGCTGCGGCCTCTCGCTGCATGTTTTTATATTTATTACTTCATTTGTGGAGCAGTTTTTAAAAGTTCCTTATACATCCAACACATTTCCAGGAAAAATAAAACAGTCACCGAAACTCTGGTGATTACTGTACCTGCTGGAGAGAAATGGGAGTTTTGTCTAGTGGCAGTTTTGACTCCTCTAAGGATAATGCAGATGATTACAATACCTGCTGCATGATCATGCATAGAACAGTATTTTATGTGCATAGCACAGAATTAGAAAGTTGTTTTTCCTCAGTCTTACATTGTCCTTAAGCTGCTAAAAAAGGTTTGCTTGTGTAGAAAAACATTCTTATTATTAAAGTCAACAGTAGCTGCTGTGTAATGGTCTGGATCATGAGTTTGTACTTCTCCAGACCAAGCACTCTTAGAAAATGCCTACCAGTGTGGATGACGTGAATCCTACATCTTGTTTTCCCCTGTAAAGTGCTTCGACCCCCTACACTGGTATGAGAGGTGCTATCAAACAAATGAATTACATGTGAAAAAGAGGCTATGAGGAGATGAGAGTCCCTTATGGTTTTACATCCTTTACCCACCACATATTTATGTGAAAAAGCTTTCTCAGGTCTTATGTACCTAAAAAAAAAAAAAAAAAAGTAAATAAAATTGCTTGGGAAATGTAGAATCTGACATGAGTATTCAGCTTTCCTAAATAAAATCAAACTTCGCCGAGATGTAGCGCCAACCTTTCCATTAACATTTTTTGATTTTTGCATAGTTTTTCAATATAAAATAATTATATTCCTTCCTTCCTGCTGGAAGAGGAACACTATATTGAAAAACAAGACTATTGTTACCCTCACACAGTTATCACAACTAACACACCTGCTACAAGCTCAAAATACACTGCTCACCCTTCTCCTCAACAAAACAACACCGCCACTAACACACTTTTTCTAAACTGCCAGTTCACAAATTCTCAGCCACTCTAAAAAAACAAGCACCACATCTATGACCTATTCAGAGACACACAACCTGACTTACTACTCATAACAGAATCATGGTTGGGAGATGACATGACCCCAGTGTTGCATTCCTCCGGACTAGCAAACCATTGCACAAAACAGTATAGGCAAGAGAGGAGGTGGACTAGCTAATATATTCAAACAGGCAATAAATCTCAGTAAAACAGACAACATTTCCATGCAAGGTTGTGAAGCCCTCCTCACCAGATGCCATCCTACTCCAACTTCCTCCTGTAACTTTCTCCTCTTTTACAGACCTCCACCTAACAACTCAACATTCCCAGACGCTTTTCTAGATACAGTCTCAACCCTTATTACATTATAGTCAAACCTATGCATTCTTGTGGACCTAAACATTTGGTTTGACAAACCCAATATGCCCCATCCAAAAGCTATCACCACTGGCCTAGTCGCATTGAGCCTACATCAGATTGTACACAATCCCACACACATCGCTGGACACATCCTAGATGTCATTTTTGCTAAGCCTGAACTAGTTACCGTTCATCACGCCAATCACATGGCCAGACCACCATTTGATAACTTTCCGACATAAAACACCACAAATCAACACACCCCACAACTACTTACATACATGCACCTATCGACCTTGGAGCGAACTCAATTTTGATGACTTAGAAACACAACTAACAGCCAACACAGATCTAGATATAATTAATTATGTTCCAAAACTTTGAGTGGCTACAGGAAGCTTTTGATATCCTAATACCACTCAGAAAAACTAAACACGACAAAAGAAAACCAACACCTTGGAGAAACATAGAACTTAAAAAGATAAAGCAACAAATCAGAAAGTTGCAGCGGACCTGGCTCAAAACAAACAGTCAAGACACACTGCAGCTACACAAACTTAACAGAATATACAAATCATCAATCAAAAAAGCTAAAAAAGGTACTACTCACATAGAATTCAAAATGCTAAATCTGCAACCGAAGAGTTTTATAAAATTCTCAATGAATTTCAAAAACCTAAATGCATGGAAGGAAATTATCCCACTACTCAAGATTTCACAAACAAACTGGCAACTCATTACACAACCATGACAGACACATTGGACTCCTATTTAAAACAGAAGAAAACCATCAGCACCAACCCCTTCCCTAAAATACCCTCTAAGAATATACCAATGCAGCCTCTACAGTCCTTCAAACAAATATCACAAAGTGAATTTATGGATTTGGTCAAAGCAACAAGACCTTCTGGTTGGCCTTCTGACCCTTGCCCACCACACATATTCAAGAACATTCTTTTATCTACTTCTGCTGGCACACCTGTAAGAAGAATCATCAACAACTCTTTAACTACAGGAACTTTTCCTGTAGACCTGAAAAAGGCATACATCGCCCGTTATTAAAGAAAACAAATCTAGACCCACCAGACCCCAACAACTACAGACCAATCACAAATGGACCTTTCCTGGGCAAACTGATAGAAAGAGCAGCATTAACCCAGATGTCACAATTCATTGAAGACAATTCTATACTTTCAGACTACCAAACTGGATTCCGCTCAGGAAGAGGTACTGAATCGGCACTCATAGCAATCTGGGATGATCTTAAAATCACAGTCGACCACAATGGAGTTGCTGCACTACTTCTCTTGGACCTCTCGGCTGCCTTTGATACGGTTGACCATAACACCCTAATTCAAAGACTCCACGAAGTCGGCATAGAAGGGACTGCTCTCGACTTCATTACATCCTACCTTCAAAAAAGAACTAATATTGTCTATTCTCCCCCCTTCTCGTCCAAACCCTACCTCACAAAAGCAGGGGTCCCCCAAGGATCAATCATCTCACCTTTGCTTTTCAACATCTACATGATATCATTACCAGAACCAATCAGTGAGTTTCACCTCACAGGCTACAAGTATGCAGATGACACACAAATACTACTTAAATTAGAATCCCCCCAAAACATTGAAAACTCACTAATCTTCAGTTGCCTCAGAGCTCTTGATCAGTGGATGACTTGGAGCCATCTCAAACTGAATGCCTCCAAAACAGAAATACTCATATGTGGTGACTGGAAAAATTATGAACCACTGTGCGTCTGGCCTGACGATCTCAGACCACCTCCTCAATTATCCAAGGAGGTTCAAAACCTTGGAATCACCATGGACTACAAGTTAGCAATGAATGCCCAAGTGGATAAATTAGCACGAATAAGCTTCATCACCTTGAAAACTCATCGACGCATCTTCCCCCACCTCGGATTTCCACACAAGGTGCAAGCTACTATCTCTCTTGTACTATCCAAACTGGATTATGCCAATGGCCTCTACCATGGATCATCTCTATCTGTTATGAAAAAACTACAACGTACTCAGTCCTAGACAGCCAGGCTACTATTACATGTAAAGCCACAAGCCCACATCTCACAGGCCTTGAGAGCACTACACTGGTTACCCATTGCCAGAAGATGCAGTTTCAAGCTGCTTTGTATCACCCACAAAGGTATACATGGAACAGGACCGCTTTTTATCAGAAACAAAATAACCAAATACATTCAACAAAGAAACCTCCGCTCAAGATTGGCACCCCGCCTTAGAACACCACCATACAAGAAAAAAACTATAGGTGGTACATCCTTCTCTGCTCAAGCAGCCAAACTATGGAATTCATTACCCCCAACTACAAGATCCGCAGATAACTATCTTGACTTCAGAAGATTACTCAAGAGTTGGCTCTTTCCTTCATAACCAACATATTCAAACAGCTATGGTCTGCATATGACTGTGTTGATAAATATTTTGTATCTGTTTATGTGTATATGCTAGATATATGTAGTTCTATAGAAAATATGTATCGCTACTATGTCATAACAATAAACTACACATATACTCTTTAAACCTATTTAACTAATGTATATTTACTCACGGTTTAATTATGTATGTATATGTATGTATATATATGTGTGTAAATGTGTATGTGTGTGTGTATATATATGTGTATGTTATTCTATGCTTAATATGTTCATAGGTCATTGCATAGCTCCTAGATAAGTCGTTATATTAGATACTTATGAATCCCTGCTCTCATTTTATATCACACTGATCAAATGTTTATTATTATAGGTAATTGTCTATTAAAAAATTGAGTAAAGATGAATGTTAGAAAAGTACACTTATTAATTAACTTCAAATATTACAAATCTTGAAAGTCTGTTTTTATACAATACTAATTTTACTTTTCTTCTCATATTATACCCATTATTATATTCCTTGGGTATATATTCCCTTACTATGTACTTACATATCTATTTATTTATTACTCTAGTCCTTCTGTATTAGAGAAAAAATTAAATAAAAATAAAATAAAATCTATAAATAAAATTCAAATTCTAAATAAATCTAATATATATATATTAATAAATAATACATTAATTAAATACAAATAATGATAAAAAGTGTGTGTGTATATATATATATATATATATGAAATTATAAATAAAAAATATTATTTCTACTCTCTTGTAAGCTTTACTTTGTCTACCCATCACCATATGTCATGTCTCTATCAACCTATCCTCCATTCCCTCTCTGACTCATCCTAAATCCATTCTACTACTTTCATCGCCTAAATAACCCTGCCTAAGCTCTTCCCTCCTCATCCACATCTAACTCACCCAAACCTCAGTTTACTACCATGATCTCCCAAACAACCCTACTAAATTCTCCCTCATTTATCTCACCTTTAACTCATCCAAAACCCCTCCTGCTACTATGATCTCCCTCACCCTTTCCACAGACTCTTCCCTCCTCCATCCCCCCTTTACTCATCCCAAGCCTAAATCCTATTACTATAAGCTCCCAATTAACACTTCTGGATTCTTCCCTCCTCCACCCCTCCATTACTCCAGTCAATCCAACTAACAAACTCACATATCCGCGGCTCAAATTAACTCATAAAAATACTAAAACTGTACTCATATTTCCCTTTACTAATCCACCACTAATTCCTTTTGGGTTCTGGAGTAGCGTGCTACTTGCCGAAAAACGCTTCAACGCCTCGTCAGGAGTAGTAAGCGCTATATAAATACTATTACAGTTACAATTACAATATATGCCTGCTGTTGGGACATTTTTGTGGCTTGGTGCACTGATAAACATGTTGATCCTCTTTCTGCCCTCATGTCTGAAGTGTAACTGTCAGCCATATCAGCTTTTTTGCAATTGCTGGATCAACCCTCCCTGTTCAAGTCACCCCTTGCAACACATTTTTGAAGAGACTCCAGCCTATGCTCCCCGTAAATCCGTCATCATGCCCCAATAGGATCTTAATTTGATTTTAACTTTTTTTGATGTATTCACCATTTAAGCAATGCATAGCTGCCCTTTGAGGCTTTTCCTGCCAATCAAAACTGTCATCGTAGTGGCCATTACTTAGGCCAGGAGGGGTTAATGAGCTGCAGGGGCTTTCCACTCAGCCTCCCTACACTAACTTTTTCCCAGAGAAACTGTTTCTCCACAACCGCACTTCCTTTCTTCCAAAAGCAGTGGCTTTCTTTCATGTCAACCAAAACGTGATTCTACCAACTTTCTTTGTTACACCTCACCCTTCCAAGGAAGAGGAGAGACTCCACTGTCTTGACCCAAAAGGAGCAATAATGTTCTACATCGATCGCACCAAAGAATACCAGATGGACGATTAACGGTTTATTAGATTTGCTAGTGAGTAAAAGTAAAGCGGAGCTGAAATGGACCATCTCCAGATGTATAGTGCTGCTAGGCACTGGCGAAGAAAATCCTCATTTGGGTTTGTGGGTTCCTTCCACCAGAGCCAAGTCTGCATCCACTGCGTTAGTTTGTGGAGCCCCAGTCCTGGATAGCTGTCAGGCTGCTAAGTGGGCATTCTTGAACAGGTTTACCAAACACTACTGTCTCGCACGTACCTGGTTCCAACCACTGAGACGATGCTGGATCTCTAATCCCACCTGGGGCAGCAAAGGAGAGGAGGCTTGGTATAAACCAAGTAAAGATAGACTTGGGTCACTGGATCTGCTCTGCTGTCTTGCAGCACTGCATAGGCGGATCTGTCCTCCCTGGACCTTTTAGGTTTGATGTGGGTGCAGTGCACTAGAAAAAGCAAGAGAATTTGTTTACCAACAGTTATCAGCATTGAACGTTTGAACAATTATTTACAATAATGTCACTTACAGGTTTCTTCACAAAAAATGCTTTAGAGCAGGTACAAATTAAAAGTAAGCTGGCGTTTCTGGCACTCCCAAGAATGTCTTAACATACAATGTTTAGTTCAAAACTTGAATGTATAGGTAATGCGCTCTAAAGTATTTCCACGTTCTTGATACAAACTGGCCAAGAAATACTGACATAGAGACGTTCAGTTCAGATGCAATTAAGTGCCCACGAAAATAAAGGGCCTTATAACGACCTTGACTGATGTGTTTCCTCCATCACAAATGTGGCGAATATCCCATCCTTTGTATTATGGTCCCATTATATTCAATGGCAATCATAATACGGCGGATGGAATATCCATCACATTTGTGATGGCGTAAACCCCTCCGCCAAGGTCGTAATCAGGCCCAAAGTGTCCAGAGTGCTAGGAATTGTAGAAACACATCAAGTCCAATCTCCAAGAACTGGTTATCACTTTCAGTGAATTTGGTCTCGGCTTAATCTCAAACTTAACTAAGGATAAGCGTGCACTAAACTGAGGATAACTTACTTAACCTTGTCTTAATTTCTGTGACTGGAATCCGGAAGAAGCCTGGAAGCTGTGGTGCAAGGAGCCCAAGAGGACGTGGAATCGAAGCTCTGAAAAGAAAGACACTAGAAACATTGATGGACTCGGGAGCACAGGATAAACAGGAAGGCTTGGAAGATCAGAGCACTGGAGGATTCTGGATGACTCAGAAGGTGAGTGCAGGGAAGATGCTTGCGATGGACTGGAAGGAGGCCAAACCTGGATTCAGGCAAGGTATTTATACATGAAGGGAGAGACCGTTCCAGAAGGGCAAGTGTCTCACGTGGTAAACTTCAAAGTTCCAAGGAAACCTGGGAGAGAGCATGTGTTAAATAAAACAACGGATATGACCTTTGCAGATGGCAGGTGCAAGTGGCAGTTGGAAAAAATTAACTAATAGCAGGTGGAACCAAAGAGCATTATGGGTAGAGTTAGTAGGTCATGGCTGCTGGAACTAATTACCCAGGAAACGTGTGATTCTTAGCCAAAGCAATTCTAAGTGAACAGCAGTACAGGAGGTACAAGTGCTCAGGGAGGGGGACCAAGGGCTGTAGAAAGCTGCGAGGAGCTACAGGGGAACAATAACATGAACCCCGTGCATATTGCCCACAGCACAGAGGGCACAAGAGGAAGTCGTGGCACAAGAGAGGGTGGTGGCACAAGAGGGAGTTGTGAGAACTACTCCCTTTGACAGTCTGGTCCAGTAGGACAGGCACTTTGACTTTTCTGTCCTTCTTGGTTGCAACAGTTTGCAGACCCACCTCCAGGGAGGTATTGCTTGGGATTTGATCCTAAGTTAAGGCTAGAAGTCTCTATTAGATGAACAAGTTACTTAACCTTTGGTAATGTTTCATCTGGCAGCTGATTCCATACTGACCCTCCTATCTTCCTCATTCTGAGAACTGGCCTCCCTATCTTAGAAGGTTCCTGAAGGCCCTTACTTTTGGCACACTAATCCAATCCTCATTCTGGTATGGCTCCATGCTACTGCCTCAGAAATAGTTTGGTAAGAAACTGATGGCAGTTTGCTGGATTGGTGCTTATATAGGCACTGTGCATGTCACATACGGCATGGACCATGCCGACAACGTGGAACCAATCAGTGCCACCTACCGGCACTAAGAGGTACTGCACAAGATTTTCCGGATCCAGTCTGACGCTGGGGACTATTATAAGGTAAGAATCTGCGGCTAGATAGTCTCTACCAGATAAGGTGTTACCGAAGGTAAGTAACTTGTTCTTTTAAACACATAGCACATACAAACAACATAAAATGTAATAGAAATGCAGAACAATGTATAAAATATTAATTGTGAACAAATGTAATATGAGAGAGACTTGGTCCCCTTCTTCCACAGGTCTTCAGGTCCAGGAATACATTGTTGGTGTCTTGTAGTCTCTTCTGGTTCTTGCAAAATCTTCTTTCTCGTGTTTGTGTGTGTTCTAGGAAAGTTACTGTGATTTACTTCTGCTTTCCTGGGCTCTGGGGTGGGTTCTATTACTTACCTATGGTGTTTTCAAATACTCCCAGTGCCCCTCTACACACTACACCTGCCTAGGTGGAAAACCGACTTTCGCATTCCACTATTTTAGTGTATGGTTTGTGTTCCCCCTTGGCCCATTTCTAACTATTGTGATTTTTACTAACCAGGGCAGCAGTGCTTACCGTGTTGTTTGTGCTCTCCCACCTCCGAAGGCAAAATCCATGGTGGTGGCCCTGCTCTGGCTGTTCCTGGTAAGGACAGGCCTGCCCTTGGCCCAGGCTTTGCCCCGCACTGCAGAGAAGCAGGGAGCGCTTTTCAGCATAAGGCTGACCCAACCCCCTTACAGCTGCACTCTGCAAACACACTTCCTGGCACATTTGATTGAGAGAAATGGAGTCCTTTGAGGCAAATATGGGCCCTGGAGCAGTGGCCACTCCTCCAATCCTTCCTCAGCATCCTGTGCTGCAGGGAGCACTTTTCAGGGTGTGGCTGAACCCGCACCCATACAGCTGCACTCTGGGAAATGGAGTGCTATGAGGCTAATGGGGATACTGGGGCAATGGTCAGCCCTCCAATCCTTCTTCAGCTTCCCACGCTACTGGGACGCAGGGAGCACTTTTCAGCACACGGCAGGCCCCTCACTCTTACAGCTGCACTCTACAAATGTACCTCCTGGAGCATTTGATAGGGGAAATGTAGTCCCTTGAGGCAGATGGGGACACTGGTCACCCCTCCAATCCTTCATCAGCGTCCCATTTGCTGGACTTTACCAATTCACTAACGTATATGCTAATATACAACCCCAATGGCTGCTTTACCTTTTCCCAAGGTGAGTTGGAACACTTTAAATTGCTAAACTCCGTATAGGGATGCCTGTATTATATATAACTCCAAAGTCCAGCAGTTAACTTGTACATTTAGTGGTTTAGCCAAGGTGTGGAATTTTATGCTTTGCCCGTTCTAAATAGGTAATACCCATAAGCTGCTTAGCACTGTGGATAGTCCGTTCAGCTGAGTCAAAAGAAAGAGAGAGAAGAGGGAAATAATGTTTATATTGCCTAATTATTCATTACTGCTTACCGCAGTTCCTTGTCTGAACAATATGGATTTTATCTGTAGTTGGTGGTGTCAAGTCGAGTTGAGAGTAGCGACAGACCCCCATACAACACCACCACCAAGTCGATACGTCTTAGGCCGTGTTGCACCCTACCGGGAAGTTAAGGCAAACCACATGTAATAAGCATCGCCATGCATAATATCTTCAGCTACTTTAACAGGGATATAACTGAACGTACTCAAATATAGGAGGGAAGCGCTTTATATAAGATGAAGACCTATTTCTCCCCATGAAGTCCATGCACTAAAAGAAGTACTGGCCTATTTAAGTTTCATATCCATTATTTCGATAGCGGTTGGAGAATACTTTTTTATTTTTTTATTTATTTTTTTATTTGTCTATATCCCTGCGCTGTTTGGTATGCACTGTACACCACAACCTGACGCCACCACAATGCCTAGTGCACAATTTTGCTGAAATACATGAAAAGAAAGCTATTTAGCAAGACCAAAATATGGCAGGGTCACCGGTTATGGCAGGGGCCTTCAAACTGGAGGAGTACCTCAAGTGATCCCAGGGGTGGCGCTAGGCTCTGGCCAAAAGAAGCATTATGCTCATAACAGGTCTTTGTTTTAAGCTGAAAAAGGTGAACAACAGTAAACCACTCTATAATGGGCCAACGTTTCGTCATATATATAAAAGTTGGGAGCATGTTCAAAAGGGAAGGAGCTCCAAATACTCTTCAAAACCCCTAACCCTTCTTCTAATAATCATGCTGTGGATACGTTTACACTTTAGTAAGACCTGCCTGACCAGAATAGAATGTTTGGCATCATGTATTTGATTGCATTTTAAAAAAATGTGACCACTTAACTGCAATGTTTAATTAAGTGTAGACATATTTAAACATTGCCAATTTAATATAATTGTGAAAAATTTGGAGGGGGGGCACGATATTTTTTTTTTCCCCACTGGTGGGGACAGCATTGAAAAGACTGAAGACCACTGGGTAATGGTGTATGCCCCCAACACACTTTTCATAAGTTAAGATGTCAAAAACTACTGAATGGATTTACAATAAATCAATAAAAGCACACTTTCTGGATAAAGTTCTTCATGCGAAGTTTGGTGTAAACCTATTCCGTGGTTTTTGCTGTAGCAGAGCAACATTTCCTACGGGAATTTGAATGGGAAATATGTTTTTTTTTAAATATTCCACCCTCTCCCCTACTACTTGTTTTTCCCTTACCTGCATGGATGTGTGGAGGCTGGCCTTGTGTGTAGTGGGTACCTATGGTATTTAAACCTTATACCAGGTCCAGTTATACCTTATTAGTGAAATGTAGGCAGTTTCTAGAAGCCAGGCTCTCTAAAGGTAGCTGTGGATGAGCAGCCAAGGCTTATCTAGGAGACATGCAAAGCTCATGTAATAGCACTGTAGTCACACAGTACTTTAACACATGAAAGAAAAAATGCAGTGTTACAAAATAAAGGTACTTTATTTTGGTGACACAAATACCAAAAATACCACAGAGACTATACTCCCTTAGGAGGTAAGTAATATGCCAATTATGTACACTAGTATGCAGAAATAGACATAAAACAGAAAACAGTGCAATTAGTGAAAATCACAATAGTTAGAAATGGGCCTAGGAGGAGCACAAACCATATACTAAGAAAGTGGAATGCGAACGTCGGTCCCCCAGCTATGCAAGTGTAGTGTGTAGAGGGGAGCTGAGATTACTAGAAACCCCAAAGGTAAGTACTAGAACCCACCCCAGTGCCCAGGAAAGTGGGAATAAAACACTAACTTTCCCAGAACACAGACAGAAACAAAAAAAAGGATTATGCAAGAACCAGAAGAGACTGCAGGACACCAACAGTGGATTCCTGGACCTGAAGACCAGTGGAAGAAGGTGACCAAGTCCAAGAAGCACAGAATAGTCTAAGGAGAACAGGAACCCCTGCTAACCCGGATGAAGGTGCTAAAAGAAGAACCACTGATGTAGAAGAACAGTCAGTACTGCACCCAAGAAGACAAAGTCAGATTCCTGGTTGGTGCAAGTGATGTCCCACGCTGGATGGAGGATTGCAGTCTGGTTTGCGTTGCTGGAGTCCGCCAACATGCCTTGGCACACGCAAAGCTCGCTGTTAGCAGAAAATGGCGCTGTCTGGGACCAGGAAGGACCAGGTGGACTCTACCCAGGAGGGGGAGTCAATGGGGGGTCCCAGCAACACAGAGAGCCCACAGAAGACCAGGCAGCTCGCACAGGAGTCCCACAGCACGGGGACAAGGAAGGTCCAAAAGAGGCGCATGCAGCATGACGACAAAGGCTCCCATGCCGCCGGAGAACCACTCAAGGCTCATGGTAGCTGTAAAACACGTGGTGCACGGGGGTACTGTCTTGCATGGGGAGGCAAGCTCTTACCTCCACCAAAGCTGGGCAGTTGGATGTGAGGACCATTGGGACCACTTAGTCCACCACCCGTGATGCAAGATCCACACAGCTCAGCAGGAGAGGGGATCCATGGAGCCGGTCGTCGTTGCAGTCGGTGCCTGCAGAAGCAGGGGAGTGACTCCTTCACCCCAAGGGAGATTCCTATGCTCTTCTGGTGCAGGCTGAAGACGGGCTGTCCTCAGAGAGGACTCACGACCGGTAAACAGTTGCAGTTGCTGCCAGGATCTGAAGATACGATGTTGCAGAAGGCGTCTTGCTTCTTTGTTGCAGTTTGTAGAGTTCCTGGGTCCAGATGCAGTCTCTTCAGTGAGAAGTCGAAGTGGAGGATGCAGAGGATTCCTGCTGGAGTCTTGCTCTGACGTCACCTGCTGGCCATGGCCGCTCAGGTGTTCCCAGAGTTCCCTGCCAACCTTGAATCCAAGATGGCAAAACCCAGGGACCTCTGGAGGATCTCCGGGCACCACCCCTGGGGTTGTGATGGACAGGGGAGTGGTCACTCCGCTTTCCTTGGTCCAGTTTCGAGCCAGAGCAGGAACTGGGGGTCCCTGAACCGGTGCAGACTGGATTATGCAAGGAGGGCACCAAATGTGCCCTTAAAGCATTCCCAGTGGCATGGGGAGGTTACCCCTCCCAAGCCAGTAACACCTATTTCCAATGGGAGAGGGTGTAACACCCCTCTCTCAAAGGAAATCCTTTGTTCTGCCTTCCCAGGCTTGAGCTTTTCAAGCTACAGGATAGCAGAAAACTGTTTCTGAGGAGGCAGTAGCTGAGGCTGCCTGGAAAACCTCAGAAGGCTGTAATGGTAGTGCTTGGGGTCCTCTAAGGAGCCCCCAGAGTCATGGGATCACACAACCAATGCTTGCAAAAGCATGGGGGTATGATTCATACATGTTTGATACCAAACATGCCTATGTTCGGAGTTACTATTATGTAGCTGGACATAGGTAGTGACCTATGTCCAGTACAGGCGTAAATTGGCGTTCCTGTATTCACGAAGTCCAGGAAAATGGTTCTGGAGGTTGTGAGGGTACCTCTGCTAGTGCAGGGGTGCCCTCACACAAGGTACTTTGCACCCTGCCCTCAGGGCTGGAAGGCCTGCTATTGGGGTGACTAATAAGTGACCTGGTGGAGTGTAAATGGCAGTGAAAGGGTGCTTGTACCTTTTTACGCAGGCTGCAATGGCAGTACTGCAGAAGTCTTTACATGGTCTCCCTATGGGTGGCAAAATATGAGTTTTCTCCTATCATCTGTTTAAGCAATACGAGAGGTTTGTGGTCTGTGTGCACAATGAAGTGAGTACCAAAGAGGTATGGTCTCAACTTCTTCAAGGCCCAGACCACAGCAAAGGCCTCCCTCTCATGGCTGACCAATGCTTTTCCCTGGGGGTCAGCCTTCTGCTGATAAAAGCAACTGGTTGGTCCTGCCCCTCTGTATTAAGCTGTGAGAGAATAGCCCCAACCCCTACATTTGAAGCATCAGTCTGAACTATGAATGTCTTGGAGTAGTTTGGGCTTTTTAGGACAGGTGCAGAGCACATGACCTATTTAAGCTCTTCAAAAGCTTTTTGACAGCTGGCTGTCCATAATACCTTCTTAGGCATCTTCTTGGATGTGAGGTCATTAAGAGGGGCAACAATGGAGCCATAGTTCTTAATGAAACTTCTGTACTACCCAGTGAGACTTAGAAAGGCTCTGACCTGGGTCTGTGTTGTAGGGGGAGTCCAGTCTAAAATAGTCTGAATCTTCCCCTGTAGTGGTTGAATGTGTTCCCCACCTACTAGGTGTCCCAGGTAAACCACCTTCCCCTGCCCTGTCTGGCACTTTGAATCCTTGATAGTAAGGCCTGCTTTTTGCAGAGCCTCCAACACTTTCCATAGGTGTACCAGGTGGTCATCCCAGGTGGAGCTAAAGACAGCTATATCATCTAGATATGCTGCACTAAAGGCTTCCAGACCTTGGAGGAATGTATTTGCCAACCTCTGAAACGTGGCAGGTGCATTCTTCAATCCAAAGGGCATAACTGTAAACTGATAATGCCCTCCAGTGGTTGGGAAAGCAGTTTTGGGTTTTGCATCCTGTAACAATTTGATCCACCAATACCCTGCAGTCAAGTCAAAGGTTGTTAGATACTCGACAGATGCCAGTGTATCTATTAGCTCATCTGCCCTGTGTATAGGGTGAGCATCAGTTTTAGTGGGCTGTCAGAGTGCTCAATCACTCCTAGGTCAAGCATCTTTTGCACCTCTGCTTTTATGCAATCTCTCACATGATCAGGTTGCCTATAAATGTTACTTTTAGCAGGCAAACTGTCTCCTGTGTCAGTGGTGTGTTCACACCATGTAGTTTGACCAGGTGTCAGAAAAAACAGTTCAGAGAACTGGCCTAGGATGTTCATGCAGACCTCCTTCTGAGATTCAGTAAAGCAGTCTCCTAGAACCACTCCATCCACTGAGCCATCAGATGTAGTGTTTGAGAAGAGGTCAGGGAGAGGGTCACTCGTTTCCTCCTGTTCCTCATCAGTGGACATGAGCAGGGTTAAGTCAGCCCTGTCATAGTAGGGCTTTTAGTGATTCACATGGAATGCTCTGAGAGGACTCCTTGGAGTGCCAAGGTCACCTAAATAAGTGACCTCACCCTTCTTCTCCACTATAATGTGTGGTCCACTCAATTTATCTTAGAGTGCCCTTGGTGCCACAGGCTCCAGGACCCACTCTTTCTGCCCCGGTTGGTACACTGTCAGGACACCCTTCTGGTCATGCTATTGCTTTTGCAATTCTTGGCTTGGCTGAAGGTTCTTAGTGGCCATTTTCTTGTACTCAGCCATTCTGGACGTTAGGACTAGCACATAATCCACTGTATCATGTTTAGGGGGCTTCAGGGGTTGCACCCAACCCTCCTACACAAGAGCTAATGGACCCCTAAGAGGGTGACCAAAGAGGAGTTCAGAGGGGCTGAAGCCCACTCCTTTTTGGGGTATCTGCCTGTTGGCAAAAAGAAGGCATGGTAACAGGACATCCCATCTCCTCCTGAGTTTTTCAGAGAGTCCCATAATCATGCCTGTGAGTGTTTTATTAAAACGCTCAACCAACCCATTTGTCTGGGGGTGGAAAGGTGTAGTGAATTTGCAGGTTACACCACACTCTTTCCCATTACTTTCAAGTATGCAGACCTGAAGTTGCTACCTCTGTCTGATACAACCTCTTTTGGGAAACCCACCCTGGAAAATATTCCCAGTTGGGCTTTGGCCACTGCAGGAGCTGTAGTGGTCCTAAGAGGTATGGTTTCTGGATACCTGATGACATGGTCCACTACCACCAGAATAAATCTTTTTCCAGAAGCCATGGGCGGGTCAACGGGGCGAACAGTATCAACCCCTACCCTTTCAAAGGGTACCCCAACCACCTGGAACACCAACGCCGACGAAGATGGTGAGTACAGCCGCCTAGCATACAAGGGAGGGAGGGAGGAAAAGGAGAGTGACACACACACACACCATTCACACACACCATACACAGAACCAGCTACAGACAAAAAAACAATGGCACACGACACACGGCATAATAATGCAAGGACAACAATAAGCCAGTACTGAGAATGTATTGAATGGGAACATCCAGCAAATTAACCAATTGGATAACAAAGAGATATGTACAATTGTCCACAAAGGGCCAATGTCCAGTCCAAAGTACTAAGGGCCCACATGGCCACAGGGCACAGTCCAAGGCCCAACTTGTTTCCTGACAACATCCACACAGAACTCTGCAGGGGCATCATTTTTTAAGTGGGGAGGCACCTCAGGTAGGTGAGGGGTGGGGGACACCTGAGCTAGAGTCAGGAACTTGCCCACTGGTTCTGGAGGGGGCTCCATACCTATTATCTTTTCTTGGGAGTGAAAGGTCACAGTCTCTCAGGTGGGTGACTTGCCCACTGGTTCTGGAGGGGGCTCCATGCCCATTATCTGAGCTGGGGAGTGCAAGGTCACAGTCTCTCAGGTGGGTGACTTGTCCACTGGTTCTGGAGGGGGCACCTTGTACAGCGGTCCCTGAAGGGTGGCCTACATGCCCTCTGCTAGAGGTGAGGGCTGCACTGTCTCAGCTGGAGGTGAGGGCTTAGTGACCACTGGTGCTGGTGGTACCCTGCCAGCCTCTGCTGGAGGTGAGGGCTGAAGTGTCTCAGCAGGTGAAGGTGCCTCCTGGGCAGCCTCTGCAGGAGCTGAGGGCTGCTGTGTCTCAGCAGGGAAAGGTACCTCTTGGGCAGCCTCTGCTGGAGGCGAGGGCTGCACTGTTTCAACTGGAGGTGAGGGCTCTGTGACCACTGGTGGTGGTGTTGGTACCCTGCCAGTCTCTGCAGGAGGTGAGGGCTCCTTTCCTTTCATGGCAGGAGGTGAGGGCTCCTTCCCTTTCATGGCAGGAGCTGAGGGCTTCTTCCCCTTAATGGCAGAGGTTGAGGGTTTCTACCCCTTTATGGCAGAAGTTGAGGGCTTTTTCCCTTTCATGGCAGGAGGTGTGGGATCCTTCCCCTTTCTGGCTGGAGGAGTGGGATCCTTCACTGTTTTGCCTCCACAACTAGAAGGTGCCTCCAGTGTCCCCGTTGGCTGAGCTGGTGGGCTGGGTCATTGGGACCCTGCGCTTACGGGCAGGACGGGGGGAGTGAGGGGGGGAAGAGGTCAAGTTGGGAAAGAAAAGATTCTTAGGGACGGTGGGGCAAGATGAGGGAGGAGGGATGGGAGTGGTTGTTGGAGGAGTATGTCTGCTGGACTTGGGTGCAGGTGCATGGGCAGTGTGCTGATGTGAGGTGGTTGGGTGTCTGAGTGCTTGCGTTTGTGTCCTTTAGAAGGGGGGCAGACAGGGTGGGAGAGGACACAGGGGACGCATGGATGGATGTTATGGAGGTGTCTGCTAGTGAGGTGTGTGTGCTGTTTGGTGTGGTGATGCTGGTGGTGGATGTTGAAGCAGTGCATGCAGGTGTGAGTGTGGACGTGACTGCGAGGGAAGTGGAGGAGCAGGAGGAGGATACAGTGGACATAGTGGATGTGGTTGTGTGTGCAACTGTCTGGTGTTTGCGTGAGTACTTGTGGGCTGAAGTGTGGTGCCTGTGTTTGACTGTGCCACTCTTGTGTGATGTCTTCGGTGCATGCTTGTCTGTATGTGTGCCAGGGATGGGTTGGGGTTGAGGATACTGGGACTGGGAAGTGGTAGTTGGAGGGGGGACGGTAGGAACATGGACAATGGCTGCCATCAGGGAGGAGGCCACAGCCTGAATCAATCTCTGTTGGGCCACCAATCCAATGTGGATGCCCTCCAGGAATGCATTGCATTGCTACATGTGGGATGCTAGCCCCTGGATCGCATTCACAATGGTTGACGGCCTTAAAGAGATGGATCTCAGGAGGTCAATAGCCTCCTCAATCAGGGCAGCAGTGCTAACTGGGTCAGGGCCTGAGGTGCCTGGGGCAAAGGAGGTGCCCACCCTCCCGGGTGAGCGGGTACGGGCAACTCGCTGAGGGGCTACTGGAAGGGCGGTGCTGGTACGGGGTGGCAGCTGTACCTGCAGCTGGGGTGGTCCTAGAGGTGTCCACCACCACCAGGGAGCTTCCATCGGAGGAGGTATCTGAGTCAGTGTTGTCACCTCCTGTCTCTGCCGTGATGCTCCCCTCGCCCTCCATCCCACTGGTTCCCTCGGCGTCGGTGGACTCTGCCTCCTGGGTCCTGTGGGATGCAGCTCCCTCTCTCGCCAGTGCCCCTGCTCCTCTGCCACGTGATGCTAATACACACATGGACAGGATGACAGAACAAAAAAGGGGGAAGAGAGAAAGTGAGCATTGGGTCAATTACAGCACCAACCCCACAGATTGCAATCAAAGTACTGTCACACACAGGAATCATGATTGAGCACTATGCATTCCACTGCCATTCAATTGACTAGATACCACAGCAAGATGAGAGCCAACCACCGCCAACTGCACCCCCCCTGGGACCCACTAAGCCCTGTCTGACATGGAATGCATAACAAACCCCTTCATTAATTTTATACGAGAGCTCCTGAGTTGACTGTGGGTAAAGCAATCATGTAGACTCCACACTTTGGTGGGATTTATTATTATTGACCAAAGAACTGGCACTAGGGGTTTCTTTTACTACATTTAATTGTTATCTTGTGATAGTCGGAAGAAACTACTACACTGATCTTTACTCTTTACGACCGGTTTGTGCCATTGTGTTTATAACAACTTTCTTTGAGGCGCATTTCTTTAATTGTTTACATCTACATATATACCCAGGTATCTAGACCAGCTTGGACCACTGATGCCTGTTGCTATCCCGATGAGGCCCACCCTTTAATATAAGGAGGGTAAGGATATTTCCTCTAAATTTAGAGGACTATGGGGGTTATTACAACTTTGGAAGAGGTGTTAATCCGTCCCAAATGTGACGGATATACCACCAGCCGTATTACGAGTTCCATAGGATATAATGGACTCGTAATACGGCTGGTGGTATATCCGTCACTTTTGGGACGGATTAACACCTCCTCCAAAGTTGTAATAACCCCCTATATGTATTGTCTGTGTTTGTCTCACTATGTTGTACACTTCACACAGGGGATGAGTCACTAGTGTGGTCCGAATCCCCATACCCCTTCAGAGTGCACGCTGCTTTATCTGTGATATGAATTTATATGTTTTTCCCTTCTTTTCAATTTTAGGTTCCTGTGAAATGACTCAACAATAGGCTTAATGCAATATGAGGATTAGGTAAGTTTGGTCCTGATGAATCGCACCGATCTTTACTGACTTTAAATGCGAGAAGCATGTTGACCTTTGCTTGAGGCAGTATAGGGATTACTGTACTGGCACTCCACACACTCTTTGACGATAGGGACTGTAGATAAACTTTTTTCATAATTTTTCTGATTAGGGTTGATTAAACATTATAACTAATCTTTTCCCCTACACCATTGTTTTTAATTATGACGGGTTTAATTGTGTCAGTATCCCTTTTCATTCTGGAACTGTGTACTTTCTTTTTTTGTTAAGCTTGATGGAAGTACTGTACACAGGACCATTTGTTTTGTTTTAAAACTCCCAACACACCAGCCCGCTCTGTTTTGTTTCTGATGACATGGAATGCAACCTAGCTAGGTTACCTCGATCTCCCTTTCAACCATTACCCTTGAGCTGGAACACGCTGCAATGTCTGGCCTGGCATTAAGGGGCACCCACTAACTGACACCCACCACCCATATACCATGCCACCTACCAATGATTGTAGTTATGCCCACTGTACTCACCCCCTTGTGGCTGCTGTGATGCCCTCAAGCACCCATCCAGCTCGGGGTAGGCCACTGCCAGTATGCGGGCCATCAGGAGAGGCTGGTTCTGACGGGCACCCCTTTCTCACTGGGAGGCCATCCCCAGCTGGGCCTCCGCGGTCTTCCGTGCCCAGCGTCTCAGGTCCTCCCACCGTTTCCGACAGTGGGTGCTCTGCCTGCTATAGACCACCAGGGTCCGCACGTCCTTGGCGATTGCACTCCACAATCCCTTCTTCTGATGGGCGCTGACCTGCAGATGTAATACAGACAGGAGGACAGCATTATACATACAATCCAGCCCGTCGCACATATGGCCCACCAATCCCGTTTCCATCACCACTGGCACACACATCACCCGGCGCCCACCATGCACACTAGCACAAGACATTCCCCCCCCGATGACACAATGCTTGCACCTACATCTCCATGCATCCTTCCCACATGCATCGTGCCCAAGGTGTACTCACCTATTGGTATGGAGGCCCATACAGAAGTCCGTATTGGGGTAGGACCCCATCCACCAGCTGCTCCAACTCCTCCGCAGTGAAGGCAAGGGCCCTTTCCCTTGTCACACGGGCCATGCTATGTTCCAGACACAGGTCACAGCAGCACACGCACTGTAAGTGTTCTCCTCTGGAAAGTCAGGAAACAAGTGAGGATTCAGACAGAAAATGGCAGTCACATCCACGGCGGTGTACACCGTCACCGCCAGCGCTGATCCCCATTGGCCGCTGTACTCTATACAGCCCCATACTAGCCACTGAGGAATTTCACTGCGGTGCAAGTCCGCCTTTCGCCACGACGCCCAACGTCGGTGGAGTTACCTCCCTTCCACCTGTCCCTGCATACAGGACAGGCGGTCGGCATTTCATGGTGGTGGACAATTATCAGATTAACCATAACTGCGTCACTGCCTGGAATTGCACATACCTTGCCATTCGCACTGTCCTTTAACATTGATGCTCTATGTACACTGAGGTGGTGGTTCCATTGTTCAAATTGTGACAGCCTACTCACTTTTGTGTCACTTAGATACCTACTGCTGCAGATGAATGGGAGAAGGAGACAAACCCCTGTGTACAGACCCCTTGTGGACTTGGCTACACTGGAAGACAGGCACATTAGACTCACCTATAGACAGGAGAGGGCCACAATCACAGAGCTGTGTGCCCCATTGGAGCCTGACCTGATATCAGCTATCAGTCATCCCACTGGGATCCCCCCTCTTGTCCAAGTGCTATCAGTGCTCCATTTCCTGGCAACGAGTTCTTTCCAAGTGACAGTGGGCTTGGCAGCAGGAATGTCACAGCCAATGTTCTCAATCGTGCTGGCAAGGGTTTTGTCTGCCTTGGTGAAACACATGTGCAGCTACATTCTTCCAGGTGGAAGATTTGGCCACTGTGAAGGCAGGATTCTTTGCAATGGGACATGTACCCAATATTATTGGGCCGATTAACTGTACACACAGTGTTTGTCCCCCCCCACGCGAGAATGAAAAGGTGTTCAGGAATCAGAAGAGTTTCCGCTTACTGAATGTGCAAATGGTGTGCCTGGCGGACCAGTACATCTCCCACATCACTGCCAAGTATCCTCGGTCGGTGCATGACTCCTTTGTCCTGAGGAATAGCAGCATTCCAAATGTGATGGCCCAACTACAGAGGCACAGGGTGTGGCTAATATGTTATCCAGAGTCCTCACCCACTGTATGTCAGTGTGTGCCTTCAGGTGTTATCCCCATAGCATAGTGTTAGGCTAATGTTTGTCCCTCAATACTTGCAGGTGACTCTGGCTACCCAAAGCTATCGTGGCAGCTGACCCCTGTGAGGAATGCCAGGACAGGGGCTGAGAACCGTTATAATGATGCACATTGGCGAACCAGAGAATTATTGAAAGGTCCTTCGGCCTCCTGAAGGGCAGGTTCAGATGCCTCCGTTTGACAGGTGGATCCCTGTGCTCCTCACCCGGGAAGGTCTGCCAGATAGTAGTGGCATGCTGCATGTTGCACAACCTGGCCCTCAGACGACGTGCCTTTTCTGCAGGAGGAGGAGACTGGAGATGCCCCTTTGGCAGCTGTGGTCCCTGAGGACAGTGAGGATGAGGAGGCAGAGGATGAGGATGTGGACAACAGGACATCCGTTATACATCAATACTTCCAATGACACACAGGTGAGAGTGGAACTGATCGTTGCTATGACTATTGATTTCAGCTGCGTGACTAGCTTGATGGCATTCACTTCGTTTGCATCTCAACTTACAGTCACCTATGGCTTGTCATTTTACAGCTGTTGGTGATATGACAACAGTGTCCTGATGTGATCACTACAGTTAGTAACAGGTCATTAATTGTATGCTACCACAGTGTTTAGATCATTTGCACCAGATGCAACTGTTCCCCTAATTGCACATTCTCAACACGTTAAATACTATAAGTCAAGTTCTGTTCAAGGGTGTTTATTGTAGTGCTATAAAATTGAGGGAAAAGTGCAATAGAATGGGATGATGGTAGAGGAAAGTCCAGGGTATTGTTTCAGTCTGTTTGTTGCACAGGTCCAGTGTCCAAGGGGCAATAGGAAGGGGAGCAGGAAAGGCAGTTCAAAGTGGACAAGGTGACAGGGTGGGACACAAGGGGGACAATCAGGAGAGCCTCATTTCCTGGCGGTGGTCTTGGTCTTGGCAAGTGTCTTTGGCTTCTGTCTGGGTCGCAGGGAAAATTTACGGGGTGGTGGTGGCCTATGGGTCCTGTGGCGGGGCCTTCTGCCCACTAGCTGCAATGGAAGTGGTGGGCTAGTCAGTAGGCTACCTAGGGGTAGGGGTAGGTTGAATCCCTCATGATGTTGGCCATGTCTGCCAGCACCCCTGCTATGGAGATCATGTTGGTGTTGAGGGCCTGCAAGTCCTCCCTTATCTCCTGATGGTCTTCCTCCTGCAGCCGCTTGTTCTCCTGCATGTTGTCAAGAATCTGGCCCATCGTGCCCTGGGATTGTTGGTGGGCCCCCTAGATCTTGGTGAGTGCCTCGTGGAGAGTTGGTTCCCTGGGCCTGTCCTCCCCATGGCTCACAGCGGTCCTCCCAGTATCCCTGTGTCAGAGAAACCGAATCCTCTGGGCTTGCGCCTGTTCCCAATATGTCCAACTCTTGGCAGCTCCAAACTCTACTAGCTGTTATAGCACAGAGTTAAAGAATGGCCAAGTGGGTGTAATGGTTTTAGGTTGGGAAGAGCGGGGAAGGAGACCTATGGAAGCAAGAGTTAAGACACAATAGCAAGAATATGCACATTGACTTTCATAACCTCTGTTCTTAATGTTTATGTACGAATAACATGAATGATCAGGAGCCTTTCTATAACATGACATTAATAGCTCTAAATACCTGGAAAATAAAGAAGGATTATGCAAAACTTTTGTAGGAGAGTTCTTAGAATATCATATTGTGTTTTAAACTTTCAGTTGCCTCAAGTTTGTTCTTGGAATGAAGATCACATTATAACCAACATCAATAATCACATTAGTTGTCATAAATGAATTGCGATAGACTCATGACTGATACTGCAAGATCACACTCTGTCTAGAATATCAGGATTCATTTAACTAGAAATCAATAATCACTGTATTACAAAATTATGCATCACGTTTTCAATGTCTTGAAATGATTGCGCACACTGCCGATCTGAACTGCAAGTTTTAAATGTCATGAATGAATTGCGCACACTGTTGCCGATTCGTACATCAACTTTCAAATGCCAAGATTACGAATGCGCGTTCTGCCGATCTGAACTGCAAGATTTAAATGCCATCAATGAATCGCACACTGCTGCCGATTCGAACATCAAAGTTTTAAATACCATAATACGATCGCGCGTTTTGCCGATCCGAACTGCAAGAGTTAAATATCATGAATGAATCGCGCACACTGCTGCCGATTCGAGTATCAAAGATTAAATGCCAAAGATTACGATCGCGCGTTTTGCCGATCTGAATTGCAAGAGTTAAATGCCATGAATGAATCGCGCACACTGTTGCCGATTCGAACATCAAAGATTAAATGTCAAAGATTACGATCGCACGTTTTGCTGATCTGAATTGCAAGAGTTAAATGCCAGAAATGGACCACACACGCGATCAACCCAAAAGGTCCAAAACTCGAAGATGCCTGGAAACGGAGTCGGGGCCTAACCCGACCTCCGTCTTACCGCCCTGCTGGAGGATCACCAAGATAATCAAGACAGGGCCTGGAAAAGGCAAGGTAGGCTTTTGGCAGAGGAGCTCAGGAATAGTGAGCACGTGGAGCTGGCCTGGGTCCCTTAAATAGACCCAGGCCCCGCCCACGTACCACAACCAGTCTGACTGCAGGAAGGGATTCTAGAAGGACTCAGAATAAGGACCACACCCAGCAGTCCAGAAGCAAAGCCTTGAAAATGAACATTACATTGCAGACAGTATTAAAGACATTTCAGGATAATTCTCTGCAATGCAAAAGGTTAACAAACTGCATCAACGCACAATGCATGAATTATTACATCACATAAGGATTGGCTTGTTGCATTACGTCGCCCGTAGAGCGCGCATTGTCCGGATGTTGACATCCTGTACCTCTGTGCCTGTGTCCCCTGAACGGTGTGCCCACTGCCACTGACCCCAGGACCCTGATCGTCTTAGGTGTGGACTGGGGTCCCTGTACAGGTGGGCACACTGCTGATTGATGTGTCCTGGGGACAGAGGTGTGGGGACGCTGGGTGGCTGCTGTGGTGTTGGATACTGAGGGGAGGCTCTGTGGTGGACTGTGAGTGGGCTGAGGTGACCGACTGTCCAGTGGTCCCTGATGGGCCAGGTTGTTGATCCAGAAGTCCAGAGTTACTGTCATCACTGGGGGCATCTTCTGTTGGGGGACTGCTTTGTCACGGCACCTCCTCTCCGCTGACATTGGTTGGGGCACCTGGGGGATGTAAGTGATGTATTATGCTTCATGCCTGTGACACATTTTACATCCCTAGCTTCCCCTCTATCGTTGCTGTTGCCGTGCCACCTTTGTTTATGTATGGTGATGTATTGTGGGATTGTTAGTTCCCCTATGCTGTGCATGCTTTAGTGATGGGTGTCCATGCAGGGCTGGGAGGGCTGTCCATGCATTGGTTTTGCATGCAGGGCTTGGCATTGAGGTTAGTCATATGTGTAGGTACATTGTGTGGGATGGAGTGGGATGATGGGAGTGAGGGTGAGAGTGTGTGATGGCATGCAGGTATGGGGTGATAAGTAATAAATGTTGACTCACCAATGTCCAGTCCTCCGGCAACTCCAGTGAGTCCCTCAGGATGCAGTATTGCCAAGACTTGCTCCCCCCATGCTGTGAGCTGTGGAGGAGTAGGTGGGGGTCCACCGCCAGTTCTCTGTATGGCGAGCTGTTGTCTTGATGCTATGGAACATAACTTCCCCTGTAGGTCGTTCCAACTCTTCCTGATGTCGTCCCTTGTCCTTGGATGCTGTCCCATGGCATTCACCCTGTCCACGATTCTCCGCCAAAGCTCCATCTTCCTGGCAATGGATATTTGCTGTACTTGTGCTCCAAAGAGCTGTGGCTCTTCCCTAACTATTTCCTCCACCATGACTTGCAACTCCTCATCAGTGAAACAGTGGTGCCTTAGTGGGGACATGGGTGTTGTATGGTGTGTGTAAGTGTGTGGGTGTTGGGTATTGTGGTTGGGTGTGCGTAGTGGTGTGCGTGAGGGATGTATGCGTGTATGTGGTGTGTGTGCCTAGTTGTCGCAGTGGTCTTGGTGTCAGTCTGGTGGCAATAATTTGTATTGGTAAAGGGTTGTGGGTAATGTGTGTGTGTGTTTTATAGTGTGTGTGTGATGGGTGTATGAGTGTCAGGTGTGTGTTTTTGATATTGGCCAATGTTGTTGTATTATGTGTTTTGGTGTCCATTCAGAGCGCGGCGGTGTGTACTGCAATTGAATGTCTGGCGTGGTGATTCGTAGGTCATGATGTGGTGGGCGTTGTTTCGTTGGCGTAACCGTATGGGTGATCGTACCGACGCTTTAACACTGACCTTTGGGCTGGCGGATATGTGTTTGTGGCAGTATTCTGTCGGTTTGGTGTTTGTGTCTCATAATTTGGCGAACTGCTGTTCGCCACCGTGGCGGTATGTTGGCAGCCGTCACCGCTGCGGTAAGCAGCATTTACCACCAATGTCATGATGAGGGCCATCAAAATATGGTCTCTCAACAACAGATTGTACAAGCCCTCATAGTCTGACACTTCGTTGCCATGCAACCAGCCTTTTAAAGCTTTAACCTCTTGGGTGCCCCGGACGAGGTGGTCTCGTCCTCAGCACCGGTTGCCCGGTGCCGAGGACGAGACCACCTCGTCCGGCTATGGGCCTCCGGGGGGAGCGCTAGTGCTCCCCCGATGGCCGAGCAACCTCCTCCCCTGGGCAGAGATAGGAGGGGAATCACTTCCCCTTCCAACCCCGCCCCCCCCGTGACCCTCCCCTGTGGCATCTGATGACATCAGCACGCTTTCGCGCGCTGACCTCATCAGAGGCCTTCCCCCGGTGATTGAAGGAGAAATGCAAAGCATTTCTCCTCCGATCACGTGGAGGGGGCAGAGAGACATGAAAGGAGAGGAAAGGCTTTTCCTCTCCTTTCATGTCTCTCTGAGCATTTCTGCTGCCCGATCGCAATGCGATCGGGCAGCAGAAATTCCACTAGACACCAGGGTTTTTTTTTTTGTTTGTTATATGAAATAAGGGGAGCGGCCCCTTGGGCAAGAGCCGCTCCCCAGGGGGGCAAATGATTTTTAGGCCAGGGACACCAGGGATAATTTTATTTTGTTACATTTTATTTTTTTATGGTTGGGGAGCGACTCCTTGGGCAAGGGTCGCTCCCGGGGGAGGGGGGGGGGAATTATTATAAGGCCATTTCTGCCCTGTGATTTGCCACCGGGGGGCAGAAACCACTAGACACCAGGGATTTTTTTTTTTGTACTTGCACATAAGGGGAGCGGCCCCTTGGGCAAGGGCCGCTCCCCAGAGGGGCAAATGATTTTTAGGCCATTTCTGCCCTGCGATTTGCCACCGGGGGGCAGAAAACCACTAGACACCACAGATATTTTTTTTGTGTTTATTTTAATTTTTTTATGTTTGGGGAGCAACCCCTTGGGCAAGGGTCGCTCCCGTGGGTGGCAAATTATTATTAGGCCATTTCTGCCCCCCTGGTGACGGATCGGCCTATGTTTGCTAGGCCAATCTGCCCCCAAAGGGGGCAGAAACCTCTAGACACCATGGATTGGTGTGTGTGTGTGTGTGTTTTGTTTTGGGGGGGCAGCCCCTTGGGCAGGGGTCACTCCCTATGGGGGCACATTACTGTTGGCCATAACTGCCCCCCTCGGGGGCAGATTGGCCTATTTCTGGAAGGCCCACCTTCCCCCAAGGGGGCCAGAAAGCCCACCAGAGACCAGGGAAGATTATTTTTCAAAATAAGTGGTTGGGGGTATGGCCATACCCCCCCCCCCCCAAATAAATGGGGCCAAAGTTGTCCTGCCCACCAGTGGGCAGATTGGGCAATTACCCCCGATCCACACCCTAGGGGGACAGAAAGTCTACTAGATGCCAGGGAATAAAAACAATAAAAGAAAATAGTGGGGTGGTGGCTACCAACCAGTATGGGCCTGGTTATGCCCCCACCCAAACTGAAGGGGCTAACAGTCATTCAGCTCTCCCCTGCACACTAAAACATCTTATCCCATGGCAAGCTAGAGGACATTTGATTATTTTTTTTTTTTTGTTTTACATTTGGGCCATGAGAGCTTGGTAACTCTCAAAATCATCCCACTTGGAATGGTAAGGGCTGCACTTTTTTTTTTTTTACTTTGGGAAGCTGCCATGTACAAAAATCCACAAGACCTAGACACATCTGAAAACTAAACATCTAGTTGATTCCAGGGTGGTGTGCTTCACATGCACCCCGCACCATTTCCTTACCCACAATGCCCTGCAAACCTGCAACTTTGCTGGAAAGCACACATTTTTGTGATGGAACCTTCCAGAATCTGCAGGAATCCACAAAATTCCTACCACCCAGCATTGTCTCAAGTATACTGATAAAAGTTCTTCTGCACTTGACAGCCTAAAAATGTTTTTTTTCAAACTGCCCTTTTGGACCCACTTTGGTTCCCCCTCAATTTCTACGTGTTTTTGGCTCTTCCCTGTCACAAACACTTAGCCCACCCACACAAGTGAGGTACCATATTTATGGGAAACTTGGGGGAACGCTGGGTGGAAGGAAATTTGTGGCTCCTCTCAGATTCCAGAACTTTCTGTCACCGAAAGTGCGGAAAAAGTGTTTTTTTTAGCCACATTTTGAGGTTTGCAAAGGATTCTGGGTAACAGAACCTGGTGAGAGCCCCACAAGTCACCCCGTTTTGGATTCCTCTAGGTATCTAGTTTTAAAAAATGCACAGGATTGGTAGGTTTCCCTAGGTGGCGGCTGAGCTAGAGACCAAAATCCACAGTTAGGCACTTTGCAAAAAACACCTCTGTTTTCTTTGAGAAAATGTGATGTGTCCACTTTGTTTTTTGGGGCATTTCCTGTTGCGGGCACTAGGCCTACCCACACAAGTGAAGGTACCATTTTCATCGGGAGAGTTGGGGGAACATAGAATAGCAAAACAAGTGTTATTGCCCCTTGTCTTTCTCTATATTTTTTCCTTCCAAATATAAGACCGTTTGTAACAAAGATGACTATTTGAGAAATGCCCTGTAATTCACATGCTAGTATGGGCACCCCAGAATTCTGAGATGTGCAAATAACCACTGCTCCTCAACACCTTATCTTGTGCCCATTTTGGAAATACAAAGGCTTTCTTGATTCCTATTTTTGACTCTTTATATTTCAGCAAATGATTTGCTGTATACCCGGTATGAAATGAAAACCCACTGCAAGGTACTGCTCATTTATTGGCGTGGGTACCTAGGATTCTTGACGAACCTACAAGCCCTATATATCTCTGCAACCACAAAAGTCCAGCAGACGTAACATTATATTGCTTTCAAAAATCTGACATTGCAGGAAAAAATTACAGAGTAAAACGTAGAGAAAAATGGCTGTTTTTTTCACCTCAATTTCAATATTTTTTTATTTCAGTTGTTATTTTCTGTAGGAAACCCTTGTAGGATCTACACAAATTACCCATTGCTGAATTCCGAAAGTTGTCTACTTTTCAGAAATGTTTAGGTTTCTAGGATCCAGCATTGGTTTCACACCCATTTCTGTCACTGACTGGAAGGAGGCTGAAAGCACAAACAATCGTAAAAATGGGGTATGTCCCAGTAAAATGCCAAAATTGTGTTGAAAAATTGGGTTTTCTGATTAAAGTCTGCCTGTTCCTGAAAGCTGGGAAGCTGGTGAGTTTAGCACTGCAAACCCTTTGTTGATGCCAATTTCAGGGGAAAAAAACACAAGCCTTCTTCTGCAGCCCTTTTTTCTATTTTTTTTTTTTTTAAACTAAATTTTCACTGTATTTTGACTAATTTCATGGTCGCCTTCAGGGGAACCCACAAAGTCTGGGTACCTCTAGAATCCCTAGGATGTTGGAGAAAAAAGACGCAAATTTGGCGTGGGTAGCTTATGTGGACAAAAAGTTATGAAGGCCTAAGCGCGCCCTGCCCCAAATAGCCAAAAAAGGCCTGGCACCTGAGGGGGAAAAGGCCTGGCAGTGAAGGGGTTAATAGAACAGTCCACAAAGTCAACCCAATCCTGTGAAGCATCTTTTCCGGTCTCCCTGAACTTGATCCTATATTGTTCAGTGGTGAGACCAAAACCTTCCAAAAGAGCTGTTTTTAAAATTTGTCTGCATCCTTTTCTCTGACAGTGACAAGTCTATCCCTCCCCTTGTCAGAGGAGGACAACCAGAGAATAGCACCCCACTGCCTTTGAGGGACCCTCTGAACTTTACAGGCCTCTCAAGTGCAGCAAACCACTTATACACATCACCCCCTACCTTGTATGAGGGAACAATTGTGTGCAGGTTTCTGGAATCTATGGAGTCCTCCCTAAGTCTATAATCCCTGAAACTGCTGCTCCCGCTACCCTGGGTTGCTAACCCCAACCCGTGCCTTTACCTCTCCACTGCCCAGGCCTCCCTATCTAGGACTAGCTGTTGCTACTACAGCCTCAGCCTGGCCTCCTCCAGTCTCAGGTTTCTGGGCTCCCCATCTATAGAGTCATCCCCTGGAGTTGTGCAGTGTGACCCCCCTCAGACACGGAGATGACATGGGAACGGGCAGAGGTAGACCTTTCCCTTGTCTTTGTGACCCTAGCTACCTGTCTTCTGGGTGTAAAGGGAACCCTACCTGTGTGGCCTCCCCTCCCACTACCAGCTACACTAGTGGGTCTACTAGGTACAAGATCTTGGAAGAACCCCCCCTTAACCATGAAGATTGTCTTCTACCTCAATGGGGTCAGAATCTCACTCCTTCTCCTCCTCTTCCTCCTGGCTACCAGCATGTTCTTGGTCATCCTGGAGAAGGAGGCTTAAAAGGAAATTCTTGTTGGGATTCTCCCCCATTTCCAGCTTCCTGTCTGAACAAAGCCCCTTCTATTCCTTGAAAGTCATGCCCTCAAAGGGATGCCCATGACCTCAGAGCTTGGTCCACCTGTGGACATGGTTGTATGTGTTAGGGTGGTGTAGGGTGTACCTAACCTACCTAACCTCTAGTCTCTCAGAAAGAAGGGTAAGAGACTAGATCCCTTTACTAAGTATGTTGTATATCTCTAGGTATGGAGTGGTCTTTCCTGTGGAAAGCGCCAGGTGACCGAATGATAAGGCAATTTCAAGTACTTATCCTACTGCTGCACCACCAGTGTAGGAGGCTGGCCTGGTTTGTAGTGGGTACCTATGGTACTTACACCCTATACCAGGTCCAGTTATCCCTTATTAGTGAAATGTAGGCAGTGTCTAGAAGCCAGGCTCTCTACAGGTAGATGTGGATAAGCAGCCAAGTCTTATCTAGGAGACATACAAAGCTCATGCAATACCACTGTAGTCACAGAGTAATTACACACATGAAAGAAAACACCCAGTGTTACAAAAATAAAGGTACTTTATTTTGGTGACACAAATACCAAAAATACCATAGAGAGAGACAATATTCCCTTAGTATGCAGAAATAGGCATTAAAACAGTTAGAAAAACAGTGCAATTAGTGAAAATCACAATAGTTAGAATTGGACCTAGGGGGAGCACAAACCATATACTAAGAAAGTGGAATGCGAAAGTTGGTCCCCCACCTAGGCAAGTGTAGTGTGTAGAGGGGAGCTGTGAGTACTAGAAAACCCCAAAGGTAAGTACTAGAACCCACCCCACTGCCCAGGATAGTAGGAGTAAAACACAGTAACCTTCCCAGAACACAGAGGGAAACGAAAAGAAGGATTATGCAAGAACCACAAGAGACTGCAGGACACCATCAGTGGATTCCTGGACCTGAAAACCTGTGGAAGAACAGGACCAAGTCCAAGAAGCACAGAAGAGTCCAGGGGGAACAGGAGCCCCTGCTAACCCGGACGAAGGTCCAAAAGAAGAACCACCAGTGAAGAAGAACAGTCAGTACTGCACCCAAGACGACAGAGTCGGGTTCCTGGTTAGTGCAAGTGATGGCCCACGCCGGATGGAAGATTGCAGTCTGGTTTGTGTTGCTTGAGTTTGCCAACAAGCCTTGGCACACATAAAGTGGGACCAGGAAGGACCAGATGGACCCTACCCAGGAGGGGGAGTCGAAGGGGGCTCTCAGCAACTCTGAGAGCCCACAGAAGACGAGGCAGCGTGCACAGGAGTCCCACAGCACAGGGACAAGGAAGGTGCAAAAGAGGCCCACACAGCATGACAACAAAGGCTCCCATGCCACCGGAGAACCACTTGGGAAGCTGTGTGTCGCAGGATAGAATGCTGGGGTCCAGAGCCACAAAATTCACGAAGAACTTCATGGAAGGATGCCAAGAAGCCTTGGCAGCTGCAAAACACGTGGTGCACGGGGTACTGCCTTGCGTGGGGAGGTAAGCTCTTACCTCCACCAAAGTTGAATATTTGGTTGTGAGGACCGTCGGGGCCACTGCAGTCCTCCACCCGTGATGCAGGATCCACACAGCTCAGCAGGAGAGGGGATCCACGCAGTTGGTCATACCATGTACTAGGGACTTATAGGGGGTCAGCAGTATGCCAATTTGAGTGGAATACTGTCTTAACAGTATCCAGTGACCAATTTTGAAGGAGAGAGCATAACTACTGGGGTCCTGATTAGCAGGATCCCAGTAGACACAGTCAAGCACACTGACATCAGGCAGAAAATGGGGGTAACCATGCCAAGAAAGAGGGTACTTTCCTACAATGTGCACAATATTTGACACGCAGAGGTTTCATCCCTTTTGCTGAAGGTGTGCAAACATGTGTGGAGATTTGTTAAACAGCATTTACATTGTTAGTATTGAAATAATGCTTTGTAAAGTGTACCGGAACTACAAAGTCTGGGTCAATGACTATGTAATATAGATTTATATAAATAAATAAGTAGTTTTTTGGTGTGTAGATAAAAATGAGGAATGAATTGGCCATTATACTATGATATCTAGAGGATTTAATCTGACATATGTGGTACTGTTATCTGGTGTCACCTGCAGACTTCAGTCGTGATCCTCATCATATGGATGGGAAAGCCAATAGGTATGAAGATGCTGGTCACATGCCAGGTCCACCACATTAATTAGGGGGGCAAAATGCAAGGTACATTGCTGTTGTAGGAACTGTAAAAAATAAACATGATGTAGAAATTATGAATCCCATCCAGAAACCACACAGCTGTTCATAGGTAAAAAAAAAATGTTTAGGCCCAACTTTCACATTGACTTGAACAAACTAAAAAGTTTACTTAAGAATGTAGTGGAATAGGAAACTTGAAAGGGTTTTTTGTTCAAGGCCAACTCTTGCCTAACTTACCCAAAAGCAATTACAACATCAGCACACAAGTCCACTGGCACACATTCCATGCCTTCAAAGAGATTGTGGATGGACCAATTAGACAATAGGTTTATAATCGAAGTAGCCCAGAGCACACAAGTGCTTGATTAAACAATGGGTGCAGGGAAGAAACTAAATTCTAAGGCCCATATTTATACTTTTTGACGCTAAACTGCGCTAACGCAGTTTAGCGTCAAAAAGTTTTGCGCCGTCTAACGCCATTCTGAAGCGCCATGCGGGCGCCGTATTTATGGAATGGCGTTAGACGGCGCAATCAGACCGGCGCTGCCTGGTTTGCGTGGGAAAAAAACACGTAGACCAGACAGCGCCGGCGTAGGGGGAAAATGGCGCATGGGCGTCTTAAAATGGGGCAAGTCAGGTTACGTCGAAAAAATCGTCTTAACCCGACTTGCGCCATTTTTTAACGACGCCCATCCCCCATCAACATGACTCCTATCATTGTAAAGATAGGAGTCATGCCCCCTTGCCCAATGGCCATGCCCAGGGGACTTCTGTCCCCTGGGCATGGTCATTGGGCATAGTGGCATGTAGGGGGGCACAAATAAGGCCCCCCTATGCCACCAAAACAAAATATAAAAAAAAAAAAATCATACTTACCTGAACTTACCTGAATGTCCCTGGGGTGGGTCCCTCCATCCTTGGGGGTCCTCCTGGGGTGGGCAAGGGTGGCAGGGGGGGTCCCTGGGGGCATGGGAGGGCACCTGTGGGCTCATTTTGAGCCCACAGGCCCCTTAACGCCTGCCCTGAGCAGGCGTTAAAAAGTGGCGCAAATGCGCCGTTTTTAGCCACGCCAACTCCCGGGCGTCTCTTTTGCCCGGGAGTATAAATACCACGTAAAGGCCTGGGAGTCATTTTTTAGACGGGAACGCCTCCCTTGCATATCATTAACGCAAGGAAGGGGTTCACGCTAAAAAATGACGCACATTCCGGGAACTTTGGCGCTATTCGCCTCTAACGCCATAGTATAAATATGGCGTTAGTTGGCGTTAGTTTTGCGTCGAAATTGCGTAAAAAAAACCGACGCAATTTCGGCGCAAACGGAGTATAAATATGGCCCTAAGTGCACAATGCTGCACACACACTCTTAAGAATCATACATCTACTATGAAACCAAAGACCAAAGAATACTCTGACATAAAGCATTGTTGAAAGTGTAATAAAGAATATGTAATGGTTTGGTTCAGGAATTCAGGGTTATGGGGTCACATGTCTTTAAATGTTTTCCTTCTTGAATCTGTAACTTGGAAATTAATTATTATTTACTATGTTTATTAAAGTGTTGAATTGTATAAAAAGGTCTGCCTGGGAACCTGCATTTGAGAAAAACTGCAGAGGTAACTTGAGCAGGGCTGCAGTGCAGTTTATAGTGTTTTTCTCCCAGTTGCAACAGTTAGTAAATACTGTCTTTGGATTGCCGAGAAGAGTCTGCATGGTTATTTGAGTTGGGAGCGTTTTGTCTACCCTGTAACAGTTGGCAAGCCAGATTTCCTTTGCCCCCTCCTAATGACTGGCATCAGAAGACCACCTACCCACCGCTGCAGGGACCAGTGCACACATTTTAATGAGGTAAGCAGAAGCAGAGTTTAACCTGAAGTTCTGCTTGTGCATGGGGTTTGGGAAGGATCCGGGGACTGCTGTCTTTGTAAGGTGAGGACAAAGTGGATCACGATCCCTGTTTACAAATTATCATGTTCTTCTTGGCAATGTTAATTGCAGATGTAAATATGATGTAAATATAAGATTTAAGGTAGTAAGAGACAGAAGGTTACCGCATGTGACTTCGTTATATATTGAAGGATTGTGTACATTTGTTGCACAATCAACAAGGTGTCTACATAACGAGTTACCTGTGATTCCCAACAATGGATTGGAAGTGGCCTCTTTGGGAACTTTGAACTCGGAAGGTGCTGAGATGTGTTACATTTGACACCAAGGGCAGCTGAAGAGCTGGTGACGCTAAACTTTACCTCCAGTTAAAATCTGAGCACTCAAATTCCCAACCCTGGACCTAATGTTTCCTTGGTTTCTAAAATCCACAGTCTGAAAAGTTATCTCCTCTGGGGCATGGAGGAAGATGGCCAGGGGCTGCTAGTTGCATTTACCGAAAAGTAGATTAAAGAATGTGGCCACAAGTGTGATGTTGTGTGATATTGTATAATGTGTAAACTGTTGTTTTGAATATACATTGCTTGAAAGAAAAGGCTTATAGTGTAATGTGCCTCATAGCATTGATGAAGCAAATTTAAAAGTTGAATGTACAATTAAATGTGAAGTAGAAAATTGACAAAATATTACTACTATAAGCTTTGTGCAAGATAATTTAATCTGGTAGCAGAATAAATAAAAAATAAGTATTAAACACCTGATTATGGCGAACCTCTTAGAGCATATGCAGAAGGTATTCCCCAGTGGCAAGAAGAAATTACAAAAGTATAGCATGTAGTGATTTAATACCACCCAAAAACATATGTATCCTTGGCCAAAAGAAGGAATGTTCAGCAATAGGGTAATTATGCATATTGTCACATACCTCAAAAGTAAATATGCAGGAGCCACATTAAAGAAAAGGGATGCCATCGTAGCAGTGTGGTGAATATTTTGTTAGAAGTCAAAAGACTCCTCAAAAGGTGATACCCTGTCTGTTCCCACACCCCTATATGACCCTATGAACACTGCGCCCACAGTGCCTAGCGTCTACCCACTAGTGCAACTGCAAGAAGCCACTACAGGGTTTAAGAACCTTAAATTGGAACTCCTCCACGCTCCCCGACAGTGACCCCAAAGGTAACCCCACAAATACCGAAGCCAAAGAGGGCAAGCACTCCTACTCCTAGGCAGAAATCTTAGGTAGGGAACCACCAACTTTCAGGGCAATTAGAGGCGCAGTTCATTTTGCATCTAGATCCAGCCTTTCCCCAGCAAGATAAGAGCAAAATACAGAGTTCAGGGGATAGTGATGACCAATCACATATTTCATTAGCAACGTCACAGTTGTTTTAGAAAAAAAAATACTACAAGTAGAGCAATTAGAGAACAGGTGTCTATCCCACAGCAAATGGACATAGAGAATAATCGTGGAGTGGCTATGTATACAGGACTGTAGATACAACACGACAGACAATGTCTCAAGGAAGGGAGCAGGAGCATAGGAGGCACTGGAGGTAGTATGCCCCCTTGGCATAAGGAGACTGGGTGTGTTGTAATCTCACCATAGAATGTGCAGGGTTGACTATCACGCAGTGAGAGTAGGATAGAGAGACAAGTGAAGTAAGGAGAGAAGGATACGACGATGACTTGACAGGACAAACTCAGAGATGTTTTGGGAAATTAGCGGACAGGATCGGATCCATACACCAGCATGCGGAGAGTATAGGTGAACTGCCTAAAACCCAAGAATTAGGTCTCCCCACTTATGATGTCCAAGAGAGACCACTCATTGACTTAGACTTCACAAGGGGTGCATGGGGTCTGCCCAAACTAACTGATACAAGGGAAAGATAGTGAGAAGTATTCTCTAGAAGTAGAAAACCCCACGCTACAGAGCTTGAGCGGTTACAGTTCCAAAGCACACATGGCCAGCCAGACCCCAGAATGGGCTCCAGTGAGGTTAGGGGACGCGTGACACTCCACAACAGACCAGCACAGCAGATGGGTGCTCAAGTAAATTTGTGCAACATAGACCTCACTCCCAGTAAGACCGTCGCTGAAGGGGAAAAAAGCTGGCACCCTGTTATACCGTTTATAGATAATTTATCAGAATGGATCAAGTGGTTAGCCCCACAGATGAGCCTATGTTCAGAAGATGGGTCCTTTGACCCACATTACATGGCGAGTGCTGAAGATTGCATTCTGTATGGTGAGGGTGATCCAGATTGGGACTACCCTTGTATGAGGAAATGTCTGCGTATTTGGCAGAAGTATACCAGACAGCACCATCCCAAACATGCCACCACCCCTTTGCATCAGATGCCCCTGATATGTAAGGGACCTGGGGCACCACATTATGTTCCTTGGCCACAAATGGACAAGGAAAACATCAGAAAACAGTTGCCGCTGCTCAGAAAAAGCAGGGAATTGGACCAGGGCATTTGAAACACAGACTGCAGGTATCACCCTGGCAGTAGGGGATGTAAAAAGCCTATTTAGCATCCTCATAGTAAATGAAACAGACAGTATTTCAAAAAGGTTAGAGTTAAGAATGTGACCCTCACTAATACCAGGTGTGATGGTGTGAGAAAGTAGCCTCTTTCTAGCATGCTTACCCCAATTTTTGGCCTGTTTGTGAGTGTTTGTCAGCATGTTTGTACTGTCTCACTGGGATCCTGGTAGCCAGGACCCCAGTGCTCACAGTGTATAACCCTGTTTGTCAGTGTGTTTTGCCTGTCTCACTGGGATCCTGCTAGCCATGACCCCAGTGTTCATAGTTTATGGCCTGTGTGTGTGTTGTCAGTAGTGCTTAACTGTGTCACTGAAGTTCTGCTAACCAGAACTCCAGTGCGTATGCTCTTTCCACTTCCAAATTAGTCACTATAGTTTAGTGACTTCATATTCCAATTCCAATTGACACACTGGACCCCCCTTATAAGTCCCTAGTATAAGGTACCCAGGGCATTGGGGTTCCAGGAGATCCTTATGGGCTGCAGAATTTCTTTTGCCACCCATAAGGAACTCAGACAAACCTTTCTTCTGGACTGCCACTGCAGCCTGAGTGAAATAGGGCCCACACTATTTCACAGTGAATTGTCCAACATGATTGATTGATGCTCCCCCACCTTCCCCCGATTCTTCCATCCTATTTTATTCACATTACTACATTTCGTAGGGTTCGTGTTCCCAGATATCCTGATATTTCTGTATTGCCCCCACTCTTAATGCATATAATTTCTCTCTTAGTTTAACCTTCCTCATTTTATTCAGTCAGGATTCAAACGAGGGTACCTCTACTGATTTCTAATTCTGTAGAAGTGGGGACTTAGAGTAGGAGGCTGGCCTGGCTTGTAGTGGGTACCAGAGGTACTTACACCTTGTGCCAGGTCCAGTTATCCCTTATTAGTGTAGAAGAGGTGTTTCTAGCAGCTTAGGCTGATAAAAGGTAGCTATGGCAAAGCAGCTTAGGCTGAACTAGGAGACATGTAAAGCTCCTACCATACCACTGGTGTCATATGCACAATATCATAAGAAAACACAATACACAGTTACTAAAAATAAAGGTACTTTATTTTTATGACAATATGCCAAAAGTATCTCAGTGAGTACCCTCAGTATGAGGATAAGATATATACACAAGATATATGTACACAAACCAAAATTAGGTAAGTAATAGCAAGAAAAGTAGTGCAAACAGTGTAGAATTACAATAGATTGCAATAGGAGCACATAGGTATAGGGGCAACACAAACCATATACTCCAAAATTGGAATCCGAACCACGAATGGACCCCGAACCTATGTGAGCTTGTAGGGGGTCGCTGGGACTGTAAGAAAACAGTGAGGGTTAGAAAAATAGCCCACCCCAAGACCCTGAAAAGTAGGTGTTAAGTGCACCTACTACCCCCAGAGAGCACAGAAGTCGTGATAGGGGGATTCTGCATGAAAAACAAACACCAGCAATGCAACAACAGTGGATTTCCGGACCTGAGTACCTGTAAGACAAGGGGACCAAGTCCAATAGTCGCAACAGTGTTGAGAGTGGGCAGGAGCCCAGGAAATGCCAGCTGAGGGTGCAAGGAAGCTGCTACCTGTTGGAAGAAGCTTGGAGTTCTGCAAGAAAGAAGAGGACTAGGGACTTCTCCTTTGGAAGACTGATGTCCCACGTCGCGATGAAGCTTGCAGAGGTGTTCCCATGCAGAAAGACCTCAAACAAGCCTTGCTAGCTGCAAGGGTTGCGTTAGAGGTTTTTGGGTGCTGCTGTGGCCCAGGAGGGACCAGGATTTCGCCACTTGGAGGAGGAGACAGAGGGGCGCCCAGCAACTCAGGGAGCCCTCACAGAAGCAGGCAGCACCCGCAAAAGTACCTGAACAGGCACTTTTAAGGAAAGTTAACCAGAGTCCACAAGAAGTTACAAAAGGGAGTCCCACCACGCCGGAGGACAACTCAGAAGGTTGTTTACTGCAGGAAGGAGTGCCGGGGACCCAGGCTTGGCTGTGCACGAAGGAAATCCTGGAAGAGTGCACAGGAGCCGGAGCAGCTGCAAATCACGCGGTACCCAGCAATGCAGTCTAGTGTGGGAAGGCAAGGACTTACCTCCACCAAACTTGGACTGAAGAGTCACTGGACTGTGGGAGTCACTTGGACAGAGTTGCTGAGTTCCAGGGACCATGCTCGTCAGGATGAGAGGGGACCCAGAGGACCAGTGTTGCAGTCTTTTGGTGCCTGCATTAGCAGGGGGAAGATTCCGTCGACCCACGGGAGATTTCTTCAGAGCTCCTGGTGCAGGGTGAAGGCAGGCTACCCCCAGAGCATGCACCACCTGGAAACAGTCGAGAAAGCCAGCAGGATTAGGCGCTACAATGTTGCTGGTAGTCGTCTTGCTACTTTGTTGTGGTTTTGCAGGCGTCCTGAGCAGTCACCGGTCGAACCTTTGTTAGAAGGTGAAGATGGAGATGCTGAGGAACTCTGGTGAGCTCTTGCATTCGTTATCTGAAGAACTCCCCAAAGCAGAGACCCTAAATAGCCAGAAAAGGAGGTTTGGCTACCAGGTTAGGAGGATTGGCTACCAAGAGAGGTAAGAGCCTATCAGAAGGAGCCTCTGACGTCACCTGCTGGCAGTGGCCACTCAGAGCAGTCCAGTGTGCCCCCAACACCTCTGTTTCCAAGATGGCAGAGGTCTGGGACACACTGGAGGAGCTCTGGGCACCTCCCCTGGGAGGTGCAGGTCGAGGGAGTGGTCACTCCCCTTTGCTTTGTCCATTTTCATGCCATAGCAGGGCTGGGGGATCCCTGAACCTGTGTAGACTGGCTTATGCAGAGATGGGCACCATCTGTGCCCATCAAAGCATTTCCAGAGGCTGGGGGAGGCTACTCCTCCCCAGCCCTTGACACCTATTTCCAAAGGGAGAGGGTGTAACCCCCTCTCTGAGGAAATCCTTTGTTCTGCCTTCCTGGGCAGAAACCTGTCTGAGGGGTTGGCAGCAGCTGCAGTGGAGACCCCGGAAAGGCAGTTTGGCAGTACCTGGGTACTGTGCTAGAGACCCGGGGGATCATGGATTTGTCCCCCCAACACCAGAATGGTATTGGGGTGACAATTCCATGATCTTAGACATGTTACATGGCCATGTTCGGAGTGACCTACGTATAGTGCACGCGTGTAATGGTGTCCCCGCACTCACAAAGTCGGGGGAATTGTTCCTGAACGATGTGGGGGCACCTTGGCTAGTGCCTGGGTGCCCACACACTAAGTAACTTGGCACCCAACCTTCACTAAGTGAAGGTTAAACATATAGGTGACTTATAAGTTACTTATGTGCAGTGACAAATGGCTATGAAATAATGTGGGCATTATTTCACTCAGGCTGCAGTGGCAGGCCTGTGTAAGAATTGTCAGAGCTCCCTATGGGTGGCGAAATAATTGCTGTAGCCCATAGGGATCTCCTGGGAACCCCAATACCCTGGGTACCTCAGTACCATAATCAAGGGAATTATATGGGTGTACCAGTATGCCAATGTGAATTGGTAAATTTAGTCACTTGCCTGTTAGTGACAAATTTGGAAAGCAGAGAGAGCATAACCACTGAGGTTCTGGTTAGCAGGATCCCAGTGAGACAGTGAAAACACATACTCACAAACAGGCCAAAATTGGGGGTAACAAGGCTAGAAAGAGGCTACTTTCCTGCACTTAGCCACTAGGGATGCTATAAAGATGAGTTGCTGCTGTCTGACTGATAGTATCTGTGTTACAGACATCTCGAATAGGGACCCCATAAGAATCAGGGGTTATAACTATGTGAAGGTGGTTGCTGATCCATTGAAATATTTTTATCCAGACTTTAACTAAGGAGGGACAGGTAAAATACATGTGAAGCCAGTCTTCTGGGGTATCGTCGCACCTAAAGCACTGCCTGGTAGTTTGTGGGGACCATTTATGTATACGAGCTGGAGTGTAGTAAAGCATCTATTTTGAAAAAATGCAATTTTTGTAATGTTGCCCCCCCCCCCCCTTGCACCTTTATGTGCTAGGACATTGTAAGAATGCCATATTTGCAGTTCGGTTTTACAACGTGTAGTTGCTTTGATTTTGGCTAGGGCAACAGGGGCCTGAGCTAACGAAATTTGTTGTAGTAATATACGATACCAATTGCCCATACCAGTTAATTTTCATACAAAGTATGCTTGGGCAATACTGTCAGCCACAACATCGCTTGCAAGCTGAGTAGGTCAATAAAGTGCTTAATCTGTATGTAGAAGAAGCACATTTAAAGTGAGATCTCAGCATTCATCCAGCCAACTGTTTCCTTGTTTTCAAATTCCCTGCTACTGTCAAATCACAAAATCTGTTGATTCCAGTCTTTTTCCATTGCTCAATGACTTTGGGCCCTAATTGTAGGCCTAAATGCTCATTTTCCCTCAGCAGCATGGAAGAACGGAACTGAGGAAAGTGATCTTCTTCCTTAAGTTGGTGTAGCAAAAAGTTATAGTGTGGGGAAGCTTATACCTGGTATGCTTCAGGGGTCTGGTAATCTTGAGGAGGGTGGAAAGTTGGACATTATCTTCTAGGAGCATTGACTTGAGGTAGAAATAGCTGGATGAATGGGAAGACCTAGCCGCCTGCGTCATTGAATTGAGGAATGCAGCCTGATAATATTTTTTTTAATGGGGTAGCGCTAAGCCCCCATCTTGGATATTCAGTTGTAATGTCTGTAATTTCGTACATGTTCTTTTTCCTTGCCATATAAAATGGCTTAACATCTGGTCTATTTCTTTGAGATATTGTTGGAGAGCTTTGATGACATTAGCAAAGAGAAATTGCGGGAGAATCATCATTTTAACCTGAGCTGTTTGCACAACAATTGTTAGTGTTCAATCTTGCCACTCGTTGATGAGTCCCTGTGCTTTATGCAAAGTCTCTTCGTAGTTAAGCTGACATATGTCCAAAGGATTTTGTGAAACAATTACACCCACGTATCTAATTACCCGTGAGGCTGAATAATTAGACTACATTGTACTGGGCAGAACTGAGACAGAGCTATTAAAGAGGAGAGGTTCTGATTTTGCGTGATTGACTCTGTACCCCCCAAGTTCTTCAAGAATTTGGATTGCTTTAAAAGCTCTAGCAATGTTTTGCTCTTCTTCTAATAGGTAAAGTATCATGTCATCCGTGAATAATTTGACCATAGGTGCATTTTGAATATGGGCCTTGAGTTGCATCTCCTCACACAGAGCGGCAGCCAATGGTTCAATAAATAAGCGAAAAAGACCAGAGACCTAGGGCAGCCTTGACGCATCCCCCTGCTGATTAATAGACTTACTGCCCTGCACCCTTTGACTACCACTGTAGCATCTGCTCTGCAGTATAGGTTCTCTAACACATGGAACAATTTCGAAGGGAAGTTGAAAAAATTTAAGATCGTGAAAAGGACTTCTTTTTGGACCAGATCAAATACCTTTTCCTGGCCAGCATAATTATGGGCACCTTGATGTCATTATTTGAGAAATAATCCATTGCCTGAAGTAAACAATTTGTATTGGATTGTATATTCCTCCTTGGAAGAAAGCTAGATTGATCTGGATGGACCACTGCTTGTGCCAGGGGAATTAACCCAGATGCTATGATTTTTGTGAATATTTTGTAATCACCATTTAGCAAGCTGATAAGGCAAAATGACCCTGGTCTGTCTGCTGGTTTATCTTTTTTTAAAAGCTCACGATCACAGATTCCGTGAAAGAGCTTGGTATTTTTGCTCCTTCAAGTATTTCACTGAAGAGCGTCACCAGCAATTTTGCGATTTTCAGCCATAAATACTTTGTGAACTTCAGTGGGCAAACTGTCACCCTTGCAAGCCTTCCCGTTGAGATGATTTAATCACCCCCTGTACTTCTTCCTGGGTTATTGGTGCGGTTGCTACAGAGTGAAGCTCATTACTTACTAATGGAAGTCTTAGTGAATCTAAATACTCTTTTACTTGTTCTGGAGGGGTCTGGCAGGTAGTAATGTATAAATTGGTATAACGTGCTACAAAAACCCTGCTGATTTCCTCTGGTTAGGTCACCGTCCGGCACCCGGTCTTATCATATATTTTTTTTAACTAATGCATTATTTCTATTTTTCTTAACAGGCCAGGCTAAAGCCCTCCCTATATTCTCGTTTTCCTTATAATATTTTTGAAAGCATTTATTGTGATTTAGAAGTTCTTGAGACATGTAGTATTCTTTAAGTTGCTTGTGATAGCCTGGCTCCCGACAGTTGGGTACGAAGCAACATAGGGGCCACAGCTGCATGATCTAATTCCAACTGCAAGGTACCTGTTTGTTCCTTTCTTGCTCTATAAATTTGAGCCTTGTATTCAATAGTGAAGTCAAACACTTTATTCGGTTTAAAATTTTTCAACCATAAAAACAAATAAATATACAAAACATCACATAGCACTCACAGTAATTATTAGAAAAAGTCACAACCAAAATTAGTGGGTCAGCTATACTTCCCAATAAATACTTTTAAATAAAATTTGATTAAAAAACCATCAAATTTATCACCTCAAGGATCACAAATAATTTTCAAATTTTTGCTTGATTAATAATTTTCAAAGAAAGAGAAAAAACACTTAAAAAGGATTAACACTATTCCGCCAGGTTATAGCTCCCTTTAAAAAAGATCCTACCCCTGCCACACCAGCGCATCGGAAACCATACGCAGCCACAAAAAAGCTGGGCAATATTGCACAAAACCCCTAGCCCTCAGCAAGGGGAGTAAGTAACGTCGCCTAAGGGGTGCATAAAAATCACAGAACTGAGTAAAATGAATTAGGGTATGTAAGGACACCCCATCACACGGGCACAATTTTATAGAATTTCAACCAAACTGGACTAACGGAAAACACAAATTATTTCTAAATACCCCCAAGTGGACTCATGACATGAGTCCTTTCCCTTACATTTCTTATCTCCAAGAGGTACACCTCTGGGCTCACCCCCATCTTTAACATTATAAAATCCCTCACTGATTTTTTTCCTTAATTCCTCCTCCTCCCTCTTAGCCCCTAAAATTTTGAAAAAATTCTCCTTTGCCCAACATTTGTCAGAGCTAGTTAAACCCTCTGGTGCATCAAACATATCTAGTCGCTACTTTACTTATATAAGCCAACCAGGGAATATCCCTCACATGATCACATTGCATACAATCCCGTAGGATCTCCCTGTGAGAAGGTAGCCTCTTTCTAGCCTTGTTACCCCCACTTTTGGCCTGTTTGTGAGTGTATGTCAGGATGTTTGTCACTGTTTTCACTGTCTCACTGGGATCCTGATAGCCAGGCCTCAGTGCTCATAGTGAAAACACTATGTTTTCAGTATGGTTGTTATGTGTCACTGGGATCCTGCTGGTCAGGACCCCAGTGCTCATAGGTTTGTGGCCTATATGTATGTGTCACTGGGACCCTGTCACACAGGGCCCCAGTGCTCATAGGTGTGCATGTATATGTTCCCTGTGTGGTGCCTAACTGTCTCACTGAGGCTCTGCTAACCAGAACCTCAGTGGTTATGCTCTCTCATTACTTCCAAATTGTCACTGACAGGCTAGTGACCATTTTTACCAATTTACATTGGCTTACTGGAACACCCTTATAATTCCCTAGTATATGGTACTGAGGTACCCAGGGTATTGGGGTTCCAGGAGATCCCTATGGGCTGCAGCATTTCTTTTGCCACCCATAGGGAGCTCTGACAATTCTTACACAGGCCTGCCACTGCAGCCTGAGTGAAATAACGTCCACGTTATTTCACAGCCATTTTACACTGCACTTAAGTAACTTATAAGTCACCTATATGTCTAACCTTTACCTGGTAAAGGTTAGGTGCAAAGTTACTTAGTGTGAGGGCACCCTGGCACTAGCCAAGGTGCCCCCACATTGTTCAGAGCCAATTCACTGAACTTTGTGAGTGCGGGGACACCATTACACGCGTGCACTACATATAGGTCACTACCTATATGTAGCTTCACCATGGTAACTCCGAATATGGCCATGTAACATGTCTATGATCATGGAATTGCCCCCTCTATGCCATCCTGGCATTGTTGGTACAATTCCATGATCCCAGTGGTCTGTAGCACAGACCCTGGTACTGCCAGACTGCCCTTCCTGGGGTTTCTCTGCAGCTGCTGCTGCTGCTAACCCCTCAGACAGGCATCTGCCCTCCTGGGGTCCAGCCAGGCCTGGCCCAGGATGGCAGAACAAAGAACTTCCTCTGAGAGAGGGTGTGACACCCTCTCCCTTTGGAAAATGGTGTGAAGGCAGGGGAGGAGTAGCCTCCCCCAGCCTCTGGAAATGCTTTGTTGGGCACAGAGGTGCCCAATTCTGCATAAGCCAGTCTACACCGGTTCAGGGACCCCTTAGCCCCTGCTCTGGCGCGAAACTGGACAAAGGAAAGGGGAGTGACCACTCCCCTGACCTGTACCTCCCCTGGGAGGTGTCCAGAGCTCCTCCAGTGTGCTCCAGACCTCTGCCATCTTGGAAACAGAGGTGCTGCTGGCACACTGGACTGCTCTGAGTGGCCAGTGCCACCAGGTGACGTCAGAGACTCCTTGTGATAGGCTCCTTCAGGTGTTAGTAGCCTTTCCTCTCTCCTAGGTAGCCAAACCCTCTTTTCTGGCTATTTAGGGTCTCTGTCTCTGGGGAAACTTTAGATAACGAATGCATGAGCTCAGCCGAGTTCCTCTGCATCTCCCTCTTCACCTTCTGATAAGGAATCGACCGCTGACCGCGCTGGAAGCCTGCAAACCTGCAACATAGTAGCAAAGACGACTACTGCAACTCTGTAACGCTGATCCTGCCGCCTTCTCGACTGTTTTCCTGCTTGTGCATGCTGTGGGGGTAGTCTGCCTCCTCTCTGCACCAGAAGCTCCGAAGAAATCTCCCGTGGGTCGACGGAATCTTCCCCCTGCAACCGCAGGCACCAAAAAGCTGCATCTCCGGTCCCTTGGGTCTCCTCTCAGCACGACGAGCGAGGTCCCTCGAATCCAGCGACACCGTCCAAGTGACCCCCACAGTCCAGTGACTCTTCAGCCCAAGTTTGGTGGAGGTAAGTCCTTGCCTCACCTCGCTGGGCTGCATTGCTGGGAACCGCGACTTTGCAAGCTACTCCGGCCCCTGTGCACTTCCGGCGGAAATCCTTCGTGCACAGCCAAGCCTGGGTCCACGGCACTCTAACCTGCATTGCACGACTTTCTAAGTTGGTCTCCGGCGACGTGGGACTCCTTTGTGCAACTTCGGCGAGCACCGTTTCACGCATCCTCGTAGTGCCTGTTTCTGGCACTTCTCCGGGTGCTACCTGCTTCAGTGAGGGCTCTTTGTCTTGCTCGACGTCCCCTCTCTTTGCAGGTCCAATTTGCGACCTTCTGGTCCCTCCTGGGCCCCAGCAGCGTCCAAAAACGCCAAACGCACGATTTGCGTGTAGCAAGGCTTGTTGGCGTCCATCCGGCGGGAAAACACTTCTGCACGACTCTCCAAGGCGTGGGGGATCCATCCTCCAAAGGGGAAGTCTCTAGCCCTTGTCGTTCCTGCAGTATTCACAGTTCTTCAGCCTAGTAAGAGCTTCTTTGCACCAACCGCTGGCATTTCTTGGGCATCTGCCCATCTCCGAGCTGCTTGTGACTTTTGGACTTGGTCCCCTTGTTCCACAGGTACCTTCAGACAGGAATCCATCGTTGTTGCATTGCTGATTTGTGTTTTCCTTGCATTCTCCCTCCAACACGACTATTTTGTCCTTAGGGGAACTTTGGTGCACTTTGCACTCACTTTTCAGGGTCTTGGGGGGGGTTATTTTGCTAACTCTCACTATTTTCTAATAGTCCCAGCGACCCTCTACAAGGTCACATAGGTTTGGGGTCCATTCGTGGTTCGCATTCCACTTCTGGAGTATATGGTTTGTGTTGCCCCTATCCCTATGTTTCCCCATTGCATCCTATTGTAACTATACATTGTTTGCACTGTTTTCTAAGACTATACTGCATATTTTTGCTATTGTGTATATATATCTTGTGTATATTTCCTATCCTCTCACTGAGGGTACACTCTAAGATACTTTGGCATATTGTCATAAAAATAAAGTACCTTTATTTTTAGTATAACTGTGTATTGTGTTTTCTTATGATATTGTGCATATGACACTAAGTGGTACTGTAGTAGCTTCACACGTCTCCTAGTTCAGCCTGAGCTGCTTTGCTAAGCTACCATTATCTATCAGCCTAAGCTGCTAGACACCCTATACACTAATAAGGGATAACTGGGCCTGGTGCAAGGTGCAAGTACCCCTTGGTACTCACCACAAGCCAGTCCAGCCTCCTACATTGGTTGTGCAGTGGTGGGATAAGTGCTTGAGACTACTTACCACTCTTGTCATTGTACTTTTCATAAGAGAAAAATATACAAAACAAGGTCAGTGTATATACACATAGCCAAAAAGTTTTGCATTTCCTCTTTTCACTCTTTTCTAAGTGCTGAAAAGTACTTCTAAACTTTCAAAAAGTTCTTAAAAGTTTAAAAAGTTTTTTCTGTCTTTCCAAAAAATTCTGAAAACTTTTTTCTCTTTGTCTATCACTTTAACTCTCTCTAAAAAATGTCTGGCACAGGCCAAAAAGTTGAACTGTCCAAACTTGCATATGATCACCTTAGCTGGAAAGGAGCAAGGAGTCTCTGCATAGAGAGAGGTTTGAGTGTAGGGAAGAATCCTTCCTTAGAACTGTTAATTAATATGCTTAGAGTACAGGATAAGGCCATAAGTGCCCAATCTGTAGAAAAAGTAGCTAATGGTTCTCAATCTGATCCAGGGACTCCCCCAGGAAAAGGTTCAGGAAAGAAACTTCTCAGCCTGCCCATTACTAGACAGTCTAGCATAGTTGGTACAGAGGTTGAATCACATCATACTGATGATGTGCTCTCACATTATACTGGTAGCCAAGCTGTTAGGGTGCCCTCTGTAAGGGACAGGTCTCCTTCTGTTCATTCCCATCATACCTCTGTATCTAGAAATGTCCCTCCCACCCACCCTGATGACAGATTGTTGGAAAGGGAGCTCAATAGATTGAGAGTGGAGCAAACCAGACTGAAGCTCAAGAAGCAACAGCTGGATTTGGATAGACAGTCTTTAGAAATAGAGAGGGAAAGACAGAAGTTGGGTTTAGAAACCCATGGTGGCAGCAGCAGTATTCCCCATAGTCATCCTGCAAAAGAGCATGATTCCAGGAATCTGCACAAGATAGTTCCCCCTTATAAGGAGGGGGATGACATTAACAAGTGGTTTGCTGCACTTGAGAGGGCCTGTGCTGTACAGGATGTCCCTCAAAAGCAGTGGGCTGCTATCCTATGGCTATCATTTAGTGGAAAGGGTAGGGATAGACTCCTTACTGTGAAAGAAAGTGATGCCAATAATTTTACAGTTCTTAAGAATGCACTCCTGGATGGTTATGGCTTAACCACTGAACAGTACAGGATAAAGTTCAGAGAGACCAAAAAGGAGTCTTCACAAGACTGGGTTGATTTCATTGACCAGGCAGTGAAGGCCTTGGAGGGGTGGTTACATGGCAGTAAAGTTACTGATTATGAAAGCCTGTATAACACAATCCTGAGAGAGCATATACTTAATAATTGTGTGTCTGATTTGTTGCACCAGTACCTGGTAGACTCTGATCTGACCTCTCCCCAAGAATTGGGAAAGAAGGCAGACAAATGGGTCAGAACAAGGGTGAACAGAAAAGTTCATACAGGGGGTGACAAAGATGGCAATAAGAAGAAAGATGGTGAAAAATCTCAAGATAAGCATGGGGATAAGGGTAAAACCAAAGATCCCACTTCAAATCTTAAACACTCTTCAGAGGGTGGGGATAAAACAAATTCTTCCTCTTCTTCCCAACCTGCACACATTAAAAAGCCTTGGTGCTTTGTGTGTAAAAACAGAGGCCATAGGCCAGGGGATAAGTCCTGTCCAGGTAAACCCCCTGAGCCTACCACCACTAATACATCAAGCTCTAGTGCCCCTAGCAGTAGTGGTACTAGTGGTGGGACTGCTGGCAACAGTCAAGCAAAGGGTGTAGTTGGGTTCACTTATGGGTCCATAGTGGAAACTGATGTAATCAGTCCCAAGACAGTTTCTGTCACACCTAGTGGCATTGGCCTTGCCACACTGGCTGCTTGTCCCCTTACAATGGATAAGTACAGGCAGACAGTTTCAATAAATGGTGTTGAGGCCTTGGCCTACAGGGACACAGGTGCCAGTTTCACTTTGGTGACTGAAAACCTAGTGCCTCCTGAACAACACATCATTGGACAACAGTATAAAATTATTGATGTCCATAACTCCACTAAGTTTCTTCCCTTAGCTATAATTCAGTTTAGTTGGGGTGGAGTTACTGGCCCCAAGCAGGTGGTGGTATCACCTAGCTTACCTGTAGACTGTCTCTTAGGTAATGACCTAGAGGCCTCAGGTTGGGCTGATGTAGAGTTTTATGCCCATGCAGCCATGCTGGGCATCCCAGAGGAATTGTTCCCTCTCATTTCAAGTGAAATGAAAAAGCAAAGGAGAGAAGGCCTGAAAACTCAGGATCCCTCTCCATCAACAGGTAAAAAGGGTATCACAGTATCCCCTAACCACCCTACCATTCAGGATACTATTCCTGTGGTGGGAGAAACCTCTCCTGGGGTGGCACCTGTTCCAAGGGAATCATCAGCTGGCATAGCTGGACTCCCTGAGGTAGAAGTACCTCTCTGTGGGATAACTAACATTGGTGACAAAAAGAGCACCATTTTAGTTAACATGGAGCATCCCTCCAACCCTCCCAGAGAAACTTTAGTGCAGAAACCCTGTACTGCCTCACAACACTTAGGACAGCATCCCTGCCCTAGTGTGGAGCTCATAGGACAGCATCCCTGCCCTGCTCCAACTCAAGAGAAACAGCATCCCTGTTCTCTCTTCCAGCCAAATGGACAAAGTTTTTGTCCAGCTATGGCTTTACTGAGACAGCATCCCTGTCTGGCATTTCCATCATTACAAATAGGTTCAGTGGATAATTCCCACTGCTCTAAACTAAAACTTACTGATAGAAACTCTGAAAATACATCTTCACATTGTTGGTTAGCTAAAAAACTTCAAACAGGGTGGTTTACATCCCCACAGGGAAGTAACCATATAGTGGATGATAAAGGGAGTAACCAGTCTATTGCAGAGCTACTCTCTACTTATCACCACTTAGACAATAAAGTCTCAACTGGCCAAGGTTAGCCTTATTGTCCTTCGTTTGGGGGGGGGTTGTGTGAGAAGGTAGCCTCTTTCTAGCCTTGTTACCCCCACTTTTGGCCTGTTTGTGAGTGTATGTCAGGATGTTTGTCACTGTTTTCACTGTCTCACTGGGATCCTGATAGCCAGGCCTCAGTGCTCATAGTGAAAACACTATGTTTTCAGTATGGTTGTTATGTGTCACTGGGATCCTGCTGGTCAGGACCCCAGTGCTCATAGGTTTGTGGCCTATATGTATGTGTCACTGGGACCCTGTCACACAGGGCCCCAGTGCTCATAGGTGTGCATGTATATGTTCCCTGTGTGGTGCCTAACTGTCTCACTGAGGCTCTGCTAACCAGAACCTCAGTGGTTATGCTCTCTCATTACTTCCAAATTGTCACTGACAGGCTAGTGACCATTTTTACCAATTTACATTGGCTTACTGGAACACCCTTATAATTCCCTAGTATATGGTACTGAGGTACCCAGGGTATTGGGGTTCCAGGAGATCCCTATGGGCTGCAGCATTTCTTTTGCCACCCATAGGGAGCTCTGACAATTCTTACACAGGCCTGCCACTGCAGCCTGAGTGAAATAACGTCCACGTTATTTCACAGCCATTTTACACTGCACTTAAGTAACTTATAAGTCACCTATATGTCTAACCTTTACCTGGTAAAGGTTAGGTGCAAAGTTACTTAGTGTGAGGGCACCCTGGCACTAGCCAAGGTGCCCCCACATTGTTCAGAGCCAATTCACTGAACTTTGTGAGTGCGGGGACACCATTACACGCGTGCACTACATATAGGTCACTACCTATATGTAGCTTCACCATGGTAACTCCGAATATGGCCATGTAACATGTCTATGATCATGGAATTGCCCCCTCTATGCCATCCTGGCATTGTTGGTACAATTCCATGATCCCAGTGGTCTGTAGCACAGACCCTGGTACTGCCAGACTGCCCTTCCTGGGGTTTCTCTGCAGCTGCTGCTGCTGCTAACCCCTCAGACAGGCATCTGCCCTCCTGGGGTCCAGCCAGGCCTGGCCCAGGATGGCAGAACAAAGAACTTCCTCTGAGAGAGGGTGTGACACCCTCTCCCTTTGGAAAATGGTGTGAAGGCAGGGGAGGAGTAGCCTCCCCCAGCCTCTGGAAATGCTTTGTTGGGCACAGAGGTGCCCAATTCTGCATAAGCCAGTCTACACCGGTTCAGGGACCCCTTAGCCCCTGCTCTGGCGCGAAACTGGACAAAGGAAAGGGGAGTGACCACTCCCCTGACCTGTACCTCCCCTGGGAGGTGTCCAGAGCTCCTCCAGTGTGCTCCAGACCTCTGCCATCTTGGAAACAGAGGTGCTGCTGGCACACTGGACTGCTCTGAGTGGCCAGTGCCACCAGGTGACGTCAGAGACTCCTTGTGATAGGCTCCTTCAGGTGTTAGTAGCCTTTCCTCTCTCCTAGGTAGCCAAACCCTCTTTTCTGGCTATTTAGGGTCTCTGTCTCTGGGGAAACTTTAGATAACGAATGCATGAGCTCAGCCGAGTTCCTCTGCATCTCCCTCTTCACCTTCTGATAAGGAATCGACCGCTGACCGCGCTGGAAGCCTGCAAACCTGCAACATAGTAGCAAAGACGACTACTGCAACTCTGTAACGCTGATCCTGCCGCCTTCTCGACTGTTTTCCTGCTTGTGCATGCTGTGGGGGTAGTCTGCCTCCTCTCTGCACCAGAAGCTCCGAAGAAATCTCCCGTGGGTCGACGGAATCTTCCCCCTGCAACCGCAGGCACCAAAAAGCTGCATCTCCGGTCCCTTGGGTCTCCTCTCAGCACGACGAGCGAGGTCCCTCGAATCCAGCGACACCGTCCAAGTGACCCCCACAGTCCAGTGACTCTTCAGCCCAAGTTTGGTGGAGGTAAGTCCTTGCCTCACCTCGCTGGGCTGCATTGCTGGGAACCGCGACTTTGCAAGCTACTCCGGCCCCTGTGCACTTCCGGCGGAAATCCTTCGTGCACAGCCAAGCCTGGGTCCACGGCACTCTAACCTGCATTGCACGACTTTCTAAGTTGGTCTCCGGCGACGTGGGACTCCTTTGTGCAACTTCGGCGAGCACCGTTTCACGCATCCTCGTAGTGCCTGTTTCTGGCACTTCTCCGGGTGCTACCTGCTTCAGTGAGGGCTCTTTGTCTTGCTCGACGTCCCCTCTCTTTGCAGGTCCAATTTGCGACCTTCTGGTCCCTCCTGGGCCCCAGCAGCGTCCAAAAACGCCAAACGCACGATTTGCGTGTAGCAAGGCTTGTTGGCGTCCATCCGGCGGGAAAACACTTCTGCACGACTCTCCAAGGCGTGGGGGATCCATCCTCCAAAGGGGAAGTCTCTAGCCCTTGTCGTTCCTGCAGTATTCACAGTTCTTCAGCCTAGTAAGAGCTTCTTTGCACCAACCGCTGGCATTTCTTGGGCATCTGCCCATCTCCGAGCTGCTTGTGACTTTTGGACTTGGTCCCCTTGTTCCACAGGTACCTTCAGACAGGAATCCATCGTTGTTGCATTGCTGATTTGTGTTTTCCTTGCATTCTCCCTCCAACACGACTATTTTGTCCTTAGGGGAACTTTGGTGCACTTTGCACTCACTTTTCAGGGTCTTGGGGGGGGTTATTTTGCTAACTCTCACTATTTTCTAATAGTCCCAGCGACCCTCTACAAGGTCACATAGGTTTGGGGTCCATTCGTGGTTCGCATTCCACTTCTGGAGTATATGGTTTGTGTTGCCCCTATCCCTATGTTTCCCCATTGCATCCTATTGTAACTATACATTGTTTGCACTGTTTTCTAAGACTATACTGCATATTTTTGCTATTGTGTATATATATCTTGTGTATATTTCCTATCCTCTCACTGAGGGTACACTCTAAGATACTTTGGCATATTGTCATAAAAATAAAGTACCTTTATTTTTAGTATAACTGTGTATTGTGTTTTCTTATGATATTGTGCATATGACACTAAGTGGTACTGTAGTAGCTTCACACGTCTCCTAGTTCAGCCTGAGCTGCTTTGCTAAGCTACCATTATCTATCAGCCTAAGCTGCTAGACACCCTATACACTAATAAGGGATAACTGGGCCTGGTGCAAGGTGCAAGTACCCCTTGGTACTCACCACAAGCCAGTCCAGCCTCCTACATTGGTTGTGCAGTGGTGGGATAAGTGCTTGAGACTACTTACCACTCTTGTCATTGTACTTTTCATAAGAGAAAAATATACAAAACAAGGTCAGTGTATATACACATAGCCAAAAAGTTTTGCATTTCCTCTTTTCACTCTTTTCTAAGTGCTGAAAAGTACTTCTAAACTTTCAAAAAGTTCTTAAAAGTTTAAAAAGTTTTTTCTGTCTTTCCAAAAAATTCTGAAAACTTTTTTCTCTTTGTCTATCACTTTAACTCTCTCTAAAAAATGTCTGGCACAGGCCAAAAAGTTGAACTGTCCAAACTTGCATATGATCACCTTAGCTGGAAAGGAGCAAGGAGTCTCTGCATAGAGAGAGGTTTGAGTGTAGGGAAGAATCCTTCCTTAGAACTGTTAATTAATATGCTTAGAGTACAGGATAAGGCCATAAGTGCCCAATCTGTAGAAAAAGTAGCTAATGGTTCTCAATCTGATCCAGGGACTCCCCCAGGAAAAGGTTCAGGAAAGAAACTTCTCAGCCTGCCCATTACTAGACAGTCTAGCATAGTTGGTACAGAGGTTGAATCACATCATACTGATGATGTGCTCTCACATTATACTGGTAGCCAAGCTGTTAGGGTGCCCTCTGTAAGGGACAGGTCTCCTTCTGTTCATTCCCATCATACCTCTGTATCTAGAAATGTCCCTCCCACCCACCCTGATGACAGATTGTTGGAAAGGGAGCTCAATAGATTGAGAGTGGAGCAAACCAGACTGAAGCTCAAGAAGCAACAGCTGGATTTGGATAGACAGTCTTTAGAAATAGAGAGGGAAAGACAGAAGTTGGGTTTAGAAACCCATGGTGGCAGCAGCAGTATTCCCCATAGTCATCCTGCAAAAGAGCATGATTCCAGGAATCTGCACAAGATAGTTCCCCCTTATAAGGAGGGGGATGACATTAACAAGTGGTTTGCTGCACTTGAGAGGGCCTGTGCTGTACAGGATGTCCCTCAAAAGCAGTGGGCTGCTATCCTATGGCTATCATTTAGTGGAAAGGGTAGGGATAGACTCCTTACTGTGAAAGAAAGTGATGCCAATAATTTTACAGTTCTTAAGAATGCACTCCTGGATGGTTATGGCTTAACCACTGAACAGTACAGGATAAAGTTCAGAGAGACCAAAAAGGAGTCTTCACAAGACTGGGTTGATTTCATTGACCAGGCAGTGAAGGCCTTGGAGGGGTGGTTACATGGCAGTAAAGTTACTGATTATGAAAGCCTGTATAACACAATCCTGAGAGAGCATATACTTAATAATTGTGTGTCTGATTTGTTGCACCAGTACCTGGTAGACTCTGATCTGACCTCTCCCCAAGAATTGGGAAAGAAGGCAGACAAATGGGTCAGAACAAGGGTGAACAGAAAAGTTCATACAGGGGGTGACAAAGATGGCAATAAGAAGAAAGATGGTGAAAAATCTCAAGATAAGCATGGGGATAAGGGTAAAACCAAAGATCCCACTTCAAATCTTAAACACTCTTCAGAGGGTGGGGATAAAACAAATTCTTCCTCTTCTTCCCAACCTGCACACATTAAAAAGCCTTGGTGCTTTGTGTGTAAAAACAGAGGCCATAGGCCAGGGGATAAGTCCTGTCCAGGTAAACCCCCTGAGCCTACCACCACTAATACATCAAGCTCTAGTGCCCCTAGCAGTAGTGGTACTAGTGGTGGGACTGCTGGCAACAGTCAAGCAAAGGGTGTAGTTGGGTTCACTTATGGGTCCATAGTGGAAACTGATGTAATCAGTCCCAAGACAGTTTCTGTCACACCTAGTGGCATTGGCCTTGCCACACTGGCTGCTTGTCCCCTTACAATGGATAAGTACAGGCAGACAGTTTCAATAAATGGTGTTGAGGCCTTGGCCTACAGGGACACAGGTGCCAGTTTCACTTTGGTGACTGAAAACCTAGTGCCTCCTGAACAACACATCATTGGACAACAGTATAAAATTATTGATGTCCATAACTCCACTAAGTTTCTTCCCTTAGCTATAATTCAGTTTAGTTGGGGTGGAGTTACTGGCCCCAAGCAGGTGGTGGTATCACCTAGCTTACCTGTAGACTGTCTCTTAGGTAATGACCTAGAGGCCTCAGGTTGGGCTGATGTAGAGTTTTATGCCCATGCAGCCATGCTGGGCATCCCAGAGGAATTGTTCCCTCTCATTTCAAGTGAAATGAAAAAGCAAAGGAGAGAAGGCCTGAAAACTCAGGATCCCTCTCCATCAACAGGTAAAAAGGGTATCACAGTATCCCCTAACCACCCTACCATTCAGGATACTATTCCTGTGGTGGGAGAAACCTCTCCTGGGGTGGCACCTGTTCCAAGGGAATCATCAGCTGGCATAGCTGGACTCCCTGAGGTAGAAGTACCTCTCTGTGGGATAACTAACATTGGTGACAAAAAGAGCACCATTTTAGTTAACATGGAGCATCCCTCCAACCCTCCCAGAGAAACTTTAGTGCAGAAACCCTGTACTGCCTCACAACACTTAGGACAGCATCCCTGCCCTAGTGTGGAGCTCATAGGACAGCATCCCTGCCCTGCTCCAACTCAAGAGAAACAGCATCCCTGTTCTCTCTTCCAGCCAAATGGACAAAGTTTTTGTCCAGCTATGGCTTTACTGAGACAGCATCCCTGTCTGGCATTTCCATCATTACAAATAGGTTCAGTGGATAATTCCCACTGCTCTAAACTAAAACTTACTGATAGAAACTCTGAAAATACATCTTCACATTGTTGGTTAGCTAAAAAACTTCAAACAGGGTGGTTTACATCCCCACAGGGAAGTAACCATATAGTGGATGATAAAGGGAGTAACCAGTCTATTGCAGAGCTACTCTCTACTTATCACCACTTAGACAATAAAGTCTCAACTGGCCAAGGTTAGCCTTATTGTCCTTCGTTTGGGGGGGGGTTGTGTGAGAAGGTAGCCTCTTTCTAGCCTTGTTACCCCCACTTTTGGCCTGTTTGTGAGTGTATGTCAGGATGTTTGTCACTGTTTTCACTGTCTCACTGGGATCCTGATAGCCAGGCCTCAGTGCTCATAGTGAAAACACTATGTTTTCAGTATGGTTGTTATGTGTCACTGGGATCCTGCTGGTCAGGACCCCAGTGCTCATAGGTTTGTGGCCTATATGTATGTGTCACTGGGACCCTGTCACACAGGGCCCCAGTGCTCATAGGTGTGCATGTATATGTTCCCTGTGTGGTGCCTAACTGTCTCACTGAGGCTCTGCTAACCAGAACCTCAGTGGTTATGCTCTCTCATTACTTCCAAATTGTCACTGACAGGCTAGTGACCATTTTTACCAATTTACATTGGCTTACTGGAACACCCTTATAATTCCCTAGTATATGGTACTGAGGTACCCAGGGTATTGGGGTTCCAGGAGATCCCTATGGGCTGCAGCATTTCTTTTGCCACCCATAGGGAGCTCTGACAATTCTTACACAGGCCTGCCACTGCAGCCTGAGTGAAATAACGTCCACGTTATTTCACAGCCATTTTACACTGCACTTAAGTAACTTATAAGTCACCTATATGTCTAACCTTTACCTGGTAAAGGTTAGGTGCAAAGTTACTTAGTGTGAGGGCACCCTGGCACTAGCCAAGGTGCCCCCACATTGTTCAGAGCCAATTCACTGAACTTTGTGAGTGCGGGGACACCATTACACGCGTGCACTACATATAGGTCACTACCTATATGTAGCTTCACCATGGTAACTCCGAATATGGCCATGTAACATGTCTATGATCATGGAATTGCCCCCTCTATGCCATCCTGGCATTGTTGGTACAATTCCATGATCCCAGTGGTCTGTAGCACAGACCCTGGTACTGCCAGACTGCCCTTCCTGGGGTTTCTCTGCAGCTGCTGCTGCTGCTAACCCCTCAGACAGGCATCTGCCCTCCTGGGGTCCAGCCAGGCCTGGCCCAGGAAGGCAGAACAAAGAACTTCCTCTGAGAGAGGGTGTGACACCCTCTCCCTTTGGAAAATGGTGTGAAGGCAGGGGAGGAGTAGCCTCCCCCAGCCTCTGGAAATGCTTTGTTGGGCACAGAGGTGCCCAATTCTGCATAAGCCAGTCTACACCGGTTCAGGGACCCCTTAGCCCCTGCTCTGGCGCGAAACTGGACAAAGGAAAGGGGAGTGACCACTCCCCTGACCTGTACCTCCCCTGGGAGGTGTCCAGAGCTCCTCCAGTGTGCTCCAGACCTCTGCCATCTTGGAAACAGAGGTGCTGCTGGCACACTGGACTGCTCTGAGTGGCCAGTGCCACCAGGTGACGTCAGAGACTCCTTGTGATAGGCTCCTTCAGGTGTTAGTAGCCTTTCCTCTCTCCTAGGTAGCCAAACCCTCTTTTCTGGCTATTTAGGGTCTCTGTCTCTGGGGAAACTTTAGATAACGAATGCATGAGCTCAGCCGAGTTCCTCTGCATCTCCCTCTTCACCTTCTGATAAGGAATCGACCGCTGACCGCGCTGGAAGCCTGCAAACCTGCAACATAGTAGCAAAGACGACTACTGCAACTCTGTAACGCTGATCCTGCCGCCTTCTCGACTGTTTTCCTGCTTGTGCATGCTGTGGGGGTAGTCTGCCTCCTCTCTGCACCAGAAGCTCCGAAGAAATCTCCCGTGGGTCGACGGAATCTTTCCCCTGCAACCGCAGGCACCAAAAAGCTGCATCTCCGGTCCCTTGGGTCTCCTCTCAGCACGACGAGCGAGGTCCCTCGAATCCAGCGACACCGTCCAAGTGACCCCCACAGTCCAGTGACTCTTCAGCCCAAGTTTGGTGGAGGTAAGTCCTTGCCTCACCTCGCTGGGCTGCATTGCTGGGAACCGCGACTTTGCAAGCTACTCCGGCCCCTGTGCACTTCCGGCGGAAATCCTTCGTGCACAGCCAAGCCTGGGTCCACGGCACTCTAACCTGCATTGCACGACTTTCTAAGTTGGTCTCCGGCGACGTGGGACTCCTTTGTGCAACTTCGGCGAGCACCGTTTCACGCATCCTCGTAGTGCCTGTTTCTGGCACTTCTCCGGGTGCTACCTGCTTCAGTGAGGGCTCTTTGTCTTGCTCGACGTCCCCTCTCTTTGCAGGTCCAATTTGCGACCTTCTGGTCCCTCCTGGGCCCCAGCAGCGTCCAAAAACGCCAAACGCACGATTTGCGTGTAGCAAGGCTTGTTGGCGTCCATCCGGCGGGAAAACACTTCTGCACGACTCTCCAAGGCGTGGGGGATCCATCCTCCAAAGGGGAAGTCTCTAGCCCTTGTCGTTCCTGCAGTATTCACAGTTCTTCAGCCTAGTAAGAGCTTCTTTGCACCAACCGCTGGCATTTCTTGGGCATCTGCCCATCTCCGAGCTGCTTGTGACTTTTGGACTTGGTCCCCTTGTTCCACAGGTACCTTCAGACAGGAATCCATCGTTGTTGCATTGCTGATTTGTGTTTTCCTTGCATTCTCCCTCCAACACGACTATTTTGTCCTTAGGGGAACTTTGGTGCACTTTGCACTCACTTTTCAGGGTCTTGGGGGGGGTTATTTTGCTAACTCTCACTATTTTCTAATAGTCCCAGCGACCCTCTACAAGGTCACATAGGTTTGGGGTCCATTCGTGGTTCGCATTCCACTTCTGGAGTATATGGTTTGTGTTGCCCCTATCCCTATGTTTCCCCATTGCATCCTATTGTAACTATACATTGTTTGCACTGTTTTCTAAGACTATACTGCATATTTTTGCTATTGTGTATATATATCTTGTGTATATTTCCTATCCTCTCACTGAGGGTACACTCTAAGATACTTTGGCATATTGTCATAAAAATAAAGTACCTTTATTTTTAGTATAACTGTGTATTGTGTTTTCTTATGATATTGTGCATATGACACTAAGTGGTACTGTAGTAGCTTCACACGTCTCCTAGTTCAGCCTTAGCTGCTTTGCTAAGCTACCATTATCTATCAGCCTAAGCTGCTAGACACCCTATACACTAATAAGGGATAACTGGGCCTGGTGCAAGGTGCAAGTACCCCTTGGTACTCACCACAAGCCAGTCCAGCCTCCTACACTCCCTGTTTAGAGAAGCAAACTAATTTGTCCAAATAGAAATCCACAGCAAGAAAGGAGCAATCTTTATGGCATCTTCTATAAAATCCAAATCCAATTCAGCGTGCAAACAGAAACCAAAGGTGTTTTGGCTAACTCCTAGCAGCCTTCTACAAAAATGATTTTCCTCTGTCGCGGGGGCCCTATTTTCCATATAACCCCTAAGTGGTGCCCCATACAACAAAAGTGGGCAGCATTTGCGCCTCTATACTTCAGGCAGGGGCTTAATAGGTTTATTTTCCACCCTTGCAGCAAACTCAAATGTGGCACCTACTGTGGCATTAAAATGCATCCCTCTCCCAGAGATACAGGATTTCCAGGTGCCCTTATCATCAAAATGTACCCCTAAATAGAGGAATTCCTGTACCTTACTAATTACTTGATCATTTATCTTCATCCCTCCCACCCTACTCAGCGGTTTGCCATACACCATAAAATGTGACTTGCTACTGTTTATCTCTAAAATCTAGGGCAGACATGAGTTTCATACGCTTTGACCACCTCACAGAGTCCATTCATAGTGCGGGCCATAAGAACTGCATCTTCAGCATAGATCAATACCGGGACACACTTGCTATTGATTTTAGGAGCATCCTTACATCTTTCAACTAAAAAATCATACAGCCCATTTGTGCATAGAAGGAAAAGGGTAGGAGCCAAAACACACCCCTGGCGTACACCCCTATTGAGCTCAAACAAGTCTGTGCATTCCCCATTAGGCCCAACCCTCACATTTGCATTTATTCCTAGGTGGAGATAACGAAGCAACTCCACAGTTTGGGAGTCCATGCCCAACCGGGTTAGCCTTTCCCACAGCTTACTCCGATTAACCTTATCAAAGGCGCAATTAAGATCCATAAAGGCAAGATACAAGGTACTCCTCTTTGCTTGTGTGTATTTGCCAATCAGCATAAGCAGATTTAAACATTGCTCTTGGGTCCCAAGCCCATCCCTAAAACCATATTGCACCCTGCCCAGGATTGCATTTTCAGACATCCAATCCTCAATATGCCTTAGTATAATCCGACCCAAATTTTTTGCTGAGGAATCAAGAAGTGAAATTGGACGATACGACTTTGGGTCATTTCGATTGCCCTTTTTATAGATAGGTATAACACATGCCAAGCTCCAAGTAGTGGGAATTCCTGCACTAACTGCTGCATTAAGAACACTGAGTGGAATAGGTGCCCACAACTGAGGACAGTGTTTGTATAAAAACTTTGGGATAATGTCAGGGCTCAGGGCTTTATGGCTAGCACTGCCTTGCAGCGCCTCTCTCACCTCTTCAAGTGTAAACCTAATAGCTACATTTGGGGGGTTACCATACTGTTTGCCCATTTTCTCCCCTAGAGGGCCCCCAGGAAAATCCTACAAAAATGGCTCTCCCAACCTCAGGGGTAATATTAGAGCCCAGACCCTCAGATGTTTCTTTCTCGATGGAACCCCTATTTACAACCTTCCAGAACAGACCTGGGTTCTTGTTATGTGATGCACGTTCCAATTCCTCCCAGGCCTGCTCCTTGAGCTGTTGCTTCCTAGCCCTCAGAACGATTTTGTGATGAGCCTTCGTTACATGGGCCTTATCTCTTGCATGTTCATTTAGTGCCTTCTTCAGAGACGATTTGCCTCATAACAGGGCTTGCTGAACCATCCACCCTGGTAATTAGAAGAAGGCTGAGCAGCTACAATCATGCATTCTTTTATAGCTTCATTTACTCTGAGTATGGCATCCATGACTTCCCCTGATTTGGGGGATTCAGCCAAGAGAGTTCCTAATATCAGATTTAGATGTATACCCACCACCCTCTCTCCTACTTGCTGGATACTTACCTGTCTCCAACCAAGTCTCCTACCCTGATCTTTAATTCTCACCAAGACTGGCCCTCCCCACACTGGTTTGCGTAAGATATCAGGGAAATTAAGGAAATTCATGAGGGAATTATGATCACTAAAATACTGCTCTATCACCTCACCACGCATAACCAAATGTTTTTTAGAGATGGGGACACAAAGATGTAATCAATTGTCGTTTCAGCCCCTCTGCCTACTAAAGTTGGGGCCTGATGTGAACCTACCACTTCCAGGTCACATGTGTTCAGAAGACCCAAACTCCGTAGGCCATTAATCAGATCCCTACCCCTCAGGTCCTGTAATCCCTCAGCTATATATATCTCATGATCCTGCTCAAAAGGATTTGCCACAGTACTGTGCCGCCCTATTTTAGCATTAAAATCCCCTGACACGACAGCACAGAACTCCAAACCGAACCCCTCCAATCTACACTTCAGTATCTGCAAGAATGAAAAGAGGACCCCAATTTGGCAACCAGAGTCCCAAACACCATTATAGAAGTTTACCAACAGGGCATTAAATGTAATTGGAAAGACTACCCAGACAATTAGAATACCCTGATGTTTACAGGCAATTTGATATGCTCTTGCTATTTTAGAAAATCAGATTAGGGTAACTAAGCCCCCTTTAGGGCGACCTCCTTGAATCTGCTTGGCCGGAACTGCAAACCTTTGATATCCATCCCAGACTGCCAGCCCATCCTACCAAGTTTCTTGAGTAAAATAAAATCATAATGTACTAGAAACTTTATCCATTTACAGTCTAATAGCTTGGTGTCATACCCTGCTACATTCCATGAAATAAGACAGCACTTCGCGGTCATTCCACCCTGACCTTCCTTGCTCATGGTAACATTTGGGGGTTCTTCCACACCCGCTGAAGGTCTCCGTGCATAGCGTCAATTCACCACCTCCAGATCTGGGAAAATAATAGGGCCATTATCCAGACCAGTTGGCTGTAAATCACCCTAAACTATATTAGGATTCCTAGTTGGAAAATCAACAATCTGTCGAGTATGATTATAAGAGAAACCCAGAGGGACCATACCAATCTTTCCCTTCATCTGGGATGCCAATCGTTGTGTCTGGAGGAGCCGTTGGGCCATGCCTGGATATTTACAGTTTACAATAATGCAATCCCCATTTGCATCCTTTACCCGAGGCCAACCCAATCACTTCTTCTAACAAACAAAATATCCCTAAAATCCTAGCAAACAAAATCACAGTTTTTGCTCAGCCAATGACAAGTCTTATTTTTTAATTGGTCCATGGAGCCCCTTGTTCCTGGCACTAAGGAGGGAACGTCTGTAAGCACCACCACATAAGGGGCGCAGGCCGGAGGGAGCTCTAAAGAGACGAGTGGAGAGCCTTACCCCAGATGCAAATTTTGGACCTCACTTCTTTCTTGAGACACCACCACATTCTCCAAGTGCCTTCTATCAATTGGCCTTCCATTTCTCAATTTACATTTTACCCTTACACCTGTAGAAAAATTGACCGAAGCAGCCTCCACACAGTTTCCAGGAACCCTCCGATTAGGGATGCTTGAGGGTTGCTGCATCTGTCTTTCCAAGACTCTAGGGTTTCCCTCCTGTGGAAACACCTCCTCAGGCAGTTGACTTTGACGCCTAGAATCCAAAAGGCCACCCTTGGCTGGGATTGAACTGGGCCTCTCCTTGCCACTCAACAAGGAGTGGCAAGTTTCAAGCACCTGCAATTTCTCCATGACCAGGGCCATACTAGACTCAATCATTTCCTTGAACTTCACCAGTAGATTCTCTACACCAAAACCTGGGCACTGACAAAGCTTGTGCCATCCGCAATATGCAAAGGCTTCTGGTTAGCAGACAAGGGCGTTTTTGATTTTTTCCCAAGTTTCTTCAGAGTCTTTTTCTTTTTCAAGGGAGGGCTACTACTGCCAGGAGGGGAAACCATCAGAAGCCTCTTACTCTTCCTTGTTATTCCATCCAGGCCCTTTACCCCTGTTTCTACTGGCATTGGAGTTTTGGGAAGATCCCACTGCCCTAACCGTAGAAGCCCATCCCCATCTTCAGAAAACCCCAGAACCTCATTTTCTATAGAAATTTGCTGCCAATCGCCCATCTCCAGCGAGGGTCTCCTCTCTGCCAAATCAATCTCCTTTGTGACTACCCCAACTGCTTGAGCAAGAAAGGTATCCAATGTTGAATTTGTTTTTCCCTTCCCTCCTCCACACTGATCCCCATTTAGCAGGGCCCTTCTCATTCCCATCCTCACAGTTTGCCGCGGGAGCCTCTCAGGTGTACCACAGGTCAACTACAGCCACTATTTTGAATGGTTATTTCTCATAGGAGGAAAAAAAACTTCTCTCCACCGTTGAGGTCAATTTAATGGAAATTGTATGGTGGTCAATTAAATTTAGTCACTCTCCCACTGTACCAGATCTAAGAGGGGTTGTTTAGCCCGGCCTCTTCCGGTCAATGACGGGCAAAGGATGGGCCTGCCCTGGGCCCGGGCATTGCCCGGCCGCAGCTCGCGCATGTCCCGCGCAGCAGTCAACTCTTCGGCACTTTGAAGAGCTTGCTGTGCCTGGCTCCGCCCCTTCCTCTATGGGCCTCCTGGGACACTGAGCCCCTCTGCTCACCAGCGCGCGTCCCGCGCAGTGGTCAACTCGTCGGCGCTTTGAAGCGCTTGCAGTGCCTGACTCTGCCCCTTCCTCTCTGGGCCTCCTGGGACACTGAGTCTCTCTGCTCACCAGTGCGCGTATTCAATAGCTTCCTCCCTAATTTAGGCCTTACATGCTCCCCATACCATAAATGTAGAGCCGGATCCACAGTTCCTATCAAAGAAATCCTCAAGAGCAGGGAGCATGATTGTCAGCAGCTAGGATCTGCTAATAATGACTTATTAGGTACCCAGCATGTCCTATCTTGCTCTCTTTGCGTTATCATTATACGGAGTACAGGGACCAAATGGTCGGAAAAAGAATTGTATCAGTATTGCCGACTTTTCCTCAACATTAGTGAAGATATTAGAAAAAAGTCGATCCAGGATGCCAAATTAAATTGCTTGGAGAAGCAAGTGAATTCTCATACTAATGGATGTTCCTGATGCCATGGATCTACAAGTGCAAAATCCCTTATAATTTTGGCTAGAAAGTTAGCTGCCCTGAGTTTATTCTGAGTCTTGGGAGGAGTCACTTTTGACATCCTGTATAACATTAATATCCCCTAGCACAATAAAGCCCTGCAGCATGGACAGAAGATTATAAACTTCGCCAAGAGAAGTTGTCATCTTTGATTGGTCCATAGAAACTGACTAAATTAAGAAGTTGGTTTTCGATCCCTAAACTGACTACGGTCCATCTTGCTTTAATGTCCCGAACCAACCGTTGTACCTGTCCTCCCACCCTGTACGAAAACAAACCTGGCACACACGTACTGCTGCATCAGCCGAAGCAAAGTACACGTGAGCCACGAAATTGGGTAGCTTTGGCTCTTTGGCATAGGCTTTGAGATGTGTTTCTTGAAGCAGGATAATTTGCACACCCGAACCCTGAACTCACTGAAGTGATGATCTCAGCTCAATTTTATTATTTGCCCCTTTAATATTGCAAGAAGCAATCTTTATTTGTTGAGTACTCATCCTGGTAATAACTTCCATTCGTGCAGGAGCACCCTGCCAAAGTTGATTCTAGCTCTTTTCCACAGCTTTCCCTTTATGCCCGATTTATTTTATTTTTTCCTCCCTGACCCTCATGTGACCCTCTAATCATCCCCTTTAGTGTCCCCGGAGCCCCACCCGTCATAGGTCTCTCCCCATAGTCTCTGCCCCGCTTCTAGAACCCTTGCCCGCTCTCCAGCCCCCCCACACCCCATCCCCCTGAGTAAGTGCCTTGGCATGGCACTTAAGGACCTGAGCTTGGAGACAAGCGTTAGAACAAAGTTACGTAACCAGTCTTAGGCCAGAAAAAAAAAAGGAAGGAAGAAAGGTTAGCCAGAAATCCCTTGACATAGCGCTTGGGAACCTGTGTTTAAAGAGCAGCATTAAAGCAAGGCTACATAGCCAATCTGACGTTTGAAGGGGGGAAAAAAAGGAAATCTTATTGTACATTCCACCCAAGTTCTCTTCGACAATTAGAACGTTTCATGTTCGTGTTCGCTGTGAGAAGGTAGCCTCTTTCTAGCCTTGTTACCCCCACTTTTGGCCTGTTTGTGAGTGTATGTCAGGGTGTTTGTCACTGTTTTCACTGTCTCACTGGGATCCTGATAGCCAGGCCTCAGTGCTCATAGTGAAAACACTATGTTTTCAGTATGTTTGTTATGTGTCACTGGGATCCTGCTGGTCAGGACCCCAGTGCTCATAGGTTTGTGGCCTATATGTATGTGTCACTGGGACCCTGTCACACAGGGCCCCAGTGCTCATAGGTGTGCATGTATATGTTCCCTGTGTGGTGCCTAACTGTCTCACTGAGGCTCTGCTAACCAGAACCTCAGTGGTTATGCTCTCTCATTTCTTTCCAAATTGTCACTGACAGGCTAGTGACCATTTTTACCAATTTACATTGGCTTACTGGAACACCCTTATAATTCCCTAGTATATGGTACTGAGGTACCCAGGGTATTGGGGTTCCAGGAGATCCCTATGGGCTGCAGCATTTCTTTTGCCACCCATAGGGAGCTCTGACAATTCTTACACAGGCCTGCCACTGCAGCCTGAGTGAAATAACGTCCACGTTATTTCACAGCCATTTTACACTGCACTTAAGTAACTTATAAGTCACCTATATGTCTAACCTTTACCTGGTAAAGGTTAGGTGCAAAGTTACTTAGTGTGAGGGCACCCTGGCACTGGCCAAGGTGCCCCCACATTGTTCAGAGCCAATTCCCTGAACTTTGTGAGTGCGGGGACACCATTACACGCGTGCACTACATATAGGTCACTACCTATATGTAGCTTCACAATGGTAACTCCGAATATGGCCATGTAACATGTCTATGATCATGGAATTGCCCCCTCTATACCATCCTGGCATAGTTGGCACAATCCCATGATCCCAGTGGTCTGTAGCACAGACCCTGGTACTGCCAAACTGCCCTTCCTGGGGTTTCTCTGCAGCTGCTGCTGCTGCCAACCCCTCAGACAGGCAGCTGCCCTCCTGGGGTCCAGCCAGGCCTGGCCCAGGATGGCAGAACAAAGAACTTCCTCTGAGAGAGGGTGTGACACCCTCTCCCTTTGGAAAATGGTGTGAAGGCAGGGGAGGAGTAGCCTCCCCCAGCCTCTGGAAATGCTTTGTTGGGCACAGATGTGCCCAATTCTGCATAAGCCAGTCTACACCGGTTCAGGGACCCCTTAGCCCCTGCTCTGGCACGAAACTGGACAAAGGAAAGGGGAGTGACCACTCCCCTGACCTGCACCTCCCCTGGGAGGTGTCCAGAGCTCCTCCAGTGTGCTCCAGACCTCTGCCATCTTGGAAACAGAGGTGCTGCTGGCACACTGGACTGCTCTGAGTGGCCAGTGCCACCAGGTGACGTCAGAGACTCCTTGTGATAGGCTCCTTCAGGTGTTAGTAGCCTTTCCTCTCTCCTAGGTAGCCAAACCCTCTTTTCTGGCTATTTAGGGTCTCTGTCTCTGGGGAAACGTCAGATAACGAATGCATGAGCTCAGCCGAGTTCCTCTGCATCTCCCTCTTCACCTTCTGATAAGGAATCGACCGCTGACCGCGCTGGAAGCCTGCAAACCTGCAACATAGTAGCAAAGACGACTACTGCAACTCTGTAACGCTGATCCTGCCGCCTTCTCGACTGTTTTCCTGCTTGTGCATGCTGTGGGGGTAGTCTGCCTCCTCTCTGCACCAGAAGCTCCGAAGAAATCTCCCGTGGGTCGACGGAATCTTCCCCCTGCAACCGCAGGCACCAAAAAGCTGCATTACCGGTCCCTTGGGTCTCCTCTCAGCACGACGAGCGAGGTCCCTCGAATCCAGCGACACCGTCCAAGTGACCCCCACAGTCCAGTGACTCTTCAGCCCAAGTTTGGTGGAGGTAAGTCCTTGCCTCACCTCGCTGGGCTGCATTGCTGGGAACCGCGACTTTGCAAGCTACTCCGGCCCCTGTGCACTTCCGGCGGAAATCCTTCGTGCACAGCCAAGCCTGGGTCCACGGCACTCTAACCTGCATTGCACGACTTTCTAAGTTGGTCTCCGGCGACGTGGGACTCCTTTGTGCAACTTCGGCGAGCACCATTTCACGCATCCTCGTAGTGCCTGTTTCTGGCACTTCTCCGGGTGCTACCTGCTTCAGTGAGGGCTCTTTTTCTTGCTCGACGTCCCCTCTCTCTGCAGGTCCAATTTGCGACCTCCTGGTCCCTCCTGGGCCCCAGCAGCGTCCAAAAACGCCAAACGCACGATTTGCGTGTAGCAAGGCTTGTTGGCGTCCATCCGGCGGGAAAACACTTCTGCACGACTCTCCAAGGCGTGGGGGATCCATCCTCCAAAGGGGAAGTCTCTAGCCCTTGTCGTTCCTGCAGTATTCACAGTTCTTCAGCCTAGTAAGAGCTTCTTTGCACCAACCGCTGGCATTTCTTGGGCATCTGCCCATCTCCGAGCTGCTTGTGACTTTTGGACTTGGTCCCCTTGTTCCACAGGTACCCTCAGTCAGGAATCCATCGTTGTTGCATTGCTGATTTGTGTTTTCCTTGCATTTTCCCTCTAACACGACTATTTTGTCCTTAGGGGAACTTTAGTGCACTTTGCACTCACTTTTCAGGGTCTTGGGGAGGGTTATTTTGCTAACTCTCACTATTTTCTAATAGTCCCAGCGACCCTCTACAAGGTCACATAGGTTTGGGGTCCATTCGTGGTTCGCATTCCACTTTTGGAGTATATGGTTTGTGTTGCCCCTATCCCTATGTTTCCCCATTGCATCCTATTGTAACTATACATTGTTTGCACTGTTTTCTAAGACTATACTGCATATTTTTGCTATTGTGTATATATATCTTGTGTATATTTCCTATCCTCTCACTGAGGGTACACTCTGAGATACTTTGGCATATTGTCATAAAAATAAAGTACCTTTATTTTTAGTATAACTGTGTATTGTGTTTTCTTATGATATTGTGCATATAACACTAAGTGGTACTGTAGTAGCTTCACACGTCTCCTAGTTCAGCCTGAGCTGCTTTGCTAAGCTACCATTATCTATCAGCCTAAGCTGCTAGACACCCTATACACTAATAAGGGATAACTGGGCCTGGTGCAAGGTGCAAGTACCCCTTGGTACTCACTACAAGCCAGTCCAGCCTCCTACATTGGTTGTGCAGCGGTGGGATAAGTGCTTTGAGACTACTTACCACTCTTGTCATTGTACTTTTCATAAGAGAAAAATATACAAAACAAGGTCAGTGTATATACACATAGCCAAAAGGTTTTGCATTTCCTCTTTTCACTCTTTTCTAAGTGCTGAAAAGTACTTCTAAACTTTCAAAAAGTTCTTAAAAGTTGAAAAAGTTTTTTCTGTCTTTCCAAAAAGTTCTGAAAACTTTTTTCTCTTTGTCTATCACTTTAACTCTCTCTAAAAATGTCTGGCACAGGCCAAAAAGTTGAACTGTCCAAACTTGCATATGATCACCTTAGCTGGAAAGGAGCAAGGAGTCTCTGCATAGAGAGAGGTTTGAGTGTAGGGAAGAATCCTTCCTTAGAACTGTTAATTAATATGCTTAGAGTACAGGATAAGGCCATAAGTGCCCAATCTGTAGAAAAAGTAGCTAATGGTTCTCAATCTGATCCAGGGACTCCCCCAGGAAAAGGTTCAGGAAATAAACTTCTCAGCCTGCCCATTACTAGACAGTCTAGCATAGTTGGTACAGAGGTTGAATCACATCATACTGATGATGTGCTCTCACATTATGCTGGTAGCCAAGCTGTTAGGGTGCCCCTTGTAAGGGACAGGTCTCCTTCTGTTCATTCCCATCATACCTCTGTATCTAGAAATGTCCCTACCACCCACCCTGATGACAGATTGTTAGAAAGGGAGCTCAATAGATTGAGAGTGGAGCAAACCAGACTGAAGCTCAAGAAGCAACAGCTGGATTTGGATAGACAGTCTTTAGAAATAGAGAGGGAAAGACAGAAGATGGGTTTAGATACCCATGGTGGCAGCAGCAGTATTCCCCATAGTCATCCTGCAAAAGAGCATGATTCCAGGAATCTGCACAAGATAGTTCCCCCTTACAAGGAGGGGGATGACATTAACAAGTGGTTTGCTGCACTTGAGAGGGCCTGTGCTGTACAGGATGTCCCTCAAAAGCAGTGGGCTGCTATCCTATGGCTATCATTTACTGGAAAAGGTAGGGATAGGCTCCTTACTGTAAAAGAAAATGATGCTAACAATTTCCAAGTTCTTAAGAATGCACTCCTGGATGGTTATGGCTTAACCACTGAACAGTACAGGATAAAGTTCAGAGATACCAAAAAGGAGTCTTCACAAGACTGGGTTGATTTCATTGACCAGGCAGTGAAGGCCTTGGAGGGGTGGTTACATGGCAGTAAAGTTACTGATTATGACAGCCTGTATAACTTGATCCTGAGAGAGCATATTCTTAATAATTGTGTGTCTGATTTGTTGCACCAGTACTTGGTGGACTCTGATCTGACCTCTCCCCAAGAATTGGGAAAGAAGGCAGACAAATGGGTCAGAACAAGAGTGAACAGAAAAGTTCATACAGGGGGTGACAAGGATGGCAATAAGAAGAAAGATGGTGAAAAATCTCAAGATAAGCGTGGGGATAAGGGTAAAACCAAAGATCCCACTTCAAATCTTAAACACTCTTCAGAGGGTGGGGATAAAACAAATTCTTCCTCTTCTTCCCAACCTGCACACATTAAAAAGCCTTGGTGCTTTGTGTGTAAAAATAGAGGCCATAGGCCAGGGGATAAGTCCTGTCCAGGTAAACCCCCTGAGCCTACCACCACTAATACATCAAGCTCTAGTGCCCCTAGCAGTAGTGGTACTAGTGGTGGGACTGCTGGCAACAGTCAAGCAAAGGGTGTAGTTGGGTTCACTTATGGGTCCATAGTAGAAACTGATGTAATCAGTCCCAAGACAGTTTCTGTCACCTAGTGGCACTGGCCTTGCCACACTGGCTGCTTGTCCCCTTACAATGGATAAGTACAGGCAGACAGTTTCAATAAATGGTGTTGAGGCCTTGGCCTACAGGGACACAGGTGCTAGTTTCACTTTGGTGACTGAAAACCTAGTGCCTCCTGAACAACACATCATTGGACAACAGTATAAGATTATTGATGTCCATAACTCCACTAAGTTTCTTCCCTTAGCTATAATTCAGTTTAGTTGGGGTGGAGTTACTGGCCCTAAGCAGGTGGTGGTATCACCTAGCTTACCTGTAGACTGTCTCTTAGGTAATGACCTAGAGGCCTCAGGTTGGGCTGATGTAGAGTTTTATGCCCACGTAGCCATGCTGGGCATCCCTGAGGAATTGTTCCCTCTCATTTCTACTGAAATGAAAAAGCAAAGGAGAGAAGGCCTGAAAACTCAAGATCCCTCTCCATCAACAGGTAAAAAGGGTATCACAGTATCCCCTAACCACCCTACCATTCAGGATACTATTCCTGTGGTGGGAGAAACCTCTCCTGGGGTGGCACCTGTTCCAAGGGAATCATCAGCTGGCAAAGCTGGACTCCCTGAGGTAGAAGTACCTCTCTGTGGGATAACTAACATTGGTGAGAAAAAGAGCACCATTTTAGTTAACATGGAGCATCCCTCCAACCCTCCCAGAGAAACTTTAGTGCAGAAACTCTGCACTGCCTCACAACACTTAGGACAGCATCCCTGCCCTAGTGTGGAGCTGATAGGACAGCATCCCTGCCCTGCTCCAACTCAAGAGAAACAGCATCCCTGTTCTCTCTTCCAGCCAGATGGACAAAGTTTTTGCCCAGCTATGGCTTTTCTGAGACAGCATCCCTGTCTGGCATTTCCATCACTACAAATAGGTTCAGTGGACAATTCCCACTGCTCTAAATTAAAACTTACTGATAGAAACTCTGAAAATACATCTTCACATTGTTGCTTAGCTAAAAAACTTCAAACAGGGTGGTTTACATCCCCACAGGGAAGTAACCATATAGTGGATGATAAAGGGAGTAACCAGTCTATTGCAGAGCTACTCTCTACTTATCACCACTTAGACAATAAAGTCTCAACTGGCCAAGGTTAGCCTTATTGTCCTTCGTTGGGGGGGGGGTTGTGTGAGAAGGTAGCCTCTTTCTAGCCTTGTTACCCCCACTTTTGGCCTGTTTGTGAGTGTATGTCAGGGTGTTTGTCACTGTTTTCACTGTCTCACTGGGATCCTGATAGCCAGGCCTCAGTGCTCATAGTGAAAACACTATGTTTTCAGTATGTTTGTTATGTGTCACTGGGATCCTGCTGGTCAGGACCCCAGTGCTCATAGGTTTGTGGCCTATATGTATGTGTCACTGGGACCCTGTCACACAGGGCCCCAGTGCTCATAGGTGTGCATGTATATGTTCCCTGTGTGGTGCCTAACTGTCTCACTGAGGCTTTGCTAACCAGAACCTCAGTGGTTATGCTCTCTCATTTCTTTCCAAATTGTCACTGACAGGCTAGTGACAATTTTTACCAATTTACATTGGCTTACTGGAACACCCTTATAATTCCCTAGTATATGGTACTGAGGTACCCAGGGTATTGGGGTTCCAGGAGATCCCTATGGGCTGCAGCATTTCTTTTGCCACCCATAGGGAGCTCTGACAATTCTTACACAGGCCTGCCACTGCAGCCTGAGTGAAATAACGTCCACGTTATTTCACAGCCATTTTACACTGCACTTAAGTAACTTATAAGTCACCTATATGTCTAACCTTTACCTGGTAAAGGTTAGGTGCAAAGTTACTTAGTGTGAGGGCACCCTGGCACTAGCCAAGGTGCCCCCACATTGTTCAGAGCCAATTCCCTGAACTTTGTGAGTGCGGGGACACCATTACACGCGTGCACTACATATAGGTCACTACCTATATGTAGCTTCACAATGGTAACTCCGAATATGGCCATGTAACATGTCTATGATCATGGAATTGCCCCCTCTATACCATCCTGGCATAGTTGGCACAATCCCATGATCCCAGTGGTCTGTAGCACAGACCCTGGTACTGCCAAACTGCCCTTCCTGGGGTTTCTCTGCAGCTGCTGCTGCTGCCAACCCCTCAGACAGGCAGCTGCCCTCCTGGGGTCCAGCCAGGCCTGGCCCAGGATGGCAGAACAAAGAACTTCCTCTGAGAGAGGGTGTGACACCCTCTCCCTTTGGAAAATGGTGTGAAGGCAGGGGAGGAGTAGCCTCCCCCAGGCTCTGGAAATGCTTTGTTGGGCACAGATGTGCCCAATTCTGCATAAGCCAGTCTACACCGGTTCAGGGACCCCTTAGCCCCTGCTCTGGCGCGAAACTGGACAAAGGAAAGGGGAGTGACCACTCCCCTGACCTGCACCTCCCCTGGGAGGTGTCCAGAGCTCCTCCAGTGTGCTCCAGACCTCTGCCATCTTGGAAACAGAGGTGCTGCTGGCACACTGGACTGCTCTGAGTGGCCAGTGCCACCAGGTGACGTCAGAGACTCCTTGTGATAGGCTCCTTCAGGTGTTAGTAGCCTTTCCTCTCTCCTAGGTAGCCAAACCCTCTTTTCTGGCTATTTAGGGTCTCTGTCTCTGGGGAAACGTCAGATAACGAATGCATGAGCTCAGCCGAGTTCCTCTGCATCTCCCTCTTCACCTTCTGATAAGGAATCGACCGCTGACCGCGCTGGAAGCCTGCAAACCTGCAACATAGTAGCAAAGACGACTACTGCAACTCTGTAACGCTGATCCTGCCGCCTTCTCGACTGTTTTCCTGCTTGTGCATGCTGTGGGGGTAGTCTGCCTCCTCTCTGCACCAGAAGCTCCGAAGAAATCTCCCGTGGGTCGACGGAATCTTCCCCCTGCAACCGCAGGCACCAAAAAGCTGCATTACCGGTCCCTTGGGTCTCCTCTCAGCACGACGAGCGAGGTCCCTCGAATCCAGCGACACCGTCCAAGTGACCCCCACAGTCCAGTGACTCTTCAGCCCAAGTTTGGTGGAGGTAAGTCCTTGCCTCACCTCGCTGGGCTGCATTGCTGGGAACCGCGACTTTGCAAGCTACTCCGGCCCCTGTGCACTTCCGGCGGAAATCCTTCGTGCACAGCCAAGCCTGGGTCCACGGCACTCTAACCTGCATTGCACGACTTTCTAAGTTGGTCTCCGGCGACGTGGGACTCCTTTGTGCAACTTCGGCGAGCACCGTTTCACGCATCCTCGTAGTGCCTGTTTCTGGCACTTCTCCGGGTGCTACCTGCTTCAGTGAGGGCTCTTTTTCTTGCTCGACGTCCCCTCTCTCTGCAGGTCCAATTTGCGACCTCCTGGGCCCCAGCAGCGTCCAAAAACGCCAAACGCACGATTTGCGTGTAGCAAGGCTTGTTGGCGTCCATCCGGCGGGAAAACACTTCTGCACGACTCTCCAAGGCGTGGGGGATCCATCCTCCAAAGGGGAAGTCTCTAGCCCTTGTCGTTCCTGCAGTATTCACAGTTCTTCAGCCTAGTAAGAGCTTCTTTGCACCAACCGCTGGCATTTCTTGGGCATCTGCCCATCTCCGAGCTGCTTGTGACTTTTGGACTTGGTCCCCTTGTTCCACAGGTACCCTCAGTCAGGAATCCATCGTTGTTGCATTGCTGATTTGTGTTTTCCTTGCATTTTCCCTCTAACACGACTATTTTGTCCTTAGGGGAACTTTAGTGCACTTTGCACTCACTTTTCAGGGTCTTGGGGAGGGTTATTTTGCTAACTCTCACTATTTTCTAATAGTCCCAGCGACCCTCTACAAGGTCACATAGGTTTGGGGTCCATTCGTGTTTCGCATTCCACTTTTGGAGTATATGGTTTGTGTTGCCCCTATCCCTATGTTTCCCCATTGCATCCTATTGTAACTATACATTGTTTGCACTGTTTTCTAAGACTATACTGCATATTTTTGCTATTGTGTATATATATCTTGTGTATATTTCCTATCCTCTCACTGAGGGTACACTCTAAGATACTTTGGCATATTGTCATAAAAATAAAGTACCTTTATTTTTAGTATAACTGTGTATTGTGTTTTCTTATGATATTGTGCATATGACACTAAGTGGTACTGTAGTAGCTTCACACGTCTCCTAGTTCAGCCTGAGCTGCTTTGCTAAGCTACCATTATCTATCAGCCTAAGCTGCTAGACACCCTATACACTAATAAGGGATAACTGGGCCTGGTGCAAGGTGCAAGTACCCCTTGGTACTCACTACAAGCCAGTCCAGCCTCCTACATTCGCCACCCTCCATCATCCTTCATACTCAGAAGGAACCCCTTAGCCTGATCCACCGAATTAAATTTATGGGCTTGTCCCTTAAACAAATCTTTAGTTTTGATTGCTGGACTATGCCAGCAGGGGGCCCCCTAGCTTTTGAAGCTGTCGCTCAGACAAATGAAGTCTTTGCGGTGTCATGCTGCCACAACTGACATGTCAGACAATATGCAAAACGTAAAATTGTCTTCAGTACTATACATTTTGGTTTTGATAGCATGAGTTAAGATCTGTTCTTTAATCCTGTAGTCCCCGAAATTGACCAAGGTAGTTAATGGATATCTTGCGTTTGAAGCCCTGATGGGCGGAACACGATGCACTTGTATGATGGTCAGATTTCGGATGGCTAAAGCTTGGTCAGGGAGGACATATGTATTAACCAGGTCAATAACCAGTTTAGTTACCATCCCTCCTTCCAATCAGGTTTTAGAGCTGACTTCAGTACAGAACTGCTATCTTAAAGGTACTGGATGATGTACATCATAGCCTATACAAGGGACACCCCTGCCTGATTGTATCGAATGACGCAGATAAGTCGATTTGAACAATCTACCATTACAGACTAATACTAATTTTAGAACATTGAATGGGTCTCAAAGGAACACTCCTGAACTGGTCTTCCTTTTTCCTGCTGTTATTAATAATTAGCAAGCATTACTGCGATCCTGTAAAAATTATCATAGGGCCCTGCAACAATTAATCCTACTTGAGGTCTCTGAGTTTGGTTTTAAAGAACAAAGGGGTCAATTTTCGGTTGATAGTCATCTACCTTTCTTGCTACCTTTTTTGCTTCCAAAACTGGATGAAAGAAAACTTTCTGGTTCTGAATGCAGAGTAAATGGACCTCCATGTAGTATCAGCATCTGCAGTTAAAATATATGTTTCACTTCTCAACCTGGAATGCTGTTCACCGTCACCTACACCATCAGCCGCATCACCACCACAATACAACAGCCACCATCTGCCACAACCTTGGGTTATATGATTAAGGTTATCTTCTTACTCAACTGATCTTCTTAAAAAATTGATGTGTGTTTTCACTATCTCCTGATGCATTTCTAGAAAGGGCACCTATCACCAACTTGGCCATTATACATTCATTTGCCAGGCAAGTCCATAAGTTAAAATATATGACCACATCAAACCTATTCTTAGAGACCTTTCAAACTTCCTATTCCTTCTAGAGTTATGTTTAAACTCTGCACACTCAACCATGACACTGTTCACAACAACTTCCCACCACACTTAGTCAAGCTCCTTGCCACCTCCGGGGGCTCCTGGGAGCTTCGAAGCAAAGAATCAAAACAGCTTCAGGTTTCCAAGTGCAAGACCTCCACCTTCAGCAGACAGTTCTGTCATATCATCCTGGATGTTTGTTATCAGCTGATTTAGGTTGCTAACCCTCTTTTGACCTTCAGGAATTCTTACCAGTTCAAACAATTTCTGCCTCATTGACTTCTCCTCCTGGCTGTGTCAATTTTTAAGAATCAGATGTATTCTTTGTTCTGACCTCTTGTTTGCATGGTACGCATACAGTTATTACCATTTATTTGTTACCCGTCAACCAAAATACCTGAAAACAGTGTCACTCTTTCCAACTCAATGTTTCCAACTGATATTATCAGGTTCTCATTCAACGTAAAGCAGTCTTAAACTTCAGGGTCTTGATGGCACTATAAAACCTTTTTCATTACAAAAAATCTATAGGTCACCACTCAGCATCTGTTTATGCCCAGTCATGGGGTGAGCAGAGATTTCCCCCAGCATGTGAAAGGGACCATCTTCAAGAAATTGCTGATTGACATATGGTCTGCATCCAAGTTCAAATTTGGGTAGCATGTGAAAACATAGATTGCAGCTTTTAAAAATTGCAGGAACGTAAGTTAATTAAGTTCAGGCAATAAAAAGCATATTCCCATACAAACATAGAAGGTGAAAAACTGTGCAAATTATTATTGAAGTAAGGGCAGTGAGGTAAAGGTGTTGGGCAGAAAAGGATAGAAATTGGCATATATTTCCCAATGCTAGAATGCCACCTCTTTTAAATCAAACTAGGGTTTTGGGGAGTTTGGTGCACTGTAGCACACAAGAGTATATTACCCTTGAATTTAAAATTGTGCAAACATGCAATAGGCAGATGTAAAATCAAATAGTGCATGCAAATATTTTGAATTACTTTTTTTAAGATTTATGTTTTTGCTGTGTGTGTTTGTGTGTTGAAAGAGTATCGAATTTAAAAATAGGAACCCAAAATTGGAAAAACATTTTTATCATGACTATACTTCAATTTTCAAATACAACAAAATATTAATCTATGTAATGTATTGGTTAATAACAGTTTTGAAAGTTCACTAGGTTCACACAGTTCGTAAATACTGCTTGAAATTGTTGCTTCGAACTGATAGTGAAAATAATTTGCCTCAATTTAATTAGCTAAAAGCCAAGCCAAAGAAATAGCTGAAAGCAGTGTGGAAATAAACAGGGTAATAAAATGACTACAGTTGTCCATTGCTGAAAGAATAGTCAGGAGCCAGTGAGCCTGCTTATCACAGAATAATTCTTTCACCTCTATACAACACATCCATTGTAAATGGTGGGATTGATAATTGGGCCCTCATTATGAGTGGTGGTATTCCCACTCCCTGGAGTGTTAATTTTAGGGTGGATACCAATAGGGGCCATTCCAAGTATCCTGGCGTCTCCAGGCCTGACCAATCTTAGTCCTTAAATATTGAACCCTGAAATTCTGGGCCTGGAGCCACCATGCCTGGTTTCACTGGGTATGAATGACCGAAGATGGAGGCAGCTACACAGTCTGGCACCCTTTTGACCCCTGCAGTACCATGGGGATGGGCGGTCACGCAACATCTTCCTCCCGCTCAACCAAACAGTTAATGGCCTAGCCTTCTCTGGCCCTCTCATCCATCCCAAAACTCGCTTCAGCTTGCCCCCCAGCAGCAAGGACAGGTGCTAAAAATGAGCCAAGAAACAATCAGAGGCTATTGCTTAGGCTGTCAACATCAGAGCAGTGCGCGCTCTACGGGTGACTAGAATGCAAAAACCCAACAATTTCAAGCTAACATAATTTATGCATTGTGCTGATATGATGTTGTTTAACCTTTTGCATTGCAGAGTTTAATCTTATAGACTTATGTTCAGCATGCATATAAATACTGTTCACATGCTATGCACTGCTGCAGGTTTTCAGACTGTGTCAGGGTATGGTCCCCTTCCAGGGCCTTCTAGAAGCTTTCCCTGCAGCATGCCTGGGTGTGGTTTGTGGGCTGGGCCAAGACTCTATATAAGGGAACCAGCCCAGCTCCACGTGCTCACTATTCAGCTGTCCTGGTGCAGAGCAGCAGCAACTTCTTGAGCTCCTGTTCCGGTGGCCTACTTTGATCCTCCAGGCCTTGCCCTTTTCACTTAGTTGGTGATCCTTGATCAGGGTGGTAAGACGGAGGTCGGGCTGGGCCCCCGATCCCGTTATCGAAGACTTTCGAGGTCTTGGGCCTAATTTTGTATGAAAAACAATTTTACTCTTGTGCGTGTGAATGTGCGCTTGGTCGTTTCATGGCATTTACATGCTGATAGTCGAATCGGCAAGACGCACGATTCTTTGCTTGTGTGTTAACTCTTGATATTCATTGTGCGCTACCATTTTATGGCATTTACAAGGCAGCATTCGAATCAGCAAGACGCGCAATTCTTTTCTCGTGCTTAATTCATGTTAATCATTGTGCGCTACCATTCCTTGGCCGTTACATGGTGGCATTCAAATCAGCAAGACGCGCAATTCGTTTTCTTGTGCTTTAACCCTTGATATTCAGTGTGCGCTACCATTCCTTGGCAGTTACATGGTGGCATTTGAATCGTCAAGAAGTGCGATTCTTTTCTCATGCTTAATTCATGTTATTCATTGTGCGCTACCATTCCTTGGCAGTTACATGGTGGCCTTCGAATCGGCAAGACGTGCGATTTGTTTTCTTCCTTTGAAATTCATTGTGCACTAACATTCCTTGGCATTTACATGTTGGTACTCGAATCGGCAAGACGCGAAATTCATTTCCTGTGTGTAATTCATGTTACTCATTGTACGCTACCATTTCCTGACATTTATTTGGTGACATTCGAATTGGCAAGCTGCGCGATTCCTTTTCTGTGTTTAAAATCACGGTGTTCATTATGCCCTACCATTTTAAGGCATTTACTTGGTGGTTTTTCGAGTTGGCAAGTCACGTGATTTATTTCTTGAGTCTAATCTGTGTTATTCATGGTGCACAATCATTCTATGGTATTTACTACTCATATAAAAATCTGCAATGTGCGCAATTCATGTTCCGGAAATTTGAGAGAACAAAAAAGCCCGAGGTCTAGATGTAATGTTGTGTGTTACTAATATGTTTCTCAAACATGATTCATATGATGGTTTGGAAATCATTCAGATTGTTTCCTGATCCTCATGCAAAGGACAATACTTGAATTTGAAAGTTGCATTTAACCTTTCTTGATTTCCTCACAGGTATCCAGTCATCTTGAAACCTAGTCATTTTAAGTCTATCCTTAGGTTGTTCATGTTTTCAGAATGACAATGCTTAGAGTCATAGCCTAGTATTGATTTATATGATGTAATCTTGATATTGTGTGTTTTAACCTTTTTGCTTCCTACAGGTCTCCTTCCCATCTTTTCCCTTCCTAATCCCCTTTTCCCCACTTGGACTCTCTTAGACTCTGTGACAATTCAAATCAGAGTATTGGAGCTGTCTTGTGGTGGAAGTGTTGGGAACATGCACAGACCCCGAGGATCTGGTGACTCTGACAGAATAGTGAGCCCACAAATTATTATCCTCCTGGTTTGTGTATGTTCTCAACATGGCCACACTGGATTAGCTAGTCAAGGCTTTCACTCAGCTCCAAGCAGAGGTGGTATCATCAAAAGATTTGGCAACTAGCCTAGCTGAGAGAGTGAGTCAGTTACAGGATAAGTTAGAAAAGAAGGAACAAAATGCCCCAGGTTTGTCTTGGCCAGGTCCTTCTTCTCAGACTTCTGGAGGTAATCCGACTAACATTTCCCTCAATGTTCCTTCAGCCATTCCTTTAGCTCCCCCAGAACGTTTCTCAGGTGACCCCTTGGAAGCGCGATCTTTCCTGGTTCAAGTGGAATTACACTTCACCTGCAGACCACATACTTTCCCCCATGCCCAGTCCAAAGTAGCTTTCTTGTTATATCTGTCTGGCGATGCAGCTACCTGGGCTATTCCTCTTGTGCATAAAGATAGTCCCCTGTTATACAACTGGAGTAATTTTGTTTGTGAGTTTGAGCGAGTTTTTGATCGTAGAACTGTAACACTGTCAGCAGATCGTGAATTATTAGACTTACACCAAGGGAATCATGACTTAGTGTCATATTTAGCCAACTTTAATCGGCTGGTCGCTGAGACATCCTGGCCTGAAGGAAAACAAGCGGCCTTGTTCTACAAGGGACTCAAAGAGGAGCTAAAAGATATCCTAGCTCAAATCGACCCGCAACCTACAGACTGTCAAGAATTGATAAACCTTGTCTTGAGACTTGATCATTGTTTAACAGAACGAAAAGGAACACGCAAAAAGACTGAAAACTATTCCTGGCGTGTTCACGATAATAGAGACTCAAGAACTCCGAAAGAAAGAACGCCGGAACCAATGGAAATTGGAACCATCAGGAGACCTTTGACCAAAGATGAAAAGGACCTACGTAGAAAGAATGGACAATGTCTCTATTGTGGGCGCAAGGGTCATTTTGCCAAAGATTGTTCAATTAAACCAAAGAGCAAACGAGGTCCAACGGAAAAACTAAAGCACCCAAGATGCAGAGAAGGGTTGCTCTTGGGTGTCACTATGGACCCTTCACAATCTAGACATCTCAAACTGGGAATAACAGTTCAGGTTAAGAAAAAGACCTATTTCAAGAAGGCTCTAGTCGATTCTGGGGCTACCGGGAACTTTGTTGACGCCCAATTGGTTCGTGCATGGAGGATCCCATGTATTGAAAAGAAGACCCCAGAAATCATCCAGGCAGTCAATGGAAAACTCTTGACTGGAGGTCAGGTAACTCTTCAGACTGTACCCTTGTCGGTGATTTGTGAGGATAAGAATCAAAGAAGGAAACCTAAAGAGAAACTCATCCTTGACGTGATCCATGCTCCCCAGTATGGGATTATCCTTGGCTTACCATGGTTAACTCATCACAATCCAGAGATTAATTGGGCAGAACAAAAGGTCGTGTTCTCATCTGTGCTATGTAAAGAACAATGCCTCCAAAAGATTCAAGTATCAAAAGTTTGCAACTCTTACATAGCTACTGCTGCGGAGAAAGAAGTTCAAATGCCCAAACAGTATTCATCTTACGAAGAAGTATTTGATGAGAAAGAAGCAGAGAACTTACCTCCCCATAGATCTGATGACTGTCAATTTGATCTAGTCCCAGGTGCAATACTTCCCAACTGTCGTGTATATGCCCAGTCAGAACATGAAAATCAACATTTACGAAAATATCTAGATCAATTCTTGGAGAATGGTTTAATTCGCCTTTTTAAGTCTCCCGCAGCTTCTCCTTTGTTTTTTGTTCCGAAGGTGAATGGAGAACTTCGAGCTTGTATTGACTATAGGGGTTTGAACAAAGTCACCATCAAGAATAAATATCCTTTGCCCCTAATTCCGGTCTTACTGGAGCAAGTAAAGAAAGCAAAAATCTACACAAAGCTTGACCTTCGAGATGCTTATCATTTGGTCAGAATGAGAGAGGGTGACAAATGGAAAACAGCGTTCAAGACAAGATATGGCCTTTTTGAATACACCGTCATGCCTTTTGGTCTGTGTAATGCTCCGGCAGTATTTAAATTTTTCTTAAATTACGTTCTTAGAGAATACCGCAACATATTTGCCAAAGTCTACATCGATGACATTTTGATCTACTCAGACATTGAAAATGAACATGTCCAACAAGTCAAGAAAATTCTTGCAGCCCTTCGAAAGCACCATTTATATTGCAAACTAACCAAGTGTGAGTTTCATGTTACCACAGTTGAGTTTTTGGGGGTTATCCTTACCCCTCAAGGTATGGTGATGGCAGAAAAGAAAGTCAAAGCCGTATCTGATTGGCCCACCCCAAAGACTGTTCGTGATGTACAATGTTTCCTGGGGTTTGCAAATTTTTACCGGAGGTTCATAAATCATTTCTCCCAGACAGTGGCTCCAATTACTAAGTTATTAAGAAAGAAGGAGTCATTTGTATGGTCCCCAGAAGCTGGCCAAGCCTTTTCAACTTTGAAAGAAGCTTTCTCCACTGCCCCAGTCTTGACTCATCCTGACGCGGATCGACCCTTCATAGTGGAAGCTGATGCTTCAGATGTGGCAATAGGAGCTGTCTTGTTGCAACGAAACAAGGACACTGGTCAACTTCATCCTGTAGCTTACATGTCTCGGAAGTTGAATGAAGCCGAACAGAACTATGTCATTGTTGAAAAAGAGCTTCTGGTGATTCGTGACGCCTTTAAAGAATGGAGACATAATTTGTTGGGTGCCAAATATACTGTCACGGTATATACTGATCATTGCAATCTTCAGTTCATGAGTTCCGCCAGACTTTTGACTCCTCGGCAATTACGCTGGATGCTGTTTTCGACGAATTTGATTTTGTGGTAACCTGCCAGCCTGGTAAAGACAATCGCAAAGCTGACTCCTTGTCCAGCCAAGAGTCTACCACGTTGCCTGTAGTTCAAACCTCCAGAGCTATCATTGCTCCGACAAAGTCCTATGTATCATAAAAACTGAAGATTTCTTTGAAGACATCCGCAATTCTTTCACTGTGGAGAAATGGTAGACATGGGCCCAAGCAGATCCAAAAAGGTAAATCAAACAAGGATTACCTTTTCATGACGCTCGTTTGTTCGTGCCCACTACCAAGCTTCGCAAGATAGTGTTTCATTGGTTGCATGTTATACCTATGGCAGGTCATCCAGGTACTCTTAAAACTCTTGAATTAATCCAACGCCATTTTTGGTGGCCTACCCTAACAAAAGATGTAAAAGCGATGGTAAACAACTGCGAAGTCTGTGCTCGCACTAAAACGAGTCATTCAACCGAAAGGGTTGTTGCATCCACTCCTAGCCCCAAGTCGTCCGTGGGAGCACATTTCTTTAGACTTTATCACCGGTCTACCAGTGGTTCAACAAAATTCAGTAATTCTGGTGGTAGTAGATAGTCTCACGAAATATGGACATTTCATTGCCTGTAAGAAATTGCCCATCTCCAGTGAACTGGCAACTATTTTACTGAATAGAGTGGTTCGTTATCATGGACTCCCAAAAATGATCCTCTCCTTTCGGGGGTCGCAATTTGCCTCCATTTTCTGGAAGACATAGTGTAAAACACTCAAAGTGACATCTACACTATCTACTAGTCACCATCCTCAAACAGATGGTCAAACGGAGAGGCTAAATCAGACCTTGAAGCAATACCTATGTGGTTACGCTGAAAAAGCACTTCATTCTTGGACATCAATGCTCTGGTTAGCTGAGTTAGCCTACAATAACTCATTCCACACTTCTACTGGCGATACACCTTTTTTGGGCTTGTTTGGCTATCATCCTGACACCTTGCCCATCACAATCCCTCAAGAAAGTTCTCTTACTCCAGCTGTGTCAGAAACCATTCAACATTTGCATCAAACCCAGAAGTTGATTCAACAGCATTTAGAAAAGGCCAAACAAAAATAAAAAAATCATTATGACAAGAAACATTGTGAGGGACCGCAGTATCAACCAAGTGACAAAGTGTGGCTTTCCACAAAACATATAGACTGCAAGAAGAAGCACATGTTCAACCCCAAATTCATAGGTCCTTACACTGTCCTTCAGCAAATCAATTCTGTGACCTATAAACTGCAATTGCCAAGATCATTACGGATTCATCCAGTGTTCCACACTTCCCTCTCGAAAAAAGCAGTCCAGAAGGTCCGCCCTCATCCAGCTCCAGTTCTAGTACAGAGAGAAGAAGAATACGATGTCAAGAAAGTGTTGGATTCTAAACTAAGAGGGCGTAACCTATGGTACGTAATCTCATGGAAAGGTTATGGCCCTGAAAGTAACTCATGGGTTTCCGCATCTGATATCCATGCTCCAGTACTTGTGAGGCGTTTTCATCGTCTCAATCCAGACAAACCAGGCCCTAGAGCGCGTCTGGGAGATGGGAGTACTATCAACATCAGGGCAGTGCGCGCTCTACGGGCGACTAGAATGTAAAAACCCAACAATTTCAAGCTAACATAATTTATGCATTGGGCTGATATGATGTTGTTTAACCTTTTGCATTGCAGAGTTTAATCTTAAAGACTTATGTTCAACATGCATATAAATATTGTTCACATGCTATGTACTGCTGCAGGTTTTCAAACTGTGTCAGGGTGTGGTCCCCTTCCAGGGCCTTCTAGAAGCTTTCCCTGCAGCATGCCTGCGTGTGGTTTGTGGGCTGGGCCAAGACTCTATATAAGGGAGCCAGCCCAGCTCCACGTGCTAAATATTCAGAGGTCCCGGTGCAGAGCAACAGCAACTTCCTGAGCTCCTGTTCCGGTGGCCTACTTTGATCCTCCAGGCCTTGCCCTTTTAACTTAGTTGGTGATCCTTGATCAGGGCGGTAAGACGGAGGTCGGGCTGGTCCCTGATCCCGTTATCGAAGACTTTCGAGTTCTTGGGCCTAATTTTGCATGATAAACAATTTTACTCTTGTGCGTGTGAATGTGCGCTTGGTTGTTTCATGGCATTTACATGCTGATACTCGAATCGGCAAGAAGCGCGATTCTTTGCTTGTGTGTTAACTCCTGATATTCATTGTGCGCTACCATTTTATGGCATTTACAAGGTAGCATTCGAATCAGCAAGACGCACGATTCTTTTCTCATGCTTAATTCATGTTATTCATTGTGTCCTACCATTCCTTGGCAGTTACATGGTGGCCTTCGAATCAGGAAGACGTGGGATTCGTTTTCTTGTGCTACAACCTTTGAAATTCATTGTGCGCTAACATTCCTTGGCAGTTGCATGGTGGTACTCGAATCAGCAAGACGCGCAATTCGTTTTCTTGTGCTTTAACCTTTGATATACAGTGTGCACTACCATTACTTGGCAGTTACATGGTGGCATTTGAATTGGCAAGACGCGCAATTCTTTTCTCATGCTTAATTCATGTTATTCATTGTGCAGTACCATTCCTTGGCAGTTACATGGCGGCATTCATATCGGCAAGACGCGCAATTCGATTTCTTGTGCTTTAACCCTTGATATTCATTGTGCGCTACAATTCCTTGGCAGTTACATGGTGACATTCAAATCGGCAAGACGCGCAATTCTTTTCTCTTGCTTAATTCATGTTATTCATTGTGCGCTACCATTCCTTGGCAGTTGCATGGTGGTACTCAAATCAGCAAGACACACAATTTATTTCCTGTGTGTAATTCATGTTACTCATTGTACGCTACCATTTCCTGACATTTATTTAGTGACATTCGAATTGGCAAGCTGCGCGATTCCTTTTCTGTATTTAAAATCACGGTGTTCATTATGCGCTACCATTTTAAGGCATTTACTTGGTGGTTTTTCGAGTTGGCAAGTCGCATGATTTATTTCTCGAGTTTAATCTGTGTTATTCATGGTGCACAATCATTCTATGGTATTTACTACTCATGTAAAAATCTGCAATGTGCGCAATTCATGTTCCAGAAATTTGAGAGAACAAAAAAGCCAGAGTTCTAGATGTAAAGTTGTGTGTTCCTAATATGTTTCTCAAACACCATTCATATGATGGTTTGGAAATCATTCAGATTGTTTCCGGATCCTCATGCAAAGGACAATACTTGAATTTGAAAGTTGAATTTAACCTTTCTTGATTTCCTCACAGGTATCCAGTCATCTTGAAGCCTAGTCATTTTAAGTCTATCCTTAGATTGTTCATGTTTTCAGAATGACAATGCTTAGAGTCATAGCCTAGTATTGATTCATATGATGTAATCTTGATATTGTGTGTTTTAACCTTGTTGCTTCCTACAGGTCTCCTTCCCAGCTGTTCCCTTCCTAATCCCCTTTTCCCCACTTGGACTCTCTTAGACTCTGTGACAATTCAAATCAGAGTATTGGAGCTGTCTTGTGATGGAAGTGTTGGGAACGTGCACAGACCCCGAGGATCTGGTGACTCTGACATAGGCCATGCTCCCCTCATGCCCTAACATCTGCATGGGGAAGTAGACTATTCTTTCTCCCACCCATCCAGCAATCCACACTGTCCCATGCTGGCAGGCACACCTGGTGACAAATGCCCCTCTCCATCCTACTGCTGCAAGTTGGGTATGAGTCCTCACTCAGCAAAGGAGGAAGCTCTTGAGGCCAAGGTTTTGATGGCTCCAGGGCACCTCCCTGAGGAAAGACAGTCCAGAACCACTGCCGGTGCCCAAGGCTGGTGTCTTGATCTCTTCCTTCTACTTGCCTGATTAAGTAGAGGCTTGGGAAGAAATGCACTTCAACTCACATAGCCGGTTTCTTGGTCAATATGGATATTCCATTTCGGCTGACAAATTTTGTAATTACCCTATTTTTGGATATTGATACTGAACAAAATTGGACATTCTAGCCCCTTAGATTTGCTGTACCAAACTCTAATGTGGGCTGTGACGGGGTGTCCTCGGTGGAAGACGCCCCTAGGTGCCCCGGGGGTACGTTCTTGGATCCTGCCGGCCCGGGGGGGACGGGGGACTTCCGTTGTAGGCTTAGATGACCTGGAAGTATTACCCGGGCCTGAAGGAGACGGGGGTACGGAATACTCGACAGGGCCTTTAAATGGCCCGAAGCAAACAGGAGGCGGTGCGACCACGGGAAGAGGGATCTCCCCGGAGACCAACGCCGACGGAGACGCCCACAGCCGACTGCCATATTCCAGAAGGGGAACCAGGAGGCAGCAACCTGTTGAAGCCAGCCACGCTGTGGAGAGCGTGGCCTAACCAGGTACGGGATGAGAGGGAGGTGGGAGAGGAAAGGACGGGTTGCTTTTGGTGGGGAATATTTTTCTTTGTTGTGTTTTGCTTTAGTATCTATGCCCTCCGTACCCATATCCAGTCGTCCACAGGGCATAGTCCATTTGAGCTCCTCTTTGGACATCAACCGCGCACCTCGCTAGATATGCTTGTGGAGCAGTGGGAAGAAGTAGAAGCAGAAAGCAAGGATGTGCTCAGTTATGCTCCTCCTGAGTTGACCCTGGAGAAAAGAAAGAAGAACAAGAGAAGAAAAAGCGAGAAGATTCACAAAGAAGGCAAAGAGATGAAAAGAATCAAGACCCATCCAGAAAAAAAATTGAATAAGAAACTATTATTACTTTACTTTACTTTACTAAATCATTCCATAACAATACAAGTGCGTCCCTCCATTTTCTGACTCCTCTTACAGTGGTGTCAGAAGTGGGATAATATCCCGTTAGACTCATAATCCTTAAACCAAGAAAGAAAATGGAGGACAAACCATCATTGGCTGATATGATTGCACAGTTAGCGGAGGGCCAGAGGCATCTACAACTTGTTTGGGAAGAGCAAATCGGAGAAGCCAAGGTAGAGAGGGAAGCCCTTCAGACGGCGTTGAAGAGTCAGGCTACCATCATCGCTAACAACCAATTGGTTCACAAAACGGCTCTGGGGAAATTGACTGATACTATTGCCAGCAGTAAAGTACATCAAAATGTCCCCAGTAGTATGCTACAAAAGTACCAAGAAACCGACAACCCAGATTCATTCTTTACCAACTTCGATCGGGTTGCTAGCTCCGCTAACTGGCCAGCAGAAAAGTGGGGACAATATATTGTGCCTCTTCTTACTGGGACATTACAAGCGGCCTATCAGGCAGTAAATCCGGGGGGTGTGACGCCCTATGCGGAAATAAAAAAAAAAACATCCTGGGAAAAAATTGGATTAGATCAAGAAAGCTATCAGGCTCTGTTCAGAAAAATCAAGTGGGCCTTCCAAGAGAACTCTCGTATATTGTACTACAGAGTACAACATGCCGCTGGAAAATGGCTCAATCCAACAGAAACATCTAAAGACACTATGGGGGTCATTACAACATTGGCGGTAAAAGCCACTTACTGCTGTGCAGAAGACCGCCAATGCACCGCCGCGGCCGCGGAATTCCACCACAGCTATTATGACCCACAGCACGGAATCCGCCGAAATTCAGACACCACACAACTCCGCCACACCAAAGGTCAGTGATAAACTGGCGAAAACAATTCCTCCACCGTCACGCCAACAGAAACACGCCCATGCTATCATGACCCACGAATCCACGCGGCGGTCTTTCAACCGCGGTATTCCATTGGCGGTACACACCACCGCGCTCAAAATACACACACATCTCCAAAACACAGCCCCATTGGACAATTCGAAATACACACACCTGATACATATACAAACAACACTCCCACAGACCCAACACAAAATAAAACAGACACCCACATCACCCACAAACCCCTACGACCAAAAAATATGAAAGAAGGCCAGAGAGACTACAGCAATAGACAACCCCACCACACAGAGGCACACAACACCATCACCCATACAACATCCACGCTCAAAACACCCCACACCACCACACATCACCACACTCATCAACACATACACCACCCCACACATCACCTACACCACCCCATGTCACGCCAAAGACACCCCAGGCTTTCCGAGGAGGAGCTCAGGGTCATGGTGGAGGAAATCCTGCGGGTAGAGCCACAGCTATTTGGAGCACAGGTGCAGCACACCTCCATAGCCAGGAAGATGGAGCTATGGCGAAGAATCGTCGACAGGGTCAACGCTGTGGGACAGCATCCAAGAAATCGGGAGGACATCCAGAAGAGGTGGAACGACCTACGGGGGAAGGTGCGTTCAGTGGTCTCCAGGCACAACATCGCGATTCAGCGGACTGGCGGCGGACCCCACCTCCTCCCCCACAGCTAACAACATGGGAGGAGCAGGTCTTGACCATCATGCATCCATAGGGCCTCGGAGGAGTCGGTGGAGGAATGGAGACTGGTAAGTCAAATCTTAACTATCATATCCCCCACCCTACCTGCATGCTATCACACACCCCCACCCTCACCCCCTCCCCTATCACTCCAACTCCTCACTAATGTACTCATAACACAAACCACCCATCCCAACACCAAGCCCTGCATGACACAACTAAGCATGGACACCCAGCACTAAAGCATGCTCACTGCACATACCCATAACAACACCCAAACCATCATCATACAAGCCCCCACACAGGAATTCGTGCACTGGGGTACACACACACCCCCCAATTGCACACCATGACACACACACATGCAATAATCATGCTCTTATACCCCTGCAGGACCACTACGTAACATCACCACACAGGAGGGTCCAGACATCTCCACTCCACCCACAGAAGAGGCCCACAGTGACGACAGCAGCTCTGGCCAACTGGATCCAGATGACCAGCCCGGACCATCGTGGGCCTCGGGACAGTCGGTTCCCCTTGCACAGGCACAGCCCAACACTGACCTTCCATCCTCTGGTAACACCAGCACAGCACACACCCAGCGGGCCCATACCTCCGTCCCCAGGACACATCAATCAGCGGTGTGTCCACCACTACAGGGAACCCAAGGTAACCCACCACCCCAACAACAACAGGGACCTGGGGGCAGTGGTAGAGGGCACACGGTCCAGGGGACGGAGGTACAGGAACACAGGGGAACTGGAAGGGCTGCTGTGCGACAGGGGGCGGACAGGCCAAGGGAACCCACCCTCCACGAGGCCCTCTCCTCCATCATGGGAGCATACCACCACTCCAAGGAGACGATGGCTACGGTCCTGGCCAAGTTTCAGGAGACCCAGCGCCTGCAGGACTAACAGTATTTGGGGATCAGGGAGGAGCTCAGAACTATCAGCTCCGCCCTGGGCACCATCATAGGGGTGCTGAAGGACATACAAAAGACCATGAGGGACACCGTGGCACTCCAAGGGGCCCATGACAGTAGCATGGACGATGAACTGCCCACCACCTCCGCCGGCGCTAGTTGACAGGACGCCCCACCACAGGACCACCACACCAGCACCCCATCCCCTCCAGATGGAGAACCACCCCGCAAGCGGTCCCTGATATCCAGGAACAGGACAGAGCAAGATGGCAAGACCCCCGCCAGGAAATGAGACCACCCTGATTGTCCTCCCACTGTCTCACTTTGTTACCCTGTCCAGATTGGAACTGCCCCAGCTCCACTTCCTATGCCCATATGGGCAGTGCACCTGTGAGACTAATAGACTGGACTCTGCTATGGACAGTCCTCCACCATCACCCATCACCATTTTGCCACCCGCTCCAATAATTAGCACTTCAATAAACACCCTTGAACCACAAAACAATCTGGAGTCAGTCTGTGATTTTGAAAATGTGTATTAGCAATGACCGTGACAAAATGCGTTTTCAAATGCAATGGCAACATACCTATGTCACACATCACAAGTCCATGAAGTATGCAAGAAGATGACACACGTTGGTAACCACACCTGTGAAACCGCAATGGAAATGTGCAACTCAGTTACCAAATACTGCTACTAATTGACAGACAGGATAGAGGTAGAAGTGTGAAAGTGAATGTGATAGTAAAAAAATTGTTCCGTAATGGAAATGTACAACTCAGTTACCAAATACTGCTACTAATTGACAGACAGGATAGAGGTAGAAGTGTGAAAGTGAATGTGATAGTAAAAAAAATGTTCTCACCTGTGTGTCACTGGAAATATTGCTGTATGACTGACTCCCTGTTGTCTATGTCTTCTTCCTCAGCTTCCTCCTCATCACTGTCCACAGGCTCCACAGCTGCCACAACACCGTCATCTGGACCATCCTCCTGCAGAAAAGGCACCTGGCGTCGCAAAGCAAGATTGTGAAGCATCGAGCAGGCGATGATGATCTGGCACACCTTCCTTGGTGAGTATAATAGGGAACCACCTGTCATATGGAGGCACCTGAACCTGGCCTTCAGGAGGCCGAAGGTGCGTTCGATCACCCTCCTAGTCCGCCCATGGGCCTCATTGTAGCGTTCCTCTGCCCTGGTCCTGGGATTCCTCACTGGGGTCAATAGCCAGGACAGGTTGGGGTAACCAGAGTCCCCTAATAGCCACATCCGGTGCCTCTGGAGTTGACCCATCACATATGGGATGCTGCTATTCCGCAGGATGTAGGCGTCATGCACTGAGCCAGGGAACATAGCATTTACCTGGGAGATGTACTGGTCTGCCAAACATACCATCTGTACATTCATCGAATGATAACTCTTCCGGTTCCTGTACACCTGTTCACTCCTGCGTGGGGGGACCAGAGCTACATGGGTGCCATCAATAGCACCTATGATGTTGGGGATATGTCCCAGGGCATAGAAGTCACCTTTAACAGTAGGCAAATTCTCCACCTGAGGGAAAACGATGTAGCTCCTTACGTGTTTCAGCAGGGCAGACAACACTCTGGACAACACGTTGGAAAACATAGGCTGGGACATCCCTGATGCCATGGCCACAGTTGTTTGAAATGATCCACTTGCAAGGAAATGGAGCACTGATAGCACCTGCACTTCAGGGGGGATTCCTTTGAGATTGCGGATTGGTGAGATCAGGTCTGGCTCCAACTGGGTACTCAGTTCCTGGGTTGTGGCACGGTCAAACCTGTAGGTGATGATCAAATGTCGCTCCTCCATTGTTAACAGGTCCACCAGCGGTCGATACACCGGAGGATTCCACCAGCTCCTCAAATGTCCCAGCTGACGGTGCCAAAGAAGGACAACAGCGACCACAGAGTCAACAAATTCCCAGGTATGTACCCACAGCTACACTGAACACGACACCAAATACAAAACTCTTCCTGTATATGTGTTGAGTGTAGGCCTGGGTATGTGTGACGCAGTAGTAAATGAAGCCATGTGGGCCCCTGAAATGGCGGCTGCCTGACCTCTAAAGTGGGACAATGGGATGTGAGGTATCTGCGCTGGCGTTGTACACCATCGCGGTAGGCGGTCGTAGACCGCGGCGCAATGCTGCATTGGTTAACATTGGACCCTATGGGTCCCAGGAGCCAATGATGAAGTGCGCCGGCAGTGATGATACGCACCGCCGCGGACGTCACCGCCACGGACGTGACCGCCATTTTCTTTCTGTTCAATCACTCGATACCTGATCTTCGACAGGAGAGGACCTACACTGCAAGTGCTGCTGTGACCTCGGTCTGGAAGAGACAATGGCTGCTGCGTCTGAGGAAAGGGCCCCTGCCTTCACTGCTCAGGAGTTGGAGAAGCTAGTCGACGGGGTCCTCCCCCAGTACATGCTACTCTTCGGTCCTCCAGACCAATAGGTAAGTACACAGGGAGCACGTTGTATGGGCTATGCTGGGTGGAGAGGGCTGGATGTCAGTAGCAAGGGGGCAGAGTTTAGCGACCATGAAGGACTGTGAATGCATGTGCCACATGGCAAGGGTAGGGATGGGGGCCACTCACTTCGACGGTGCAGTTCGTAATGACTTCTCTTCTTCCCCTGTACATGTCATGTAGGTCAGTGCCCACCAGAAGAAGGACATTTGGCGTGCCATCGCCAAGGATGTCGGGACCCTGGGGGTCCACCAGAGACGGGGCACCCACTGCCGTAAAAGATGGGAGGACATTCACCGCTGGAGCAAGAAGACAGCGGACGCTCAGCTGGGGATGGCCTCCCAACGTGGGAGCGGTGCCCGTCACACCATGACCCCCCTGATGTTCCGGACCCTGGCGGTGGCCTACCCTGAGTTGGATGGGCGCTTGAGGGCATCACAGCAGACACAAGGGGGTGAGTACACTCTCATTCTGCTGACTTTGCGTGCAGTGGAGGGGTCTGGGTGGGGGAGGAGGGCTGTGGGTTTCCCTAGGCCAGGGCGAGTTACGTAGGCTAGGCCCCCCCGGAATGCAGGCCATGTGGCACTCCACCCCACCTCTGTAGAGTGCCAAGTACAGGTATACATGCCCCTGTGTCATCTGTGTGCAGATGTCCACCATAGCCGTGTAGGCCAGATCCCAGGAATTGCATCTGTAGAGGCCAAGAGCACGGTGTAGTGCAGGGGGCTGCTGTGTCTGTATTGTCCGCCAACGGTAGCAGTAAGCCATGCACTCAACCTGTCTTTCTTCTGTCGTCCCCCCCCTCCTTTTTGTGCTCTCCCTGTTCTTTTGTGCATCAGCATCATCAGGCCGAGGTACAGTGGCACCGGAGCATGAGGGAGCTGCATCCCACATGGCCATGGAGGGCCACACCACAGACTCTCAATACACCAGTGGGACGGACGGCGAGGGGAGCTTCACGTCGGTTACCGGATCACCAAACAGCGACACAGACTCGTCCGCCGATGGAGCTCCCTTGTGGTGGCGGCACCATCTGTGCCCCCCACTTCTACAGGTACAGCCGCGACCCCCCCTACTAGCACCGCCCTCCCAGCAGCCCCTCAGCCTTCGCTCCGTGCCCGCTCACCCAGGAGGGTGGGCATCACCTTTGCCCCAGGCACCTCAGCCCCTGCCCCAGTCACCCCTGCTGCCCTCAGTGAGGAGGCCATTGACCTCCTCAGGTCACTCACTGTTGGGCAGTCAACCATTGTGAATGCCATCCAGGGTGTAGAAAGAGAGTTGCAACACGGTAATGCATTCCTGGAGGGCATTCATTCTGGTCAGGCTGCTCTTCATCGAACCCTGCAATCTCTGGCCTCAGCACTGATGGCAGCCATTGTCCCTGTGTCTAGCCTCCCCCCTCCAACTTCCTCCACCCAGACCCAGTCCCCTGTACCCCAGCCTATCCCAAGCACATCATCAGACAAGCATGCACACACCTCAACACACAAAAGTAGCTTAAGCAAACATAAGCACCACACAACCCACAGGCACTCACACAAGCATCACCCACATACAGACACAGCAACATCCACTGCCTCCACTCTGTCCCCCTCCTCGTCGTCTCCCTCCTCCCTCCCAGTGTCGTCTACACTCTCACCTGCATGCACTACATCTACAGGCACTAGGACTCGCACCAGAACACCCAGCACCACACCCCGCTCACCTGCACTCACCACCCCCACTACCATTTACACGTCCCCTGTGTCCACTCCCAGTGTGTCTGTGACGCCCCCTCCCAAAGTACACAAACGCGGGCACCCACACACCCAACATCCAACCACCTCACGACAGCCTCCAGTACCTGCACCTGCACCCAAATCACCTAAAGTTACACCTCCTACAACCACCTCCTCTTCCTCCACTCCCAGACCCCCTCCAGCTACCCATCCCAGTGTTCGTCAGAAACTCTTCCTCAGCAACGTTGACCTCTTTCCCACCACCCCCACCCCTCCAATTCATAGGTCCCGTAGTAGCATCTCAGCCAAAAAAAGTCCGGTACCAGTGGTGCGTGTTAAAGGTGTGTGGAGTGCACCGGCCACTAGGGCAGCCAGTGTGACACGGAGCCAAAGCACTGCCAGTCCACCCCCTGTAAAGCACCTTAAGTTGGAAAGTGGCCGACGGGAGAGGGTGAAGAGTCCTGCCGGCAAAACAGCTCACAAGGGTCCCGGGGGAGTGCTGAGTCAGCTGTGACTCCTCCCAAGGTGGTGAAGGGGCAGAAGAAGTCTCCAAAGTCTGGGAAGAGCAGCACGGCGGAGAAGGCCGCCATCCTCCCCGCTGGCCGGGACGCCACCGCCAGCAGTATCGTCACCGGTCCGGAGACCAGCATCAGTGCCCTGGAGGGCAGCAGTATCGTCACTGGTCCGGAGACCACCGCCAGAGTCAGTGCCCTGGAGGGCAGCAGTATCGTCACTGGTCAGGAGACCACCGCCAGAGTCAGTGCCCTGGAGGGCACCAGTATCGTCACTGGTCCGGAGACCACCGCCAGAGTCAGTGCCCTGGAGGGCACCAGTATCGTCACTGGTCAGGAGACCACCGCCAGCGTCAGTGCCCTGGAGGGCACCAGTATCGTCACTGGTCCGGAGACCACCGCCAGAGTCAGTGCCCTGGAGGGCACCAGTATCGTCACTGGTCCGGAGACCACTGCCAGCGTCAGTGACCTGGAGGGCCCCGGCAGCCACAGCCCCGCTGGGCACTGAGGGACCGTAATGCCACACCCCGCTGCACAGGTCAGAGACAGCAAAGGCAAGCACCGCTGAACAGGGCAAAGACCGCTATGGTGAAGACCGCTGAACAGGGCAAAGACCGCCATGGTGAAGACCGCTGAACAGGGCAAAGCACCGCTGAACAGGGCAAAGACCGCCATGGTGAAGACCGCTGAACAGGGCAAAGCACCGCTGAACAGGGCAAAGACCGACATGGTGAAGACCGCTGAACAGGGCAAAGACCGCCATGGCAAAGCACCGCTGAACAGGCCAAAGACCGACATGGCAAAGCACCGCTGAACAGGCCAAAGACCGCCATGGCAAAGCACCGCTGAACAGGCCAAAGACCGCCATGGCAAAGCACCGCTGAACAGGTCAGAGACAGCAAAGGCAAGCACCGCTGAACAGGGCAAAGACCGCCATGGTGAAGACCGCTGAACAGGGCAAGGCACCGCCAAATCAAGCATCGTTAGCCCATGTGCCGCTGGGACAGTGACAGAACTGGGACCGTCACGGGGAGCGTGATGCACTCTGGGCACCATTCCCCCTCCAGAACCAGTGGAGACCTGCTTCCACTCTGTCTGTCCTTCACAGGATGAAGCAATCTGGGCACCAGTCCCCCTCCAGAACCAGTGGAGACCTGCATCCACTTCAGAGACTGTGGCTTTGCACTCCCCAGGATGGTACAGTGGGCAAACCACCCACTTGAGAGACTTGAGAGACTGTGGCTTTGCACTCCCCAGGATTGAACAGTGGGCAACCCACCCACTGTAGAGACTTGAGAGACTGTGGCTTTGCACTCCCCAGGATACATCAATGGGCATGGAGCCCCCTGGTGGATCTGGCGTGGCGCTGTAATCCGGCTGGGGTGCCCCCCTTTCCCTTCCCCCGGAGGTGCCTGTTGTATTTCTATCTGATGCCCCTGCAGTGTTCTCTCCGTTTGTTGGCAGGTATCTAGTGTGGGCCTCGCCCATGCATTTTGGGCCAAGTGGTCCACGGACATTGAAATGTGCATACCTGCACTACTAATTGTGATATATATATTTGGAATGTGTATATATATATGTATATAGTTGGTTACTGTATTTTGATACATTACAATGTTTGAACTGATTTCCTTTTGTCTTTGCATTCTTCCGGGGGGGTTGTGGGTTGTTACTGTGCTGTTTGGAAATGCATTGGTGTGTGTGTTGTAGTGGGTGAGGGTCGGGTTGGGGGTGGGGGTGTTGCGTGTGTGTTCCCCTGACTTTTGCCTCCCCTATGTCGTAGGTGCAGTACTCACCATTGTCTTCGGCACCTACGTTGCTGGTGATCGTAGAGGAGCAGGAAGACAAGCGCAGGGAGTATTTGTAGTTCGGGCTCCATGGTGGCCTGGAGTGTGTTAAGGTGAGCGTTTTCCCATTGCAAAAGCTGTTTCCGCCATGTTTTTATCCACGGTGAATCCGCCCCGGAAAAGGTAGCAGATTGGCGGGTTGTGATACTGTGGGCGGTACATTGTCTTCCACCTGTCTGTTGGCGGTGACCACCGCGCTGCTTGTCTGTACCGCTGTGGCGGTCGGAGTGTTAAAGTGGCTGTCTATGTTGGCGGTTTCCGCCACGGTCTTAATTCCCTTTTTTGTCCGCCAGGCCTGTTTGCAGTATTACTGCAGCTTTAACACCGTCCGCCAGGGTTGTAATGACCCCTATGTTTGATACCGTAGTGTTAGAACAGTATTTAGATGCCCTTCCTCCATCCACTAGAAACTGGATTTGATAGCATCCAAATCTGACTAACTCAACTGCTGTTGAGTTAGCATGCGCTTTTCATCGAGCCCCAGAATTCAGGAGTACTACCACCAAGTTTACTTCTCCTGCCAGCAAGGGTTCCAACCCCAACCCTAAACCACTGTTCGTAAAACCCAACCCAAGCCCTAGCTCGGAAAGACCTAGTGGTCTCTGTGGGCCACCAAGAGACTTTAATGCGGGACCCCAGTGCTTTCACTGCGCTGAGTGGGGCCATATAGCCAGACACTGCCCCCTTAAGAAAGAACCAGAAGAGCCGATGGAAATAGGTCTGACAAAGGGACGAGTCCTATGGGCTGGCTCAGGAAAAGCAAAATATACTATACCCATAAGAGTTAATAATGAAAGAAGGGTCATACTTGTGGATTCAGGATGTAATCTAAGTGTAGTCAACAAAACATATGTCCAACCTGAACAGTGGGACAAAGGAGAGAATGTCCTAATAACTTGCGTCCACAGAGATCAAAAGCTTTATCCAATAGCTATTGTAAATATTAATTGGAGAGGCCAAGAGGAGCACCTCACTGTAGGGGTAATACCAGATTTAGGAGAAGATCTGATCATTGGGACAGATTATGTAGCTTTCGCAGAGCTCTTAGAAAGCCTCAAGCCACAGAACCTCACAGAGAACTGGTGGAAAGAAGCACCCTTCGTATCAGATAGAGTAGAAGAGACTAAGCCCAGAGAAAAGCTCACGAAATCACAAAAAAGAGATAATAGTAAACAATACATGATGACGTCCTCTCCTGCTGAATCCCTGAAGTCCGTCCTATCCATGGCCAGTCAGTTTCGACAATCTCAAAAAGAAGACTCAACCCTGAGAAACGCCTGGAACTTAGCTCTAACTCCTGCAAACCAGTCGGTAGGTCCTACATTCCAACTTAAAAACGACTTGCTGTAAAGATAACGGTGAGGGACATCTAGGGAGAGAAAAAACAGAAGAATCTATCACAAACAAATCCTATTGGCCCGGGATATATGTAGATACTAGGAAACATTGCCAGGCCTGTCCCCGATGTCACTAATCCATCCAACGATTATAAGCCCCCCCCCCCCAACCTTTGCCAATTATCGAGGTACCGTTTACACACGTTGGTATGGACCTAGTAGGTCCCTTAACCCCCTCAGTAAAAGGCCATCAGTACCTACTTGTTTTAGTTGATTATGCCACCCGTTATCCTGAAGCTATGCCCATTGCTAGCATGACCACCAAAACGTTAGCCCAGGCTATGATAGAATTCTTCTCTAGAGTGGGGTTTCCGAAAGAAATATTGACAGATCAAGGGACCCCGTTTATGTCCCGCTTAATGGCAGAGGTATGTCAGATATTGGGAATCCAGCAGATTTGAACATCCGTATATCATCTCCAGACTGATGCTTTAGTAGAGCGGTATAACCAAACAATTAAAAACCTCCTACAGAAGGCCATTAATGTGTCAGGGAAGAACTGGGAGAAAAAAGTGCCTTGGTTCTCTATGCCCTCCGTACCCATATCCAGTCGTCCACAGGGCATAGTCCATTTGAGCTCCTCTTTGGACGTCAACTGTGCACCTTGCTATATATGCTTATTGAGCAGTGGGAAGAAGTAGACGAAGAAAGCAAGGATGTGCTCAGTTATGTGAAATAATTAAAAGAAACACTACACGATGTATGGGAAGCTGCTCACACATGTCTAAAAAACGCTCAAGAAACCCAAAAGAGGTATTTTGACAAAACCTGTCGATCCAGAACCCTAGATGTAGGGCAGAAGGCCTTGGTATTATTACCAAGCACAGAGAATAAGCTACTAGCCCAGTGGCAAGGCCCCTTTACGGTCTTGGAACAGGTCACTCCTGTTACTTATAAGTTAGAAATTCCCAATGGGAGAGAGCAGATATACCACATTAACCTCCTTAAACTGTGGCATGAAACAGATGATACCCGCCATATGTTCTTAGTCAGCACCGGATCTGTAGACAATCTACCCCTTTACCCCTTGGGAACACAAGAAAAAACAAAAGGAAGACACAATTTGGTACATGTATCTCCCTTCTGCAGAGAGCACACTTAACAAAGTTAGTAGATAACAACTTAGACGTGTTTTCAAAAAACCAGGGAAAACACATTTAATATATCACCACATACGAATAATAGGGGACAAGATAGCTTGACAAAGACCGTATTGGATACCTGAGGCTAAACGGAAAGTAGTAGAACAAGAAGTAGAAGAGATGTTACAGGCAGGTATCACTGAGCGATCCTCCAGTCCTTGGTGCTCTCCGATCGTACTAGTGCCAAAACCAGAAGGTACGATTAGATTCTGCATTGACTTTTTCCAAGTAAATGCTCTTTCCCACTTCAACACTTAAACAATGCCCAGAATTGATGATTTGTTAGAACGCCTAGGGAAAGCCAAGTACATGACCACATTGGACCTTACAAAAGGGTATTGGCAAATACCCTTAAAAGAAGAAGACAAAGAAAAAAATGTGTTTTCCACCCCCTCAGGTCTTTATCACTTTAAAGTCCTTCCTTTTGGTCTCCATGGTGCCCCAGCAACCTTCCAACGGTTGATAGATCTGGTCCTTTGACCCTTTCAAACATATGCAGCAGCCTTCTTAGATGACGTTATCATCTATAGCGAATCATGGAAAGTACACATATCCCACTTGACCAATGTCTTATCTGCTCTTAGAGATTCAGGCCTTACGGCAAACCCAGATAAATGTAAACTTGGGTATGGCTCCATTAATTACCAGGGCTATGTAATAGGTCAAGGAACAGTTAAACCCCAGCTGGAAAAAGTGCAGGCCATCACCCAGATTCCATTCCCCTGACAAAAAAGGATGTCAGGGCCTTCTTGGGGATGGTTGGATACTACCCTCATTTTTCCGAAATTGCAGCTCCCCTCACCGCCCTGTTATCGAAAAACAAACCCAACCAAATCACTCACCTGTCTGAGATAGAGAAAGCCCGCTTCGAGCTCTTGAAACAGCTCCTCACTATCAAGTCTGTGTTAAGGTGTCCTGATTTTCAGCAGCCTTTTCAGGTACAGACTGATGCCTCGGACCAAGGCCTCGGGGCTGTTCTTTCCCAAGCTGATGAACATGGGCTCCTCCACCCTATAGTATTCCTGAGCTGTAAACTCTTTCCCCGGGAGCGGCATTACCCTACCCTGGAAAAGGAATGCTTGGCGATTAAATGGGCCATCGAGTCCATGCGTTACTATTTGGTGAATCGGACCTTTACCTTGTTTACCGACCAGGCTCCCTTGACCTGGCTGGCGAGACATAAAGACTCTAATGCTTGGGTTATCCATTGGTTTTTATCCCTGCAATCCTTTTCCTTTCAGGTTTGGCACTCGCCTGGCTCTCTCGTTACCAATGCTGATTACCTTTCCCGGTATCCGGCTAACCTGTGGCCCGGACTGCCACTGTCCGGGGGAAGTGACTGTGACGGGGCGTCCTCGGTGGAAGACGCCCCTAGGTGCCCTGGGGGTACGTTCTTGGATCCTGCCGGCCCGGGGGGACTTCCAGTGTCTGCTTAGATGACCCGCAAGTACTATCTGGGCCTGACGGAGATGCGGACATGGAAGACTCGGCGGGGCTTTTAAATGGCCCGAAGCAAACAGGAGGCGACACGACCACGGGAAGAGGGATCTCGCCGGAGACTAACGCCAGGAACGCTGACGGAGATGACCACAGCCGACTGCCAGGAAACAGGAGGCAGCAACGTCTTGAAGCCGACCACGCTCTGGAAAGCGTCGCCTAACCAGGTACGGGACAGGAGGGAGGCAGGACAGGAAAGGACGGGTTGCTTTTGGTGGGGAATATTTTTCTTTGTTGTGTTTTGCTTTTGTACAATTTTTCCTTAATTTCTTCAGTAAAACAATAGCCCATATAATGAAGGACCGGAACACAGTCTGAGTGACATTTTGTTTGTTTTCTCCATGATAAAAGAAATCTGTGGGCATCAAAGTAAACGTTTAATGAAAGGCATCTAGCAAACGGAACAGAATCAAAGGGGAAAACAGGGGCTCACACAAGTCTTTATTTTCAAAGCCCAGTTTATTGTTACTTAAGAGAACAAACAAGAAAACAAAGATAGAACACTCCCAAGTAAAAAAAGACAGAGGGGAAAAACAAAAAATGCTACAGGACAGAGAGAGAAGAGGAAAGAAGGAAGGAAGGCCAACCAGAACTGTAGGAAAGGACAGAGGGTGACAGCGAGAAAGAACAAGGAGAGATCAGCACCAGAAAGAAGAGATAGAGAAAGAATAGAAGAAGGAACTAGAGAACAGAAAAATAGAGAACAAAAGAAGGACATACTCATCAACTTCCTGTGTTTTCTTCTTCTCTTTGCATGCTCCTTCTGAGTTGACCCTGGAGAAAAGAAAGAAGAACAAGAGAAGAAAAAGCGTGAAGATTCACAAAGAAGGCAAAGAGAAGAAAAGAATCAAGACCCATCCAGAACACAAATTGAATAAGAAACTATTATTACTTTACTTTACTTTAATAAATCATTCCATAACAGTACAAGTGTGTCCCTCCATTTTCTGACTCCTCTTACATGGGCCTACCTTGCAAATAATGTAAAAATATCAGTGCATATCAGGGAATAGTCCTGGGAGGGGCACGTGTGAAGCCTCCATCCCAGTGTTCACCTTTGCCCCGGGAGCTTTGGCTCTACATCTGGGAGTGCAGCATTCTCTAGGGGCTTATTCTATGGTTGCATCCATTGTGGTCTGAATATGCTTAAAGAATGTACATGTGTACAGCACACTCTAGAGGCTATGGCAGCATGTTACGTAGTTAGTGTGATTCCCTCTAGGTCTGTTTTTATATTTGCATTTTCATGGTATAAAAGTTTATAAAAAGCACACAGAAATGCTAAGTTCATTTTTAAACTGTTTTATTAACATTAATAAGTGCATATACACCTCTTGATTATTAGTGATGATTGTATTTACATACAAAATAACATCTTAACACTGGTTTGTTGCTCTTGAACCTTTGATCAAACCAATAGACTTACCTTATATGTTTGTGTGACCTGTTTAGGAAGTCAAAGGTGACTATGTATTGTCACCTATGGTATTTCCCATCTGCCTATGTGTATATAGGTAGATTACTGTGTAGCACTTAGTAGCATGTGTGTAATAAGGCTACTTTTCCTTTCTTTTTCTAAATCCAAAGCACTGACTGCACAATCATTTATTGAGTGTTACTATTACATGGCAGGAAATGGTCATTACTAGCCGACACCACCTCCGCTGAGTAGGTCTTGCACCTCTCTGCTTCACTGCTCTGACAGAGTTAAGCACTACAGTGGGTTGCTTGGTTTCAAGTAAGGAGGGTTATGGGCCTATTACTTGTGCAGGACATGCAACTAATAATCCAGTTTCCTACAATGGTTCATCTACAAACCACAGCTAAATGGGTGACAATGAAGCTGGGGTAGCTATGTATGTGAAAGAAGGGATATAAGATTTTAGCGTGTCAAGTTTCGTGAGCATATCAGCAATGGATTTAGTTAGTTTGTAATATAGTTTGTAAAAATTCACCATTACTGAATGGGTGTTAAACATAATTTTAGATTGGGTGGGTGTAAATGTATTGTTTATCACTTTAACTTGCATGTAGTCTTCCATGTGTCTGTATTGATGTTTGCCACTTATGCAATATGAACTCATCATGGTCGAGGACATCTTCCACCAGATTACCACACAACACACTACAAGGAAGACATTTCTTCCATTATAAGCATTTGTTTGTCTTTTTGGCCATCTTGCTTTACGGAATACCAACCTGTGATTCATTTCTTTCCTCTAAAATCTAGTGGTCACTAGCAGCATTAGTAGCCTTTAAAAAAATAAATTAGTTCTGTAACATTGTGACATAAATCATCAAAAATATCCAAGATCTTAACAGCACCAGTGGCCTGTAAGAGAAAAATATTTGTTCTGCAACATTGTGACATAAATCTTCAATAATATCCAAGATCTTACATAGATTCCTAGGTGTTTACGTTACTGAAGCTAGCATAATTAATGCACGCGGGTCATTGCAGATATGGTGCCTCGCTAAATTGGATTTTCAGTGTTTGGTTAACTTCACTTAATTCCAACCAACATCTCTGAATGAACTACCATCCAGTAGTTGTTTAATTTTACTAGTACACTATCTTAAAACATGAAGTCAACTTGTTGAAATGCTTAAACCTATAGCATAAGTTGAAAGTAAGAAGGGGCAGGCAGTGGAAAACTGTAATTATGCAGTATCTCTGACTATAAAATTATAATAATTGTAGTTTTTGTATAATTCTGTGTCTACAGCCTGCTTACTTTGAAATCTGTCAACTTGTCTACAAATTATGTACTTCTTACTGTTTAGGATAGGAGGAGAGAGAGGGGGGTTAAAGACTCCGAGTTGAAACCTACAGATTACAATACACCATGAAAACATTTATAAAATAGACACAAACTTTGAGAGAAGGGATATTGTTTCGTAAATATATGTTCAATCAAAATTGCTTAAGAAAAGAGGTCAAGTGAAGGGCGACAATTGTGCGCCGATCTATGTTAAATTAGTCTCTTTGCTTATGTGTTCTGTTGTAAGTACAAATAAATAACAGGCTGTGTGTCCTCTTTCCTCTGCCATATTATTATAGTGTATCAGCCAACAGGTGCAGCAGCTTGAAAACAAATATGAAAATTAGATGGGCCTTGAAGTCATTCATTTGGGATATAAGACGCTGTAATTGTTTTCTGACCTACAAATCATGAGACTAATTTAATTGAATACATAGACTATTGTTTTATGAGTTGAAATACTAGTAATTAACAGATAACACCGTTATATGTCAACATTTGTATGAAGCGAGGCTATGTCCTAGACTTTAAGGGCCTCATTAAGAGTTTGGCGGAGGGGATTACTACATAACAACGTGATGGATATCCCTTCCGCCGTATTACAATTTTAATAGGATATAAAGGAACTTGTAATACGGCAGACGGGATATCCGTCACGTTTGTGACGGAGTAATCCCCTCCACCAAACTCGTAATGAGGCCCTAAGTGTAAACTTCTAAATTTGTGGCATTGCCTTCATATAAGCAGACCAACTAGATGTAGTATGATTAGGGTTTCCTGTCTTTAGTGTTTTTTTAGGTTCCCCTTTTAGTTTTACCAGTATCTTCTTGACTTGAAAAATCATCACTCTCTCAGTGTTTATCACTGTCCATTTAGCCTGGGCAGTGCATGTATAAAATGATAACATTTCGAGTTATGTGATAACATTATCAGAGAGCAAAAAAACTAAAACAATAACAATGTCTGAAAGTATGAACACAAATTTGCCACTACTCATTCTCATCTGCTTATTGTCGACTATTTTACAATGTGTAAGGGCCATTGTCAAGCATCTGCACCCCTTTGACATTGTTGTGGAACCGCTTCTGTGATATGTGCTGTGAGTTTTGCTTTATTTTCTCCATCTTTTGCCATGCTATAATTGTTATTATTGTGCAGCATAGCTTCCTGATCTGCCTTCTGGAGGCCTTTTCCAAGTAATCAATCTTGTCTGTCTGAAAAGGCGAGGCCTTCAAAGCACAAGTAAAACTTGTTAAAAACAAATGCTACCTCTGCATTAAACATGTCTCTGTTTTTAGGTTGAGCCACATGACAGCTCATGCGCTCTCGCTTGCTAGACACTATTTTTTTACAATAAAGGGCTTGCTTACCATTTGTTGGCTTTCACGTCACTCTTCTTTGCTGCCTCCTAATTGGCCAGCGCAGGGCAAGCACCACTTGCGTTCCTGTCTGTGGAGCAGGGACCAAGCACAGATTTATTTATCTAAATGCCCATTCACTGCTCCTGACGTGATTCAGGTACTATTTCTTCATCCCTTCCTCGCCCTAGCAGGCTTTATTTTAATAACACTCCATTTCTCTTTTACATTGTGCTCTGTGTCGCTGTTTTGATACTTCTACACGCTGTAAATAGCAGGTGCTTCTGTTACAGAGTTTATTAAGTTTGTTGACCCTAGGGATGTTAAAACATTAGTTGGCATTCCGGTGTTGGAACTCGAGATTTGTAGCTCACCCCAGATTTTAACTAGCATTGGCAAAGTCAATAGAGCTCTCGGTTGACAGCTATTGGCCTTGTTCAATGTTTTGTAGCCATGCTTTACAGCAGAGCTGATGCTCTGGAGTGTGAATAAAACTAATTTTAAAAAGTGCTATGATGCAGCCAGGGCTAATGCGTTTATTTTGTTTTAAAAAAAGGGCATTTGCGCTGGATGCATGGTAGTCCAGTTTTTTCATTATTATTTTTAGCCCTACTGCTATACTGCATTGCTACAAAGCATTGCTGAAGTCGGCCATGCCCATGCTGTACAGCATGAACAAAGGCAGTGGCAGACCCAATAGTCTCAAAGGGGGGATATGTTGTCTTTGTCAATGTTTAAGTATGGCATGATGACACAACTGCGTGGTAGTGCTCACATGATCACAAAAAGAGTTTTAAAAAGACATATGGAGAAGCTCTGGCTTCTCACATACAGAGAAGCTTTGGCTCTGCCATCTTGTTGAACATCTTAATTGTGCTTTGATTGGGCAGACGTTGGGCCTGTATTGTGTTCCTGTTGTCTCACAAGGGTTTTTCCTTCACCTAGGCTGACCATCTCATTCATAAATGACGACAGGTGCTAGAAGAAATACACACAACCGCATCACTATCACTGATGAAGGGGCCACTTTGGATGGGGATTCCCCTCACTATCCAGTAGGATTCAACAGGCTGAGACTTTTCACTTTTAGAAGTCTCAGAATGCAGTGCCAGTATGCTCATAAGCAGCCTACTGAGCTGACACTCTAGAAGAGCAGGCAAAGGTTTCTACCACTTAAAGGGTGCAGGATGTCTGAGACTTGCAACTCCACCTCGGGTAGCAGACTACGGCTGAGTCTGATTGGGTACTTTTTGGTCATTTGGTGCACAGCTCACTTACCTCTCTAGTAAGTTAGCTGCATCTCCTTCCCTTCGTGTGATGAAATGTGGCTTTTATTCCATGACTAATCATGATGCGCTCATCGATGCCTGTTTCAAAACAACGTAGGGATTCATTTATAGCAGCCATCTAGCGGGAGTGCTCAGAATGTCACCGTCAGTTTTGACAGGGGCTGTCTGCGGTAGCTCATAACATCTGCCTGGATTAAGAAAACAAGCACATATTCAGAGGCCGGGAAGCAGAGCCTTTTAAGTTGTGGGCAAATTTGGCAATTGCCAAAGGCCCCCAAGGTCTAAGGGACCCCTTATGGTAAATTGATAGGGAAAAGAAGACTTTACATTGTACATTAAATACATTCTTTTACGAATTGACAGCTGAACATACAAAGAAGCTTCAAGTGCATACCCAACTTATCCAGCCTTAACCCCTCTGCGTCCAAGCAGTTGGAGGCAATTCATTTAAGTTAAAAAAGATCCTTTCTGTCTAATGTCTGTTCACCTCACCTTTTCTACCTCACCCTTCTTTCTTTACTTCGGTCTTTCTACCTATTTATTGATCTATTTCTATCTTGACTCTTTCTCATTTTCCCATCTCTCCTTCAATTCCTCACAAAAACCTCTCTACCACATATGCCTACCTCTCTGCTCCCTCTTTATACCTCAGCTCACTTGCTACCTCACCCCTCTCTCTGTACCTCACTGCCGTTCCATCTTACCCCCTTTATCTCTTCTCCATTTATTTAATCTCTTAACTTCACCTTTCCTTAATTTTTCCTTATATTACATCTTTCTTCCTACCTCATCCCGTTGCCTCCCTTTTCTCATTTTCTCTGTAGCCACTCCATTTACCTCACCACTTGATCTCAGCCTGCTGACATTTTTACCCCTTTTCCTTCTGCCTCACCTTTTTAACTGCCTGGCTCATTTCTCGCTACCTCTACTTCTTTTTCTCTAGTCTCTCTTGTTCTTATCTCTTTCTAACTCCTTGTTTCAACTCCCTCATATCTCAACCAATCTCTGTATCTTACCATCTAACTCTATATCAGCGTTGCCTATTTCCCCAGCGCACCTGCTTCTCTACTTCACCTTTTTTCTCTCTGCAGCTCATCTCTCTCAACCTTGCTCTGCCTCAATCTTTACCTTGCCTGTCTTTCTGTATCTCTTTTCATTTTGTTCCTCTCCGCCTTACTGCTTCCTCTCTACATTGCATCTCTCAAAACTTCTCTACCTCTCCTGCACACTTCTCTGCCTCTTCCTCTTTCTCTCCACTTTGACTCTATTTACCTCAGCCCTCTGTGTAGCCATAGGTCTCCACCTTTCTAAATTTCTTTCTTATTCTTTTTTTTTACCTCTCTTCCTCAATGTAAAACCTTGCCTGTCTCTCTCTCACCTTTTCTAAAGTTGCCTTTTGTACCTGTAGATAGATATCTGTACATATTTAGCATTCTAGCTATCTGACCTTTCTCTTTGCCTCATGTCTCTCCCTACCTCGCCTCTCGTTCTTCCTCATCTGTTTCTGCTTCACTTCTTCCTCTTTCTTCTCTATCACTAAACTATTTCTTTACTCCGCCCTTATGCGCTCTTCCATTTCTCATACTCAACAGTCAGAGGTCACTGTGTAGCTAGAGAAGTGTATAAGGCAAGGCAGAGGAAGAAAAGTAAAAGAAAATGATTAGATTTTACCCGAGGGAATGGAAATATCCTTTGTACAGTGTTTTGATTTTCACTGTTGCAGAAAGAAAAACAGTTTTGAAGGGTGTGTTTGTGATTATGAATATCCATCAATTAAAACTACTATTTGAAGCTCTGTGCGTATACTTCATTATTATTTTATGCACTAGTCCACGTTCAAGCTCCACCAACTTCACCTTACCATGTCTTCCCTACAAACTGGGGGCCAAGTTAGTTAAAAAACAACTTCCATATGAAAGATTGTTTCAAGACAAACCATGTAGATCCACGTGCAATAGCAACAAGCTTTATATTGCTAGTGCAAAACTTCTTGTTGTACTGCTCTTCTGGTGGACTAGCTGAGCAGTTTGAGCTTTCTGCTGCTTTTGTGTGTCCTGGTTTCTTGAAGTTACACATATAATTCAGTATTTTTAGCATCACGAGTACTTACAGTAGTTGAACATAGATCATGAATTGATAATTGTTCCAGATATGGATCCCAGAATCTGTCTTGCCCAGGGCACTGACAGTTCTTAAGCTGCCACTAGCTGGAGTTTTCCTGGCCAGGCACTGCACCCCCTGTAAATAGCAGAAGGACGCCATTAGTCGCTCCAAGGACAGGAGCAATGGTGGAGAGTCCTTAGTCTGTGTTGCCATGGAGGGCCGTGACTTCAAGTGGAGGCGGCAGGGTCTGGAGCTTTTAAGGCTTGGAGAGGCAAGGGATTGGCCGCATTTCTTTCCTCTCCACCCACGCAGCAGCATCCAACATACATGATCACACGGTTCGTGGAGTTTCGGTACACCTTGGGGACTATTTCAGAGGTGAGAATGTTAGTCGGTGGGGGGTGGGACAACCGCTTGCGTAGCCAATTGTGCAGTCGCAGTGATGTAGACAATCTTCATGGTGCGGAGTGGAAGAAATGCCTACAATTTTATAATGCAAACATTTATTTATTTTATTTTCTCTCCTCTTCTATTTCAGCGATAACGAAGAGGCACCCTTCTAAAAGCTGGCAGCAACAGGGTGGCAGGATGGTGGGCCCGGAAGTATCTGTTCATTCAGCGTACTGTATAACTCCCTGGACAGAGCCTTACATATCCAGAGGATTCGTCCAGCATGTAGCAACAGCACAGAGCATGGCCACAATGGCACAATGTGGGTTTGGGGGGAGCAAGGCCTTGTCCAGTCTCCCCACAGGCATATCAGGCATGGATGGTGCAATCCACCATGCTGACAGAGGATTGGCTATGGGTTGGGTTAGGGCAGGGTTTGGGGCGATATAGACTGGGGGAATTGGGGCGGCCTCTTTGGCTGTTTCACACCCCAAGGAGTCCGGGCGTGGTTGGTTTTTGTGTTTAGGAGGGAGGCCCTAGTTGCAGTTTCCACTTCCTACTCTCAGTTTCAGTTTCCTAGTATCAGTTCCATTTCCGTAGTTTCGGTTTCAAAGTATTTGGGTGGCCGTAGGTTGACGAAGGGAAATAAAGTTATTGAGGCTTTAAAAACATTGATGGAGTAAGGGAGGGAGGATTTGATACAGGAGGGCATTTTTGGAGAAGGTGTGGGTAGGCCTTAAAAGGCCTAAATGAGCATCTGCTGATTGGGTGGCTGCTGCAGTGTTGGCCTGTGCCTCGCCATTACGCAGAGGCAAAACATTTTAAAGTAAAAGCGTGTCGGGCCGGCGGGCATGTGGCTCACCTGTTTTTGAGGGGGTGGGGTCCAGTTCCTCGGTTCAGCAGGGTTTATGAGCCTTTGGAAGGTGGGTTTCAATCTGGCCATCGGCTGTTGCACCGCACCAGTATGCATGGGAGACAGCGTGTAGGAGGCAGAGACAGGGTAGGGGTCACTTAGGTCGGAGTGCGGTGCGCCGGGTGAGCCACATGGGGGCCCGGATTGCTGACACGCATGCGGGCATCATAATAGAAGAAGGACTTCTTCCTGATGAGGGTCAGCCAGGGATTTCCCTTCCTGACCCATTAGAGGAAAGTACCTGGGACATGCATTCTAAGATGGCCGCCCCCATGTTATGGGCTGAACCGATTCTCATTTCGGACTCAGATGAGGAATTTACGTTACATGACAATACAGGCATGCCGGGAGTGGCTGTTGCTACGCATTTTCCACAAAACCAAATGATTTTTCATCCTGATAGGCCAGTTATTTCCCGTTTGGTCAGTCCTATGTTGAATAAAATACAGAGATGGCACATAGAGCAGGATAGAATGGTTCCATCGGATGTTTTAGGGCAGGTTTGTCCAGCTCAGTATGCATTTGGGGGTGAAGCAAATAACGTTGATTTGTGGCAGGTACAGGTTGAAGAGTTTATTGTACAGAATTAAGGGTTAGAGTCACAGCACAGGGCGGCCGAGTTAGCACATAAGGGGTGTGACATTGCTCTGGGGGTTTGTGTCCCAGCAGAAATCAGCAGCAGTGAAGAAGGCCAGTTTTGTGGTACTGGTGACGGTCCGGGCACCTTCAGAACATCGGGTGGGAGAGAGGATGGTGTCTAGAGCAAGCCATCTGACTTCTAGGGAGTGGCCTGTTGAATCCATGGATTCAGGACACAGTTGAAGTATTGATATGCCCACGACCAGCCAGGGTGCTGATTTAGAATTTGATACACATATTCCTATTCATGATGAAAGTTTGGATTATGAGTATGAACAGGAACTAGAAGAAGGTGAAAGTCGGGAGGATGGGGACACAGATTTATTCAGGAATCACAAAACAGGAAGGGAGGTGTTACTTCTAATAGGTAGAGGAGTGTTGGTGTTTTACAGGTCCCTGAGCCCAGGTCGATCCAGTGCGATCGGACACGAGAAATGGATAGTCGACTTCCTGCTGGTGGATCTCTTCGGAAAGGTGAGAAAAAGAAGATTCCACTTTGTGGGCAGGTGAGGGATAATACAAAAGTGGTTCGTTGGGTTTCAGTTGCGGTGGGAAATAGTCTGGTGGAGGTGCCAGAAAAGGGTATGGGGAGCTTGCTTGACAGGGGTGACGGAGATGATCAACGGATGAAAGAGAATAATGTTGCTACTGAACATAAGGATGTCGGTATAGGTGGTAATGTGGCTGAGAAAGAGGTGGATTCTCATACGGTGAGTAAGGATGTTGCAGTTGGGGGTAGTGCAAAAAATAAGAAATTACCGTACATGGAGGTGTTGGTGCCTTTGGGGTCGCATCTTACTCAAGGTATGAAGGAGAAAATATGCAAAGGGGAGTTTGTAGATGTTTTTAAGTTATTGCATATAGAGGTACAAGCAAAGGAAGGTTCTAAGGAGGAGGAGTGGGAATTATCTAGGTGACCAAGAGTTCCCACTACAATTGAGAATTGGACATCAGCATTTTTATTTTTTGCTAGTGTTTATTGTGCGAAGCACCCAGAGCGATGTGTTTCTCTTTTTAAATACATGGATGTTGTGTGGCGGGCCCAAATGTATTATGGAGGTGTTGGTTGGTTTAGATATGACGAAGAATTTAGGGCCTGGATGGCATTATTTCCAGATAAGGAGTGGGGCGATATTGACAACGAGCTTTGGATGAAATAGTTCTGCACTTCCAAAACCGCCCTGGTACTTCATACTGAAAGTGGTCTTCTGGGCCCTTATAAGCCCTTTCAAGGTCATCCCACCCAAGGGGGGGGTGGGTATTTCAGTTAGAGGGTCATTACCCCAGACTGGTTTGTGCTGGTCATTTAACAGAGGATCATGCACGAGATTATAGTGCAAATTTAGGCACATCTGCTCCCATTGGGGAGAGAAGCATCCCCTGGGTTAGTGCTTTGGTGGAATGCAGTGGGGTTGGGAGGCAAATGGAGATGGGGGGGTGATAGAGGAAAGGGACAATTTTAGCAAGTGGTGGGAAAAGGGCCCTACTCCTATTATATTGGAGATTTTGTTTCATTGGCTACAGTTTTATCTGAAGAGAGAAGAGGCAAAGCTGTTATTTTGGGGTTTTGTAAAAGGTTTCAGACTGTGTTATCAAGGTCTGAGAGTGCGCAGATGGGCGGAACATTTTGAAGTCAGCATGTAAAAGGCCTGATGCTGTGAAGGGGAAATTGGTGAAGGAATTGAAGGCAGGCAGAATAGTGTGGCCTTTTGATTTTTGGCCTTTTGATTTTTGGCCTTTTTCTAATTTGACTATTTCGCCTTTGGGAGTTGTTGAAAAGAAACAGGCGGGTGAGTTTCAATTGATTCATCACTTATCATGGCCTTTGGGGGAGTCAGTCAATGATTTCATTGCACAGGAGGATTCTATGGTCCATTACTCTAAGTTGACGAAGCAATTCACCTGGTCAAAAGGTGTGGTAGGAATGCGTTTATGGGTAAGCTAGATAGCCAGTCTGCTTTTAGATTGTTGACAGCCCATCCTGAGGATTTTTCATTGTTGGGTTTGCAATTTGATACAGGATATTTGTTGATAGAATGTTGCCAACGGGTTGTTCGGTGTCTTGTTCTTTATTTGAAACTTTCAGTTGTTTTTTGCAGTGTTTTGTTTCAACAGAAGACAGGTTTCAGAAACAATACTATTTAGACAATTTATTTTTGGTGGGCGACGCAGGTTCAGGTGAAAGTGCAACTGGTCTTGTGGAGTTTCAGGACTGTATGAGGGAGATAGGAGTGCCTTTGGCTCTTGAAAAGATTGAAGGTACAGCTACTACTATTACTTTTCTTGGGATTGAATTGGATTCAGAGAAGTTGGAAGTTCGTTTCTTGGTGGAAAAAGTTCAAGGATTGATTGCATTGTTGGAGGAAGCAGTCTTCAAAGATAAGTTGGAGCTGCACCAGCTGCAGACTTTGTTGGGCCATTTTAATTTTGCTTGCCGGGTTGAAAGAGCTGGGAGAGCTTTTTGTAGACGACTCAGGTTTGCAGTGAGAGGTGCAGTTTTGCCACATCACAGAATTCAGCTTAAGGCTGCCATTAAAGCTGATTTAAGGATGTAGATTTGTGTTTTGGAAAATGTCAATGGATTGAGCATGCTGTCAGTGGATGAAGATTAATTGTATTGGCATATGCAGATTTTTTCTGATGCTGCAGGTGCGCATGGCTTTGGTGTTTTATGGGATAGCCATTGGGCGGCTGAGCAGGGGCATGAAGGCTGGAAGGCGGCCCACCATAGCATTGCCTTTTTGGAGTTTTTTCCTCTAGTAGTTGCTCTTTTTGTGGGGAAAATTCCTGTGGAACCGGTGTTTTTTTTTTAATGTTGATAACCAGATGGCGGTGTATTTGGTTAATTCTCAAAAAGCGGAGGATGAGAAAGTTTTGAGGTTATTGCGGGTGTTCCTGCTTTATTGTTTGAAATGTAATATTTTGTTCAAGTCTTGTTACTGGCCTGGAGTCAATAATGACATTGCTGATGTGCTGTTTCGTTCGCAGTGGCAGAGATTCCGTGGACTAGCGCTGGGAAGGGATTAGATGAAGACGCCAATGCCAGTGGAGCCTTGGGATGTAGGAATGTGAGGATATTATGTTTGATTCATCAGTCCATTGCTCCTTCTACCTTGAGGTCTCCTGACAGGGCTTGGGCTGAGTTTATGGAGTCATGGGCACTAAAAAGAATGGAAGGTCCCCAAATGTTTTCATTTAGAAGGGAGCATGCGGTTCATTTTATTGTGACTCAAATAGAGAAGGGCCTCACAGCAGCAACCATCTTGGGTAAACTTGCGGGTGTGTCATTTTTTGGTGAGTATATTTGGGGTGTGATCCTATGGATGGGGAAATTTGTAGGAGGTTTCTGGCTCGTTGGGCGAGGGAAGGTGGGGAGCGGTTGGATCGGATGTGTCCCATTTCTAGGTTCATGCTGCAAGACATTTTGTGTGTACTGGATCAGGTTTGTTACTCTGATTGGGAGGTGGCTTTATTATCTGGGCGTATGTCATGGTTATTGTGGGACTTTTCGAGTTTCTGAATTATTAGGCAATAGGGGTTTCAGTGGTATATGGCGTTCTCAGGTAAGTTTGGTTCATGGGGGTTTGAGGCTTTAGTTGTTTTCATCTAAAACAGGTAACATTTCTAGATAACAGATAACTAGTATCCTGACTTATTACTTACCTGTCACAGTTGTGTCAGAAGTGGGATTAAATAATCATCTAAGACAGGAAAGTAATATGGAGGACAAACCAAGTTTAGCAGACATGATAGCTCAATTGGCAGAGGGCCAGAGGCACCTACAATTAGTATGGGAAGAACAGATAAAAGAGGCCAGAGAAGATCGGGAAGCTCTACAGGCAGCATTAAAAAGCCAGGCTACGATTATTGCAAACAATCAGCTTGTACACAAAGCTGCACTAGGAAAACTCACGGAGACAATCGCTGCCACTAGAGTCCACCCTACTGTCCCTAGCACTGTATTACAAAAGTATCAGGAGGGAGAGGACCCAGGTGCATGTTTTACAAATTTTGAGAGGGTAGCAAGTTTGTCTAACTGGCCACAGGAGCGCTGGGGCCAATATGTTGCCCCTCTACTTACTGGTCCCTTACAGGCAGCTTATCAAGCGATAAACCTGGGTGGGATAATCCCATATAGTGACATTAAAAAGGCTATCTTAGAACGGGTAGGACTAGATCAGGAAAGCTTATGGTACGGTTTTGACGCACTAAGTGGATAAGCAGTGAGAACCCCCGGACTCTCTATTATCTGGTTCAACATGAAGCATGTAAATGACTGACTCCTACAGAAACCACCAAAGATGAGATGTTCCAAGCCATAGTGCTTGAACAGTACTTAGAAGCCCTACCGACAGCCACTCGTAATTGGATTAGACAACACCCAGGCTTGGACAACACATCAGCTATTGAATTAGCCTGTGCTTATCACAGGGCTCCAGAATTTAGGGGTACTATGACAAGAACAGTCTCACCAGTCCCTAAACCACCTCCTCTACCATCCGCTACAAAACACCTGACAGGACCAAACATGGACAAAAGCTCTCCTTTCTGCCTGCCACTGAAGGAGCCCATGACCACACCCCAATGTTATCACTGCGCAGAGTGGGGACATATTGCCTGGTATTGCCCTCAGAAACGGAACCAGGTAGAACAAATGGAAATAGGGATTGCCAAAGGAAGGGTTTTTTGGTTGGGTAGTACCAATACCCAGTATACCACATACCTACTCGTAAACCAACAAGTAAGGCGGACCTTGGGAGACGTAGGCTGTAGTCAAAGTGTAATAAACCAAAAATATGTACACCCAGAGTAGTGGTTGAGGGAAGAGTATGTAGTCATCACATGTGTACACAGTGATAGAAAAACCTATCCAGTGGCTGTCATACAGGTGAGTTGGAGGGGAGAAGAAGAGCAAGTTGTTGTGGGGGTTATATCAAATCTAGTAGAGGAGCTCATCATAGGAACTGATTACGTGGCATTTCAGGATCTTCTAGGTAGCCTAAAACTTGATAACAATGTAGAATCCTGGTGGGCCGAAGCCTCCTTCTCTAAAGAAGAAATAGCACGGAATACATCTAAGAAACGATTGACCAAGACCCAGAAGCGAGCACAGAAGAAAACATGTTGAATAGAGCATAGTGATAAAGACGGAAGGATCACTAACCTAATGAAGAAAGTACTATCCGTCGCAGGAGATTTCAGACAGTGCCAACGGGATGACCCCATCCTTAAACAGGCATGGCATACTGCCCTCACGGATACCAGTCATAGGGTAGGTCCTTGTTTCCTAATCAGAAACAATTTGTTATACCGAGTTATCACCCAACAAGGAAGTGAGAAAACACAGTTGTTAGTCCCCAAGGACTTTCAAGCCCAGGTTTTACACTTAGCACATGGGGAAACTGGGGAAGGGCACTAAGGAAGGGAAAAAATGAAGAATACATATTGAGATGGTTTTATTGGCCAGGGATATATGTGGAAGTATGGCACAACTGTTAGAGCGGCAGACCCTGATGCAGAGATCTGGCCCGGGACCAGGGTTCAATTCCCACCTCAGCGGGTCTTAGGCTCATTTCCCTTGGACCAGGAAATTCTCGCCTCAGTGCCTAATCGAATTAATGGGTCCCACTCTGTAACTCTGGGCAATAGCTTGCTTAATCTCCACAACGGCCCTCACAGCGCTTGGATGCCTGGCTTCACCCTGGGGCTGCCCAGGAGTGGGTGCCTCACAGGGAAAAGCCAGGAAAGGTTTCACAGCGGTATGCGTACAGCGCCTTGAGACCCTAACGGGTGAGTAGTGCGCTATACAAGTGCAAAGCTTGTGGTTTACGGACATTCGAAAACATTGCCAACAATGTCCCAAATGCCAATTGTTAAACCCTTCAACAGAACCCAAGGTTCCTATTCTCCCTTTACCCATTATAGAGACACTGTTCTCACAAGTAGGAATGGACTTGGTGGGCCCTCTAATAGGATCCTCCAAAGGTCACAAATATATCTTAGTCCTGGTTGATTACGCTGCCCGATATATTGAAGCCATACCTCTGTCTAGCATGACAACTAAAAGTGTGGCTCAAGCGATGATAGGACTTTTCCCCCGTGCTGGATTTCCGAAAGAAATCCTGACAGATCAGGGAACTCCTTTTATGTCATGTTTAATGACTGAAATATGTCACAGCTTGGTCGTCCAGTTTATCATCCACAAACAGATGGGCACATAGAACGCTACAGCAAAACGATTAAGAACTTATTACTGAAACCCATAAATGACACTGGGAGGGACTCGGATAAAAAGATGCCCTGGTGCTGCATGCCATACGAACACATATACAATCGTCCACTGGACACAGTCTTTTTAAGCTACTGTTTGGAAGACAATATAGAACCATTTTAGACATGACGGCCGAACAGTGGTAAGAAATGGAGGAAGAGACAAAAGACATTCTCACCTACACTAGGAAATTGAAAGAGACATTACATTCAGTGTGGGAGGACGTACACTCCCAACTGGAAGAGACCCAAAAGAGACAGAAGGCCCATTATGACGTGGGAACCAATATACGTGAACCACCCATAAGTAAAAAGGTAATAATGCTACTACCCACGACCGAGAACAAATTACTAGCCAGATGGCAGGGACCCTAAACAGTCATAGAGAAGGTGATCCCGGTAACATACCAGATCAAAATTCCTGCAGGATCCAATAGGAATCAGATTTACCATATTAACATGTTGAAAACGTGGCATGAGAATGATGACATTAATAGGGACAATGGCTTGAATCTATGTATTACTACAACCCAAAACATAGATATTCCGGTATTCCCTACTTGTATCAAATCGTATCAAATCAGACCAAGAAGTGGAACCTCATTATGGCAGTGAACTAACAACATCCCAATGAAATCAAATAGAAGGGGTAGTACAGACTTATGGGGAAGTATTTTCTAGACATCCTGGTAGAACACACCTCATAAAACACCACATACACACCATAGATGGAAAGGTAGCTCAACAACGACTATACCGTATACCTGAAGCTAGAAAAATAGTAGAGGTAGAGAAATAAGTTGCAGAAATGATAAAAGCAGGCATTATTGAACCATCTTCCAGTCCCTGGTGTTCTCCAGTAGTGTTGGTTCCCAAACCCAATGGATCTATCCGTTTTTGTATAGACTTTCGACAACTCAATTCCTTATCACATTTTGATACCTATCCTATGCCTCACATAGATTACCTAGTTGAACGACTAGGGCAAGCCCGATACCTCACCACATTGGATTTGACAAAGGGATATTGGCAGACTCCGCTACAGGAATCAGACAGGGAAAAAATTGCATTTTCAACCCCCTCAGGGCTATATCAGTTTGCGGTCTTACCCTTCGGATTACAAGAGGCCCCTACTACCTTTCAGAGGTTAATAGATATTGTGTTACGCCATCATCAGGAATATGCAGTTGCATACGTGGATGATATTGGGATATACAGTCCCACCTGGTAGAAACATCTAGAACACTTTTCAGAAGTCCTTCAGGCCCTCCAAAAAGCCGGGCTAACCGCTAACCCAGAAAAATGTAACATAGTGAAGAACTCGATTAATTACCTGGGTTATGTGATAGAGAAAGGAATGATCAAACCATAAATCAAACAGATTCCCATCCCAAAGAATAAGAAAGATGTAAAGGCCTTCCTAGTAATGGTTGGTTACTGTAGACGGTTTATTCCCCATTTTTCTGCCGTAGCTGCTCCTCTCACGGCTTTACTAGAAAAAGGACAGCCGAACCACTTAGCAAAACTATCTGAACTGGAATATCATCGACTTATGCCTCTTAAATCTCTACTTACCACAGAACTTATCTTGCACTATCCTGACTTTCAGAAGCCTTTTCAGTTGCAGACAGATGCTTCAGATCAGGGACTGGGGGCTGTGTTATCCCAGGAAGGGGAAGATGCACAGTTCCATCCTATTTTTTATATCAGTAGGAAACTACTACCCAGAGACAGACACTATCCTACGGTGGAGAAGGAATGTCTAGCTATAAAATGGCCCACTGAATCCCTTCAATATTACCTCTTAAGGAGATCCTTTATGCTATTCACTGATCACGCCCCTCTAACTTGGTTATCAAGACATAAGGACATGAACGCCCGGGTGCTACAGTGGTTCTTATCGTTGCAACCTTTTATGTTTTAGGTGAAGCATTCCCCAGGATCCTTACTTTCCAAAGTGGATTTCTTATCCCGATACCCTACCAATTTGTGGCTCCAACAGCCACTCACAAGGGAGAGCGAATGTGACAGGGCACAGGTAATGGGGGTGGACGTAAAGACCTCTGGGGCACCCCGATTAAAGCCGAAGCTTGTTTACATCCAGGACGACCTTACGGGAGCGACGTGCTGGGAGAAGCCACGCACAGACCCGGAAGGAACAAAGCCGGAGAAGGGAGAGGAGGAAGACGTGCATCCTGGAGGAAGGGGACGAGACACAGTGTGGTGCAGTCAGGCCAGAGAGGACAGAAGGCAAGCAGAAGGAGGAAGCGACGGAAAGAGGACACTGCACAGAGCTGAGAGGAGGCCGAGAGGGAGAGTTGCGGACGAAGAAGCCAGCCACGTTCCTGGAGGAGCGTGGTATGAGGACGGGCAGGGAAAGGAGGAGTAATTATCGGAGGTGAGGGAGAAGGAGACCTGGGAGGGGTTGGGGGACGCACTGGGCACTAAATTCCATATTGTGCCCTCTTGCTAGGAGTGTACTGCCTAAAAACCAAACAGCCCTTTAAAAGGACCAAAAACTCGTCCAGAGCTATTTCTTTCCCTGGAACATAGACCTTTGAAAACCAATCTACAAAATGATCAAGGACAGGCCTCATCTTAAAAAAGACAGTCAGAATCAGGATGATCTCATGGCAAGGTTAAAGCATTATCAAAAAGTGCAGCATCCGAAGAAGAAGCAAATACAGATTACGACTCTAGGTTGCAGGAAATATAGCTGTTGCCATCAAGTGACTAGTAGACCAATATGAAGACAGTGACGGCTTCCTTATCAACCCCATCAAAAAAGTTTCCAGATTTGTGGGAATCCACTGGTAGCTTTAGAGTGTGGCCTACGTCTGGCACTGTTGTCCCTCAAATACTGCTCAGCATACAAATTTGTCTGCTCAACAATATCTTCCAAAAATACATCGTCCATAAACAGCTGATCGAAATTGATAGGCAAAACGTTTTCCGTATTCACTCTACACCCCAGGAGACCAGTAAAGGCAGGCAACTCTGGCTGCTCCATGTTTGCGGCAACCAAGAGTTCAGGTCTTCCAATGGGAAGCCTTTCAGCCGCAGGCCGCTTCACTATTGGCACATCAGTGTCCTTCTCTAAAACAGGCAGTTCATCCAAACTGGGAGTGGCTTCCTCATCAGATGATTCCTCTCGGACAGAAAATTCACTGCCAGAATCTTGCACTTCCTCCTCTGCTTCAATTGCAGAGTCAATCTCATAATCACGGACAGAAGATGACTCAAAAGGTATACCAACAACATGCTGAGTGGTCATCCTGTGGCTAGCTATGATCCTTTCTAAGAAAAGTAACTTGACAGATGCGCCAACAACAACCAGCACTGTGTAAAATAAGTAATAAACAAAGTGTGGCTTTAATCATAAAGAGTTATGTACTCAAAACTCAAAAACTGTACCACTCACTTGCCTGAAAATGCTAGAATCACCAGCAACTATTCTGCACAGACACAGCAATCACTAATGATATCCCACTAAAAAGGAAAAAGAAAAGAAAATTACACAAATATCATCATGCACAAATCTAAGGACAATTTCACAAACAATCCTGCATTTAGTATACCATTTACAAAAATGTCATTCATGCATGGCAACAATACTCATTTCAAATAAATTGTTTTTTCTTACCCAAAAAATGCAACCATTCAAACTGCAGGTCATCCACTGCCAAAACCGCAAGGAGTCACATCAAAGAAAGGAAAACCTTTGAACTAGAAGAAAAAGGAGAAATAAACAGTTATAATCACAAATGCAAATACTTCGCCAGTTGACAAACACCCCACCACCAAACATTTAGAAATTGTCCCTGGTGTCTAGTGGTTTCTGCCCTCCTTGGGGGCAGATGGGCCTAAAACAAATAGGCCGGGGGCAGAAATGGCCAACAGCTGGGTGCCCCCTTTTGGGAGCAACCCTTGCCCAGTGGGTCACCCTCACACACACAAAAAAACAAACTAAAAAAATCCCTGGTGTCTTTGTGGCTTCTGCCCCCCTTGGGGGCAGATAGGCCTAAAGATAATAGGCCAGTATGCCCCCAAGGGGGACAAAAATGGCCAACAGTTCTGTGCCCTCTTTGGGGAGCAACCCTTGCCCCAGGCGTCGCCCCCACACAAAAAATAACAAACTGAAAATATCCCTGGTGTCTTTGTGGCTTCTGCCCACCTTGGGGGCAGATGGGCCTAAAAAGAATAGGCCAGTCTTCCCCCAAGGGGAGCAGAAATGTTCAACAGCCATGTGCCCCCTTTGGGTGGGGCGACCCTTGCCAAGGGGCTGCCCCCCACTCAAGAAAACAGAAACAAAAACAATCCCTGGCACTTTAGTGGATTCTGCCCCCCTCGGGGGCAGATAGGCCTGAAAAAACTTTGACCACTTTGGGGAGGGACCCTTGCCCTATCAAACAAAAAACACACACACAGATCCCTGGTGGGTTTCAAACCCCCCCCCCCTTCCTTGGGGGCCAGATCGTCCGAACAAATGGCTGATCTTGTCCCCGGGGGGGGCTGACACACGGATCCAATATTGCCCCCAGAGAAGCTACCCTTGCCTCAGAGGCTCTCCCCCCTAAATCACCAAAAAAACATCTTGGAGCAGGAATCCATTCAAAACTAGCAAAAGCGGAAAGGAAAAACTTTCCTTTCTCCCTGTGTCTGTTTTCCCCTCTCCAAACACCCCTCCCCCGGAGAAAGACTCACCTAAATGGAGTCCTCTCTACTAGACGCGCTGGAAGCAAATGCTTCCAGCACGTCCCCAACTGCATCTGATGACGTCGGCACACTGTGAGTGCCCCAACGCCATCAGATCTCTGAGGGGTAGGTTCAGGGGTGGCAGGGGAAGCACTTCCTCTGCAATTCATGACCGGGGGTGTGGGTGGGTAACCCATAGCGGGTGCCCTAGCGCTCCCCCATGGGCCGAGTGCAGGATGAGCTGGTATCGTCCTCGGTACATGAGCACTGTATCTGAGGACGAGACCAGCTCGTCCACGGCACCCAAGGGATTAAGCCTGCTCAAGGCAGCTCAGGGATGCTGCTGCTTTTGTGAGCTGATGTGCATTCGGGCAGAGGTATTGTGGCTGCCTCCCTAAAACACGCCTTCAGGATCCAACCAGGCACAAAGGAAGTGCGACTCCTGGCTCGGTGTTTTATGAGGCACGGCGAAAAAGAGAAAGCTTCCCACTAAGGAGGAGCAGCAGAGGGCTAGTCTGGTCTGCAACAAGGTAAACACCCCTACACTTTAGGACTTTGTTGTAAAGCAGTCAAGAACGTTTTGTTTTACACCTTTTTAACAATACAGAGAAGCACCATGGTGGCAAATTTAAGAAAACCTCTATAAAAAGGTGGACCTTGTTAACACGTGTGTTCCCCGCAAAGCATTATGGAGTGAGTTTCACCGAGTGCAGTGAATATTGTAGTGAACAATGATGAGTGCTCCAACACTGCCGATCAGTTTGCGCTGTATGAAACTTCAATGTGCCATGGAGCGTGAAGGGGAGAGACAAAAGGAAAAAGCAGTTCCCCACACTAAAGCATATCGGCAATTGTGCATTTATCCATTTTCAGAGTCAGTCTACAAGGTGTGACAAAACAGCCTCAAGGCGGGAAAAACGTAAAGCATTTACCAATGACATCAAGGGCTTTTTGCAAGGCAAGCCCAGGAATGAATGAAAGTGATGGGCATGAGATGGGCATGGCTAAACCCCACAAATACATTACAGTGTTGTGTAGCCATTTTAGTTATAGCTCCATGCACGTTCGTTTAACACACTAGGCCACTGTGCACTTTGACCTAGATGTATTTTATTCGGCTTCACATTGTTATTTTTACAATAACCAGTCTTACGGTCTTGCTTTATTTTCATCTATCTAACTGTTTTTGCTTAGCCAAGCACTGTGTTCTCAAACAAGACATTCTTGATCACTTTGTGCTTCAGTCAAGGCTACAGTTGGTACATTGCCGGTGAACGTGGAAGAAGTTTAGTCTTCAACATTCGTAGAAAATACACATCCTTACGTAGGGACATTTTCTTATAATATCAGCTGTGTTATTATAGAAACAGTTCCTTGTCCCATTACACGGTAAGAGGGAGATTCCAGCCAGGGAAACACAAATGTATGCTGATTGCTGAGTGCTTCGCTGCAGATGGTAACGCAGACTACAGGCCTTTGCTCAGGTATGAGGGTTGATGTCCTCCCGGGGGAACCTGAAGGGCAGAATTAGAGCTTAACATGCTGTGCTCAGATTATGACTTAGATAGGAAATAATCCATTGATTATAGTGACAATATGATAGCGTTATTCTTATGCTTCACTCTTCTCGTCACCATTTTAATACTGTCATGTTGTGTTGTCCTGGTTATTGCAGCTCACGCTTTGCTATCTAAGATGCAGTTGTTTTATTAAACCAATCATTAAAACTCATACTGCTTTTTATTGTCATTTATATATGAGACCGAAGTGTGACTGAGAGAACCGGATGCGACCTGAGTGACCACGACTTCCCTTAGAAGCCTAATAGGTCATGCGCTCAGCTGCCCAATCATCCCTATCCTCTGGTAGAGATGAGGCACTGCTAGTTAGCCGGAGCAAAACACGGATTTAGGGCAGCAGGTGTCACCCGCAGTAGGTCAGACTCAGTCTCCCACACCGTGGACGATCTTGCTGCTCAAAATCCAGTAGTCTCATTAGAATAATGAGAGCCTATGTGACAACAGCAGGTCAGAAAAGTAGCTCTTGTGCGCTACTATGTTTGACCCAAAAAAAGCCAATATTTATATAAGTAAAACAAGACCAAAACTACAAAAATCCAACACATACAAACAAATATATGAATTTTTAATGATTAAATCCCAATAAAGTGCTTAGAAACACAAAAGTTTCACTTGGTGTTATCATGGTGTTGTGACAGTCATTCCCAACAGTCCAGCACCACTCATGAGGGAGTGCGGCATGGGGCACAGAGTTGCATGGACCCCAGGTACAGAACCTTTGAAAACAATGAAACAAAGACATTGCATGGAGTCGGGGATTTGAGGCGTCGCTCGAGCTGGTGGGTGTCAGTTCTGTGCTGCTACGCAGGAGATGATGCGTTGGTTCCTTTCAGAGGTGAGGTGGCGTTGGCAGCAAGGGGTCTGTTCCTTATGACCTGGCAGGGTCGATGAGTCCAGCGGGCCAAGACACGGTCACACCACGGAGCCACAGGTGCCGCAGCGGCATCAGGTGTGACGGATGTCGGTGACACAGCACTTGGGACTCACGATGTCAGAGGACTTCAGAGTCACTGCAGAGGCATCTGGGCTGCAGGTCAGTCGTGGCTGTTGCACTCCTGTGGGGACCACATCTTTGGTGCAGACAGCGGCATGGAGTCGGCCAGCGGCATCCGTTCTGGAGCCATCCAGAGTTGATGTGCCTGGTTCTTCATGTGTTTATGCCAGCTTTCACTTCCAAGGGCACAGGAACTGGAATGGGTACCACTTGGCGAGTCACGGTCCTCAGAACGAGAACCCAGAGGCTGGCATATGAAGTCTTTGCTGTCCCTGAGACTTCTTAACAGGAGGTAAACTCAGTCTAAGCCCTTGGAGAAACTTCACAAGCAGGATACACAGCAAAGTCCAGTCTTTGTCCTCTCAAAAGCAGAGGCAGCAACTGCAGGCCAACCCAGCAAAGCACACACAGCAAAGGGGCAGTACTCCTCCTCACAGCTTTTCAGCTTGTCTGCTTGGCAGTGTCTCCTCTTGATCCAGAAGTGTTCTAAAAGTCTGGGGTTTTGGGTCCAGTACTTATACTTATTTCTACCTTTGATGTAAGCAAACTTCAAAGGAAAATTTTGTTCACAGAATCCTGCCTTGCCCAGGCCTTGCTCCAGACACACTCCACACGGTGGAGACAGCATTGTGAGAGGACAGGCACAGCCGTAACCAAGTCTCAGTGACAACTCCTCCCACCACTCTAGCCCAGGAAGACCTGTCAGCCAGTTGATGGGTCATTAGCATATTCAGGGCACATGTCAGCTCCCTTTGTGTGACTATCTAGAGTGTATGCATGAACAGCCCCTGTCAGTCCAAACCAGACATTGATTCCACAGGCAGGCAAAGGCACAGAATGGTTAAGCAAGAAAACACCCACTTTCTAAAGGTGGCATTTTCAAACGTATAACTTAAAAACCAACTTCACTAAAAGATGTTTTTTTGAATTGTGAGTTCAGAGACCCCAAATTCCAGATCTCTATCTGCTCCCCATGTGAAATTACACTTAAAAGGTATTTAAAGACAATCCTCATGTTAACCCATGGGAGAGACAGATCTTGCAGTAGTGAAAATCAAATTTGGCAGTATTTCACTGTCAGTACACCACTACTTGTCCTACCTTCTAAATATACTGCACTCTGCCCATGTGGCTACCTAGGGCCTATCTTAGGGGTGCCTTACATGTACTAAAAGGGAAAGTTCGGAACAGGCAAGTGGGTGCACTTGCCAGGTCGACATGGCAGCTTACAACTGCATACACAGACAGTATAATGACTCCTGGGACATGTTTCCAGGGCTACTCATGTGGGTGGCACAATCAGTGCTGCAGTCCCACTAGTAGCATCTGATTTACAGGCCCTGGGCACCCATGGTGCACTATATTATGGACTTACCAGTGAATCAAATGTGCCAATCATGGAAAACCAATCAGAATCACAATTTACACAGGTAGCACTTGCACTTTAGCACTAATCAGTAGTGGTAAAGTGCCCAGAGTACCAAAACCAGCAAAAACTAACTAAATCCAACACACAGTCAAAAATACAGGAGGCAGAGGCAAAAAGGCATGCTAAACCACACCAAGGATGCCAGGTCTGACACCAGGAATTGTAATTCCAAGAAATCAAATCCCCCCCCCCCCCAAGTTCTGTTTAAATCACTTCCTGCAGTGTATAAACACTCTTTAAGGCCTCACTGTTACCAAATGGGCCATTTTCATTCACTTTTACTAAATTTCAAAACTAGGCATTTTTGCCTCTTGAGAGTATGGAAATGTCTCTAAGAATGCTTATTTAAGCCCCCAAAGCGATGATTCACTTCAACAAATCATAAAGAGTAAATGATAGAACAATTGAAAGCGGTCCATTTTTTAACCTTCCTGAGGCTTTTCATAAGTTTGCAGGTCATCGATTTTCATCAAAAATCTGACTTTTTGGTTGAATTCAAAATGACTCCAAATGCTGTTTAAATCACTTCCCATAGTGCACAAACACTGTTTAAGACCTCAATGTTACCTAAGTGGCCATTTTAATTCACTTTTACAAAACCTAAAAACTATCATTTTGGTCCCTTGAGAGCATTAAAATGTCCCCAAACCTTGTTATTTAAGCTAAAAAAAAAGATTACCCACTTGAACAAGTCACAAAGAGTTCAAAGATGCAACAATTGAAAACAGTATATTTTGGCCTCCCTGAGGTATTTCATAAGTCTGCAGGTCAATGGTTTTGCCCAAAAGTATGACTGTGAATAAGCAAAGGAGTGTAAGTGGAAAGCTACCAAAAAACCCTATTTTTCTAAAGGGTTTTAAGCTGGAGGACCAGAGAAGCATGTGACCATGAGAAGGAGCATGCAAGGCACCCTCTACTTGCCCAGGGTGGATGAAAACAGACGTTTTCCCTGGCTTGAAGGACTGACCTCTCCATTTAGAGTGAACAAGTGCTTTGCCAGGCAGGAATGATACTGGCATTTTGGGGAGTTCAGCTGTCGATAAGGGTTTAGTTCCACACGCGCAGCGTTTGGATATACCATTCTGAACCACTGGCTGCTGATCTGCAGCCTACCAGGTGAAATATGACTAAAGAGCAGCAAAATGGCATGGGTCCCAGGACCTGAGCCTTTTAACGGAGTCAGAAGTAAGTTTTAATTGTTTCACACAGTGCGCAAACACTTCTTAAGGCCTCAATGTTACCAAATCAACCATTTTCATTCACTTTTACAAAATCTCAAAACTGTGCATTTTGTTCCTTTGAGAGCATGAAATCGTCTCTAAACCTGATTCTTTAAGTTCCAAAATTGATGTTCCACTTCAACAAGCCATAAAGAGTTAAAAGATGCAAGAATTGAAAAAAGTAAATTTTTGACCTTCCTGGGGTATTTTTTAAGTCCGGGGGTCAATCGTTTTCCTCAAAAATCTAACATTTTTACTTGAATTCAAAATGACTCCAAAGATTCTTAAATCTCTCCCCATAGTGATTAAAGCATGTTTAAGGCCTCAGTGCTACCGAAAGGGGCAATTTCATTCACTTTTGTGAAATCTCACAAATATGCATTTTGGACGCTTGAAAGCATGTAAATGGCTCCAAAAATGATTATGTAAGCCCCAAAAGAGCTTATTCACTTCAACAAGTCATAAAGAGTTAAAAGATGCAACAATTGAGAAGAGTCCATTTTTTACCTTCATGAGGTATCTCGTAAGCCCGCAGATCAATGATTTTCATCAAAAATCTGACTTTTTTTGCTTGTATTCAAAATGACTCCAAATGCTGTTTAAATCACTTTTGTTTATAAACACAGCTTAAAGCCTCAGTGTTAACAAATGGGCCATTTTCATTCTCTTTTACAACATCCACAAACTAGTCATTTTGGCCATTTCAGAGCATTAAAATGGTGCTAAACCTGATTATTTAAGCTCGAAAAGTGATGACCCACTTCGACAAGTCATAAAGAGTTAAAAAGTTGCAACAACTTGTTGAAGTGAATCATCACTTTTAGAGCTTAAATAATCAGGTATAGAGCTATTTTCATACTCTGAAAGTACCAATATACAAAGGTTTGAGATGTAAAACTGAATGAAAATAGCTGATTTGATAAAATTGAGGCAATAAACAGTGTTTATACACCACAGGGAGTGATTTAAACAATATTTGGAGACAAGCAAAAAAGTCGGATTTTTTTAATGAAAATCAATTACCCGCGGACTTACAAAACGCTTCAGGGTGGTCGAATTTGGACTGTTTTTATTTGTTCGATCTTTTAACTCTTTGTTGAAGTGAATCATCAGTTTTGGGGCTCAATTAAGCACGTTCAGAGCCATTTACATGCTCGTAGGGGCCAAAATGCATAGTTTTGAGATTTTGTATACATCAATGGAAATGGCCTGTTTGGAAACACTGAGGCCTTAAACAGTATTTAAACATTATGGGAAGTGATTTAAGCAGCACTTGGAGACACTTTGAAGTCAAGCAAAAAAGTCAGATGTTTCATGAAAATTGATGACCCACAGACTTATGAAATGCCTTAGCAGGGTTAAAAATGGACCCTGTTCAATTGTAGCATTATTTACCTATTAATGAACTTTTGATGTAGTTTGTCGTTTTGGAGCCTAAATAAGCATATTTAGAGCCGTTTCCATGCTCTCAAGGGGCCAAAATGGATAGTTTTGAGATTTTGTAAAAGTGAATGAAAACGGCAAATTCGGTAAGATTGAGGCTTTAAACAGTGTTTGTGCTCTGCAGGAAGTGATTTAAAGAGCATTTGGATTCATTTTGAATTCAAGGAGAAAAGTTTGTTATGAAAATCATTGGTACAAAATACCTCAGGGAGGTCAAAAATATACTGTTTTTAGTTGTTTCATGTATAACCCCTTTATGACTTGTTGAAGTTAATCATCACTTTTGTGGCTTAAATAAACATAATTAGAAAAATGTCCATGCTCTAAATGGGTCAAAATGCAAAGTATTGAGATTTCAAAATAGTGAATGAAAATGGCCCTTTTGTTAACATTGATGGCTCGAACAGTGTTTATGCACTGCAGGAAGTGGTTTAAACAGCACCTGGAGTCATTTTGAATTCAACCAAAAAAGACAGATTTTTAATTAAACTTGATGACCCATGGGTTCACAAAATGCCTCACGAAGGTCAAAAATGGACCATGTTCAAGTGCTGCATCTTTAACTAATTATTACCTGCTTATATGGATCATCACTTTTGGATCCTATACAAGCATGTTTAGAGGCATTTCCATGCTATCAAAGGGCCAAAATGCAAAGTTTTGAGATTTTGTAAAAGTGAATGAAAATGGCTCTTCAGGTAACGTTGAGGCTTTAAACCGTGTTTATGCACTGCAGGAAGAGAATTAAACAGGACCTGGAGTCAATTTGCATTCAAGCAAAACATTCAGAATTTTCATGAAAATCGATGACCCGAGGACTTACGAAATGCCTCAGGAAGGTCCACAATTGACCATTTTGTGTGACCTATCATTTAACTCTTTATGACTTGTTGAATTGAATCATCACTTTTGGGACTTAAATAAACATGTTTCAAGCCATAGCCATGCTTTCATTGTTTTAAGATTTTGTAAAAGTGAATGAAAATGGCCCTCCTGATTAAACTGAAGCCTTAAACAGTGTTTATACATAGTGAGAAGTGATTTAAGCAGCACTTAGAGACATTTTGAGTCAAGCAGAAAACATCAGATTTTTTATGAAAATCGATAAGCCGCGGACCTTCTAAATTCCTCAGGAAGGCCCAAAATGGACCTTTTTCAATTGTTGCATATTTTAACTCTTTATGACTTGATTAAGTGAATCATCACATTTGGGGCTGAATTAAACATGTTTACATTCATTTACATGCTCTGAAGGGGCAAAAATGCATAGTTTTGAGATTTCCTAAAAGTGAATGACAATGGTTCTTTTGGTAACATTGAGGCCTTAAAAAGTATGTATAGCTGCAGGACATGATTTAAACAGCATTTGGAGTCATTTTGAATTCAAGCTATTAATGAAGATCGATGACCCGCGGACTTGCACAATGCTCCAGGAATGTCCAAAGTGGACCGTTTTTATTTGTTGCATCTTTTAAGTCTTTTTGACTTGTTGAAGTGAATCATCACTTTTAGAGCTTAAATAATGAGGTATGGAGCTACTTTCACATCCCGAAGGTACCAATATGCAAAGTTTTGAGATTTTGTAAAATTGAATGAAAATTTCAGATTTGGCAACATTGAGGCCTTAAACAGTGTTTATACATGGGGGTGGTGGTGTTTTAAACAGTATTCGGTATCATTCTGAAAAAAGTCTGATTTTTAATGAAAATTGATAACCCGCGGAGTTAGGAAATACCTCAGCAAGGTCCAAAATGGACAGTTTTCAATTGTTGCATGTTTTAACTCTTTATGACTCGTTGAAGTGAATCATCTATTTTGGGTCTTAAATAAGCATGTTTAGAGCCATTACCATGCTGTCAAGGGGACAAAATGCATAGTTTTGAGATTGTGTAAAAGTGAATGAAAATTGCCCGCTTGGTAACAATGAGGCCTTAAACAGTTTTTATACAAACTGAGGAAGTGATTTAATCAGCACCGGGAGTCATTTTGAATTCAAGTAAAAAAAGTCCGACTTTTGATGAAAATCAGTGACCTGCAGACTAAAGAAATACCTTAAGGAGGTCAAATATGGTCTGTTTTCAGTTGTTGCATCTTTTAACTCTTTATGACTTGTTGAAGTGAAACATCTCTTTTGGGGCTTAAAAAGCATATTTAGAGCCATTTATGTGCTTTCAAGCAGCCAAAATGCATAGTATTGAGATTTCGCAAAAGTGAATGAAAATGGTCCTTTGGTTGCACTGAGGCCTTAAATAGGGTTTATTCACTGAGTGGAGAGATTTATTTGGAGTCCTTTTGAATTGAAGCAAAAAAGTTAGATTTTTCATGAAACCGATTGACCCGCAGACTTACAAAACTACTTCAAGAAGGTTAAAAATTGACTCTTTTCAATTGTTGCATCTTTTAACTCTTTATGGCTTGTTGAAGTGAATCATCACTTTTGAAGCTAAAGAATCAGGTTTAGAGCCATTTCAAATATCCCAAAGGGCCGGAAGGCATAGTTTTGAGATTTTGTAAAAGTGCATGAAAATGGCCGATTTGGTAACATTATGGCCTTAAACAGTGTTTGTGCACTGCGGGAAGTGATGTACACACCATTTGGGGCTATATGTATGAACACATTTTCCCATAGACACCAAATGGGTAAAAACCACATCTGGACCTTAAAGTCATTTTGAATTCAAGCAAAAATTCTGATTTTTGATGAAAACCATTGACCTGCAGACTTACGAATTGCCTCAGGAAGGTTCCAAATGGAGTGTTTTCAATTGCTGTATCTTTTAACTCTTTATAACTTCTTGAAGTGAATCATCAGTTTTGGGTTATAATCAGCATATTTAGAGCCATTTACATGCTATCCAGGGGCCAGAATGCAAAGTATTGAGATTATGTGAAAGTGAATGAAAATGTCCCATTTGATAACACTGAGACCTTAAACAGTGTGTATGCATTTTGGGAAATGATTTAAATAGCATTTGGAGTCGCTTTGATTTCGGGCAAAAATGTCATATTTTTGATGAAAATCGATGACCCGCAGACTTATGAAATACCCCAGGAATCTCAAAAATGGATTGTTTTCAATTGTTGCATCTGTGCACTCTTTATGATTTTTTGAAGTGAATTTTCACTTTTGGGGCTTAAATAAGCATAATTAAAGCCATTTACATGCTCTGAAGGTGCTAAAATGCAAAGTATTTAGGTTTCGTAAAAGTGAATAAAAGTTGCACTTTTGGTATCATTGAGGCCTTAGGCAGTGTTCATAAACTGCAGGAGGTGATTTAAACATCTTTTGGAGTCATTTTGATTTCAGGTAAAAAAAAGTCACATTTAAATGAAAATCGATGACCCGTGGAGTTACGAAATGCCTCAGGAGGATCCAAAATGCACCGTTTTCATTTGTTGTATCATTTTACTTTTTATGACTGGTTGAAGTGAATCATCACCTTTATGGCTTAAAAAAGCATGTTTAGAGGCTTTTCCACTGATTCTAAGGGCCGAAATGCATAATTTCTGATTTGTAAAAGTGAATGAAAATGATATGTTTGATTACAGTAAGGTTTTTTTTTTACTCTGTGGTAAGTGATTTAAACAGCATTTGGAGTCATTTTGAATTCAAGCCAAAAAGTCTGATTTTTAATTAAAATCGATGCCTTCCGACTTACGAAATGCGTCAGGAAGGTCCAAAATGAATCATTTCAGCAGTTGCATCTTTTAACTCTTTATTACTTGTTAAAGTGACTCATCACTTTTAGGACATAAATAAGCATGTTTCGAGCCATTAACATGCTTTCAAAAGGATTCAAAATGCCTATTCTTGAAATTTTGTAAAAGTGAATAAAAATGATCGATTTGGTATTATTGAGGCCTAAAATAGTTTCTACACATTGTTGGAAGTGATTCAAACAGCATATAAAGTCAATTTGAATTCATACAAAAAAAGTCAGATATTTGCGGACTTTAAGGGAGGTCAAAATTGGCTGTTTTCAATTGTTTCATCTTTTAACTCTTTATGTCTTGTTGAGGTGGGCCATCACTTTTGGAGCTTAAATTATTAGGTTTGGCGATATTTTCATGCTCTCAGTGTCAAAATGCATAGTGTTGAGATTTTGTAAAAGGGAATTAAATTTACAGATTTGGAACCATTGATGACTTAAAGTGTTTTTGTGCACTGTGGGAAGTGATTTAAACAGAATTTGGAGTCATTTTGAATTCAAGCAAAAAAAGTCAAATTCTTAATGAAAATCAAGGAAGTCAAATTCTTAAAGAAAATCAATGACCTGCGGACTTAGGAAATGCCTTAGAAAGGTCAAAAATGAACTATTTTAAATTGTTCTATCATTGAAATATGTATGACTTGTTGAAGTTAATCATCACTTACGGAGCTTAAAGAAACATGTTTAGATCCATATATATGCTCTCAAGGTGCCAACATGCATAGTTTAGAGATTTTATAAAAGTGAATGAAAATGGCCAATTTGATTACGCTGAGGCCTTAAACAGTATTTATACACTGTGGAAAGTGATTTAAACAGCACTTCGGAGACATTTTGAATTCAAGAAAAAAAGTTTAATTATTGATGAAAATCATTGACCGTGGACTTCAGAAATACCCAGGGGGGTACAAAATGCACTGTTTTCAGTTGGTTTTATGTTTTAACTCTTTATGAATTGTTGAATTGATTTATCACGTTTTGGGCTTAAATATGTTTAAATACATTTCTATGCTCTCCAGGGGCCAAAACGCATTGTTTTGATATTTTGTAAGTGAATGAAAATGGCCCGTTTGACTTGGAATTATTTTGAATTCAGACAAAAAAGTCAGATTTTTTAATGATAACTGATTACCCCCAGACTTATGAAATGGCTCAGGAGGTTCCAGAATGGACCAATTTCAATTATCACATCTTTTAACTCATCAATTATTGAAGTGAATCATCACTTTTGGGGCTTAAATTAGCATTTTTAGATCCATTACCTAAAATGCCCACTAATTAGAATATTTAGTGGGTATCCCTAGATCAAGAGATCAGATTCCGTGGACAAAAGAAGACCAGCAAAATAGAAGACTCAAGGCTTGAGAACTGGACCAAGAAAAGGTGCCAAACCCTGCCTTCTGCACCCAGGACTCAACAATCACCACTGAGGGGTTGCTCAGACATTGGATGGACTCTACAGTCCCCCAGAGGACCTCTGCTCTTCAAAAATCACCAAAGATATCCCTCCGGATTAAAGGCATCACTCTGCAACACAAAGGATCCAAAGACCCAGTGTAAGCAACCTCACTGCTTACAAAGAAACCGGACACCCCAGCCAGACCAATCTTCACCCGTCATACTGTGAGGTCAAACTCTGTCAGTGTGCCACGTTTGGTGGCACTGCACCCTTTAGTGGCCAGACTGTGCAGTAGCCCTAGGTACCTGTCATCTTGCATCGGCCACCCAGAAGAACCATTCACACCAGACCGAAAAAGGACCAGGAAGAAGCCTTACTCAGGTGACTTCAAGAACTATGTGGACCTCTACCAGAGTACCCCTGCTGACCTGCAAACAACCCTCCACGGTACCTCCCTCATGCTTCCAAGGGCACCTTTACGCACAGTTCCTGGCTCACCGATTCGTTCTGCACCCGGCCGCCCTGTGGCCTGCACCGAAGAAACAGCTGCGCCCTAAGGGGCCCCCACCCCTTGCGACCTTGACACTCCAAGGGGACCCACTGAACTTTCCTTTTAGTCTACCAGTACAGCGCTTTTCAAAGTCGTTCCCCACAGTGTCGTGGGACCAGCTCCATCAACTTTCTGCTGCTGCTCCTACCGGAACCAGGTAGTGTCTGTACTTCGCAAGCTGGTCCAGGGTACCCATTGATGACCTCGATGTACCTGCAAAAGGAGACACTGGTAAAAGCCTTGCCTGATTTCCTGTGAATTTTCAAAGCATTTCTCCATTGATTTCAATGGTGCGTAAGTACGCACAGCAAGACTATTTTTCATAAAAATTCAAAAAGTCATAATTTCAAAAGTACTTGCTCAATCTAGATGATCTTGGTCCTAACATTGATTTAAAAATCTGAAGTGTTTTTATAAATTGGTTGTGTTATTCTTTTGAGTGTGTGCTCTCATTTATTGATACTGTGTGCACAAGAAATGCTTTGCACTTCTTCAAGATTAGCCTAACCCCTCGCCCAAGCTACCATAAAAATTTGAGCATTAGGTGGTCCAGTTTTTACCTCCTTAAAGCAATGTGTGGTTGCCTGTACCCCATGCACAGTGTGCCTACTTTTGCATACTACATAGAGTGCAAGCCTACTTCAATCAATGACACACAGACTTATGAAATACCTCATGAAGGTAAAAAATGGACCCTGTTCAATTGTTGCATCTTGTAACTATTTTTGGCCTGTTGATGTGCATCATCCGTTTTGGATCCTAAATACATATGTTTAGTGTCATTTCCATGCTCTCAATGGAACAAAATGCAAAATTTAGAGATTTTATAAAAGTGAATGAAAGTGGCCTGTTTGGTAACAGTGAGACCTTAAACAGTCTTTATACACTACAGGAAGTGGTCTAAAGAGCACTTGGAGTAATTTTGTATTCAAGCAAAAAAGTCCGATTTTTTTATGTTAACTGATATTTGGAGGACATACGAAATGGCTCAGGAGGGTCAAAAATGGACTGATATCAATTGTTCTATCATTCAACTCTTAATGACTTGCTGAAGTGAATCATCACCGTTCAGGCTTAAATAAGCATATTTAGAGCCATTACCATGCTCTCAAGTGGCCAAAATGCAAAGTTTTGAGATTTCATTAAAAGTGTATGAAAAAAGCCATTTTTATAACATTGAGGCCTAAGACAGTGTTTATGCACTGCAGGAAGTGATTTAAACATATTTTGTAGTCATTTTGAATTCAAGCTAAAAAGTCAGATTTTTAATGAAAATTAATGACAAGTGGAATTGTGAAATGCCTCAGGAAGGTCAAAAGAGGACCCTGTTCACCTGTTGCATCTTTTAACCATTTAAAACCTGTTGACGTAGATCATCAATTTTTGGAACCTAAATAAGCATGTTTAGAGCCATTTTCATGCTCTCAACTGGGAAAATTGCAAATTATTGTCATTTTGTAAAAGTCAACAAAAATGGCCCGTTTGGTAATATTGAGGCCTTATACAATGTTTGTGCATTCTGTGGACTTAGAAGGACCAAAATGGACAGTTTTTAATTGTTGCATATTTTTACTCTTCATGACTTGTTGAAGTGAATCATCAATTTTGGGGTTTAGATAAACATTTTCAGAACCATTTACATGCTTTCAATGGCCAAAAGGCATAGTTTTGATATTTTGTAAAAGAGCATGAAAATGGCCCTTTTGGAAATATTGAGGCCTTAAACTGAATTTATATACTGGTGGAAGTTTGTAAACAGCATTTTGAGTCATTTTGAACTGTAGCAAAAATGTCCGATTTTTAATGAAAATCGATGAATTGCCTCAGGGAGGTCCAAAATGACATTTTCAATTGTTGCATCTTTCAACTCTTTATGCCTTGTTGAAATTAATTATCACATTTGGGGTTTAAATAAACATATTTAGACCCTTTAAAATGCTCTCAAGGGCAAAATGCATATTTTAGGGAGTTTTGTTTAATGATAGAACAATTGAAAATGGTTTATTTTGTTGACCATCCTGAGGCATTTCGTAAGTAGATGGGTCATTGATTTTCATTAAAAATCTGATTTTTTTGCTTCAATTTAAAATGACTCACAATGCCATCAAGAGTTAAATGATAGAAGAATTTAAAACAGTTTATTTTTTACCTTCCTGAGGAATTTTGTAAGTACACAGTCATCGATTTTCATTAAAAATTTTACTTTTTTGCTTTAATTCAAAATGACTGTTTAAATCACTTTGTGTAGTGTATAAACTCTTTTTAAGGCCTTAATGTTACCAAATCATACGTTTTCATCACATTTACAAAATCTCAAAACTATGCATATAGGACCTTTGAGAGCATGAAAATGTCTCTAAGCCTTATTACGTAAGCTCTAAAAGTGATGATCCACATTAACAAGTCATAAATATTCAAAAGATGCATCACTTGAAAGAGGTCCAATTTTGACCTTCCTGAGGCATTTCGTAAGCCCTCAGGATCATCGATTTTCATTAAAAATCTCACTTTTTCTCATGTACTTAAAATGACTCCAAATGCTGTTTAAATTACTTCCCACACTGTATAAATACTGTTTAAGGCATCAGTATTACCCTCCTGAGGCAGTTTCTAAGTCCGCGGATCATCGATTTTCATTAAAAATCAGACTTTTTTCTTTGATTTCAAAATGACTGCTAAATCACTTTCCACGGTGCAAAAACACAGTTTAAGGCCTCAATGTTCCCAAATCGTTCATTTTCATTCACTTTTACAAAATCTCAAAGCTATGCATTTTGGTCTCTTGAGAACGTGAAAATCTCTCGAAACCTGATTACTTAAGCTCCAAAAATGAGAATCCACTTCAACAAGTCACAGAGACTTAAAAGGTGCAACAATTGAAAACAGTCCAGTTTGGATCCTCCTGAGCCATTTCATAGGACTGCAGGTCACTGATTGTTATCAAAAATTTCCTTTTTTGGTTGAATTCAAAATGACTCCAATTGCTCTTTAAATCACTTCCCATATTGTATAATCACTGTGTAAGGCGTCATTGTTACCAAACGCGCCATTTTCATTTACTTTTACAAAATTTAAAAACTATGCATTTTGCTCCCTTGAGTGCTTGGAAGTGGCTCTAAACATGCTTATTTAAGCCCCAAAAGTGATGATTCACTTCAACAAGTCATAAAGAGTGAAAAGATGCAACAATTGAAAAGGATCCAATTTGGACCTTTCTGAGGCCTCTAGAAAGTCCACGTTTCAGCAATTTTCATTACAAATCTGACTTTCTTGCTTGAATTGAAAATTACTCTAAATGCTGTTTCAAATCTTTTTGCAGCGTATAAATATTGTTTAAGGCCTCAATGTTACTAACTGGCCAATTGCATTTACTTTTATGAAATCTCAATACTTTGCATTTTGGCCCCATGAATGCATGGAAATGGCTCTAATCATGCTTATTTAAGCCCCAAACAAGTCGTAAAGAGCTAAATGACAGAACAATTGAAAATGGTCCCTTTCAGAACTTCCTGAGGCATTTAGTAAGTCCATAGATGATTGATTTTAATCAAAAATCTGTCTTTTTTGCTTGGATTCAAAATGACTCAAAATACTGTTTAAATCACTTGCTATAGAGCACAAACACTTTAAAGACCCTCAATGTTACCTAATCAGCCATTTTCATTCACTTTTACAAAACCTACAAACTGGGCCTCATTATGACTTTGAGGGTTATTTGTGAAGAACGCTGCGGTGGCTGCCACCAAAAGACTGGTAAGTTGGCGGTCATACACTCCCGTATTATGAGTAACACTGAGAACACTGCCAAAAAAAGGCCAAATATCTGACACTACCTGGTCACTGGAGGAAGAAAAGAGGTGGTTCCACTACCAGCATCGCCAGCCCGACAGAGCTCCATCCATCAAATTATGATCCCCAAATCATGACAGCGGTTCTTTCATGGCAGAAAACAATTGGTGGTCAGAAACACGGCGGTCTCAACACACTTCTGTCACTACACAACACCAAAATGGATAGTTTCATTACCCTATACTAGGCACACATCCACACACCCAACATACCTACTCACTGCACTATACAACATATACCTACAAAACCCACAATCCTTTGCATCCAGAACGCCATACACATACACCGATATGTCAAAAATATTAGATTTAGCCCTTGTACACTATAGGCACACATACACATTTCACTCAGAACACACCCCACATCAGCACAACAATCACAATACACACATCACTAGAACACACAATCCGCTACAACCGTCTCCCACCCACATCACAGCACCTACACCTCACCATTTACCTAACACTGTGCGCTTTCACTCATAACACCCCAACACACCGTCTACACAAACACTACAATGTCCCCACAAAAACATGCATGTTTCACTGATAATGAGTTGAGGGTCATGGTAGATTAAATTGTTGTGGCAAAGAATAGTCGACAGGGTCAATTCTGTAGGCAGTCATCCACGCACAAGGGGGGACGTTAGGAAGAGGCGGAAGGTGCGTTCCATGGCATTCTAGGCACCAGCTATCTGTACAGAAGACTGGTGATGGGTCACCACCCCCTCCCCTACTTTCAAATCATAGGAGGAGAAGGTCTTGAACATCTTGCATCCTGAGGGCCTGATAAAAATACTGGCGTCTGGTAAGTACTCACAACATTCGTGTCACACAATTGTCTTGTCCTGCATGCCCCCTCACCACCTAAACCCACCCTAATTAACTTTTTACCCACTACACCTCTCTCCAAATCTCCTTATGCCCTTCTCTGGAAAGCCACTTCTCCACTGAACTCAACTGGCCTCACAGCACTTGGAAATGGCACTTGAACTACTGGCTAATCTTATCACTACAACTGCTAATTTACTAGCTGCAACATATAGATTGTTCTAGTGTAGAACAGTGCATGGCAATGACAGCAATGCACTGATTCACTCCCAATAGCAAGAAAAGGAAAACAGAGCTACAGCTGAGTGACCATTCATAGTGATCAAAGATCGCAAGCCAGAAATAGACTCCCCTCGTTTGGAAAGTCAGATGCCGGAGTCCATGCACATGCAGTACATTCCGATACAGGTCAATGTCAATTGCATACTCACATACTGTGTTCCTACAAGGACACCATTGTGCAGCTCTTATTTGTGGCATCTAGCAAGCCAGACTGTTCAGTAAGTAACAGAGGTGAACAGTCATGTCAATAATCACTCAATATCACATGCCATCTGCAGTGCAATCAGTACCAACCTAATCTAACAACTCTTAACATGGAGTATCAGAATCAAGTCACAGAGTTGTATGTACAACTATGGTATAGTGTGCAACAGCTGTCAATGGCATTTCTGGGAATCATGTTAAGGCACTGTTTACATCTCAAACTAATGCAATAAAACACCCATCTCAACCTGAACTCTGTGTCTCACTCCCTTCACAGGTAACCTTGCCATTACGACCATGGGGATGATACCAAAGACTGTCTCCCCTCCCCCCTCTGGGTGAAGGCCCCAGTGAGGACAACACCTTTGGATGTCTGGACACTGATAAACAACCTGGCCCATCTGGGACAACTGGTCAGTCAATGACTTTCAGCCTCATACTGCCCACATCAGCTCCTCCCAACCCTGTTGCATAGACATCACAGGAAACCATTTGCCCCAAAACCTGTGTCCCAAGGACTATATCATCTATTGTGTGCCCCACAGTATAGGTACCTGAGTCAAACCTTGCCACCCCTGACAATGATGGACCTGCAACCACTGGGAGTGGGCACACTGCCAGGGGCACAGGCACATGGTGGTAGGGTACATGGGAGGGATGCTGTGAGCCGGAGGATGGACCCTCAAAGGGACACAACTCACCAGGAAACCAATTCCCAAGTCTTGGGAGCTGACCAAAGTTCCCAAGACAGGATGAACCACCTCATCACCATGTTGGGGGAAATTCAAATGCTGCAGAGGGACCACCACCAGGAAGACCTGCAGCAGTGGCAGGCACAAAATGGCCACTTGGCTGCCATTGCAGGGGTGCTGAGGAACATTAATACCACCCTGATTAGTTTTTCTGCACAACATCTGGCCCATTCCACTAGCAATGAAACATCAGCCCCTTCAATATCTGCTGCTGCTAGTGGAATGGAGGCCCTGCCAGGGAAAGGGCATGCCTCAGGCACCCCTCAGTCTATTGCTGAAGAACCCAGCAAAGGTGGACATCCACCCAGACATCCAGCAGGAGCAGATGCCAAGCCCAATTCCACTGCCAGGAAGTGAACCTCTCCTGATGAGTCCCCCTTATGTGCCACAGATACACCCTATTGACTGTTCTGAAACCTAACCCCATTTCCCATGGCACCAGCTACCCTGATGAATTAATCCACCATTACTTCACCCATCACTTTTATGTTAATTTATTTCCTTTTATTGTTACAGATATTCTTTTGATATGCACAATAAATCACATTTAAACACAGGTCCTGTGTATGTCTTTTACCATCCATTTACAATAGTTGTGCATGCCAACTCTGTTCTGGTCATGTCTCTCTGTATTGTACAGCCATTGTAATGGACATCAAACGGGGACTCCATCAGCAGGAGACCCAGTACAGAAATGTACCAGTACAGATGTCAAAGAGGTTGAAGTCCACCTCTACAAAAATGTATAGGTTGAATAGCAAACAGCACACAGAACATGACATAGAGTAGCATCAGGAAATATGCTAAGGTGTTATACAATACAAAAACATAGGATACAGAACTGAGGGTCATGGTAATCTACCTACAAGCCAGAGGCACACTGATACCTGTGTCATCTGGTGTAGCCTCATCACATACCCATAACATAACTTCAAAATCACATATCCCACGGAACATACAAAGATGATCACTGAGGTACCCAGTACTGAAAACTATCACTTACATTGGTCCCATACCTGTAGGATTGTCACTCAACTATGTCACTGACAGCTAGGTCCAATGTAGATCACAAACTACTCCTCGCATTGTGAAGCGAGAGGCAATGATCCAACTTTTACACATGTGCCAGACATTTCTCGAGACACATAATACACCATTTGACAACCTCCTGTACCAAACAGGGAAAGATACAGAAAAAGCCTTTTCCACCCCACCCCACTTAATCAACATTAATATTACCAGGTTTCAGTCATGTACACTTCTCATGTCTGTCAGCAATTCCTATCTGCTTCTGACACAGTATTTCTTAAACCAAGGTTGTTGAGCCAAACAGAATCTAGGCAAATCTGTGAGTGAAAGGGAAAAAGGATAGAACATAGCAGAACACATTCCTCACATCAGAGAAGTAATTTCCAGAAGTGTACGTTTGCATCTGCTGTTACAACACATGACACTGTAGACCACTCTGTCCTGCACACAACACAAACTTTCAGTCTACATTCACAACTCACTCATAGGCATTGGAGCTCACTACACCCCAACAGATGATGCAAGAAAGGAGGTGACATTCTAGCCATATACATCTGGTTGCACAATTACATCATAACAATAGGTCTACTTCACATACCTATCAGTCATTTGAAGTATTGATTGATGAGATCTGCCTTAGAGTGTCCTCCTTCATCTTCCCCTGGCTCTTCATCACTTCCCATATCAGCATTTCCACCCACAGTTTCTGCTGCCTCTCCCTCATCTGGTATCAATGGTATCTGACGTCTCAGGGCTAGATCGTGGAGCATGCAGGAGGCAACTATTATTTGAAATACTTTGTCGGGGGAGTAGGGGAGGCTCCTCCACATATGTCCAAGCACCTAAATCTTGCTTTCAGAAGCCCAAAAGTCTGCTCAACTACATGCCTTGCCGTCCCGTGGGCCTCGTTGTAGCTGACTTCCCCTGGCGTGGTTGGGTACCTCACTGGTGTCAACAGCCAAGGACGGTTTGGATAGCCAGTAACCTGCGAACACAATGGTAGAACAACACAAACATGTATGTGGGACATGCAATATTGTGATTGCAGGAGACATAAATCACAAACAACCACTCCAATGGTAACTTGCCAGGCCCTATCTGTGTGGAATCACGTTATTAGCAGTGAGACATTGCTGTTTCGCATGTTGAAGGAAACATGGACTGAATCTGGATACTTGGCTGTGACTTGAGAGATGTACTACCTGAACGTTGATTGAGTTGTAGTCTTTCCTGTTCCTATACACATGTTCATTGGCACTGGTAGGGACCAAGGCTACATAGGTGCCATCCATGGCTCCAACCACATGTGGAATGTGTCCCATATCATATAAGTCTGCCTTCACACAGTCTAAATCCGCTTGGTGAGAAAACCTGATATAGCTTTCCAGGTGTTTCAACAATGCACACAATACATCCGTCAAAAGCAGACTAAACAGAGACATCCCTGCTGTAAGAGCCACTGTATTCTAAAAGGAGCCAATGGCTAGGAAGTGCAGCACGTACAAGACTTGAACGATGGGAGGCATGCAATAGAGATTGCGAAGGCAGGCATCAAATCTGCTTCCAACTGGTTACAAAGATCCATGAGTGTATGACTATTCAGACAATATGTCTGTATGCAATGGTCTTTCCTCCATGGTGTGCAGGTCTACAAGTGGACGTTACACTGGTGGTTGTCTTACTCTCCTCATGGCAGGATAACTATGTGAAAGCATGTAAAAATAGTATGTGAAATGCAGAATGCACACATCATGTACAGCTTTTTACATACCTCACACTTAACAGCTGAAGAGGACGACTACTACATCTGACATATACAGTACAGCACATAGCTATGCATAATATTACACTCACCTTGGTGCACATTGCCTACTATAACAATGGAATTTAACTAATGAAATCAACTGCTACTGTCATTGTGTGTAATACTTATCTGTTATACATGATTCACACATATTGTAGAACTTCGTAATTTTCCTAGGACCCTCAGAGTCGCTGTACATAACTATCACCACATGTCCTCCAACACCACCACATTTACAGCACAGATGCACAAAACGTCACCTAACCATGAGGGCAGTACTTACAGATGCACAGCACAATATAGGGTAAAGTTTATGATGCAGAATATGAAACACTTCCATACATGAAATGTGCTCAAAATGGCAGCCACCTGACCTACTGTACTTGACATGTAGAAGTGACCTAAGTCCACTAGTGGAATTCTCATGGCAGTAGGTGGCCACATCTGCAGTGCAACTTGCCATTGGAAAACATTGCTGTCTTTGGTAGACTTCGGCCAATGGCAATGTCTGCTGGTGGTGACGGTCATGTATGTGGTGGCCGTGACCGCCATCTTCTGCCGTATTGCACACTTGACTCCTGACTCTGCTGCCAACTAGACCTCTATGACCTGAGCTGCTGTGTACTGCCTCTTGGAGCTATCATGCCATGTCCTTCAACCCTTAAGAGCTAGAGATGCTAGTGGAGGAGGTCTGATTCCTGTATGTGCAGCTATATGGAGCACCAGAGGAGCAGGTGAGTCCAATGTCATACCAATGTGTGATAGGTGTGGTGTTTGACGGTGTACTATTAATGTAAACTAGTGAAGGTGTTGATGCATGCAGATGATATATTGTGAATTTGTGTGAGCTGAGAGGATGGGAATGTGTGCCAATTTGCTGTGACTGATGAGTTCTGTCCACTACTATTGGTATAGTGTATGGATATAGCTTTCTCCATTTGTCGGTTTCATCCATGCAGGTCAACACCCATCAGAATAAGGGGATTTGGCATGCCATCGTGAAGCAAGTGCGGACCTTGGGGGTCTTCAGCCGGCAGAGCACCCGCTGTCGGAAGCGGTGGGAGGATCTGAGACGCTGGGCCCAGAAGACTGCTGAGGCCCAGCTGGGGATGTCCTCCCAACGAGCTAGGGGTACCAATCAGACGTTTACCCCTCCTAATGGCCCACATTTTGATGGTGGTTTACCCTAAGGTGGATGGGCATATGAGGGCAACCAGCAGCCACAAGGTCTTAAGACAGAACCCATGTACTTTCCTCTGATAGTTTGGTGTATTCTGTCTCAGTATTGCAGCTGTGACAATATTGTAGGTGCTACAGGTATGATGACTACTGGGTATAAAAGTTATTCCAATTGCCAATATATAGACAGAGATGTGACCTTTGTATGGTGCATGTAACGAATGTTGATCACCTGTGTCCAGACAAATGTATGACTGCATGTGGAAATGCACATTTGACTGAGACATATGTGTGACTCTACTCAGCCATATATATTTGTTAGCTGCTGTGTCATCCTTCCTACTCAGTGTCCCCAAGTTCGTTCATCCAAATGGTGTGTAATATAGTTCTAAGGTTTCAGACCACTCCTATTTCAATGGATCTGCTCTATGTGCAACATTGGGTGTGACAGATTAGTTACAGGGCCGAGTTATCCTGTGTCCTGAAACAGTAGGAGACTTCAGGTGAGGCTGACATCGAAATCGGGCTTTTGGTATGGGCAATTTAGTTCTGTCCCTATGAGGTTTGAGTAGGTATCCCCATTGTCATGTCAACTTCATGCAATGGATAATGTGAAGTTTGAAAAGAATGGACATCCCACAATGGGGTACTCATGGTGTGTATTGGCCCTTAAAATTTCTTGGTATTACATTGACATGTGTACAAATAACTTGTATCCCACTGCGTTTGTTGTGGAAAGCGCAAGTGGCTAGGCTGCTTAAACCTTTGCTCATGTGTATTGTCAATGATAGATAGGGCAATGACATACCTTTAAAAGTGCTACATTTGCTATTTGCTGCCTACATCATGTCTCCATTGATACTTCATCCCTCATCATAGATTGTAGGCTATTTTTCCCAGACTTACCATAGCTGATCTGAGAATCTTTTAATAGTGCTTAGATAGATGTCTCCCAGACATGAACGTTAAAATGTGATTGCCACTGTATGGGACTGCCACATCTAGTGTATTCATCACAGATTGTTACCATTGTGTGAGTTGTGTACTGAATGATAAGCTAGGCATGTGATTAGGAGGCAAGGTGCTGTGTTGAATATTAAGTGAGATGACTTTCCTTTCATTGAACATGACTTTTGGTGATGGACTGGGCAGTTGTGGAATCGGAGTATGCATGATATTATGTTATCTGTCACCTGCATTTCCTTAGACTGATATGATGATGGATAGTGATGAGGTGTATGGGGTTGAAAGCTTTGCTTTAGCAGGCTGTAATGTGCATGATGTCTTCGAGTTACAGGTGATTTGATAGGCTGGTCTAGCAGTGCTCAAATAGTTGGCCTAATTTGTCGGTTGGACAGATGACAAATGTTGAAGTTGGAAGTATCATCTTTTGACATGACGTAGGCTCTGAAGGGTTTTTAACTCAGACTTTCCTAGCATGAGATGTATACCTACTGTTGTGCATGATATAATGTGTGTGTGTGAAGAATGTGATGACCGTCTCTCTCTCTCCGTTTGTGTGCATCCGCATCGGCAGGTGAAAGAGACGGTTGTAGGAGGCTGGACTGGCTTGTAGTGAGTACCAAGGGGTACTTGCACCTTGCACCAGGCCCAGTTATCCCTTATTAGTGTATAGGGTGTCTAGCAGCATAGGCTGATAGATAATGGTAGCTTAGCAGAGCAGCATAGGCTGAACTAGGAGACGAGTGAAGCTCCTACAGTACCACTTAGTGTCATATGCACAATATCATAAGAAAACACAATACACAGTTATACTAAAAATAAAGGTACTTTATTTTTATGACAATATGCCAAAGTATCTCAGAGTGTACCCTCAGTGAGAGGATAGGAAATATACACAAGATATATATACACAATACCAAAATATGCAGTAATAGTCTTAGAAAACAGTGCAAACAATGTATAGTTACAATAGGATGCAATGGGGACACATAGGGATAGGGGCAACACAAACCATATACTCCAAAAGTGGAATGCGAACCACGAATGAACCCCAAACCTATGTGACCTTGTAGAGGGTCGCTGGGACTATTAGAAAATAGTAAGGGTTAGAAAAATAGCCCACCCCAAGACCCTGAAAAGTGAGTGCAAAGTGCACTGAAGTTCCCCTAAGGACATAGAAGTCGTGATAGGGGAATTCTGCAGGAAAGACACAAACCAGCAATGCAACAATGATGGATTTCCAGTCGAGGGTACCTGTGGAACAAGGGGACCAAGTCCAAAAGTCAGAAGCAAGTCGGAGATGGGCAGATGCCCAGGAAATGCCAGCTGCGGGTGCAAAGAAGCTGCTACTGGACTGTAGAAGCTAAGGTTTCTGCAGGAACGACAAGGGCTAGAGACTTCCCCTTTGGAGGAAGGATCCCTCACGCCGTGGAGAGTCATGCAGAAGTGTTTTCCTGCCGAAAGACCACCAACAAGCCTTGCTAGCTGCAAATCGTGCGTTTAGAGTTTTTGGACGCTGCTGTGGCCCAGGAGGGACCAGGATGTCGCAAATTGTGCCAGGAGACAGAGGGGACGTCGAGCAAGACAAGGAGCCCTCTCAGCAGCAGGTAGCACCCGGAGAAGTGCCAGAAACAGGCACTACGAGGATGCGTGAAACGGTGCTCACCCGAAGTTGCACAAAGGAGTCCCACGTCGCCGGAGACCAACTTAGAAAGTCGTGCAATGCAGGTTAGAGTGCCGTGGACCCAGGCTGGACTGTGCACAAAGGATTTCCGCCGGAAGTGCACGGAGGCCGGAGTAGCTGCAAAAGTCGCGGTTCCCAGCAATGCAGTCTGGCGTGGGGAGGCAAGGACTTACCTCCACCAAACTTGGACTGAAGAGTCACTGGACTGTGGGAGTCACTTGGACACAGTTGCTGGATTTGAGGGACCTCGCTCGTCGTGCTGAGAAGAGACCCAAGGGACCGGTAATGCAGCTTTTTGGTGCCTGCGGTTGCAGGGGGAAGATTCCGTCGACCCACGGGAGATTTCTTCGGAGCTTCTGGTGCAGAGAGGAGGCAGACTACCCCCACAGCATGCACCACCAGGAAAACAGTCGAGAAGGCGGCAGGATCAGCGTTACAGAGTTGCAGTAGTCATCTTTGCTACTATGTTGCAGTTTTGCAGGCTTCCAGCGCGGTCAGCAGTCGATTCCTTGGCAGAAGGTGAAGAGAGAGATGCAGAGGAACTTGGATGAGCTCTTGCATTCGTTATCTAAAGTTTCCCCAGAGACAGAGACCCTAAATAGCCAGAAAAGAGTGTTTGGCTACCTCGGAGAGAGGATAGGCTAGCAACACCTGAAGGAGCCTATCAGAAGGAGTCTCTGACGTCACCTGGTGGCACTGGCCACTCAGAGCAGTCCAGTGTGCCAGCAGCACCTCCTGTTTCCAAGATGGCAGAGGTCTGGAGCACACTGGAGGAGCTCTGGACACCTCCCAGGGGAGGTGCAGGTCAGGGGAGTGGTCACTCCCCTTTCCTTTGTCCAGTTTCGCGCCAGAGCAGGGCTAAGGGGTCCCCTGAACCGGTGTAGACTGGCTTATGCAGAATTGGGCACATCTGTGCCCAAGAAAGCATTTCCAGAGGCTGGGGGAGGCTACTCCTCCCCTGTCTTCACACCATTTTCCAAAGGGAGAGGGTGTAACACCCTCTCTCAGAGGAAGTCCTTTGTTCTGCCATCCTGGGCCAGGCCTGGCTGGACCCCAGGAGGGCAGATGCCTGTCTGAGGGGTTGGCAGCAGCAGCAGCTGCAGTGAAACCCCGGGAAAGGCAGTTTGGCAGTACCAGGGTCTGTGCTGCAGACCACTGGGATCATGGGATTGTGCCAACTTTGCCAGGATGGCATAGAGGGGGCAATTTCATGATCATAGACATGTTACATGGCCATATTCGGAGTTACCATTGTGAAGCTACATATAGGTAGTGACTTATATGTAGTGCACGTGTGTAATGGTGTCCCCGCACTCACAAAGTCCGGGGAATTGGCCCTGGATAATGTGGGGGCACCTTGGCTAGTGCCAGGGTGCCCTCACACTAAGTAACTTTGCACCTAACCTTTACCAGGTAAAGGTTAGACATATAGGTGACTTATAAGTTACTTAAGTGCAGTGTAAAATGGCTGTGAAATAACGTGGACGTTATTTCACTCAGGCTGCAGTGGCAGGCCTGTGTAAGAATTGTCAGAGCTCCCTATGGGTGGCAAAAGAAATGCTGCAGCCCATAGGGATCTCCTGGAACCCCAATACCCTGGGTACCTCAGTACCATATACTAGGGAATTATAAGGGTGTTCCAGTAAGCCAATGTAAATTGGTAAAATTGGTCACTAGCCTATTAGTGACAATTTGAAAGAAATGAGAGAGCATAACCACTGAGGTTCTGGTTAGCAGAGCCTCAGTGAGACAGTTAGGCACCACACAGGGAACACATACATATAGGCCACAAACTTATGAGCACTGGGGTCCTGACTAGCAGGGTCCCAGTGACACATAACAAACATACTGAATACATAGGGTTTTCACTATGAGCACTGGGCCCTGGCTAGCAGGACCCCAGTGAGACAGTGAAAACACCCTGACATACACTCACAAACAGGCCAAAAGTGGGGGTAACAAGGCTAGAAAGAGGCTACTTTCTCACAACGGTGCACATGGAAATGGAGAAGCTGCCGGCCACAGGACCCAGAGTGCTGAGACCACTGACAGCGAGGGACTCAGTGGCCTGGAGAGTGAGATGAGTGCCACGGGGGATACAGGATCAATGTCATCATCCTCAGAATCCTCCTCCAGTGGATACTCCCTGGCAGGCAGAGCCATCTGCGACCACCCCAGCACCATCATTGTCCACCCCCCCTTTGGCTACAGGCCTCCCTATAGCTCCCCACCCAGTGGGCCGTGCCCGCTCACCCAAGAAGGTGGGTGTCTCCTTTTCCTGGGGTACATCTGCCCCTGCCCTTGAGGGCCCTGCTGCCCTCAATGAGGAAGCTATTGACCTCCTGAGGTCAATCTCTGTGAGTCAGTTGACCATTATGAATGCCATCCAGGGACTTGCAACTCAAGTCCATCAGAGTAATGTGTTCCTGGAGGTATTCACCATGCACTGTCTTGCCTACAGAGATCCTCTCAGGCTCTGGCCTCCACACAGATGGCTGACAGTCACCATTTGTTTTCCGTCCCCCTTCCACTTTCCTCTTCCAATCCTAAACCCCTCTTCCACAACACAGCCAAAGCACACAGACAGACAAGCATACATCCATTTCACCATCCAAAGGTAGCTCAGACAAACATAAGCACCACAAGACACACCACAGGCATGCACACAAGCAACATACACATGCAGACACATCAACAGTCACAACCTGCCCTGACACCCCCACCATCCCCAGCATCACAGATACAACACCCAAGACACCTGCATACACCACACCAACATTTGCAGATCCAGCCACTACACCTATCTTACCCATAGACTGCACAACAACAGACCGTCAGACATCCACCCCAGTCACCACATCCACAGACACCACAACCACAAACACACCTACATGCAGCATATCTACCATACCTGCAGTCATCACCCCAACAATCACCCATCCACCATGGCATCTCCCAGCACCTCCACCCCCCACCTCCCAAGACACATAAACAACCGCACTCACCCACCCAACAGACACCCACCACCCACAATCATACCTTGCACAGACATGTACCCAAGACATCCACAACACCTCAGACAACCACTTCCTCTCCCTCCACACCTGAACCCTTTTGCCATAACCATCCCTGTGTGTCAAAGAAAGCTTTCCTCTCTGAGTTTACCCTTTTCCCTACTCCTCTCCTACCCCGTGATACCCCTAAACATATTGTGTCCCTCACCAAGTCCGGCCCTTCCACCTACAAGACCTCCCCTACCACCCTGCAAGTATCCATGCCCCTCCCTGCCAAGAAGTCAACCCCTCCCAAGAGCACCCAACCGTCCCCTAAGCCTCGACCTAAGCCCCCTTCCCAAGCCCAAATGCAAAGGTCCACCTCCCAATCCAAAGCCTAACCCCCCTCCATCCCCCTGATCCATGAGGTACCAGGCTAACCCCTTGTTGCCCCTACCCGAGGAGGTTACATGGCAGTCAGGAGTAAAGTGGGGGGCACACATACATGTGCTTTGTGTGCATGTTGCACAATATTTTCTTGGACTGTCCTGTGGCCTTGGACATTTTAACATTATTTTTTCAAATATTATATTGTGGACCAACCAGTTGTTGGTTTCAATGTTACATCTTTGTCCTGCATTTCTTCTCTTAGGGCAGAGTTGTTCTTGGCTGACATTGTTTGTGTGTCAGTATTTATGTGTCAGTGGTGGTTGTGCTACCTGGACAGCATGTGATGTGTTCAGAGCATTTGTCTCCCAGTGATGGGTGTGTGTTGTGTGTTGGGCATGTGTATGTTAGGGACATGTTGTTGTGATGGTATTGAGTGGTGTTTGTATTGACATGTGTTTGTTGCAGTGTTGTCATATGCTGCGTTGTATGGTTGTGGGGTAGTGTGTATTTGTTTCTGGTGGTGGTACGTGGTGTTGTAGGTATGATTTGTCAAGGGGTAGTGTCTATTGTGGGTACTTGCCAATGCTTTGCTGGTGTTGCGATTGTGGCGTAGTAGTGTCATTTGGTGGTATTGTGTGTTGTTCTGTGTGACTGTGCCAGTGCTGTGTATCTGGGAAGTGGTGTGTGTTTTTGACGTGTGTGTGTGTGCGATGGCCTTAGTGTGTGTACTATGTATATGCGGTGTATATGTGTCTGTCTGTGAGTGTACATGTCAGTGTGAGGTTACGTGTGTGAGTCGCCCTCGCCACCACTTTCAGATTTGTATGTTGTGAGTGCGTAGATACTTTGACATTTTACAAAGCTGACAGGTAAGTGTGTGTACTCAGGGTTGCTGTTGTTGTAGTCATCGCTGTTTCCAAAGTCGTTGGGCTAGCAGGAGCACCGGGAAGACGTGTCGTTCTTGTTCCTTTGCGGCTCCAGGCAAGTATGGCTTCCTGAAGGTAAGTGTCTCCTTTTATACAGTTGGTTTCGGTATGGATTTCCATGGTGGTGCGACCGCAGCAGAAACCAGTGCGGTGTGCTGCATCATAATCTGTCCGGAGGAAACATAGACTCTGACGGCCTGCAGGTATCTTGTTATCTGTACCGGCTAGAACGCATTGACAGTGTCAGCAGTTGTTTGGCTGTATTCTGTTGCGAATACCGCCATGGTCATAATCTGGCGGTCTTGTCCCCCAGCCTGTTGGCGGTACGACTGCCACCGCCAACATGGCGGTCCTTAGACCGCCAAACTCGTAATGAGATCCTATTAATTTTGGCCTCTTGAGAGCATGAAAATGCTGCTATACCGGATTATTTAAGCTCGAAAAAGATGATCCACTTCAACAGCTCGCAAAGAGTTCAAAGATGCAAAAAATGAAAGCAATCAATTTTTGACCTCCCTGAGGTATTTCATAAGTCTGTGGATCAATGGCTTTTACATGGCTTTTTTTGCTTGAATTCAGAATGACTCCAAAAGCTGTTTAAATCACTTCCTGAGGTGTGTAAACATTATTTAAGGCCTCAATGATACAAAATTAACCATTTTCATCCACTTTTAAAAAAATCTAAAAACTATGCATTTTGACTCCATTAGAGCATGAAAATGGAGCTAAACCTAATTATTTAAGCTCCAAAAGTGATGACTCACAACAATAAGTCATAAAGAGTTAAAAGATGCAACAATTGAAAACAGTCCATTTTAGACATCCTTGAGCTATTTCGTAAGTGTACGGGTCATCGATTTTTATAAGAAAATCTGACATTTTTGCTCAAATTCAAAATGACTCCAAATGCTGTTTTAGTCACTTATCACAATGTATAACCCTGTTTAAGGCCTCACTGTAATCAAATGTACCATTTTCGTTCACTTGTATGAAATCTCAAAATTATGCATTTTTGCCCCTTGGGTCAATGGAAATGGCTCTAAACATGCTTGTTAGAAATGGGGTCTTTGGTTGACAGTCAGGTTACCCCCTGTTCAAGCAAGGACCCTCAATCTAGTCAGGGTAAAAGAGAATCCCCATCAGCTAACCCTTAAGCAGTAGGCTTAACTTCAGAGTGCTAGGTGTAAAGTATTTGTACCAACACACACAGTAACTTAATGAAAACACTACAAAATGACACAACACCAGTTTAGAAAATAGGAAATATTTATCTAAACAAAACAAGACCAAAATGACAAAAATCCGACATACACAAGTCAAGTTATGAATTTTTAAAGATTAAACACAAAAATGCTTCAATGAGGTGTTAACACGGCGTCATGACGGAGTCATTCCCAACAAGTTGACACCAGCGGCCCCGGACACGGAGTCACGTAGACCCCCAAGTACAGTACCTTTGGTGAAGAGTGAAAACAAGTCGATGCGTGGAGTCGGGGATCGCGGCGTCGGTGTGAACCGTTGAATCCGTGCACTTCGAGTGGCGTCAGTCACAACGTGGTGCGGGGACTTCCACGGAGTCGCGGACTTCAGCGAGCCTGCAGCAGCGTCGGGCCTGCGAAGATTGTCGCGTTCCAGCGAAGTTCACGGTGTCAGGTGCAGGCGGCGTCACCGGATTCGGCAGCGGCGTCGGTCCGAAGTTGATTTCCTTGGATTTCCACCAGCTTTCCTTTCAAGGGCCCAGGAACTGGATAGGGCACCACTTGTCAGAGCAGGAGTCTCTCCAGAGACTCCAGGTGCTGGTAGAGAGAAGTCTTTGCTATCCCCGAGACTTCAAACAACAGGAGGCAAGCTCTAAATCAAGCTCTTGGAGATTTCTTCACAAGATGGAAGGCACACAAAGTCCAGTCTCTGCCCCCTTACTCTGGCAGAAGTAGCAACTGCAGGATAGCTCCACAAAGCACAGTCACAGGCAGGGCAGCACTTCTCTTCAGCTCTTCTCCAGGCAGAGGTTCCTCTTGTTTCCAGAAGTGTTCTAAAGTCTGTGGTTTTGGGTGCCCTTCTTATACCCAGTTTCTCCTTTGAAGTAGGCCTACTTCAAAGTAAAGTCTCTTTGGAATGTGAAATCCTGCCTTGCCCAGGCCAGGCCCCAGACACTCACCAGGGGGTTGGAGACTGCATTGTGTGAGGGCAGGCACAGCCCTTTCAGGTGCGAGTGACCACTCCTCCCCTCCCTCCTAGCACAGATGGCTCATCAGGATATGCAGGCTACACCCCAGCTCCCTTTGTGTCACTGTCTAGTGTGAGGTGCAACCAGCCCAACTGTCAAACTGACCCAGACAGGGAATCCACAAACAGGCAGAGTCACAGAAATGGTATAAGCAAGAAAATGCGCACTTTCTAAAAGTGGCATTTTCAAACGCACAATCTTAAAATCAACTTTACTAAAAGATGTATTTTTAAATTGTGAGCTCAGAGACCCCAAACTCCACATGTCCATCCGCTCCCAAAGGGAACCACACTTTAATCAGATTTAAAGGTAGCCCCCATGTTAACCTATGAGAGGGACAGGCCTTGCAACAGTGAAAAACAAAGTTAGCAATATTTCACTGTCAGGACATATAAAACACATTACTATATGTCCTACCTTAACCATACACTGCACCCTGCCCTTGGGGCTACCTAGGGCCTACCTTAGGGGTGTCTGACATGTAAGAAGAGGGAACGTTTAGGCCTGGCAAGTGGGTACACTTGCCAAGTCGAATTTCCAGGTAAAACTGCACACACAGACACTGCAAATGGCAGGTCTGAGTCATGATTACAGAGCTACTTATGTGGGTGGCACAACCAGTGCTGCAGGCCCACTAGTAGCATTTGATTTACAGGCCCTGGCACCTCTAGTGCACTTTACTAGGGACTTACTAGAAAATCAAATATGCCAATCATGGATAAACCAATCACATACACATTTTGTAAAGGAGCACTTGCACTTTAGCACTGGTTAGCAGTGGTAAAGTGCCCAGAGTAACAAAAACAGAAAAATCAGAGTCCAGCACACATCAACAACCTAGGGAACAGAGGCAAAAAGTTAAGGGAGACCACGCCAAGGATGGAAAGTCTAACACGTGTCCCCCCCCAGCTGAAAGTGGGGAGCAACTACCCAGCCTCATGGGAGTTCTCATCACTAAGGCGGAAGAACCTGGACAGACCATCAGCATTGGCGTGTTCTGTACCAGGTCGCTGTTCCACCGTAAAGTCCATCCCCTGTAGGGAAATGGACCACCTCAACAGTTTTAGATTCTTACCCCTCATCTGCATTAACCATCTGAGGGGCCTGTGGTCGGTCTGAACTCGGAAGTGAGTCCCAAACAAGTAGGGTCTTAGCTTCTTCAGTGCCCAGACCACAGCAAACGCTTCACGTTCTATGGCACTCCACCTACGTTCCCTGGGTAGTAACCTCCTGCTAATGAAGGCTACGGGTTGATCTAGGCCCTCTTCATTAAGCTGTGAGAGTACTGCTCCAATACCATGCTCTGAGGCATCTGTTTGCACAACAAACTCCTTGGAGTAGTCAGGTGCCTTCAGCACAGGTGCTGTGCACATGGCAGCCTTCAGGGCATCAAAAGCGTTCTGGCAAGCCTCTGTCTAGATCACTTTCCTGGGTTGCTTCTTAGAAGTCAACTCAGTTAAGGGGGTAACAATGGTACCATATCCCTTAACAAACCTCCTGTAATATCCTGTGAGACCTAAAAAGGCTCTCACTTCAGTCTGGGTCTTGGGAGGCTCCCAAGCCAGAATCGTGTCAATCTTAGGCTGTAGGGGTGCCATCTGGCCACTCCCCACCTGGTGTCCTAAGTACACCACAGAACCCTGCCCTATTTGGCACTTGCTCGCCTTAATAGTGAGGCCTGCCTTCTGCAGGGCCTCTAACACTCTCCAGAGGTGTTGCAGGTGTTCTTCCCATGTGGAACTAAACACAGCAATGTCATCCAGGTAGGCGGCACTGAACTCTTCCAGTCCTGCCAACACCTGGTTGACCAACCTCTGAAAGGTGGCAGGGGCATTCTTCATCCCAAATGGCATCACTTTACATCGAAAGTGTCCATCTGGTGTAGAGAATGCTGACCTCTCCTTGGCCCTCTCAGTTAAGGCAATCTGCCAGTACCCAGATGTTAAATCAAACGTACTGAGGTACTTGGCAGCTCCCAACCGGTCAATGAGCTCATCAGCTCGGGGGATGGGGTGTGCGTCAGTCTTGCTGACCGCATTGAGTCCCCAGTAGTCCACACAGAACCTGAGTTCTGGGTACCGGGTGGCGTGGTCCACCAAGACCAGGATAAACCTGTTGCCCATGGCTGTCTTGGGATCCAGAGGCCCCACAAAGTCAATACCTACCCTCTCAAAGGGAGTACTGACAACAGGCAAAGGCTGGAGGGGAGCTTTGCATTTTCTCCCACTCTTGCCACTTGCCTGACAAGTCTGACAAGACCTGCAATGTGCATCTCAGTGCCTGCGCATTAGGGGCCAGTAAAAGCGGGTGACAAGCCTCTCAAAGGTCTTGTCCTGCCCCAAATGTCCAGCTAAAGGCACATCATGAGCCAACCCCAGTAGGAAGGCCCTGAAGCACTGGGGTACCACCAGCACACGGGCTAACCCAGGCTCAGGAACCTTAGGCTCGCTGTACAGGAGGTCGTCCTCCCAATAAATCATGTGTGATCCTGGCTTCTTGCCAGCCGCCTGGTCAGCAGCCTGCTGCCGCAAACCTTCCAAAGTAGGGCATGTCTTCTGTGCTGCACAGAATGCTTCCCTGGTGGGGCCCCCTTCCTGCTGCCACTGCGACAGCTCAGGGACCTTCCCCAGTTCAACCACCTGTTCCCCTGTAGGCTCCGGGACGTCACCCTCAGGCTCTGCCTCCTCCCGGACGTGGGAACTTCTGGGGCCGGTTTCCCACTCCCCCTGCCTTTCCTCCTCTTGGCGGTCCCCTGGGCCACTGTGTCAGGCTCCAGGTGCTCTTGATTACCCTGACGGGCTGCCATTGACCGGGTGGATATGCATACCCACCCAGGCAGACCCAACATCTCCAAATGAGACCTGTGTTCCACCTCCTTCCAAGGGGAATCCTCCAGGTCATTGCCTAGCAAACAATCAACAGGCATGGTTGGGCTCACAGCTACCTTCAAGGAACCTGAGACCCTCCCCCATTCAAAGGGAACCTGTACCACTCTGCACAGGCGCTCTGAGTTGTCCACTGCAACTACTTGGTGAAGTACCCGGGGATCAATCTGCTCTTCAGACACCAGCTGACTCCTCATTGTAGTCACACTGGCTCCTGAGTCTCTCAGAGCGTCCACCCTCTGTCCATTAATGGTGACCCACTGCCTGTACTTCTTAGTGTTTTCAGGCACTAGGGTTCTCTGGACCATCTCACTGTCCCCTAGTGAGACAAGGGTCATCTCAGCTGGTTCCCACCCACCTGAAACCAACTCCTCCCCAAGCGCTACACTGGCCAAACCCGGGGACGTCGCACCAGTGGGTGCCGGTGTACTTTTAGAGCATTTGGGGTCCCCCCTCATATGACCCACCTGGTCACATGCATAACACTTACGTGGGGGACCACCTGTCACTGGCTTCCCTTTGGAGAACCATGGCTTCTTTTCCCTGGGGTGTTGGGAATCCTTACCCTGGGAATCAGTTTGGGGCCCTTTAGAGAACTCCCCCTGTTTGCCCTTACCCTCCCTTTCTTCTGAGAGGGACCCTGCCCACCCTTGGCGTGGTCTCCCCCATACCTCTTTTGGACCCTGGTGCTCTCCCAGCGGTCCGCTTCCTGCGCAAGCTTCTTGGGGTCAGTCAGCTTGCTGTCAATCAGGTGTTGGCGCAGCTCTGGAAAACATAAACTGTACAAGTGCTCCCAAGCAATCCGATTGTAAAGCCCCTCATACGTAGTTACCTTATTGCCCTTCACCCAAACATCCAGTGACCTGCAATAAGAATCAACACATTCCAACCATGTTTGGGATTCCTTCTTCTTGTAGGACCTAAACTTATCCTTGTACTGCTCAGGGGTAAGACCATACCTTGTAAGCAAAGCATCCTTTATGTTAGAGTAGGTGAGATTCTGAGCATCCCTTAAGGCTGTCAGTGTATCCCTCCCCTCTACCTCAAAGTGCTTCCACAGACCAGCCCCCCAATGAGCTTCAGGGACCAGATTCATGTGGAGAGCAGACTCATACCCCTTGAACCACAAGTATATGTCATCCTCCCTCTTGTAATCTTTCACAAGGTCTTTAGGAATGTGCACCTTCCTCTCAGGCTGCACTGTAGGGTTGTTGCCACCATCTCTACTGGACTGGTTTCTATGATCCATCTCTTTCAAGCTAAGCTCATGAGCCATCGCTAACTTCCCCTCCTCAAGGGCTAGCCTCCTCTGCTCCAATTGGTACTCCCTTTCTGCCTGTCTGTCCTGTAACTCCTCAGGTGTCAGACCCTTGGATGAGACACTGCTACCTGCCCTGGAGACCTTCTCCCTGGACATAACAGGCCCACCCACAATACCATTGTGTACTGAACACTCTTCCTCATCCTCCTCATCTCCCTCATCCTCTGTGTGCCCTCAGTGCTCTTGGCTGTCACCCAGGCCCTCAGCGCCTTTTGCAGCTCCTCCATCCTGGATGAGCTCTTAATGGGACAGTCAAAACTTTTACAGAACTTCAACTGAGCTTTGGTATATAACTCCAATTTCTCAAGGTCAAAGTCAGCTCCAACTCATGCATCTCCAGCATGGGACATGATGAAGATTCAAAAACAAGTGCAAAGTTCCAAAGGCAGAAAAACAAGTTCCCAAATGAAGTTCCAAAGAAAGTCAATCAAGGAATCAGCGAACAAAAATGGAAGTAGAACAAAAACAGTCCCAAAGAGAAAAAAATCTAAAGATCACCAAACAAGTAGTATGTGGTCACGTAGTGGTCTGAACTCAAACAGTGGTGTACACTTAATCACTGTATGTCAAGTACAAATACAAGTCCAAATCCCAACCGCTGATCCCCAATGTTAGAAATGGGGTCTTTGGTTGACAGTCAGGTTACCCCCTGTTCAAGCCAGGACCCTCACTCTAGTCAGGGTAAAAGAGAATCACCATCAGCTAACCTCTGCTTACTCCCTTGGTAGCTTGGCAGAGCAGTAGGCAGAGTGCTAGGTGTAAAGTATTTGTACCAACACACACAGTAACTTAATGAAAACACAACAAAATGACACAACACCAGTTTAGACAAATAGGAAATATTTATCTAAACAAAACAAGACCAAAATGACAAAAATCTGATATACACAAGTCAAGTTATGAATTTTTAAAGATTAAACTAAAAAATAGTGCTTAGAAACAAAAATGCTTCAATGAGGTGTTAACACGGTGTCATGAGGGAGTCGTTCCCAACAAGTCAACACCAGCGGCGCCGGACACGGAGTCGCGTAGACCCCCAAGTACAGTACCTTTGGTGAAGAGTAAAAACAAGTTGATGCGCGGAGTCGGTGTAGGAAAGTACCATCTTGCCTGGCATGTTACCCCATATTTCACTGTATATGTGTTGTTTTAGTGTATGTGTCACTGGGACCCTGCCAGCCAGGGCCCCAGTGCCCATAAGTGTGCCCTGTATGTGTTCCCTGTGTGATGACTAACTGTCTCACTGAGGCTCTGCTAACCAGAACCTCAGTGGTTATGCTCTCTCTGCTTTCTAATTTGTCCCTAAACAGGCTAGTGACCAATTTCACCAATTCACATTGGCATACTGGAACACCCTTATAATTCCCTAGTATATGGTACTGAGGTACCCAGGGTATTGGGGTTCCAGGAGATCCCTATGGGCTGCAGCATTTCTTTTGCCACCCATAGGGAGCTCTGACAATTCTTACACAGGCCTGCCACTGCAGCCTGAGTGAAATAACGTCCACGTTATTTCACAGCCATTTACCACTGCACTTAATTAACTTATAAGTCACCTATATGTCTAACCTTTACCTGGTAAAGGTTGGGTGCTGAGTTACTTAGTGTGTGGGCATACTGGCACTAGCCAAGGTGCCCCCACATTGTTCAGGGCCAATTCCCCAGACTTTGTGAGTGCAGGGACACCATTACACGCGTGCACTGTACATAGGTCACTACCTATGTACAGCGTCACAATGGTAACTCTGAACATGGCCATGTAACATGTCTAAAATCATGGAATTGTCACCCCAATGCCATTCTGGCATTGGGGAGACAATTCCATGATCCCCCGAGTCTCTAGCATAGACCCGGGTACTGCCAAACTGCCTTTCCCGGGGTTTCACTGCAGCTGCTGCTGATGCCAACCCCTCAGACAGGTTTCTGCCCTCCTGGGGTCCAGCCAGGCCTGGCCCAGGAAGGCAGAACAAAGGACTTCCTCAGAGAAAGGGTGTTACACCCTCTCCCTTTGGAAAAAGGTGTCAGGGCTGGGGAGGAGTAGCCTCCCCAAGCCTCTGGAAATGCTTTGATAGGCACAGATGGTGCCCATCTCTGCATAAGCCAGTCTACATCGGTTCAGGGATCCCCCAGCCCTGCTCTGGCGCGAAACTGGACAAAGGAAAGGGGAGTGGCCACTCCCCTGACCTGCACCTCCCAGGGGAGGTGCTCAGAGCTCCTCCAGTGTGCTCCAGACCTCTGCCATCTTGGAAACAGAGGTGCTGCTGGCACACTGGACTGCTCTGAGTGGCCAGTGCCAGCAGGTGACGTCAGAGACTCCTCCTGATAGCCTCTTACCTGTGTTGCTAGCCTATCCTCCTTACTAGGTAGCCAAACCTCCTTTTCTGGCTATTTAGGGTCTCTGCTTTGGGGAATTCTTTAGATAACGAATGCAAGAGCTCATCAGAGTTCCTCTGCATCTCTCTCTTCACCTTCTGCCAAAGGATCGACCGCTGACTGCTCAGGACGCCTGAAAAACAGCAACAAAGTAGCAAAGACGACTACTGCAAACTTGTATCACTGATCCTGACGCCTTCTCGACTGTTTCCTGGTGGTGCATGCTCTGGGGGTAGCTTGCCTTCTCTCTGCACTAGGAGCTCTGAAGAAATCTCCTGTGGGATGACGGAATCTTCCCCCTGCAACCGCAGGCAACAAAAGACTGCATCACCGGTCCTCTGGGTCCCCTCTCAGCACGACGAGCGTGGTCCCTGGAACTCAGCAACTCTGTCCAAGTGACTCCCACAGTCCAGTGACTCTTCAGTCCAAGTTTGGTGGAGGTAAGTCCTTGCCTCCCTTAGCTAGACTGCATTGCGTGATTTGCAGCTGCTCCGGCTCCTGTGCACTCTTCCAGGATTTCCTTCGTGCACAGCCAAGCCTGGGTCCCTGACACTCTAACCTGCAGTGCACAGCCTCCTGAGTTGTCCTCCGGCGTCGTGGAACTCCCTTTTGTGTCTTCGGGTGAGCTCTGGTTCACTCCTCTTCCAAGTGTCTGTTCTGTTACTTCTACGGGTGCTGCCTGCTTCTGTGCGGGCTCCCTGACTTGCTGGGCGCCCCCTCTGTCTCCTCCTCCAAGTGGCGACATCCTGGTCCCTCCTGGGCCACAGCAGCATCCAATAACGCTAACCGCGACCCTTACAGCTAGCAAGGCTTGTTTGCGGTCTTTCTGCGTGGGAACACCTCTGCAAGCTTCTTCACGACGTGGGACATCCATCCTCCGAAGGGGAAGTTTCTAGCCCTCTTCGTTCTTGCAGAATCCACAGCTTCTACCATCCAGTGGCAGCTTCTTTGCACCCTCAGCTGGCATTTCCTGGGCATCTGCCCAATCTCGACTTTGTCGAGACTCTTGGACTTGGTCCCCTTGTTCCACAGGTACTCTCGTCCGGAAATCCACTTTGGTTGCATTGCTGGTGTTGGTCTTCCTTGCAGAATTCCCCTATCACGACTTCTGTGCTCTCTGGGGAATATAGGTGCACTTTACACCTACTTTTCTGGGTCTTGGGGTGGGTTATTTTTCTAACCCTCACTGTTTTCTTACAGCCCCAGCGACCCCCTACAAGCTCACAAAGGTTTGGGGTCCATTCGTGGTTCGCATTCCACTTTTGGAGTATATGGTTTGTGTTGCCCCTATACCTATGTGCTCCTATCCAATCTGCTGTAATTCTACATTGCTTGCATTACTTCATTTTGCTATTACTGCATATTTTTGGTATTGTGTACATATATCTTGTGTATATTTGGCATCCTCATACTGAGGGTACTCACTGAGATACTTTTGGCATATTGTCATAAAAACGAAGTACCTTTATTTTTAGTATATCTGTGTATTGTGTTTTCTTATGATATTGTGCATATGACACCAGTGGTATAGTAGGAGCTTTGCATGTCTCCTAGTTCAGCCTAAGCTGCTCTTCTATAGCTACCTTCTATCAGCCTAAGCTGCTAGAAACACCTCTTCTACACTAATAAGGGATAACTGGACCTGGTACAGAGTGTAAGTACCCCTTGGTACCCACTACAAGCCAGGCCAGCCTCCTACAGTCGGGGATCGATGCGTCAGTGTGAACCGTTGAATCCGCACACTTCGAGTGGCGTCGGTCACGACGTGGTGCGGCGACTTCCACGGAGTCGCGGACATCAGTGGGGCTGCAGCGACATCGGGCCTGCGAAGATCGTCACGTTCCAGCGAAGTTCACGGCGTCGGGTGCAGGCGGTGTCACGGGATTCGGCAGCGTCGTCGGTCTGAAGTCGTCCGAAGTCTATTTCCTTGGATTTCCACCAGCTTTCCTTTCAAGGGCCCAGGAACTGGATAGGGCACCACTTGTCAGAGTAGGAGACTCTCCAGAGACTCCAGGTGCTGGCAGAGAGAAGTCTTTGCTATCCCTGAGACTTCAAACAACAGGAGGCAAGCTCTAAATCAAGCCCTTGGAGACTTCTTCACAAGATGGAAGGCACACAAAGTCCAGTCTTTGCCCTCTTACTCTGGCAGAAGCAGCAACTGCAGGATAGCTCCACAAAGCACAGTCACAGGCAGGGCAGCACTTCTCCTCAGCTCTTCTCCAGGCAGAGGTGCCTCTTGTTTCCAGAAGTGTTCTAAAGTCTGTGGTTTTGGGTGCCCTTCTTATACCCAGTTTCTCCTTTGAAGTAGGCCTACTTCAAAGTAAAGTCTCTTTGGAATGTGAAATCCTGCCTTGCCCAGGCCAGGCCCCACTCACCAGGGGGTTGGAGACTGCATTGTGTGAGGGCAGGCACAGCCCTTTCAGGTGCGAGTGACCACAGTCACAGAAATGGTATAAGCAAGAAAATGCTCACTTTCCAAAAGTGGCATTTTCAAACGCACAATCTTAAAATCAACTTTACTAAAAAGATGTATTTTTAAATTGTGAGCTCAGAGACCCCAAACTCCACATGTCCATCCGCTCCCAAAGGGAAATTACACTTTAATCAGATTTAAAGGTAGCCCCCATGTTAACCTATGAGAGGGACAGGCCTTGCAACAGTGAAAAACTAATTTAGCAATATTTCACTGTCAGGATATATAAAACACATTATTATATGTCCTACCTTAAACATAAACTGCACCCTGCACTTGGGGCTACCTAGGGCCTACCTTAGGGGTGTCTGACATGTAAGAAAAGGGAAGGTTTAGGCCTGGCAAGTGGGTACACTTGCCAAGTCGAATTTACAGGTAAAACTGCACACACAGACACTGCAAATGGCAGGTCTGAGTCATGATTACAGAGCTACTTTTGTGGGTGGCACAACCAGTGCTGCAGGCCCACTAGTAGCATTCGATTTACAGGCCCTGGCACCTTTAGTGCACTTTACTAGGGACTTACTAGTAAATCAAATATGCCAATCATGGATAAACCAATCGCATACACATTTTGTAAAGGAGCACTTGCACTTTAGCACTGGTTTGCAGTGGTAAAGTGCCCAGAGTAACAAAAACAGCAAAATAAGAGTCCAGCACACATCAACAACCTGGGGAACAGAGGCAAAAAGTTAAGGGAGACCACGCCAAGGATGAAAAGTCTAACAATGCTTATTTAAGCCACAAAGGTGATGATTCATTTCAACATGTCACAGAAAGTAAAATGAGACAACAAATGAAAACAGTCGATTTTGGACCTTCATGAGGCATTTCGTAAGTCCTTGGGTCATCAATTTTCATTACAAATCTGACTTTTTTACTTGAATTCGAAATGACTCCAAAATATGTTTAAATCACTTCTGGCAGTGTACCAACACTGTTAGAAACCTCAATGCTATCAAAAGGGGCATTTTCATTCACTTTTGTGGAATCATAATACTATGCATTTTGACACCATTCAGAGCATGGAAATGTCTCTAAATATGCCTATTTAAGCACCAAACTGATGATTCACTTCAACAAGTCATAAAGACTTAAAGCATGAAACAACTGAAAATAGTATACTTTTGATCTCCCTGAGGTATTTCGTCGGTGCACGGGCCAAAGGTTTGGGAAAAAATCTGACTTTTTTTTAATCATTTTTAAAATGACTCCAAAAGAAGTTTAAATCACTTCCCTTAGTATGTAAACACTGCTTAAGGCCATAATGATACCAAAAGGGCAATTTTCATTTACTTTTACAAAATCTCAGTACCATGCATTTTGGCTCCTTTAGGGCATGTAAATGGCTCTAAATATGCTTGATTGGGCCCCAAAAGTGACAATTCACACCAACCAGTCAAAAGGAGTTAAAAGATGCAACAATTAAAAACAGTCCATTTTTTACCTCCCTTGGATATTTCGTAAGTCCGCAGGTCAGTGACTTTCAATAAAATCTGTCTTTTTTGCTTGAATCAAAATGACTCCAAGTGCTGTTTAAATCACTTCACTCTTTGTAAAAACACTGTTTGGGGCCTCAATGTTACCAAATCTGCCATTTACATTCACTTTTACAAAATCGCACAACTTTGCATTATGGCTCCTTGATAGCATGGGAATGGGTTTAGAGATGATTATTATTTATCCCCCAAAGGTGATGATTCACTTCAACAATTGATGAGTTAAAAGTTAGAATAATTTGAATTGGTCCATTTTGGACCCTCTTGAGCCATCTCATGACTTCAAGTCCTTTGTAAAAACTATTTAAGGCCTCAGTGTTTCGAAACAGTCCATTTACATTCACTTTTACAAAATCTCAAAACTATTCATTTTCTCCCATTAAGAGCATGGTAATGGCTCTAAACATGGTGAAAGATGCAACAATTAAAAAAACTTTCAATGTGGACTTTACTGAGGCATTCTTAAGTTCACGGGTCAATGGTTATCTTCAAGAATCTAACTTTTTGGTTTAATTATTTGAACTTCTTATGTCAAAAGGGTCAATGATTTTCATCAAAAATCTAACTTTTTTGCTTGAATGTAAAATGAATCCTAATGCTGTTTGAATCACTTCCTGCAGTGCACAAACACTGTTTAAGGCCTCAATGTTACCAAATTGGCCATTTACATTCACATTTACAAAATCTCAAAACTATCCATTTTGGCCCCCTGGGAGCATGGAAATGGCTCTAAAGATGCTTATTTAGGTTCTAAAAGTGATGATCCACATCAACAGGTCATGAAAAGTTAAAATATGCAACAGTCCATTTTCGACCTCCTTAAGGTATTTTGTAAGTCCGCAGGTCAATGATTTTCATCAAAAGTCTGACTTTTTTTACTTGAATTCCAAATGACGCCTGGTGCTGTTTAAATCGCTTCCTCACTTGAATAACACTGAAGCCTCAGAGCCTGATTATGACCTTGGCGGATGGAATACTCTGTCACAAATGTGACTGATATCCCACCGGTCAATTTACAAGTTCCATAGGGTATGATGGAACTTGTAATACGACGGACATTTGTGACAGAGTATCCTATCCCCCAAGGTCATAATCAGGCCCTTATTGTTACCAAATGGGCCATTTTGATTCACTTTTACAAAATCTCAAAACTATGCATTTTGTCCCCACTAGAGCATCTACATGGCTCTAAACATGCTTGTTTAAGCCCAAAAAAGTGAGAATTCACTTCAGCAAGTCATAAAGAGGTAAAACATGAAACAACTGAAAACAGTACATTTTTGACTTCTTGAGGTATTTCCTTAGTCTGTAGTTCATTGATTTTCATTAAAAATCTGACTTTTTTGCTTGATTTCAAAATGACTCCAAATAATGTGTAAATCACTTCCTGCGGTGTATAAACACTGTTTAAGGCCTCAGTGTAATCAAATGGGCCACTTTCATTCACTTTTATAAAAAAATCTGAAAACTTTGCATTTTGACCCCTTGAAAGCATTTATTTGTCTCTAAACATGTTTATTTAACCCCCAAAAATTGATGACTCACTTAACAGTTCATAAAGAGTTAGTGATAGAACAATTGTAAACTATCCATTTTGGACCTGCCTGAGGCATTTGATAAGTCCGCGGTCTTTGGTTTTAATAGCAAAATCAGAATTTTTTGCTGGAATTCAAAATTACTCCATATCCTGTTTAAATCACGTCCTGCAGTTCACAAACAATGTTTGAGGCCTCAATGTTACCAAATTGGCCATTTTCCTTCACTTTTACAAAATATCAAAAATATCCATTTTGGCTCCTTGAGAGCATGGAAATGGCTCTAAACATGCTTATTTAGGCTCCAAAAGTGATCCACACCAACAGGCCATAAATAGTTAAAAGATGCAACAATTGGGCAGAGTCCATTTTTCACCTTCCTGAGTCATATTGTAAGTTAGTGGGTCATCGATTTTCATTAGAAATCTGACTTTTTTGTATAAATTCAGAATGAATTCAAAAGATATTTAAGTCACTTTTTTTAGTCTATAAACACTGTTTAAGGCCCCAATGCTACAAAAGGGGTCATTTTCATCCACTTTTACAAAATCTCAGTTCTGTAGATTTTGGCCCCTTGCCAGCATGGATCTAAGTATGCTTATTTACGCCCCAAAAGCGATGGTTCTCTTCAACAAGTCATAAAGAATTAAAATATTCAACAATTGAAAATGGTCCATTTTGGACCTTCCTGAGGCATTTTGTGAATCCGCAGGTCATCGATTTTAAAATAAAAATTTGACTTTTTTGCTTTCATTCAAAATGACTCCAAATGCTGTTTTAAGCACTTCCTGCAGTGTATAAGCACTGTTTAAGGCCTCAATGTTACCATAAGGGCCATTTTCATTGACTTTTACAAAATGTTAAAACTATGCAATTTGGCTCCTTGGAAGCATGTTAATTGCGCTAAACATGCTTATTTAAGCCACAAAGGTGATGATTCACTTCAACAGGTCATAAAAAGTTAAATAATACAACAAATGAAAACGGTATTTTGCAACTTCCCAGGTCACCACTTTTCATTACAAATTCAGACTTTTTTGCTTTTGTTCAAAATTACTCCAAAAAATGTTCAAATCACTTCCCGTAGTATACCAACACTGTTGAAGGCCTCAATGATACTAAAAGGGCAAATGTGATTAACTTTTCTGAAATCTTAATGCTTTGCATTTTGGCCCCTTTGGAGCATGTAAATGGCTCTAAATATGCTTATTTAAGCCCTGAAAGTGGTAATTCACCACAATTGAAAACTCTCCATTTTTGACCTCCCTGGAGTATTTCGTTAGTCCTCAGGCCAATGTTTTTCATCAAAAATCTGACTATTTTGCTTGACTTCAAAATGACTCCAAATGCTTTTTAAATCACTTCCTGCAGTGTATAAACACTGATTAAAACATCAATGTTACCAAAACTGCCATTTTCATTCACTTTTACAAAATCTTAAAACAATGAATTTTGACCCCAGCACAGTAATGGCTCTAGGCATGCTTATATAAATCCCGGATGTGATGATTAAATAAAAAAAATGACAAGTTGTTCAAAGAAGCAACAATGTAATTGGTCCATTTTGGAACCTCCTGAGCTATTTTGTAATCCCGCAGGTCATTGATTTTCATCTAAAATCTGACTTTTTTGCCTGAATTCAAAATGTCTCCAAGTGCTGTTTAAATCACTTCCCGAAGTGTATAAATTCTGTTTAAGGCCTCAGTGTCATCCAACGGTCCACTTTCATTCACTTTTACAAAATCTCTACACTGCATTTTGGCTTCTTTAAAGCATGTGTATGGTTCTAAACATGCTTACTTAAGTTTCAAAGGGTGAAGTAATTCACTTTAACAAGTTATTAGGAGTTTAGTGATAGAATAATTAATAATGGTTTATTTTTTACCTTCCTGAGGCATTTGATTAGTACACGGGTCAGTGATTTTCATTACAAATCTGACTTTTTTGCTTGAATTTAAAATTGCTCCAAATGCTATTTGAATCACTTCCCGCAGTGTATAAACACTGTTTATGGACTCAATGTTACCAAACCATCTATTTTCATTCACTTTTACAAAACTATTAAAACTATCCATTTTGGCCATTTGAGAGCATGAAACTTTGTCTAAACATGCTTATTTAGGCTCCAAAAGAGCTGATTGACATCAACAGGTCAGAAATAAGTAAAAGAAGCAGCTATTAAACAGGGTTAATTTTTCATCTTCCTAAGGCATATCCTAAGTAAGTGGGTCATCGATTTTCATTAAACATCTGACTTTTTTGCATGAATTCAGAAAGACTCCAAAATATGTTTAAATCACTTTCTGCAGTCTTTAAACACTGTTTAAGGCTTCAATGTTACCACAAGACCAATTATCATTAATTTCTATGAAATCTCAGTGTAATGCATGCTGGCCCCAGAAAGCATGTAAATGGCTCTAAATGTGTGTATTGAAGCCCCATAAGTGATGATTCACTTCAACAAGTTATAAAGAGATAAAATATACAACAATCTAAAATGGTCCATTTTAATCCTTACAGAGCCATTTCGTAAGTCGGTGGGTCGTCGATTTCTTTAAAAAATTTAACTTTTTTACTTGAATTCAAAATGACAGTAGGTGCTGTGTAAATCACTTACTGTAGGCTATAAACATTAGTTAAATGTCTCAATGAGACCAAGTGGGCCATTTTCATTAACTTTTACAAAATCTCAAAACTATGCATTTTGGCCCCTTGGAAGCATGATAATTGCTCTAAACATGCTTATTTAAGCCACAAAGGTGATGATTCACTTCAACAAGTCATAAAAAAGTTGAATGATACAACAAATGAAAGCAGTCCATTTTGGAACTTCCCAAGCTATTTTGTAACTCCGTCGGACACCGATTTTCATAAAAAATTTGACTTTTTTGCTTGTATTCAAAATGACTCCAAGCGACGTTTAAATCACTTCACGCAGCATATACGCACTGCTTAAGGCCCCAATGATAATAAAAGGGCAATTTTCATTCACTTTTAGGAAATCTCAATGCTTTGCATTTTGCCCCCCCAGAGCCTAGTGATAATTCACTTCAACAAGTCAAAAAATGTTAAGAGATGCAACAGTTGAAAACACTACATTTTTGATCTCCTTGGGGTGTTTCATAAGTCCACGGGTCAATGATTTTCAACACTGCTTCAGGCCTCAGTGTAACTAAGCTGGCCAGTTTCATTCACTTTTACAAAATCTCAAAATTATGCATTCTGGAGCCTGACAGCATTGCAATTGCGCTAAACATACTTATTTAAGCCCCAAAAGTGATGATTCACTTCAAGAAATCAGAAAAAATTAAAAGATGCAATAAATAAAAACAGTCCATTTTGTACCTTCCTGAGTCATTTTGTAAGTGTGTGGATCATCATCGATTTTCCTTAAAATTGTGACTTTTTTGCTTGAATTTAAAATGACTCTAAATACTATTTAAATCGCTTCCTACAGTGTATAATCAATGTTACCAAATCATCCATTTTCATTCACTTTTACAAAATCTCAAAACTATGCATTATGGCCCCTGGCAAGCATGTTTATGGCTCTAACCATGTTTACTTAAGCCCCAAAAGTGATGATTCACTTCAACAAGTCATAAAGGGTTAAATGATGACACAATTGAAAATGGTTTATTTTTTACCTTTCTAAATCATTTCGTAAGTAAGCAGGTCATCGATTTTCATAAAGGTCTGACTTTTTTCTTGAATTCAAAATGACTTCAAATGCTCTTCAAATCACTTCCCACACTGCACAAACACTGTTTAAGGCTTCAATGTTACCAAATCCGTAATTTTCTTTCACTTTTACAAAATCTCTAAACTTTACATTTTCGCCCTTTGAGAGCATGAAAATGGTTCTAAACCTGATTATTTCAGCTCAAAAAGTGATGATTCTCTTCAGCAAGTCATAAAGAGTTAAAAGATGCAACAGTTGAAAATGGTCCATTTTGGACCTTCCTGAAATATTTTGTAAGTCTGTAGTTCGATTAAAAATCTGACTTTTTTGCTTGAATTCAAAATGACACCAAATGGTGTTTAAATCACTTCCCTAACTGCATAAAGAGGCCTCAATGTTAGCCAAAAGGGCCATTTTCATTCCCATTTTATGAAGTCCAAAACTTTGCTTTTCAGCCCTTTGAGAGCATGAAAATGGCTCTTAACCTGATTCTTTAGGATCCAAAAGTGATGATCCACTTAAACAAACCATAAAGAGTTAATTGATGCAACAATTTAAAAGAGTCAATTTCTGATCTTCCTGAGTTATTTTGTAAGTCTACTGGAATAGTTTTTATTAAAAAGCTAACCTTTTTGCTTCAATTCAAAATGACTCCAAAAGATGTTTAAAGCTCTCCCCACAGGGAATAAACCCTGATAAAGGCCTCAAAGCTACCAAAAAGGACATTTTCAATGATGATGATTCAATTCAGCAAGTCATAAACAGTTCAATAATAGGACAATGAAAACGGTCCATTTTGGACCTTCCTGAGGTATTTCGTAAGTCCTCGGGTCATTGAATTTCAGGTAAAATATGACTTTTTGCTGATGACTCTGGGTCCCGTTTAAGTCTCTTCCTGCAGTGTATAAACACTGTTTAAGGCCTCAATGTTAAATAAAGGGCTATTTTCTCTCACATTTACAAAATCTCAAAACAGATTCTGCACTGACCGATGGAGGCACAGGGCACTCCTGGAGGAATTGGATGACAGACCACCAACACAGACTGAGCTCGTTTGAGTTCCTCTGATAGCGCTTCCTGTGGCCATGGCGAACACTGACCCCACCTGGTAGGTGCGGTGCCATGAGGCTGTGGGTGCATGAGGAGGCATGGCGTGCAAGAGGATCGCACTCACCACCTGCCACCCACATCACGTTCACCAGATAACTAGAGGGCCTGTCAGTGGCCGGTGCGGTGGGCTTTGCGCAACATTGGCAAGGACAGAACAGCCAAAGGTGCGCAGTAGACGAGGATGGACTAATTCATGGCCCAGAGTGGGGGGGGGGAGGGTCACAGAGAGAGACTAACAGACCCACAGAAGTATGTGAACCCACTGGAGTCCAGATCCTGGCAGCCATTGAGGCCTCTGGGCAGGCAGTACAGGCGCAGATCGCTACTTGTTGAGAGCGGATTTGAAAGTGGTGGCAGAGAGATCGGTGGCCACTGAGCAGCAGGTGAATGGCATACAGACGGACATAGATGCCCCGAAGGCCACTGTGGCTGCCCTTGAGGCTAAAACACGCAGACTGGAGGTGAGGGCGGACAATGCGGAAGGGCGGTCGTGGCGATGCAACCACTGAGGGTGCGGAGGGGATGGCCCTGGAGGTCTTCTTGTAGGACTTGATCAAGAAGACAATGCCCACTGCCCCTGTCATCTGTGTTTGTGGTGGAGTGAGCGCATAGGGCTCTAGTCCCCCCGCCACCACCGGGTGCTCTCCCCAGAATGATCATTGCTAAGATCCTCAATTACAGGGACCGCAACATTATACTGCAGGAAGTACGCAAAGACGGTGACCCCTCTTACAAGAACCACACTATACACTTTTTTCCTGACTATACTAAGGCAGTCCAGCTCCAAAGACAATAATATGGCAGTGTTAAATAAAAGTTAAAAGCAATGGGGAATACATACATGTTATTATACCCAGCCAAACTGAAGGTCCTACATGTGGGCCGCTCGCACTTTTTCCAAACACCAGAAGCAGTGTGGGACTGGCTGGAACTCAGAGGGGGTCAGCGACCCCCGGAGCCCACCCATGGAAGAGGTCACAGAGATGACCAAGAGGGCCGTTGATCCGTGGGCCACTATGGGCAGGAAAAACAGACGTCGCAATACCAGCAGAGACAACAGGGTGATAGTGCGCTCAGATGGCAACCTGAGCCTGGAGTGAAAGAGACAGGAGCGAGAAGAGGCCAGGATGACGATGGAGTCTGCCACCTCCATGACATCCTTACGTACTGGGTCGATACGGGGAGTGGAGGGTCCAACTCCAGACTTGAACACTGTCAACACCTGATGGTAGTCACGGAGGATGCACAACACAGCAGTAGAGGGGGCTTACTCCCGAAGCACACATGCGATGGACAGAGACTGAACAGGGGCTGAAAGCCAAAATAGGAGGCATTGCTCTCCCCTTGTACCTTGCTGCTCGCTCCCCCCGCTTGAGACTTCTACTGCGGCCTGCCCATTGCCGTGCTCAGGGAACATTGACTCCTTCCCTTCTCCCCTCCTCCACCCTCCTTCTTTTTTTCCTTCTTTGTTCTCCTGCCTGCTGGACGAGACAGGGCTTTGGGATGCAATAACGAACGGGATGGGGCGTTATGAAAGGCTAACCTCTTACTTCCTCTATAATCTTCACTGTATTGTTATAGTTCTGACAATTGGGAACAGTGTGTGTGTGCGAACTGGATGGCTACGAGGGGGTCGCTGGAGAACTGCTTGCACACCAACCCACGAAATCTTGAGTTGCCCCTTACTGTAGAATGGGGTTAGCCTGCAAGCTCCCCCCCTTCTGGGTACACCTGAAAGGGATAGCAGGAATCACACACAGTTTGGGAAGACACTAGTTGTGCAGAGGTGTTATCCGGGGAGGGATGGAGGGTGAAGGGGTGGGGTTATTTGTTGTTTTGGGAGTTATGCTTTATAAAATTGGTGAGCTGCATGCATTGTAATGGCAGATGCTGCAACAGAGCGTGGAGAGAGAGCTGTACTACTATGCGTTCGCTTAGCCGGTGCGTTGGGTTCTTGGGTGGGGGGCGGTGGGAGAGATGTCACGATTGCGGACTGGGGTAGACTAAGATGGGTGAACTAATGCGTATTATCCCGTGAAATGTGAGGGGGTTGGACTCCTTTGTAAAATGCTACAGAATACATACATACCTCAGGCAAATTGGTGCACACATTGCCCTCGTGCAGGAGATGCACTTGATGGACGCTGAAGCACAAAAACTGCAAAAATAAAGTGGAGGTGTGAGCTCTATTCATCCACATATTCGTCCTACACTAGGGGGGTGTTGATATGGGTTGCCCCTGTAGTACCATTCTAGCTAAAGGGGCTAACGGCAGACGTGGTAGGCTGGTAAATACTCCTACATGGAAACTTTGATGGTGTGAACTCTGCATCCTGAATATATACGCTCCCAACTCTGATGATACTGAGGGGGTCATTCTGACCCTGGCGGTCCAAGACCGTCAGGGCCACGAATGACGGAAGCACCGCCAACAGGCTGGCGGTGCTTCTAAGCCCATTCTGACTGCGGCGGTAAAGCCGCGGTCAGAAAACCGGGGCCAGCGGTTTCCCGCCGGTTTTCCCTCGGCTGGGCGAATCCTCCAGGGCAGCGCTGCAAGCAGCGCTGCCCTGGGGATTCTGACCCCCTTCCTGCCAGCCTGTTTCTGGTGGTTTTCACCGCCAGGAAGATGCTTGCGGGAACGGGTGTCCTGGGGCCCCTGGGGGCCCCTGCACTGCCCATGCCACTGGCATGGGCAGTGCAGGGGCCCCCTAACAGGGCCCCTTGAAGCTTTTCACTGTCTGCTTAGCAGACAGTGAAAAGCGCGACGGGTGCAACTGCACCTGTCGCACGCCCCCAACACCGCCGGCTCCACTCGGAGCCGGCTTCTGTTTTGCAGGCCTCCTTCCCGCTGGGCCAGCAGGCGCTAACATGGTTAGCGCCCGCCGGCCCAGCAGGAAGGTCGGAATGGGGGCAGCGCTGTTTTGGCCGCCCGGTTCCCGCCAGGCGGGCGGCAACTGCCACCCGCCTGAGTTGGAATGACCCCCTGAGTTTTTAAAGAATCTGAAGCAAGAACTATTACCTTACATGGGGATGCCCATTATCTGGGTAGGGCACTTTAATTGCGTCTTAGACAGTGCTTTAGACAGATGCCACTGAAACTAGGCACAAAGCCCCACATGATCGCTAGACCCTGAGAGCTCATGACTAGACTGCAATTTGTTGATATATGAAGGGAACTACACCCCACGTCCAAAACATACTTCTGCTCCACACCTGCCCATGGGATTGATTTCTGTTAGAAAATTACGGCACTTTAGATGTCTGACGGGCGGCCTACCTAGTCAGATTCCTATTAGGTCACGCCCCACTTATGTTGGAGTGTAAGAATCATGCACCCAGGCCAGCGATCCCCCTGCGGCGACTGCAGCCTGAGCTGCCCAAAAAAAGGGGGGATATACAGACAGCACTAAATGGATATATCAGGGAGAACTGGAACATGGCCAAGATGTGCGGAGCAGAATGGGAGGCCTTAAAGGTCGTCATGTGAGGTGAATGCCTTGGTAAATCCTACGGTATCACACAGTAGGAGGGTATCCTGACTATGCTCCAAAGCCGAGAAGGACATAGTAATGTGGATGAAGCAAGCCATCAAGAGGTACATAGGAGAATAGGGGCCATTTGGAATAGGCTGGATAGCTATGTACGCAAGGAATATAGACAGCGACTGCACCAATAGGGAGACCAGTTGTGACGCATGCTGGCTTGACTATTCAAGCATGAGAGACCTCATCCAATAATCCTGTTGCTCCGTGGGCCAACCGTGGAAATGTTGTTAGGATGAATGCAGTTCAACTTACTCCTGCGGGATCACCTGGAGGGCATATACACTTCACCTTGGTGTGAGGATGGTCATCAAGTGGGCGAGTATCTGTATGGCCTCCGACTCTCTAGGTTAGCGGAAGCACAGGCGGAGGAGCTTGAAGGAGCTGCAGGAGGTCCTAGGGGCTATGCCCTACGGAAAAGCACTGGGACCTGATGGCCTACCTGTTGAGTTTTACCGTACATACTCTCCATCTGTCCTTCTGCTGTTAACAGTCTGTGAGGTGCATAGGGAGGGTGTGTTGCCATCAGGTATGAGGGAAGCCCTGATAGTAATTATGCCGAAACCGAGGAAGGACCACTCTGACCCCGGCTCCTATCGGCCACTGTCCATGCTCAATGTAGATGTAAAATTACTTGCTAAAGTACTGGCAATGCACTTAAGCCATGTGGTTACTCATCTAGTGCATGAAGATCAGTGGGGATTCATGCCGGGAAAGGAAACTTATATGAACCTGCAGAGGCTATCTCATGTAATACATGTAACCCAGGACTCTGCAGCCTGCACCGCGCTGGTTGCCTTGGACATAGAAAAGGCATTTGTCACTCTGTCTTGGGACTACCTATGAGAGGTGCTGAGCTGAATGGGGATTGGACTGAAATTCCTATCATGGGTGTGCCTGCTGTATATGGCACCACGGGCAAGGGTACGTACTGGGGCGATAGTGACCGAACCATTTGATATTGAACGGGGCATGTGGCAGGGTTGCCCACTGTTGCCGCTCCTGATGGAGCCACTGTCTTTGCACCTCTGGTGGGACTCCGGGAGTGGGGCATAAGGGTGGGGACCAGAACACACATCATATTACTCTATGCAGATGACGCCCTGATGTATGTCACTGACCCGGAACAGTCCATCCCACTCCTATTGCGTATGATGGATGACTTTGGGGAGATCTCTGGCCTCCGTGTTAACCAACAGAAAACGGTGTTATACCCCATGGTGTCTCTGACGACTCTTGGGATGCCAGAACTCCTGCAGGTGGGCCTGACATGGGAAACTGAGGCATTTCAGTACATGGGTATTTGTGTGACCCGATCCCCTCAAGTAGAATATGAGCTGAATATAGGTAGGGTGACGGACGGACTTTCGAGCCTCTGTCAAATTTTGGACCATGCTCCCACTGTCAGTTATGGGCAGGGTCGCGCTTAGTAAAATGCTCTTGCTCCTGCACTGCCTGTACAGAATGCAGAACTCTTTCTGCGAGCTGCCTCCCACATTATTTTGCCAGTTGGATAAGCTGCTGCTGTCCCTAATCTGGGCTGATAAGAGATGTAGAATCCACCTTGTGGTGCTGAAACTGGACCTGGCTGACGGTGGATTGTGGCTACCAGATCTCCACCTATATTGCATGGCAGGCTTGATGCAGTACACGGCAATGTGGTGTGATGATACCCCCAACTGGTAAAAAACAATTACTGGAAGGCTCCACGTGTGTATCTCGGCTCACAAGCCTGCTCATGGGGGGTTCTAGACTACCGGAGGCTACTCCCTTTGTAATATTGCAAGTGACACGAGTATGGGAGCGGGCGGTCATTTGGGTTCTGCGGAGAGAGCCCTACGTGTGCTTGCTCCCGATCTGGTGGCTCTGCCCCTTTGCGTGTATCGCTAATGCACTGGACTTCTCGAGATGGCGAGCAGACAGCTGTAATAAAGTGGGAGATTTATATCAAAACAGCTCATTTGTAACCCTAGAGGAGGCCAAGACCATATTTGGGACTGACCAAGGACAATTCCTGCAATATGATAGCTTATCACGAACAGGCCGAGATATTTGGGCCTCCTTTGCAGAGGAGCCCACCGAATCCCAACTTGTGAGGAAGCTGATAGACCCAAGCAGTCACCGAGGTCTCCTCTCCTGAATATACGTGGCCCTTAAAAAAGACAGACAGATAGATGTACATGCAAGGCGAGAAATGTGGAATGCGGACCTGGAGATGCTGCTTACAGATGGGGAATGGAATAGGGCCCGTACACTAGTGCAGAAAGGGTCCAGTAGCGCTAGATTTAAACTGATGCAATTTTACTATTTGCACAGAGCGTACCTGACTCCGCAACGTCTTCATAGAATATTCCCAACATGAACTGATGCATGCGCGCTATGGCATATCTCCAGCCACTTTCGGGCACGCCACATGGACATGCAGTTCCTTACAATCCTTCTGGTGTCAGACAGTGTGAACATTAAAGGCAGCCACGGCAGTGAAAGTGAAGTGAACTTTGTAGCACTGCTTGCTGGGATTGCTGCCCATCCCAAAAAAAGGGCACAAAATGGCATACAGACTCACGCAGTTGGGGCTTGTACTGGCCAAGAGGTGTCTTGCCATTCAGTGGGCTAACCTGAACCCCCGACATGTGATAGATGGCTGACTGATCTTTTTGCATGAGCGACTGCTGAGGGATATCAACTCCACAGGATCCATAGGGATGAGCACGCAGAGCGAAACTTGGAGTCCAGAAATAGTATTATTGAGCGGTTGCGTTGGGGGAGCCGAGATGAGAGATGGGGATACCTCGGCAGACGAGTCCTCCTGTACAAATGTTGAGGGTGATTGTACCCCCAAGGTAAACCACCCATGGATGCTCTGAGACTGACAGCGCCTATAGACCCTGGGGCCACCCCGATGGGATCCTGGGATGCACCCAGGAGCGGGAGTTGGTGGGTTTCGGGCCAGGGGGTGGGACGTGGTCACTCCGCACCTTGCCCCCTCCCTTCTTGGCCCCCTCCCCTCGCCTGATTCGGTTGCATGCCTGTCTGCTGGGTGTCTGCTCTCCCCCAAGTGGCCCTGTGCCCCTTTCTTACCTAGGCCGCTGGAGTGTGCTATCGGCTCTCTCCTCCTGATCCATGTAACCATACACTGCAGAATCACCGTCTAGTTGTTCAATGTATCATATAATGTGATTTGCACTGTTCTGTCTAATTAATACCCACTGTGCTGGAAGCCTTTCAACGCTCAGATGTTGACTGCCTAGATGTTACCTTCATTTCCCATCTGCAAATGGGTCACCTGATCTCTCTGCATTGCTTCGGAGACCTTTGCAGCACTCACTTAAATCTGGGCAGATTGGACAATGAATGAATACCATTGTGGGGGGGATGTACTGATGGAAGGTGGTTGCTCGTACTGTGATGTGCTTTAACCCCACCAGTGTTCTCACTTCTGGGGTTCCTTGCTTTGCAATGCAGATGCCTTCACTCAGATAGAACTTGAGTGTTGAGCTTTCTGTATCCTTGATGGAGAGCAAGGTTCAGCATCATTGACACAGGGGCAGCATCCTTCCTAGAAAGCGTGGGTGGAATTGCCTTATCGCCTGTATATTTTATTGTCTATGGTATTATTTTGAGTGTTATTTTTATTTTTTGATTAATAAAAGAAATTGGAAAAAAAAACTAAAAAAAATCAATATAAAATGTAATGAATACAATTTGAATATAATATATAAATATAATAAAAGTATAAATATGAATATAAAACAAAAAATATAAAATATAAATATACATTTTGTAAAAGTGAATGAAAATTGCAGATTTTGTAACACTGAGGCCTTAAACAGTCTTTGTGCACTGCGAGAAGTGATGTAAACAGCATTTGGGGCTATATGTATGAACACATTTTCCCACAGACACAAAATGGGTAGAACCCTTTGAGACATCTGGCCCTTAGAGTCATTTTGAATTCAAGCAAAGAAGTCTGATTTTTTTATGAAACTCATTGATCCGTAGACTTACGAAATGCCTCAGGAAGGTTTCAAATAAACTGTTTTCAGTTGCTGCATCTTTAAACTTTTTGTGACTTGTTGAAGTGAATCATCACTCTTGGGGATTTAATAAACATATTTAAAGCCATTTACATGCTCTCAAAGGGCCAGAATGCAAAGTATTGAGATTTTGTAAAAGTGAATGAAAATGGCCGATTTGGTAACATTGAGACCTCAAACAGTGTTTATGCACTGCAGCAAGTGATTTAAACAGCATTTAAAGTCATTTTGAATTCAAGCTAAAAGATCCGATATTTGATGAAAATCATTGAACCACAGACTTACGAAACACCTCAAGGAGGTCAAAAATGCACTATTTTCAGTTTTTCATGCTGTAACTGTTTATGACTTGTTGAAGTGAAACATCAGTTCTGGGACTTACATCAGCATATTTAAAGACATTTACATGCTTTCAGGGGTCAAAAATGCATAGTTTTTAGATTTTTTGAAAGTGAATGAAAATGGCCCATTTGGTAACACTGAGGCGTTAAACAATGTCGATACACTGCAGGAAGAGATTGAAACAGCACCTGGGAGTCATTTTGAATTCAATAAAAAAGTCAGATTTTAGAAGAAAATCAGTGACCCCTGGTCATACAAAATGCCCAGGAGGGTCCAAAATTGCCCATTTTCAATTGTAGCATCTTTTAACTCTTTATGACATGTTGAAGTAAAGCATCACCTTTGGGGCATAAATAAGCATGGTTAGAGCCATTGCCATGCTTTCAAAGGGCCAACATGTATAGTTTTGCGATTTTGTAAAAGTGAATGAAAATGGATGATTTGATATCAATGAGGCCTTAAACAGTGTTTTTACAAAGCAGGAAGTGATTTAAACAGCATTTGGAGTCATTTTTAAATTTGACCTATGAAATGCCTCAGGAAGGTTCAAAATGGACCATTTTCAATTGTTCTATCATTTACTCTTTATGACTTGTTTCAGTGAATCATCATTTTTGAGGCCTAAATAAGCATGTTTAGAGACATTTCCATGAGCTCAAGGGGCCAAAATGCAGAGTTTTGAGATTTTGTAAAAATGAATGAAAATTGCACGTTTGGTAGCACTGAGGCCTTAAACAGTGATATACAATGCAGGAAGTGATTTCAATAGCAATTGGAGTCATTTTGAATTCAGTCAAAAAACTCAGAAAATCGATGACCCGCGGACCTATAAAATGGCTCAGGAGGTTCCAAAATGAACCATTTTCAATTGTTGCATCTTTGAATTCTTCAATTGTTGAAGTGAATCCTCATATTTGAGGCTTAAGTAAGTATGTTTAAAGCCATTACAATGCTCTCAAGGGGCCAAAATGTATAATTATTCGATTTTTTAAAAGTGAATGAAAATAGCCAATTTGGTAACTCCGAAACCTTAAACTCAGGAAGTGACTTAAACAGCATTTGGAGTCATTTTGAATTCAAATCTGATTTTAGTTGAAAGTAATTGACCTGTGGAGTTACGGAATACCCCAAGGAGGTAAAAAATGAAGTGTTTTCGATTGTTGCATCTTTTAACTGTTGATGACCAGTTGAAGTGAATAATCACTTTTGTGGATTTAATAAGCATATTTAGAGCCATTTACATGCTCTATAAGAGCCAACATGCAAGGTATTGAGATTATGTAAAAGTAAATACAAATTTCCCTTTTGATATCATTGAGGCATTAGCCCTGTGGTCCTCATACTATGGCCTGCTCATCACCAGTGGCCTGGCTGACCTCCCTTGGAGGCCCATGGACCGTGCTATCTTGTTACCAGACTACGGTACAACAGGGGCCGTAAACACAAAAGAGGGCTGTTGGAGCATGCGCTATAGTGACTTCACTGCGAGTGTTCCCGCTCCAGCACTCCTCTTCTATGTTTATTGGTGGCATAACACGCCTGGCCATTGGCAGGAAGCAAAGGCCCCTTAAAAGTCAGCGATCACAGCTAACGTTTAAGGGGCCTTTTTGTAAGCTTCCTGCCACGTTCACCCTTTCACCCGATGCCTTAAGTCTGCCACCTGAAGCCTGCCGCCAGAAGCTATTGCCTGAAGCCAGCACTTCACTGACACCGTCTCTGCCTGCAAGCTGCCACCGGAAGCCAGCACTCTAACGTAATCTAGCCCACTAACATGTGAGGGTAGGTGGCGAACGCATGCAATATACTAGCCTGACTTTACTGAATTGTGAACTGATAGTTATCGTTCCCTCTTTATGGAATCGCCCCTGCTGATATCAAACTGTACATTACAGGTAGTAAACAGAAATATACAAAATCATAGGACAGAATGGATCCTCTTCGGGAATTTCAGCATGAACATAGGTCTAGCAGAGATGTTGATTAACGTTCTGATTCATGCATAATTGTGATTCCTTCTTTTCAGTCTTTTTTTTTTTTTTTTTTAAATACGGATTCCGTATTCTAAAACTGAATGTTAAAATCGAGCCCTTCCCCAACACCCACACTATATTGCATTCCCACCCACTTCGAAAGGAATTTACTTCTGCCTTTCACAGTCTTTTAGACGTTTTCCAGATTGGGAAGGGGTAAATGAGAATTTGTACATACCCTGAAATGTGTACATTTTTGGTGCCCAGAAACTCACAGCGCATTCCAGGCCTTGAATGTCCACATTCTCAGTAAATCAATGCAAAGTCCTTTGTGTGAATAAGAGCACAAAACCAACTTTGTAAAGCAGTTTTGCACTCATAATTTTTTTTTTAGTTATCCTAAGCCAAATTTATACAGCAAAATATCTTTAAGAATCAAGCACCGGATCAGTAGATAGCTGACAATGCTTGTCAAGGTGTTTTGTGTGAGTTATGCCTGCGTTCCTAATGAGTGGGTACTTAACTAAAGTACATTATGCTAATGGGAATGCATACTACTGGAGCATATATTAATTCTATAACCAGAACATTGGTTATTCCCAGGCAGTTCCACTAGAGTGGTAAAGAACGTTGATTTATACCCACTAAGAAGTAGCTTCCTGGCTATACACAAACATTTTCATTTTACACCCTTATTTTCAAATCTAAATTATATCAGAATTTGCAAGGTTCATAGGGTATGCAAGGTAAAGACAAGTACACTAAATTCAACAACTTTAATTTCCACAAGTGTACGTAGGGATAGTCGATATTAACTAAAAATTATTTATTGAAGTGAAACAAGAAAACCCTACATTTAATAGAATACTGTCTTTTAGAATGCATACTCTATGAGATGGGTAGGTATCAGCAGGAAGAATAGGGAAACCAGCTGTAAGTCAGCAAAGTATATGTGTACCTTAATGTTATACAGCTAAAGTATTATAAGCATTACATATACATTTAATTGGTGGCAGATATTCATACTTATACATCACAGATACTTTTATGTACATGCATTTTTTTTCAATCTAGCTTGATAATTTTAGCTATTTGCTAAACTCATATAATAAAGAAAAATAAAGGTAAAGAATATTACATGGAGAAGAGCCTATTCCTTATTTGAAGTTTCATTAAATTTTGGATCAGCATATTGGAACTGTAATTGGGTATTTGGAGTGTCAGTCATCACGAGTGAGGGCATTTTACATTCTTATGACCAAGCCCACAAAAGAAGGAGCATTTTGAGAAAGGCAAAGCATTCCACCCGTGGTGGCATGTGCTCTCGACCAGTGAAGCTACATTGGCTCCAGCCTTGAACTTCTGATGTACAAGTGAGCACAGGCTGCCTGGATCATGTCAATTCTTACTGTGCAGACCAAATGGACAGGGTCCACACACTCTAGAGGCAAGATGAGCAAGATGCTACTCTTGAAGGATATGTGAATTAACAGAGCACAGATCCAGTTCACTTCCGAGAATGTACACACATTTTATTTATTGGAGCATCACCAGCACTCTTTTGATAATACCAAACATGCATCTCCAATCCAATAAAGTCTTCATTTCAGCTATGTAGCCAGAACAGCACATATAAAGCATTGCATCCATAAATAAAAAATAAAATTAACTTACAATTCAATAAAAAATAAATTACAATGAATACAAATAGATAAAACCAATCAAGTTGATATCTAAACATTTCCATTTCATTAAAACTGTTAAAAAATTAAACTATACATGGGAAAATCATGACAGTCCTATATAGATCATGTTGTTTATCTTCTCTCTCTAACAAGTTAAAATCAAAGCCATTAGTATGGTGAGGGATGCAATACATAACTCTGTATCACTATCTTAGCTTTCTGTTGTATTTCTCAATGTTTGTCTTGCTCTCCACATAGACATAAACAAATGAGAAACTGCAAAGACAATAGGATGCCTTGTGTCTGATTTCAAAATTCGAAGTGCCTCTCTATAACCCCTGATGCACAAGTTGCAGCACAATGGTAATATTCATTTATTGCTGCTACTCACTTAGGATGGGCAGAAGAATGAGGCATACTCAACTGTTTCTTTGGTCTCTCTGCAGGAGAGGCATTGCCAATCTACCTCCATTGGATCACGTACTCATTTAGTAGTGAATGAATGGAGAAGCAGTGCCACACAATGAAATTGCAAGAACATTCTCTTAGCAGTTGAAGGTTCTATCTGATCCAGAAAAGCTTCCTGAGTATAATCATTCTTTTATGGAAGGAAGACAGCAGTTGTTAAAGAACCAAGATTAGACTGAGTAGAGGTCTCATTTTACATTGCCAACAATTGGACGAGAAGCGCGCTGATGTTGGCATATCCTACATTAGTGCTCCCGGTTTTATGGTAATTTTCTTAACTTTTCTTTCTGCATTTAGCCATACTTATCTTTTAGTCACCTTATCAATATTTAGCCATATTTATTATGTGTTTTGTGTATAAATGAAAAGACAAACATATACTTCAATGTTTATTTAACAAACAAATGTGCAATCATACAGTGATGCCTGTCTAGTTTTAGCATAGCTGGTGTCCAAATGTAATAAATAATAAACACACATGAATACATTTGCATAGTAGCACAAACACATGTTGAGATTTTCTGTTACTGATGGAAATAGTATTTATTAGTATTACATTAGAAATCCTCAGCGGGACCCATAAAGCCTGAGAAGCCTTTTAGGGCACTCTTTAACATCGGGTCTCACATGCCCAGCATGAAACAGGCTTCAAAGAACTGGTTCTGTGTCTGATGACAGTTACGTCCTGGCAGCTTTGAATTATGATTTGCAACCTTGCATATGAGTGCATGGTCTGGCCTCACAGCATACCTGCTGCATGCACTGAAGTAGATTTCCCCCAATAAAAATGGCCAGGTCAGAGAAGCGGAGCAGCAATGGCTGATTAAAACGACACCGCATAACTGCCCTTGTGTGGATTTATGGTCAAAACAGGCCTGAATTAGCATCACTGGGTCATACATGGGTTGAGAATACATGCTCATCCAATCCTCATCCAATCCTAGGACTTTCTCTGCGGAGCCATTTCTTGCAGATTTGGTTGCTATTTCTTGGTGACCTAGTGCACTAAAAACACTCTCTATAAAGGGGCATACTTACCATTCAATGACCTCCTTATCACTGTTTTCTTTTGCTGCCTTTCCATTCAGCACTGTGTTTGCTGCTTCCACTTTTGTGGTGGGCAGACAAAACTGGGAATGGACCAAGGCCAGCATGTATGTTAACAATTACATGTTTAATTTGTTTAATCATGATGTGCATGCTTCTCTTTACACATCACTTTATATGTTTAAACAAAACATGACTTTTGTGTTGCTCACAGAGTTCTATAGTGAGATGCGTTGTCGGTCCACCAGTCGTGAGGCATTGTCAGTCCACCAGTTATGAGGCCTTGTCTGTCCACCAGTCGTGAGGTGGTGTCTGACCAATGATAGTGAGAGAGGAATCTGATTCCTGGTCAGGGTTATTTATTGCACAATAAGAAACCAATTGAAGAGCTCTTCAGTTGCCTACAGACCAGTTACCAAGCCTTCCAAATGACCCAGATCCATACAGAGTAAACACTGGTCATTCCAGGCAGCATGGGAAGAAAAATACTTGTTTTTTGAATGGCCAAAAGAGAAACCCATCTGTTTGCTTTGCAAAGAAAGTTGATGATCTTAAAAGGTATAACCTAGAGCAGCACTACAAAATGCGCCACGCAGGATATACTGAGAACTTCCCAATTGGACTCAAAGCTCCATTCTGCAAAAGTGTCAGCGTTAAAGCAGTCGCTTCTTTCCTAGCAGAAGCTCTTTGTTTCTCAGATGAAGAAATCTGGGACTGTTACAGAAGCATCATTCAAAATATGCTACTTGCATGCCAAACATAAAAACCATTCACAGAGGCAGAGCTGGTGAAGAAATGCTTTGTTTCAGCAACTGAAACTTTTAAAACTATAGCAATAAATCCAGCATTTTGAAAGAAATTGGCATATTACAGCTATCGGATTCCACATGTGCACGCTGGAAAGAGGCAATCGGTGAAAACGTCCAGGAGCGGGTGATCAAAGCAGTCAGAAAGTCACCATTCTTCAGCATTGCCATGGATGAGTCCACAGATATAGGTGATGTGGCCCAGTTATTAGTTTGGGTGAAGTATTTGGACAAATCGATTCATCCCAAAGAAGAGCTCCTGTGCCTATCATTCAGCTTTTTATGACTTGTTAAAAGTCATCATTTTTGGGGCTAAAATAAGCGTGTGTAGAATCATTACCATCCTCTTGACTAGGGGGTCAAAAATTCCTAGTTTTGAGATTTTGTAAAAGTGAATGAAAATGGCCCTTTCGATAACATTGAGGCATCTAACAGTGTTTGTACACTGCAGGAAGTGATTTAAACATCTTTTGGAGTCATTTTCAATTCATGCAAAAATGTCAGATTTTTTATGAAAATCGATGATCCACAGACTTATGGAATGCCCCAGGAAGGTCCAAAATGCACCATTTTCAATTGCTGCTTGCTCTAACTTTTATGGCTTGTTGAAGTAAATAGTCACTTTTAGGCCCATATTCATAATTTTTTGCATCGCATTTCCGTCACTTTTTGATGCAAGAAGGAGCAAACTTACAAAATACATTTATATTTTGTAAGTTTACGCCATTTTTGCGTCAAAAAATGATGCAAATGCAGTGCAAAAAAAGTATAAATATGGGCCTTAGTTCTTAAATAAGCATGTTTAGAGCCATTAATATGCTCTTAAGGGGACAAAATGCATAGTTTTATATTTCGTAAACGTGAATAAAAATGGATAGCTTGGTAACATTGAGGCTTTAAACAATTGTTAGACTTTTCATCCTTGGCGTGGTCTCCCTTAACTTTTTGCCTCTGTTCCCCAAGTTGTTGATGTGTGCTGGACTCTGATTTTGCTGTTTTTTTGCTAACCAGTGCTAAGTGCAAGTGCTCCTTTACAAAATGTGTATGCAATTGGCTTATCCATAATTGGCATATTTGATTTATTAGTAAGACCCTAGTACAGTGCATTAGAGGTGCCCAGGGCCTGTAAATCAAATGCTACTAGTGGGCCTGCAGCACTGGTTGTGCCACCCACATAAGTAGCTCTGTAATCATGTCTCAGGCCTGCCATTGCAGTGTCTGTGTGTGCAGTTTTAACTGTAAATTCGACTTGGCAAGTGTACCCACTTGCAGGCCTAAACCTTCCCTTTTCTTACATGTAAGGCACCCCTAAGGTAGGCCCTAGGTAGCCCCAAGGGCAGGGTGCAGTGAATGGTTAAGGAAGGACATATAGTAATGTGTTTCATATGTCCTGACAGTGAAATATTTCTAAATTTGTTTTTCACTGTTGCAAGGCCTGTCCCTCTCATAGGTTAACATGGGGGATACCTTTAAATCTGATTAAAGTATAGATTCCCTTTGAGAGCGGATGGACATGTGGAGTTTGGGGTCTATGAGCTCCCAATTTAAAAATACATATTTTAGTAAAGCTGATTTTAACATTGTATGTTTCAAAATGCCACTTTTAGAAAGTGAGCATTTTCTTGCTTATACCATTTCTGTGACTCTGCCTGTTTGTGGATTCCCTGTCTGGGTCAGTTTGACAGTTGGCTGGTTGCACCTCACACTAGACAGTGACACAAAGGGAGCTAGGGTGTAGCCTGCATATCCCGATGAGCCATCTGTGCTAGGAGGGAGGGGAGGAGTGGTCACTCACACCTGAAAGGGCTGTGCCTGCCCTCACACAATGCAGTCTCCAACCCTCTGGTGAGTGTCTGGGGCCTGGCCTGGGCAAGGCAGGATTTCACATTCAAAAGAGACTTTACTTTGAAGTAGGCCTACTTCAAAGGAGAAATTGGGTATAAGAAGGGCACCCAAAACCACAGACTTTAGAACACTTCTGGAAACAAGAGGAACCTCTGCCTGGAGAAGAGCTGAAGAGTTGAGGAAAAAGAGCTGCCCTGCCTGTGACTGTACTTTATGAAGCTATCCTGCAGTTGCTGCTTCTGCCAGAGTAAGAGGGCAAAGACTGGACTTTGTGTGCCTTCCATCTTGAGAAGAACTCTCCAAAAGCTTGATTTAGAGCTTGCCTCCTGTTGTTTGAAGTCTCAGGGACAGCAAAGAATTCTTTCTGCCAGGACCTGGAGTCTGTGGAGGGCCTCCTACTCTGCCCTGTGATGCCCATCCAGTTCCTGGGTCCCTGAAAGGAGAAGCTGGCAGCCTAAGAGGAGGAAATCCACTGACAGGACGCTGTGCGGAGAAAATATCTACGTGACTCCGATCTGTGGCTGAAGAAACGATGTGCCGCTGACTCTGCAGCTAAAAGTCAACGCTCGCCAGAAACGCGACCGAAGAATCGATGGATGAAGCTGGACAAACGACGTGCAGGATCGCTGACGGAGGCTGGGAGATCGCAACCTGCGCTGCGTGGTTTTCAGATCATCGTGCGACTGGATTTCCAACGCAAGCTCCGCTGGGCATGTAAAAACAATGCAAGGCCTGCCCGGACCCGAGAGTGCTGACCAGATCAACACATCACTCTCCTGCGGAGTAAAGGAACAACGTGCCCGACACAACGAAAGGAGAAATGGCTCAAGGTCTCGCTCGTGAGTGAAATCGACGCATCGCAAGCCCTTTTTGGTACACACTCGCCCGCGCTGGGTTATTTTTGGCGCACCAAAGGTACATTTTCATGCTAACAGTGTTAGTGTGTGTTTTAAGCTACTTAAAGACTCTTTGATTTTTAATTGATAACTTGACTTGTGTATTGTGGATTTTTGTTGTTTTGGTCTTGTTTTGTTTAGATAAAAATGTCCTATTTTTCTAAAAGTGTTGTGTCGTTTGGTAGTGTTTTTCATTAAGTTACTGTGAGTGTTGGTGCAAATAATTTACACCTAGCACTCTAAAGTTAAGTCTACTGCTCTGCCAAGCTACCAAGGGGCAAGCAGAGGTTAGCTGAGGGTGATTCTATTTTACCCTGACTAGAGTGAGGTTCCTTGCTTGAACAGGGGGTAAACTGACTGTCAACCAAAGACCCCATTTCTAACATTGGTGATCAGCGGTTGGGATTTGGACTTGTATTTGTACTTGACATACAGTGATTAAGTGTACACTACTGTTTAAGTGCAGACCACTGCGTGACCACATACTACTTGTCTTGTGATTCTTGTTTTTCTCTTTGGGACTGTTTTTGTTCAACTTCAATTTTCGCTGATTCCTTGAAAACTTCATTTGGGAACTTGTTTTTCTGCCTTTGGAACTTTGCACTTGTTTTTAAATCTTCATCATGTCCCAAGCTGGAGATTCATCAGTTGGAGCTGACTTTGACCTAGAGAAATTGGAGAGTTATACCAAGGCTCAGTTGAAGCAGTTCTGTAAAAGTTTTGACTGTGCTATTAAGAGCTCATTCAGGAAGGAGGAGCTGAAAAAGGCGCTGAGGGCCTGGGTGACAGCCAAGAGCACTCCAGGGCACACAGAGGATGAGGGAGATGTGGAGGAGGAGGAAGAGTGTTCCATACACAATGGTATTGTGGGTGGGCCTGTTATGTCTAGGGAGAAGGTCTCCAGGTTAGGTAGCAGTGTCTCATCTAAGGCTCTGACACCAGAAGAGTTACAGGGCAGACAGGCAGAAAGGGAGTACCAATTGGAACAGAGAAGGCTGGCCATTGAGGAGAGGAAGTTAGCAATGGCTCATGAGCTCAGCTTGAGAGAGATGGATCATAGAAGCCAGTCCAGTAGAGATGGTGGCAGCAATCCAACAGTGCCCCCCTTAGAGGAGGGTACACATTCCTAAAGACCTTGTGAAGGATTACTAGAGGCAGGATAACATATACTTGTGGTTCAGGGGGTATGAGTCTGCTCGCCACATGAATCTGTTCCCTGAAGCTCATTGGGGGGGCGGGTCTGTGGAAGCACTTTGAGGTAGAGGGGAGGGATACACTGACAGCCTTATGGTATGCTCAGAATCTCACCTACTCTAGCATGAAGGATGCCTTGCTCACAAGGTATGGTCTCACCCCTGAGCAGTACAAGGGTAAGTTTAGGTCCTACAAGAAGAAGGAATCCTAAACATGGTTGGAATGTGTTGATTCTTATTGCAGGTCACTGGATGGTTGGGTGAAGGGCAGTAAGGTAACTACGTACGAGGAGCTTTACAATCTGATTGCTTGGGAGCACTTGTACAGTTTATGTTTTCCAGAGCTGCGCCAGCACCTGATTGAGAGCAAGCCGACTGACCCCAGGAAGCTTGCGCAGGAAGCAGACCGCTAGGAGAGCACCAGGAACCAGAAGAAGTCTGGGGGAGACCACAGCAAGGATGGGCTTGGTCCCTCTCAGAAGAAAGGGGGGTAATGGTAAACAGGGGGAGTTCTCTAAAGGCCCCCCAACTGATTCCCAGGGTAAGGATTCCCAACCCCCCAGTGAGAAGAAGCCCTGGTTCTCCAAAGTGAAGCTAGTAGCAGATGGTCTCCCACATAAGTGCTATGCATGTGACCAGGTGGGTCATGTGAGGGGGGACCCCAAATGCTCCAAAAGTACACCAGCATCCACTGATTTGCCGTTCCAGGGCTTGGACAGTGTAGCGCTTGGGGAGGAGTTGGTTTCAGGTGGGTGGGAACCAGCTGAGATGACCCTTGTCTCACTAGGGGACAGTGAGATGGTCCAGAGAACCCTCGTGCCTGAGAACACTAAGAAGTACAGGCAGTGGGTGACCATCAATGGACAGAGTGGAGGCTCTGAGAGACACAGGAGCTAGTCTGACTACAGTGAGGAGTCAGCTGGTGTTTGAAGAGCAGATTGATCCCCGGGTACTTCACCAAGTAGTTGCAGTGGACAACTCAGAGCGCCTATGCGGAGTGGCGTAGGTTCCCTTTGAATGGGGTGGGTCTCAGGTTCCTTGAAGGTAGCTCCAACCATGCCTGTTGATTGTTTGCTAGGCAATGACGTGGAGGATTCCCCTTCGAAGGAGGTGGAACACAGGTCTCACTTGGAGATGTTGGGTCTGCCTGGGTGGGTATGCGTATCCACCCGGTCAATGGCAGCCCGTCAGGGTAATCAAGAGCCCCTGGAGCCTGAAACAGTGGCCCAGGGGGCCGCCCAGAAGAGGAAGGGCAGGGGGCGCGGGAAACTGGCCCCAGAAGTTCCCACAGTCCGGGACGAGGCAGAGCCTGAGGGTGACGTCCCGGAGCCTACAGGGGAACAGGTGGCTGAACTGGGGGAGGTCCCTGAGCTGTCGCAGTGGCAGCAGGAAGGGGGCCCCACCAGGGAAGCATTCTGTGCAGCACAGAAGACATGCCCTACTTTGGAGGGTTTGCGGCAGCAGGCTGCTGACCAGGCGGCTGGCAAGGAGCCAGGATCACACCTGATTTATTGGGAGGATGACCTCCTGTATAGCAAACCTAAGGTTCGAGCCTGGGTCAGCCCGTGTGCTGGTGGTACCCCAGTGCATCAGGGCCTTCCTACTGGGGCTGGCTCATGATATTCCTTTAGCTGGACATTTGGGGCAGGACAAGACCTTTGAGAGGCTTGTCACCCACTTTTACTGGCCCCTAATGCGCAGGCTCTCAGATGCACATTATAGGTCTTGTCAGACTTGCCAGGAAAGTAGCAAGAGTGGGGGGAAATGTTAGGCTCCCCTCCAACCTTTACCGGTTGTCAGTACTCCCTTTGAGAGGGTAGGCATTGACATTGTAGTGCCTCTGGATTCCAAGACAGCCATGGGCAACAGGTTTATCCTTGTCTTGATGGACCTTGCCACCCGGTACCCAGAAGCCATTCCTTTGAGATCAATCACTTCCCCTGTGGTGGGTCATGCTTTGATGTGGGATTTTACCCACATGGGGTTCCCCAAGGAAGTGGTATCTGATAGGGGTACCAACTTCATATCCATGTATATGAAGTCTCTGTGGAAGGAGTATAGGGTAACCTACAAGTTCACCACCCCTTACCACCCCCAAAGTAATGGTCTTGTTGAGAGATTCAACTGCATCTTAAAAGGCATGACCATGGGCCTGTCAGAGCCCTTGAGGCAGAAGTGGGACGACCTCTTGCCATGCCTTCTGTTCGCCTACAGGGAGGTGCCTCAAAAGGGACTTGGTTTTAGTACCTTTGAGCTGATTTATGGCCACCCTGTGAGGGGACCTTTGAGTCTGGGTAAGTAAGCTTTGGAGAAAGTTCCTGGTAAACCCCCCAGGATGTATTCAGTTACATGCTGGCTCTGAAAAACCAGACTGCTTCAGGAGTCTTGCTCAGGAGAACCTGGAAGCAAGCCAGGAGGACATGAAATGCTGGTATGACCAGAATGCCACTCTGGTCGAGTTTCAACCTGGACAAAAAGTGTGGGTGATGGCACCAGTGGAGCCTAGGGTGCTCCCGGATAAGTGGACTGGGTCATTTGAGGTGGTGGATTGCAAGAGTGAAGTCACCTACCTGGTGGATTTGTGGTCTCCAAGGAACCCTTTAAGGGTCCTGCAATTCAACCACCTCAAACCTCACTTTGAGCAGGCTGAACTGTCCATGCTCCTTGTGACAGATGATGGGATAGAAGAGGAGAGCGAGCCTCTTCCTGACCTCCTGTCTGAAGGAGAAAAAGATGGGTCAGTGGAGGGAGTCATCCTCTCCCCCTCCCTGACTGAGAAGCAGCAAGGTAACTGTGCCACGTGTTGGGACAGTTTTCCTCACTGTTTTTCCTGATCCCAGGAATCACATACTGAGCACACATGATGTGGACACTGGGGACACTGGGGACACTGGGGACAGTACACCGATTAAACGGAAGGTTTACAGGATAACTGACAGGGTCAGGGCATGCATTAAGGATGAGGTATCCAAAATGCTTGCCCTAGGGGTTATTGAGCACTCTAGCAGTCCTTGGGCCAGCCCAGTGGTATTGGTCCCAAAGGTTGCTGCACCTGGTGCCACTCCAGAACTCAGGTTCTGTGTGGACTACCTGGGACTCAATGCGGTCAGCAAGACTGATGCACACCCCATCCCCCGAGCTGGTGAGCTCATTGACCGGTTGGGAGCTGCCAAGTACCTCAGTACATTTGATTTAACATCTGGGTACTGGCAGATTGCCTTAACTGAGGGGGGCCAAGGAGAGATCAGCATTCTCTACCCCTGATGGACACTTTCAATTTAAAGTGATGCCATTTGGGATGAAGACTGACCTTGCCACCTTTCAGAGGTTGGTCAACCAGGTGTTGGCTGGACTAGATGAGTTCAGTGCCGCCTACCTGGATGACATTGCTGTGTTTAGTTCCACATGGGAGGAACACCTGCAACACCTCTGGAGAGTGTTAGAGGCCCTGCAGAAGACAGGCCTCACTATTAAGGCGAGCAAGTGCCAAATAGGGCAGGGTTCTGTGGTGTACTTAGGACACCAGGTAGGGAGTGGCCAGGTGGCACTCCTACAGCCTAAGATTGACACAGTTCTTGCTTGGGAGCCTCCCAAGACCCAGACTGAAGTGAGAGCCTTTTTTTAGGTCTCATAGGATACTACAGGAGGTTTGTTAAGGGATATGGTACCGTTGTTACCCCCTTAACTGAGTTGACTTCGAAGAAGCAACCCAGGAAAGTGCTCTGGACAGAGGCTTGCCAGAATGCTTTTGATGCCCTGAAGGCTGCCATGTGCACAACACCTGTGCTGAAGGCACCTGAACTACTGCAAGGAGTTTGTTGTGCAAACAGACGCCTCAGAGCATGGTATTGGAGCAGTACTCTTATAGCTTAATGAAGAGGGCCTAGATCAACCCGTAGCCTTCAGTAGCAGGAGGTTACTACCCAGGGAACGTAGGTGGAGTGCCATAGAATGTGAAACGTTTGCTGTGGGTTGGGCACTGAAGAAGCTAAGACCCTACTTGTTTGGGGCTCACTTCCGAGTTCAGACTGACCACAGGCCCCTCAGATGGTTAATGCAGATGAGGGGTGAGAATCCAAAACTGTTGAGGTGGTCTATTTCCCTACAGGGGATGGACTTTACAGCAGAACACCTTCCTGGTACAGAGCACGCCAATGCTGATGGTCTGTCCAGGTTCTTCCGCCTTAGTGATGAGAACTCCCATGAGGTTGGGTAGTTGCTCCCCACTTTCAGCTTGGGGGGGGGGGGCATTTTTCATCCTTGGCTTGGTCTCCCTTAACTTTTTGCCTCTGTTCCCCAGGTTGTTTGCTGTGTGCTGGACTCTGATTTTTCTGTTTTTGTTACTCTGGGAATTTTACCACTGCTAACGAGTGCTAAAGTGCAAGTGCTCCTTTACAAAATGTGTATGTAATTGGCTTATCCATGATTGGAATATTTGATTTATTAGTAAGTCCCTAGTACAGTGCACTAGAGGTACCCAGGGCCTGTAAATCAAATGCTAGTAGTGGGCCTGCAGCACTGGTTGTACCACCCACATAAGTAGCTCGGTAATCATGTCTCGGACCTGCCATTGCAGTGTCTTTGTGTGTAGTTTTAACTGTAAATTCGACTTGGCAAGTGTACCCACTTTTCTTACCTGTAAGGCACCCCTAAGGTAGGTCCTAGGTAGCCCCAAGGGCAGGGTTCAGTGTATGGTTAAGGTAGGGTCATTACAACCCTGGCGAACAGTGTTAAAGCAGCGGTAACACCGCAAACAGGCTGGCGGAACAAAAAAGGGAATTATGACCATGGCGGAAACCGCCAACATAGACAGCCACTTTAACACTCCGACCGCCACGGCGGTACAGACGAGCAGCCCTGCGGTCACCGCCAACAGACAGGCGGGTGACAAAGTACCGCCCACAGTATTACAACAGGCCAATCCGCCACCTTTTCCGGGGCGGATTCACCGTGGATAAAAACACGGCAGAAACAGCTTTTGCAATGGGAAAACGCTCACCTGAACACACTCCACGAGGAAGGAGGACACCATGGAGCCGGAACTCCATGCTTCTCTACAAACATCAGCAACGGCGGCGCGAAGACAACGGTTAGTACTGCACCTACGACAGGGGAGGGGGGAGGCAAAAGTCAGGGACACACACATGCAACTCCCCCACCCCCACCCGACCCTCGCACACTACAACACACACACCAATGCATTACCAAACATCAGAGGAACAACCCCCAAACCCCCCGGAAGAATGCAAAGACAAAAGGAAATGAAGTACAACATTTGTAATGTTTCAAAATACAGTAAGCACATATATACATAAAAATATACACATTCCAAATATATACATCACGATTAGTAGTGCAGGTATACACATTTCAATGTCCGTGGACCACTGGACCCAAAATGCATGGGCGAGGCCCACACACGATACCTGTTCAGAAACGGAGAGAACACTGCAGGGGCATCAGATAGAAATACAACAGGCACCTCTGGGGGAAGGGAAGGGGGGGCACCTTAGCCGGATAACAGCACCACGCTAGATCCACGGCGGGGCTCCATTCCCATTGATGTATCCTGGGGAGTGCAAAGCCACAGTCTCACAAGTCTTTGCAGTGGGTGGTTTGCCCACTGTACCATCCTGGAGAGTGCAATCCTGGGGAGTGCAAATCCACAGTCTCACAAGTCTTTGCAGTGGGTGGTTTGCCCACTGTACCATCCTGGGGAGTGCAAAGCCACAGTCTCACAAGTCTCTCCAGTGGGTGGTTTGCCCACTGTTTTATCCTAGGGAGTGCAAAGCCACAGTCTCACAAGTCTTTGCAGTGGGTGGTCTGCCCACTCTACCATCCTGGGTAGTGCAAAGCCACAGTCTCACAAGTCTCTCCAGTGGGTGGTTTGCCCACTGTTTTATCCTGGGGAGTGCAAAGCCACAGTCTCACAAGTCTTTGCAGTGGGTGGTTTGCCCACTGTACCATCCTGGGGAGTGCAAAGCCACAGTCTCACAAGTCTTTGCAGTGGGTGGTTTGCCCACTGTACCATCAAGTGGATGACAGTCTTCATTGGTTTTGGAGGGGGACTGGTGCCCAGAGTGCTTCATCCTGTTTAGGACAGACGGTGTGGATGCTGTTCTCCACTGGTTCTGGAGGGGGACTGGTGCCCACAGTGCATCACGCTCCCCGTGATGGTCCCAGTTCCATCACTGCTCCTGCTGCACATGGGCTAACAATGCTTGAGTAGGCGGTGCTTGCCCTGTTCAGCGGTGCTTGCCATGGCTGTCTTTGCCCTGTTCAGCGGTGCTTGCCCTGTTCAGCGGTGCTTGCCATGGGGGTCTTTGTCCTGTTCAGCGGTGTCTGCCCTGTTCAGCAGTGCTTGACTTTGCTGTCTCTGACCTGAGCAGCGGTGTTTGCCATGGCGGTCTTTGCCCTGTTTAGCGGTGCTTGCCCTGTTCAGCGGTGCTTGCCATGGCGGTCTTTCCCCTGTTCAGCGGTGCTTGGCCTGTTCAGCGGTGCTTGACTTTGCTGTCTCTGGTCTGTGCAGCGGTGTTTGCCATGGCAGTCTTTGCCCTGTTCAGCGGTGCTTGCCCTGTGTAGCGGTGCTTGCCATGGCGGTCTTTGCCCTGTTCAGCGGTGCTTGGCCTGTTCAGCGGTGCTTGACTTTGCTGTCTCTGACCTGTGCAGCGGTGTGTGCGATGGCGGTCCCTCATTGCCCAGCGGGGCTGTGGCTGCCGGGGCCCTCCTGGGCACTGACTCTGGCGGTGGTCTCTGGACCAGTGACGATTGTGCTGCCCTCCTGGGCACTGACTCTGGCGGTGGTCTCCTGACCAGTGACGATTGTGCTGCCCTCCTGGGCACTGACTCTGGTGGTGGTCTCCGGACCAGTGACGATTCTGCTGCCCTCCTGGGCACTGACTCTGGCGGTGGTCTCCAGACCAGTGACGATTGTGCTGCCCTCCTGGGCACTGACTCTGGCGGTGGTCTCCGGACCAGTGACGATTGTGCTGCCCTCCTGGGCACTGACTCTGGTGGTGGTCTCCTGACCAGTGACGATTGTGCTGCCCTCCTGGGCACTGACTCTGGTGGTGGTCTCCGGACCAGTGACGATGGGTCTGGCAGTGGCGTCCTGGGCAGTGGGGAGGATGGCTGCCTTCTCCGCCGTGCTGCTCTTCTCAGACTTTGGCGACTTCTTCTGCCTCTTCCCCACCTTGGGAGGAGTCACAGCTGACTAGACACTCCCCCCGGGACCCTTGTGAGCGGCTTTGACTGCAGGAGTCTTCACCCTCTCCCGTCGGGCACTGTCCAGCTTCTGGTGCTTCACAGGGGGTGGACTGGCAGTGCTTTGGCTCCGTGTCACACTGGCTGCCCTGGTGCCCGGTGCACTCCACATACTTCTAACAAGCACCACTGGTACCGGACTTTTTTTGGCTGAGGTGCTAGTACGGGACCTATGAATTGGAGGGGGGGGTGGTGGGACAGAGGTCAAGGTTGCTCAGGAAAAGTTTCTGACGAACACTGGGACAGGTAGCTGGAGGGGGTCTAGGAGTGGAGGAAGAGGGGGTGGTTGTAGGAGGTGTAACTTTAGATGCTTTGGGTGCAGATGCATGTTCTGGAGGCTGTCGTGAGATGGATGGATGGATGTTGGGTGAGTGTGTGCCCGCGCTGTGTACTTTGGGAGGGGGCGTCACAGACACACTGGGAGAGGACACAGGGGACGTGTAAATGGTAGTGGGGATGGTGAGTGCAGGTGAGCGGGGTGTGGTGCTGGGTGTTCTGGTGCGAGTCCTAGTGGCTGTAGTGGTAGTGCATGCAGGTGAAAGTGTAGACGAGACTGGGAGGGAGGAGGTAGGAGGGAGATGACGAGGAGGGGGACACAGTGGAGGCAGTGGATGTTGGTGTGTCTGTATGTGGGTGATGCTTGTGTGAGTGCCTGTGGGATGTGTGGTGCCTACGTTTGCCTGAGCTTCCCTTGTGTGTTGACTTGTGTGCAGGTTGGTCTGATGGTGTGCTTGGGATAGGCTGAGGTACAGGGGATTGGGTCTGGATGGAGGAAGTTGGAGGGGGGAGGCTAGACACAGGGACAATGGCTGCCATCAGGGCTGAGGCCAGAGATTGCAGGGTTCGATGATGGGCAGCCTGACCAGAATGAATGCCCTCCAGGAATGCATTAATGTGTTGCAACTCCCTTTCTACACCCTGGATGGCATTCACAATGGTAGACTGCCCAACAGTGAGGGACCTGAAGAGGTCAATGGCCTCCTCACTGAGGGCAGCAGGGGTGACAGTGGCAGGGGCTGAGGTGCCTGGGGCGAAGGTGATGCCCACCCTCCTGGGTGAGCGGGCACGGGGCAAAGGCTGAGGGGCTGCTGGGAGGGCGGTGCTGGTAGGGGGGGTGGCGGCTGTACCTGTAGAAGTGGGGTGCACTGATTTTGCCGCCACCACAAGGGAGCTCCCATCGGAGGACGAGTCCGTGTCGCTGGTTGCTGATCCGGTGACCGCCGTGAAGCTTCCCTCGCCCTCCATCCCACTGGTGTATTCAGAGTCCGTGGTGTGGCCCTCCATGGCCATGTGGGATGCTGCCCCCTCGTGCTCCGGTGCCCCTGTACCTCCGCCTGATGATGCTGATGCACAAGAGAACAGGGAGAGCACAAAAAGGGGTGGGGAAACAGAAGAAAGACAGGTTGACTGCATGGCTTACTGCTACCGTTGGCGGACAATTCAGACACAGCAGCCCCCTGCACTGCGCCGCGCTGTTGGGCTCTACAGATGCAGTTCCTGGGATATGGCCTACATGACTATGATAGACATCTGCACACATAGATGACACAGGGGCATGTATACCTGTACTTGGCACTCTACAGAGGTGGGGTGGAGTGCCACATGGCCTGCATTATGGAGGGGCCTAACCTACGGAACTCACCCTGGCCAAGGGAAACCCACAGCCCTCCTCCCCCACCAAGACCCCTCCACTGCGCGCAAAGTCATGAGAATGTGAGTGTACTCACCCTGAGGTCCTGGGTTTTTCAGAACCAGTACTGATCCGGTAACCCAGCGGTGCCAGGGTACACCCAAAGACCTCAGGTACTTTCCTGATTCAGACCACAGAAACTCAGAGTCTTCCAGGTGAAGTCAAAGATCAAATTTATTGGCTGCAACCAAGTAACAAGCGTCCTAGAAGTACAACAGCACGGTTTGTATGTTCTCAGGAGACTGTGTGTCAATGCAAAATCAGGTTTCCTTATATACAGTTTTTTAAGCTTCAGGCAAACATTCTTGACATTTTGGTTGGTCATTCACATGTTTTCACTACAAAGGAAAAAACAGTGTCATGATGAAACCTCATATTTCATGTCATCCAACCCATAATAAATTACCCGGCAAGGCCTAGAATTTTACATCAGATAAGTGTGGACCCCCAATAAAAACGGGCACCTCCCCCTCGTAAAGTAAGAAGAAGAAAAGAGCAGGTGCAGGTGTGAGCAAGATTAGGCAGGGTGTGTGAGCGATAATAAGGGTTTTATGGCATGGTGCGCCTTGATGCTATCTGATTCAGCCACTGGGAGAGGGACTGACCAAACAGGGTTGGCCTGAGGCAATGGTTCCAGCTTGCCCAGGTCAGAGAAAAGTCAATCAAGGTGTACGTGTTCTTGGAATCAAATCTGACTGTATTATAAGCCTATGTGAGGGCAACTTTTAAAAATGGCTGCCGTGTATAAAATGGGAGCCACGAGTGCAGGACGAAAATGGCGATTTCGAGGTGAAAACGCTGCTGGAATTGAGCGAAAATGCTCATGCTTAGTGTACTAGTCATTATCGGTCTTTTGATACTAAAATCGTACTGCTGTGGCAAAGTAAATTACATGGGTCCAGAATTTTTAGAACCACAAACCCTCCTTTTGCCCTTACATAGGCAATAAACCTATTCTCATGCTAATCTGAGTCCAGGTCTATGTTTCTAAAGTCGTTGAGATGTTGCTGTAACATCATCCTAATATTTAGCTCGTCTCTTGGTGCAGGTTTCCTTATGCATGATGTAACACAGAGGCCACATATCGCAGGAGCACACTGCACGCATAGACAGAACAGGAAAAGAATGGCCAAGATCATCCCAATGACCATCAGAATCTTCCATCCCCATGCTGATATCAGTTCCCAGAGCCATCCCATTAATGACCAATCTCCTTTATCTAAATGAATAGATTCGGAAATTATGCAGTTTGGAGATGGCCTGGTATACTGTTGGAGCGGTATCTGGGACAAAAACACAGCAACTCGATTGGATCAATGTACATACTCCACCCCGGTCTGCAAGTATGACATCTAATGCGACCCTGTTCTGAAGGGTCATAAGACGATCCGACTGGAGCTCAGCAGTCAAGTTACCAAGGGCAACAGCGGTTTCAGCCACGGTGGATTCAACAACTCTTATCAATTGCCTTATGCTCCTGCTGTTACTTATTTTTCCCCAGAACGGCAGAAAACCCTTTACGAAGTCCCCAAATTCTTGTCCTGCAGTGTCTTCTTCACTGAAGACGCCTCTAACTATCCTTGTCTTGTGGTAATCTGCTGCTGCTGTGTAGGTAGGGGGCAACAGGAACGAAACAAAGCATGTGCCCGAAAAGTCAGGGGGCAACCATGTAAAGGCTCTATCATGGCAGATGAAATAGGTACCCTTAGCTGCCAAGAGCGGAGGGGAGGTCTGAGATGCGAAGACATATGTCTCAGTGCAGACGCTTTCCCCTAGCTGAGCTCTGGGATTCTTGCCAGTACCTTGCAGACACAGGTGACCCTGATGGGGTACAACCCAAATCAGGGAAGATATCTTAGCTTGCTGTTTCTCACTCATTGTGGCTTCATATCCGGTCATGTTCCATCCTATATATGCCATTGTCTCATCTCTGGGGATAGTCTCGTAGAAGATATTGTCCTTCATCATGTCTATGATACCTTTAACTAAAGCATTTTTCTTAGGGTTGTCTTCCGCAAAACGTAGGGGGTAGTGTGCATAGATGAATATCGTTCTGAATGCCCACACGGAACCATTGTGGCTGAAAGGCAGGATCAGATAAGGGATACCTTTATCTGCTGTGTGAGGCATAAGGCCACACACCCAACAGTTAGTTGTATTTATCACTAGTTGGTGTTGGTGCAAAAGCTGGATGAAGGAGTTATTAATGAACTCTAGTCTCCTAGCAGATTCATGTTTAGGGAGGAGTTGAAAAGAATGTGGGGAAACAGTGGAAGGAGGAGGTGTAGACGAGGTAGTGGGTGCCAATATCACGTTAAAACAGAATAAAATATATCCTATAAAAAACATAAGTATACTAAATAATATTGTTAGAAATGGGGTCTTTGGTTGACAGTCAGGTTACCCCCTGTTCAAGCAAGGACCCTCACTCTAGTTAGGATAAAAGAGAATCACCCTCAGCTAACCCCTGCTTACCCCCTTGGTAGCTTGGCAGAGCAGTAGGCTTAACCTCAGAATGCTGGGCGTAAAGTATTTGTACCAACACACACAGTAACTTAATGAAAACACTACAAAATGACACAACACCAGTTTAGAAAAATAGGAAATATTTATCTAGACAAAACAAGACCAAAACGACAAAAATCCCACATACACAAGTCAAGTTATGATTTTTTAAAGGTTTAAAATAAAAAGAGTCTTTAGGTAGTTGTAACAACACACTAGCGCTGCTAGCGTGTAAATGTACCTGGTTTGCGTCAAAAATAACCCCGCACGGGCTGTGCGCTTCGAAAATAACCCTGCACGGTTATATGCGTCGAAAACAACTCGGCACGGCGATGCGCGTCGAAACAGCCAGCCACGCGACGGTCCGAAAGTCCCGCGGCGCAGGTTGCGATCTCTCAGCCTTCGTCAGCGAGGCTGCGCGTCGTTTCTCCTGCTCCGGGCGTCGATTCTTCGGTCGCGTTTCCTGCGGCGTCGTTTCTCAGCTGCGGAGCCGGCGTCGCGTCGTTTTCTCAGCCGCGATCGGATTCGCGTCGATCTTTTCTCCGCACGGCGCTCGGTGCGTGTATTTTTGTCCTTAGGCTGCCAGCCTCTCCTTTCAGGGTCCCAGGAACTGGAAGGGCACCACAGAGCAGAGTAGGGGTCTCTCCAGAGACTCCAGGTGCTGGCAGGAAGAAGTCTTTGCTATCCCTGAGACTTCAACAACAGGAGGCAAGCTCTACATCAAGCCCTTGGAGATTTCTTCTTCAAGATGGAAGGCACACAAAGTCCAGTCTTTGCCCTCTTACTCTGGCAGAAGCAGCACTGCAGGAAAGCTCCACAAAGCACAGTCACAGGCAGGGCAGCACTTGTTCCTCAGCGATCAGCTCTTCTCCAGGCAGAGGTTCCCCTTGATTCCAGAAGTGTTTCTAAAGTTTGTAAGTTTGGGTGCCCTTCTTATACCCATTTTAGTCTTTGAAGTCACCTTTCTTCAAAGGGGACTCACACCTTCTTGTGAAATCCTGCCTTGCCCAGGCAAGGCCTCAGACACACACCAGGGGGCTGGAGACAGCATTGTCAGAGGCAGGCACAGTCCTTTCAGATGAGAGTGACCACTCCACCCCTCCCTCCTAGCAGAGATGGCTAATCAGGAATGCAGATCACACCCCAGCTCCCTTTGTGTCACTGTCTGGGGTGAGGTGAAAAACAACCCAACTGTCAACTGACCCAGACAGGGAATCCACAAACAAGGCAGAGTCACAGAATGGTTTAAGCAAGAAAATGCTCACTTTCTAAAAGTGGCATTTCCAAACTCACAATCTCAAAATCAACTTTACTAAAAGATGCATTTTTAAATTGTGAGTTCAGGGATCCCAAACTCCACCTGTCCATCTCTTCTCTAGGGGAATCTACACTTTAATCATATTTAAAGGTAGCCCCCATATTATCCTATGAGAGAGACAGACCTTGCAACAGTGAAAACGAAATTGGCAGTATTTCACTGTCAGGACATATAAACCACATTACTATATGTCCTACCTTATCCATACACTGCACCCTGCCCTTGGGGCTACCTAGGGCATACCTTAGGGGTGCCTTACATGTAAGGAAAGGGAAGGTTTAGGCCTGGCAAGTGGGTACACTTGCCAAGTCGAATTTACAGTGTAAGAATACACATACAGACACTGCAGTGGCAGGTCTGAGACATGATTACAGAGCTACTTATGTGGGTGGCACAACCAGTGCTGCAGGCCCACTAGTAGCATTTGATTTACAGGCCCTGGCACCTCTAGTGCACATTACTAGGGACTTACTAGTAATTCAAATATGCCAATCATGGATGAACCACTTACATATAATTTAAACAGGAGCACTTGCACTTTAGCACTGGTTAGCAGTGGTAAAGTGCCCAGAGTAACAAAAACAGCAAAATCAGAGTCCAGCACACATCAACAACCTGGGGAACAGAGGCAAAAAGTTAAGGGAGACCACGCCAAGGATGAAAAGTCTAACAAATATAAAAATGCACAGCTGCAAAAACCGTTTCCTGGTTATCGTTTCACATATTCTCTTCTTGAAACTCAGTCTTTCAACATGTTCTCCATTTTGGAAAGATTCCATCCTCTAACTGTTGCCGTTCGTGGCGGTTGGTTTACTTCACTTAGGAGTGTTCTGAATGTTCCAGGACACCCTAGAACAAACCAGACCTGTAGACCTTGTGTCCACAGGCTACCCCCCCTAAGTCTTTTCAGCCACGATCCTACAGCTGAACCCAGATGGAGGTTCAAAAAACACAAAAAAAGCAAAAAGTCATTCAAAAATAATTTTCCATATTGGAGAACTTTGCTAAAGGGAAGAAAAGTAAACTGTTTTATTTGTCCTTTATTCTTGGTCGTAGATTATAACGGTTAGTCCCAGGTATCGTGTGGTCCTGAAAAAGGAGTTCAGGTTCTGTAGTGTCCAATCGAACTGACGGTGATACTGCTGATTGTAAAATGTCATCACTTTCTTTCTCAGTGAGTGTTCCATTTATTCGTGCATCGCTGAAAGGCAGAAAACGTGGCACGGTTTCAGTCTCTGAGTCGGCGACACCTTCCTGGACCCACCGGTCATATGGCAGAGGTAGGGGTACCCTTTTGCAATGGGTCCCATGGATCCAGTGTTTCTTCCCTTCTACTCGAACAGCTGATCTTGTGGAGAGAAGAACGAGGTGCGGTCCGGTCCACCTGGGCTGCTCGTTTTTGGTTCGCTGAAAGTTCTTTATTAAAACCCAGGATCCAGGCTCAATGGGATGACCTGGAGATTCAGAGACCGGAGGCAGGGTGTCGTGGACCTGCTGATGTAAGACACGCAATTTAGCCGTCAATTCATACAGATAGTCAAGCAAAACAGGATGCTCTATCTCGCTGAACTTCTTGGGCCTAGGCACTCCCCATATATTGGCCGGGCGGCCGAAGACTATTTCATAAGGACTAAGTTTCACTTGTGAATGCACAGTCATTCTGGTTGATAGGAGTGCTAAGGGTAGACCGTCAGGCCATTTGAGACCAGAGCTCGCTTGTATCTTGGCCAATTTTAGCTTTAGAGTGCCATTATAGCACTCCACTAATCCAGCTGATTGGGGGTGATTTGCAGCGTGAAACTTTTGGTTTATGCCTAGCCCTTCGCATACTTTCTTCATCACTTGACCCACAAATTCACTTCCATTGTCACTCCAGATCATTCTCGGCATTCCGAATCTAGGGAAGAACTCTTTCACAAGGGCTTTGGCTGTGGATAGCGCAGTATTGTCTTTTAGGGGATAGGCTTCCACCCATCTTGAAAAGGCACAAACAACAACGAGTACGTATTTTAAGTTGTTGCACCTCTCCATGTGGATGAAATCTAGCTGCAAAACCTCAAACGGATACGTAGGAGGTGCAAAATGACCAGCTGGAGTTGGGGTTCCCCTACCAGGGTTGTGTTTCAGGCATACCATGCAATTTTTAACCACATTTTCTGCGCACTTGGGAATTCCTACATTTTGCCATACTGGGGCCAACAACTTACAAATCCCTTTCACACTGATGTGAGCCATTCCATGAGCCATTGTAACTACTGCAAGCACATACGCATCGGGTAGCAACCATCTTTGATGTTCTGACAACTCGACCCAACAACCATTCGCATCCAATTTACCCGTACTTTCTCTCCACACACTCAATTCTCTCTCTGTGGCTTCAGCTTGAATCAATTTCACGCTTTCTATCGTGTCTTCACACATTCCAACATCACCAATCCATCTTGCAGGGCCCGCGACATACATTCGGCTCATCACATTCCTTGCCGTTTCTTTTGCGACCTCGTCAGCAAATGCATTCCCACGACCAACATCATCAGTCACCTTTTTATGTGCGCTACACTTCACAATCGCAACTCGCAACGGTAAAGTAAGTGAATCAAGGAGCTCATTTACCAACTGACCATGCTGTATTTTAGTTCCATGCGAGGTCAGGAACCCACGTTCCTTCCACAAACGCCCAAAACTATGGGCCACACCAAACGCATATTGGCTATCAGTATAGATAGTCACTTTCATTCCTTTTGATACTGTACATGCTCTTGTTAGGGCTATTAACTCAGCTGCTTGGGCTGAATTATGTGGGATACGTGCAGCTTCAACAATCGCACACAAAGTTGTCACAGCATACGCCGCAGTCGTGTCACCATTCGGGAGCTTAAAGCATGAACCATCCACCCACAAAGTACCATCACTCTTTGCAATGGGAGTGTCCAGAAGGTCTATTCTCCCTTTTGTTTCTTCTTCTGTTCTATGGAGACAATCATGTTGTTCAGAAGTATCTAACTCCGTCACAATTGGCAATAACGTAGCTGGGTTAAGTGTAGTGCATCTTTTTATATGTACATGGCTTGCTAACTATGTCAACTCGTAACCTGACAATCGAGCACTAGTTAAATGCTGTGTCTTGGTTCTGTTTAACAACGTGTCCACTGCATGTGGAACCATTACGATTAATGTGTTATTCATCACTAAACCAGCAGACTGTCGGATAGAAACAGCAGCTGCCGCTGCCGCTCTTAAGCAGCTCGGTAGTGCCTTAGCTACTGGGTCTAAGGTTGAAGAGAAATAGGCGCATGGGCGCTCCCTGTCTCCAAACTGTTGTGTCAAAACTGCTAACGCACAACCTTCTTTCTCATGGACATACAATGTAAAAGGCTTGCTGTAGTTGGGGGTACCCAACACAGGAGCTGAACATAATGCATCACGTAATTCGACAAAACTTTTCTGACAATCTTCAGACCATGGGACGGGATTTGGTATATCTTTACAAGTTAATGCCACCAAGGGTTTGGCTATTAACGAAAAATTAGGTATCCATTGTCTGCAATATGATGTAATACCCAAGAAAGCACGCACTTCTCTTTGTGTTCTTGGCACACTCATTGCTGCAACAGCCCTGATTCTCTCTGGGGTCAGTTGCCTTCCCTCCTTCGAAAAGAGATGACCTAAATAGGTCACTTCTTTTTGACAATACTGTAACTTTGAAAGGGACACTTTGTGGTGTAAATCAGACAAATGACGCAATAATGACAATGTTGCTTCTTTGCAGATCTCCTTAGTATCTGCGGCAACTAGCAAATCATCGACATATTGAATGAGAGTGGCGCCATCAGGTAACATAAGAGTGTCAAGTTGTGCTTTCAAAGCCTGACTATAGATAGATGGACTTTCACAATAGCCTTGAGGAGCTCTCTTAAATCTGAAGCTTCGTCCTCCCAAATTGAAGCCAAAAATGTCCCTGCTCTCTTCTGCAATAGGGATGCTGAAGAAAGCATTTTTCAGGTCTATTACTGAAAACCAAGTGGCTGAAGCTGGAATCATTGTCAACAATGCAGTGATATCGGGGACGACTGGAAACTGTGGCACAACTATTTTGTTCACCTCTCTAAGATCAATTACAAACCTATAAACAGGTGGCTGAGTAGGGTCAGTATGCTTCAAGACAGGCAAAACAGGACTATTGCAAACGTTGCCTCTTGTCTCTTCAATTACATCCTTCTCAATCAGATCACAAATAATTGCCAACAACGCTTTTTCCCCTTCACTAGAGATCTTGTATTGGGGAATACGTGGCATTTTAACATTGGCTTTTAATGTTATCACATATGGCTGAATTTCCAAAAGACCTACATCATTAGGTCCAGTAGCCCAAAGAGTATTAGGAAGAGACGAAAATTCTGGTGGAAATCTGTCCTTTGACAAATACATTGGTGATACCACTTTCTTACCCAATGTGAGTTGCACTCCAGAAGGAGAGCAATACAATGTCGCATACAATCTCTTTAACAGATCTAATCCTAACAAGTTCTCGCCACAACCTGTCATCAAAATAAGGGGTGTTTCAAATTTACAAGGTCCAACAGAAAGTGATATAGGGTTAGAAATCGGATTTCTAACTGGGGCGCCGGAAAACCCTACTGATACATTTGTTTCACCAGACAAAGGTGCGCCAGGGAGTTTTGAGTGCATAATAGAACTCTTGGTAGCACCAGTATCCAACAGAAAAGGTTCTGACACACCTGATGCAATCACCTTAACATAAGGCCCACTCTGATCTACTGGAACTGAAACAACTCCCTCTCTTTGTCTATGGCTGTCCTAGCAATCATTACTGTCCAAATGGTCATCCTCTGTATAGTAATCATCAGTATAGTACTGAGCCGTCCTACCAGATGCATTAACCTGTTGATCAAATCTGTTCATTGAGTTTTGAGGGAGGAATGGGCGCGCGCTCTGGGGAACATATCCACGTCCTCTTCCTCTAGGTGCTTGTGGAACACCTCGACCTCTTAAACCGGAAGTACCATTTGCGCGCTGTAGCAAAGCAGGGCAACTATACTTGAAATGACCCTCTTCCTTGCAATATGAACACTGATTGGGACCTACTGGGATACGTGGTTGAGCATACTCGGTTCTTTGCGAGTTTCTCTGAAACGGTTGGGGCTGATAGTTATTCTGATAGTTGTTCTGTGCACCACTATTCTGACCACCACGTGGTGGGTACGCTTGTTGTAACAGAACCTTTGTTTTCAATTCTTTTGTTTTCTTCTCTACTCTATCTCTCTCATCTTTATCTCTATTTTCGTAGTACTGTAGCCAATATCTGTGCTGAAGAGGAAACTGCCCAAGAACTTTCTGAGTCTTTTAACTTTTTACACAACTCAGGAAACAGATTATGCACAAATTTATCGACGAACAAATGTTGACCACGTTCCGTGCTCATATCTTGACCACTGTGGTCCACAAATGTTTCTTCAAACCTGGTGAAGAAATCTGATACCGTTTCTTCTTTCTTTTGCTTACATGCAGACAATTTATCCCAGTTTACACGCATCGCAGGCATTATAGTTTTCATGTAATCAATAATCCTACCAGGAAGCTCTGTCACTAAAGGCTCAGGAATAGCACCACCAATTTGTCGGGCATCTGCAGCAGCAATATTAGTGTCACCTAACTCTTGAGCATTGTCTGTATGGCGAATCTTTCCCCATAAAGGCTGTGGAACAACATTCCCAAACAACATGTCTATGTCAGCTAAATTCATAATGCAAGACCCCGCAGTCTGTGACAATTCCTTGTAATACCCTGTAGGATTCTTACGGGGATCAGGCAATGTCTGCTTAAGGGCTAAAACTTCAGCTCGCTTCAATGGAACGTGTACCCATACACGCTGGAAATGAGGCAGGACAGGTGGATTAGCATTTGGGTCCCCTTCCCTCCACTGTAGGGGAACTTCTCTCATGGGGTACTGTTTCCCTTTCTTTTTAGCAGAAGAATCATATTTAAACAATAACCTGGAAACACCTTCAGTCCTAAACGACAATAACATCGCAACTGCTTTCTTGACATCTGAACCCACAATCAAAGCGGTCGCAAAATCGAACCGTACACGACACAACTTAGGCGGATTGGCCTCCAAACCATTTTCCTCTAAATCCTCAGAAAGAAAAGTACACATTTTTTCAAAAACGTATCTCTGTTTCGGTTCTTCCCACTGATGGAAGACATCCATAACAGACTCTAGTTCATATCTCGCTGGTTCAGTAACCCATTTATGCGCCAAATAATTCAGTGTCTCTTTCTCCATACCATCAGGCAATTGGCTACGCAATTGTTTACGCTCTGAAACTGGGGTCGTAGCTAATGACCCAAAGAGAGGGGATAAAAGACTAGTCACAGTGTTTGTCATTCTCTGACGGATAGAGGGAGAGGTTGACAAATGAACAGGAGGAAAAACAGAATGAGACAAGGCAGAGACAGAAGCAGTGTCAGAAACAATACCAGGAGTGGTAGTCGCTATAGTAGTCAAAGTTGTAGGAAGTAAAGGCAGAGCAGATGTCAAAGCCGGTGGCCCTTGAGGAGGCTGCACCGGAGGAATAGGAACCAACTGAAGAATAGCTGGTGGGTGCTGGGGAGGAGCAGGAGGCAATGCAACCACTGGTTGTGCAACTAGAGGTTGCGGAGGTGCCGTGGCATTCTGCGCATAGGGTGGTGGCGAACTTAGCAAATGCGACATTAGGGGATCTTTTTCAGAGTCTTTTGCTGCATCTTGCTGAAGAGGCGGCAAAACTGGATAGCATTTATCTACTGTCATTTTATGTCGCCTATGCAACTGCTCATTCAACTGTTCTACTTCGTTATCTTTAAACTGTATAGCAGCTTGCATAATCGAAATACCTTTTTCTCTCTTATTTTTCTTAGCTAATTTAATTTCCTTTTGCTTGGCTTCCTTACGCCATAAGCGGAAAGAATCAAACATTGCCGGCCGGGCTTTCTTCTTAAAAAGTCTAACTTCGAGGTTATCTAAGATTTCTGTGTCAAAGCTACCATTTTGGGGCCATTTTAAAACACCATCTTTTCTGGTGTAACGGATCCATACTTCATTATATGTGATGGGGCCTACTCCGTGCTTCACATATAGTTCATAGGTTGGAGTTCCAATCGGAGGAACCGGACATGAGTCCTCCAACCGGGAGTCCCTTTTACAACCAAGACAAAACAAATTTCCAAGTCTGCTAAGACCAGGCATCTTCGCTCACTAGTCTAGCTTCAAACTTCAAAGGATTATCGTTTACGATAGTCTTGTGAATACACGAGTCCTTCGGCTTTGGTACTTGCAAGTTCCAAATCAAAGTGATCCCGAAGGGATACCAAACCAAGGCCCATATTTATACTATTTGACGCTAAACTGCGCTAACGCAGTTTAGCGTCAAAAAATTTAGCGCCGTCTAACGCCATTCTGAAGCGCCATGCGGGCGCCGTATTTATGGAATGGCGTTAGCCGGCGCTAGCAGACCGGCGCTGCCTGGTGTGCGTGGAAAAAAACCACGTAGACCAGGCAGCGCCGGCGTAGGGGGAAAATGGCGTTAGGGCGTCTTAAAATGGGGCAAGTCAGGTTGAGGCAAAAAAATTGCCTCAACCCGATTTGCGCCATTTTTTTCTACGCCCAGACGCCATTTAAATGACTCCTGTCTTAGTAAAGACAGGAGTCATGCCCCCTTGCCCAATGGCCATGCCCAGGGGACTTATGTCCCCTGGGCATGGTCATTGGGCATAGTGGCATGTAGGGGGGCACAAATAAGGCCCCCCTATGCCACCAAAAAAAATTAAAAATATAAAAAATTATACTTACCTGAACTTACCTGAATGTCCCTGGGGTGGGTCCCTCCATCCTTGGGTGTCCTCCTGGGGTGGGCAGGGGTGGCAGGGGGGGTCCCTGGGGGCAGGGGAGGGCACCTGTGGGCTCATTTTGAGCCCACAGGCCCCTTAACGCCTACCCTGACCCAGGCGTTAAATAGTGGCGCAATTGCGGGGTTTTTTGACCCGCCAACTCCCGGGCGTGATTTTTGCCCGGGAGTATAAATACGACGCATTTGCGTCGCCGTCATTTTTTTAGACGGGAACGCTTTCCTTGCATCTCATTAACGCAAGGAAGGCGTTCACGCAAAAAAATGACGCTATTTGCCCATACTTTGGCGCTAGACGCGTCTAACGCCAAAGTATAAATATGGCGTTAGTTTTGCGCCGAATTTGCGTCGAAAAAAACGACGCTAATTCGGCGCAAACGGAGTATAAATACGGGCCCAAATGTCCAACTAAGGACCAAACCAAGTGTCCAACTAAGGACTGGGAGACGCTCCACTGATACTTAACTGAAAATATCGATGACATCACCAGAAGACTCGTCTTATCGTTTCGCTCTACCAAACATCAAGGGTCCAAATCAGGGCGATAGCCAGGGCAGCAGTCCTTCGTAGCCGTCGGGAAGCGGGGAACCTCGCAGCAAAGACTTTCGGACCACGTCGACATGCAGGGGTCGATGAAGTGGCGGCCTTCCTCCAGAATTTTCACACGAAGCTCCTCACGGACCTCAGGCTTGGACCGGTACCGCTGGTATCGCCCCACGTTGGGCGCCAACTGAGGTACTGGGTTTTTCAGGACCGGTACTGATCCGGTAACCCAGCGGTGCCAGGGTACACCCAAAGAACTCGGGTACTTTCCTGCTTCAGACCACAGAAACTCAGAGTCTTCCAGGTGAAGTCAAAGATCGAGTTTATTGGCTGCAACCAAGTAACACGCGTCCTAGAAGTACAACAGCACGGTTTGTATGTTCTCAGGAGACTGTATGTCAATGCAAAATCAGGTTTCCTTATATACAGTTTTTTAAGCTTCAGGCAAACATTCTTGACATTTTGGTTGGTCATTCACATGTTTTCACTACAAAGGAAAAAACAGTGTCATGATGAAACCTCATATTTCATGTCATCCAACCCATAATAAATTACCCGGCAAGGCCTAGAATTTTACATCAGATAAGTGTGGACCCCCAATAAAAACGGGCACCTCCCCCTCGTAAAGTAAGAAGAAGAAAAGAGCAGGTGCAGGTGTGAGCAAGATTAGGCAGGGTGTGTGAGCGATAATAAGGGTTTTATGGCATGGTGCGCCTTGATGCTATCTGATTCAGCCACTGGGAGAGGGACTGACCAAACAGGGTTGGCCTGAGGCAATGGTTCCAGCTTGCCCAGGTCAGAGAAAAGTCAATCAAGGTGTACGTGTCCTTGGAATCAAATCTGACTGTATTATAAGCCTATGTGAGGGCAACTTTTAAAAATGGCTGCTGTGTATAAAATGGAAGCCACGAGTGCAGGACGAAAATGGCGATTTTGAGGTGAAAACGCTGCTGGAATTGAGCGAAAATGCTCATGCTTAGTGTACTAGTCATTATCGGTCTTTTGATACTAAAATCGTACTGCTGTGGCAAAGTAAATTACATGGGTCCAGAATTTTTAGACCCACAACCCCCTTGTGACTGCTGTGATGCCCTCATGCGCCCATCCAACTCAGGGTAGGCCACCGCCAGGATCCGGAACATCAGTGGGGTCATGGTGCGACGGGCACCCCTCCCACGTTGGGAGGCAATCCCCAGCTGAGCCTCCGCCGTCTTCTTGCTCCAGCGGCGAATGTCCTCCCATCTTTTACGGCAGTGGGTGCTCCGTCTCTGGTGGACCCCCAGAGTCCTGACGTCCTTGGTGATGGCACGCCAAATATCCTTCTTCTGGTGGGCGCTGACCTACATGACATGTACAGGGGAAGAAGAGAAGTCATTACCAACTGCACCGTCGAAGTGAGTGGCCCACATTCCTGCCCTTGCCATGTGGCACATACATTCACACTCCTTCATTCTCGCAGAACTCTGCCCCCTTCCTACTTACATCCAGCCCTCTCCACCCAGGCATAGCCCATATAACTTGCACCCTGTGTACTCACCTGTTGGTCTGGAGGACCATAGAGTAGCGTGTACCGGGGGAGGACCCCATCCACGAGCTTCTCCAACTCCTGTGCAGTGAAGGCAGGGGCCCTTTCCTCAGACGCACGTGCCATTGTCTCTTCCAGACCGAGGTCACAGCAGCACTTGCAGTGTAGGTCCTCTCCTGTCGAAGATCAGGTGTCGAGTGATTGAACAGATAGAAAATGGCGGTCACGTCCGCGGCGGTGCATATCATCACTGCCGGCGCACTTCGTCATTGGCTCCTGGGACCCATAGGGTCCTATGTTTACCAATGCAGCATTGCGCCGCGGTCTACGACCGCCTACCGCAACGGTGTAGAACGCCAGCGCAGTTACCTCACATCCCATTTTCCCACTTTTGAGGTCAGGCATCCGACATTTCAGGGGCCCACATGGCTTCATTTTCAACTGCGTCACACATACCTAGGCCTGGAGTCAACATACATACAGAAAGCTTTTTGTATTTTGTGTAGTGTTCTGTGTAGCTGTGGGTACATACCTCTGAATTGGTTGACTCTGTTGTCCTTCCTAGGCACCGTCAGCTGGGACATGTGAGGAGATAGCGGAATCCTCCGGTGTACCGACCGCTGGTGGACCTGTTGACAATGGAGGAACGACATTTAATCATCACCTACAGGTTTGAGCGTGCCACAATCCAGGAACTGTGTACCCAGTTGGAGCCAGACCTTATGTCACCAATCCGCCATCCCACAGGGATCCCCCCTCAAGTGCAGGTGCTATCAGTGCTCCATTTCCTAGCAAGTGGGTCATTTCAAACAACAGTGGCCATGGCATCAGGGATGACCCAGCCTATGTTTTCCAACGTGTTGTCCAGAGTGTTGTCTGCCCTGCTGAAACACATGAGGAGCTACATCGTTTTCTCTCAGGTGGAGGATTTGGCTACAGTTAAAGGTGACTTCTATGCCCTGGGACATATCCCTAACATCATAGGTGCCATTGATGGGACACATGTAGCTCTGGTCCCCCCCGCGGGAGTGAACAGGTGTACAGGAACCGGAAGAGTTATCATTCGATGAATGTACAGATGGTATGTTTGCAGACCAGTACATCTCCCAGGTAAATACTATGTTCCCTGGCTCAGTGCATGACGCCTACATCCTGCGGAATAGCAGCATCCCTTATGTGATGGGTCAACTCCAGAGGCACTGGGTGTGGCTATGAGGGGACTCTGGTTACCCCAACCTGTCATGGCTACTAACCCCAGTGAGGAATCCCAGGACCAGGGCAGAGGAACGCTACAATGAGTCCCATGGGCGGACTAGGAGGGTGATCGAACGCACCTTCGGCCTCCTGAAGGCCAGGTTCAGGCGCCTGCATATGACAGGTGGTTCCCTATTCTACTCACCAAGGAAGGTGTGCCAGATCATCATTGCCTGCTCTATGCTTCACAATCTTGCTTTGCAACACCAGGTGCCTTTTCTGCAGGAGGATTGTCCAGATGACAGTGTTGTGGCAGCTGTGGAGCCTGTGGACAGTGATGAGGAGGAAGCTGAGGAAGAAGACATTGACAACAGGGACTCTGTCATACAGCAATATTTCCAGTGACACACAGGTGAGAACAATTTCTTTACTAGTACATTTACTTTCACACTTCTACCTCTATCCTGTCTGTCAATTTGAAGCAGTGTTTGGTAACTGAGTTGTACATTTCCATTACGGTTTCACAGGTGTGGTTACCAACGTGTGTCACCTGCTTGCATCCTTCATGGACTTGTGATGTGTGACATAGGTATGTTTACATTACAATCTTCGAAAGGATTTGGTCATTGACATAGATAATAAAAAATTTAAAAATCACAGACTGACTCCAGATTGTTTTGTGGTTCAAGGGTGTTTATTGACGTGCTAATTATTGGAGGGGGTGGCAAAATAGTGATGGGTGATGGTGGAGGAATGTCCATGGCAGAGTCCAGTCTATTAGTCTCACAGGTGCACTGCCCATATGCGCATAAGAAGTGGAGCTGGGGCAGTTCGAATATCGACAGGGTAACAAAGTGGTACAGTGGGATGACAATCAGGGTGGTCTCATTTCTTGACAGGGGTCTTGCTATCGTGCTCTGTCCTGTTCCTGAATCTCAGGGACCGATTGCGGGGTGGTTCTCCGTCTGCAGGGGGTGGGGTGCTGGTGTGGTGGTCCTGTGGCGGGGTATCCTTTCCACTAGTGCAGACGGAGGTGGTGGGCAGTTCATAGTCCATGCTAGTGTCAGGGGCCCCTTGGAGTGCCACGGTGTCCCTCATGATGTTCTGTATGTCCTTCAGCACCCCTACGATGGTGCCCAGGGCGGAGCTGATGGTTTTGAGCTTCTCCCGAAAGCCCAAATACTGTTCCTCCTGCAGGCGCTGGGTCTCCTGAAACTTGACCAGGACCGTAGCCATCGTCTCCTGGGAGTGGTGGTATGCTCCCATGATGGAGGATAGGGCCTTGTGGAGAGTGGGTTCCCTTGGCCTGTCCGCCCCCTGTCGCACAGCAGCCCTCCCAGTTCCCCTGTGTTCCTGTGCCTCAGTCCCCTGGACCGTGTGCCCACTACCACTGCCCCCAGGTCCCTGTTGTTGTTGGGATGGTGGGTTATCCTGGGTTCCCTGTAGTGGTGGACACACAGCTGATTGACGTGTCCTGGGGACGGAGGTATGGGTGGGTGCTGTGCTGGTGTTACCAGAGGGTGGAAGGTCAGTGTTGGGCTGTGCCTGTGCGAGGGGAACCGACTGTCCCGAGGCCCACGATGGTCCGGGCTGGTCATCTGGATCCAGTTGGCCAGAGCTGCTGTCGTCACTGTGGGCCTCTTCTGTGGGTGGGGTAGAGATGTCTGGACCCTCCTGTCTGGTGACGTTAGGTAGTGGTTCTGCAGGGGTATAAAAGCATGATTATTGCATCTGTGTGTGTCATGGTGTGCAATGGGTGGGTGAGCGTGTACCCCAGTGCTAGCATTCCTGTGTGGGGGCTTGTGTGATGATGGTTAGGGGGTGTTATGGGTATGTGCACTGGGCATGCTTTAGTGATGGGTGTCCATGCTTTGTTGTGTCATGCAGAGCTTGGTGTTGGGATGTGTGTTTTGTGTTATTAGTACATTAGTGAGGATATAGCGTGATAGGGGAGGTGGTGAGGGTGGGGGTGTGTGATAGCATGCATGTAGGTTGGGGGATATGATATTTAAGATTTGACTACCAGTGTCCATTCCTCCACCGACTCCTCCGAGGCCCTCAGGATGCATAATGGTCCAGACCTGCTCCTCCCATGTTGTTAGTTGTGGGGGAGGAAGTGGGGGTCCGCCTCCAGTCCATTGAACTGCGATGTTGTGCCTGGAAACCATGGAAAGCACCTTCCCCCGTAGGTCGTTCCACCTCTTCCTGATGTCTTCCCGATTTCTTGGGTGCTGTCCCACTGCATTGACCCTGTCCACGATTCTTCGCCATAGCTCCATCTTCCTAGCTATAGAGGTGTGCTGCACCTGTGATCCAAAATAGCTGTGGCTCTACCCGTACGATTTCCTCCACCATAACCCTGAGCTCCTCCTCCGAAAACCTGGGGTGTCTTTGGGTTGCCATGGGGTGGTGTAGGTGATGTGTGGGGTGGTGTATGTGGTGATGAGTGTGGTGATGTGTAGTGGTGTGGGGTGTTTTGTGAGTGGATGTTGTGTGGGTGATGGTGTTGTGTGCCTCTGTGTGATGGGGTTGTCTATTGCTGTGCTCTCTGTCTGTCACCTTTGTCTCTGATTTTTGGTCGTAGGGGTTTGTGGGTGATGTGGGTGTGTGTTTTATATTGTGTTGGGTGTGTGGGAGTGGTGTTTGTGTGTGTATCAGGTGTGTGTATTTTGAATTGTCCAATGTGGCTGTGTTTTGGAGATGTGTGTGTATTTTGAGTGCGGCGGTGTGTACCGCCAATGGAATACCGCGGTTGAAAGACCGCCGCGTGGATTCGTGGGTCGTGATAGCATGGGCATGTTTCTGTTGGCGTGACGGTGGAAGTTTTGTTTTCGCCAGTTTATCACTGACCTTTGGTTTGGCGGACTTGTGTGGGTGTCTGAATTTCGGCGGATTCCGAGATGTGGGTCATAATAGCTGTGGCGGAATTCCGCGGCGGTGTATTGGCGGTCTTCTGCACGGCGGTAAGTGGCTTTTACCGCCAATGTTGTAATCACCCCCATAATAATGTGTTTTATATGTCCTGACAGTGAAATATTGCTAATTTCGTTTTTCACTGTTGCAAGGTGTGTCCCTCTCATAGGTTAACATAGGGGCTACCTTTAAATCTGATTAAAGTGTAGATTCCCTTTGAGAGTGGGTGGACATGTGGAGTTTGGGGTCTCTGAGCTCATAATTTAAAAATACATCTTTTAGTAAAGTTGATTTTAAGATTGTGTGTTTGAAAATGCCACTTTTAGAAAGTGAGCATTATCTTGCTTATACCATTTCTGTGACTCTGACTGTTTGTGAAATCCCTGTCTGGGAGTCAGTTTGACAGTTGAGCTGGTTGCACCTCACACTAGACAGTGACACAAAGGGAACTGGGGTATAGCCTGCATATCCTGATGAGCCATCTGTGCTAGGAGGGAGGGGAGGAGTGGTCACTCACACCTGAAAGGGCTGTGCCTGCCCTCACACAATGCAGTCTCCACCCCCTGGTGAGTGTCTGGGGCCTGGCCTGGCCAAGGCAGGATTTCACATTCAAAAGAGACTTTACTTTGAAGTAGGCCTACTTCAAAGGAGAAATTGGGTATAAGAAGGGCACCCAAAACCACAGACTTCAGAACACTTCTGGAAACAAGAGGAACCTCTGCCTGAAGAAGAGCTGAAGAGCTGAGGAAGAAGAGCTGCCCTGCCCGTGACTGTGCTTTGTGGAGCTATCCTGCAGTTGCTGCTTCTGCCAGAGTAAGAGGGCAAAGACTGGACTTTGTGTGCCTTCCATCTTGAGAAGAACTCTCCAAGGGCATGATTTAGAGCTTGCCTCTTGTTGTTTGAAGTCTGAGGGACAGCAAAGACTTCTCTCTGCCAGCACCTGGAGTCTCTAGAGAGACTCCTACTCTGCCCTGTGATGCCAATCCAGTTCCTGGGACCCTGAAAGGAGACGCTGTCAGCCTAAGAGGAGGAAATCCACTGACAGGATGCTGTGCGGGGAAAAGATCGACGCAACTCTGATCTGCGGCTGAAGACACGATGCACCGCTGACTTTGTGGCTGAAAATCAACGCTCGCCGGAAATGCGACCGAAGAATCAACGCACGAAGCTGGAGAAACGACGCGCAGCATCGCTGACGGAGGCTGGGAGAAATGCAACCCACGCTGCGTGGTTTTCGGATCATCGTGCTGCTGGATTTCCAACGCAAGTTCGGGTGGGCATGTAAAAACAATGCAAGGCCTGCCCGGACCTGAGAGTGCTGACCGGATCGACACATCGCTCTCCTGCGGAGAGAAGGAATGAAGTGCCCCGACTGACAAAAGGAGAAATGACACAAGGTCTCGCTCATGAGTGAAATCGACGCATCACAAGCCTTTTTGACGCACACTCGTCCGTGCGGGGTTATTTTTGACGCACCCAAGGTACATTTTCACGCTAACAGTGTTAGTGTGTGTTTTAAACTACTTAAAGACTCTTTTTGATTTTTAATTGATGACTTGACTTGTGTATTGTGTATTTTTGTCATTTTGGTCTTGTTTTATTTTGATAAATATTTCCTATTTTTCTAAACCTGTGTTGTGTCATTTGGTAGTGTTTTTCATTAATTTACTGTGTGTGTTGGTACAAATACTTTACACCTAGCACTCTGAAGTTAAGCCTACTGCTCTGCCAAGCTACCAAAGGGGTAAGCAGGGGTTAGCTGAGGGTGATTCTCTTTTACCCTGACTAGAGTGAGGGTCCTTGCTTGAACAGGGAGTAACCTGACTGTCAACCAAAGACCCCATTTCTAACAACAATGTTCATGCCCTGTGGGAAGTGATTTAAACAGCACCTGGAGATATTTTTAATTAAGGAAAAAAGTCAGATTTTTCAAGAAAATCATTGACTTACAAAATAGCTCAGGAACGTCCAAAATTGACCTTTTTCGATTGTTGCATCTTTTAACCCTTTATGACTTGTTGAAGTGAATCAACACTTTTGGGGCTTAAACATGCATATTTAGAGCCATTTACATGCTCTCAAGGGACCAAAATTCACAGTATTCACATTTTATAAAAGTGAATGAATATGGCCATTTTAGTAACATTGAGGCCTTAAACAGTGCTTACACACTCCAGGAAGTGATTTAAACATTGTTTGAAGACTTTTAATGGAAATCGTTGACCAATATACTTACAAAATGCCTCAGGAAGGTCAAATATTTACCCTGTTCAATTGTTGAATGCTTTAACTTTTTATGACCTGTTGATGTGGATCAACACTTTTGGAGCATGTTTAGAGCTTTTTAACATACTCTCAAGGGGCCAAAATGGATAGTTTGGAGATTTTTCCAAAAGTAAATAAAAATGGCCAATTTGGTAACATTGATGCCTTAAACCTCTTGTGCACTTCAGAAAGTGATTTCAACAACATTTGGATTAATTTTGATGACAGTCACTGACTCTTGGACTTACAAAATACCCCAGGGAGATTAAAAATGTTCTGTTTTCAGTTATTTCATGTTAAAACCCTTTATTACTTGTTGAAGTAAATCATCATTTTTGTGGCGTAACCCCTTCCCCGCCATGGACGTAATAGTTACGTCCATGGCAGCGCCCATGTGGCGCCATGGACGGAACCATTACGTCGTGGGACTGGCTGTCAGGGGAAGCGCTAGCTCTCCCCCTGAGGGCCACCCCCCCACCCCTCCAGGCCAGGGATGAAAAGGGAATCCCTTCCCCTTTCACCCCCACCCCCCCATGACGTCAGTGTGCGATCGCGCGCTGATATCATGAAAGGGGGAAAGACGCGCTCGAAGCCATTTGCTTCCAGCGCGTCTAAGGAAAAGGTGAGTTTTTCACCTTCGTGCGGGGGGTGCCTCTGAAAGGGGCATCGAGGGAAAGGAAAGGGTTTTCCTTTCCCTTGATGTCTCTCTGAGCGATGCGATCGGGCAGCAGGAATGCCCACTAGCCACCAGGGATTTCATTATGTGTGTGTGTGTTTATAGTGTGGGGGAGCGACCCCTTGGGCAAGGGTCGCTCCCCTTTGGAGCAAATTTATTTTTCGTCATTTCTGCCCCCCTTGGGGGCAGATTGGCCTTATTTTTAGGCCGATCTGCTCCCCTTGGGGGCATAAAGCCACTAGACACCAGGGATTTTATTGTTGTTTATTTTTTTTGTGTGTTTGGGGGCGGCCCCATAGTCAAGGGTTGCCCCCAGGGGCCCACATGTATTTTTGGGCAGTTCTGCCCCCCTGGGGGCAGATAGGCCTATTTTTTTTTAGGCCTTTCTGCTCCCAAGGGGGGCAGAATCCCTATAGCGCCAGAGATATTATGTGTGTATGTGTGCTTTGTGTTGGGGGGTGGCCCCTTGGGCAAGGGTCGCTCCCCCTGGGGGGCCAATGTATTTATCGCCGTTTCTGCCCTCCTTGGGGGCAGATTGGCCTTATTTAATGCCGATCTGCCCCCAAGGGGGGCAGAAAGCCACTAGACTCCAGGGATTTTATTGTTGTTTTTTTATTTGTGTTGGGGGGCGGGCCCTTGGGCAAGGGTCGCCCCCAGGAGCCCATATGTATTATTGGGTAGTTCTGTCCCCCTTGGGGGCAGATAGGCCTATTTTTTTTTAGGCCTTTCTGCCCCCAAGGGAGGCAGAATCCTCATAGCGCCAGGGATACTATATGTGTGCTTTGTGTGGGGGTGTGGCCCCTTGGGCAAGGGTCGCTCCCCTTGGGGGGCCAATGTATTTATCGCCATTTCTGCCCCCCTTGGGGGCAGATAGGCCTTATTTGTAGGCCAACTTGCCCCCAAGGGGGGCAGAAAGCCACTAGACACCAGGGATTTTATTGTTGGTTTGTTTTTGTGTTGGGGGAGTGGCCCCTTGGGCAAGGGTCGCTCCCCTTGGGGGGGGCAATGTATTTATCGCTGTTTCTGCCCCCCTTTGGGGCAGATTGGCCTTATTTTTAGGCCGATTTGCCCCCAAGGGGGGCAGAAAGCCACTAGACACCAGGGATTTTATTGTTGTTTTTTTTTTGTGTTGGGGGGTGGGCCCTTGGCAAGGGTCGCCCCCAGGGGCCCGTATGTATTATTGGGTAGTTCTGCCCCCTTGGGGACAGATAGGCCTATTTCTTTTAGGCCTTTGGGGGCAGAATCCCCATAGCGCCAGGGATACTATATGTGTGTGTGTGTGCTTTGTGGCCCCTTGGGCAAGGGTCGCCCCCCCTAAAGGGGGCAATGTAATCTGGGCGATTTCTGCCCCCCCCCACCCCTTGGGGGTAGATTGGCCTATTTTTTTTTTAGGCCCATCTTCCTCCAAGCAGAGAACCCTAGACACAAGGGAAAATTAAAAAATGGTTGGTGGCGGAGTGTTTGTCAACTGGCAAAGTATTTGCTTTTATGATAATAACAGTTTTTCTCCTTTTTGTTCTAGTTCAAAGCTTTTGCTGACTTTGCTGTGGCTTGTTGCAGTTTTGGCAGTAGTTGTCCTGCGGTTTGCGTAGTTGCATGTTTTAGGTAAGTAAATAAATTTACTCCAAGTGAGTATTGTTACCATGCATGAATGACATGTTTGTAGGTGGTGTATTGAATGCAGGATTGTGTGTGAAATTGTCCTTACATTTACGCACAATGATTATTGTGTTGTCTTATGTCTAATTTGCTTTTTTTTTTTCTCTTTTTAGTGGGATATCATTGGTGATTGCTGTGGCTGTGCAGAGTAGTTGCTGGTGAGTCAAGCTTTTTCAGGCAAGTGAGCACTATAGTTTTTGAGTTTATAACTCTTAGTGATAAAGCTACACCTTGTTACTTATCTTACACAGTGCTGGTTGTTTGTGGTGTATTTGTCCAGTTAATTTTTGTATGAAGGATCATGGCTAGCCGTAGGATGACCGCTCAGCAGTTTGTTAGTGTGCTTTTTGAGTCATCTTCTGACCATGAATATGAGACTGACTCTGCATCTGAGGCAGAGGAGGAAGTGCAGGATTCTGGAAGTGAATTTTCTATCAGAGATGAATCATCTGATGATGAAGCCTCTCTCAGTGCTGATGAAGGGCCTGTTTTAGAGGAGGACAGTGATGTGCCAATGGTGCAGGAGCCAGCGGCTGAAAGGCTTCCCATTGGAAGACCTGACCCGTGGGTTGCACCAAACATGGAGCAGCCACAGTTGCCTGCGTTTACTGGTTTTCCAGGGTGTCGAGTTAATACGGAAAACTTTTTGCCCGTCAACTTTTTTGAGTTGTTTATGGACGATATATTTTTGGAAGAGATTGTTGAGTAGACTAATTTGTATGCAGAGCAGTTTTTGAGGGACAACGCTGCCAGACTTAGGCCACACTCTGGAGCTAGCCGGTGGATTCCCACAAATCTGGAAGAATTAAAAAAGTTCTTGGGTTTAACTTTTTTGATGGGGCTGATAAGGAAGCCATCGCTGTCTTCATATTGGTGTACTAGTCCCTTGATGGCAACTGCTATATTTCCTACCATCATGAGTCATAACCGGTATGAGCTTCTTCTTCGGATGTTGCATTTTGTAGGTAATGTTTTAGCCTTGCCACAAGATCATCCTGATTCTGACCGTCTTTTTAAGATTAGACCTGTCCTTGATCATTTGGTAGATCGGTTTTCAGAGATCTATGTTCCAGGGAAAGAAATATCTGTAGATGAGTCTTTGGTCCTGTTCAAGGGTCGTTCGGTTTTTAGGGAGTACATTCCTAGCAAGGGTGCACGGTATGGAATTAAATTGTATATGCTGTCTGAAAGTAGTACAGGATATGTTTATATTTTCCGGGTCTACACTGGTAGGGATTCCAATATTGACACCCCTGGTTGTCCACCCACTTTTGGAGTTAGTGAGAAAATTGTGTGGGAACTTGGTAGACGACTGTTTAACAAAGGTCACCATTTATATGTAGATAACTTCTACACTGGAGTTCAGTTGTTCAAGGAGTTGTTCAGAGTGGACACTGTTGCATGTGGCACAATCCGCTCTAATCGGAAAGGCTATCCAAGAGAACTTGTCTGTAAAAAAACTTGAGAAGGGACAGTGCAGTGCCTTGCGGAATGATGAGCTGCTAGCTCTGAAATTTGTAGACAAGAGGGATGTATACATGCTAAGCACCATCCATGATGAGAGTACTTCACCTGTGGCTGTTTGGGGTCAGGTTGCCGAAGTGCGCAAACCTGTGTGCATCTTAGACTATAATAAGCACATGGGTGGTGTTGATAGAGTAGATCAAAGGTTAGAACCTTACACTGCTGCTCGTAAGTCTTATGTTTGGTATAAGAAATTAGCGGTTCACTTGTTCCACTTGGCAACTTTTAATGCTTTTGTTGTGTTCAAGGATAGTTCTCCAGAGTCAAGGATGACATTTGTGAAATTTCAGGAGTCAATCATAGCTAGCATTCTTGTGCTGGAACAGGCAAGAGTTCCTAGAGAAGCAGTGGTGGAGGATGTGGCTAGATTGAAAGATCGTCACTTTGCTGATCACATTCCTCCCACGGCCAAAAAAAACTTTCCTGCTAAGAGATGTAGAGTCTGTGCTCGAAGAGGTATCAGGAAGGAGACTAGGATGTACTGCCCTGATTGTCCTTCAAAGCCTGGGCTGTGTGTGGGTGGCTGTTTCAGGAGCTACCACACACAGAAGAATTATTGGGAAATTCCGTGAGCGTAAACTGCTGTTTTATATTTTTATATGTTCAGTTTCACGGTTGGCATTAGTCATGTATTCAGTTAGAGTTTTTGTGTTTGTAGTTTTGTACTTATTTATGATTAGTGGTTTCTTTGTTGTTTAAAAACAAAAAAAAAGGGATGGTATGTGTAGGGTGGCGCTTGGCTGGCGGTGTGCGTGGGGTGGTGCTTGGCTGGCGGTGTGCGTGGGGTGGCGCTTGGCTGGTGGTGTGCGTGGGGTGGCGCTTGGCTGGCGGTGTGCGTGGGGTGGGGCTTGGCTGGCGGTGTGCGTGGGGTGGCGCTTGGCTGGCGGTGTGCGTGGGGTGGCGCTTGGCTGGCGGTGCGGGTGGGGTGGCGCTTGGCTGGCGGTGCGCGTGGGGTGGCGCTTGGCTGGCGGTGCGCGTGGGGTGGCGCTTGGCTGGCGGTGCGTGTGGGGTGGGGCTTGGCTGGCGGTGCGCGTGGGGTGGGCTTGGCTGGCGGTGTGCGTGGGATGGGGCTTGGCTGGCGGTGTGGATGGGGTGGCGCTTGGCTGGCGGTGTGCGTGGGGTGGCGCTTGGCTGGCGGTGTGGGTGGGGTGGCGCTTGGCTGGCGGTGTGCGTGGGGTGGCGCTTGGCTGGCGGTGTGCATGGGGTGGGGCTTGGCTGGTGGTGTGGGTGGGCTGGCGCTTGGCTGGTGGTGCCAGCCAAACGCCAGTCCACACACTCATCAGCTGGTGTGATTGCTGTATCAGGCATGTGGGCGTATGAAAGTGATGGGCCCTTGACTGGGGCTGTCTGTCGATGAGAGTCTTGTAATGTGCTGGGCCTGTGGCTGGCGGCGTGAATGGTCTTGTGCATGTCATGTATGAAAGGTGTGTGAATGGACTGTAAAGCGGTTGGTGCCTTGTCGTGGCTTTACAGCTCACGAGCTGTGAGTCATTGGTTCAGTTTTTTGGCCTTTCAGTTATTACCAGTGCATTTCACTTTTGTGAAATCTCTTGTTAATAAAATTTTATCTACTGAACCATCACTCACCCTCGTGCCAAATCCAACCAGTATGTGTGGTACAAATGACAAAACCTGCTCCGCTGTAATCAGGCGTCGCAGCACACTTGAGACACGCTAGGTGTCTCAGGTGGGACCCCGATGATGAAGCATGCCACCAACTTGGTTGGTGGGTGAGGGGTCTTTTTCACATAACCTAAGTGCGTTTCTTTTCACAATTTTAGTGTTTGGCACATCGCAGATGTATGTGGACACATCAAAATGATATATTACAAAATTACCTGTGTTGGGGGGGAGGGGCCACCTATGTTTTTGGTCCTGGGTGCGGCCTTCATCTAGGGAAACCTACCAAACCCAGACATTTTTTTAAACTAGACACCCCAAGGAGTGCAGGGAGATGTGGCTTGCGTGAATCCCCCAACATTTTCTTACCCAGACGCCTCTACAAACAGCAAAATTTGCTTAAAAAAGCATATTTTCCTGACTTTTGTTTGTACGATCACCCCTCCAGCACAAAATTCCGACTCCCCAGTGTTCCCCTCAGTCTCCCAAGTAAAATGACACCTCACATGTGTGGGTCCCCAAAGCAGAGTCAGCCTAAAGATGTTTAAAAGAAGAATATGTCCTTATCAACTCGCTGTGCTATCCCCTCTATCTCTACAAGTTTTGGGCCTTATTCTGTTGCAGGCACCTGGCCCACCCACACAAGTGAGGTATCATTTTTATCGGGAGACTTGGGGGAACGCTGGGTGGAAGGAAATTTGTGGCTCCTCTCTGATTCCAGAACTTTCTGTCACCAAAATGTGAGGAAAATGTGTTTTTTTGTAGCCAAATTCAGAGGTTTGCAAAGGATTCTGGGTAACAGAACCTGGTCAGAGCCCCACAGGTCACCCCATCTTGGATTCCCCTAGGTCTCTAGTTTTCAAAAATGCACAGGTTTGGTAGGTTTCCCTAGGTGCCGGCTGAGCTAGAGGCCAAAATCTACAGGTAGGCACTTTGCAAAAAACACCTCTGTTTTCTTTCAAAAAATGTGATGTGTCCACGTTGCGTTTTGGGGCATTTCCTGTCGCGGGCGCTAGTCCTACCCACAGAAGTGAGGTATCATTTTTATCGGGAGACTTGGGGGAACGCTGGGTGGAAGGAAATTTGTGGCTCCTCTCTGATTCCGGAACTTTCTGTCACCAAAATGTGAGGAAAACGTGTTTTTTAAGCCAAATTTTGAGGTTTGCAAAGGATTCTGGGTAACAGAACCTGGTCAGAGCCCCACAAGTCACCCCATCTTGGATTCCCCTAAGTCTCTAGTTTTCAAAAATGCACAGGTTTGGTAGGTTTCCCTAGGTGCCGGCTAAGCTAGAGGCCAAAATCTACAGGTAGGCACTTTGCAAAAAACACCTCTGTTTTCTTTCAAAAAATGTGATGTGTCCACATTGCGTTTTGGGGCATTTCCTGTCGCGGGCGCTCAGCCTATCCACACAAGTGAGGTATAATTTCTATCGGGAGACTTTGGGGAACGCTGGGTGGAAGGGAATTTGTGGCTCCTCTCTGATTCCAGAACTTTCTGTCACCAAAATGTGAGGAAAATGTGTTTTTAGCCAAATTTTGAGGTTTGCAAAGGATTCTGGGTAACAGAACCTGGTCAGAGCCCCACAAGTCACCCTATCTTGGATTCCCCTAGGTGTCTAGTGTTTAAAAATGCACAGGTTTGGTAGGTTTCCCTAGGTGCTGGCTGAGCTAGAGGCCAAAATCTACAGGTAGGCACTTTGCAAAAAACACCTCTGTTTTCTTTTTTTTTTAAAGTGATGTGTCCATGTTGCGTTTTGGGGCATTTCCTGTCGTGGGCGCTAGACCTACCCACACAAGTGAGGTATCATTTTTATCGGGAGACTTTGGGGAATGAGGTGGAAGGAAATCTGTGGCTCCTCTCTGATTCCAGAACTTTCTGTCACCAAAATGTGAGAAAAATGTGTTTTGTTAGCCAAATTTTGAGGTTTGCAAAGGATTCTGGGTAACAGAACCTGGTCAGAGCCCCACAAGTCACCCCATCTTGGATTCCCCTAGGTCTCTAGTTTTCAAAAATGCACAGGTTTGGTAGGTTTCCCTAGGTGCTGGCTGAGCTAGAGGCCAAAATCTACAGGTAGGCACTTTGCAAAAAACACCTCTGTTTTATTAAACAAAATGTGATGAGTCCACGTTGCGTGTTGGGGCATTTCCTGTTGCGGGCGCTAGGCCTACCCACACAATTGAGGTATCATTTTTATCAGGAGACTTGGGGGAACATAGATTAGCAAAACAAGTGTTATTGCCCCTTGTCTTTCTCTACATTTTTTCCTTCCAAATATAAGAGAGTGTGTAAAAAAGACATCTATTTGAGAAATGCCCTGTAATTCACATGCTAGTATGGTCACCCCGGAATTCAGAGATGTGCAAATAACCACTGCTTCTCAACACCTTAACTTGTGCCCATTTTGGAAATACAAAGGTTTTCTTGATAGCTATTTTTCACTCTTTATATTTCAGCAAATGAATTGCTGTATACCCGGTATAGAATAAAAAGGCACTGCAGGGTGCAGCTCATTTATTGGCTCTGGGTACCTAGGGTTCTTGATGAACCTACAAGCCCTATACATCCCCGCAACCAGAGGAGTCCAGCAGACGTAACGGTATATTTCTTTCGAAAATCTGACATTGCAGGAAAAAGTTACAGAGTAAAACGTAGAGAAAAATTGATGTTTTTTTCACCTCAGTTTCAATATGTTTCTTTTTCAGTTGTTATTTTCTGTAGGAAATCCTTGTAGGATCTACACAAATGACCCCTTGCTGAATTCAGAATTTTGTCTAAGTTTCAGAAATGGTTAGGTTTCTGGGATCCAGTATTGGTTTCACACCCATTTTTGTCACTGACTGGAAGGAGGATGAAAGCACAAAAAATTGTAAAAATGGGATATGTCCCAGTAAAATGCCAAATTGTGTTGAAAAATTGGGTTTTCTGATTCAAGTCTGCCTGTTCCTGAAAGCTGGGAAGCTGGTGATTTTAGCACCGCAAACCCTTTGTTGATGCCATTTTCAGGGGAAAAACCACAAGCCGCCTTCTGCAGCCACTTTTTCCCATTCTTTTGGAAAAAAAGAAATGTTCACTGTATTTTGGCTACTTTCTTGGCCTCCTTCAGGGGAACCCACAAAGTCTGGGTACCTCTAGAATCCCTAGGATGTTGGAAAAAAAGGACGCAAATTTGGCTTGGCTAGCTTATGTGGACAAAAAGTTATGAGGGCCTAAGCGCAAACTGCCCCAAATAGCCAAAAAAAGGCTTGGCACCTGAGGGGAAAAAGGCCTGGCAGCGAAGGGGTTAAATAAGCATGTTTATTGACATTTCCATGCATTGAATGGGTCAATGGGTCAAAAGCAAAATATTAAGATTTCACAAAAGGGATTGAAAATGGCCCTTTTGGTAACATTAAGGCATCAAACAGTGTTTATACTCTGCAGGGAGTGATTTAAATATATTTTGGAGCCATTTTGAATTCAGTCAAAAAGTCTGATTTCAAATGAAAATCGATGAACCACGGACATACAGAATGCCTCAGGAAAGTAAACAATTGACTCTATTCAATTTGTTGCATCTTTTAACTTTTCATGACCTGTTGATGTGAATCATCACTTTTGTGGCTTAAATAAACATGTTTAAAGCCATATGCATGCTCTCAAGGTGTTTTGAGATTTTGCAAAAGTTAATGTGAATGAAAATGGGCCATTTGGTAACTCTAAGGTCTTAAACAGTATTTATACACTGCAGTAGTGATTTAAACAGCACTTGGAGTAATTTTGAATTCAGACAAAAGAGTCCGATTTTTAAATGAAAATCGATGACCTGCGACTTGCGAAGTGGCTCAGGAGGGTCCAAAATAGACCAATTACAATTATTGCATCTTTTAACTCATCAATTGTTGGGAATTAAATTAGCATGTTTAAAACCATTACCTAAAATGTCCACTAAATACAGTATTTTGTGGACATCCCTTGACCAGGAAATCAGATTCCATGGACAAAAGAAGACCAGCAACAAAGAAGACCCAAGGCTCGAGAACTGAAGTCCTGCTGCACCAAGAAAAGGCACCAACCCCTGCCTGCTGCACCCAGGACATGACAATCACCGCTGAGGGGTTGCTCGGACATTGGATGCACTGTACAGAACCCCAGAGGACCTCCACTCTTCAAAAAACACCAAGCATCCAAAGACCCAGTGAAGGCAACTTCACTGACTGGCTGCTGACCAAGGAACCAGACACCTCAGCCAGTCTAAACTTCACCCGTCAGACCATGAGGACAAACTCTGTCAGTGTGCCAAGTTTGGTGACGCTGCACTCCCCAGTGGCCAGACCGTACAATAGCTCCAGATACTGGTCATCTATGGTCAGACACCCAGAAGAACCATCCACACTACATCAAAAAAGGACCAGGAAGAATCCCTAGTCAGGAAACTTCAGGAACCATGTGGACCTCCCACCAGAGTTCCTCTGCTGACCTGCAAATGACCCTCCAATTCACTTATCTCCTGCTTCCAAGGGCACCTCTACACATAGCTCCTGGCTCACTGATTCGTTCTGCACTCAGCTGCCTTGTGCCCTCTACCAAAGACCCAGCTGTGCCCTAAGGGTCCCCCACCCCTTGCGACCTCGACACTTCAAGGAGAACCACTGGACTTACCTATATGTCCACCAGTGCAGCGCTTTTCCATGTGGTCCCCCACAGTGGTCTGGCACCAGCTCCATCACCATTCTGTAGCTACTCCTGTGGGAACCGAAAGTCACCTGAACTACACCAGCTGGTCCAAGGTACCTATTGACGACCTTGACGTACATGTAAAACGAGACACTGATAAACAAATTGCCTGATTTACTGTGAATTTTCAAACCATTTCTCCATTGGTTTTTATGGTGAGTAGTTATGCACATAAAGTCTTATTCAAAAAGTCATAATGTAAAAAGTACTTACCCGATATTGATGATGTTGGTCTTAAAATGTATATAAAAATCTGAGGTTTTTATTATATATAGGTTGCGAGTTATTCTTTTGAGTATGTGGTCTCATTTATTGATGCTGTGTGTACAACAAATGGCTTGCACTTCTCTCAGATTAGCCTAACTGCTTGACCAAGCTACCATAAAAATTAGAGCATTAAGTGGTCTACTTTTTACCTCTTTAAACCAACATGTGGTTGCCTGTACCCCAAGCACAGTGTGTCCAGCTTTGCACACTACATAGAGGGCCAGCCTCATTCAATCGATGACCCACAGACTTACACAATGCCTCAGGAAGGTAAAAAATGGACCCGGTTTAATTGTTTCATCTTTTAACTATTTATGGCCTGTTGATGTGGATCATCAGTTTTTGGGTTAAATAAGCATGTTTAGAGCCATTACCATGCTCTCAATGGAGCACAATGCAGTCTTAAGATTTCGTAAAAGTGTACGAAAAAAAACCTTTTGGTAACATTGAGGGCTAAAACAGTGTTTATACACCGCATGAAGTGATTTAAACATGTTTTGGAGTCATTTTGAATTAAGCAAAAAAGTGAAAATTTTAATGAAGATTAATGACACGTGGATTTACGAAATGCCTCATGAAGGTCAAAAATGGACCCTCTTAAATTGTTGTATCTTTTAAACATTTATGACCTGTTAATGTAGATCTTCAATTTTTGGAACCTAAATAAGTATGTTTAGAGCCATTTCCATTCTCTCAAGGGGCCAAAATGTATAATTGTGAAATTTTCTAAAAGTGAATGAAACTGGACGATTTGGTAAAATTGAGGACTTAAACCATATTTAAACATTGTGGGAAATGATTTATATGGCATTTGGAGTAATTTTGAATTCAAGCAAAAAAGTTGGATTTTTGATGAAAATCATTGACCCACGGACTTACGAAATACCTCAGGGATGTAAAAAAATGGACTGTTTTCAGTTATTGCATCTTTTAACTCTTTATGACTTGTTAGAGTGGATTTTCGGTTTTGGAGCTTAGAAAATCAGGTTTAGAGAAATTGGCATGCTCTCAAGGGGCCAAAATACATAGTTTTGAGATTTTGTAAAAGTGAATGAAAATGGCAGATTTGGTAACATTGAGGTCTTAAACAGTTTTTGTGCAATATGGGAAGTGATTTAAACTGCATTTGGAGTCAATTTTGAATTTCAGCAAAAATGTCACATTTGTGATGAAAATCGATGACATGTGAACTTACGAAATGCCTGAGGATGGTACAAATGTAATCTTTTTTAGTTGTTTTCTGTTTTAACCCCTTATGCCCTGTTGAAGTGAATCATTAATTCTAGGGCTTAAATAAGCATGTTAGAGCAGTTTACATGTTCTCCAGGGGCTAAAATGGATAGTTTTTAAATTGTGTAAAAGTGAATGAAAATGGCCTGTTTGGTAACACTGAGGTCTTAGACAGTGTTATACTGTGTGGGAAGTGGCATAAACATCTTTTGGAGCCATTTTGAATTCAAGCAAAAAAGTCAGATTTTTAATGAAAATTGATGACCCACGGACTTATGAAATGACTCAGGAAGGTCAAAAGTGGACCCTCTTCAATTGTTGTATCTTTTAACTATTTATGACCTTTTGATATGGATCATGACTTTTGAATTCTAAATAAGCATCTTTAGAGGAATTTCCATGCTCTCAACGGAACAAAATGCCAAGTATTGAGATTTTGTAAAAGTAAACGAAAGTGGCCCATTTAGTAACATTGGGGATTTCAACAGTATTTATATACTGTGTGAAGTGATTTAAACTACACTTGGATTCATTTTGATTTCAAGCAAAAAAGTCAGATTTTTTATTAAAATCGATGACCCGCAAATTTATCAAATGCCTCAGGAAGGTCCAAAATGGTCCATGTTCAATTGTTCTATCATTTAATTCTTTATGACTTATTGAAATGAATTATCACTTTTGGGGCTTAAATAAGTATGTTTGGAGCCATTTCTATGCCTTCAATTGGCCACAATACAAAGTTTTGTAATTTTGTAAAAGTGAATGAAAATGGACCGTTCGGTAACACTCTGGCCTTAATCAGTGATTATTCACTGCAGGTAGTGATTTAAACAGCATTTGGAGTCATTTTGAATTCAATCAAAAAAGTCTGATTTTTTATGTTAACCATTGGCACACGGACTTACAAAATACCTCAGGGAGGTCAAAAATATCTTTTTTTCATTTGTTTCATGTTTTAACTCTTTACGACTTGTTGAAGTAAATCATCACTTTTGGGCTTAAATAAGCATGTTAAGAGCCATTACAATATTCTCAAGGGGCCAAATAGCAACCCGTTAGGTAACATTGAGCTTTAAATAGTGTTTGTTTACTACAGGAAGTGATTTAAACAGCGCTTGAAGTTGTTTTCAATTCAGGCAAAAAAAGTCTGTTTTTTAATGAAAATCAATGACGCACGGACTTATGAAAATGACTCAAGAGGGTCCAAAATGGACCAATTTCAATTGTTGCATCCTTTAACTCATCAATTGTTGAAGTTAATCATCACTTCTTTTGGGCTTACGTAAGCATGATTAGAGCAATTTCCAAGCTCTCAAGGGGCCATAATGCACAGTTTTGCGATTTTGTAAAAGTGAATGAAAATATCCTATTTGGTAACATTGAGGCCTTAAACAGTGTTTTTAAAAGGTGGGAAGTAATTTATACAGCATTTGGAGTCACTTGAATTCAAGCAAAAAAGTCAGATTTGTATTGAAAATCATTGACCTGCGGACGTACAAAATACCCCAGGGAGGTAACAAAACGTGAGTGTTTTCAATTGTTGCGTCTTTTAACTCTTTATGACTTGCTGAAGTGAATTATCATTTTGGGGGCTTAAATAAGCATATTTAGAGCATTTTTACATGCTCTAAAGGAGCCAAAATGCATAGTTCTGAGATTTCCTAAAAGTGAGTGAAAATTGCCCTTTTGGTATCACTGAGATCTTAAGCAGTGTTTATATACTACAGGAAGTGATTTAAACATCTTTTGGAGTCATTTTGAATTTGATAAAAAAAAGTCAGATTTTTGATGAAAACCATTGGACTTACGGAATACCCCAGGGAGGTCCAAAATGGAGTGTTTTCAATTGTTGCATCTTTTACCGTTTTATGACTTTTTATAGGGAATTATCACTGTTTGGGATTAAATAAGCATGTTTAAAGACATTAACATGCTCTCACAGGGCCATTTTGAGATTTTGCAAAAGTGAATAATGGCTAATTTGTTAACAAAGTGGAAAGTGCTTTAAACAGCATTTGAAGTCATTTCGTTTCAAACAAAAGATCAGATTTTTAATGAAAATCGATAACCCACAGACTTACCAAATGCCTCAGGCAGGTCCAAAATGAACCGTTTACAATTGTTCTATCATTTAACTCGTTATGACTTGTTGAAGTGAATCATCATTTTGGGGGGTTAAATAAACATGTTTGGACCCTTTTGAAGTGAATGAAAATGGCCTGTTTGATTACATTGAGACCTCAACCCCTTCCCTGCCATGGACATAATTGTTACGTCCTTGGCTGCGGCGCTGGGGATGAGGGTGACGATGGAGAAACAGGTGAGTTTCTCCTCCGGCCGTGGGGGGGGGGGTGTTGCTGAAAAAGAGGAATCGGTGGAATGGAAAGGATTTTCCTGTCCCTCTATGTCTCTTTTAGCATTCCTGCTGCCCGATCGCAATGCAGTCGTGCAGCAGAAATGCCCACTAGGCATCAGGGATTTTGTTTTTGTGTGTGTGTTAAGGAGTGGCGCCTTTGGCAAGGGTCAATCCCCTAAGGGGGCATAATGTTTTTTGCTGTTTCTGCTTCCCTTGGGGGCAAGTTGGCCTTGGCAGAAGCCACTAGAAACCAGGGATTTTTTTATGTTTTTTTGTGTGGGGCGGCGGCCCCTTGGGCAACGGTCGCCCCAAAAGGGGCAAAGCACTGTTTGGCAGTTCTGCCCCCCTCTGGGGCAGATCGGCCTAGTTTCATTAGGCCCATCTGTCCCTAGGGGGACAGAAGCCACTTAGTACCAGGGATATTGTGTGTGTGCTTTGTGTTGGGTGGTGGCCCCTTGTGCACATATTGCCACCCCAAAGGGGGCAATATATTTTACGCCATTTCTGCCCCCCTTGGGTGCAGATCAGCCTCTTATTTTTAGGCCGATCTGCGTGTGTTTTTTTTTTGTGTTGTGGCGGCCACTCTGGCAAGGATGGCCCCCCTTTCCCCAATGGGGACAAAGCACTGTTGGGCAGTTCTGCTCCCCCCTTGGGGGCAGATCAGCCTATTATTTTTAGGCCCATCTGACCCTAAGGGGGACAGAAGCCACTTAGCACCAGGGATAATGTGTGTGTGTGTTTTGTGTGGGGGCGGCCCCTTGGGCAAGGGTCACCCCCCAAAGGGAGCAAAGCACTGTTGGGCAGATTGGCCTATTTTTTTTAGGCCCGGCTACCCCCAAGGGGGGCAAAATCCAGTTAGCGCCAGGGATCTTGTGTGTGTGTGCTTTGTGTGGGGGGGTGGTCCCTTGGGCAAGGGTCACCCCCCAAAGGGGCAATATATTTTATGCCATTTCTGCCCTCCTTGGGAGCAGATTTGCCTTTTTTTTAGGCCCATCGGTCCCCAAGGGGGGCAGAAGCCACCAAGATGTCAGTAATTTTGTTTTGTTTTGTGTTGGGGGTGCCCCCTTTTGCAAGGGTCGCCTCCCAAAGGGGGCAAAGCACTGTTGGCAGTTCTGCAGCCCTTGGGGGCAGATCGGCCTATTTTTTTAGGCCCATCTGCCCCAAGGGGGGCAGAATCCACTAAGGCTCCAGATTTTTTTTGTGGGGGGTTGCCCCTTGGGCAATGGATTCAGCACAGTACTGGTGGCCATTCCTGCCCCATTTGGGGGCAGATCAACCTAATTATTTTAGGCCCATCTGGCCCTGAGGGGAGCAGAGACCACTAGACACCAGGGAAAATTTCGAAATGTTTGGTGGTGGGGTGTTTGTCAACTGGTGAATTGTTTGCATTTGTGATTATAACGGTTTATTTCTCCCTTTTTGTTCTAGTTCAAAGCTTTTACTTCCTTTGCTGTGGCTCGTTGCAGTTTTGCCAGTGGTTGACCTGCGGTTTGCGTAGTTGCATGTTTTAGGTAAGTAAAAACAATTTACTCCAAATGACTATTATTGCCATGCATGAATGACGTTTTGTAAGTGGTGTACTAAATGCAGGATTGTGTGTGAAATTGTCTTCAGATTAGTGCACAATGACATTTGTGTTGTCTTATGTGTAATTTTTTATTAATTGTTTTTAGCGGGAGATCATTGGTGATTGTTGTTGTGTGCAGAGTAGTTGCTGGTGAGTCTAGCTTTTTCCGGCTTTTTCCGGCAAGTGAGTGGTATAGTTTTTGAGTTTATAACCCTTAGTGATGAAGCCACATTTTGTTTATTACTTATCTTACACAGTGTTGTTTGTTGGTGGTGCATTTGTCCAGTTACTTTTCGGAGGAAGGATCATGGTTATCTGCAGAATGACCACTCAGCTAGTTGTTGGTGTGCTTTTTGAGTCGTCTTCTGACCATGATTATGAGACTGACTCTGCATCTGAGGCAGAGGAGGAAGTGCAAGATTCCTGAAGTGAATTTTCTGTCAGAGAGGAATCATCTGATGATGAAGCCACTCTCAGTGCTGATGAAGTGCCTGGTTTAGAGGAGGACACTGATGTGCCAATGGTGCAGCAGCCAGCGGCTAAAAGACTTCCCATTGGAAGACCTGAACTCCAAACATGGAGCAGCCACGGTTGCCTGCCTTTACTGGCCTCCCATGGTGTAGAGTGAATACGGAAAACTTTTTGCCTGTCAATTTCTTTCAGTTGTTTATGGGCGATGTATTTTTGGAACAGATTGTTGAGCAGACTAACTTGATTGTGGAGCAGTATTTGAGGGACAATGCTGCCAGACTTAGGCAACACTCTAGAGCTAGCCGGTGGATTCCCTCAAATCTGGAATAGTTGAAAAAGTTCTTGGGTTTAACTTTTTTGATGGGGCTCATAAGGAAGCCATCACTGTCTTCATATTGGTCTACTAGTCCATTGATGGCAACTGCTATATTTCCTGCAACCATGAGTCGTAACCGGTATGAGCTTCTGTAGGAGGCTGGCCTGGCTTGTAGTGGCTACCAGAGGTACTTACACCTTGTGCCAGGTCTAGTTATCCCTTATTAGTGTAGAGGAAGAGTTTCTAGCAGCTTAGGCTGATAGAAGGTAGCTATGGCAAAGCAGCTTAGGCTGAACTTTGAACTTACATGTAAAGCTCCTACTATACCACTGGTGTCATATGCACAATATCATAAGAAAACACAATACACAGATATACTAAAAATAAAGGTACTTTATGTTTATGACAATATGCCAAAAGTATCTCAGTGAGTACCCTCAGTATGAGGATGAGAAATATACACAAGATATATGTACACAAACCAAAATTATGCAAGTAATAGCAAAAGGAAGTAATGCAAGCAATGTAAAGTTACAGCAGATTGCAATAGGAGCACATAGGTATAGGGGCAACACAAACCATATACTCCAAAAGTGGAATGCGAGCCACAAATGGACCCCAAACCTATGTGAGCTTGTAGAGGGTCACTGGGACTGTAAGAAAACTGTGAGGGTTAGAAAAATAGCCCACCCCAAGACCCTGTAAGGTAGGTGTAAAGTGCACCTACAACCCCCAGAGAGCACATAAGTCATGATAGGGGGATTCTTCAAGGAGAACAAACACCAGCAATGCAACAACAGTGGATTTCCAGACCTGAGTACCTGTAAGACAAGGGGACCAAGTCCAAGAGTCGGGACAGTGTCAGGAGTGGGCAGGAGCCCAGGAAATGCCAGCTGAGGGTGCAAGGAAGCTGCCACCGGTTGGAAGAAGGTTGGTGTTCTGCAAGAACGAAGAGGACTAGGAACTTCCCCTTTGGAGGATGGATGTCCCACATCGTGAAGAAGCTTGCAGAAGTGTTCCCACGCAGAAAGACCGCAAACAAGCCTTGTAAGCTGCAAGGGTCGTGGTTAGGGTTTTTGGATGCTGTTGTGGCCCAGGAGGGACCAGGATGTCGCCACTTGGATGAGGAGACAGAGGGGGACCCAGCAAGTCAGGTAGCACTCACAGAAGCAGGCAGCACCCGCAGAAGTACCTGAACAGGCACTTAGAAGAAAAGTGAACCGGAGTCCACCCGAAGTCACAAAAGGGAGCCACACGATGCTGGAGGACAACTCAGAAGGTTGTGCACTGCAGGTTAGAGTGTCGGGGACCCAGGCTTGGCTGTGCACGAAGGAAATCCTGGAAGAGTGCACAGGAGCCGGAGCAACTGCAAATTACGCGGTACCCAGCAATGCAGTCTAGTGTGGGGAGGCAAGGACTTACCTCCACCAAACTTGGACTGAAGAGTCACTGGACTGTGGGAGTCACTTGGACAGAGTTGCTGAGTTCCAGGGACCACGCTTGTCGTGCTGAGAGGGGACCTAGAGGACCGGTGATGCAGTCTTTTGTTGCCTGCGGTTGCAGGGGGAAGATTCCGTCGACCCACAGGAGATTTCTTCAGAGCTCCTGGTGCAGAGAGGAGGCAGGCTACCCCCAGAGCATGCACCACCTGGAAACAGTCGAGAAAGCCGGCAGGATGAAGCGATACAAGGTTGCTAGTAGTCGTCTTGCTACTTTGTTGCGGTTTTGCAGGCGTCCTGAGCAGTCAGCGGTCGATCCTGTGGCAGAAGGTGAAGAGGGAAATGCAGAGGAACTCTGGTGAGCTCTTGCATTCGTTATCTGGTGAGATCCCCAAAGCAGAGACCCTAAATAGCCAGAAAAGGACGTTTGGCTACCTAGAAAGGAGGATTGGCTACCAAGAGATGTAAGAGCCTATCAGAAGGAGCCTCTGACGTCATCTGCTGACACTGGCCACTCAGAGCAGTCCAGTGTGCCACAGACACCTCTGTTTCCAAGATGGCAGAGGTCTGGGACACACTGGAGGAGCTCTGGGCACCTCCCCTGGGAGGTGCAGGTCAGGGGAGTGGTCACTCCCCTTTCCTTTGTCCAGTTTCGCGTCAGAGCAGGGCTGGGGGATCCCTAAACCCGTGTAGACTGGCTCATGCAGAGATGGGCACCATCTGTGTCCATCAAAGCATTTCCAGAGGCTGGGGGAGGCTACTCCTCCTTTGCCTTCACACCTATTTCCAAAGGGAGAGGGTGTTACACCCTCTCTCAGAGTAAATCCTTTGTTCTGTCTTCCTGGGCCAGGGCTGCCTGGACCCCAGGGGGGCAGAAACCTGTCTGAGGGGTTGGAAGCAGAAGCAGCTGCAGTGGAGACCCCGGAAAGGCAGTTTGGCAGTACCCGGGTTCTGTGCTAGAGACCCGGGGGATCATGGAATTGTCCCCCCAATGCCTGACAATTCCATGATCTTAGACATGTTACATGGCCATGTTCGGCGTTACCATTGTGACGCTGTACATAGGTAGTGACCTATGTACAGTGCAAGCCTGTTAGTGACAAATTTTGAAAGCAGAGAGAGCATAACCACTGAGGTTCTGGTTAGCAGAGCCTCAGTGAGACAGTTAGGCATCACACAGGGAACACATATAGGCCACAAACCTAAGAGCACTGGGGTCCTGGCTAGCAGGGTCCCAGTGACACATAACAAACATACTGACAACATAGGGTCTTCACTATGAGCACTGGGCCTTGGTCAGCAGGATCCTAGTGAGACAGTGAAAACACCCTGACATATACTCACAAACAGGCCAAAAGTGGGGGTAAGAAGGCTAGAAAGAGGCTACTTTCTCACAGCTTCTTCTTCGGATGCTGCATTTTGTTGATAACGCTTTAGCCTTGCCACAAGATCACCCTGATTCTGACTGTCTTTTTAAGATTAGACCTGTCCTAGACCATTTTGTAGATCGTTTTTCAGAGGTCTATGTTCCAGGCCAAGAAATATCTTTAGATGAGTCTTTGGTCCTGTTCAAGGGTCATTTGGTTTTTAGGCAGTACATTCCTAACAAGAGGGCACGGTATGGAATTCAATTGTATATGCTGTCTGAAAGTAGTACAGGATATATTTATAATTTCCGGGTCTACACTGGTATGGATTCCAGTATTGACCCTCCTGGTTGTCCGCCCACTTTTGGTGTTAGCGAGAAAATTGTGTGGGAACTTGGTAGACGACTGTTTAACAAAGATCACCATTTGTACGTAGATAATTTCTATACTGGAGTGCAGTTGTTCAAGGAATTGTTCATAGTGGACACTGTTGCTTCGGGCACAATCCGCTCTAACCGGAAAGGCTATCCAAGAGAGCTTGTTTGTAAAAAAAAAAAAAAAAACTTGAGAAGGCACAGTACAGTGGCTTTTGGAATGGTGAGCTGCTGGCTCTGAAATTTGCAGACAGGAGGGATGTCTATATGCTAACTACCATCCATGATGAAAGTACTTCACCTGTGGCTGTTTGGGGTCAAGTTGCTGGAGTGCGCAAACCTGTGTGCATTGTAGACTACAATAAGCACATGGGTTATTGTAGTATAAAATGCACACAGGTTGGAACCTTACACTGCTGCTCGTAACGCTTATGTTTGGTATAAGAAATTACTGGTTCACCTGTTCCACTTGGCAACTTTTAATGCTTTTGTTGTGTTCAAGAATAGTTCTCCAGAGTCAAGGATGACATTTGTGAAATTTCAAGATTCTGTCATAGCGAGTCTCGTTGTGCTGGAACCGGCAAGAGTCCTAGAGAAGCAGTGGTGGAGGATTTGGCTAGATTGAAAGATAGCTACTTTGCTGAGCACATTCCTCCCATGGACAAAAAAGACTTTCCTGCTAGGAAATGTAGAGTCTGTGCTCGAAAAGGTATCTGGACGGAGACTAGGATGTACTGCCCTGATTGTCCTTCAAAGCCTGCGCTGTGTGTGGGTGGCGGTTTCAGGAGTTACAACACTCAAAAACATTATTGGGAACTACTGTGAGCGTAAACTGCCTGTTTTATATTTCATATCTTCAGTTTCACGGTTGGCATTACTGTCATGCATTTAGTTAGAGCTTTTGTGTTTGTAGTTTTGTACTTATTTCTAATTAGCTAGTGGTGTCTTTGTTGTTAAAAAAAAAAAAGAGAGGGTGGTGTGCATGGAGTGTTGCTTGGCTGCCGGTGTCTGTGAAGTGGCGTTTGGCTGGCGGTGTGCGTGGAGTGCTGCTTGGCTGGCCATGTAAATTGTGACTTGCTGTTGGACACTTGCTGTGTCAGGCATGTGGGCACATAAAAGTGAATGGCCCTTGAATGGCGCTGTCTGTTGATGCAAGTGTTGTAATGTGCTGGGCCCACGGCTGGCAGCCTGAATGGTCTTGTGCATGTCATGTATGAAAGGTGTGTGAATGGACTGTGAAGCGGTTGGTGCCTTGTCGTGGCTTTACAGCTCATGAGCTGTGAGTCATTGGTTCAGTTTTTTGGCCTTTCAGTTTTTAACAGTGCATTTCATTTTTGTGAAATCTCTTGTTAATAAAATTTGATCTACTGAACCATCACTCAACCTCATGCCAAATCCAACCAGTATGTGTGGTAAAAATGAAAAAACCTGCTCCGCTGTAATCAGGCGTCGCAGCACACCCTTGACATACTAGGTGTCTCAGATGGGACCCCGATGATGAAGACTGCCACCAACTTGGTTGGTGGGTGAGGGGTCTGTAGACGGGTCTCCGTGACCGCGTCCCCTCCCTCCTTGAGCTGACACCATTCGACCGGCTCACTCGCTTCGCTTCCGCGTTCCCATGGTAACATGGGAATGCTGACGAGCGTCACAGACGACGACTTCCTGGTGCGGACGCTAAAAGAGAAGAGGGACTACGCGACGGAGAGAGAGAACGCCACGGAAGAGAGTGAGCAGAACGGATCCAGAGACGCGGAGCCGGCGGTGGAGGAAGATTGCAGGTCCTCCCGAGGAGCAGAGGAAACCGGAGCCGTTTCCAACAAGGGAAAGGAGCCGAAGACGCAAGGAGCCCTCCACGACCCAGGAGGGTCGTGGCTTTCCAAGGTACGGTCCCTCCTGGGGACGAGGGAAAATAAGAGTGATAAGGGCACGGGGAAGGGAACAGGGGAGGCGGGAGAGGGGAGAGGATACTGAACTCTCTGTTTGCTTGGACAATGGGGGGGGGGTATAAAAAGAGAAGAGATGGAACGTGGCACCATAATCAGGACCCATCACCCTCACAGTGGGATACCCTCACCTCCCGTCCCCACTGAAAGGTCCCTCCCCACATGTACTTCTAAGAAAGAAACCCCACAGGACTACCCCAAAAGACTCACCTTCGTTTCCTTTGTTTGTTTTTCCGGTAACACTCGGAGTCCCAACAACCAGACGTTATCCGAACCTAGAGGAGGGGAAAAAGAAAGAAAAAGGACAAGACGATTAACAGAGACCAGAAAATAAATCCGCAAGAGCTACAAAGAACATATAACGGATATAGGATGCTCTCTAAAAATAGAAAGGAAATAAAATTTTGGTTTTCTTAAATATACATCAGACTCAGCCCTTTTCCTTTTGTACCGCCGCAGCCTACCACAGTGCTGTCAGAAGTGGGATCAACATCTCGAAGGCTACTAGGCGGTATACAACATGAGCGAAAAACCCACCCTTGAGGACATGATTAAACAGCTAGCGGAGGGCCAGCGCCACTTACAACTAGTGTGGGAGGCACATCAACGGGAGGCCAAGGAAGACAGAGAAGCCCTACAATCTGCCCTAAAAAGCCAAGCTACGATCTTGGCAAACAACCAGCTCATATATGAGACTGCGCTGAAAAAATTAACGGACACCATAGCAGCCAGCAAGGTACACCCCAATGTCCCGAGCTCTGTCTTACAAAAATTCCAGGAAGGGGAAGACCCAGACTCCTTCTTCACGAACTTTGAACGTGTGGCCTCCTCCGCCCAATGGCCAGAGGAACGATGTGGACAATATATCGCACCATTACTCGGCATACCAAGCTGCTAATCCGGGCGGTACCACCCCATACAAGGACATAAAAAGGAGTATCCTGGAACGGGTTGGTCATGACGTAGAATACTATCGATTTAAGTTTCGAAAAGTGAAATGGGGACAGAATGAAGATCCTCGCACTTTTTACTTCCGGGTTAAAGACTTAGCCTTGAAATGGTTGGGGCCTATAGGAACAACCAGAGAAGATGTGATAAAAACAATTATTCTGGAACAGTATTTGGATTCCTTACCACATAGCACCAAGAATTGGATAAGGCAACACCCGGAGGTAGATACTGAGCTCGCTATAGATCTGGCCTGTGCTTACCACCGGTCTACGGATGTCAAACTTCTACAGCCCAGACAAGTCATAAAACCCACAACAACCCCACCAAAACCAAACCTAAGATATCCACCGGAAGAATCTGGATTCCACAAACAGGGGGAGAGTCATCCTATGCAACTACCCCAATGCTTTAGTTGTGGGGAGTGGGGTCATATAGCAAGGGTATGTCCCAGGAAATCAGATGGAGTCGAACCCATGGAAATCGGGGTTACCCGACGTAGGGTATTGTGTACAGGCAAGGGAAATTCAAAGTTTAAACAGGTCATCAAGATAAACGGGCATCCCATCTCTGCCCTAATTGATTCGGGTTGTATCAGTCCGTAATCCGGAAAGACTTAGTGGACCTCACAGACCTGGCCTCAAACCAATGGGTCACTATTTGTTGCATACATGGCGATAAGGAACAATATCCCCTAGCATTGGTCAAGGTGGAATGGGGCCTATATCACAATTTCCTCCCAGTAGGGGTTATGGACCGGTTGATTGAAGACTGTATTATAGGGACTGACTATATCCGGCTCTATAATCTCCTAGACCAAACCCGAACCCAGAAGGAAATCCCAGAGTGGTGGACAGAAGCACCGTTTTCTAATAGCTTTATTGAATGCCCTCCGAGCCGCAGAAAACTCACCCGAAGCAAGAAAAGACAGGAGAAAATGAGATTTCATGAGGCCAGAAAGGAGACAGGACGCAACAAGGTAGTGGCAGAGATTAGTAATGCACAGGTTACTTTTCGAACCAGCCAGAGAGAAGACCCTACCCTCGCTCATGCCTGGAATACGGCTACAACAGAAGCCACGAACGAGGTGGGTCCTTATTTTCTAATACAGAAAAACCTTCTTTATAGAATTACCACGACTACCACAGGAGAAACCAAACAACAACTAGTTGTCCCGGAACCGTATCGAACCCAAGTACTGTTTCTAGCTCATAATCTACCAGGAGGGGGTCACTACGGTAGAGAAAAGACGGAGGAATACCTCCTACGGAGGTTCTATTGGCCAGGGGTCTATGCCCACATTAGGAGATACTGCTTACAATGTCCTAGGTGCCAACTTACAGAACCGGGAGTATCCAGGAAAGCACCCTTACATCCTCTACCCATTATTGAAGTTCCTTTTAGTCGGGTGGGTATGGATTTAGTCGGCCCTTTGCTCCCCTCATCCAGAGGACGCATCTATATTCTAGTCATAGTAGACTACGCTACGAGATACCCCAAAGCGATTCCCTTATCAAATATGACTACAAAAACGGTGGCCCAAGCCATGATAACATTTTTTTCTCTGGCAGGTTTTCCACAAGAGATCCTTACTGACCAAGGCACCCCTTTCATGTCAAACCTTATGAAACAGATATGTCGATTATTAGGGATTACTCAAATAAAGACTTCTGTAAACCACCCCCAAACGGACGGTTTGGTGGAGCGCTATAACCGTACCATAAAGACACTATTGAGGAAAATAGTAGACGACTCTGGAAGGGATTGGGATCAGAAGTTACCCCTGGTTCTTTATGCCATCCGGACTCACGAACAGTCCTCTACGGGTCATAGCCCGTTTGAATTAGTCTTTGGAAGGCAACCACGTTGCCTCCTGGACATGGCAGCAAAAACATGGGAAGAGGAAGGGGAGGAAGGAAAACCCTTGCTAGACTATGTTCACAATTTAAAAACCCAGTTACAAAATCTATGGGAAGATGTACATAGGCATCTTGAGAAAGCACAAAACAATCAAAAAGCCTATTACGACAAAGGAAGTAAGTTACGATCATTTCTCCCGAACGATCAAGTCCTTATAATGCGACCAACATCTGAGCATAAATTATTAGCTAGATGGCAGGGACCTTATAGAGTTATTAAAGCAGTCTCTCCCGTCACCTACCTCATAGAGTTAAATGCACACCCAAAAAGAACCCAAATCTACCATATAAACTTACTAAAAAAATGGGAACCAGCAGAAGAGGCAGATAATCGATTAGCTAACGGATGCTTTATCTCGCCATCCAGAGAACTAAACTTATAACTATTTCCCCTGGAAGAACAAAAACCGGAGGGAAATCCCTGCATAAACAGGTCTCTGACGGAAACTGAGAAGGGACAACTATCCACACTATTAAAACAACATTCGAACTTCTTTTCAGAAACACCGGGAAGAACCACATTGATCCACCACAAAATAAAAACACCCGAAGGACGGACTATCCGCCTCCGACCCTATTGTATACCGGAAGCCTGGAAACATGTAATTGAGGAAGAAATAGAGAAAATGATAACCCTGGGGGTAATTGAACCCTCTGTAAGTCCTTGGAGTTCCCCGGTAGTTCTCGTTCCAAAACCCGACGGGTCTGTCTGGTTTTGCATCGACTTTCGCAAACTCAATGATATAGCACTGTTTGATACGTATCCCATCCCTCGAGTTGATGACGTCTTAGAGAAATTAGGGAAGGCAAAATATCTGTCAACCCTTGATCTAACAAAGGGGTACTGGCAAATTCCCCTCGCTCCTGAAGACAAGGAAAAAACTGCGTTTTCAACTCCGTCAGTTCACGGTTTTACCCTTTGGTCTCCATGGAGCCCCTGCTACCTTTCAACGCTTGATGGACCGACTGTTAAAACCATTTCAAGACTTTACAGCAGCCTATTTAGACGACATTCTCATTTATAGCGACACCTGGCTTAATCACTTACTACATCTCAACAAGGTGTTCACTACTCTGGCGGAAGCCAGGCTAACGGCCAATCCAAAAAAATGCGTGTTGGGGAATACAGAAATATCCTATCTAGGCTATGTGATAGGCAATGGGACCCTTCAACCACAAAAAAATTAAATTGAGGCCATAATGCAAGTCCAAAAAACAAAAACCAAGAAGGACCTACGATCCTTTTTAGGGTTGGTAGGCTATTACCGTAGATTTATACCCAGATACTCTATCGCTGCCCCTCTTACTGATCTGCTGGCCAAACAGCGTCCCACCACATTAGCTCCATTTTCAGAGTCTCAGAATAGTAGCTTTGAGCAGTTAAAGAAATCTCTTACCACTGATCTGGTGTTAAAATGTCCTGATTTTTCTAGACCGTTCCACCTTTATACTGACGCTTCTAACATCGGCCTTGGGGCAGTCCTCACCCAACCCGACGAGGAGGGGCTTGACCACCCAGTTGTCTTTATAAGTAGGAAACTTCTTCCCCGTGAATGCAACTACCCCACTATTGAAAAATAGTGTTTAGCCATAAAATGGGCTGTAGAAAACTTTTGGGCAGGTCGTTTGTACTTTACACTGACCATGCCCCTCTTACTTGGCTCGCCTCCCACAAGGACTCCAATTCCAGAGTGTTGCGGTGGTTCCTAGAGCTCCAACCTTTTACTTTCCAGGTCCGCCACATCCCAGGTTCTCAGCAGGGCCCTGCCGATTACCTGTTCCGGTTCCCCTCCTCCCCCTCGGTCCTCGAACAGTCCCGATCATGGGATGGGGAGTGTAGACGGGTCTCCGTGAACACGTCCCCTCCCTCCTTGAGCCGACACCATTCGACCGGCTCACTCGCTTCACTTCCGCGTTCCCATGGTAACATGGGAACCCTGACGAGCGTCACAGACGACGACTTCCTGGTGCGGACGGCAAAAGAGAAGAGGGACTACGCGACGGAGAGAGAGAACGCCACGGAAGAGAGTGAGCAGAACGGAGCCAGAGACGCGGAGACGACGGTGGAGGAAGATTGCAGGTCCTCCCGAGGAGCAGAGGAAACCGGAGCCGTTTCCAACAAGGGAAAGGAGCCGAAGATGCAAGGAGCCCTCCACGACTCAGGAGGGTCGTGGCTTTCCAAGGTACGGTCCCTCCTGGGGACGAGGGAAAATAAGAGTGATAAGGGCACAGGGGAAGGGAACAGGGGAGGCGGGAGAGGGGAGAGGATACTGAACTCTCTGTTTGCTTGGACAATGGGGGGGGTATAAAAAGAGAAGAACAGGGGAGGCGGGAGAGGGGAGGGGGTACGTCACTGAACCACTGGGGAGAGGGTACTGAAATCTCTGTTTACTTGGACACTAGGGGGGGTGTAAAAAGAGAAGAGACGGAACGTGGCACCATAATCAGGGCCCATCACCCTCACAGTGGGATACCCTCACCTCCCGTCCCCTCTGAAAGGTCCCTCCCCACATGTACTTCTAAGAAAGAAACCCCACCTGACTACCCCAAAAGACTCACCTTCGTTTTCTTTGTTTGTTTTTCCAGTAACACTCGGGAGTCCCAACAACCATACGTTAGCCGAACCTAGAGGAGGGGAAAAAGAAAGAAAAAGGACAAGACGATTAACAGAGACCAGAAAATAAATCCGCAAGAGCTACAAAGAACATATAACGGATATTGGATGCTCTCTAAATATAGAAAGGAAATAAAATTTTGTTTTTTCTTAAATATACACCAGACTCAGCCCTTTTCCTTTTGTACCGCCGCAGCCTACCACAGGGTCTTATTAACACAACCTAAGTACACAATTTTAGTGTTTGGAACATCACAGAAGGACGTGGACAAATCAAAATGATCTATTACAAAACTACCTTTGTTTCCGGGGGGCAGGCACCTGCGTTTTTGGTCCCGGGTGCGGTCTTAATCTGGGGAAACCTAGCAAACCCAGACATTTTTTAAAACTAGGCACCTGAAGGAGTCCAGGGAGGTGTGACTTGCGTGGATCCCCCATAATCTTCTTACCCAGACTCCTCTGCAAACCTCACAATTTGCTTAAAAAAGCATATTTTCTATACTTTTCTTTGTAGGTTCACTGCGCCGCCACAAATTTCCTACCACCCAGTGTTCCTCTCAGTCTCCCAAGTAAAATGGTACCTCATTTTTGTGGGTCCCCAAAGCAGAGTCAGCCTAAAAATGTATAAAAGAAAAAATTGTGCTCATCAACTTGCTGTGCTATCCCCTCAATCACTACACATTTTTGTCCTTTTCCTGTTGTAGGCACCAGGGCCACCCACACAAATGAGGTACCATTTTGGGATTCTGGGTAACAGAGTCTGGCGAGAGCCACACAAGTCACCCCATTCTGAATTCCCCTGGGTGTCTACTTTTCAAAAACATATAGGTTTGCTAGGTTTCCCTAGGTGCCGGTTGAGCTAGAGGCCAAAATCCACAGCTATGCACTTTGCAAAAAAACAGGTCAGTTTTCTTTAGGGAAATGTGATGTGTCCAAGTTGTGTTTTGGGGCATTTCCTGTCGCAGGCACTAGGCCTACCCACACAAGTGAGGTACCATATTTATCAGGAGACTTGGAGAAATGCTAGGTGGAAGGAAATTTGTGGCTCCTCTCAGATTCCGGAACTTACTATCACAGAAATGTGAGGAAAAAGTGTTTTGTTTGCAAATTTTTTGGTTTAGAAAGGATTCTCGGTAACAGAACCTGACTAGAGCCCCACACAGTCACCCCATCCTGGATTCCCCTAGTTGTCTAGTTTTCAAAACTGTACAGGTTTGGTGGGTTTCTCTATGTGCCAGCTGAGCTAGAGGCCAAAATCCAGTTAGGCACTTTCCATAAAACACGTCAGATTTCAATGTAAAAATATGATGTGTAAATGTTGCGTTTCCTGTCACGGGCATTAGGCCTACCCACGCAAGTGAGGTACAGTTTTTATTGGGAGACTTGGGAGAACACAGAATAGAAGAACAAGTGTTATTGCCCCTTGTCTTTCTCTACATTTTTTCCTTCCAAATGTAAGACTGTGTGTAAAAAAGACGTCTATTTGAGAAATGCCCTGTAATTCACATATTGGTATGGGGACCTGGAATTCAGCGATGTGCAAATAGCCACTGCTTCTCAACACCTTATCTTGTGCCATTTTGGGAATACAAAGCTTACCTTGATACCTATTTTTGATTCTTTATATTCCACCTAATTAATTGCTGTATGCCCGGTACACAATGGAAACCCATTGCAAGGTGCAGTTCATTTATTGGCCCTGGGTACCTAGGGTTCTTGATAAACCTACAAGCCCTATATATCCCCACAACTAGAAGAGTCCATCAGACATAACGGTATATTGCTTTTGAAAATCTGACATTGCAGGAAAAAGTTACAAAGTAAAACGTGGATAAAAATGGCTGTTTTCTTACCTCAATTTCAATATTTGTTTTTATTTCAGCTGTTAGTTTCTGTTCGAAAACCTTGTAGGATCTATACAAATTACCCCTTGCTGAATTCAGAGTTTTGTCTACTTTTCAGAAATGTTTAGCTGGCCGGGTTCCAGCATTGGTTTCACACCCATTTCTGTCACTAACTGGAAGGGGGCTAAAGCACACAAATTAGTAAAAATGGGATATGTCCCAGTAAAATGCCAAAATTGTGTTGAAAAATGTGGTTTTCTGATTCATGTCTGCCTGTTTCTGAAAGCTGGGAAGATCATGATTTTAGCACAGTAAACCCTTTGTTGATGCCATTGTCAGGGAAAAAACCACAAGCCTTCTTCTGCAGCCCTTTTTTCCCATTTGTTTAAAAAAAAAAAACATTTTAGCTGTATTTTGGCTAATTTCTTAGTCTCCTCTAGGGGCACCCACAAACTCTGGGTACCGCTAGAATCCCTATGATGTTGGAAAAAAAGGATGCAAATTTTACATGGGTAGCTTATGTGGACAAAAGGTTATGAGGGCCTAAGAGTGAACTGCCCTAAAGAGCCACAAAAAAGGCTTGGCACCTGAGGGGGAAAAGGCCTGGCAGCGAAGTGGTTAAACAGTGTTATACACCGTGGGAAGTAATTTAAACAGAACTTGGAGACATTTTGAATTCCAGCAAAAAAGTCAGGTTTTGGTGAAAATCGATGACGTGGACTCACAAAATGCCTCAATAGAATCCTAAATGGACAGTTTCTAATTGTTGCATCTTTTAACTGATGATGACTTGTTTAAGTGAATCATCACTTTTGGGGCTTAAATTAGCATTTTTACAACCATTACCATGCTATCAAGGGGCCAAAATGCCTAGTTTTGAGATGTTGTAAAAGTGAAAGAAAATGGCCTGTCTGTTAACACTGAGGCCTTAAACTTTGATTGTCAACTGCGGGAAGTAATGTGAAGAGCACTTGGAGTCATTTTGAATTGAAGCAAAAACGTTAGATACTTGATGAAAACCATTCATCCCTGGACCTAGGAAATGCTTCAGTACAGTCAAAAACGTGCTGTGTTCAGTTGTTGCATCTTTCTAATATTTCTGACTGGTTGCTGTGTTTCATCACTTTTAAAGCTTAAATAAGCATGTTTATATATATTATTTGCATTATATATTATTTTATTTTATGTTATGTTTTATATTTTATATTTATGTTAATATTCATATTTATATTTCCATTATATCTATATATTATGTCTATATTTTATTATTTATATTTATAAATTATATCTTATATTTTATTTATGTATTTATTTTTTATTTGTATTCATATTTTTATTATATTGTATTTATATTTTACATTTTATAAATTATATTTTAGATTTCATTTTTTTATTTATATGTTATATTTTATTTTTATTTTCATTATATATTACATATTAATGTATAATATTTATATATGATATTTATGCTCTCAAGGGGCCGAAAATACAAAGGTTTGATGCATGTTACAAGTCAATGAAAGTCACCTGTTGATAAAACTTAGACCTAAAACAGTGTCTAAACGCTGCGGGAAGTGATTCAAGCACCATTTGGGGTCATTTTGATAACAAACGAAAAAGTCAGATTTGTGATGAAAATCGATGGCCTCCGGAGCAAAGAAATGCTTTAGAACTATAAAAAATTAGCTGATTTAAATTGTTCGATTTTTTCTAATATTTTTTAATTGTTGATGTCCATAATCACTTTCTAAGTCTGAATAGGCATGTTTAGAATGATATTAATACTCTCAAATAGCAGAAAATGCTAAGTCTTGAGGCTTGCTAAAAGTCAGTGAAAATGGCCTGTTTGGTATTCACTTTTTTGACATCTCAATACTTTGCATTCTGTCCCCTTAAGAGCATGTAAATGGCTCTAAATATGCTTATTGAAGCCCCAAAATTGATGATTCACTTCAATAAGTCATAAAGAGTTAAAGGATCCAGCAACTGAAAACAGTCCATTTAGAACCTTCCTGGGGCATTTTGTAAGTCTGCGGGTCAATGGTTTTCATCAAAATTCAGACTTTTTTCTTGAATTCAAAATGACTTCAAGTGTCAAATGTGTGAAAGGGTTTTACCTATTTTGTATGTGTAGGGAAATGTGTTCATACATATGGCCCCAAATGCTGTTTACAACACTTCCTTCAGTGCCCAAATACTGTGTAAGGCCATAACGTTATCAAATCAGCCATCTTCAATTACTTTTACAAAATCTCAAAACTGTGTATTTTGGCCCCTACAGAGCATGTAAATGGCTGTTTGCATGCTTATTTCAGCCCCAAAAGTGATGAATCATTTCAACAAGTCATAAGTGGTTAAAAGATGAAACAATTGAAAAAGATATAAAATTTGGACCCTCTTGAGGCATTTCGTAAGTCCGCGGGTCATTGATTTTCATCAAAAATTTGACATTTTTGCTTAAATTCAAAATGACTCTAAATGCTGTTTAAATTACTTTTCTAAAGTGCAGAAAAACTGTTTAAGTCATCAATGTTGCAAACTCGCGCCCACTTTCATTCTCTTTTATAAAATCTTAAAACTTCACATTTTGTTCCATTGAGAGTATGGAAATGGCTCTAAACATGCGGATGATCCACATCAACTGGCCATAAATAGTTAAAAGATGAAACAATTGAACAGGGTAAATGTTTTACCTTACAGAGGCATTTCGTAAGTCAGTAGGTCATCTATTGAAGGAGGCTGGCCCTCTATGTAGTGTGCAAAACTGGGCATATTGTGCTTAGGGTACAGGCAACCACACGTTGGTTTAAAGAGAGAAAAACTATTTTTCAGGTAGCTTGGTCAAGCAGTTAGAGTAATCTTAAAGAAGTGCAAAGCATTTGTTCTACACAGAGTATCAATAAATGAAACTACACATTCAAAAGAGTAACTCGCAGCCAATTTATAACAATACTTCAGATTTTTATATAAGTTGTAAGACCAAGCTCATCAAGATCAGTTAAGTAGTTTTTAAGGTATGACTTTTTAAAAGTTTTATTAAAAATAGTTTTTCTGAGCTTAATTACGCACCATGGAAATCAATGGAGAAATACTTTGAAAATTTGCAGTAAGTCAGGCAATACATTTACTGGTGTCTCCTTTTGCAGGTACATCAAGGTCATCGATGGGTACATTGGACCAGCTGGAGAAGTGACTCCCGGTTTCGACTGGAGCAGCTGCAGAAAGTTGATGGAGCTGGTACCAGGCCACTGGGGGACCACCTGGAAAAGTGCTGCACTGGTGGACTTAGAGTTAAGTTACGTGGGTCCCCTTGGAGTGTCGTGGTCACAAGGGGTGGGGGATGCTTAGGGCACAGCTGGATCTTCAGTGCAGGGCACAGGGCAGCCAGGTGCAGAGCGACTTGTTGAGCCAGGAGACATAAGTAAAGTTGTCCTTGGAAGCAGGAGGTAGGTACCTTGGAGGGTCGTTTGCAGGTCAGCATGGGAACTCTGGTGTGAGGTCCACGTGGTTGCTGAAGTCTCCTGACTAGGGCTTCCTCTTGGTCCTCTTTAGGTCTGGTGTGGATGGTTCTTTTGGGTGTTTGACATGAAGTGACCAATACCAGGGGCTATTACACTGTCTGGCCACTGGAGGGTGCAGTACCACCAACTTGACACACTGACAGAGCTTGTCCTCGTGGTCTGACAGGTGAGGGTTGGTGTGGCTGTGGCATGCAGATCTTTGGTCAGCAGCCAGTCAGTGAAGTTGCCCTCACTGTGTCTTTGGATCCTTGATGTGCCTTCAGTGATTGTCAAGTAATGGGTGCAGCAGTCAGGATTTGGTGACTTTTCTTGGTGCAGCAGGACTTCAGTTCTCAAGCCTTTCATCTTCTTTGTTGCTGGTCTTCTTTTGTCCATGGAATCTGATTTCTTGGTCTAGAGATGCCCACTAAATACTGTATTTAGTGTACATTTTAGGTAATGGCTTTAAACATGCTAATTTAAGCCCCAAAAATGATGATTCACTTCACCCAGTCATAAAAAGTTTAATGATACAACAAATAAAAACTGTACATTTTGGATCTTCCTGAGGCATTTCGTAGCTCTGTGGCAGTATATAAACACTGCTTAAGGCCTCAGTGATATTATTTACCTTTACAAAATCTCAATACTTTGCGTTTTGGCTCCTTTAGAGCATGTAAATGACTCTAAATATGCTTATTTAAGCCCTAAAAGTGATAATTCACTTCTACAAGTCATAAAGAGTTAAAAGTTGAAACAATTGAAAGGATTCCTTTTTTGACCTTCTCGGGGTATTTCCTAAGTCCGTAGGTCAATAATTTTCAACAAAATTCTAACTTTTTTGCTTGAATTCTAAATGACTCCAAATGTTGTTTACATCACTTCTCATTTTGTAAAAACACTGTTTAAAACCTCAGTGTTACAAAGTCAGCCATTTTCATTAACTTTTACAAAATCTCAAAACTATGCACTGTGGTCCCTGAGAGCATGGTAATGGCATGAAATATAAGACCCAAAGGTGATGATTCACTTCAACAATTGAAAATTGTCCATTTTTGACACTCCTGAGCCATTTTGTAAGAGTAAGGGTCATCGATTTTCATCAAAAATCTGGCTATTTTGTCTGAATTCAAAATTACTTCCAATTCTGTTTAAATCACTTCCTGCGGTGAATAAATACTGTTTAAGGCCTCAATTTTACCAAACAGGCTATTTTAATTCACTTTTACAAAATCTCCAAACTATCCATTTGGGCCCTTGTTTCTAAACATGCTTATTTAAACCCCAATTAACTCTTTACGACTTGATGAAGTGAATAATGACTTTTGGGGCTGAATTAAACATGTTTAGAGACATTTACATGCTCTGAAATTGCAAAAATGCACAGTTTTGAAATTTCATAAAAGTGAATGACAATAGCTCTTTTGGTAACATTGAGTACTTAAACATTATGTATACACTGCAGGAAGTGATTTAAATAGCATTTGGAGTCAGTTTGAATTCAAACCATAAAGTCAGATTTTTAATGAAAATCGATGTCCTGCGGTCTTGTGAAATGCTCCAGGAACGTCCAGAATGGACCGTTTATAATTGTTGCGTCTTTAAAGTCTTTATGACTTGTTGTAGTGAATCATCACTTTCAGAGCGTAAATAATCAGGTATAGAGCTATTTTTATACTCTGAATGTACAAATTAGCAAATTTTGAGATTATGTCAAACTGAATGAAAATAGCTGATTTGGTAACATTGAGGCCTTAAACAGTGTTTATACACCGCGGCGGGGGGGGGGGGGGCTTAGCAATTTAAACAGTATTTGGAGTCATTTTGAATTCAAGCAAAAAAGTCAGATTTTTTAATGAAAATTGATGACGTGTAGATTTACGAAATGCTTCAGGAGGGTCCAAATTGGACTGTTTTCAATTGTTCTATCTTTTAACTCTTTATGCCTTGTTGAAGTGAATCATCCATTTTGGGGCTTAATTAAGCATGCTTAGAGCCAGTTACATGCTGGTAGGGGGCCAAACTGCATAGTTTTGAGATTGTGTAAAAGCCAATGAAAATGGCCTATTTGTTAACACTGAAGCCTTCAACAGTGTTTATGCACTGATGACCCACTGACTTGTGAAATGCCTCAGGAAGTTTAAAAATGGATCCTGTTCAATTGTTGCATCATTTACCTATTTATGAAATTTTGATGTGGATCATCATTTCTGGAGCCCAAATAAGCATTTTCAGAGCCATTTACATGCTCTCAATAAGCAATAATGCAAAGTTTGAGATTTTGTAAAAGTGAATAAAAATGGCCCTTTTGGTAACACTGAGGCCTTAAACTGTGTTTATACACTGCAGGAAGTCATTTTGAATTAAAACAAAAAAGACAGATTTTTAAGGAAAATACGAAATGCCTCATGAAGGTCCAAAATGGACCATTTTCAATTTTTTCACTTCAATTTTTGTGACTTGTTGAAGTGAATCATCACTTTTGTGGCTTTAATCAGCCTGTTTACAGCTATTTCCATGGAGTCAAGGGGCCACAATGCATAGTTTTGAGAGTTCATAAAAGTGAATCAAAATGGCCTGTTTGGAGACATTTTGAATTGAAGCAAAAATGTCAAATTTCAGATTTGGTCGAAAATTGAATGTTTTTAATTGTTGCATCTTTTATCTCTATGACTTGTTTAAGTGAATTATCACTTTGGGGATTAAATAAACTTATTGAAAGCAATTTACATGCTCTAAAGAGGCCAAAATGAAAATATTGAGATTCCGTAAAAGTGAATGAAAACAGCTCTTTTTTAATCATTGAGGCCCTAGGCAGTGTTATACACTGCAGGAAGTGATTTAAACATTTTTCAGAGTCAATTTGAAGTAAAGCAAAAAAGTCAGAATATTAATGAAAATCGATGACCCCAAACTTACAAAATGCCTCAGAAAGGTACAAAATAGACCATTTTCTATGATTTTACTTTTTATGATTGTTGAAGTGAATCATCAGGTTTGAGGCTTAAATAAGCATGTTTAGAGACATTTCCATGCTCTCAAGGGGCCAAAGTGCATAATTTTGAGTTTTTGTAAAAGTGAATGAAAATGGTTGATTTGGTAACATTGAGCCCTTAAACAGTGTTTATGCACCGAGGGAAGTTAATTAAAAAGCATTAGGAGTCATTTTAAATTCAAACAAAACAGTTAGATTTTTAATGAAAATAGAAGTCTTGAAAATGGTCCATTTTGGATTCTCCTGAGGCATTTGTAAGTCTGCGAGTGTTCTATTATTCAACTCTTTATGACTTGCTGAAGTGAATCATGACTTAATTAAGCATGCTTAGAGCCATTTTGATGAACTCAAGTGGCCGAAATGCAAAGTATTGAGATTTTGAAAAGGTGAATGAAAAATGTCCCTTTTGTTAACATTGAGGCTTTTTATATTTTTTTATTATTCTTTTTTTATTTTATTTTTTTATTACCAGGAAAAAGAAACACCAAAACAAAACAAGATACATTGTCACTTTCAGAAAATGAAACAAAATAAAATCAACCAAACTTATCTAAGAAGTAATCCCCCCAGATCAGAGAGAACTTTTTAACACTACCTATTCTGCTAACATATCTCATCTCCTGAAATCTAACTTGCACCATCTTACAATACCATTCTTGACTAGTAGGGGACAGTTCAGAACGCCAATTTCTCAGCAGAAGCGACCTGGCAACCGCAGTGGCTATAAATATGAGCTTCTCCCATCTAGGAGAGAGCCTTGCCTCGGGTAGTAGCCCAAGCTCATTAACCGAATGCTGGGAGATATGGATACTGACGCTATAGTTGTTAATATTGCAAAAACTCATATGGATCCAACCTGCCGCTCCTACTTCCTTGCAGCGAAAACACATATCAGGATGGCCAGTCCCCATACGAGATAGGGCCTGTGGGGTTCGATACAATAACCATTTACTAAAAAATATCATTCGGTGCCAATTAGCCCCTTGAAGCACGGAGAAATTCAGGCGATTAATAGTCTCCCAGTAGTCACCTGAGACCTCTACGCCCTCCTGAAGAGCCCATTTCATCTGAGCTTTTGTCCAAAGTTCTACTTTGACCCTTTCTGCCAGAAGCCTTCTCCATGACCCTGTATTCCTTATCCCAAGAGGGTCGACCAATTCTGTTTCCAATTGCTGGGCATTAATGATAGAATTAACGTCTAAATCTCTAAAAAAAATTAACAAAATATTATGAGATCCGACCAACAAAAAATCATTTTTAACAGTAATCAGGAAATTTAATGGAGCTTCCCAGTTGTCCTTAGCATGAAAATCTCCAATCTTACTGAATCCAACGTGCTCCCACCTTTTTACCAAGTCTTCATTAAGCTGTGCGCCGGAATGCAGAAAAATCTGTGAAAGTGGAGTGTCAAAATGTAAAGAAGGGATTGAATATTTTCCAAAAAAGTCTGATCTTCTCTTGAAAAACCATTTAAGAATCTTATAACAAATTTTTTAGGTGATTTCGTCAAGAGAGCTGGTTTCGGAATATTATGCTCCCTACATATTAATACCCGAAAATCAATAAAAAACCTGGAGCCCGCGAAATTATCCACATGAAAGCTGGAATAATAATGTGCAAAAAATGCATGATAATAATCTTTGAAATTTACCAAGGCCAGTCCCCCCTTCTCCTTATCGGCATACAGTATACTTAAAACGGCTCGGGCCTTTCGGTTCTGCCAAATAAATGGAAGAAATAGGGTTTCCAGTTTTCTAAAAAATAATTGCGTTAGAACACACTGAATAGCCGCAAACAAGAAATTGAAAAGTGGTAAAATTGACATTCTAATTAACGCAATTCAGCCTAATATAGAGAGGGGGGAGACGAGTCAGCAGAGCCTGAGTTTTCTGAAGTAAAGGAGCAAAATTCAACTCGTAGAGATCCCCTATATTGGCCGAGAAATAAATCCCTAAATATCTCTTTGGATTGGACATCCTCTTAATTCAGGAAGAAGACAAATAGGAGAAGTACCACAAAGAATAATATCAGTCTTGCTCATATTAATCTTATAGCCAACAATTTGCTGAAATTCATTAAATAGATTGAAGGCCGCTTCCTGTGAAGAACGTTCTGTGTTTTTTAAAAACAAAATGATATCGTCTGCGTAAAGTTTGATCTTTCCTATTGATTTTAACGGAGGTTGAATCTGACTATGTTGCCTAATTTTAATGGCGAGTGGCTCAATGAAAAGGGCAAATAAAATGGGGGATAAAGGACATCCCTGTCTAGTCCCTCGTTGTCTTTGAAGTTGTCCGACACACTTCGAGTTTATAATGATATTGGCCTCAGAGTTTGAGTACAACCTTTGAATTAGTGTGATAACCTGAGAGGGTACCTTATAGCTAGACAAGACTGAGAAAAGCGTGTCCAAGACAACCAAATCAAATGCTTTTTCCGCATCCAGCAGAAGAATAATGGCAGGGACTTTACTAGTAGCAAAGTAATCGAGAGCCTCAGCTAATTTATGTGTGTTTGTAGCCAGTTGTCGGCCAGCCACAAAACCATTTTGATCGGGATGCACCAGTTTATTAACTACCCCACTAAGCCTATTAGCCAATAATTTTGTCATTATTTTATAGTCTGAATTTAACAGTGAAATTGGGCGATATGCATTTGGATCCTCCCTGTCCTTATTTTTCTCCGGGAAGCTAACCATGTTTCCTGAATGACAGGTCTTAGGGATCTGTTCGCCCCGCAGCAGGCCGTTTAATAAGACCAAAAACTCCTCAGCGAATGCATTTATAAAGGTCTTATAGAACTCAGCCGGGAAGCCGTCCGGTCCACATGTTTTCCCCGTGGGAAGGTTCTTAATGACATCTAGAAGTTCTGGCTTTGTAAATGGCTGAGACAGTGCTGCACAGTCTTCATCTGAGAGGTGAGGAATATCGAGGTCCATCAGGAACTTCTCAATAGTCCTGGGATCTATAACTGGGGCATCACTATAGATTTGTCTACAATGTTCCAGCATAATTTTATCGTGGTCTCCGAGGTCAGTGCGTCTAGCCCCGGTGACCGGGCATCTTAGAGCGTGTATGACATTGCCAGGAATACGATCTCTAGCTTGCCATGCCAAGAATTTTCCTGTAAAATTACTCTCTTCGTAGACCTTCTGTTTATAGGTCCGATATTCTATATCCACCTTCTTAAAAAAATGTTCCGCCAGCGCCGAAGGCCTGCCTATTAGTATCCGAGGGGGCATATAACTGCATCTTCCAATACAGCAATTTGTTGTCTCAGAAACCCTTTATCTGCTGCCTCTTTGGCAATTTCCCAGCCCCTAAAAAAGGCCTTAAATGCATCCCGGACTACCGATGGAGTTGAGGACCCCTGATTGCGTTGAAAAAAATCCCTTATTTCGGCATGTGAAGTCTGTATCCACCCCTCATCCGAAAGGAGCCTGAGATAAAAAATCCACCTTTTGGTCTGGGTTATATAAGCTGTAGAATAGAGAGAAACATCCAGCAGCAGAGAAGCATGATCTGAGAGACCAGAGTGCTGGACCAACTGAGATCGATAGCACAATGTTTCTGAAATCAGAAAAAAATCTATACGTGAGGAGCTTTTAAACCGAGAGGAAATGCAAGTATATTCCCTCGCATCAGCAGTGTTCATTCTCCAGGGATCGCACAGTGCCAAAACCTTAACATAATCTCGGAAGATCTTTGCTACTTTAGGTTTGTGCTGTCTCTTACCCTTTACCGTAGTATCTAAAACTGAGTCCTGGAGAAAATTGAAGTCCCCTCCAATAATAATTTTTCCTGTCAATTGCAAGAGGGAGTGAAACAGGCCTATATAAGGGTCTGGATCGTCTATCAGGGGAGCATAAAAACTAACAAAAATAAATCTCTCCTTAGCGACTAAACACTGAACCCAGCACCAACGCCCATCAGGGTCAGAAAGAAAGTCCATTGGTTGTGCATTAAGGGCTTTGGTTTGAAAGACTGCCACACCTCTATGAGCCGCTGAAGCCGGAGCAACCACTTTAAAATCAGCCATTTTTTAAAACATGCGAAAACCTGAAACTTTATGAGGTGGAATATGGGTCTCCTGAAGAAATATAACTGAGGGACTGAAAGCAGATACCCTTTCCTCGATAGCGGACTTTTTCCTATGGTTATTTAATTGAGGCTTTAGACAGTATTTGTACACTGAATGAAGTTTATAATCAGCATTCACAGTCATTTTGTACTAAGCAAAAACGTTAGATTTTTGATGAAATTATTCACCTGTGGACTTATTAAGGCCCATATTTATACTTTTTTAGCGCTGCATTTGCGCTGCTTTTTGATGCAAAAGCAGTGCAAGCTTACAAAATACAATGGTATTTAGTAAGTTTGCGCCGCATTTGCGTCAAAAAATGCCGCAAATGCGGCGCTAAAAAAGTATAAATATGGGCCTAAATACCTCTGGGGGGTCAAAAATGAACTCTTTTCAATTGTTACATCTTTTAACTCTTTATGGCTTGTTGAAGTGAAACATCACTTTTTGGGCTTAAATAAGCACATTTAGAGCCAGTTTCCTGCTCTCGAAGGACCAAAATGCATAGTTTTGATATTTTGCAAAAGTCAATGAAAATTGCCTGTTTGGTAATACTGAGCCCTTATAAACTGCGGGAAGTGATTTAAACAGCACTTAGAGTCATTTTGAATTCCCACAAAAAATACCAGATTTTTGGTGAAAACTTATCACATGTGAACTTACAAAATGCCTCAGGAGGGTCCAAAACGGTCCATTTTAAATTGTTGCATCTTTCAATTCCTTATGACTTGTTCAAGTGAATCATCACTAGTTGGACTTAAATAATTATGTCTAGAGCTATTTATATGCTCTCAAAAGGCCACAATGCGTAGTTTTGAGATGTAAAAAGGAAAGAAAATGGCCTGTTTGGTAACACTGAGCCCTTAAACTATGTTTATGAACTGCCTGAAGTAATACAGACAGCACTTGGAGTCATTTTGAATTCAAGCAAAAAAGTTGGATGTATTGTTTTCAACTGTTGCATCTTTTAACTCTTTATGACTTGTTGAAGCAAATCATCACTTTTGGGGCATAAATAAGCATATTTAGAGCCATATACATGCGCTCAAGGGGCCAAAATGCACAACTATGAAATTTTGATAAAAGAGAATGAAAATGGCACATTTGATTACACTGTGGCCTTAAACAGTCTTTATACACTATGAGAAGTGATTTAAACAGCACTTAGAGACATTTTGAATTCAAGCAAAAAAGTCAGATTATTGAGGAAAGTCATTGACCGTGAATTTAAGGAATACCTCAGGGAGGTAAGAAATGTACTGTTTTCAGTTGTTTCATGTATTAATTCTTTATGACTTGTTGAAGTAAGTTATCGCTTTGGCACTTAAATAAGCATGTTTAGAGACATTTCCATTCTCTAAAGGGGCCAAAATGCATTGTTTTGAGATTTTGTAAAAGTGAATGAAAATGGCCCATTTGGTAACACTGAGGCCTTAAACAGTGTTTATACACGGCAGAGAGTGATTTTGAATTCACGCAAAAAAAAAAAAAAATTATGATAACAAATGACCAGTGGACTTACGAAATGGCTCAGAAGAGTCCAAAATTGACCAATTTAAATGATTGCATCTTTTAACTCTAATTTTTGGAGCATAAATTAACATGTTTAAAACACTTATCTAAAACGCCCACAAAATACAGTATTTAGTGGGCATCTCTAGACCATGAAATCAGATTCCATGGATTAAAGAAGACCCTCAACAAAGAAGACCCAAGGCTCGAAATCTGAAGTCATGCTGCACCAGAAAAGGCATCAAACCCTGCCTGGTGCACCCAGGACTCGACAATCGCCACTGAGGGGTTGCTCAGACATTGGATGGACTCTTCAGACCCCCAGAGGACCTCCACTTTTCAAAAATCATCAACGATATCCCTATAGAGTAAAGGCATCACTCTGCAACACCAAGCATCCAAAGTCACAGTGAAGGCAACTTTAATGACGGATGCTGACCAAGGTACCGTATGCTGCAGCCAGACCAACCTTCTCCCATCTGACTATGAGGAGAAGCTCTGTCTGTGTGTTAAGGATGGTGGCACTGTACCCTCCACTGGCCAAACAGTACACTAGCCTTTGGTACTGGTCACCTCACGTAGGACACCCAGACGATTCATCCACACTAGACCAAAAAAGGACCAGGAGAAATCCCTAGTCAGAAGACTTCAGCACCCATGTGGACCACTCACCAGAGTTCCCATGCTGACCTGCAAAGGACCTTACAAGAAACCTACCTCCTGCTTCCAAGGGCACCCTTAGGCACAGCTCCTGGCTCACTGATTCGCTCTGCACCAGGCACCCTGTGCCCTGCACCAAAGAACCAGCTGCGCCCTAAGGGACCCTCATCTCCTAGCGACCTCAATGCTCCAACTGGACCAACTGGAATTACCTCCAAGTCTAGCAGTGCAGCGCTTTTCAAAGTGCTCCCCTGCAGTGGCCTGGCATCAGCTTCATTGACTTTCTGCAGCTGCTCCTGCTGGAACCGGGAGTAATCTGAACTTCTCCAGCTGCTCCAGGGTAACCATCGACAACCTTGACTACCTGCGAAAGGAAACACTGGTAAACGCATTGCCTGATTTACTGTGAATTTTCAAAGTATTTCCCCATTGATTTCTAATGTGCGTAATTACTCACAGAAAGACTATTTTTAGTAAAACTTAAAAAAATCATGACATAAAAAGTACTTACCCGATCTTGATGATTCTGGTCTTACAATTTAAATAAAAATCTGATTTATTGTTATAAATTGGTTGCAAGATATTCTTTTGAGTGTGTGGTCTCATTTTTTGATACTGTGTGTACAACAAATGCTTAGCACTTCTGCATGGTTAGCCTAACTGCTCAACCAAGCTACCATAAAAATAAGAGCATTAGGTGGTCTAATTTTAATCTCTTTAAAGCAATTTGGGGTTGCTTGTACCCCAAGCACAGTGTGCCTACTTTTGAACACTATATAGAGGACCTGCCTCCTTCAATCGATGACCCACTGTAGGAGGCTGGCCTGGTTTGCAGTGGGTTCCTCAGGTACTTTCACCTTATACCAGGTCCAGTTATCCCTTATGAAATGTAGACACTGTTCTAGCAGCTTAGGATGTCTAAAGGTAGCTGTAGCAAAGCAGCTTAGGCTGAACTAGGAGGCATGCAAAGGTCCTGCAGTACCACTACAGTTATCCAGTTCTTATACACAATAAAAGACAATACTCAGTGTTACCAAAAATAAAGGTACTTTATTTTAGTGACACAAGGCCAAAAATATCTTAGAGACAATACTCCTTCTGGAGGTAAGTATTATACACCAGATATACACTAGCAACCAAAATCAGGTAAGTAAACAGTCATAGAATAGTGCAAACAGTGGAAAATACAATAGATTGCAATGGGCCAAGGGGGAGCACAAACCATATACTAAGAAAGTGGAATGCAATTCATGAATCCCCCCCCAGGCAAGTGTAGTGTGTAGAGGGGTGCTGGGAGTGTAAGAAAGTAACAAATGTAAGTAATGTACCCCACCCAAGAGCCCAGGAAAGTAGGAGTAGGAGTAAAGTACTGCAAGTTTCCTCAGGACACACTACAAGTCGTGATAAGAGATTTTGCAAGAACCAAACAAGACTGCAATCAACAAATGGTGGATTCCTGGACCTGAAGACCTGTGAAGAGAGGAGACCAAGTCAGAAGTCGCAGAAGATTCCAGGAAAGACAGGATACCCTGCCAACCCAGAAGATGGTGCAAAAGTAGATTATCAGGTAAGCACAAGAGTACAGAAGAGAACCAAAGAAGATGGCTCTGGGTTCCTGCATGGTGCAAGAGATGTCCCACGTCGAGCTGTTTGATGCAGGCTGTTTGCGTTGCTGGATTCCTCCAAAAAAGCCTTGGTTCACGCAAGTACGCAGTTTGTGTCAAAAAGAAGCTACCTTGACCCAGGAGGGAGATGGAGGTTTCAACTCGGACTGAGGAGATAGAGGGGGTTCTCAGCACTTTAGAGAGCACTCAGAAGACCAGGTAGCGCCTACAGAACGCCTAGGACACAGTGACAAAGAAGATGCAAAGTGCAGTCATTGCATCACTACAAAGGAAGGTCCCACGCCACTGGAGAACAACTCAGTGAGTTGTGCGTCACAGGTTGGAGTGCTGGGGACCTGGGCTACACTGTGCATGAAGGTGTCTTGGAAGAAGTGCACAGAAGCCCAAGGAGCTGGAGAAGACGTGTTGCACAGGGGTACTGTCGCAGCACGGGGAGGCAAGCACTTACCTCTACCAAAATTGGACAGCTGGACCTTACGACAGTCTGGGTCACGTCGGTCCACCACCTGTGTTCCAGGGAGCACGCTCGTCAGCAGGACAGGAGTCCCAGAGTACAGGTCATCGTCGCAGAAGGGTGTCTGCAGGAGCAGGGAAGTGACTCCGTCACTTCATGGGAGATTCCTTTGGTTCTTCTGGTGCAGAATGAAGACAGGCAGTCCTCAGAATGTACACACCTTGGAAACTGTTGCAAATGCTGGCTGGAGCTAAAGCTGCAGTCATGGGAGTCATCCTGGATACTTTGCTGCAGTTACAGCAGTTCCTGGAGCAGTGGCAGTCTTGATGAAAGGTTTGTACGAGCTCCTTATGGGTGGCAAAAGAAATGCTGCAACCCATAAGGATCTCCTGGAACCCCAATGCCCTGGGTACCTAGGTACCATATACTAGGGACTTATAAGGGGGGTCCAGTGTGCCAATCAAAATTGGGATTTGAATTTACTAAACTATAGTGACAAATCTGGTAAGTAGAGAGAGCATAAGCACTGGAGTGCTGGTTAGCAGAACTTCAGTGACACAGTTAAGCATACTGACAACACACGCATAGTTCACAAACTATGAGCACTGGGGTCCTGGCTAGCAGGATCCCACTGAGACAGGCAAAACACACTGACAAATACTCACAAACAGGCCATAAATGGGGGTAACCATTCTAGAAAGAGGCTACTTTCTCACACCCAACTTACAAAATGCCTCAGGAAGGTGAAAAATGGATCCTGTTCAATTGTTGAATCTTTTAACTATTTATGGCCTATTGATGTGGATCATCAGTTTTGGAGACTAAATTAGCATGTTTAGAACCATTTCCATGCTCTCAATGGAACAAAATGCAAAGTTGTGATATTTTATAAAAGTGACTGAATGTGGCCGTTTGGTAATATTGAGGCTTTAAACAATCTTTATAGACTGCAGAAAGTGATTTAAACAGCACTTGGAGTAATTTTGTATTCAGCAAAAAAAGTCTGATTTGTTATTTAAATTGATGAACAGCGGACTTATGAAATGCCTCAAAAATGTCCAAAATTGATTATTTTCAATTGTTCTATCATTCAACTCTTTATGACTTGCTGAAGTGTATCATCACATTTGGGGCTCAAATAAGCATACTTAGAGCCATTTCCATGAACTCAAGGGGCCAAAATACAAAGTACTGAGATTTCGAAACGATGAATGAAAATGGCCATTGAGACCTTAAACAGTATTTATACATCGCAGGACATTTTAAAACAGCTTTTGCAGTCATTCTGAATTTATGCAAAAAAGTCAGATTTTTAATGGAATTCGTTGACCCACAGACTCACGAAATTCCTCAGGAAGGTAAAAAACGGACCCTGTTCAATTGTTGCATCTTCAAACTTTTCATGACCTGATGATTTGGATCATCACTTTTGGAGCCTAAATAAGCATGTTTAGAGCCATCTCCATGCTCTCGAGGGGTCAAAATGGACAGTTTTGAAATTTTTGTAAAAGGGAATGACAATGGCTAATTTTATAACACTGAGGGGGTCATTCCAACCCTGGCGGTCGGTGTTAAAGCGGCGGCTAACCCACCAACAGGCTGGCGGTAAAAAAATTGGAATTCTGACCCTGGCGGAAACCGCCAACAGAGACCGCCACTTTAACACTCCGACCGCCACGGCGGGACAAACAAACAGCGCGGTGGTCACCGCCAACAGACAGGCGGGAGTCAATGTACCGCCCACCCTATCACAACCCACCAATCCGACACCTTTTCCAGGGCGGTAGCCACGCCGATAAAAACCCGGCGGAAACAGATATTTCGAACGGAAAACGCTCACCTCTATACACCCCACGAGGAATCTGGACAGCATGGAACCCGAACTACACATCCTCCCAGCTATTGTATTCCTGCTCCTCTACCAGGAGCACGAACGCCGGCGCAGAAGACTACGGTGAGTACTGCACCTACGACACAGGGGAGGGGGAGGCAAAAAATTACGGGGATACACATACGCGACACACCCACCCCCACCCTCACCCACTACAACCCACACATCAATGCATAGCAACAACTCAGAGTTATACCCCCAAACCCCCGGAAGAATGCAAATACAAAAGGAAATGATTATGAAAGTTGGATTATATTGTAAGGCTGAGTATAAAATATATCAAACATCTATAACTATATATATATATATAAAATGTCTTGTCCGATATGTGTATCAGCCATTGTTCGTGGGCCACTGGGCCAAAACACATGGGCAAAGCCCACACAGGATACCTGACTCCAATGGAGAGAACACTGCAGCGGCATCAGATAGGAAAACTACAGGCACCTCAGGGGGAAGGGAAGGGGGGGCACCTCAGCCAGATGAGTCCACGACTCCAGATCCACGAGGGGCCTCCATGGCCACTGTTCAATCCTGGGGAGTGCAAAGCCACAGTCTCTCAAGTCTCTCCAGTGGGTGGGTTGCCCACTGTGCCATCCTGGGGAGTGCAAAGCCACAGTCTCTCAAGTCTCTCCAGTGGTTGGGTTGCCCACTGTGCCATCCTGGGGAGTGCAAAGCCACAGTCTCTCAAGTCTCTACAGTGGGTGGGTTGCCCACTGTGCCATCCTGGGGAGTGCAAAGCCACAGTCTCTCAAGTCTCTCCAGTGGGAGGGTTGCCCACTGTTACATCCTGGGGAGTGCAAAGCCACAGTCTCACAAGTCTCTACAGTGGGTGGGTGACCACTGTGCCATCCTGGGGAGTGCAAAGCCACAGTCTCACAAGTGGATGACAGACTCCACTGGTTCTGGAGGGGGACTAGTGCCCAGAGTGCTTCGTGCAGCCCTGCCCGACACAGATGCGGGCCTGCCCCTTCCGCCAATGGGCTAGGGGTTCATGAGATGAAGGGCCCAGTTCAGCGTTGCTTTAGACAACGGTGCCCAGTGGAGCGGTGCTTGAGATGAAGGGCCCAGCGGAGCGGTGCTTGAGACGGCGGTGCCCAGCGGAGCGGTGCTTGATATGAAGGGCCCAGCGGAGCGGTGCTTGAGATGGCGGTGCCCAGCGGAGTGGTGCTTGAGACGAAGGGCCCAGCGGAGCGGTGCTTGAGACGGCAGTGCCCAGCGGAGCGGTGCTTGAGACGTCGGTGCCCAGCGGAGCGGTGCTTGAGATGAAGGGCCCAGCGAAGCGGTGCTTGAGACGTCGGTGCCCAGCGGAGCGGTGCTTGAGATTAAGGGTCCAGCGGAGCGGTGCTTGAGACGGCGGTGCCCAGCGGAGCGGTGCTTGAGACGGCGGTGCCCAGCGGAGCGGTGCTTGAGATGAAGGGCCCAGCGGAGCGGTGCTTGAGACGGCGGTGCCCAGCGGAGCGGTGCTTGAGATGAAGGGCCCAGCAGAGCGGTGCTTGAGACGAAGGGCCCAGCAGAGCGGTGCTTGAGATGAAGGGCCCAGCGGAGTGGTGCTTGAGACGAAGGGCCCAGCGGAGCGGTGCTTGAGATGAAGGGCCCAGCGGAGCGGTGCTTGAGACGGCGGTGCCCAGCGGAGCGGTGCTTGAGATGAAGGGCCCAGCGGAGCGGTGCTTGAGGCGAAGGGCCCAGCAGAGCGGTGCTTGAGATGAAGGGCCCAGCGGAGCGGTTCTTGAGACGGCGGTGCCCTGTTCAGCGGTGCTTGACTTGAAGGGCCCTGTTCAGCGGTTCTTGACTTGAAGGGCCCTGTTCAGCCGTTCTTGAGACGGCGGTGCCCTGTTCAGCGGTTCTTGACTTGAAGGGCCCTGTTCAGCGGTTCTTGACTTGAAGGGCCCTGTTCAGCAGTGCTTGACTTGAAGGGCCCTGTTCAGCAGTGCTTGACTTGAAGGGCCCTGTTCAGCGGTTCTTGAGACGGCAGTGCCCTGTTCAGCGGTGCTTGACTTGAAGGGCCCTGTTCAGCGGTTCTTGACTTGAAGGGCCCTGTTCAGCGGTTCTTGAGATGAGTGTCAAGGTCAGCAGATCCGGCCATGGCATGGATGTCACTCGCCACCTGACATGTGGCTGGCGGAGCCTTCCTGCCCATCTGTCTTATCGCTTGCGGGGCCCTCCTGTGCTGCAGTACCGGGCCTGTGGGTGTCCTCCTGCACACCTGGAATGGGGCTGGTGGGGCCCTCCTGGGCAGCTGGCCTGCTGCCGGACTTGTCGGGCGTGCTGCCCTTGCCACCCTTCCCTGCTCGTCTGTGGCCCTTTCCTCCCTTTGGCGGTGTGCCAGATGGCACCCCACTTCCTGACGGAGCCAGGGTAGGGATTTTGGAGCCTGCTGTCTTTGGCCTCTCGCGCTGGGCACTGGCAATCTTTGCTTGCTTTTCTGGGGGTGGGCTGGCCGTGTCTTGGCTCCTAGCCGAACTAGCTGACCTTGAGGGTGGGGGACTCCAAAGTCCTTGGACAATTGTCTTTGTAGGTCCCGGTTTTGTGGTGGCTGAGGTGCTGATTGGAGCCTTATGAGATGGACGGGGTGGGGGAGTTGTTGGAAAGAGGTCAAGTTTGGAAAGGAAAAGCAATTTAGAAAGAGAGGGACGGGTAGGTGTAGTGGGTATGGGAGTGGAGGAAGAGGATGTGGTTGTAGGAGAGTGAAGTCTGGTGTCTTTGGGTGCAGGTGGATGGCTGTTGGGTGGGTGGCTGCCTGGTTTGTGTGGTTTGGAAGAGGGGGTGACAGACACACTGGGAGAGGACACAGGGGACGTGTAAATGGTAGTGGGGGTGGTGACTGCACGTGTGCAGAGTGTTCTGGTGGGTGTGCTGGTGATGGACGTAGTGGCTGATGATGTTGTGCATGCAAGTGTGAGTGGAGACGTCACAGGGAGGGAGGAGGGAGATGAGGAGGAGGGGGACACAGAGGAGGCAGTGGCTGTTGGTATGTCTGCATGTGGATGTTGCTTGTGTGAATGCTTATGTGATGTGTGGTGCTTATGTCTGGATGAGCTTCCCTTGGGTGTTGAGGTGTGTGCAGGCTGGTCTGATGGTGTGTCTGGGATAGGCAGAGGTACAGGGCTTTGGGTCTGGGTGGAGGAAGTTGGAGGGGGGAGGCTAGAGACAGTGACAATGGCTGCCGTCAGTTCTGAGGCCAGAGCGTTGAACGATCGCTGATGGGCAGCCTGACCAGAATGAATGCCCTCCAGCTATGTATTACTCCGGTGCACCTCCCTTTCTACACCCTGGATGGCATTCAAAAGGGTAGACTGCCCAAAAATGATGGTCCTCAGGAGGTCAATGACCTCCTCACTGAGGGCAGCAGGGGTGACAGGGGCAGGGCCTGAGGTGCCTGGGGCGAAGGAGATGCCCACCTTCCTGGGTGAGCGGGCACGGGGCGAACGCTGAGGGGCTGCTGGGAGGGCGGTGCTGGTGCGCTGGGTGACAACTGCACACATAGATGACACAGGGCCATGAATAGCTGTACTAGGCACCCTACAGAGGTGGGGGGTGGGGGCACAGGGCCATGCCTTATGGAGGGGCCTAGCCTACTGAAATCGCACTGGCCTAGGGATACCCACAGCCCTCCTCCCCCACCCAGACACCTCCACTGCGCGCAAAGATAGCAGAATGTGCTTGTACTCACCCCCTTGTGTCTGCTGTGATGTCCTCACGCGCCCATCCAAATCGGGGTAGGCCACCGCCAGGATCCGGGACATCAGGGGTGTCAAAGTACGACTGGCACCCCTCCTACTTTGGGAGGCCATCCCCAGCTGAGCCTCCGGCCTCTTCCTGCTCCAGCGTCGGATGTCCTCCCACCTCTTCCGGCAGTGGGTGCCCCATCTGTTGTGGACCCCCAGGGTCCGGACGTCCTTGGCGATGGCACGCCAAATAGCGACTTTCTGATGGGCGCTGACCTATGTGACATGTACAGGGGGAGAAAAAAAATCATCACCTTCTGCATGCTCGATGTGAATGGCCCCCCATCCCCACCCTTGCCATGTGGCACATGCTCTCATCTGTCCTTTGATGCATGCCTCAATCGCTCCCCTCCCCACCATCTTTCATTCACCCCACTCAACACAGGCATTGGCCACAAAGCATGCTCCCAGTGTACTTACCTGTTGGTCTGGAGGACCGTAGAGTAGCGCATACTGGGGGAGGACCCCATCCACGAGTTTCTCCAATTCTTCAGAAGTGAAGGCAGGGGCCCTTTCCCCAGTCGCAGCAGCCATTGTCCCTTCCAGACCGAGGTCACAGCAGCACTTGCAGTATAGGTCCTCTCCTGTGGAAGATCAGGTATCGAGTGATTAAGCAGATAGAAAATGGCGGTCACGCCCGCAGCGGTGTGTACCGCGGCGGTGCGTACCGCGACCGCCGGCGCACATCGTCATTGGCTCCTGAAACCCATAGGGTTCAATGTTAACCAATGCGGCTTTGCGCCACGGTCTTCGACCGCCTACCGCCACGGTGTGCCACGCCAGCGCATTGACCTCACATCCCACTGTCGCACTTCACAGGTCAGGCAGCCGCCATTTCAAGGGCCCACATGGCTTAATTTCAACTGCGTCACACATACCTAGGCCTTGCATCAACACTCATACAAGCCATTCAATGCATTGAGAATCGTGTTCTGTGCAAGCTGTGGGAACGTACCTGTGGGTTGATTGACTCTGTGCTCCATGTTGTCCTTCATAGGCACCGTCCGCTGGGACATGCGAGGAGATGGAGGAATCTTCCCGTGTACAGACCGCTGGTGGACCTGTCGACAATGGAGGAACGACATGTCATGCTGACATACAGGCTTGACCGAGCCACTATACAGGAACTGTGTGCCCAGCTGGAGCCAGACCTGATGTCACCCATCCGCCAACCCACAGGGATCCCCCCTCTAGTGCAGGTGCTGTCAGTGCTCCATTTCCTAGCAAGTGGGTCATTTCAAGCAACAGTGGCCATATCATCAGGGATGTCCCAGCCCATGTTTTCAAAGGTGTTGTCCAGAGTGTTGTCTGCCCTGCTCAAACACATGCGGAGCTACATAGTTTTCCCTGAGGTGGGGGATTTGCCTACCGTGAAGGGTGATTTCTATGCCCTTGGACATATTCCCAACATCATCGGTGCCATTGATGGGACACATGTTGCTTTAGTCCCCCCCAGCAGGAGTGAACAGGTGTACAGGAAGAGTTATTATTCCATGAATATCCAAGTGGTCTGTTTGGCAGAGAAGTACATCTCCCATGTTAATGCCAAGTTCCCTGGGTCAGTGCATGACGCCTACGTCCTGCGGAATAGCAGCATCCCGTATGTGATGGGTCAACTCCAGAGGCACCGGGTGTGGCTATTAGGGGACTCTGGTTACCCCAACCTGTCCTGGCTATTGACCCCAGTGAGGAATCCCAGGACCAGGGCAGAGGAACGGTACAATGAGGCCCATGGGAGAACTAGGAGGGTGATCGGTGGATCCCTAATGTACTGACCAAAGAAGGTGTGCCAGATCATCGTGGCCTGCTGTATGCTTCACAACCTGGCTTTGCGACGCCAGGTGCCTTTTCTGCAGGAGGATGGTCCAGATGGTGGTGTTGTAGCAGCTGTGGAGCCTGTGGAGAGTCAAGAGGAGGAAGGCGAAGAGGACGACATAGAGAACAGGAACACAGTAATACAGCAGTATTTTCAATGACACACAGGTAAGAGTACACACCGGCATATTACATTTACTTAAAGACTGCTACCTCTCTACTGTCTGACTTTTTCCCCCAATGTATGGTAACTGTGTTGTGACTTTCCCTTCCGTTTTCAGATATGTGGGCCCCACTGCATGACATCTGCTTTGTTTCCCCATGGACTACAGCTGTGTGACAGCAGTTTGTTGGCATCACAATGTGAATGAACATTTTGGCACGGTCATGTCTAATACATTTGTTCAAAATCACAGCCAGACTCCAGATTGTTTTGTGCAATAAGTGTGTTTATTCAAGTGCTCTAAATTGGATGGGTGGTTGCAAATCGTTGAGGGGTGATGGTGGAGGATTGTCCATGGCAGAGTCCAGACTATCAGTATCACAGGTGCATTGTCCAAATGCCTGTGGGAAGTGGAGCAGGGGCAGTTTAAAGTTGGACAGGGTGACAATGTGGGACAGTGGGATGACAATCAGGGCGTTATCCTTTGCTGACGGGGGTCTTGACATCTTACTCTGTCTTCTTCCTGGATCTCAGGGCCCGCTTGCGGGGTGGTTCTCCTCCTGCAGGGGGTGGGGTTCTGGTGGCCTGTTGGTCTTGTGTCGGGGCCTCCTGTCCAGTAGCGCCGGCGGAGGTGGTAGGCAGTTCTTGGTCCATGCTAGTGTCAGAGGCCCTTTGTGGTGCCACAGTGTCCCGCAATGTGGTGACTACCTGATTCAGGGCCACTACGATGGTACCCATGGCGGAACTGATGTTTCGTAGTTCCTTCCTGAACCCCATATACTGTTGCTCCTGCAGAAGCTGGATCTCCTGAAACCTGGCCAGGACCGTCGCCATCGTTTCCTGGGAGTGGTGGTATGCTCCCATGATGGAGGAGAGGGCCTCGTGGAGAGTGGGTTCCCTGGGCCTGTCCCCCCCCTGTCGCACAGCAACCCTCCCAGTTCCCCTGTTTCCCTGAGCCTCTGTCCCCTGGACCGTGTGCCCACTACCACTGCCCCCAGGTCCCTGTTGTTGTTGGGGTGGTGGGTTAGCCTGGGTTCCCTGTAGTGGTGGACACACCGCTGATTGAAGTGTCCTGGGGACAGAGGTATGGACCCGCTGGGTGGGTGCTGTGCTGGTGTTCCCAGAGGGGGGAAGATCTGCTGTGGCCTGTGGCTGTCTGAGGGGAACCGACTGTCCCGAGGTCCCCGATGGACCGGGCTGGTCATCTAGATCCAGGGAGACAGAGCTGCTGTCCTCACTGTGGGCCTCTTCTGGGGGTGGAGTGGACATTTGTGGACCCTCCTGCGTGGTGACCTGGCGTTCGGGTCCTGCAGGGGTACAAAAGTATGGTTATTGCTTCTGTGTGTGCCATGGCGTGCAATGGGTGGGTGCCCGTGTACCCCAGGGCTGGCATTCCTTTGTGGGGGCTGTTGTGACGGTGGTTTGGGGGGGGGATGGGTATGTGCAGTGGGCATGCTTTGGTGATGGGTGTCCATGCTTTGTGGTCGCATGCAGGGCCAGGTTTTGGGATGGGTGGGTTGTGATGGTGAGACATTTGCAAGGAGTAGGTGTGATGGGGGTGAGGGTGAGGGTGGGGGTATGAGTTGGCATGCTGGTGGGGTGGGGGGGATAAAGTAGTCAAAGGTTTGACTTACCAGAGTCCATTCCTCCAGATACTCCTGCGAGGCCCTCAGGATGCAGGATGTTCAAGACTTGCTCCTTCCATGCTGTAAATTCTGGGGGAGTAGGTGGGGGTCCGCCGCCAGTCCGCTGCACCGCGATGTTGTGCCTGGATACCATGGAACGCACCTTCCACCGTAGGTCGTTCCACCGCTTCCTGATGTCGTCCCTATTTCTTGGGTGCTGTCCCACAGCGTTGACCCTGTCGACTATTCTGCTCCATAGCTCCATCCTCCTGGCAATGGTGGTGTGCTGCACCTGTGTCCCGAACAGCTGTGGCTCTACTAGTACAATTTCCTCCACCATGACCCTGAGTTCATCATCTGAGAACCTGGGGTGTCTTTGAGGTGCCATGGGGTGGTGTGGGTGATGTGTGGGGTGGTGTGTGTGGTGATAAGTGTGGTGATATGTAGTGGTGTGTGGTGTTTTGTGCGTGGAAGTTGTGTGGGTGATGGTGTTGTGTGCCTGTGGCTGCTAGTTTGTTGATGGTGGTGTCTCTCTCTCTGGCCTTCTTTCAGAATTTTTGGTCATAGGGGTTTGTGGGTGATGTGGGTGTGTGTTTTATATTGTAATGGGTGTGTGGGAGTGGTGTGTGTATGTGTATCAGGTGTGTGTATTTTGAATTGTCCAATGTGGCTGTGTTTTGTAGATGTGTGTGTATTTTGAGCGCGGCGGGGTGTACCCCCAATGAAATACCGCGGTTGAAAGACCGCCACGTGGATTCGTGTGTCGTGATAGTGTGGGCGTATTTCTGTTGGCGTGACGGTGGAGGTTTGGTCATCGCCAGTTTATCGCTGCCCTTTGGTGTGGTGGACTTTTGTGGATGTCGGGATTTTGGCGGTTTGCCTGTTGTGGGTCAGAATGACTGTGGCGGTTTACCGCAGCGGTGTTATGGCGGTCTTCTGTCTGGCGGTAAGCGCCTTTTACCGCCGATGTTGGAATGACCCCCTGAGTCTTTAAACAGTATTTGTGTTCTGCAGAAAGTGTTTTAAACAGCATTTGGATTCATTTTGAATTCAAGCAAAAAGTCAGATTTTTTATGAAAATCATTGACGTTTGGGCTTACAAAATACTTCTGGGAGGTCAAAAATGTAATGTTTTCAGTTGTTTGAAGTTTAAACCCTTTATCAGTTGTTGACATTGTTAATCACTTTTGTGGCTTAAATAAACATAATTAGAGACATTTCCATGTTCTGAATGGGTCAAAATGCAAAGTATCGAGATTTCACAAAAGTAAAAGAAAATGGCCCTTTTGGTAACATTGAGGCCTCAAAGTGTTTATACACTGCAGGAGGTGATTTAAACATATTTTTAAGTCATTTTGAATTAAAGCACAAAAGTCAGATTTTTAATTAAAGTCGATGACCCATGGGCTTACAAAATGCCTTGGACCCTTTCAATTGCTGCATCTTTAACTAGTTATGACCTTCTTATGTGGATCATCACTTTTGGAGCTAAATAAACATATTTAGAGCCATTTCCATTGCCTCTACGGCCAAAATGCAAAGTGACCATATACTGCAGGAAGCGATTTAAACAGCATTTGGAGTCATTTTGAATTCATTCAAAAAAGTGAGATTTTTTTATAACATTGACCTGCGGAATTATGAAATACCTCATGGATGGATTTTTTTTTTATATTTTCAGTTGTTTCATGTTTTAAATCTTTATGACTTGTTGAAGTGATTCATCACTTTTGGGGCTTAAATAAGCAAGTTTAGAGTCGTCACCATGCTCTTAAGGGGCCAAAATGCATAGTTTTGAACTTTTGTTAAAGAGAATGAAAATGGCCTGTTTGGTAACAATGAGGCCTTAAGCAGCGTTTATACCCTGCAGGTAGTGATTTAAACAGCACTTAGAGTAATTCTGAATTGAGGCAAAAAAGTCAATTTTATGAAGAAAATCGATGGCCCGTGGACTTAAGAAATGGCTCAGGAGGGTCCAAAATGGAACAATTTCAATTGTTTCATCTGTGAACTCATCAATTGTTGAAGTGAATCATCACCGCTGGAGGTTAAATATTCATGTTTAAAGCCATTGCCATGCTCTCAAGGAGCCAAAATGCATAGTTTTGCGATTTTGTAAAAGTGAAGGAAAAAGGCCGATTTGGTAAAAATGAGGTCTTAAACAGTGTTTGTGCACCGTGGGAAGTGATTTAAACAGCATTTGGAATTATTTTAAATTGAAGGAAAAATGTCAGATTGTTGGTGAATATCATTGACCTGCGGACTTACAAAGTACCTCAGAGAGGTCAAAAATTGAATGTTTTCAATTGTTGCATCTGTTAACTCTGTATGCCTGGTTGAAGTGTATTATCACTTTTGGGGCCTAGCAGGCATATTTAGATATATTTACATGCTCTAAAGAAGTCAAAATGCATAGTACTGTGATTTCTTATAAGTAAATGAAAATTGCCCTTTTGGTATCATTGAGGCCTTAAGCAGTGTTAATGTACTGCGGGAAGTGATTTAAACATCTTTTGGAGTCATTTTGAATTCAATAAAAAAAATCAGATTTTTGACGACAGCAATTGGCCAGCAGACTGACGACATACCTAAGGGAGTTCAAAAATGTACTATTTTCAGTTGTTTCATGTTTTAAGTCTTGAATTGTTGAAGTGAATCATTACTTTTGGAATGTAAATAAGAATTTTTGGAGACATTTCCATGCTCTCAAGGGGCCAAAATGCATAGTTTTGAAATTTTATACAAGTGGATGAAAATGGACCTTTTGGTAACACTGAGGTCTTAAACAGGGTTTATACACTCTAGGAAGTGATATAAACAGGACCTGGAGTCATTTTGAATTAAAGCAAAAAAATCGGGGGACATATTTATACTCTGTTTGCACTGAATGTGACTCAAAAATTTTGACGCAAATTCGGCACAAACCTATCACCATATTTATATTATGACACCCGACCCCGCGAATGTCAAAATTCCTCGGTGTGCGTCATTTTCTGGATGCGGGAAACCGCCTTGCGTTAATGACATACAAGGTAGGTGTTCCCGTCCAAAAAATTACTTTAAGGCCTGTGCGTATCATTTTGATGCACAGGGGGGGGCAGGCCTTAAAAAACGGCGCACAGCCTGATGTGAGCCGTTTTTTAACACCTGGTGAGGGCAGGCATTAAGGGACATGTGGGCCCACTTCCATAATCTCTGACCATGGAAGCAGTCCAGAGGTGCCCTTCCCTGCCCCCAGGGACACCCCCTGCCACCCTCACCCACCCCTGGAGGACACTCATGGATTGGGGGACCCATACCAGGTAAGTACAGGTAAGTTGGGGTAAGTATCATTTTTATATTTTTTTAAAGTGGCATGGGGGGCCTAACTTGGGCCCCCATACATGCCACTGTGCCCAATGGCCATGCGCAGGGGACAGAAATTGGCATGGCCATTGGGCAAGGGGGCATGACGCCTGTCTTTGCTAAGACAGGAGTCATTTCAATTGGGGTTGTGCATCAAAAAATGGTGCAAGTCCGGTTTGAGCCATGATTTTTGACTCAAACCTGACTTGCACCATTTTTTTACGCACAACCCCCATTTTTCCCTACGCTGGCACTGCCTGGTTTGAGTAATTTATTTACTCTGACAAGCCTGCAGCGCCGGCTAACGTCAATCCTTAAATAAGGCGCCTGCCTGGCGCGTAGGAATGGCGTTAGCCGGCGGTACATTTTTGGACGCAAGCCGGCGCTGGTTTGCGTAAAAAAGTGTAAATATGGACCCTGATTTTTTATGAAAATCGATGACCTGACCTCTTACGAAATGCCTCAAGAAGGTCCAAAGTTGACTTTTTATTTGCTGTATCATTTTACTTTTTATGACATGCGAAGTGAATCATCACCTTTGTGGCTTAAATAAGCATGTTTAGATCTATTTCCATGTACTCAAGGGGCTTAAATGTATAATTTTGAGATTTGAAAAAAGTGAATGAAAATGGTACGTTTGATTATGCATAGTTTTGAGATTTTGTAAAAGTGAAATAAAATGGCTTCTTTGGTAACACTGAGGCCATAAGCAGTGTTTGTGCACTGTGGGAAGTGATTTTAACAGTATTTGGGGGGATTTTGAATTCAAGCAAAAAAGTCAGATTTTTGGTGAATATCATTGACCTGCGGACTTACGAAGTACCTCAGAGAGGTAAAAAATGTACTGCTTTCAAATGTTGCATCTTTTAACTCTGTATGACTTGTTGAAGTGGATCATCACTTTTGAGGCTTTAATAAGAATATTTTGAACCATTTACGTGCTCCTAATAGGCCAAAATGCAAAATATCCAGTTTTTGCAAAAGTGAATGAAAATGTCCTTTTTCAAAACATTGAGGCCTCAAAAACTGCTTATGCACTGCAGGAAATGATTTCAACATCTTTTAGAGTAATTTTGAATTCAAGCAAAAAAGTAAGATTTTGGGGTATTAAATAGGCATGTTTAGAGCCATTCCCATGTTCTGAGGGGGCCAAAATGCATAGTTTTGAGATTTTGTAAAAGTGAATGAAAATAGCCCGCTTGGTAACACCAAGGCCTTAAATGGTGTTTATACCCTGCGGGAAGCACTTGGAGTCATTTTGAATTCAAGCAAAAAAGTCAGATTTTTGATGAAAATCGATGATCTGTGGACTTACGACTTACGAAATGGCTCAGGAAGGATCAAAATTGACCATTTTAGATTGTTGCATATTCTAACGTTTTATGACTTGTTGAAGTGAATCATCACTTGTGGGGCTTAAAAAAGCATGTTTAGAGCCATTAACATGCTTTCAAGGGGCTAATATGCATGGTTTTGAGATTTTGCAAAATTGAATGAAAATAGTTGATTTCGTATCATTGACACCTTAAGCAGTGTTCGCACACTGCAGGAAGTGATTTAAACAGGCTTTGGAGTCATTTTGAATCCAAGCAAAAAATCTATGACCCGCAGACTTATGAAATACCTCAGGGAGGTAAAAAATTAACTGTTTTCAATTGTTACATCTTTGAACTCTTTGTGTCTTGATGAAGTTGATCATCTTTTTTCGAGCTTAAATCATCAGTTTTGGCTGCATTTTCATGCTCTAAAGGTGCCATAATGCATAGGGCCTCATTACGAGTTTGGTGGTCTCAGGACCGCCAATTTATGACCATGGCGGTATTAACAACAGAATACAGCCAAACCACCACTGGCACTGCCAGTGCGCTCTAGCTGCCACGGACTACTGTAGACACCTGCAGGCCGGCGAAGAACATGTTTCCTCTAGACAGATTACGATGCAGCACACCGCCAAGGTTTCTGCCATGGTCACACCACCATGAAAACCCAGGTGTAAACCAGCTGCACTCCCCTTCTGGAAGCCTTACTCGTCCGGAGCCACCATGAAACCAGATCTAAACGTCTTCCTGCTGCTCCTGCTATATGGTTCACCAGAGGAGCAGGTGAGTCCAATGTCATATCAATGTGTGATAGGTGTGGTGTTTGAAGGTGTGTACCGCTAATGTAAACTAGTGAAGGTGTTGATGCATGCAGATGGTATATTATGAAGGCATATGAACTGAGAGGTTCTGAATGTGTGCAAACTTGCTGTGACTGATGAGTTCTGTCCACTACTATTGGTATGGTGCATGTGGACATTACTTTCTCCATTTGTCTGTGTCATCCATGCAGGTCAACTCCCATCAGAAGAAGGGGATTTGGCGTGCCATTGCGAAGCAAGTGTGGACCATGGGGGTCCACAGTCGGCAGAGCACCCACTGTAGGAAGCGATGAGAGGACCTGAGACACTGGGCCCGGAAGACAGCTGAGGCCCAGCTGGGGATGTCCTCCCAACGAGGGAGGGGTGCCCATCATTCCTTGACCCCCGTAATGGCCCGCATTTTCAGCGGTGGCCCACCCTGAGGTGGATGGGCATTTAAAGGCAGCACAGCAGCCACAAGGGGGTAAGTACTGGCATTGTGTTCTTACTTTGCAGAACAAGGTGCATTTCACTGTAGAATGACATAGGTGAGTGACAATCCTAAGGTATCGGACCAATGTAAGTGAAAGGTTTCAGTACTGGGTACCTCAGTTATCATCTATGTATGTTCGATGTGATATGTGAATTTGAAGTTATGGTATGGGTATGTGATGAGTCTATACCAGGTGATACAGGGGACCTATCAGTGTGTCCATGGCTTGTCAGTAGACTACTATGACCCTGACTTCCGTATTCTATGTTTTTGCAATTTATGACACCTTAGCATACATCCTGATGCTACTCTCCTTCATGCTCTATGTGCCATTTACTATTCAGCCTCTAAATTTGTGTAGAGGTGGATTTCAACCTCTTTGACATCTGTCCTGTAAAAGTTCTGTTGTAATGAGTCTCCTGCTGATGGAGCCCCTGTTTTATGTCCATTACAATTGGTGTACAATACAGAGGGACATGACCAGACCAGAGTTGGCATGGATGATAAAAGACACATACACAGGACTGTGTTTAAGTGTAATTTATTGTGCATCTCTGTAACAATGAAAGGAAATAAATGAACATAAAAGTGATGCGTGAAGTCATGGTGGATGAATTAATCAGGGTAGCTGCTACACCAGTTGGTACCACAAGTCCTGTGTTCTTTTACCATGGGAAAATGGGGTTAGGTTCCAGAACAGTCAGCAGGATATATCTGTGGCACACAAGGGGGACTGATCAGAAGAGGTTCACTTCCTGGCAGTGTGTTTGGTCTTGGCATCTGCACGTACTGGATGTCTGGGTGGTTGTCCACATTTTCAGGGGGTTCTTCAGCTACAGCGAGAGGGGTGTCTGAGGCATGCCCTTCCCCTGTCAGAGCCTCCATTCTACTATCAGCCGCAGATGTTGAAGTGGCTGATATTTCATTGTTAGTGGAATGGGCCAAATGTTGTGCAGAAAAACTAATCAGGGTCATATTAATGTCTCTCAGTAACCCTGCAATGGCAGCCAGATGGCCATTTTATGGCTGCCACTGCTGCATGACTTCCTGGATGTGGTCCCTCTGCAGCGTTTGCATTTCCCCCAACATGGTGATGTTTTGGCCCATCCTGTCTTGGGAATTTTGCTAGGCTCCCAAGACTGGTGAGTTGAGTCCCTTTGAGGGCCAATCCTCTGGCCCACAGCATCCCTCCCACGCAACCTACCTCCACGTGCCTGTGCCCCTGGCACAGAGTGCCCACTCCCAGTGGTTGCAGATCCATCATTGTCAGGGGTGGCAAGGTTTGACTTAGGTACCTGTACTGTATAGTCCTTGGGACACAGGTTTGTGGGTAAATGGTTGCCTGTGATGTTTATGCAACAGGGTTGGGGGGAGTTGATGTGGGCAGGGTGAGGCTGAGGGTCATTGACTGACCAGGTGTCCCAGATGGGCCTGGTTGTTCATCAGAGTCCAGACATCCAAAGGTGTTATCCTCACTTGTGCCTTCATCCAGCGGGGGAGAGACAGTCTCTGGTATTCTCTCCATGGTGGCAATGGCAAGGTTACCTGTGGAGTGAGTGAGACGTAGAGTTCAGGTTAAGATGGGTGTTTTGTTGCATTAGTGTGAGATGCAGACAGTGCCTTAACATGATTCCCAGCAATGGCATTGACAGCTGCTGCACAGCATACCTTAGTTGTACTTACAACTCTGTGACTTGATTTCGATACTCCATGCTAAGAGCTGTTAGACTAGGTTGGTACTGATGGCACTGCAGATGGCATGTGATATTGTCTGATTATCAACATGGCTGTTCACCTCTGTTACCTAGTGAACAGCCAGGCTTGCTCAATGGCACAAATAAGAGCTGCACAATGCACAATGGTGTCCTTGTACGAACACAGCATGTGAGTATGCAAGGGACATTGACTTGTATCTGGATGCACTACATGTGCATCGACTCAGCCATCTAACTTTCCAACACAGGTGAGTCTATTTCTGGCATGGGATATTTGATCTATGGCCATTATGAATGGTCACTCAGCTATAGCTGTGTTTTGCTTTGGTTGCTACTGTGAGTGAGCCATTGCATGCTGTCATTGCCATGTACTGTTCCATACCAAGACAATCTAGATAGTGTAGCTAGTTAATTAGTTATACATGCACGACATTAGATATTTTGTGCCCATTCCAGGTTTTCACAATGATGGGATAGTGCATTCTGGGAGTTGTAGTGATGAGATTGGCCAGTAGTTCAAGTGCCATTTCCAAGGAGAGAGGTATTGTGGGTAGAAAGTTAATTAGGGTGTGTTTAGGTGGTGAGGGGGCATGCAGGACAAGACAATTGTGTGACATGAATGTTGTGGGTACTTGCCGAACTCCAGGCCCCCAGGTATTCCTGTCAGGCCCTCAGGATGCAGGATGCTCAGGACCTTCTCCTTCCATGATGTAAAAGTAGGGGGAGGAGGTGAGGCCCCACTGCTAGTCTTCTGTACGGTTAGCTGGTGCCTGGATGCCATGGAAGACACCTTCCCCCATAGGATGTTCTACCTCTTCTTGATGTCCTCCCTTATGCCTGGATGGCTGCCTACAGAAGTGACCCTGTCGACTATTCTTTGCCACAACTCCATTTTCCTGGCAGTAGATGTTTGTTGGACCTATGCTCTGAAAAGGAGTGGCTCTACCCTTACAATTTCACCCACCATGACCCTCATCTCGTCGTCAATGAAACATGAGTGTTTTTCTGGGGACATGGTAGTGGTTGTGTAGACAGTATGTGGGGGTGTTGTGAGTGAAAGGGTGCAGTGGTAAATGGTGAGGTGAAGGTGCTACGATGTGAGTGAGAGATGGTTGTAGCGTATTGTGTATGCTAGCGATATGTGTATTGTGATTGTTGTGCTGATGTGGGGTGTGTGCTGAGTGAAATGTGCATTTGTGCCTATAGTGTACAAGGGCTAAATCTCATATTTTTGGCTTCTCAGTGTATGTGCATGGCATTCTGGATGCAAAGTAGTGTAGGTGTGTCGGGTGTGGGGATGTGCGTCAGGTGTGGAGTATTCAAACTATCCAATGTGGTGTTGTGGTCTGACAGAAGTGAGTTGAGACCGCCGCATTTCTGACCATTAATGGTTTTCTGTCATGGAAGAACAGCTGTAGTGATTTTTGGTTCGTAATTTGATGGGTGGAATTTTGTTGGTCTGACGGTAATGGTGGTGGAACCGCCTCCTTCTCATCCTCCAATGCCCTGGCCCTTTCAGATATGTGGCTGTTTTTTGGCGGTGTTCTCAGTGTTACTCATAATATGGCGGTCGTATGACCACCAACTTGGCGGTCTTTTGGTGGCCACTGCCATGGTGGTCTTCCCAAATAATCGCCAAAATAGTAATGAGGCCCAAGTTGTAGGTTTTGTAAAAGTGAATGAAAATGACTGATTAGGTAACATTGAGGCCTTAAAAACAGTTTGTGCTCCTTGGCAAGTGATTTAAACAGCATTTGTAGTCATTTTGAATTCAAGGAAAAAAGTCTGATTTTTTTATGAGAATCAATGACCCGCAGACTAACGAAATGCCTCAGGAAGGTTCAAAATGGACAATTTTCAATTGTTCTATCATTTACTCTTTATGACTTGTTAAAGTGAATCATCACTTTTGGGGCTTAAATAAGCATGTTTAGAAACATTTGCATACTCTCAAGAGGCCAAAATGCATAGTTTTGAGATTTAGTAAAAGTGCATAAATAGGGCGTGTTTGGTAACAGTGAGGCCTTAAACAGTGTTATACACTGCAGGAAGTGATTTAAACAGCACTTGGAGTAATTTTATATTCAAGCAGAAAAGTCAGCTCAGCGCCATTTTCTTGCTCTCAATGGGCCAAAATGCATAGTTTTTAGGTTTTGTACAAATGGATGAAAATGGCCAACTAGGTAAAATTGAAGCCTTAAGCAGTGGTTTGTGCACTGTAGGAAGTGTTTTAAGCAGCATTTGGAGTAATTTTGAAATGAAACAAAATAATCAGGTTTTTGATGAAAATCAATAACTCGCAATTTCACGAAATGGCTCAGAAGGGTCCAAAATTGACAAATTTCAACTGTTGCATCTTAAAACTCATCAATTGTTCAAGTGAATCATTACTTTTGGGGCTTAAATAAGCAAATGTAAAGAAATGTACCATGCTCTCATCGGGCCAAAATGCATAGTTTTGATATTTTGTAAAAGTGAATGAAGATGGCCAATTTGGTAACACTGAGGCCTTAAACAAACCGGAAAGTGATTTAAACAGAATTTGGAGTCATTTTGAATTCAAGCAAAATAGTCAGATTTGTTTTGAAAATCATTGACCTTCGGACTTACGAAATACCCTAGGGAGGTCAAAAATGGACTGTTTTAAGTTGTTGCAACTTTTAACTCTTTATGACTTGTTGAAGTTAATTATCACTTTTGGGACTAAAATAAACATATTTAGAGCCACTTACATGCTCTAGAGGAGCCAAAATGCAAAGTACTGAGATTTTGTAAAAGTGCACGAAAATTGCCCTTTTGGTATCATTGAGGCCTTAAGAACCTGTTTATCTATGACATGAATTGATTTAAACACCTTTTGGGGTAATTTTGAATTCAAGTTAAACATTCAGATTTTTTATGAAAATCGATGACCCGTCGAGATGCGAAATGCCTCAAGAAGGTAAAAAATAAACTATTTTCAATTGTGCCATCATTTACCTCTTTATGATTTGTTGAAGTGAATCATCATATTTGGGGCTTAAATAAACATGGTTAGAACCATATACATGCTTTCAAGGGCCCAAAATGCATAGTTTTGAGATTTGTAAAAGTGAATGAAAATGGATGATTTGGTTTCATTGAGGCCTGAATCACTGTTCATCTACTGCAGGAATTGATTTAAACATTTTTGGGGGTCATTTTGAATTAAAGTAAAAAAGCCAGATTTTTAATGAAACAGAGATAGCAAATGCCCCAGGAAGGTCGAAATGGACCATTTTCATTTGTTATATCATTTAACCTTTTATGACTGGTTGTGTATGTGGCTTAAATAAGCATTATTAAAGCCATTTCCATGGACTCAAAGGGCCAAAATGAATAAGAGAGAATGAAAATGGTACATTTGATTACAGCGAGACCTTAATCAGAATTTATACATGTGGGGAGTTATTTAAACAGCATTTTGAATTCAATCTAAAAAGTCATATTTGTAATGAAAATCTATGAACTACAGACTTATGAAATACTCTAGCGAGGTCAGAAATGGAGAGTTTTCAATTTTTTCTTATTTCAACTTTTTATAACTTTTTGAAGTGAATTATCACTTTTGGGGCTTAAATAAGCACATTTCGAGCCATTTACATGCTGTCAAGTTGCCAAAATGTATTGTTTTGAGATTTCGCAAAAGTGAGTGAACATGGCCTTTTTGGTAGCATTGAGGCCTTAACAGGGTTTATTCACTGTGGGGAGAGATTTAACATCTTTTGGAGTCAATTTGAATTCAGTCAAAAAGGTTACATTTTAAATCAGGTTTACAGCCATTTTCATGATCTCAAAGGGCCAAAATGCATAGTTTTGAGATTTTGTAAAAGTAATTGAAGGTGGCCAATTTGGTAACATTATGGCCTTACACAGTATTTGTGCACTGCAGGAAGTGATGTAAAAAACATTTGGGGTCATATGTATGAACACGTTTTCCTATAGACACAAAATGGTTAAAACCCTTTCACACATCTGGCCCTTGGGCTAGCTTGTCTTCAAAAAGACTCCAAATGATGCCTGAAACTCTCCCCGCAGCGTTTAAACACTGTTTGAGACCTCAGTGTAACCAACAGGTAATTTTCATTGACTTGTACCAATTCTCATACCTTTGCATTTTCTGCCCCTTGAGAACATGAATATTATATATAAATATTACATAATAATATGAAATATATGATAAAAATAAAATATGAAATATAAAATGCCTACCTCCTGCTTCCAAGGGCACCTTTACACACAGCTGCTGGTTTACTGTTTCACTCTGCACCCAGCCACCCTGTGACCTGCACCAAAGAACCAGCTGTGCCTTAAGGGATCCCCCACCCCTTGCGCCCTCAACACTCCAAGGGGACCCACTAGAATTACCTTTAAGTCCATCAGTGCAGCGCTTTTCAAAGTGGTCCCCCGCAGTGTTCTGGCACCAGCTCCATCAACTCTCAGCAGCTGCTCCCGTAGTAACAGAGAGTTGCCTCAGCTTTTCCAGCTGGTCCAGGGTACCCATTAACAACCTTGACGTACCTGCAAAAAGAGACACTGCTAAACACATTATCTGATTTATTGTGAATGTTAAAAGTATTTCTCTATTGATTTCTATGGTGCATAATTACGCACAGAAAGACTATTTTCAATAAAACTTCAAAAAATCATAACTTAAAAGGTACTTACCCGATCGTGATGATCTTGGTCTTAAAATTTATATAAAAATCTGAAGATTTTTTGTAAATGGGTTGTGAGGTATTTTGTTGAGTGTGTGGTCTCATTTATTGATACTGTGTGTACAACAAATGCTTTGCACTTCTCTAAGATTAGCCTAACTGCTCGACCAAGGTACCATAAAAATTAGAGCATTAGGTGGTTTAGTTTTTATCTCTTTAAACCAACATGTGGTTGTTGCCTGTACCCCAAGCACAGTGTACCTAGGTTTGCATACTACATAGAGGGCCAGCCTCCTTCAATCGATGACTCGTGGACTTACAAAATGCCTTAGGAAGGTAAAAAATGAACCCTGTTCAATTGCTGCATCTTTTAACTATTTATGGCCTGTTGATGTGAATCATCAGTTTTGGGGCCTAAGGAAGCATATTTAGAGTCATTTCAATGAGGCCTTTAACTGTGTTTATATGCCATGGGAAGAGATTCAAACAGCACCTGGAGTCATTTTTGAATACAGTACAAAAGTCAGATTTTTTATGAAAATCGATGACCTGTGGACTTATGGAATGGCTCCGGATGGTCCAAAATGGACCGTTTTCAATTATTGCATCTCTTTACTCTTTATAACTTGTTGAAGTAAATCTTAAATTTTCAGGTTTAGATAAGGATTTTCAGAGCCATTTACATGCATTCAATGGGCAAAAATGCTTAGTTTTGAGATTTTGTAAAAGAGAATGAAAATGGCCCATTTGGTAACATTGATTTCTTAAACAGTATTTATACACTGCTGGAAGTATGTAAACAGCATTTGGAGTCATTTTGAACTCAAGCAAAAAAGTCAGTTTTCTAATGAAAGCCATTGACCTGCAGACGTACAAAATACATCAGGGAGGTCAAATATGGATTGTTTTCAATTGTTCTATTATATAAATCTTTAAAACTTGATGAAGGGAATCATCACTTGTGGGGCTTAAATAACCATGTTTAGAGCCATTTCCATGGTCTGAATGGGCCAAAATTCGAAGTTTTGAGATTTTGTAAAAGTAAATGAAAATGGCCTTTTTAGTAACATTGAGGCCTTAAACAGTATCTATACACTGCAGGAAGATTTCAAACAGCATTTGGAGTCATTATCATTTCATTTAAAAAAGTCAGATTTTAAATGAAAATCGATGAACCACTGACTTTTTTTTTTAATTACCCCGGGAGACGCGGTAGAACTTCTTGTTGGGGTCGAAAAAATACTAAATGTCAGATTCGGCTTTTCCTACACGGGCCGACTCCTGGGGGAATATAAAGTACATAGTTTTCCTTAGGGGTGATCATGCCCCCAAAAGGTATACAGTATTTATTTTTAAAAAATGTTGGGAGCATTTATTTTCATATACATCTGTGTTTTGCAATAGGGTCACGATCCACGATCGGCCCAAGGGAAAGCACACATGTACAAAAAAAAAAGAAGTGATGCAGAGAGTCAGTCTCTCTCTCGGCTCTCTCTTTCTCTATTGCTATATATATATATATATATATATATATATATATATATATATATATATATATATATATATATATATACATATATATATATATATATATATATATATATATATAGAGAGAGAGAGAGAGAGAGAGAGAGAGACCAATCTTTCTATAGATATGTAAATATATATATAGAGAAAAATAGATCTGTCTTTTGTCTAGTGGCAGTTTTTGCGCCATAAAGTAGCGCAGATCGTTTATATGCATGCTGCCAAGGACATGCATGTATTTAGCTGAGTGGATTAGTAAAGCCAGGCGTTCCCTGCGCTTTAAAACAAATGAAATGTATGTGGAGGGTGGCTATGGAGATATGAGGGGCACTTTTGCTGGGTGGTACTGAGGGAATTAGAAGAGGAGGTCATGGGAGGCAGAGCACCAAAAATGACTGTCGCACTGGGTGCCACCAGCACTAAAGGTTGTGATGATGGGTATGTGGTAAGACATTTACTATTGGACACATCACATACACCCACGAGCAATTTTGTGACTCTAGCTGCCTTCTATGTAGGCTAGTACTTTAGAGGGACAGCTTATCCAGTAGCAAAGATGGTGTCTCGTTGGATGACTGCTGCTCAAGCCCTAACTCAGGTTATGGAGGATAGCTCTGAGGCAGGAACAAAGACTGAGACAGCATCTGAGGGAGAGGAAAATGGGGCAGAATCTGGGAGTGATTTTGCAGTCGGCGGAGTCCCATCCGATGACACCTCTTCCAGTGATTCTGAGGGAGATGATGATGACAGTCTTCCTTTCACAAGCACAGTCTCTGCAGTGGGACAACAGTGGATTAGCCGAACCCAGAGAGCAGGTGCGTGTGGCCGCAAGCACAGAGACAGTGCTCTCTTGGCAGCTCCCCGATTTAGTGCAGCCCCAAATTCCACCTTTTACTGGTGACGCTGGATGTAATGTCGATACAGCCAACTTGTTGCCGGTCGACTACGTCCATCTATTTTTGGATGTTGACTTCCTTCAGGAAATTGCACAGCAAACAAATTTGCGTGCAGACTAATTTCTGAGGGAGCAATGAGGCACTTTAGGGACCTGTTCTAGGGCACGCCAGTGGACTTTCACTTCGCTGGCTGAGTTGAAGATACTTTTGGGCCTTACGCTCAAAATGGGGTTAGTGCAGAAACCCACCTTGCAGTCCTACTAGACGACCCGCGTGGTTTGGGCAACACCCGTCTTCGCACCATAAATGAGCAGAGATTGTCTTTTGCTACTGCAGCGCATGCTGCATTTCAATGACAATTCTGCTGCATTGCACCGGGACCATTCAGACCATGACAGGTTGTTCAAAATTCGGCCTGTCATGGAACATTTGACTGCCAGGTTTCCAGAGATCTATACTCCTGGAGAGAATATAGCAGTCGATGAGTACTTAATCCTGCATAAAGGATGGCTGCTGTTCAGACAGTACATAGCGAGCAAAAGAGCTCACGATGGCATAAAGCTGTACATGCTGTGTGAGAGTTCTTCTGGCTCTGTGTTTAGCTTGAGAGTAAATGCAGGGAAGGACGCTACCCCAAGCCCTGTAGGTTGCCCTCCTTCATTGGGGGTAACAGGTAGTATTGTATGGGAACTTGTCCAGCCACTCCTTCACAAAGGTTATAACCTTTATGTGGACAATTTCTATACAGCTGTTCAGTGAGCTCTACAAAGCTGGCACTGTGGCCTGCGGTACAGTACATTGTAACCGCAAAGGATTCCTGCAGGAGCTTGTTTGCAAGAAGCTCCAGCAATCCCAGAGTACTGAGTTGCATTCCAATAAACTGCTCGCAATCAAGTTCTTGGATAGGTGCGATATATACGTGCTCACTACAATTCATGATGAGAGCATTTCCGCCATCACGGTTTGGGGTCAGATGGCCATCTGTATACTTGATTACAATAAGTACATGCGTGGAGTGGACAAGAACGACCAGGTTCTTCAACCATACAATGTGTGCCCTAAAACCTGCACTTGGTACAAGAAACTGTTTACCCACCTGATCCAGATGGCAACATACAATACATATGTTGTTTACCTTCAGACAACCACAGGAAGACTCATGACGTTCCTTGATTTCCAGTTGTCTGTATTTGAAAGCCTCACTGCTGTTAGAGAAGCAGTAGCAGCAGCCTCCACCCCATATGTTCTGGAGGATGTGGTAAGGCTGCAGGAGTGACACTTTGCTGATCGCATTTCTAAAACACCCAAAAAGGATAGTCCATGTCTTCGCTGTAAAGTGTGCTCAAAGCATGGAAAGCGGCAGGAGAGTCGGTATTACTGTCCCCAGTGCCCGTCTCAACCAGGCCTCTATGTCCCTACTTTCTTTACGTAGTATCATACTAAAGCAAAGTTCTGGGAAATCAACTGAGTTGGAGCTGCCGTTGGGTAATCCTTTCAGTGGCTGTGCATGAATACCGGACGTCCATGGGCCACTGCTTCGTTAGGCAAGCAGCCACAGAATGTTACTTCATCTACTTCAGGAAATCATGGATTTCCATATGGCCTGCTTGAGACCTATATCCACCATCAGAACGTGGTAGGTGTTCAGTTCATTTAACATGCATTATAGTCGCCTTACTGCACATACTAGTGGACAGGACATATGCCACATTGTCACAGAGTACACTGTGTGGCAGAATGTTAAAAGCATGGCTGAATTTTGAAGTGCTTGTTAGGGAACTTATGTATGGTACTCAAGGACCACCATGCGTGCCAACGAGACCCAGAGTAAGTGTAATAAGTCAAACAAATGTCCTGTCGGACATATTCACCAACATTTCTACTTGTTTGAAAGTGTGCAAACTCAATTTGTAGCTTCACTTTCAAAGGAAAAGTAGAAGTATTGGTGAATGAGTCCCACAGGATATATGTTTGACTTTTTACTTTAGAGACCTTAGGATTTCTTCACCAACATGTCTGCCTTAATTTCAACAGTAGATATGCTCACTCAGTTCGAGGAATAGGCCCCCCAAGGCATACTCATGGACCCCCAACTTGCATCCACAAACTAGTATAGGTTCACTTGGCAATTATACAGGAGTAGTCTGAACTCTGATGAGGACAGAGACATGAATGGGTAAGGAAAGCTTATGGTAGGTGTGCCTTTACAGGTATATTGCACAGGTAGAAGGCAGATAGTAAAGGTAGTACAGATGTACATTATCTACACCTATGGTTTTAAACCCATTGGTGCCATCCCAGCACTGAAGGACAATGACACGTATGGGTAAGTGTTTGACCTGCTTTTCATGTTCATCCTCTATCAGAACTTAGTAGATGTTCAATTTGCTGTATGATAAGTGCATTACAGTCCGAGCACTGCACATAATGTTGGCAGGGACATATGCTATGTTCTCACAGACTCCCCTGTGTGCCAAACACTACCCTTTTTCATAGCCTATGACCTTCTCTTTAAGGAACATTGTGAGAATTCCCCAGCATGTCTCCCTTAGTTTCAATGGTAGATACGCTCACTCAGTTCGAGTAATCCCTTTGTATGGCATACTCGGACACCCCCAACTTGCATCCACAAACTGGAAGGAGTTGGATTTAGCATAGTCAGTGTGATAAAGGCGCATGAAAAACATGTCTTCCTGAACTTCAGGTGGCTGTCATGGGAGTCATTAGTAAAGGTTTGTTATACATGCCTTCGGTAATGTTCAGGAAGAAGGAGGCAGTTACTTGACAGGTGGTAAAATGTAGTCAAACTTATTCCATCCTGTGGTGTATGAATGTGATGGGCCCTTGTCTGGCAGTGGTAAGGTAATGTGAGTGCAGTGGTTGGTTGGATTGGGCCCATGGCTAGCGGTATGAAAGGGTTGTTTGTTGTGCATGAATGGCCTGTGAATGGACCATAAAGAGGTTGGTGCCTGGACGTGGCTTTATGGCCCACCTTCAGAAGGCTTGGTTTCAATATTCAGATACTTTGGTAAGTATTCATGCTTTGAAACCATAAGTTCTCGAGGTGCTAAAACCAACCAGTGTGAGTGGTGGATTAACTTTTACATGCTAGTACCAGGGGAGTCCAAGGGTGCAGGACTTGCTTGGCTCTCACCAGTTTTCCTTCACCCAGAATCTCCTTGAAATCTCAAAATTTGCTTAAAAACACTTTTGCCTTCCATTTCAGTGAGCGGAAGTCTTGGAATCTGCAGGCAGCCACACATTTTCTACCACCCAGTGTTCCACTAAGTCTCCAGAGAAAAACATTTCCTCACCTTAGTGAGTGGGCAAGTGACCACAACAGGGAAGTTCCCAAAACGGATTGTGGCGAGATCAAAATTACCTACCACAAAACAGTCTCGTTTTGTAAGACAGTCACCTGAGTATTTGGTCCTAGGCTCGGCGGCCATATAGAAAACCTCCTACCAAACCCAGACATTCCTGAAAACTAGACACCCGAGGCAGTCCACGGAAGTGTGGCAGGTTTGGATTTCACAAAGTCTTCTTACCCAGAATACCCTGCAAAAGTGAAATGTTGACTAAAAACACTATTTTTCCTTGCTTTTTTATCACAGAAACTACAGGAATGTGCAGGGATCCTCAAAATTCCGACCACCCAGTGTTTCTCCACTTGCCCTGATAAAAACACAACCCCACTTGAGTGCCTGTGCCTAGAGTCTGTGTCTGGAATGGATCACTCCATGGTTAACGGTAGCCCTCATGCAAGGACTACCCTTGAGCCTTGTGTGATCCATTCCTGTCGCGGGCACTAGCCTACCCACACAAGTGAGGTACCATTTTTATCACAAGACCTAGGGGAACGTTGGGTAGAAGGAAGTTTATGGCTCCCCTCAGATACCAAAACTTTCCATCACCGCAATGTGAGGAAAAAGTGTTTTTTTTGCCACATTTTGAGGTTTGCAAAGGATTCTGGGTAACAGAACCTGGTGAGAGCCTCACAAGTCACCCCATTCTGAATTCCCATGGGTGTGTAGTTTTCTGATTTGTCCAGGTTTGCTAGGTTTTCCTATGTGCCAGCTGAGCTAGAGGCCAAAATCCAAAGCTAGGCACTTTGCAAAAAACAGCTCAGTTTTCTTCGGGAAAATGTGATGTGTCCATGTTGTATTTTGGGGCATTTCCTGTCGCGGGCACTAGGCCTACCCACACAAGTGAGGTACCATATTTATCGGGAGACCTGGTGGAACACTGAGTAGCAGGAAGTTTGTGGATCCCCTCAGATTCCAGAACGTTCTGGCACCAAAATGTGAGGAAAAAGTGTTGTTTTGATAGATTTTGAGGTTTGTAAAGGCTTCTGGGTAACAGAACCTGGTGGGAGCCCCACAGGTTACCCCATTATGAATTCCCCTAGGTGTCTAGTTTTCGGATTTGTCCAGGTTTGCTAGGTTTTCCTGTGTCCCGGCTGAGCTAGAGGCCAACATCCACAGCTAGGCACTTTGCAAAAAACAGGTCAGTTTTCTTCGGGAAAATGTGACGCGTCCATTTTGTGTTTTGGGACATTTCCTGTCGCGGACACTAGGCCTACCCACACAAGTGAGGAACCATTTTTATTGGAAGACCTGGGGAAATGCTGGGTAGAAGGAAGTTTGTGGCTTCCATCAGATTCCAGAACTATCTATCACCGAAATGTGAGGAAAAAGTATTTTTTTTGCCAAATTTTTAGGTTTGAAAAGGATTATGGGTAACAGAACCTGGCGAGAGCCCTGCAAGTCCACCCCATTCTGAATTCCCCTAGGTGTCTAGTTTTAGAAAATGCACAGGTTTGCTAGGTTTCCCTAGGTTCCGGCTGAGCTAGATGCCAAAATCCACAACTATGCACTTTGAAAAAATACACGTCAAATTTCAATGTAAAAATGTGATGTGTCCATGTTGTTTTTGGGGCGTTTCCTGTTGTGGGCAGTAGGCCTACCCACACAAGTGAGGTACCATTTTTATCGGGAGATATGGTGGAACACAGAATAGAAGGGCAAGTGTTACTGCGCATTTTCTTTCTCTACATTTTCTCCTTCCAAATGCAAGACAGTGTGTAATAAAGAAGTGTATTTGAGAAATGCCCTGTAATTCATATGCAAGTAAGGGAACACCAGAATTCAGAGATGTGCAAATACCCACTGCTTTTCAACACCTTACCTTGTGCCCACTTTGGAAAGTCAAAAGTTTCTTTGATACCTATTTTTATTCTTTAAATTTCACCAAATGAATTGCTCTATACCCGGTATTCAATGAAAACCCATTGCAAGGTGAAGCTCATTTATTGGCTCTGGATACCTAGCATTCTTAATGTACCTATAAGCTCTATATATCTCCACAACCAGAAGATTCCAGCAGATGTAATGGGGTATTGCTTTTGAAAATCTGACATCGCAGGAAAAAGTTACAGAGTAAAACGTTTTTTCAACTGAATTTCAATATTTTTTATTTCAGCTGTTATTTTCTGTAGGAAAACCTTGTAGGATCTACAAAAATGACCCCTTGCTGAATTCAGAATTTGGTCTACTTTTCAGAAATGCTTAGCTGTCCAGGATCCAGCATTGGTTTCACACCCATTTCTGTCACAAACTGGAAAGAGGCTAAAAGCACAAAAAATAGTAAAAATGGGGTATGACCGAATGAAATGCCTGTCTTTGAAAATTGGGAAGTTGAGGATTTTATCACCGCAAAGCCTTTGTTGATGCTGTTTTCAGGGAAAAAACCACATGCCTTCTTCTGCAACCCTTTTTCCCATTTTGTGGAAAAAAATGAAATTTTTGCTGTATTTTGGCTCATTTCTTGGTCTCCTCCAGGGGGACCCACAAACTCTGGGCACCTTAAGGATCCCTGGGATTTTGGAGAAAAAAAAGGACGCAAATTTTGCATGGATAGCTAACGTGGACAAAAAGATATGAAAGGCTAAGTGTGCACTACCCAAAATAGCCAGAAAAGGGCTCAGCACGAGGGGAAAAGGCCCAGCAGCTAACGGGTTAAACTTTGTGCACTGCGCGACATGGTGTAAACAGCATTTGGGGCTATATGTATGAACAAATCTTTTCACAGACACAACATGGGTAAAACCCTTTGACACATCTGGCCTTTAGAGTCATTTTGAAAAAGTCTGATTTTTGATGGAAACCTTTGACCCGCAGACTTACGAAATGCCTCAGGAAGGTTCCAAATGGATTGTTTTCAATTGTTGCATCTTTTTACTCTTTATGACTTGTTGAGGTGAATCGTCACATTTTGGGGATTTAATAAGCATAGTTAGAGCCATTTACATGCTCTCAAAGGGCCAGAATGCAAGTATTGAGATTTTGTAAAAGTGAATGAAAATGGCCCATTTGATAACATTGTGGCCTTAAACACTGTTAATACATTGCAGGATTTGTTTTTGGCAGTCCGAGGACCGCCACAGTTGAGGTGGCGGTCGCACCGCTGTGGGCCCAGTGGAGTAGACCATCATATTACGACCACAGCAGTGATCCAACCGCAACACAGGCAAGACACTGCCAGTACTGCATGTGCGGTCGGACCGCCGACGACAGCTGTAGCCATCTCCAGCCCATCAGGGACCAATTCACCGCCCACCATATTACGAGTCAGTAGACCGCCAGAATTTCTGAGGCGGTGCCACCACTACTAAAAACCAGAAGGAAAATGGCAGTATAAAAGGAGACACTCACCTCCAATTACACAGACGTGTCTGCCGCCGCCATGGCAAACAAACCACAAGTCTTCCCAGCGTTGTACCTCATCATACACCTTCAGGTCCAGCAACGACGACAAAGACAACAACCGTAACTACCACCTCCTAGCATACACAGGAGGGAAAGACAGCATTACACACCCACACAAAAAACACTCACCAGGCATGGACATCAAAGGCCACACACACGCACACAAACGTACCTTACCGGCACACACATCTAAACGCACACACAACACCCTCCATGTCCAACATACACGTGTCACTCACACACCACACCGCGCACACACCACCGCCGCTGTGAGACACATCCACACACAACAACACTGAGTCACACAACCACAACACCATCATAACCACACACACGTATTGGCAGAGAGGCACAACATACCTCTGGATGGTTGGGTGGGATTTTGGCAGGGGCATGGGCACTAGTGGCCTCTTCATTGAAGGCAGCAGTGCTGACTGGGGCAGGGGCAGAGGTGCCTGTGGCGAAGGAGAAGGAGAAGCCCACCTTCCTGGGTGAGTGGGCACGGGCAACTGGGTGGGGAGGTACATGGAGGGTGGTGCTGGTAGGGGGTGGTTGGTGGACAAGGATGGTACTGGGATGGTCCCAGATGGGTCTGCCGCCATCAGAGGAGGAATCTGAAGAAGATGGTGTTGTTGATTCAGTCTCCCCTGCGGTGCTCCCCTCGCCCTCTGTCCCACTGGTCCCCTTGGCGTTGGTGGACTCTGCCTCCTGGGTCCTGTGGGATGCAGCTTCCCCATTCGTCGGTGCCCCTTCTCCTTCACCAGATGATGCTAAAACACACATAGACAGAACTCCATGAACATACTGACCTACGTGTCAATCATAACACAATGACAAATAAATACATTTCAAAGGTACTGTATACACAGACGATATGACAGGTATGTGTGGAATCCATCTTGTACAGATTTCCTTTTATATTGCAATGAATCCTCTTTCAATATACACTACACACACCTGTCATAACCCAAACACAGCGCTAACAAGAGAACTTTGGCTGAGTAAAGTAGAATCAGTGATAGAGAATGAAGGTTGTAGAATGCCTCAACATTGAAGTATTTCCCAGTTGCAGTTGACAATCTGGTACAGCACCACCACATTAATGCTTCCATGGATTTACAAAGCTGACACACATCACTGCAACACAATTGGAGTCACAACCATGACTGTATATGCCTCTAATTCCATTAGACCTCATAAATACATATGTCCTGTAAGGGACACAGTAGAAAACCTTTCAAATATCACTATACAGTCTGCACTTACCCCCTTGTGGCTGCTGTGCTGCCCTCAAGTGCCCATTCAAATCGGGGTAGGCCACCGCCATTATGCGGGCCATGGGGGGGGTCAGGATCCGACAGGTATCCCTTCCTCATTGGCAGGCTGTCCCCAACTGGGCCTCTATGGTCTTCCAGGCCCAGTGTCTTAGGTCCTCCCACCCCTTCCTGCAGCGGGTGCTCTGCCGGCTATGGACCCTCAGGGTTCGCACTTGTTTGACGATGGCGCTCCATAACCTTTTCTTCTGATGGGTGCCGACCTGCATGGGAGAGAGAGAAAAAAGGATAACATGTAGATGATACAAAACATCATCAGCGTTTACTGACATACAGCATACACAGCACATGCACATAACCAGTACACTGTACACCACATACATGATTACCATACCATTCCACCTTTCTGACATCCCATTTCAATGTGCACACACTTTTGCTGTCAAACATCACCCAAGATGTAAGTAATCAAACATTGTACTGACCTGTTTATCTGGAGCATCACACAACTCTCCATACAGGGGTAGGACCTCTTCCACCAGTTTTCCCAGTTCCTCTGTAATGAAGGCTGGGGCCCTATCCCCTGCAGTACAGGCCATTGTGGCTCCCAGATACAGAACACAGCAGCTCATGCAGTGGAGGTCTTGCTTGCTCGATTGTCAGGAGTCAAGTGAGCTGGGCTATACAAAATGGAGATCACGGCTGCCGCGGTCATGACCGTCACCTCCAGCGGTGATCATCATTGGCTCCAGTTTCCCATAGAGATCAATGTTAACCAATGAGGAGTTGCACAGCGGTTCCGACTGTCTTCCATCATGACAATTCCCGCAGGTGGAATGAGGTCACTTCTATCTGTCCTCTGCATGCAGGATAGGTGGTTACCATTTTACAAAATTAAATGGATTTTATGTGATCCCACTGCGTCATTACTTGAATATTGTCAGAATATGCTTAATGTAAGGTGTCTACTCATTGACATATAGTGGGTGTCAGCTGGCAATACGTCAGGTGTATGTGCATGTCCATGTAAAAACATTCTGTATTGTGAAGCATATAGAAAGCTTTTGTTTGTTCATGACTTCATTTCCTGTACATGTCCCTCTGTCACAAATATGGCAACATGGGGTACTGCCATAATGTCTGGGTAGGAATGGTATGTGGATAAATGTTTCCATCTGCAACATGCCTGACAACTTACAGGACCAATCCTTGCTGATTGTCCTTTGATATTTATCGGTCAAGACACTGTAAGAATTGTACTGAGTACTGTTTGTCCCCCTGCCTAAATACGGGAGTGATGAGGAATGCACCAGTCTACCGACCCCTAGTAGACATGGAAACCATGGAAAAACGGTACATTATGATGAACTATCTACTCAATCATCTGATAATCAGGGAAGTGGTTGCATAGTTGCAGCCAGACCTCCTGCCAGCCTTAAGGAATACCCTTGCCATCCCTCCAACAGTACAGGTGTTGTCTGTCCTGCATTTTCTGTCTAGTGGCTCGGATGTAATGTACTGTTCCTATGTCTACACAGGTGACTCCAGATACCCCAATTTGCCCTGGCTCCTGACTCCAGTCTGATTTCCAACTACAGATGGAGAGGACAGGTACAATGACGCAAACGGCTGGACGAGGTGTGTGATGGAGAGGACATTCAGCCTATTGAAGACAAGATTTTGTTGCCTCCCCACCAGGGAAAATCTGCAAAATCGTTGTTGCATGCTGCATGCACAATAATCTGGCCCTCAGAAGGCGTAGCCCACTGTTGGAGGAAGGGGACATTGCTGCGGGAGCTGAGGCTAGTGACCCTGATACTGACAAGCAGGCAGACGAGGAGGAGGCAGCTGACAACAGGACTGACCTAATTTGCCAATACTTTCAATGATTCTCAGGTATGTGTTATCTAAAGTGTATTGAACAGTTGAACCCTGTATGGGAGATGTGTTGTACAGATATGTGTATTTGATTACTGTTTGTTAGCAAATTTATCACTTTGAACAATGAAGACACATACACCGTTACTTGTGCTCATTGGTGTTTGTTTTGTGTTTACCATCACAGTTCTGAGGAGTGGGGGTCATGGTTTCTGAAATCATCAGAGTGTGTGGGCCAGCTGTTGGTGTACAGGTCCTGAATCAATGAGCCTGGGAAAAATGGTGTTTGACATTGGACAGTCAACAGGGTGTATCAGTGGCACACAAGGGTGAATGTTCAGGAGAGGGATCACTTCCTGGTGATGTGTTTGGTCTTGGCCTCAGGTCCTGCAGGATGTCGGGATGGACGACCTCTTGTGGGCCAAGGGATGAGGCAGCAACCCGACCCGACTGACCAGTAGGTCATCTCCAGATTCCTGGGAGCCTACCAGCAATCCAAGGACACGATGGGCCAGATATTCACCTCCTCGCAGGAGAACCAGAGGCTGCAGAGGGAATACCATCAGGAGGCCAGGCAGTAGTGGCAGGCACACAATGCCACAATAGTCTCCATTGTAGGGGTGCTCACTGAACCCAGCTCGAGTCTGCCATCACTGGCGGTCTTTCAGCACCTGGTTAGACAGCAGTCTTTGAGAAATACAGCCAAACTCGTAATGAACACCTTAATGTAATTTTGAACTGAAGCAAAAAAGTCAGATTTGTTATGAAAATCGAAGACCCAGGGACTCACGAAATGCTTGAGGAAGCTCCAAAATGGACGCTTTCAATTGTTGCATCGTTTAGCTCTTTATGGCTTACTGAAGTGAGTAATCACTTTTGGAGCTTAAATGATGAGGTTTAGAGTCATTTTCATGCTCTCAATGGGCGAAAGTGGATGGTAGATTTTGTAAAAGTGTAAGAAAATGGCCGATTTGTTAACATTGAGGCCTTAAACAGTGTTTGTGCACTGCAGCAAGTGATTTAAACAGCATTTGGAGTCATGTTGAATTCAAGCTATCAGGTCAGATTTTTTATGACAATCATTGACCCACTGACTTGCGAAACACCGCCGGGAGGTAAAAAATGTACTGTTTTCAGTTGCTTCATGTTTTAACTCTTTGTGACTTGTTGAAGTTAATCATTAGTGTTGGGGCTTAATTCAGCATATTTAGAGACATTTACATACTCTCCAGGGTCCAAAATGATAGTTTTGAGATTTTGTAAAAGAGAATAAAAATGGCCGTTTTGGTAACATTGAGACCTTAATCAGTGTTTGTACAAAGCGGGAAGTGATTTAAACAGCATTTGGAGTCATTTTGATGTTTGACCTGCGAAATGCCTCAGGAAGGCTCAAAATGCACAGTTTTCAATTGTTTATCATTTACTCTTTATGACTTTTTGAAGTGAATCATCACTTTCGGGGCTTAAAAAAAGCATGCTTAGAGACATTTGCATGCTCTGAAGGGGCCAAAATGCATATTTTTTAGATTTTGTAAAAGTGAATGAAAATCACATGTTTGATAACAGTGAGTCCCTAAACAGTGTTTATATACTGTGGGAAAAGAATTAAATAGCACCTGGAGTCATTTTTAATTCAGTCAAAAAAAGTCAGATTTTGGATGAAAATCAATGACCCGCAGACATACGATATGGCTCAGGAGGGTCCAAAATGGACCAATTTCAATTGTTGCATCTATTAACTCATCAGTTGTTGAAGTAAATCCTCACATTTGGGGCTTAAGTAAGCACGTTTAAAGCCATTACCATGCTCTCAAGGGACCAAAATGTATAATTTTTAGATTTTGTAAAAGTGAATGAAAATGGCCGATTTGGTAACATTGAGGCCTTAAAAGTGTTTTTACAGAGCGGAAAGTGATTTAAACAGCATTTGGAGTAATTTTGAATTCAAGCAAAAAAGTCAGATTTTTTTTTTAAATAATTGAACTGAGTGCTTAAGAAATACCCCAAGGAGGTCAAAAACGGAGTGTTTTCAATTGTTGCATCTTTTAACTCTTTATGACTTGTTGAAGCGAATTATCACTTTTGGGGATTAAATAAGCATATTTAGAGCCATTTACATGCTCTAAAGGAGCCAAAATTCAAAGTATTGAGATTATGTAAAAGTGAATAAAAATAACCCTTTTGGTATAATTGATCCCTTAGGCCCGTGGTACTCATAATATGGCCCGCTGGAAGCAGGAGGCCCAGCTTGCCACCCACGGACCACGCAGTCTGCTTAACAGACTACGGTACAGTAGGGACCATAAACATAAAACAGGGACACTGGAGCACGCGCAATAGCGGCTTCACTGCTCATGCTCCTGCTCCAGTGGCCCTCTTCTATGTTTACTAGTGATGTCACGCGCCTGGCCACTGACGGGAAGCAAAGGCCTGTTAAAAGTCAGTGCTTACAGCTAACTCTTATGGGGCTTTTTCGTAAGCTTCCTGCCACCTTCGCTGCCTGTTTTTCGCCTGCCGCCCATAACCCATTTTTCACCTGCCGCCCGAAGCCTGCCAGCTGAAGCCTGCCATCTGAAGCTGCCGCCTGAAACCAGCACTTCACCCTCACCATCTCTTCCACAAGCTGCCACTGGAAGCCAGCACTGTAATTTAATCTAGTCCACTAACATGTAAGGGTAGGTGGCTAACGCATGCATTATACTAGACTGACTTTACTGAATTGTGAACTGACATTTATCATTCCCTCTTTATGAAATCGCCTCTGCTGATATCAAACTGTACATCACATGGAGTGAAAAGACATATACAAAAACATGGGACAGAATGGAGTTTCAGCATGAACTTAGGTCTAGCCAAGGTGTTGATTAACGTTCTGATTTATGCATAATTGTGATTCCTTATTTTCAGTCTTTCCAGTTTTTAAAAAAAAAAAAACGATTCTGTATTCTAAAACTGAACTTTATATTCAAGCCCTTCCCCAACACCCACACCATGTTGCATTCCCACCCTCTTCTACTTGGAAAGGGATTTACTTCTGCCTTTTGCAGTCTTTTAGATGTTTTCCATGTTGGGAAGGGGTAAATGAGAATTTGTTCATACCCTCAAATGTGTACATTTATGGCGTCCACAAACGCACAGCACATTCCTGGCCTGGAATTTCCACAATCTCAGTAAATCAATGCAAAGTTCTTTGTGTGAATAAGAGCACAAAACCAACTTTGTAAAGCAGTTTTGCACTCATAAAAATGTTTTTAGTTATCCTTAGCCAAACTTACATAGCCAAGTATCTTTAAGAATCAGGTCCTGGATTAGTAGATAGCTCACCATTCTTGTCAAAGTGTTTTGTGTGACTTATGCCTGCATTCCTAATGTGTGGGTACTTAACTAAAGTACCTTATGCTAATGGGAATTTATAATACTGGAGCGTAGATTAATTCTGTAACCAGAATAGTGGTTACTCCCAGGAAGTTCCCCTAGAGTGATAAGGACCATGCAATGGACGTTGAATTATACCCACTGAAGAAGTAGCTTCCTGGCTATACACAAACATTTTCATTTTACACCCTTATTTTCATATCTAAATTATATCAGAGTTTACAAGGTTTAAAGGATATGCAAGGTAAAGACAAGTATACTAAATTCCACAATTTTAATTTCCACAAATGTACGCAGGGATAGTCAATATTAACTAAAAATACTTTATTGAAGTGAAGCAAGAAAAACCTACATTCAGTAGAATACTGTCTTTTTGTATGCATAGTCTAAGAAATGGGTAGGTACTAGCAGGAAAAATAGGGAAACCAGCTGTAAGCCAGCAAAGTACATGTGTACCTTAATATTATACAGATGAAGTATTAAAAGCATTACATATACTTTTTTTTGGTGGCAGAAATTCATACTTATACATCACAGATGTCTACTCTTACCTACATGCATTATTTTTCAAGTTGGACAAGTTACTTGCATGATTATTATAGTCTGAGATATTTGAGCAGTTCCGTCGTACTCGTAGAAACTGCCCCACGGGTAGGTTCTCCCTTAGGGATCTCGGGTGAAAGCTCTTAAATTGTAGTAAATTGTTCCCCCCATCACCCCACCCCACCCCACCTGAAACCCCCCTCCCCCTCTGCTTTCTGCCTTTTTTCCCTTTCTTTCTTTTTTCTTTCTTTTTGTCCCCCTTTTCTCTTTTTTTCCCCTTTTTCTTTTCCCTCCCCCTTTGAGATTTTGTAAAAGAGAATAAAAATGGCCGATTTGGTAACATTGAGACCTTAATCAGTGTTTGTACAAAGCAGGAAGTGATTTAAACAGCATTTGGAGTCATTTTGAAATTTGACCTGCGAAATGCCTCAGGAAGGATCAAAATGCACAGTTTTCAATTGTTTATCATTTACTCTTTATGACTTTTTGAAGTGAATCATCACTTTCGGGGCTTAAAAAAAGCATGCTTAGAGACATTTGCATGCTCTGAAGGGGCCAAAATGCATATTTTTTAGATTTTGTAAAAGTGAATGAAAATCACATGTTTGATAACAGTGAGTCCCTAAACAGTGTTTATACACTGTGGGAAAAGAATTAAATAGCACCTGGAGTCATTTTTAATTCAGTCAAAAAAAGTCAGATTTTGGATGAAAATCAATGGCCCGCGGACATACGATATGGCTCAGGAGGGTCCAAAATGGACCAATTTCAATTGTTGCATCTATTAACTCATCAATTGTTGAAGTAAATAATCACATTTGGGGCTTAAGTAAGCATGTTTAAAGCCATTACCATGCTCTCAAGGGACCAAAATGTATAATTTTTAGATTTTGTAAAAGTGAATGAAAATGGCCGATTTGGTAACATTGAGGCCTTAAAAGTGTTTTTACAGAGTGGAAAGTGATTTAAACAGCATTTGGAGTAATTTTGAATTCAAGCAAAAAAGTCAGATTTTTGTTGAAAATAATTGAACTGAATGCTTAAGAAATATCCCAAGGAGGTCAAAAACGGAGTGTTTTCAATTGTTGCATCTTTTAACTCTTTATGACTTGTTGAAGCGAATTATCACTTTTGGGGATTAAATAAGCATATTTAGAGCCATTTACATGCTCTAAAGGAGCCAAAATTCAAAGTATTGAGATTATGTAAAAGTGAATAAAAATAACCCTTTTGGTATCATTGATCCCTTAGGCCCGTGGTACTCATAATATGGCCTGCTGGAAGCAGGAGGCCCGCCTGACCTCCTTTTGCCACCCACGGACCACGCGGTCTGCTTAACGGACTACGGTACAGTAGGGACCATAAACATAAAACAGGGACACTGGAGCACGCGCAATAGCGGCTTCACTGCGCATGCTCCTGCTCCAGTGGCCCTCTTCTATGTTTACTAGTGATGTCACGCACCTGGCCACTGGCGGGAAGCAAAGGCCTGTTAAAAGTCAGTGCTCACAGCTAACTCTTATGGGGCTTTTTCGTAAGCTTCCAGCCACCTTCGCTGCCCGTTTTTCGCCTGCCACCCATAACCCATTTTTCACCTGCCGCCCGAAGCCTGCCAGCTGAAGCCTGCTGCCTGAAGCCTGCCATCTGAAGCTGCCGCCTGAAACCAGCACTTCACCCTCACCATCTCTTCCACAAGCTGCCACTGGAAGCCAGCACTGCAATTTAATCTAGTCCACTAACATGTAAGGGTAGGTGGCTAATGCATGCATTATACTAGACTGACTTTACTGAATTGTGAACTGACATTTATCGTTCCCTCTTTATGAAATCGCCTCTGCTGATATCAAACTGTACATCACATGGAGTGAACAGACATATACAAAAACATGGGACAGAATGGAGTTTCAACATGAACTTAGGTCTAGCCAAGGTGTTGATTAATGTTCTGATTTATGCATAATTGTGATTCCTTCTTTTCAGTCTTTCCAGTTTTTTTTTTTTTAAATAACGATTCTGTATTCTAAAACTGAACTTTATATTCAAGCCCTTCCCCAACACCCACACCATGTTGCATTCCCACCCTCTTCTACTTGGAAAGGGATTTACTTCTGCCTTTTGCAGTCTTTTAGATGTTTTCCATGTTGGGAAGGGGTAAATGAGAATTTGTTCATACCCTCAAATGTGTACATTTATGGCGTCCACAAACGCACAGCACATTCCTGGCCTGGAATTTCCACAATCTCAGTAAATCAATGCAAAGTTCTTTGTGTGAATAAGAGCACAAAACCAACTTTGTAAAGCAGTTTTGCACTCATAAAAATGTTTTTAGTTATCCTTAGCCAAACTTACATAGCCAAGTATCTTTAAGAATCAGGTCCTGGATTAGTAGATAGCTCACCATTCTTGTCAAAGTGTTTTGTGTGACTTATGCCTGCATTCCTAATGTGTGGGTACTTAACTAAAGTACCTTATGCTAATGGGAATTTATAATACTGGAGCGTAGATTAATTCTGTAACCAGAATAGTGGTTACTCCCAGGAAGTTCCCCTAGAGTGATAAGGACCATGCAATGGACGTTGAATTATACCCACTGAAGAAGTAGCTTCCTGGCTATACACAAACATTTTCATTTTACACCCTTATTTTCATATCTAAATTATATCAGAGTTTACAAGGTTTAAAGGATATGCAAGGTAAAGACAAGTATACTAAATTCCACAATTTTAATTTCCACAAATGTACGCAGGGATAGTCAATATTAACTAAAAATACTTTATTGAAGTGAAGCAAGAAAAACCTACATTCAGTAGAATACTGTCTTTTTGTATGCATAGTCTAAGAAATGGGTAGGTACTAGCAGGAAAAATAGGGAAACCAGCTGTAAGCCAGCAAAGTACATGTGTACCTTAATATTATACAGATGAAGTATTAAAAGCATTACATATACTTTTTTTTGGTGGCAGAAATTCATACTTATACATCACAGATGTCTACTCTTACCTACATGCATTATTTTTCAAGTTGGACAAGTTACTTGCATGATTATTATAGTCTGAGATATTTGAGCAGTTCCGTCGTACTCGTAGAAACTGCCCCACGGGTAGGTTCTCCCTTAGGGATCTCGGGTGAAAGCTCTTAAATTGTAGTAAATTGTTCCCCCCATCACCCCACCCCACCCCACCTGAAACCCCCCTCCCCCTCTGCTTTCTGCCTTTTTTCCCTTTCTTTCTTTTTTCTTTCTTTTTGTCCCCCTTTTCTCTTTTTTTCCCCTTTTTCTTTTCCCTCCCCCTTTGAGATTTTGTAAAAGAGAATAAAAATGGCCGATTTGGTAACATTGAGACCTTAATCAGTGTTTGTACAAAGCAGGAAGTGATTTAAACAGCATTTGGAGTCATTTTGAAATTTGACCTGCGAAATGCCTCAGGAAGGTTCAAAATGCACAGTTTTCAATTGTTTATCATTTACTCTTTATGACTTTTTGAAGTGAATCATCACTTTCGGGGCTTAAAAAAAGCATGCTTAGAGACATTTGCATGCTCTGAAGGGGCCAAAATGCATATTTTTTAGATTTTGTAAAAGTGAATGAAAATCACATGTTTGATAACAGTGAGTCCCTAAACAGTGTTTATACACTGTGGGAAAAGAATTAAATAGCACCTGGAGTCATTTTTAATTCAGTCAAAAAAAGTCAGATTTTGGATGAAAATCAATGGCCCGCGGACATACGATATGGCTCAGGAGGGTCCAAAATGGACCAATTTCAATTGTTGCATCTATTAACTCATCAATTGTTGAAGTAAATAATCACATTTGGGGCTTAAGTAAGCATGTTTAAAGCCATTACCATGCTCTCAAGGGACCAAAATGTATAATTTTTAGATTTTGTAAAAGTGAATGAAAATGGCCGATTTGGTAACATTGAGGCCTTAAAAGTGTTTTTACAGAGTGGAAAGTGATTTAAACAGCATTTGGAGTAATTTTGAATTCAAGCAAAAAAGTCAGATTTTTGTTGAAAATAATTGAACTGAATGCTTAAGAAATATCCCAAGGAGGTCAAAAACGGAGTGTTTTCAATTGTTGCATCTTTTAACTCTTTATGACTTGTTGAAGCAAATTATCACTTTTGGGGATTAAATAAGCATATTTAGAGCCATTTACATGCTCTAAAGGAGCCAAAATTCAAAGTATTGAGATTATGTAAAAGTGAATAAAAATAACCCTTTTGGTATCATTGATCCCTTAGGCCCGTGGTACTCATAATATGGCCTGCTGGAAGCAGGAGGCCCGCCTGACCTCCTTTTGCCACCCACGGACCACGCGGTCTGCTTAACGGACTACGGTACAGTAGGGACCATAAACATAAAACAGGGACACTGGAGCACGCGCAATAGCGGCTTCACTGCGCATGCTCCTGCTCCAGTGGCCCTCTTCTATGTTTACTAGTGATGTCACGCACCTGGCCACTGGCGGGAAGCAAAGGCCTGTTAAAAGTCAGTGCTCACAGCTAACTCTTATGGGGCTTTTTCGTAAGCTTCCAGCCACCTTCGCTGCCCGTTTTTCGCCTGCCACCCATAACCCATTTTTCACCTGCCGCCCGAAGCCTGCCAGCTGAAGCCTGCTGCCTGAAGCCTGCCATCTGAAGCTGCCGCCTGAAACCAGCACTTCACCCTCACCATCTCTTCCACAAGCTGCCACTGGAAGCCAGCACTGCAATTTAATCTAGTCCACTAACATGTAAGGGTAGGTGGCTAATGCATGCATTATACTAGACTGACTTTACTGAATTGTGAACTGACATTTATCGTTCCCTCTTTATGAAATCGCCTCTGCTGATATCAAACTGTACATCACATGGAGTGAACAGACATATACAAAAACATGGGACAGAGTGGAGTTTCAACATGAACTTAGGTCTAGCCAAGGTGTTGATTAATGTTCTGATTTATGCATAATTGTGATTCCTTCTTTTCAGTCTTTCCAGTTTTTTTTTTTAAATAACGATTCTGTATTCTAAAACTGAACTTTATATTCAAGCCCTTCCCCAACACCCACACCATGTTGCATTCCCACCCTCTTCTACTTGGAAAGGGATTTACTTCTGCCTTTTGCAGTCTTTTAGATGTTTTCCATGTTGGGAAGGGGTAAATGAGAATTTGTTCATACCCTCAAATGTGTACATTTATGGCGTCCACAAACGCACAGCACATTCCTGGCCTGGAATTTCCACAATCTCAGTAAATCAATGCAAAGTTCTTTGTGTGAATAAGAGCACAAAACCAACTTTGTAAAGCAGTTTTTCACTCATAATTTTTTTTTTAGTTATCCTTAGCCAAACTTACATAGCCAAGTATCTTTAAGAATCAGGTCCTGGATTAGTAGATAGCTGACCATTCTTGTCAAAGTGTTTTGTGTGACTTATGCCTGCATTCCTAATGTGTGGGTGCTTAACTAAAGTACATTATGCTAATGGGAATTTATAATACTGTAGCGTAGATTAATTCTGTAACCAGAATAGTGGTTACTCCCAGGAAGTTCCACTAGAGTGATAAGGACCATGCAATGGACGTTGAATTATACCCACTGAAGAAGTAGCTTTCTGGCTATACACAAACATTTTCATTTTACACCCTTATTTTCATATCTAAATTATATCCGAGTTTACAAGGTTTAAAGGATTTACAAGGTAAAGACAAGTATACTAAATTCCACATTTTGAATTTCCACAAGTGTACGCAGGGATAGTCAATATTAACTAAAAATACTTTATTGAAGTGAAGCAAGAAAAACCTACATTCAGTATAATACTGTCTTTTAGTATGCATAGTCTAAGAAATGGGTAGGTACTAGCAGGAAAAATAGGGAAACCAGCTGTAAGCCAGCAAAGTACATGTGTACCTTAATATTATACAGATGAAGTATTAAAAGCATTACATATACATTTTTTTCGGTGGCAGAAATTCATACTTATACATCACAGATGTCTACTCTTACCTACATGCATTATTTTTTCAAGTTGGACAAGTTACTTGCATGTTTATTATAGTCTGAGATATTTGAGCAGTTCCGTCGTACTCGTAGAAACTGCCCCACGGGTAGGTTCTCCCTTAGGGATCTCGGGTGAAAGCTCTTAAATTGTAGTAAATTGTTCCCCCCCATCACCCCACCCCACCCCACCTGAAACCCCCCTCCCCCTCTGCTTTCTGCCTTTTTTCCCTTTCTTTCTTTTTTCTTTCTTTTTGTCCCCCTTTTCTCTTTTTTCTTTTTTTCCCCTTTTTCTTTTCCCTCCCCCCTCTTCTTCCTTTTTCCCTTCCTCCCTCGCTCTCCACCCCTCCACCGGGGCCACAGAGTTTAGCTGGCTCCAACGCGATCTGCGTCTGGAAGCCTATTGGAGACCGGGGACTACATTCCCAAGCCTCCCTAGCGCTTGTTTGGCACCACGTCGCTCGCGCCAGCCACACAGATGCTGGGAACTCAATTTCTCAGCATCCGGTGCGTGCAGCCGCGTCACCCCCATATGCGCCCAGTCTGCCGAATTTGGCTACTGGCTGCAGCCGGTCCGGCAAAGGATGCACAGGGGTGTTCAGTTAGCGCCATACTATTTATTCTGCCCCGTGCTGGACCACATACCTCAAGCGGTCGAGCGAGGGGTCGGTTTAGGCGCACAGCGAGCGCCTCCTTTGACGTGGTAAGTGCAGGAGCACTTACTCCACGGCCATTCTTCATTCTTTTGTGTGGACTTCCAGTAGACCTCCAGCCATGTCACAGATAACACTGTTTGGTTGACTGGGACTGAGAGTGTGTGTGTTGCTATCAGTAGTGTGTGTATTTTTGCATTTTCTGGCATTTGTTGATGTTTTCTGCAACCAGGTTATATTTATTCCTCCTCACTGCAGTTCAGAAACATGTCGGACGTTTTTTAGATAGGCGACCCAGTGAGTCCTTACTCTAACGGAGGTGTCCCATCTTTGTTTTTAATGCGCCAGCAGGCACCACTATTAAAAGTGTAGATCACACACTGGTAACTGTCTAGGTATATTCCCTTAGCTTATCTGGATCCCACTAACTCCAGATAAAAATATATTTACTCACTCCCTCCCGTTCTTTTAACGGTGAGGTTGAGTCCGCCCAGGTGGCACTGTCCTACCTGGGTGGGGCTAGGTGGTCAAATGATGAAGCATGACACCATATAGTGTGTGAGACCACCTAGTCCGTAAAGGAAATACCCCCTCCCCTTACTCACCCCCCACAGCACCCACACCCCTCTTTTTCGACACCCAGCGAGGTCTAGGAGCCCACGGATAATTTCTTGTGACTGTAGCTCCATATCATTGGTGAACTCCATACTTTTCTGTGTTGACTGGCTTTAGATGTAGGGAGCTAGTATGGGTGGATTGCCACCAAATACATGTTTCTAATCTCCCTTAAACTCTCCGGTTGTGTTACGAACTCTGCAAGAGAGACATTGCCAATATACCTCTTTTGGATCACATACTCATTTAGCAGCGAATGAATGGAGCAGCAGTGTCACAAAACGAACTTGCAAGAACATTCTCTTAGAAGTTGTAGGTTCTATTTGAACCAGAAAAGCTTCCTCTGAATAATAAATCTTTTATGCAAGGAAGACAGCAGTTGTTAAAGAACCAAGATTAGACTGACCATGAAGAGTTCTCAATTTACATTTGCCAATAATTCGATGAGAAGGGCACTGCTGTTGCCATAACCTTAATTAAAGCTCCCAGTTTTATGGTCTTTTTTTAAATTATTTTTTTTACTTTTCCACCAGCATTTAGCCCTATTTATTTTTTAGTCATCTTAGTATTCATCCATATTTATTTTGTGCTTTGTGTATAAACAAAAAAGTCAAACATATACTTCAACATTTATTTAACGAACAAACGAGCAACACTACGTTGATGCCTGTTTAATTTTATCATAGTTGGTGGCCAAATGTAATAAATAATAAACACACATGAATTAATTTGCATAATAGCACAAACACATGTTGAGATTTCAGTTACTAAAGGAAATAGTATTTATTTGTATCACATTAGAAATCCTCAGCGGGACCTATAAAACCTGGGAAGGCTTTCAGGGCACTCTTTATCACTGGGTTACACATGCCCAGGATGAAACAGGCTTCAAAGAACTGGTTCTGTGTCTGATGGCAGTTACTTCCTTGCAGCTTCGAATTATGAATTGCACCATTGCATATCGATGCATGGTATGGCCGCACAGCATGCCTGCAGCCTGCACTGATATAAATTTCCTCCTATAGAAATGGCCACATTAGAGAAGCAGAGCAGCACTGGCTGATTAAAATGATACTGCATAACTGCTCTGTTGTGGTTTTATGGTCAAAACAAGCCCAAATTAGCATCACTGGGTAATACATGGGTTGAGAATACATGCTAATGCAATCCTCGTCCAATCCTTGGACCGTTTCTTCAGAACCATTTCTTGCACATTTAGGGCCAGATGTAGTAAGCTGTTTGCATGGTGCAAACTGCGAAAATCGCAGTTTGCACCATGCAAACAGCCTTCTGCGATGCACATTCACAATTTGCGAGTCGGTACAGACCCGCAAATTGTGAATGCGACTCGCAAATAGGAAGGGGTGTTCTGTTCCTATTTGCGACTCACATCGCAATGCAGAATTGCTTTGTGACCGCGAATGCGGTCGCAAAGCAATTCGCAGTTACCACCAGTGTCACACTGGTGGTAACTCATTCGCAAAATTGTGAATGTTGCCCAAAATGTTTTTTCATAGCAGGCAGTGGTCCAATGGACCACTGCCTACCCTGAAAAACCGAAACCAAATGGTTTCGTTCTTTTTTTTATTTTGCAACTCATTTTCCTTTAAGGAAAACGGGCTGCAAAATAAAAAATAAAAAACTGCTTTATTGAAAAAGCAGTCACAGACATGGAGGTCTGCTGACTTCAGCAGGCCACCATCCCTGTGAGTGCAGGGACTCGCTATGGGGTCGCAAATCCTCATTAATAGTTATGAGGTGGGTCTTTGCGACCCCATAGCGAGTCGCAGACGGTGTCTAATACACCGTTCTGCATCGAGATTTGCAATTCTGAAATTGCGAGTCGCACCGACTCGCAATTTCAGAATCGCAAATTCTGACCTTGCTACATCTGGCCCATAATTTCTATTGCTTGGTGAACTAGTGTACTGGAAAAAACACTCTCTGAAAAGGGATCTACTTACTATTTAATGGCCTCATTAGCCCTGTGTTTTTTGCTGCCTTTCAATTTGGCACTGTGTTTGCTGCTTTCACTTCTGCGGTGGGAAGACAAAACTGGGACTGGACCAAGGCCAGCATGTTTGTTAACAAGTACATGTTTTATCATGATGTGCATGCTTCTCTTTTACACATCACTTTGTATGTTTAAACAAAACATTACTTTCATGTTGCTCACAGAGGTTTGTAGTGAGAGGCATTTTCAGTCCACCAGTCATGAGGCTTTGTCGGTCCACCAGTCATGAGGTGGTGTTGGTCCATCGATCATGGGGGGGTATGCTGATTCCTGGTCAGTATTACTTATTGCACAGTAACAAACCCACTGGATAGCTCTTCAATGGCCTACAGTCCAATTACCAAGCCTTGCAAATTACCAAGATCCACACAGAGTGAACACTGGTCATTCCAGACATCATGGGAAGAAGAGTGCTTGTTTGTTTAATGGCCAAAAGAGAAATCAACCTGTTTGCTTTGCAAAGAGAAAGTTAATATTCTTAAAAGGTATAACCTACAGTGGCAATACAAAGCTTGCCATGCAGAATATACTGAGAACTTCCCATTGGACTCAAAACTGTGTTCAGCAAAAGCCGCACTGCTAAAGCAATTGCTTCTTTCCCAGAGAAGCTCTTTGTTTCTCAGATGAAGGAATCTGAGGCTGTTACAGAAGCATATTTTAAAATATGCTACTTGCTTGCCAAACATAAGATGCCATTCACAGGGGTAGAGCTGGTGAAGACATCTTTCCTTTCAGCTGCTTAAATTTTATTTGAAAACTATAGCAATAAAGCTAGCATTTAAAAATAAATGGGTGCATTACAGGTATCGGATTTCACATGTGCACGCAGAATAGAGGCAATGGGTGAAAATGTCCCGGAGGAGGTGATTAAAGTTGTCAGAGAATCACCCTTCTTCAGCATGGATGAGTCCCCAGATATAGGTGATGTGGCCCAGTTACTGGTTTGGGTGAAGTATTTAGACAAATCACTTCATCCCAAAGAATATCTCTTGTGTCTTCTACCACTGCAAGGGCACACAAAAGGAGAACATATCACGGATAGCATTTTCAACTACTTTGAAACACATCACATACCATTGGACACTCTAGTCTGCATCAAAACAATCGGTGTTCCCGCCATGGTAGGCCATGATAGAGGCTTTATATCACTGCTTAAAAAGAAGCTAACTGGACAGACTGTAATAGACTACCACTGTATTATTCATCAAGAATGTTTGTGTGCAAAATTGATGCATGGAGAAGTGAATAATGTCCTTAAACGTCCAGTGAAAATTTTAAATTTTATTTGTGCCAAAGCCCTTAACCATTGACTTTTTTGAAGATATGCTGCAGGATTCTGAATATTAATATACAGACCTCTTGATGCACACTGAAGTGCAATGGCTTAGCAAAGGAAACGTTCTGGAGCAGTTTATTGCTTTGCTCTCTGAAATTGAACACTTTATAAACAGTAGGGGTCAATCATTCCCAGAACTAAAGGATGTGAAATGGCTTATAATGCTACATTTTCTTTCAGATCTATTTGCACATTTCAATGCTATCAATTTGATGCTGCAAGGCAAACTCCAACTTGTGTGCTCCATGATGAATGGTATTTACTCATTTGAAAGTAAGCTTGTGCTATTCAAAGAACAACTGGATGTTGCTGATGTCACCCACTTCCCAAAACTGTTGGCTGTGACTCTGAGGTTTCCAAATGCAGTAGAAATGCTGCCAACGCTAAACCTTGGTGCCTGTCTTGAGGGCATTTCTGGGGAGATCAAATGGTGATTTTCTCAATGCAGAGCTCTCACCCTCTGTTCAGGTTGGTTGAAAACCCCTGGATGGTGAGTGCACAAAATCTTGATGTTGTGGAACCTATTGGCATGAATGGGGCACAAGCACAAATGGATCTGATAGATATGCAGCACAATTCAGATCTAGAAGCATCTTTCTTGGGGAAGGCACCAGAAGAATTCTGGAACATTATGCCGTCTGACAAATTTCCTGTTCTTTTTACAGTGGCCCTGAAAGTAATTTGTCTGTTTGGGTGAAAGTTAGATTTCTATAATGGGACTGTTGAAGAGTAAACTCAGAAATAACCTTACAGATTTACATCTGGATCAGCTCTTGAGGCTTGCTGTTTCAGATGTAGTACCAGATTATAGGACACTAATAGGAGACATGAAGGGTAAAATAAGTTCTTTGTATATCTTTCTTTGATGTACCTGTTTTCCGGACTCAGTTAAACTGTGCTGAATATCTGGTTAACCACGATTACTATCCAATGCCTCTTAAGATTGCTTTTGTCTTATAATAAAAATGTATTATCAAAATGGCCTCCTTGTAGCTTAGTAGTAATAGCTGACTTTGAAATACAGCATTGTCTAGTATTGTTTTTGTTTTGAAAGGGGGCAATTTGTTTTTTACCCCTGTAGCCCCACCCCTGACCCCGCACCCCACCCGACCCCACCCTCAGGCCCATCAGTACAGCCCTCGGCCACAAACCAGACTGTAATTTAGACTCCTACGAAAAACGTTTGTGAGTATCCATGCCTTAGGCAGTATTTATAAACTGCTGGAAGTGGTTTAAACATCTTTTGGAGTCATTTTGAATTCAAGTAAGATTTTTATGAAAATCGATGACCTGTGGACTTGTGAAATGCCTTAAGAAGGTTCGAAATGGACCATTTTCAATTGGTGCATCTTTTAACTCTTTATGACTTGTTGGAGTGACTCATCACTTTTGGGGCTTAAGAAAGCATGTTTTCATGAACATGCTCTCAAGGGGCCAAAATACATAGTTTTGAGGTTTTGTAAAAGTGAATTAAAATGTTCAATTTGGTATTATTGAGGACTTAATTATTTTTTACACACTGCAGGAAGTGATCTAAGCAGCATTTGGTGTCATTTTAAATTAAAAAAATATAGTCAGTTTTGTTTATGAAAACCATTAACCAGCGGACTTCCGAAAAACCTCAGATAGGTCAAAAATGGACTGTTTTCAATTGTTGCATCTATTAACTCTTTATGACTTGTTGAAGTGGGTCATCTTTTTTTAAAAATGATTAGGTTTGGTGATATTTTTATGCTCTCATCGTGCCAAAATGCATAGTTTTGAGATGAAAATGGATGATTTGGTAACATTGAGGACTGAAACTGTTTTTTTGCACTGTGGGAAGTGATTTAAACTACATGTGGAGTCATTTTAATTTCAAGCAAAAAAGTCAGATTCTTAATACTTAATGAAAATCGATGACCGGCAGACCTACAAAATGACTCAGAAAGGTAAAAAATGAACAGTTTTAAATTGTTCTATCATTTAACTCTTTATTAGTTGTTGAAGTGAATCATCACTTTGGGGGCTTAAATAAACATGTTTAGAGCCATATATATAAATGAATGAAAATGGCCCGTCTGATCACACTGAGGCCTCAATCACTCTTTTTACACTGAGGGGAGTGTTTTAAACAGCACTTAGAGACATTTTGAATTCAAGCAAAAAAGTCAGATTATTGATGAAAATCATTGACCGTGGACTTAAAAAATACCTCTGGTAGGTCAAAAATGTAGTGTTTTTAGATGTTTCATGTTTTAACTCTTTATGACTTGTTGAAGTGAATTATCGCATTTGGGGCTTAAATATGCATGTTTACAGACATTCCCATGCTCTTAAGGGGCCAAAATGTATAGTTTTAAGATTTTGTAAAAGTGAATGAAAATGGATGATTTGGTAACATTGAGGCCTTAAACAGTGTTTATACACTGCAGTACGTGATTTAAACAACACTTGGAGTAATTTGAATTCAGGTAAACACGTCAGATTCGTTAATAAAAATAGATTACCAGTGACTTACGAAATGCCTCAGGAGGGTCCAAGATGGTCCGTTTTCATTTGTTGTGCCATTAGACTTCTTGAAGTGAATCATCACATATGTGGTTTCAATAAGCATATTCATAGCAATTACCATGCTATCAAGGGGCCAAAATGAATAGTTTTGAGATTTTGTTAAAGTGAAGGAAAATGGCCCTTTTGGTAACATTGAGGCCTTAAACAGTGTTTATACACTGCATGAAGTGGTTTAAACAGCATTTAGAGTAATTTTGAATTCAATCAAAAAAGTCCGATTTTGATGGAAACCATTGACATGCGACCTATGAAATGCCTCAGGAGAGTCGAAAATGGTCTGTTTCAATAGTTGCATCTTTTAACTCATTAATTGTTGAATTGAATCATCACTTTTGGGGCTTACATTAGAATGTTTAAAGCCATTACCTAAAATGCCCATTAAATTCAGTATTTAGTGAATCCATGGACAAAAGAAGACCAGCAATAAAGAAGACCCAAAGCTCGAGAACTAAAGTCCTGCTGCACCACGAAAAGACGCCAAACCCTGCCTGCTGCACACCGGACGCGACAATCACCACTGAGGGGTTGCACAGACATTGCATAGACTCTACATATGCCCAGAGGACCTTCACTCTTCAAAAATCACTATAGATATCCCTCCAGAGTGAGGGCATCTCTCTGCAACACACAGGATTCAAAGACACAGTGAAGGCAATTTCACTGACTGGCTGCTGACCAAGGACCTGGACACAACAGCCAGACTAAACTTCACCCTTCAGACCATGAGAACAAACTCTGTCAGTGTGCCAAGTTTTGTGGCACTGCACCCTCCAGTGGCTAGACCATGCAATAGCTCCAGGTACTGGTCACCTCCTGTCGGACAGCCAGAAGAACCATCCACACCACACCAAAAAAGGACCAGGAAGAAGCCTTAGTCAGGAGAATTCAGGAACCATATGGACCTCCCACCAGAGTTGGCACCTTTACACACAGCTCCTGGCTCAGCACCCAGATGCCCTGTGTCCTGCACTGAAGAACCAGCTGTGCCTTTAGAGTCCCCCCACCCATTGAGATCTTGACACTCCAAGGAGACCCACTGGACTTACCTCTAATTCCACCAGTTCAGCGCTGTTACACGTGGTCCCCCGTAGTGGGCTGACACCAGCTCTATTGACCCTCTGCAGCTGCTCCCGTGGGAACCGGAAGTAATTTCAACTCATCCAGCTTGTCCAGGGTACCCATCAATTACCTCAATGTACCGGTAAAAGGAGACTCTGGTAAATGTGTTGCCTGATTTACTATGAATTTTCAAAGTATTTCTCCATTGATTTCTATGTTGCGTAGTTATGCACCGAAAGTCTATTTTTAATAAACATATAAAAATTCTAAAAGTAATAATGTAAAAAGTACTTACCCAATTTTGATGATGTTTGTCTTAAAATTTATAAAAAAATCGGAAGTATTTTTTTATAAATTGGTTGCGAGTAATTCTTTTGAGTGTGTGGTCTCATTTATTGATACTGTGTGTACAACAAATGCTTTGCACTTCTTCAAGATTAGCCTAACTACTCCACCAAGCTACCATAAAAATTAGAGCATTAGGTTGTCTAGTTTTCACCTCTTTAAACCAACATGTGGTTGCCTGTACCCGAAGCACAGTGTGTCTAGTTTTGCATGCTACATAGAGGGCCAGCCTCCTTCAATCAATGACCCATGGACTTACAAAATGCCTCAGGAAGGTAAAGAATGGACCCTGTTCAAGTGTTGCATCTTATAACTATTTATGGCCTGTTGATGTGGATCATTAGTTTTGGAGCCTAAATATCCATGTTAAGAGCCATTTCCTGATCTCAATGGAACAATATGCAAAGTGTTGAGATTTTATAAAATTGAATGAAAGTGCCCCGTTTGGTAACATTGAGACCTTAAACAGTCTTTATACACTGCAGTATGAGATTTAATTAGCACTTGGAGTCATTTAGTATTCAAGTAAAAAAGTCAGATTTTTATTAAAATCGATGAAGCATAGACTTACAAAATGGCTCAGGAGGGTAAAAAATGGACTGTTTTCAATTGTTCTATCATTTAACTCTTAATGATTTGTTGAAGTCAAGAATCACTTTTGGGGTTTAAATAAGCATGTTTAGAGCAATTACCATGCTTTCAAAGGGCCAAAATGCATAGTTTTGAAAGTTTTTAATTTTTGTAAAAGTGAATGAAAATGGCCCATTTGATTACACTGAGGTATTAGACAGTTTTTATGCACTGAGGGAAGTGATTTAAACAGCACTTGGAGACATTTTGAATTCAAGCAAAACATTCAAATTTTTTATGAAAATCATTGACAAGTGGGCTCAAGAAATACCTCAGAGAGGTCCAAAAATGTACTTTCTTTCAGATGTTTTATGTTTTAACTCCTTATGACTTGTTGAAGTGAATCTAATCTTCACCTTTATGACTTAAATAAGGATATTTAGAGCCATTTCCATGAACTCAAGGGGCTAAAATTCATAATTTTGAGATTTCGTAAAAGTGAATGAAAATGATACGTTTGATTACAATGAGGTCTTAAAGAGAATTTATACACTGTGGGACATGATTTAAACAGCATTTGTAGTCAGTTTGAATTCAAGCCAAAAAGTTAGATTTTTAATGAAAATCAATGACTTATGAAATACCACACGAACATTGGAAAAAAAATACTTTCAATTCTTGTATCTTTAAACTCTTTATGACTTGTTGAAGTTAATATTCACTTTTGGGGTTTAAATAAGGATGTTTAGAACCATTATCATGCCTTCAAGCGAGCAAAATGCATAGTTTTGAGATTTTGTAAAAGTGAATAAAATTGTTCGATTTGGTATTATTAAGGCCATAAATAGTTTTTACACACTGCTGGAAGTCATTTAAACATAATTTGGAGTCATTTTGAATTCAAACAAAAAAGTCTGATTTCTGATGAAAACCATCAACCAGCAGACTTCGGAAATATCTCAGGGACGTCAAAAATGGACTGCTTTCAATTGTTGCATCTTTTAACTCTTTATGACTTGTTGAAGGGGGTCATTACTTTTGGAGGTTAAATTGTTAGGTTTGGCACCATTTTCAGGCTCTCAAATTGCCAAAATACATAGTTTTGAGATTTTGTACCAGTGAATGAAAATGGCCGATCTGGTAACTTTGAGGACTTAAACTGTTTTTGTGCACTATGGGAGGTGATTTAAATAGCATTTGAGTCATTTTGAATTTCAGCAAAAATTTCACATTTTTAATGAAAATCAATGACCTGCGAACTTACGAAATGCCTCAGGAGGGTCCAAATTTGATCTTTTTCAACTGTTTTAACTTTTAACCCCTTATGCCTTGTTGAAGTGAATCATCCCTTTTCAGGCTTAAATATGCATGTTTAGAGGTATTTACAGGCTCTTAAGTGGCCAAAATGCATAGTTTTGAGATTTTGTAAAAGTGAATGAAAATGGGCTGCTGGTAACACTGAGGCCTTAAAGAGTGTTATACTCTGTGGGAAAGTGATATAAACATCTTTTGGAGTCATTTTGAATTCAAGCAAAAAAGTCTGATTTTTAATGAAAATCGATGACCCACGGACTTTTGAAATGACTCAGGAAGGTCAAGAAGGGGCCCTCTTCAATTGTTGCATCTTTTAACGATTTATGACCAGTTGTTGTGGATCATGACTTTTGAAATCTAAAGAGTCATCTTTAAAGCAATTTCCATGCTCTCAACAGAACAAAATGCAAAGTTTTGAAATTGTGGAAAAGTGAATGAAACCCATTCAGTAACATTGTGGATTTAAACAGTATTTATACATTGCATGAAGTGACTTAAACTGCACTTGTATTCATTTTGAATTCAAGCAAAAAAAACAGATTTTTGTTTAAAGTTGATGACTCGCTGATTTACCAAATATCTCAGGAAGGTCAAAAATGGTCCATTTTCAATTGTTCTATCATTTAACTCTTTATGACTTATTGTAATAAATCATCAGTTTTGGGGATTAAATAAGCATGTTTAGAGACATTACCATGCTCTCAAAGGGCCAAAATGTATACTTTTGAGATTTTGTAAAAGTGAATGAAAATGGCCGATTTAGTAACACTGAGGCCTTGACTAATGTTTCTACAAGGTGGGGAGTGATTTAAACAGCATTTGGAGTCATTTCGAATTCAAGCAAAAAGTCAGATTTTTAATGAAAATCGATGACCCGCGGACTTACGAAATGCCTCAGGAAAGTCCAAAATGGCCAATTTTCAACTGTTGCATTTTTCATCTCTTTTTGACTTGTTGAATTGACTCATCACTTTTCTGGCTAAAATAATCATGTTTGGAGCCCTTAACATGTTTTTAAGGGGCCAAAATACATAATTTTGAGATTTTGTGAAAGTGAATAAAATATTTCTATTTGGTATCATTGGCACCTTAAATCATTTTTACACACTGCAGGAAGTCATTTAAAAAGCATTTGGAGTAATTTTGTATTCAAACAAAAAAGTTAGATTTTTAATGAAAGTCGATGACTTACAAAATGACTGAGGAAGTAAAAATGAATCCTCTTCAGTTGTTGCATCTTTTAACTATTTATGACCTTTTGATGTGGATCATCACTTTTTTAGCCTAAATAAGCATGTTTAGAGCCATTTCTTTGCTCTCAAGGGGCTAAAAAGGACAGTTTTGATATTTTGTAAAAGTCAATTTAAATAGCCCTTTGGATAACATTGAGGCCTTAAACAGTGTTTACACACCATGGAAAGTGATTTAAATAACATTTAGAGTCATTCTTAATTCAAACAAAAAAGTCAGATTTCTGGTGAAAAACATTAACCAGCAGACTTCTAAAGTACCTCAGAGAGGCACAAGATGGACTAATTTTAATAGTTGTATCTTGTAACTCTTTATGACGTGATGAAGTGAATCATCCGTTTTGGAGCTTAGAATATTAGGTTTGGCACCATTTGAATGCTCTCAAGTTGCCAAAACACATAGAGGGTCATTACGACCTCGGCGGTCTTTTAGCAAGACCGCCGAGGGACCGCCGTGCGGAAGACCGCCTGTGCAGGCGGTTTGCCGCTCGGCGTATTATGACTGTTGGCTGCTCTCTGTCGTTATTCCGATGGAGAGCCGCCGACAGCCATACTTGCGGGCGGCGGGGAAGTGGAGGTTGCTCCACCTCCAGGCCAACAGAACACCGCCCAGCGAATCACGTCCTGTGAATCACCGTGGCAGTGTTCTGTTGGCGTGGAGGTGTCGGTGGAGCTGCCACCATGGCTCCCGTCCCCTCCCGGAGGATCGACGGACAAGGTAAGTCGATCGTCCGTTAGGGGAGGGGGGTGGGGGGTGTTGTGTGTTGTGTGGGTGCATGGGGGTGTGCGTGTGTGTATGTAGAGGGGGTGTGTGAATGCGTCTATGCTTGCGGGAGTGTTGTGTGTATGGGAATGAGTGTGTGTATGTCTGTGGGTATGTCTGTATGGATGTTTGCGTGTATGTTTGAATGTGGGTGTGCGTGCCTGACTGTGTGTGTGGATGTAGGCATGTATGTCGGGGTGTGTGTGTTGGTGGTGCCTGCATGCATGTCGGGTGTGTGTGAGTAATGTTATGTTGGGGGTCGGGGTGGGGAGGGGGGCCCTGCCACCTTTGGGGGGTGGCAGGGTTGGTGGGGGGTGTACGGGAGGGAGTCGGGGTGGAGGTGGGGTGTGGGGGAGACCCCTATCAGTGCCAGGGAAGGAATTCCCTGGCACTGATAGTGCTTACCGCCATGGATTTCATGGCGGTTCAAACCGCTGTAAATCCACGGCGGTAAGCCGGGTCCAAATACAGCCGGCTGTATACTGACGGCCGCGGGGCTGGAGACCCAGGTCTCCAGCCCGGCGGTCGTTTTTCGCCCTGGCGGGCTGGACGGAGAACCGGCGGACGTCATAATTCACTGAGGTAAGACCGCCAGCCTGTTGGCAGTCTTACTGCCGGTTCTCTGCCATCCGCCAGGGTTGTAATGACCCCCATAGTTTTGATACTTTGTAGTAATGAATGAAAATGAACGATTTGCTAACACTGAGGATTTAATATGTTTTTTTTTTTGCACTGTGGGAAGTGATTTAAATGACTTCTGGAGTGATTTTGAATTCAAATGAAAAAGTTAAATTTTTTACAAAAATCAATGACCCATTAACTTACAAAATGACTCCGGAAGATAAAAAAAAATAGACCCTCTTCAACTGTTGCATCTTTTAACTATTTATGACCTGTTGATGTGGATCATAGCTTTTGGAGCCTAAATAAGTAGGTTTAGAGCCATTTCCATGCTCTCAACTGAACAAAATGCAAAGTTTTGAAATTTTGTAAAAGTGAATGAAAGTGTCCTGTTTACTAACATTGAGGACTTAAACAGTGATTATACATCGCAGAATGTGATTTAAACAGCATTTAGAGTCATTTTGCATTCATTCAAAAAAGTCAGATTTTTTTATGAAAACCACTGACCTGCGGACTTACGAAATACCTCAGGGAGGTCAGAAATTGACTTTTTTCAGTTGTTGCATCTTTTAACTCTTTATGATTTATTGAAGTGAATCATTGTTTTTGGGGCTTAAATAAACATATTTTGAGCCGTTTGAAATGCTCTGAAGGGGTCAAAATGCAAAGTATTGAGATTTTGTAAAAGTGAATGAAAACTGCCTTTTTGGTATCATTGAGGCCCTAAGCAGTGTTTATACAGTGCAGGAAGTGATTTAAACATCGTTTGGAGTAATCTTGAGTTCAAGAGAAAAAGTCAGATTTTTTATGAAAATGGATGACCTGCAGACCTACAAAAAGGCTTAGGAAGGTCCAAAATAGACCATTTTCAATTTTTCTATCATTTAATCCTTTATGACTTGTTGAAGTCAGTCATCACTTTTGTGGCTTAAATAAGCATATTTGGATCCATTTCCATGGACTCAAGGGGCCAAAATTTATAATTTTGCTATTTTGGAAAAGTTAATTTCAAATGGCTGATGTGGGAACAGTGAGGCAAAAACAGTGTTTGTTCACCATGTGAAGTGATTTAAACAGCATTTAGAGCCATTTTGAATTCAAGTGAAAAAGTCAGATTTTTAATGAAAATCATTGGCCCACGTACTTATGAAGCACCTCAGGTAGATGAAAAATGTACTGCTTTCAGTTGTTTCATGTTTTAACTCTTTATGACTTGTTGAATGAAAACATCACGTTTGGGGCTTAAATAAGCATATTTAGAGCCATTTACATGCTCTCTAGGGGCCAACATTTATAGTATTGAGATTTTCTAAAAGTGAATGAAATGACCCATTTCGTAACACTGAGGCTTTAGAGAGTGTTTATACACTGTGAGAAATTATTAAAACAACACCTGTGCTAATTTTGAATTCAAACAAAAAACTCAGATTTTTTATATAAATCATTAGTCCGTGCACTTACAAAATACCTCAAGTAGGTCAAAAGTGGACTGTTTTCAATTGTTGCTTCTTTTAACTCTTTATGACTTGGTGAAGCGAATCATCTATTTTGGGGCTTTAATAAGCATATTTAGAGCCATTTACATGCTTTGAAGCAGCCAAAATGCATAGTTATGAGATTTCGCAAAAGTGAATGACAATGGCCCTTTTGGTAGCATTGAGGCCCCGTAAACAGGGTTTAATCACTGTGGTGAGGGAGTTAAGCATCTTTTGGAGTCATTTTAAATTCAAGCAAAAAAATTAGATTTTTTTTATTAAAACGATTGACCAGAGCACTTACAATATAACCCAGGAAGTAAATGTACTCTTTTCAATTGTTGGAGTGGATCATCACTTTTGGAGCTTACCAAATCAGGTTTAGAGCCATTTTCATGATCTCAAAGGGCAGAAATGCATAGTTTTGAGATTTTGTAAAAGTGAATGAAAATGGCCGATTTGGCAAAATTATGGCTTGAACAAGGTTTGTGCACTGTGGGAAGAGATGTAATCCGCATTTGGGGCTATATGTATGAACAGATTTTCCCATAGACACAAAACGGATAAAACCATTTGACACATCTGGCCCTTAGAGTCATTTTGAATTCAAGCAAAATAGTGTGATTTTTGATGAAAAACATTGACCTGAAGACGAAATACCTCAGGAAGGTTCCAAATGGACTGTTTTCAATTGCTGCATCTTTTAACTCCTTATGACTTGGTGAGGTGAATCATCACATTGTGGCTTTAAAAAGCATATTTAGAGACATTTACATGCTCTCAAAGGGCTAGAATGCAAAGTATTGAGATTTTGTAAAAGTGAATGAAAATGGCCGATTTGGTAACACTGAGGCCCTCATTACGACTTTGACAGTCTTTGGGCAAAACTGCCATGTGAAATGCCGCCACGATACCGTCAGTGGTGGCGGTACAGCGACTGACATATTACGAGTCACAAAAAACAAACCGCCCAAATCCAGCCACAAATCCTACACCGCCAGGCTGACCAACGGTGAAAGAGCGACTGTCCTACCACCGACCCTGCCACGCGGACACCATTCTGACCGCCATATTACGAGTCTGTTTTCAGCACAGTGGCACATGCACGGTGGGAAACCATCAGCGGTTCGCAGCGTGGCTGTACAAAAATGCACCACAATTAGTAGCCAACACCACATTGGACAGTTCAAAAACCCCACACCTGAAACACATACACGCACACCACACACACCTGCTCATGGTACTATAAAACACCCCCCACACACACACCCACAATCCCTTGTGACTCCCACGACCAGCCACAGAGACACGAGCCACAAAGTACTCTCCATACACTACATGCACTTTCACATTGCACACTTTGCACACACCATCACCACAACCTACTTGCACCCACATCCAAACACCCCCACACCACTAATCACCCCGCACTGCACCCTACCCACACAGCACACTCCCCCACAACATGTCACCCCAGAAGCACCCAAGGTTCACAAACAATGAGTTGCGGGTCATGGTGGATGAGATCGTCAGAGTAGAGCCGCTACTAAAGGGAGCCCAGGTCCAGCAAACATCGATGGCCAGGAAAACAGAATTATGGTAGAGGATCGTTGAAAGGGTCAAATCAGTCGGTACCTATCCAAGCACAAGGGAGAATATCAGGAAGAGATGGAACAACCTCAGGGGGTAGGTCCATTCCATGGTGTCCAGGAACCAGATCACCCTGAACAAGACTGATGGTAGGCCCCACCTCCTCCACTTCAGTTAACAACCTGGGAGGAGAAGGTCTTGAACACTATGCATCCGGAGGGACTTACTGGTATCATCTGAGGTCTCGACTCTGGTAAGTCACCAATACCTCTCCAGGCACCAACCGCTCCTGTCCAGCATGCCTCCCTACCACTCCCGAATCCACCCCATCCCACACTACTGTACCCCCCAATCACCTCACGCCCCTTCCCTGCATGTCACACCACCCCCTCCCACCATCCCCACACACTCCCCCAACGCATGGGTAATAATCACAATATGAAGAACCACAACTCCCACAATGCATCATTTCCCACACAGCAAAAAAGCACAGTCCTTTTTCACAGTGGAATACCTGCATGGACAACCGTTTCACAGTCCACACCTACTGGTTGCCAGGACAGCGTCCCAACACATGGCAATGACAGCAGTGCCAACCATCATCCACAACCCACCATGGCAAATGGAAACCATGGCACAATCCCCATACCCAAATCAATGTCTGCATTGCTACAGGTTCATTGCCATCATTGGGAAGCAAGTCAAGCCACTGCATGCACAACACCATGAAAATGACAACTACACATCCACATACAAACTCTCCCCCTTTCCATCCACAGGTAACCCTGCCACTGCCACCCTGCAGAGGATGCCAGGGTCGGACAGCCCTCCCAGGATGAAGGCCCAATTGGATGTCTGGATGGGGATGACTTTCCTGGGATGTCCTGGGCGACTAGTCAGTCAACTCCCAGCAACCCCACCCTGGATACATCGGATTCACTCTCACATGGGGCTACAACACCTCAGCCAGCCCCTCCTCCCCAAACCTGTGCCCCAGGGACCTTTCAATCAGAAGTGTGGCTCACAATACAGGGTCCAGTGTCAAGGGCACAGACCCTAGACAATGAAGGCCCTGGTGCTACTGGGAGTGGGCACATTGTGCCGGGGCACAGGCACAGAGGGCTAGGGGTAGTGGGAAGGGATCTGTGGTCCAAGGGATGGGGCAGACACAATGCCAAACTGGCCAAGAGGCCCTCACCCAAGTCCTGGGTGCATACTATCAAACCAAGGAAACCATGGCCCATACCCTCGCCACCGTGCAGGAGGCTCAGAGGCTGCAGAGGGAACACCATCAGGAGGCCATGGAGAAGTGGCAGACCCACAATGCCAACATGGCCTCCATAGCAGGGGTGCTGAAGGAATTCACCACCATCCTGCGTGCGTCCACCTCCCACCAGCAGGCCCCTTCCAATAGCCACATCCCATCTGAGTCGTCCATGTCAGTGGCAGCTAGTGGAATGGAGGCCCTGCCACAGGACAACAGCACCCCTTCCCCTGCAGCTGAGGAGCCCCCACTCAAATAAGTTTGTCCAACTAGACATCCAGCCGGAACGGATGCCAAGACCAAGACCACCGCCAGGAAGTGACCCTCTCCGAACATTCTCCCTTGTGTGTCACTGAGACATCTTGTTGACTGCCCACTGTCATCTCTCTGGTGTCCCATGGCCACCACACTGGACTTCAACTACCTACAGCTAGCCTAAGTACTCTGATGATCCCACACACCATGACCCCCCTAGCACTTGTCCCTCCCAAATAAAAACCATTGAACAGTTACTGCCTACGTCTTTATTTGTATGAAAGATACTACCATTACATGTGCAACAGTCAACCAATGGCCTGCCAATGTATGTGAGAGTGACAGAAGGGGGAGCAATATGCAGCAAGGATTACAGTGAAGCAGGCAGTGGCTGGTGACATGTGTCAAGGGAGGCAACAGGTAATGCAGGGACCAGAGTGCACCACAACAATGTCCTGAAAGTAGAACATGACAGGGACTTCAATCACTATAGGGTCACATATGCAAACTCAACACACATGCACTGTCAGTACAGGAAGCCAAGGCTGTGATGGCAAGTCAAGTCCCAAACCATATGGCCATAACAAACCCACATACCCAGACATAACTCCCCAGTGGTCCCTCCCTCACAGCAAACAGAGCCAGTCATGAGGCAGTTCCCACTGCCACGAACAGTAATGGTGCTCAGCCCCCCTATGTCGACTCCCAGGATAGGATGCAATACGGAAAAAAACACCTAGTGTAGCACATATATTGCACTGGATCTGTCAGTTCAGGGAACAATGGCCATGTACATAGATGTCACAAGTGCAGCAATACAACAGCAGACTGAGAATAGTACTGGTCTGCGCACAGTAAGAATCCAACCCATGGGCACATATAACCCACCCACAGACAGAGCTGCACCCAATACCTCCAGTGATTACAGACACCAGGTGGTAGCATGGCACAAGGCAGACAGTTGTACAGGTCAAATACCATACATTTGACACATATCTGTATCTTAGTGGAAGTATTGTTCTATCAGCTCTGCTCTGGAGTCAGCTGCATCCTCATCATCTTGCTCCTCATCACTCCCAATGCCACCTTCATCAGTCACTGGTATAGCTGCCACCTCTTCTGCATCCAGCAATGGGATGTAACATCTTAATTGTGTAGCATGCAGCAGGCAGTAATGAACTGGCACACTTTCTGTGGTTTGTAGAGTAGGGCACCTCTGAAGATTTGCAGACACCGGAATCTGGCCTTCAGCAGGCCAAAGGTCCTATCAATGACCCGTCTTGTCCTACAGTGGGCCTCATTGAAACGGTATTCAGCAGCTGTAGTCGGATGCCTCACAGGTATCAGTGGCCAGGGAAGGCTGGGATAACCAGAGTCACCTGTATGCACAGAGTTAAGAGCCATGTCAAGACCGGGAGGGTGATAGGGCAGGTCGTGAAGAGTGTTGAGAGCAGAGGGGCACACATATGAAAGGATACATACCGATGAGCCAGGCCAGGTCCCTCTGTAGTGGTGCCATCATGTGTGGGATGGTGCTCTTCCGCAGAATGTAGGAGTGATGCACAGAACCAGGGAACTTGGCTGTCACTTGTGTGCTATCTTGGTTGGCGAGACACACCACCTGCACACTGGTAGAATAGATGTTTTTGTGGTTCCTATACACTTGTTCACTCCTCTTGGGTGGCACTTTGGCAATGTGGGTGCCATCAAAGGCCCCTATCACATGAGGTACATGTGCCAAATCGTAGAAGGAAGCTTTGACAGTGCCCAAATCAGAACGTTGTGGGAACCTGATGTAGCTGGGACAGATGTTTTGGCAGGGCACATAGTAACTCCTTCAGGACGCTGCTTAACATGGGCTGTGACATCCCTGCTGCCAAGCCCACTGTAATCTGGAATGACCCTGAAGCAATAAAGTGGAGGACTGACAACACCTATACTGTGGGTGGGATGACATTGGGATGACGATTGGCTGGCAACAGATCCGGCTTCAACTGAGTCACCAACTCCATGATGGTCTGACGCTTCAGACGATAGGTCTGAATGACGTGCCGTTCTTCCAGGGTGGCAAGGTTGACTAGGGGCCTGTAAACGGGAGCATTCCTCATTCTCAATCTTCCAATGTCCCTGGGAATAGGAGTGAGTGGGAATCATGATGTACACCATTGACTGTGTGGACGTAGTTGAGCAGTGCAAAGGTCACCAAATGTCACCCATGGCGCACCTTCAATGCACTCTCAATACACATTGCACATGTAAAATGGCAGCTGCCTGTCCTGCATGCACAGGACAGATGGAAGTGAGCCCATCCTGCCGGCATAACACATGGCGGTAGGCACTCGCAACCGCCGTGCAACTCCTCAAAGGTTAACATGGTTGCCTATGGGAGACAGGAGCCAATGGTGATAGCCACTGGCATTGATGGTGAGGCCCGTGGCGGCCGTGACCGCCATTTCATGTGTTCATGCTCATTTGACTCCTTACACTCATACACAGAAGACCTCCACTGCATGTACTGCTGTGTTCTTTACTCTAGTAGCCAAGATGCCACATCCTGCAGGAGATAGGGCCCCAGCCTTCACCCAGAAGGAATTGGAGAAGACCATGGACGGGGTCCTACTACTGTATGGACACTTGTATGGGGCACCAGAGCAGCAGGTGAGGCCAATATCTCTGTCCTGTCTGTGAGTGGTGTGTATGGGGATGGGGGCCTTGCGACAAGGCAGTGTGGGAGGAGAATGGTGAGGAGTCTGAGGATACGTGGATTGATGACCTGTGAGCGTGGTAGTGAGATGTGTGCTGTCCACTGATGTCCCTGTGATTCCACGCTACAATAATTTGTCCTTCTGTCTGTGTCACCCATGCAGGTCAGCACCCATCAGAAGAAGGGGATATGGCGTGCCATCGCCAAGATAGTGCGGATACTGGGATCCAGGCCTGGCGGAGCACTAACGGCAGAAAGAGGTGGGAGGGCCTGAGACGCTGGGCTAGAAGACCACAGAGGCCCAGCTGGGAACATCCTCCCAATGAGAGAGGGGTGCACATCAGACCCTGACCCCCCTAAAGGCCCGCATTTTGGTGGTGACATGCCCTGAGGTAGATGGGTGCTTGAGGGCAGCACAGCAGCCACAATGGGGTGAGTACACACTCTCACTTACAATATGTGTTACCATAGTGGCTCTGGGTGTGCACTATTGGAAAGCTGTAGAGTGGGTACTAGGTAGATTCATGTCCCCTATGGGTATAAGACAATCGGGCAGGATGGGCATCATACATGTGTGGCCATGCCATACAGTCAGTGAATTGAAGAGCAGTTACCTCCAATGTGGTATCTGTATTGTCACCTACTCTCAAGATGAGCTAGGCAGCTCATGCCAACAGGTTCATTGCATCTGAGGTGTCAGGCCATTGTAATCAGTTCTTACCAACGACTGTGCCAGGGGTGAATGTAAAGTCCTCAATCTGCTGGCAGGTAATGTATGTGTAGTGAGGTAAGGTGGGCCAAGATGTCACTGTGCAAGTTGACAATAGCATAGTTGGCATGCCAACTACCCATGTAGAATTAATTTGGTTTGTTAGACCAGGAATTGTGTGTCTCAACGGGCATGTGAAGTGGGCAGGTACTGGGCAGGTATGGCGGGTATGCCCCTCATCATGTACACGATTGCATCTGTATCACCATCAGCGGTACACATGTGCATTGCTGTGGTTTCCCCCATGGTGTTTCATTGTTGTAGCATGTGAAGGTGAGGGCAAGGCTTGTCATGGCATGGAATCAGAGGATGTTATAGTTACTGTTTTGCTGGCATGTCTGTCTCTCATTTCCACCCTCCCTCCCTCTCCTCCTTTGTCTTTGTGTGCATCAGCATCATCTGGCGAAGAAGAAGCGACACCAGTGAGTGGAGAAGCTGCATGGGACCCAGGAGGCTAATTCCAGTGGAGCCACGGGGACCAGTGGGACAGAGTGCGAGGGGAGTGCCACGGGGAGACAGGATTGACCACACCATCTTCATATTACTCTTCTGATGTCAGCTCCCTGGTGGTGGTGGACCCATCTGGGCCCCTGCCTGCATCATCCTTGTCCACTGCCCTCCCTGTAGCTCCCCAACCAGTTACCCGTGCCTGCTCACCCAGGAGGGTGGGCATCTCCTTCGCCACAGTGCCTCTGCCCCTGCCCCAGTCAGCCCTGCTGCCCTCAATGAGGAGTCTATTGATCTCCTGAGATCCATCTCTGTGGGGCAGTCAACCATCATGAATGCCATCCATGGATTGGCATCCCAGATGCAGTAGACCAATGTGTTCCTGAAAGGCATTCACAATGCCCTTGCTGGCCTGCAGAGATTGTTTCAGGCTCTGGCCTCCTCCTAGACGGCAGCCAGTGTCCCTTCTTCTACCGTTCCTCCCTCCAGCTATCTGTTCCAAAACCCACATCCCTCTCCCCTCACCCATACAGGGCACACTTACTGACCCACATGGATCCACATCATCAGACATGGTGCGCAAGGACAGACATAAGCATCACAAACGGCACCACTGCCATGCAAGCAAACCACATTCATATGCAGACATGACAGCATACACTCCCTCCACCAACTCCACCACCACCTCCCCTCTCAGTCACAACACCACTCACACCTGCAGTCACCACCTCATCATTCCCATATCCTGCCACATGTGCTCTCACTGCCACCGCCACCACAATATCACACCCCATACATCACATGTGCACACACCACGACAATGATCACCCCCACATGCAGCACATTTACCTACCTGCAGACACCAACCCAACATTCATTCACCCATTCCCCCTCCATCACCCTTCATCGTCTCCCCCTCCTCCAAGTACACCTAAACATCCACACTCACCCACCCAACAGTCCCCCAGCACACATATGTCATCTCCCCACACACCTGCACCCAAGGCACCTCCACGTACACACCTCTCAGCCATTACCTCTCCCTCCTTCCCATGACCTACCTTCTGGCCCTAAGAAATGTTTCCTGCAAGAGTTTTCCCTGTTCCCCACCAGTGGCCCAGTCCCTGTTCCCCCTAAGCGCCCTGCTACCCTTCCCAGACCCCTGCCTCCCACCTCCCAGTCTTCCTCTGGTCCTCACCATGCCCCTCTCCCACCTAGGACTTCCACCCCCACCAAGTCCATGGTTACCCCTCCCATACCTAAGGCTAAGACCACTCCCTCCACTTCCAAGGCCAAGCCCACTCCCTCTACTTCCAAGGCCAAGCGCACTCCCTCTACTTCCAAGGCCAAGCGCAAGCCCCCCTCCCAGCTAAACCACCCCCTTCCAAAGGCAAGACTAAGGACCCCCTTCCAACTCCACCACCAAGGACCCCCCTCCAAGCCCAGAACAAAGGACCCCACCTCCAAGCCCTAAACACCCCTGGTTTTTAGGCTGGTGTACTTACGCTTGGTGTCTTGGTTGGCGTCGCTGGTCTTGAAGTTCAATATCCAGCAGGAGCATTGGGAAGACTTGCAATTCTCGTGCCATGGCACCTATGGACGTGCCTGTGTTCCTGAAGGTGAGTGTTCCCTTTTATGTTGTTTGTTTCCGCAAGGCTTTTTGTGGTGGTGAGACCACCCCGGAAATTCTGGTGGTGTGCAGCCTCATAATACATTAGTGGGAAACAGCTTGACTGCCGGCCTGGAGATGCGTACCGCCGGTCCGTCCACAGTGGTTGTTCGGACAGAAACTTGGCTGTGTTCTGCAGGTGCCTTCCCCGTACTCGTAACATGGTGGTCTTCACCACCAGGACCACAGCGGTGTGACCGCCACCTCCACTGTGGCAGTCCACAGACCGCCAAACTTGTAATGATGGCCTGAGGCCTTCAACAGTGTTTCTACACTGCAGTAAGCGATTTAAACAGCACTTGTCAATTGTTGAAATTAATCATCATTTTTGGGGCCTAAATTAGCATGTTTAGAGCAATGACCTAAAATGCCCGCTAATTAGAGTATTTAGTGGGCATCCTTAGACCAAGAAATCAGATTCCATGGACAAAAGAAGACCAGCAAAAAAGAACACCCAAGACTCGAGAACTGAAGTGCTGCTGCACCAAGAAAAGGTGCCAAACCCTACGTGCTTCACCAAGGACTCAACAATCACCACTGAGGGGTTGCTCGGACATTGGATGGACTCTACAGACACCCAGAGGACATCCACTCTTCAAAAATCACCAAAGACATCCTTCCGGAGTGAAGGCATCACTCTGCAACACCAAGGATCCAGAGACCCATTGTAGGCAACTTTACTGACTGGCTGCTGACCAAGGAAGCAGACACCGCAGCCAAACCAAACTTAACCCAACATACTGTGAGGACAAATTCTGTCAGTGTGCCAAGCTTGGTGGTACTGCATCCTGAGTGGCCAGACCATGCAATAGCCCCAGGTACTGTCACCTCACGTCGGAAACCCAGAAGAACGATCCAAACCAGACCGAAAAAAGGCCAGGAAGAAGCCCTAATCAGGTTACTTCAGGAACCATGTGGCCCTCCCACCAAAGTTCCCCTGCTGACCTGCAAACAACCCTCCAATGTACCTACCTCCTACTTCCAAGGGCACCTTTATATAGAGCTCCCGGCCCACACATTCGCTCTGTATGGGGCCACCATGTGGCCTGCACCGAAGAACCAACTCTGCCCTAAGGGTCCCCCACCCCTTGCAACCTCGACAAACCAAGGGATTCACTGAACTTAGCTCTAAGACCACCATTGCAGCATTTTTCCAAGTGCTCCCCCTCAGTGGTCTAGCACCAGCTCCATCGACTTTCTGCAGCTGCTCCTGCCGGAACCAGGTGTCGCCTGAACTTCTCCAGCTGGTCCATGGTATCCATCGGAGACCTCAACGTACCTTCAAAAGGAGAAACTGGTAAGAGCATTGCCAGATTTACTGTGAATTTCTCCATTGATTTCTATAGTGCGTAATTATGCACAGAAAGACTTTTTTTCATAAAAATTCAGAAAATCATAACTTAAAAGTAATTACCAAATCCTGATGTTCTTGGTCTTAGAATTCATATAAAAATCTGAAGTACTTTTATAATTTGGTTGCAAGTTATTTTTTTGAGTTTGTGGTCTCATTTATTGATACTGTGTGTACAAAAAATGCTTTGTACTTCTTCAAGATTAGCCTAATTGCTCGACAAAGCTATCATAAAAATAAGAGGTTTAGATGGTCTACTTTACCTCGTTAAACCAATATGTTGTTGCCTGTCCCCCCATGCACAGTGTGCCTACTTTTGCACACTGCATAGAGGGCCAGCCTCCTTCAATCGATGACCCACGAACTTTGGAAATGAGTCAGGAAGGTAAAAAATCAACCCTGTTCAATTGTTGAATCTTTTAACTATTTATGGCCTATTGATGTGCATAATCAGTTATGGAGTCTAACTAAGCATGTTTAGAGACATTGCCATGCTCTCAATGGAACAAAATGCAAAGTTTTCAGATTTTATAAATGTAAACGAAAGTGGCCTGTTTGGTAACATTGAGGACTTAAACAGTCTTTAGACACTGCAGGAAGTGATTTAAGCAGCAGTTGGACTCATTTTGTATTTAAGCAAAAAAAGTCAGTTTTTTGATTAAAATCGATGAACCGCAGAGCTACGAAATGCGTCTGGAAGGTCCGAAATGGAGCTTTTTTAATTGTTCTATCATTTAACTCTTTATAACTTGGTGAAATGAATCATCACTTTTGGGGCTTAAATAAGCATACTTAGAGCCATGTCTATGAACTTAAGGGCCCAAAATGAAAAGTATTGAGATTTGGTAAAGGTGAATGAAAATGGCCCTTTTGGAAAAATTGCGTTCTTAAACAGTATTTATACACCTCAGGAAGATTTTAAACAGCACATGGAGTCATGTTGAATTTATGCAAAAAAAGTCTGAATTTTAGTGAAAATCATTGAACAGAGGACATACGAAATGGCTCTGGAGGATCAAAAATTGACTGTTTTCGATTGTTCCATCATTGAACGCTTTATGACTTGTTAAAATGAAGAATCACTTTTAGGGCTTGAATATGCATGTTTAGAGCCCTTTTCATGCTTCAAAGGGCAAAAATGTGTAGTGTTGAGATTTTGTAAAAGTGAATGAAAATGGCCCATTTGGTAACACTGAGCCATTAAACAATGTTTATACACCAAGGAAAGTGATTTAAACAGCACTTGGAGTCATTTTGAATTCAAGCAAAAAAGTCTGATTTTTTTATGAAAATCGATGATCAGTGGACTTACGAAATGGCTCAGGATGGTCAAAAATTGACAGTTTTGAACTGTTCTATCATTGAACTCTTTATAACATGTTGAAGTCAATCATCACTTTTTGGGCTTAGATAACCATGTTAACAGCCATGCTCTCAAGGGACCAAAAGACAAAGTTTTGAGATTTCATAAAAGTGTTTAAAAAAAGCTCTTTTGGTAACATTGAGGCCTAAAACAGTGTTTATACATTGCAGAAAGTGAGGTAAACATCTTTTGGAGTAATTTTGAATTCAAGCTAAAAAGTCTGATTTGTTATGAAAATCAATGACATGCGGAAGTTCAAAATGCAAAGAAAGGTCCATAATGGACCCCGTTCAACTGTCACATCTTTTAACCATTTATGACCTGTTGAAGTAGATCATCAATTTTTGGAACCTAAATAAACATGATTGGAGTCATTTCCATGTTCTCAACGGGCCAAATTGCACATTTTGAAATCTTGAAAAAATGAATGAAAATGGGACGTTTGGCAACATTGAGGCCTTCCACAGTGTTCGTGCATCCCGTGGACATACGAAATGGCTCTGGAAGGACCAAAATGGACTGTTTTCAATTGTTGCATCTTTTTAGTCTTCATGACTTATTGAAGTGAATCATCAATTTTGGGGTTTACATAAGCATTTTCAGAGCCATTTACATGCTTTCAATGGCCAAAAAGGCATAGTTTTGAGATTTTTTGAAAGAGCATGACAATGGCCTTTTTGGTAACATTGAGGCCTTAAGCTGTATGTATATACTGGTGGAAGTTTGTAAACAGCATTTGGAGTCATTTTGAACTCTAGCAAAAAAGTCTGATTTTTAATGAAAATCAATTAACAGAAGACTTTCAAAATGCCTCAGGAATGTACAAAATGGACCATTTCAATTGTTACATCTTTTAACTCTTTATGACTTGTTGAAATGAATCATCACGTTTGAGGTTCAAATAAGGTGCCGGCTGATCTAGAAGCCAAAATCCACAGATAGGTACTTTGCAAAAAACAGGTCTGTTTGCTTTGGGAAAATGTGATGTGTCCATGTTGTGTTTTTAGGAATTTCCTGTCGCGGGCACGAGGCCTACCCACACAGGTGAGGTACCATTTTTATCGGGAGACTAGGGGGAATACTGGGTGGAAGGAAATTCATGGCTCCTCTCAGAATCCAAAACTTTCTGTCACCGAAATGTGAGGAAAAATATTTTTTTTAGCAAAATTTAGATCTTTGCAAAGGATTCTGGGCAGAAGAACCTGGGGAGAGCCCCATAAGTCATCCCATCTTGGATTCCCCTAGGTGTCTAGTTTCCAGAAATGTGCAGGTTTGGTAGGTTTCCCTAGGTGCCGGCTGACCTAGAGGCTAAAATGCACAGCTAGGCACTTTGCAAAAAACAGCTCTGTATTATTTGGGAAAATATGATGTGTCCACATTGTGTTTTGTGGTATTTCTTGTCGCAGGCACGAGGCCTCCCCACACAAGTGAGGTGCCATTTTTATCGGGAGACTAGGGAGAATACTGGGTGGAAGGAAATTTGTGACTCCTCTCAGATTCCAGAACTTTTTGTCACCGAAATGTGAGGAAAAAGTATTTTTTTTGCCAAGTTTTGATGTTTGCAACAGGACCTGGTGAGAGACCCTCAGGTCACCCCATCTTGGATTCCCCTAGGTATCTAGTTTTCAAAAATGCACGTTTGGTAGGTTTTCCTAGGTGACAGCTGAGCTAGTGGCCAAAATCCACAGCTAGGCACTTTGCTAAAAACAGCTCTCTTTTCTGTGCGAAAATGTGATGTGTCCACGTTGTGTTTTGGGGCATTTCCTGTGGCGGGCACTAGGCCTACCCACACAATTGAGGTTCCATATTTATTGGGAGACTTGGGGGAACGCTGGGTGGAAGGAAATTTGTGGTTCCTCTCAGATTCCAGAACTTTCTGTCACCAAAATGTGATGAAAAAGTGTTTTTTTGCCAAATATTAGGTTTGCAAAGGATTCAGGGTAACAGAACCTGGTGAGAGCCCCACAAGTCACCCCATCTTGGATTGCCCTAGGTGTCTAGTTTTCAAAAATGCAAAGCTTTGGTAGGTTTCCCTAGTTGATGGCTGAGCTAGAGGCCAAAATGCACAGCTAGGCACTTTGCAAAAAACAGCTCTGTTTTCTTTGGAAAAATATGATGTGTCCACATTGTGTTTTGGGGCATTTCTTGTCGCGGGCACATGGCCTACCCACACAATTGAGGTTCCATTTTTATTGGGACACATGGGGGAATGCGGCGTGAAGGAAATTGGTGGCTCCTCTCAGATTCCACAATTTTCTGTCACTGAAATGTGAGGAAAAAGTGTTTTTTTTGCCAAATTTTGCGGTTTGCTAAGGGTTCTGGGTAACAGAACCTGGTGAGAGCCCCACAAGTCACCCCATATTAGATTCCCCTTGGTGTCTAGTTTTAAAAAATGCAGAGGTTTGGTAGGTTTCTCTGGTACCGGCTGATCTAGAGGCCAAAATCCAAATCTAGGCACTTTACAATAAACAGCTTTGTTTCTTTGGGAAAATATGATGTGTCCAAGTTGTGTTTTGAGGCATTTCCTGTTGTGGGCACTAGGCCTACCCACACAATTGAAGTTCCATTTTTATCGGGAGATTTGGGGGAATGCTGGGTGGAAGGAAATTGGTGGCTCCTCTCAGATTCCAGAACTTTCTGTCACTTATGTGAGGAAAAAGTGTTTTTTTTGGCCACATTTAGAGGTTTACAAAGGATTCTGATATACAGAACCTGGTGAGAGCCCCAGAAATCACCCTATCTTGGATTGCCCCAGGTGTCCAGTTTCGAAAAAAATGCACAGGTCTGGTAGGTTTCCCTAGGTGCTGGCTGAGCTAGAGGCCAAAATACACAACTAGGCGCTTTGCAAAAAATAGTTCTGTTTTCTTTGGGAAAATGTGATGTGTCTGCGTGGAGTTTTGGGGCATTTCCTGTAACGGGCACTACGCCTACCCACACAAGTGACGTGCCATTTTTATCGGGAGACTAGGGAGAATGCTGGGTGGAAGGTAATTTGTGACTCCTGCCAAATGTTGATGTTTGCAAAGGATTCTGGGTAACAGAACCTGTTGCGAGCCCTACAAGTCACCCCATCTAAGATTCCCCCAGGTGTCCAGTTTTGAAAAATGCACAGGTTTGGTAGATTTCCCTAGGTGATGTATGAGCTAGAGGACAAAATCTACAGCTGGGCAGTTTGCAAAAAACAGCTCTGTTTTCTTTGGGAAAATATGAGGTGTCACCTTGTGTTTTGGGGCATTTCGTGTCGCGGGCACTAGCCCTAACCACACAATTGAGGTTTCATTTTTATTGGGAGACTTGGGGGAACAGTGGTTGGAAGGAAATTTGTGGCTCCTCTCAGATTCCAGAACTTTCTGTCACCGAAATGTGAGGAAAAAGTGTTTTTTTGCCAAATATTAGATTTGCAAAGGATTCTGGGTAACAGAACCTGGTGAGAGCCCCACAAGTGACCCCATCTTAGTTTCCCCTAGGTGTCTAGATTTAAAAAATGCACAGATCTGGTAGATTTCCCTAGGTTCTGGCTGAGCTAGAGGCCAAAATCCACAGCTAGACACTTTGCAAAAAAACAGCTCTGTTTTCTTTGGGAAAATGTGATGTGTCCACGTGGAGTTGTGGGGCATTTCCTGTCATGGGCACTAGGCCTACCCACATAACTGAGGTACAATTTTTATAGGAAGACATGGGGGAACACTGGGTTGAATGAAATTTGTGGCTCCTCTCAGATTCCAGAACTTCTGTAACTGAAATGTGAGTAAAAGTTTTTTTTTGCTAAATAGTAGGTTTGCAGAGGATTCTGGGTAACAGAACCTTGTGAGATCCCCACAACTCACCCCATCTTGGATTCCCTAGGTGTCTAGGTTTAAAAAATGCACAGGTTTGGTAGGTTTCCCTAGGTGCCGGCTGAGCTAGAGGCCAAAATCCAGAGCTAGGCATGTTGCATAAAATAGCCATGTTTTCTTTGGGAAAATGTGATGTGTCCATGTTGTGTTTTGGGGCATTTCCTGTCGTGGACACGAGGCCTACCCACACAAGTGAGGTGCCATTTTTATCGGGAGACTTGGGGCAATGCTTGGTGGAAGAAAATTTGTGGTTCATCTCAGATTCCACAACTTTCTGTCACCGAAATATGAGGAAAAAGTGAGTTTTTTGGCCAAATTTTGATGTTTGCAAAGGATTCTGGGTAACAAAACCTAGCAAGAGCCCCACAAGTCTCCCCATCTTGGATTCCCCTAGGTGTCTAGTTTTAAAAAACACACAGGTTTGGTAGGTTTCCCTAGGTGACGGCTGTGCTAGAGGCCAAAATCCACAGCTAAGCACTCTGCAAAAAACAGCTCTGTTTTCTTTGGGAAAACGTGATGCGTCCATGTTGTTTTTGGTGCATTTCCTGTCGCAGCACTAGATCTACCCACACAAGTGAGGTACCATTTTTATCGGGAGACTTGAGGGAATGCTGGGTAGAAGGAAATGTATGGCTCCTCACAGGTTCCAGAACCAAAATGTGAAGAAAAAGTGTTTTTGTTTGCCAAATTTGGATGTTTGAAAAGGATTGTGGGTAACAGAACCTGTTGAGAGCTCCACAAGTCACCCCGTTTGGGATTCCCCCAGGTGCCTAGTTTTCAGAAATGCATAGGTTTGGTATGTTTCCCTAGGTTCAGGCTGAGCTAGAGGCCAAAATCCACAGCTAGGCACTTTGCAAAAAAACTGCTCTGTTTTCTTTGGGAAAATATTATGTTTACACGTTGTGTTTTGGTACATTTTTTGTCACGTACACTAGGCAAACCCACACAATTGAGGTTCACTTTTTATCGGGACACTTGGGGGAACGCTGAGTGGAAAGAAATTTGTGGCTTCTCTCAGATTCCAGAACTTTCTAACTTTGTGTCACCGAATTTTGAGGAAAAAGTGTTTTTTTTGCCAAACTATGAGGTTTGCAAAGGATTCTGGGCATCAGAACCTGGTGAGAGCCCCACAAGTCACCCCATCTTAGATTTCCCTAGGTGTCTAGTTTTTAAACATGCACAGGTTTGGTAGGTTTCCCTAGGTGCCGGCTGAGCTAGAGGCCAAAATGCACCAGTAGGAAGTTTTGCAAAAAGCAACTATGTTTTCTTCGGGAAAATATGAGGTGTCCACGTTGTGTTTGGGGGCATTTCTTGTCATGGGCACTAGGCCTACCCACAAAACTGAGGTTTAATTTTTATCAGGAGGCTCGATGGAATGCTGGGTGGAAGGAAATTGGGGGCTCCTCTCAGATTCTAGACTTCTGACACTAAAATGTGAGGAAAAGGTGTTTTTTTGCCAAATTTTGATGTTTGCAAAGGATTCTGGTTAACAGAACCTGGTGAAAGCCCCACAAACCAATCCATATTTGATTCCCCTAGGTGTCTAGTTTTAAAAATTGCACAGGTTTGGTAGGTTTCGCTGGGTGCCGGCTGTGCTAGAGGCAAAAATCCACAGCTAGGCAATTCGCAAAAAGCAGGCATGTTTTCATTGGGAAAATGCGATGTATCCATGTTGTGTTTTGGGGCATTTCCTGTTGCAGGCACTAGGCCTGCCCACACAATTGAGGTTCGATTTTTATTGGGAGACTCGGGGGAACACTGGGTGGAAGGAAATGTGTGACTCTTCTCAGATTCCAGAACTTTCTTTCACCGAAATATGAGTAAGAAGTTTTTATTTTTTGCCAAATTTTGGTTTGCAAAGTATTCTGGCTAACAGAACCTAGTGAGAGCCCCACAAGTCTCCCCACCTTGGATTTCCCTAGGTGTCTAGTGTTTTAAAAAAATGCACAGGTTTGGTAGGTTTCCCTAGGTGCCAGCTGTGCTAGAGGCCAAAATCCACAGCTAGGCACTTTGCAAAAAAACAGCTCTGTTTTCTTTGGGAAAATGTGATGTGTCCACGTTGTCTTTTGGGCATTTCCTGTCGCTGGCACGAGGTCTACCCATTCAAGTGAGGTACCATTTTTATTGGGTGACTTAGGGGAACACTTAGTGGAAGGAAATTTGTGGCTCCTCCCAGATTCCTGAACTTTCTGTCACCGAAATGTGAGGAAAAGTTGTTTCATTTGGCCATATTTTGAGGTTTGCAAAGGATTCTGGATAACAGAACCTGGTGAGAGCAACAAAAGTCACCCCACCTTGGATTCCCCTAGGTGTCTAGTTTTCAGAAATGCACAGGTTTGGTAGGTTTCCCTAGGTGCAGACTGAGCTAGAGGCCAAAATCCACATCTAGGCACTATGCAAAAAAACAGCTCTATTTTCTTTGGTAAAATATTATGGTGGTCATTACAACCCTGGCGGACGGTGGAAAAGGTGCGGTAATACCACAAACAGGCCGGCGGACAAAAAAAGGGAATTATGACCCTGGCGGAAACCGCCAACAAAGACAGCCACTTTAACACACCGCCCGCCACGGCGGTACAGACAAGCAGCGCGGCGGTCACCGCCAACAGACAGGCGGAAGACAATGTACCGCCCACACCATTACAAGCCGCCAATCCGCCACCTTTTCCGGGGCGGATTCACCGTGGATAAAAACACGGTGGAAACAGCTTATGCTATGGGAAAACACTCACCTGAACACATCCCACGAGGAACGACGACTCCATGGACCTGGAACTCCAAATACTACCTGCCCTTGTCTTTCTGCTCCTTTACGACCAACAGCGACGTAGGCGCAGAAGATACCAGTGAGTACTGCATCTACGACACAGGGGAGGGGGGAGGCAAAAGTTAGGGGGACACCCACCAAACACCCCCACCCCCACCCTCGCATATTACAACATACACACCAATGCAGTCAAAAATATCACATTAACAACCCACAATCCCCCCGGAAGAATGCAAAGACAAAGCAAATTTCGGTCAAACATTGTAATATGCCAATATACATGTCATACAAAAATATACAGATATATATCTCTAAATCACTCATAATCATATATACAATACAAGAAGTAGTGCAGATATGTACACAACAATGTCCATGCACCAACAGTCCAAAAATGCATGGGCGAGGCCCACAATAGATACCTGGCCAAAATCGGAGAGAACACTGCCGGGGCATCAGATAGAAACACTACAGGCACCTCCGGGGGAAGGGAAGGGGGGGCACCTCAGCCGGATGACTGCAAAGCCAGATCCACGACAGGGCTCCATGCCCATTGATGTATCCTGGGAAGTGCAAAGCCACAGTCTCTCAAGTCTCTACAGTGGGTGGCTTGCCCACTGTGCCATCCTGGGGAGTGCAAAGCCACAGTCTCTCAAGTCTCTACAGTGGGTGGGTTGCCCACTGTGCCATCCTGGGGAGTGCAAAGCCACAGTCTCTCAAGTTGATGCAGGTCTCCACTGGTTCTGGAGGGGGACTGGTGCCCAGACTGGATGAGTCTCTCCGTGAAAGTTCCTGTCCTGTCACTGTCCCAGCTGCACATGGGATAAGGATGCCTGATGTGGCGGTACATTCATTCCTACACAGTGCATGCCCTGTTCAGCGGTGCTTTGCCATGGCGGTCTCTGCCCTGTTCAGCGGTGCTTTCCCATGGCGGTTCAGGACTGTTCAGCGGTGCTTTGCCATGGCGGTCTCTGCCCTGTTCAGCAGTGCTTTCCCATGGCGGTTCAGGACTGTTCAGCGGTGCTTTGCCATGGCGGTCTTTGCCCTGTGCAGCGGTGCTTTGCCATGGCGGTTCTGATACTGACATTGGTGTGTGGCATGACGATCTCCATACTGGACATTGGTGTGTGGCATGACGATCTCCACACTGGACATTGGTGTGTGGCATGACGATCTCCACACTGGACATTGGTGTGTGGCATGACGATCTCCATACTGGACATTGGTGTGTGGCATGACGTTCCATCATTGGCCAGCGGGGCTGTGGCATCCTGTTCCCTCCTGGGCTGTGACTCCGGCGGTGGTCTCTGGACCAGTGACGATACTTGGGCCCTCCTGGGCTGTGACTCCGGCGGTGGTCTCCGGACCAGTGACAATACTTGGGCCCTCCTGGGCTGTGACTCCGGCGGTGGTCTCTGGACCAGTGATGACACTTGGGCCCTCCTGGGCTGTGACTCCGGCAGTGGTCTCCTGACCAGTGACGATACTTGGGCCCTCCTGGGCTGTGACTCCGGCAGTGGTTTCTGGACCAGTGACGATACTTGGGCCCTCCGGGGCTGTGACTCCGGCAGTGGTTTCTGGACTAGTGACGATATTTGGGCCCTCCTGGGCTGTGACTCTGGCTGTGGTTTCTGGACCAGTGACGATACTTGGGCCCTTCTGGGCTGTGACTCTGGCGGTGGTCTCTGGACCAGTGACGACGGTGCTGGCGGTTGTGTCTGGACCGCCGGAAATGATGGCGCACTTCTCCGCCGTGACACTCACAATAGGCTGGGGAGACTTCCTCTGGACCTTCCCCACCTTCTTTGGAGTTACAGCTGACTCACCAATCGCCTTGGATCCCATTTCACTTGTTGTCCCACCAGGAGTCTTGACACAGTCCCGTCGTCCACTCCCCAATTTCAGAGCCTTTACAGGGGGTGGGCTGCCAGTGCCTTGGCTCTGGGTCCTACTGCCTGCCCTGGTGGACGGTGCACTCCAAAAACCTGGAACATGCACCACTGGTACTAGAGGCTTTTTGGCTGAGGCGCTACGACGGGACTGATGAATTGGGTTGGGGGGGGGGGCAAAAAGGTCAATTTGACATAGGGACAGTTTCTGACAGACACTGGGATGGGTAGCTGGAGGGGGTCTGGGAGTGGAGGAAGAGGAGGTGGTTGTAGGAGGTGTCACTTTAGGTGTTTTGGGTGCAGGTACTGGAGGCTGTCGTGAGGTGGATGGATGTTGGGTGAGTGATTGCCGGTGTTTGTGTACTTTGGGAGGGGGCGTCACAGGGAGAGTATACAGGGGACGTGTAAATGGCAGTGGAGGTGGTTAGTGCAGGTGAGCGGCTTGTGGTGCTGGGTGTCCTGGTGCGAGTCCTAGTGCCTGTAGATGTGGTGCATGCAGGTGTGTGTGTAGATGAGACTGGGAGGGAGGAGGGAGAAGAGGAGGAGGGGGACACAGTGGAGACAGTGGATGTTGCTGTGTCTGTATGTGGGTGAGGCTTGTGTGAGTGCCTGTGGTGTGTGTGGTGCCTATGTTTGCTTGAGCTACTTGTGTGTGTTGACTTGTGTGCATGCTGGTCTGTAGGTGTGCTTGGGATGGGTTGGGGTACAGGGGATTGGGTCTGGGTGGAGGAAGTTGGAGGGGGGAGGCTAGATACAGGGACAATGGCTGCCATCAGTGCTGAGGCCAGAGATTGCAGGGTTCGCTGAAGGAAAGCCTGACCAGAATGAATGCCCTCCAGGAATGCATTACCGTGTTGCAACTCTCGTTCTACACCCTGGATGGCATTCACAATGGTAGACTGCCCAACAGTGAGTGACCTGAGGAGGTCAATGGCCTCCTCACTGAGGGCAGCAGGGGTGACTGGGGCAGTGCCTGAGGTGCCTGGGGCGAAGGTGATGCCCACCCTCCTGGGTGAGCGGGCACGGGGCGAACGCTGAGGGGCTGCTGGGAGGGCGGTGCTGGTAGGGGAGGTGGCGGCTGTACCTGTAGTAGTGGGGCGCACAGATGGTGCCGCCACCAGAAGGGGAGCTCCCATCGGCGGACGAGTCCGTGCCACTGGTTGGTGATCCGGTGGCCGACGTGAAGCTCCCCTCGCCCTCCGTCCCACTGGTGCATTCAGAGTCTGTGGTGTGGCCCTCCATGGCCATGTGGGATGCAGCTCCCTCGTGCTTCGGTGCCACTGTACCTCTGCCTGATGATGCTGATGTACAAAAGGACAGGGAGAGCAGGAAAAGGGGGGAGACAGAAGAAAGAGAGTTTTAGTGCATGGCATACCGCTACCGTTGGCGGACAAGACAGACGCAGCAGCCCCATGCATAACACCAAGCTCCTGGCCTCTGCACATGCAATTTCTGGGATATGGCCTACATGACAATGGTGGAAATCTGGATGCCACAGGGGCAACTATACCTCAACTTGCCACTCTTCTGAGGTGGGGTAGAGTGCCACATGGCCTACATTACGAAGGTGCCTTGCCTACCTAACTCGCCCTGGCCTAGGGACACACACAGCCCACCTCCCCCACCCAGACCCCTCCACTGCACGCAAAGTCCGCCGAATGAGAGTGTACTCACCCCCTTGTGTCTGCTGTGATGTCCTTAAGCGCCCATCCAACTCCGGGTAGGCCACCGCCAGGATCCGGAACATCAGGGGGGTCATGGTGCGACGGGCACCCCTCCCGCGTTGGGAGGCCATCCCCAGCTGAGCCTCCGTCGTCTTCTTGCTGCAGCAGCGAATGTCCTCCCATCTCTTACGGCAGTGGGTGCCCCGTCTCTGGTGGGCCCCCAGGGTCCGGACCTCCTTGGCGATGGCACGCCAAATGTCCCTCTTCTGGTGGGTGCTGACCTACATGACATGCACAAGGGAAGAGGAACAGTCATTACCAACTGCACCGTCAATGTGAGTGGCCCCCTCCCTTCTCTGGCCATGTGGCCCATTCATTCACATGCATTATTGTTCAATGTACTCTGCCCCCTTCCCTCTTCCACCCAGCCCTCTCTACCCAGGCCTAGCCCATACAACGTGCTCCCTGTGTACTAACCTGTTGGTCTGGAGGACCGTAGAGTAGCATGTACTGGGGGAGGACCCATCCACAAGTTTCTCCAACTCCTGTGCAGTGAAGGCAGGGGCCCTTTCCCCAGACGCAGCAGCCATCATCGCTTCCAGACCGAGGTCACAGCAGCACTAGCATTGTAGGTCCTCTCCTGTCGAAGGTCAGGTATCTAGTGATTGAAGAGATAGAAAATGGGGGTGACGTCCGCGGCGCTGCGCATCATCACCGCCGGCGCACCTGTTCATTGGCTCCTGGGACCCATAGGATCCAATGTCAACCAATGCAGCATTGCGCCGCGGTCTACGACCGCCTACTGCGACGGTGTGCAACGCCAGCGCTGTTACCCCACAATCCCATTGTCCCAGTTTAGAGGTCAGGCAGCCGCCATTTCAGGGGCCCACATGGATTCATTTTCAACTGCGTAACACATACCGAGGCCTATACTCAACACACATACAGGAAGGGTTTATTGTCTGGTGTAGTCTTGTGTGTAACTGTGGGTACATACCTGGAGGAATAGTGACTGTTTCTTCGCTGTTGTCCTTCTTAGGCACCATCAGCTGGGACATATGAGAAGATGGCGGAATCCTCCGGTGTACCGACCGCTGGTGGACCTGTTGACAATGGAAGAGAGACATTTAATCGTCACCTACAGGTTTGACCGTGCCACAATCCAGCAACTATGTACCCAGTTGGAGCCAGACCTGATGTCACCAATCCGCCATCCGACTGGAATCCCCCCTGACGTGCAGGTGCTGTCAGTGCTCCATTTCCTTGCAAGTGGGTCTTTTCAGACAACAGTGGCCATGGCATCAGGGATGTCCCAGCCTATGTTTTCCAACGTGTTGTCCAGAGTGTTGTCTGCCCTGCTGAAACACGTAAGGAGATACATCATTTTCCCTGAGGTGGAGGATTTGCCTACAGTGAAAGGTGACTTCTATGCCCTTGGACACATCCCCGTCATAGGTGCCATTGATGGGACCCATGTAGCTCTGGTCCCCCCCGCAGGAGTGAACAGGTGTACAGGAACAGGAAGAGTTATCATTTGATGAATGTCCAGATGGTCTGTTTGGCAGACCAGTACATCTCACAGGTAAATGCAATGTTCCCTGGCTCTGTGCATGACGCCTACATCCTGCGCAATAGCAGCATCCCTGATATGATGGGTGAACTCTAGAGGCACCGTGTATGGCTATTGGGGGACTCTGGTTACCCCAACCTTTCCTGGCTGCTGACCCCAGTGAGGAATCCCAGGGCAGAGGAACGCTACAATGAGGCACATTGGCGGACTAGGAGGGTGATTGAACGCACCTTCGGCCTCCTGAAGGCCAGGTTCAGGTGCCTCCATATGACAGGTGGGTCCCTATTCTAGTCACCAAAGAAGGTGTGCGACATCATCATCGCCTGCTCCATAATTTGGCATTGCGACGCCAGGTGCCTTTTTTGCAGGAGGATGATCCAGATGACGGTGTTGTAGCAGCTGTGAAGACTGGACAGTGATGAGGATGAAGCTGAGGAAGAAGAAAACGACAACAGGGAGTCAGTCATACAGCAATATTTCCAGTGAAACACAGGTGAGTACATTTTCAGGTTTAACATTATATTAACTTTCACACGTCTACCTCTATCCTGTACTGAAATTTCACTCACTATTTGTTAACTGAGTTGTCCCCTTCCATTTCAGTTTCACAAATGTGGTAACCTACGTGTCAACTGCTTGCATCCTTGAAGGGCTTGTGATGTGTGACATTGGTATGTTTGCCTTCCAATGGGTAACCCATTATGACACTGTAATTGATAATACAAAATTACAAACATAGACTGACTCCATTTTATTTAGTGTTTCAAGGGTGTTTATTCAAGTGCAAAAAATGAGGGGGGTTGTAAAATGGGTATGGGTGATGGTGGAGGAATGTCCATGGCAGAGTCCAGTCTATTAGTCTCACAGGTACATTGCACATCTGGCCATTGGAAGTGGAGCTGGGGCAGTTCCGATTTGGACAGGGTAACAAAGTGGGACAGTGGGGGGACAATCAGGGTGGTCTTATTTCCTGGCGGGGGTCTTGCCATCTTGCTGTGTCCTGTTCCTGGATCTCAGGGCCCGCTTTTGTGGTGATTGTCCGTCTGCAGGGGATGGGGTGCTGGTGTGGTGGTCCTGTGGCGGGGCGTCCTGTCCACTAGCGCCGGCGGAGGTGGTGGGCAGTTCGTTGTCCTGCCTAGTGTCAGGGGCACCTGGGAGTGCCACGGTGTCCCTCAAGGTCTTTTGAATGTCCGACAGCACCCCTACGATGGCGCCCAGGGCGGAGCCGATGGTCCTGAGCTCCTCCCTGAACCCCAAATACTGCTCCTCCTGCAGACACAGGGTCTCCTGCAGCTTGTCCAGGACCGTCGCCATCGTCTCCTGGGAGTGGTGGTATGTTCCCATGATGGAGGAGAGGGCCTCGTGGAGAGTTGGTTCCCTTGGCCTGTCCTCCCTCTGTCGCACAGCAGCCCTCCCAGTTCCCCTATGTTCCTGGGCCTCCGTCCCCTGAACTGTGTGCCCACTACCACTGCCCCCAGGTCCCTGTTGTTGTTGGGGTGTTGGGTTAGCCTGGGTGCCCTGTAATGGTGGACACACCGCTGATTGACCTGTCCTGGGTAGGGAGGTTTGGGCCCGCTGGGTGGGTGCTGTGCTGGTGTTACCAGAGTGTGGAAGTTCGGTGTTGGGCTGTGGCTGGGCAAGGAGAACCGACTGTCCTGAGGCCCACGATGGTCCGGGCTGGTCATCAAGATCCAGTAGGGCAGAGCTGCTCTCGTCACTGTGGGCCTCTTCTGGGGGTGGAGTGGTGTTGTCTGGACCCTCTGGTGTGGTGTCGTTCCTTCGGGTTCCTGCGGGGGTATAAGTACATGATTATTGCATGTGTGTGTTTCATGGTGTGCAATGGTTGGGTGTGCGTGAACCCCAGTGCAGGCATTCCTGTGTGGGGGCTTGTGTGCTGATGGTTGGGGGGTGTTCTGGGTATGTGCAGTGGGCATGCTTTAGTGATGGGTGTCCATGCTTAGTTGTGTCATGCAAGTCTTGGGGTTGGGATGTGTAGTTGGTGTTATGGGTACATTAGTGAGGAGTTTGGGTGATGGGGGAGGGTGTGAGGGTAGGGGTGTGTGATAGCATGCAGGTAGGGTGGGGGATATGATAGTGAAGATTTGACTTACCAGTGTCCGTTCCTCCAATGACTCCTCCGAGGCCCTCAGGATGCAAGATGGACAAGACTTGCTCCTCCCATGTTGTTAGTTGTGGGGGAGGAGGTGGGGGTCCGCCGCCAGTCCGCTGTACCTCGATGTGGAGCCTGGATACCGTGGAACGCTCCTTCCCCCATAGGTTGTTCCACCTCTTCCTGATGTCCTCCCTATTTCTTGGGTGCTGTCCCACTGCGTTCACCCTGTCCACTATTCTTTGCCATAGCTCCATCTTCCTGGCTATGGATCTGTGCAGTACCTGTGAACCAAATAGCTGTGTGTGGGGTGGTGTATGTGTTGATGAGTGTGGTGAGTGTAGTGGTATGTGGTGTTTTGTGCGTGGATGTTGTGTGGGTGATGGTGTTGTGTGCCTCTGTGTAATGGGGTTCTCGATTCTGTGCTCTCTCTCTCGCCTTCTCTCTGAATCTTTGGTTGTAGGGGTTTGTGGGTGATGTGGGTGTGTGTTTTATATTGTATTGGGTGTGTGGGAATGGTGTGTGTATGTGTATCAGGTGTGTGTATTTGTAATTGTCCAATATGGCGGTGTTTTGTAGATGTGTGTGTATTTTGAGCGCGGCAGTGTGTACCGCCAATGGAATACCGCGGTTGAAAGACCGCCGCGTGGATTCGTGGGTCGTAATGGCATGTGCGTGTTTCTGTTGGTGTGGAGGTGGAGGATTTGTTTCCGCATGTTTATCGCTGACCTTTGGTGTAGCGGTATTGTGTGGGTGTCTGAATTTCGGCGGATTCTGTGATGTGTGTCATAATAGCTGTGGCGGTCTACCGCCGCGGCGGCGGTGTATTGGCGGTCTTCTGCACGGCGGTAAGCGCTTTATACCGCCAATGTTGTAATGACCCCCTATGTCTCCACGATGTGTTTTGGTGCATTTTTTGTCGCGGGCACTAGGTATCCCCACACAATTGAGGTTCAGTTTTATCAGGAGACTTGGGAGAACGCGGAGTGGAAGTACATTTGTGGCTCCTCTCAGATTCCATAACTTTCTAGCTTTCTGTCACCGAAACTTGAGGAAAAGTGTTTTTTTTGCCAAATTTTGAGGTTTGCAAAGGATTCTGGGTATCAGCACCTGGTGAGAGCCCCACAAGTCACCCCATCTTCGATTCCCCTAGGAGCTAGTTTTTAAACATGCATAGGTTTGGTAGGTTTCCCTAGGTGCCGGCTGAGCTAGAGGCCAAAATCCACCAGTAGGAACTTTTGCAAAAAATAACTCTGTTTGCTTTGGTTTAATGTGATGTGTCCACGTTGTGTTTTGGGGCATTTCCTGCTGCAGGCACAAGGCATACCCACACAAGTGAGGTACCATTTTTATCGGGTGACTTGGGGGAACACTTGGTGGAAGGAAATTTGTGGCTCCTCTCAGATTCCAGAACTTTCTCTCAACGAAATGTGAAGAAAAAGTGTTTTTTTTTTGCCAAATTTTGAGGTTTGCAAAGGATTCTGGGTAACAGAACCTGGTGTGAGCAACAAAAGTCACCCCATCTTGGATTCCCCTAGGTGTCTAGTTTTCAAAACTGCACAGGTTTGGTAGGTTTCCCTATGTGCAGGCAGGGCTAGAGGCCAATATCCACAATTAGGCACTTTGAAAAAAAGCAGCTCGGTTTTCTTTGGGAAAATATAATGTGTCCATGTTGCGTTTTGGGACATTTCTTGTCACATGCACTAGGCCTACCCACACAATTGAGATTCAATTTTATCGGGAACTTGGGGGAACGCTGGGTGGAAGGAAATTGGTGGCTCCTCTCAGATTCCAGAACTTTCTGTCACCTCAATGTGAGGAAAAAGTGTTTTTTTTGCCAAATTTTGAGGTTTGCAAAGTGTTCTCGGTAACAAAGCCTGGTGAGAACCCCACAAGTCACCCTAACTTGGATTACCCTAGGGGTCTAGTTTTTAAAAATGTAAAGGTTTGCTAGGTTTCCCTAGGTTCAAGCTGAGCTAGAGGCCAAAATCCACAGCTAGGCACTTTGCAAAAACCAGCTCTGTTTTCTTTGGGAAAATGTGATGCGTCCACGTTGTCTTTTGGCGCATTTCATGTCGCTGGCACGAAGCCTACCCACACAAATGAGGTACCATTTTTATCGGGTGACTTGGGGGAACACTGGGTGGTAAGAAATTTGTGGCTCCTCCCAGATTCCAGAACTTTTTGTCACCGAAATATGAGGAAGAAGTGTTTAATTTGGCCAAATTTTGAGGTTTGCAAAGGATTCTGGATAGCAGAACCTGGTGAGAGCCCCGCAAGTCACCCTATCTTGGATTCCCCTAGGTGTCTAGTGTTTAAAAATGCACAGGTTTGGTAGGTTTCCCTAGGTGCCGGCTTAGCTAGAGGCCAAAATCCACAGCTAGGCACTTTGCAAAAAACAGCTCTGTTTTCTTTGGGAAAATATGATGTGTCCACGTTGTGTTTTGGGACATTTCCTGTTGCGGGCACTAGACCTACCCACACAAGTGAGGTACCATTTTTATCAGTAGATTCGAAGGAACGCTGGGTGGAAAGAAATGGGTGGCTCCTCACAGATTCCAGAACTTTCTGTCTCCAAATGTGAGGAAAAAGTGTTTTATTTGCCAAATTTTTATGTTTGCAAAGGTGTCGGGGTAACAAAACCTGTTGAGAGCTCCACAAGTCACCCCGTTTGGGATTCCCCCCAGGTGTCTAGTTTTTAGAAATGGACAGGTTGGTAGGTTTCCCTGGGTGCAGGCTGAGCTAGAGGGCAAAATCCATAGCTAGGCCCTTTGCAAAAAGCAGGCATGTTTTCATTGGGAAAATGTGATGTATCTATGTTCTGATTTGGGGCATTTCCTGTCGCGGGCACTAGGCCTGCCCACACAATTGAGGTTCCATTTTTATCGGGAGACTTGGGGGAACACTGGGCGGAAGGAAATGTGTGGCTCTTCTCAGATTCCAGAACTTTCTTTCACCGAACTGTGAGGAAAAAGTGTTTTTTTGGCCAAATTTAAGGTTTGCAAAGGATTCTGGGTAACAAAACCTAGTGAGAGCCCCACAAGTCTCCCCATCTTGGATTCCCCTCGGTGTCTAGTTTTAAAAAAATGCACAGGTTTAGTAGGTTTCCATAGGTGCCGGCTGAGCTAGAGGCCAAAATCTACAGCTAGGCACTTTGCAAAAACCAGCTCTGTTTTCTTTGGGAAAATGTGATGCGTCCAGGTTGTCTTTTGGCGCATTTCCTGTCGCTGGCACGAGGCCAACCCACACAAGTGAGGTACCATTTTTATCGGGTGACTTGGGGGAACACTGGGTGGTAGGAAATTTGTGGCTCCTCCCAGATTCCAGAACTTTCTGTCACTGAAATATGAGAAAAAGTGTTTAATTTGGCCAAAGTTTGAGGTTTGCAAAGAATTCTGGATAGCAGAACCTGGTGAGAGCCCCACAAGTCACCCTATCTTGGATTCCCCTAGGTGTCTAGTGTTTAAAAATGCACAGGTTTGGTAGGTTTCCCTAGGTGCCGGCTTAGCTAGAGGCCAAAATCCACAGCTAGGCACTTTGCAAAAAACAGCTCTGTTTTCTTTGGGAAAATGTGATGTGTCCACGTTGTGTTTTGGGACATTTCCTGTCGCGGGCACTATACCTACCCACACAAGTGAGGTACCATTTTTATCGGTAGACTTGAGGGAACGCTGGGTGGAAGGAAATTGGTGGCTCCTCTCAGATTCCAGAACTTTCTGTCACCAAAATGTGAGGGAAAAGTGTTTTTTGGGCAAAATTTTAGGTTTGCAAAGGATTCTGGGTAAATGAACCTGGTGAGAGCCCCACAAGTCACTCCAACATGGATTCCCCTAGGTGTGTGGTTTACAAAAATGCAGAGGTTTGGTAGGTTTCTTGTTAGACTTTTCATCCTTGGTGTGGTCTCCCTTAACTTTTTGCCTCTGTTCCCCAGGTTGTTAATGTGTGCTGGACTCTGATTTTACTGTTTTTGTTACTCTGGGCACTTTACCACTGCTAACCAGTGCTAAAGTGCAAGTGCTCCTTTACAAAATGTGTATGTAATTGGCTTATTCATAACTGGCATATTTAATTTATTAGTAAGTCCCTACTACAATGCACTAAATGTGCCCAGGGCCTGTAAATCAAATGCTACTAGTGGGCCTGCAGCACTGGTTGTGCCACCCACATGAGTAGCTCTGTAATCATGTCTCAGACCTGCCACAGCAGTGTCTGTGTGTGCAGTTTTAACTGTCAATTCGACTTGGCAAGTGTACCCACTTGCCAGGCCTAAACCTTCCCTTTTCTTAAATGTCAGACACCCCTAAGGTAGGCCCTAGGTAGCCCCAAGGGCAGGGTGCAGTGTATGATTAAGGTAGGACATATAGGGGGTGATGCTAACCCTGGCGGTCGGTGATAAAGCGGCGGCCAACCCGCCAACAGGCCGGCGGTCGAAAAAATGGAATTCTGACCCTGGCGGGAACCGCCAACACAGCCCGCCACATTAACACTCCGACCGCCGCGGCGGTGCAGACAAACAGCGTGGCGGTCACCGCCAACAGGCAGGCGGCAGACAATGTACCGCCCACAGTATCACAACTCACCAATCCGCCACCTTTTCCGGGGCGGGAGCCCCGCCGATAAAAACACGGCGGAAACAGACTACGAACGGGAAATCGCGCACCAAAACACACTCCACGAGGAAGGAGGACAGCATGGAACCCGAATTAAACATCCTACCTGCTCTCGTCTACCTTCTCATCTACCACGAGTACGAACTCCGGCGCAGACGACAATGGTGAGTACTGCACCTACGACACACGGGAGGGGGGAGGAGGAAGGGTTACGGCACACACATATGCGACCCCCACCCCCCCAAACTATGTACACACTAATGCAGAGCAACAATGCACAGTGACACCACCCAAACCCCCCTTAAGAATGCAAAGACAGAAATGAATTGGGACGAAAAATTTATATAAAAAATAGACTCTGATATGGAGCGGTCAACTATGCAAAATATCCATAACAAAATGATACTATATACACTGCCATGGAGAACCGAGGCAATTAGTCCTGTACATGAAAGTCAAATGGAACAGTCCGTGGGCTACAGTGTAGCGACACAAGGGCAAAGCCCACACAGGAGACCTGAGTCCTTTGGAGAGAACACTGCAGGGGCATCTGATGAAAAAATTACAGGCACCTCAGGGGGAAGGGAAGGGGGAGGCACCACAGCCACATGAGTCCACGACGCCAGATCCACGAAGGGGCCACCATGCCCATTGATGTATCCTGGGGAGTGCAAAGCCACAGTCTCTCAAGTCTCTACAGTGGGTGGGTTGCCCACTTCACCATCCTGGGGAGTGCAAAGCCACAGTCTCTCAAGTCTCTACAGTGGGTGGGTTGCCCACTTCACCATCCTAGGGAGTGCAAAGCCACAGTCTCTCAAGTCTCTACAGTGGGCGAGTTGCCCACTTCACCATCCTGGGGAGTGCAAAGCCACAGTCTCTCAAGTCTCTACAGTGGGTGGGTTGCCCACTTCACCATCCTGGGGAGTGCAAAGCCACAGTCCATCTGGTGGATGACAGTGTCCACTGCTCAAGGAGGAGGCATGGTGGGCACAGTGAACCATAAACAGTGCTTGACAGGAAGGGCCCAGCGGAGCGGTGCTTGAGACGGCGGGGCCCAGCGGAGCGGTGCTTGAGAGGAAGGGCCCAGCGGAGCGGTGCTTGACAGGAAGGGCCCAGCGGAGCGGTGCTTGAGACGGCGGGGCCCAGCGGAGCGGTGCTTGAGACGGCGGGGCCCAGCGGAGCGGTGCTCTTCTGCACGGCGGGGCCCTGTTCAGCGGTGCTCTTCTGCACGGCGGGCCCTGTTCAGCGGTGCCTATCTTCACGGCGGGGCCCTGTTCAGCGGTGCTCTTCTGCACGGCGGGCCCTCTTCAGCTGCCTATCTCCACGGCGGGCCCTGTTCAGCGGTGCTCTTCTGCACGGCGGGCCCTGTTCAGCGGTGCCTATTTTCACGGCGGGGCCCTGTTCAGCGGTGCTCTTCTGCACGGCGGGCCCTCTTCAGCGGTGCCTATCTCCACGGCGGGCCCTGTTCAGCGGTGCCTATCTTCACGGCGGGCCCTGTTCAGCGGTGCTCTTCTCCACGGCGGGCCCTGTTCAGCGGTGCACATCCAGTAGGTCAAGGGAGCCAGACCTGGCCTGGACTCCCTGCTCAGTCGCCCTCCGACCGTGATGCTTCTGGACCCTTCGGGGACGGAGTCCTGGGCCCTTTGGTGTCCTCCTTTCCAGCTGGGATGTGGCATGTGGGGCCCACCTGCTCCGCGCTCCTGCTGCCTGACTTCTCCGCCCTGCTGCCCTTACGCTCCTTAGATGGGGCTCTCGGGCCCTTGCCTCCCCTAGATGATGTGGCTGGTGAAGTGGGCGAACTTTGCTCCTTGGGGGCAGCCGTGTCAGTCCTCGCACGGCGGCCCTTGTGTTTCCTGGTCCTCTTGCCGGGGGGGGGGCTGGATGTGTCCTTGCTGCTGATTGAGGTGTCACTGCTGGCAAAGGGTGGACTCCAGAACCCATGCACAACAGTGACACCCGAAGCTGGGCTGGTGGTGGCTGTGGTGCTCTTGGGACTCTTTGCAGATGGAGGGGGTAGGTCATCGGAGGGAAAGAGGTCAAGATTAGCCAGGAAAAGTTTTTTAGGGCCAAGGTAAAGGGTAGGAGAAGTGGTGATGGGAGTGGAGGAAGAGGATGTGGTTGTAGGAGAGTCAGGTGTGCTGTCATTGGGTGAAGGTGCTGGTGCTGTAGGCTGTCGTGAGGTGGATGGCTGTTGGGTGGGTGGCTGCCTGCGTTTGTGTGTCTTGGAAGAGGGAGTGACAGACACAGTGGGAGAGGACACAGGGGACGTGTAAATGGCAGTGGGGGTGGTGACTGCACGCGTGCGGACTGTACAGGAGGGTGTGGTGGTGATGGAAGCACTAGCTGATGTTGGTGTGCATGCAGGTGTGAGTGTAGATGTCACAGGGAGGGAGGAGGGAGACGAGGAGGAGGGGGACACAGGGGTGGCAGTGATTGTTGGAATGTCTGCATCTGGGTGTTGCTTGGGTGAGTGTTTGTGGGATCTGTGGTGCTTGTGTCTGGATGAGCTGCCCTTGGGTGTTGAGGTGTGTGCAGGCTGGTCAGATGGTGTGGATGGGATAGGCTGAGGAACAGGAGACAGAGACAGGCTGGAGGCAGTCAGAAGAGGGAGGCTGGAAACAGGGACAATGGCTGCCGTCAGTGCTGAGGCCAGAGAAGTGAACGATCGTTGATGGGCAGCCTGACCCGAATGAATGCCCTCCAGGTAGGCATTGCTCCGATGCACCTCCCTTTCTACCCCCTGGATGGCATTCAAAAGGGTAGTCTGCCCAACAATGAGCGTCCTCACAAGGTCAATGAGCTCCGCACTGAGGGCAGCAGGGGTGACAGGGGCAGGGGCTGAGGTGCCTGGGGCGAAGGAGACGCCCGCCTTCCTGGGCGAGCGGGCACGGAGCGTAGGCTGAGGGGCTGCAGGGAGGGCGGGGCTGGTGCGCTGGGTGGCGGCTGTACCTGTAGAGGCGGGGTCCCGGATGTTTCCGCCACCGCTAGGGAGCACCCATCCGAGGACGTGTCTGTGTCGCTGCTCTCACCACCGGTGCCCGTTGTGGTGCTCCCCTCGCCCTCCGGATCACTGGTGCCCTCGGTGTCTGTTCCTGGGCCCACCGGGGCCTTGTGACTTCCAGCTCCCTCGTGCTCCGATGCCAAATCTCCTCCGCCTGATGATGCTAATGCACACATGCACAAGAAGATGAAGAAGAAGGGTGTGGGTAGAAAAAAGAAGACCAGGTTGAGTGCATGCAATGTCAACACCGTTGGCGGAGAGGACAGACACAGGAGCCTCATGCACTAAGCCGCGCATTCGGGGTACACTACTCAGTACTTCTGACTAAGACAACAGGTCAAGAGACGACAAACGCGCAGATGTGTGAGGCTGGACCATCAATAGCTGTACTTGTCACCCTACAGAGGTGGGGGCCGGGAGCACAGGGCCATGCCTAAGGGAGAGGACTACACTACAGAAAGCGCCCTGGCCTAATGTCACCCACAACCCTCCTTCCCCACCCAGACGCCTCCACTGCGCAGAAAGATAGCAGAATGTGCTGATACTCACCCCCTTGTGTCTGCTGTGATGCTCTCAAGCGCCCATCCAAATCAGGGTAGGCCACCGCCAGGATCCGGGACATCAGGGGGGTCAGGGTACGACTGGCACCCCTCCTAGGTTGGGAAGCCATCCCCAGCAGTGACTCAGCGGTCTTCCTGGTTCCGCAGCGGATGTCCTCCCACCTCTTGCGGCAGTGGGTGCCCCGTCTGACGTGGACCCCCAGGGCCCGGACTTCCTTGGCGATGGCACGCCAAATCTCGACTTTCTGATGGGCGCTGACCTATGTGACATGTACATGGTGGGAAGGAAACATTCATCAACTTACTGCATGTTAGATGTGATAGGCCCCCCCTCCCCAACCTTGCCATATGGCACATGCTCTCATCTGTCGTGCGTTGCACTCCTCATTCGCCCCCCACCCCACCAACTTACATCCACCCCACTCCACACAGGCATCGCCCATTCCATGTGCACCCGGTGTACTTACCTGTTGGTCTGGAGGACCGTAGAGTAACGCATACTGGGGGAGGACCCCATCCACGAGCTTCTCCAACTCTTCAGACGTGAAGGCAGGGGCCCTTTCCCCAGTCGCAGCACCCATTGTCACTTCCAGACCGAGGTCACAGCAGCACTTGCAGTATAGGTCCTCTCCTGTGGATGATCAGGTCTCGAGTGATTAGGCAGATAGAAAATGGCGGTCACGCCCGCGGCGGTGCGTACCGCGGCGGTGCGTACCGCTACCGCCGGCGCACCTCGTCATTGGCTCCTGAAACCCATAGGCTTCAATGTTAACCAATGCGGCTCCGTGTAGCGGTCTTCGACCGCCTACCGCCACGGTGTGCTCCGCCAGCACATTGACCTCACATCCCATTGTCCCACTTCACAGGTCAGGCAGCCGCCATTTCAAGGGCCCACATGGCATAATTTCTACTGCGACACACAGGCCTAGGCCTTGCATTGCCACACATACACGCCTTTCAAAACATAGATAACCGTGTGCTATGCAAGCTGTGGTGAACGTACCAGTGATTGGCTTGACTCTGTGCTCCATGTTGTCATTCCTAGGCACCGTCCGCTGGGACTTGCGAGGAGAAGGATGAATCCTCGCGTGTACCGCCCGCTGGTGGACCTGTCGACAATGGAAGAACGCCACATCATACTACGATACCGACTTGACCGTGCCACTATCCATGAACTGTGTGCCCAGCTGGAGCCAGCCCTGATGTCCCCCATCCGCCAACCCACAGGAATTCCCCCTCTGGTGCAGGTTCTGTCAGTCCTCCATTTTCTTGCAAGTGGCTCATTCCAGACAGCAGTGGCATGTCATCTGGAATGTCTCAGCCTATGTTTTCCAAAGTTTTGTCTAGAGTGTTGTCTGCCCTGACGAAACACATGCGGAGTTACATTATATTCCCTGAGGAGGTTGATTTGGCCACTGTGAAGGGTGATTTTTATGCCCTTGGACATATTCCCAACATCATTGGTGCCATTGATGGGACCCATGTAGCCTTAGTCCCCCCAAAAGACGATGAGCAGGTGTACAGAAACAGGAAAAGTTACCATTCTATGAACGTCCAGGTGGTCTGTTTGGCTGACCAGTACATCTCCCATGTGAATGCCATGTTCCCTGGGTCAGTGCATGACGCGTATGTGATGCGTAATAGCAGCATCGCTTATGTGATGGAACAGCTACAGAGACAACGTGTGTGGCTAATAGGTGACTCTGGTTACCCCAACCTGCCTTGGCTATTGACCCCAGTGAGGAATCCCCGGACCAGGGCTGAGGAACGGTACAATGAGGCCCATGGGTGAACTAGGAGGATCATAGAAAGGACCTTTGGCCTCCTGAAGGCCAGATTTAGGTGCCTGCATATGACAGGGGGATCCCTGATGTACTCACCAAAGAATGTGTGCCAGATCATCGTGGCCTGCTGTATGCTTCACAATCTGGCATTGCGACGTCAGGTGCCTTTCCTGCAGGAGGATGGTCCAGATGGTGGTGTTGAAGCAGCTGTGGAGCCTGCGGAGAGTGAAGAGGAGGAAGACTCAGAGGACGACACAGACAACAGGGACAGAGTTATCCAACAGTATTTTCAGTAGCACACAGGTAAGAATCACCCACGCCATTTTACTTTTCCTGAAAGCCTCCTGCTTCTCAACTTTGTCTATGACCCCCCAGTTCTTTTAAACTGATGTTTGATTTTCCCTTCCCTTTTCAGTGCTGTATGACCCACTGCGTGACTTCTGCTTGGTTAGCCCATGGACTAATGCTTATTGATCTCGGTATGTGTTCAGCACAAAGTTAACAGAACATAATTGATCGGTAATGTGTTATACATTTGTAAATAATACAGCCTGACTCCTGTTTGATTTCAGTGCATTGAGTGATTTATTTTTTGTGCTAGATAATGGTACATGATATAAACACGGTGATTGGTGGGGGTGGAGTAATGGCCATGGCAGAGTCCAGTTCTCAGTCTCACAGGTGCATTGTCCATATGCCTGTGGAAGGATGGAGCAGGGGCAGTTCAAGGTTGGACAGGGTGGCAATGTGGGACAGTGGGATGACTTCAGGGGGTGTCTCATGCTGGCGGGGGTCTTGACATCCTACTTTGTCGATTTTTTTGATCTCAGGCTCCTCTTGCGGGGTGGTTCTTCAGCAGGAGGTGGGGTTCTGGTGGCCTGTCGTTGTGGTGGGGCCTCCTGTCCACTAGCGCCGGCGGAGGTGGTAGGCTGTTCCTGGCTAGTGACAGGGGCCCTGTGTGGTGCCACATGGTCCCGCAACGTGTCTTCTATCCGGTTGAGGGCCTGGACTATGCTCCCCATGGCGGTAGAGATGTTGTTGAGTTGATTGGTGAACCCCATGTAGCGTTCCTCCTGCTGTGCCTGGATCTCCTGGAACCTGGCCAGTACCGTCGCCATCGTCTCTTGGGAGTGATGGTAGGCTGCCATGATGGTGGTGAGGGCCTCTTGGAGAGTGGGTTCCCTGGGCCTCTCCTCCCCCCCCTGTCGCACAGCAGCCCTCCGAGTTGCCCTGTTTCCCCCGGCCTCTGTCCCCTGGACGGTGTGCCCACTACCACTGCCCCCAGGTCCCTGTTGTTGTTGGGGTGGTGGGTTAGCCTGGGTGCCCTGTAGTGGCAGACACACCGCTGATTGACCTGTCCTAGAGACAGAGGCATGGGCCCACTGGGTGGGAGCTGTGCTGTTGTTCCCAGAGGGGGTTGGGTCTGCTGTGGCCTGTGTGTGGGGAACCGACTGTCCAGAGGTCCCCGATGGTCCGGGCTGGTCATCAGGTTCCAGGTCGACAGAGCTGCTGTCATCACTGGGGGCCTCTTCCGGGGGGGGGGGGGATGGACATTTCTGGACCCTCCTGGCCGGTGTGTTGGCGTTCGGGTCCTGCATGGGGTAAGAGAGTATGGTTATTGTTTCTGTGTGTGCCATTGCGTGCCATTGATTGGTGCCCTTGTCCCCCAGTGCTGCCATTCCCTTGGGGGAGGTGTTGTGGGGGTGTTTTGGGGGGGGTATGTGCAGTGGTCATGCTTGGGTGATGGGTGTCCATAGTTTGTGGTGGCATGCAGGGGTTGGTGTTGGGTGGGTTGTGCTGGAGAGACATTCTCAGGGAGGATGTGTGATGGGGGTTGGGGGTGAGGGTGGTGGTGGGGGTTAGCATGCTGGGGGGGTGAAGTAGTTGAGATTGTACTTACCAGAGTCCATTCCTCCGTGTACTCCAGCGAGGCCATCAGGATGCAGGATGTTTAGTACCTCTTGCTCCCATGCTGTGAATTCGGGTGGAGTGGGTGGGGGTCCCCCGCCAGTCTTCTGCACTGCGATGTTGTGTTGCGAGACCATCGAGCGCACCTTTCCCCTTAAGTCGTTCCAGCGTTTGCGGATGTCGTCTCGATTTCTGGGATGCTGTCCCACCGCGTTGACCCTGTCCACGATCCGCTGCCATAGCTCCGCCTTCCTGGCTATAGTGGTGTGCTGCACCTGTGAGCCGAAGAGCTGGGGTTCAACTCTTATGATTTCCTCCACCATGACCCGGAGTTCTTGGTCCGAAAAGCGTGGGTGCCTTTGGGGTGCCATGGGGTGGTGTGGATGAGGTGTGGGGTGGTGTATATGGTGATGAGTGTGTTGGTGTGTGTTGCTTTGTGCTTCTATGTGGTGTGTGTGATGGTGTAGTGTGCCTCTGTGTGATGTAGCTCTCTATTCTGTGATGTGTCTCTCTCTCCTTCGTCTCTGATCTTCGGTCGTAGGGGTTTGTGGGTGATGTGGGTGTGTGTTTTATAGTTGTATGGATGTGTGGGAGTGTTGTTGGTATGTGTGTCAGGTGTGTGTATTTCAAATTGCCCAATGTGGCAGTGTTTTGGAGCTGTGTGTGTATTTTGAGCGCGGCGGTGTGTACCGCCAATGGAATACCGCCGCGACGCCCGACGCACGGTCCCGCTCGTGAGTGGAATCAACGCCTTGCAAGCCCTTTTTGACGCACACTCGCCTGTGCGAAGTTATTTTTGACATGTACCAGGTACATTGTCAACCTTGCAGCGCTGTGTGTTTAAAACTACTTAAAGACTCTTTTTGCATTTTTATTGATAACTTGACTTGTGTATTGTGGATTTTTGTCATTTTGGTCTTGTTTTGTTTAGATAAATATTTCCTATTTTTCTAAACTGATGTTGTGTCATTTTGTAGTGTTTTCATTAAGTTACTGTGTGTGTTGGTACAAATACTTTACACCTAGCACTCTGAAGTTAAGCCTACTGCTCTGCCAAGCTACCAAGGGGATAAGCACTCCAACATGGATTCCCCTAGGTGTCTAGGTTACAAAAATGCAGAGGTTTGGTAGGTTTCCCAGGTGCCGGATGAGCTAGAGGCCAAAATCCACAGCTAAGCACTTTGCAAAAAACAGCTCTGTTTTCTTTGGGAAAATATTATGGGGGTCATTCTGACCTTGGCGGTAAAAGGCCTATACCGCCGGTCAGAACTCCGCCATACTACCGCCGCGGCCGCGGTAAACCGCCACGGTCATTCTGACCACCAACTGTGAATCCGCCAAAAACCCGACATCCAAGGAAGGCCGCCTCATCAGCGGGCCGCGGAAAACTGGAGATGACCAAACCTCCACCGCCACGCCAACACAAACACGCCCATGCCATTCTGACCCACCAATCCACGCGGCGGTCTTTCAACCGCGGTATTCCATTGGCGGTACACACCGCCCCGCTCAAAATACACACACAGCTCCAAAACACTGCCACATTGGGCAATTTGAAATACACACACCTGACACACATACCAACAACACTCCCACACATCCATACAACTATAAAACACACACCCACATCACCCACAAACCCCTACGACCGAAGATCAGAGACGAAGGAGAGAGAGACACATCACAGAATAGAGAGCTACATCACACAGAGGCACACTACACCATCACACACACCACATAGAAGCACAAAGCAACACACACCAACACACTCATCACCATATACACCACCCCACACCTCATCCACACCACCCCATGGCACCCCAAAGGCACCACGCTTTTCGGACCAAGAACTCCGGGTCATGGTGGAGGAAATCATAAGAGTTGAACCCCAGCTCTTCGGCTCACAGGTGCAGCGCACCACTATAGCCAGGAAGGCGGAGCTATGGCAGCGGATCGTGGACAGGGTCAACGCGGTGGGACAGCATCCCAGAAATCGAGACGACATCCGCAAACGCTGGAACGACTTAAGGGGAAAGGTGCGCTCGATGGTCTCGCGACACAACATCGCAGTGCAGAAGACTGGCGGGGGACCCCCACCCACTCCACCCGAATTCACAGCATGGGAGCAAGAGGTACTAAACATCCTGCATCCTGATGGCCTCGCTGGAGTACACAGAGGAATGGACTCTGGTAAGTACAATCTCAACTACTTCACCCCCCCCCCAGCATGCTAACCCCCACCACCACCCTCACCCCCAACCCCCATCACACATCCTCCCTGAGAATGTCTCTCCAGCACAACCCACCCAACACCAACCCCTGCATGCCACAACAAACTATGGACACCCATCACCCAAGCATGACCACTGCACATACCCCCCCCCCAAAACACCCCCACAACACCTCCCCCAAGGGAATGGCAGCACTGGGGGACAAGGGCACCAATCAATGGCACGCAATAGCACATACAGAAACAATAACCATACTCTCTTACCCCATGCAGGACCCGAACGCCAACACACCGGCCAGGAGGGTCCAGAAATGTCCATCCCCCCCCGGAAGAGGCCCCCAGTGATGACAGAAGCTCTGTCGACCTGGAACCTGATGACCAGCCCAGACCATCGGGGACCTCTGGACAGTCGGTTCCCCACACACAGGCCACAGCAGACCCAACCCCCTCTGGGAACAACAGCACAGCTCCCACCCAGCGGGCCCATGCCTCTGTCTCTAGGACAGGTGAATCAGCGGTGTGTCTGCCACTACAGGGCACCCAGGCTAACCCACCACCCCAACAACAACAGGGACCTGGGGGCAGTGGTAGTGGGCACACCGTCCAGGGGACAGAGGCCGGGGGAAACATGGCAACTCGCAGGGCTGCTGTGCGACAGGGGGGGGAGGAGAGGCCCAGGGAACCCACTCTCCAAGAGGCCCTCACCACCATCATGGGAGCCTACCACCACTCCCAAGAGACGATGGCGACGGTACTGGCCAGGTTCCAGGAGATCCAGGCACAGCAGGAGGAACGCTACATGGGGTTCACCAATCAACTCAACAACATCTCTACCGCTATGGGGAGCATAGTCCAGGCCCTCAACCGGATAGAAGACACGTTGCGGGACCATGTGGCACCACACAGGGCCCCTGTCACTAGCCAGGAACAGCCTACCACCTCCGCCGGCGCTAGTGGACAGGAGGCCCCACCACAACGACAGGCCACCAGAACCCCACCTCCTGCTGAAGAACAACCACCCCGCAAGAGGAGCCTGAGATCAAAAAAATCGACAGAGTAGGATGTCAAGACCCCCGCCAGCATGAGACACCCCCTGAAGTCATCCCACTGTCCCACATTGCCACCCTGTCCAACCTTGAACTGCCCCTGCTCCATCCTTCCACAGGCATATGGACAATGCACCTGTGAGACTGAGAACTGGACTCTGCCATGGCCATTACTCCACCCCCACCCATCCCCGTGTTTATATCATGTACCATTATCTAGCACAAAAAATAAATCACTCAATGCACTGAAATCAAACAGGAGTCAGGCTGTATTATTTACAAATGTATAACACATTACCGATCAATTATGTTCTGTTAACTTTGTGCTGAACACATACCGAGATCAATAAGCATTAGTCCATGGGCTAACCAAGCAGAAGTCACGCAGTGGGTCATACAGCACTGAAAAGGGAAGGGAAAATCAAACATCAGTTTAAAAGAACTGGGGGGTCATAGACAAAGTTGAGAAGCAGGAGGCTTTCAGGAAAAGTAAAATGGCGTGGGTGATTCTTACCTGTGTGCTACTGAAAATACTGTTGGATAACTCTGTCCCTGTTGTCTGTGTCGTCCTCTGAGTCTTCCTCCTCTTCACTCTCCGCAGGCTCCACAGCTGCTTCAACACCACCATCTGGACCATCCTCCTGCAGGAAAGGCACCTGACGTCGCAATGCCAGATTGTGAAGCATACAGCAGGCCACGATGATCTGGCACACCTTCTTTGGTGAGTACATCAGGGATCCCCCTGTCATATGCAGGCACCTAAATCTGGCCTTCAGGAGGCCAAAGGTCCTTTCTATGATCCTCCTAGTTCGCCCATGGGCCTCCTTGTACCGTTCCTCAGCCCTGGTCCGGGGATTCCTCCCTGGGGTCAATAGCCAAGGCAGGTTGGGGTAACCAGAGTCACCTATTAGCCACACACGTTGTCTCTGTAGCTGTTCCATCACATAAGGGATGCTGCTATTATGCATCACATACGCGTCATGCACTGACCCAGGGAACATGGCATTCACATGGGAGATGTACTGGTCAGCCAAACAGACCACCTGGACGTTCATAGAATGGTAACTTTTCCTGTTTCTGTACACCTGCTCATCGTCTTTTGGGGGGACTAAGGCTACATGGGTCCCATCAATGGCACCAATGATGTTGGGAATATGTCCAAGGGCATAAAAATCACCCTTCACAGTGGCCAAATCAACCTCCTCAGGGAATATAATGTAACTCCGCATGTGTTTCGTCAGGGCAGACAACACTCTAGACAAAACTTTGGAAAACATAGGCTGAGACATTCCAGATGACATGGCCACTGTTGTCTGGAATGAGCCACTTGCAAGAAAATGGAGGACTGACAGAACCTGCACCAGAGGGGGAATTCCTGTGGGTTGGCGGATGGGGGACATCAGGGCTGGCTCCAGCTGGGCACACAGTTCATGGATAGTGGCACGGTCAAGTCGGTATCGTAGTATGATGTGGCGTTCTTCCATTGTCGACAGGTCCACCAGCGGGCGGTACACGCGAGGATTCATCCTTCTCCTCGCAAGTCCCAGCGGACGGTGCCTAGGAATGACAACATGGAGCACAGAGTCAAGCCAATCACTGGTACGTTCACCACAGCTTGCATAGCACACGGTTATCTATGTTTTGGAAGGCGTGTATGTGTGGCAATGCAAGGCCTAGGCCTGTGTGTCGCAGTAGAAATTATGCCATGTGGGCCCTTGAAATGGCGGCTGCCTGACCTGTGAAGTGGGACAATGGGATGTGAGGTCAATGCGCTGGCGGAGCACACCGTGGCGGTAGGCGGTCGAAGACCGCTACACGGAGCCGCATTGGTTAACATTGAAGCCTATGGGTTTCAGGAGCCAATGACGAGGTGCGCCGGCGGTAGCGGTACGCACCGCCGCGGTACGCACCGCCGCGGGCGTGACCGCCATTTTCTATCTGCCTAATCACTCGAGACCTGATCATCCACAGGAGAGGACCTATACTGCAAGTGCTGCTGTGACCTCGGTCTGGAAGTGACAATGGGTGCTGCGACTGGGGAAAGGGCCCCTGCCTTCACGTCTGAAGAGTTGGAGAAGCTCGTGGATGGGGTCCTCCCCCAGTATGCGTTACTCTACGGTCCTCCAGACCAACAGGTAAGTACACCGGGTGCACATGGAATGGGCGATGCCTGTGTGGAGTGGGGTGGATGTAAGTTGGTGGGGTGGGGGGCGAATGAGGAGTGCAACGCACGACAGATGAGAGCATGTGCCATATGGCAAGGTTGGGGAGGGGGGGCCTATCACATCTAACATGCAGTAAGTTGATGAATGTTTCCTTCCCACCCTGTACATGTCACATAGGTCAGCGCCCATCAGAAAGTCGAGATTTGGCGTGCTATCGCCAAGGAAGTCCGGGCCCTGGGGGTCCACGTCAGACGGGGCACCCACTGCCGCAAGAGGTGGGAGGACATCCGCCGCGGAACCAGGAAGACCGCCGAGTCACTGCTGGGGATGGCCTCCCAACCTAGGAGGGGTGCCAGTCGTACCCTGACCCCCCTGATGTCCCGGATCCTGGCGGTGGCCTACCCTGATTTGGATGGGCGCTTGAGAGCATCACAACAGACACAAGGGGGTGAGTATCAGCACATTCTGCTATCTTTCTGCGCAGTGGAGGAGTCTGGGTGGGGGAGGAGGGTTGTGGGTGACATTAGGCCAGGGCGCTTTCTGTAGTGTAGTCCTCTCCCTTAGGCATGGCCCTGTGCTCCCGGCCCCCACCTCTGTAGGGTGACAAGTACAGCTATTGATGGTCCAGCCTCACACATCTGCGCGTTTGTCGTCTCTTGACCTGTTGTCTTAGTCAGAAGTACTGAGTAGTGTACCCCGAATGCGCGGCTTAGTGCATGAGGGTCCTGTGTCTGTCCTCTCCGCCAACGGTGTTGACATTGCATGCACTCAACCTGGTCTTCTTTTTTCTCCCCCCACCCTTCTTCTTCATCTTCTTGTGCATGTGTGCATTAGCATCATCAGGCGGAGGAGATTTGGCATCAGAGCACGAGGGAGCTGCAAGTCACAAGGCCCCGGTGGGCCCAGGAACAGACACCGAGGGCACCAGTGATCCGGAGGGCGAGGGGAGCACCACAACGGGGACCGGTGGTGAGAGCAGCGACACAGACACGTCCTCGGATGGGTGCTCCCTAGCGGTGGCGGAAACATCCGGGACCCCCGCCTCTACAGGTACAGCCGCCACCCAGCGCACCAGCCCCGCCCTCCCTGCAGCCCCTCAGCCTACGCTCCGTGCCCGTTCGCCCAGGAAGGCGGGCGTCTCCTTCGCCCCAGGCACCTCAGCCCCTGCCCCTGTCACCCCTGCTGCCCTCAGTGCGGAGCTCATTGACCTTGTGAGGACGCTCATTGTTGGGCAGACTACCCTTTTGAATGCCATCCAGGGGGTAGAAAGGGAGGTGCATCGGAGCAATGCCTACCTGGAGGGCATTCTTTCGGGTCAGGCTGCCCATCAACGATCGTTCACTGCTCTGGCCTCAGCACTGACGGCAGCCATAGTCCCTGTTTCCAGCCTCCCTCTTCTGACTGCCTCCAGCCTGTCTCTGTCTCCTGTTCCTCAGCCTATCCCATCCACACCATCTGACCAGCCTGCACACACCTCAACACCCAAGGGCAGCTCATCCAGACACAAGCACCACAGATCCCACAAACACTCACCCAAGCAACACCCAGATGCAGACATTCCAACAGTCACTGCCACCCCTGTGTCCCCCTCCTCCTCGTCTCCCTCCTCCCTCCCTGTGACGTCTACACTCACACCTGCATGCACACCAACATCAGCCAGTGTTTCCATCACCACCACACCCTCCTGTACAGTCCGCACGCGTGCAGTCACCACCCCCACTGCCATTTACACATCCCCTGTGTCCTCTCCCACTGTGTCTGTCACCCCCTCTTCCAAGACACACAAACGCAGGCAGCCACCCACCCAACAGCCATCCACCTCACGACAGCCTACAGCACCAGCACCTTCACCCAATGACAGCACACCTGACTCTCCTACAACCACATCCTCTTCCTCCACTCCCATCACCACTTCTCCTACCCTTTACCTTGGCCCTAAAAAACTTTTCCTGGCTAATCTTGACCTCTTTCCCTCCGATGACCTACCCCCTCCATCTGCAAAGAGTCCCAAGAGCACCACAGCCACCACCAGCCCAGCTTCGGGTGTCACTGTTGTGCATGGGTTCTGGAGTCCACCCTTTGCCAGCAGTGACACCTCAATCAGCAGCAAGGACACATCCAGCCCCCCCCCGGCAAGAAGACCAGGAAACACAAGGGCCGCCGTGCGAGGACTGACACGGCTGCCCCCAAGGAGCAAAGTTCGCCCACTTCACCAGCCACATCATCTAGGGGAGGCAAGGGCCCGAGAGCCCCATCTAAGGAGCGTAAGGGCAGCAGGGCGGAGAAGTCAGGCAGCAGGAGCGCGGAGCAGGTGGGCCCCACATGCCACATCCCAGCTGGAAAGGAGGACACCAAAGGGCCCAGGACTCCGTCCCCGAAGGGTCCAGAAGCATCACGGTCGGAGGGCGACTGAGCAGGGAGTCCAGGCCAGGTCTGGCTCCCTTGACCTACTGGATGTGCACCGCTGAACAGGCCCCGCCGTGGAGAAGAGCACCGCTCCGCTGGGCCCCGCCGTCTCAAGCACCGCTCCGCTGGGCCCTTCCTCTCAAGCACCGCTCCGCTGGGCCCCGCCGTCTCAAGCACCGCTCCGCTGGGCCCTTCCTCTCAAGCAACGCTCCGCTGGGCACTTCCTGTCAAGCACCGCTCCGCTGGGCCCCGCCGTCTCAAGCACCGCTCCGCTGGGCCCCGCCGTCTCAAGCACCGCTCCGCTGGGCCCTTCCTCTCAAGCACCGCTCCGCTGGGCCCCGCCGTCTCAAGCACCGCTCCGCTGGGCCCTTCCTGTCAAGCACTGTTTATGGTTCACTGTGCCCACCATGCCTCCTCTTTGAGCAGTGGACACTGTCATCCACCAGATGGACTGTGGCTTTGCACTCCCCAGGATGGTGAAGTGGGCAACCCACCCACTGTAGAGACTTGAGAGACTGTGGCTTTGCACTCCCCAGGATGGTGAAGTGGGCAACACACCCACTGTAGAGACTTGAGAGACTGTGGCTTTGCACTCCCCAGGATGGTGAAGTGGGCAACCCACCCACTGTAGAGACTTGAGAGACTGTGGCTTTGCACTCCCCAGGATGGTGAAGTGGGCAACCCACCCACTGTAGAGACTTGAAAGACTGTGGCTTTGCACTCCCCAGGATACATCAATGGGCATGGTGGCCCCTTCGTGGATCTGGCGTCGTGGACTCATGTGGCTGTGGTGCCTCCCCCTTCCCTTCCCCCTGAGGTGCCTGTAATTTTTTCATCAGATGCCCCTGCAGTGTTCTCTCCAAAGGACTCAGGTCTCCAGTGTGGTCTTTGCCCTTGTGTCGCTACACTGTAGCCCACGGACTGTTCCATTTGACTTTCATGTACAGGACTAATTGCCTCGGTTCTCCATGGCAGTGTATATAGTATCATTTTGTTATGGATATTTTGCATAGTTGACCACTCCATATCAGAGTCTATTTTTTATATACATTTTTCGTCCCAATTCATTTCTGTCTTTGCATTCTTAAGGGGGGTTTGGGTGGTGTCACTGTGCATTGTTGCTCTGCATTAGTGTGTACATAGTTTGGGGGGGTGGGGGTCGCATATGTGTGTGCCGTAACCCTTCCTCCTCCCCCCTCCTGTGTGTCGTAGGTGCAGTACTCACCGTTGTCGTCTGCGCCGGAGTTCGTACTCGTGGTAGATGAGCAGGTAGACGAGAGCAGGTAGGATGTTTAATTCGGGTTCCATGCTGTCCTCCTTCCTCGTGGAGTGTGTTTTGGTGCGCGATTTCCCGTTCGTAGTCTGTTTCCGCCGTGTTTTTATCGGCGGGGCTCCCGCCCCGGAAAAGGTGGCGGATTGGTGAGTTGTGATACTGTGGGCGGTACATTGTCTGCCGCCTGCCTGTTGGCGGTGACCGCCATGCTGTTTGTCTGCACCGCCGCGGCGGTCGGAGTGTTAATGTGGCGGGCTGTGTTGGCGGTTCCCGCCAGGGTCAGAATTCCACTTTTTCGACCGCCGGCCTGTTTGCGGGTAGGCCGCCGCTTTATCACCGACCGCCAGGGTTAGAATCACCCCCTATGTCTCTACGTTGTGTTTTAGGGCATTTCATGTTGCGGGCACGAGGCATACCCACACAAGTGAGGTACCATTTTTATTGAGAGACTTGGGAGAACGCTGAGTGGAAGTAAATTTGTGGCTCCTCTCAGATTCCATAACTTTCTAGCTTTCTGTCACCGAAACTTGAGGAAAAGTGTTTTTTTACCAAATTTTGAGGTTTGCAAAGGATTCTGGGTATCAGCACCTAGTGAGAGCCCCACAAGTCACCCCATCTTCGATTCCCCTAGGTGTCTAGTTTTTAAACATGCATAGGTTTGGTAGGTTTCCCTAGGTGCCGGCTGAGCTAGAGGCCAAAATCCACCAGTAGGAACTTTTGCAAAAAATAACTCTGTTTGCTTTGGTTTAATGTGATGTGTCCACGTTGTGTTTTGGGGCATTTCCTGTTGCAGGCACGAGGCATACCCACACAAGTGAGGTACCATTTTTATCGGGTGACTTGGAGGAACACTTGGTGGAAGGAAATTTGTGGCTCCTCTCAGATTCCAGAACTTTCTCTTACCGAAATGTGAAGAAAAAGTGTTTTTTTTTGCCAAATTTTGAGGTTTGCAAAGGATTCTGGGTAACAGAACCTGGTGAGAGCAACAAAAGTCACCCCTCCTTGGATTCCCCTAGGTGTCTAGTTTTCAAAACTGCACAGGTTTGGTAGGTTACCCTAGGTGCAGGCAGGGCTAGAGGCCAATATCCACAGCTAGGCACTTTGAAAAAAAGCAGCTCTGTTTTCTTTGGGAAAATATGATGTGTCCATGTTGTGTTTTGGGGCATTTCTTGTCACAGGCACTAGGCCTACCCACACAATTGAGATTCAATTTTATCGGGAGACATGGGGGGAACGCTGGGTGGAAGGAAATTGGTGGCTCCTCTCAGATTCCAGAACTTTCTGTCACCTCAATGTGAGGAAAAAGTGTTTTTTGTTGCCAAATTTTGAGGTTTGCAAAGTGTTCTCGGTAACAAAGCCTGGTGAGAACCCCACAAGTCACCCTAACTTGGATTACCCTAGGGGTCTAGTTTTTAAAAATGTAAAGGTTTGCTAGGTTTCCCTAGGTTCAAGCTGAGCTAGAGGCCAAAATCCACAGCTAGGCACTTTGCAAAAAAAAAGCTCTGTTTTCTTTGGGAAAATATGATGTGTTGACGCTGTGTTTTGGGGCATTTCTTGTCACAGGCACTAGGCCTACCCACACAATTGAGGTTTAATTTTTATCGGGAGACTTGGGGGAACACTGAGCGGAAGGAAATGTGTGGCTCTTCTCAGATTCCAGAACTTTCTTTCACCGAAATGTGAGGAAAAAGTGTTTTTTGGGCCAAATTTTAAGTTTGCAAAGGATTCTGGGTAACAAAACCTAGTGAGAGCCCCACAAGTCTCCCCATCTTGGATTCCCCTCGGTGTCTAGTTTTAAAAAATGCACAGGTTTGGTTGGTTTCCCTAGGTGCCGGCTGAGCTAGTGGCCAAAATCCACAGCCAGGCACTTTGCAAAAAATAGCTCTGTTTTCTTTGGGAAAATGTGATATGTCCATGTTGTCTTTTGGTGCATTTCCTGTTGCTGGCATGAGGCCTACCCACACAAGTGAGGTACCATTTTTATCGGGTGACTTGAGGGAACACTGGGTGGAAGGAAATTTGTGGCTCCTCCTAGATTCCAGAACTTTCTGTCACCGAAATTTGAGGAAAAAGTGTTTAATTTGGCCAAATTTTGACGTTTGCAAAGGATTCTGGATAACAGAACCTGGTGAGAGCTCCACAAGTCACCCTATTTTGGATTCCCCTTGGTGTCTAGTTTTAAAAAATGCACAGGTCTGGTAGGTTTAACTAGGTGTAGGCTGAGCTAGAGGCCAAAGTCCACAGCTAGGCACTTTGCAAAAAACAGCTCTGTTTTCTTTGGTAAAATATTATGTCTCCATGTTGCGTTTTGGTGCATTTTTTGTTGCGGGCACTAGGCATACCCACACAATTGAGGTTCAAATTTTATTGGGAGACTTGGGGGAACGGTGAGTAGAAGTAAGTTTGTGGCTCCTCTCAGATTACAGAACTTTCTATCTTTCCGTCACTGAAATTTGAGGAAAAAGTGTTTTTTTAAACAATTTTGAAGTTTGCAAAGGATTCTGGGTATCAGAACCTGCGGAGAGCTCCACAAGTCACCCCATCTTGGAATCCCCTAGGTGTCTAGTTTTTAAACATGCACAGGTTTGATAGGTTTCCCTAGGTGCCGGCTGAGCTAGAGGCCAATATTCACCAGTAGGAACTTTTGCAAGAAACAACTCTGTTTTCTTTGGGAAAATGAGATGTGTCAACTTGCGTTTTGGGCCATTTCCTGACGCAGGCACTTGTTCTTCCCACACAATTGAGGTTCCATTTTTATCGGGAGACTTGAGGGAACACTGGGTGGAAGAAAATTTGTGGCTCCTCTCAGATTCCAGAACTTTCTAACTTTCTGTCATCCAAATTTGAGGAAAAGTGTTTTTTTGCAAACTTTTGAAGTTTGCAAAGGATTCTGGGTATCAGAACCTGGTGAGAGCCTCACAAGTCAATCCATCTTTGATTCCCCTAGGTGTCTAGTTTTAATAAATGCACAGGTTTGGTAGGTTTTGCTAGGTGCCGGCTGTGCTAGAGGCAAAAATCCACAGATAGGCACTTTGTAAAAAGCAGGCATGTTTTCTTTCGTAAAATGTGATGTATCTATGTTGCGTTTTGGGGGCATTTCCTGTCGCAGGCACTAGGCCTGCCCACACAATTGAGGTTCCATTTTTATCTGGAGACTTGGGGGAACACTGGGTGGAAGGAAATGTGTAGCTCTTCTCAGATTCCAGAACTTTCTTTCACCGAAATGTGAGGAAAAAGTGTTTAATTTGGCCAAGTTTTGAGGTTTGTAAAGGATTCTGGATAACAGAACCTGGTGAGAGCTCCACAAGTCCCCCCATCTTGGATTCCCTTAGGTGTCTAGTTTTTAAAAATACACAGGTTTGGTAGGTTTCCCTAGGTACCGGCTGAGCTAGAGGCCAAAATCAACAGCTAGGCACATTGCAAAAAACAGCTCTCTTTTCTTTGGGAAAATGTGATGTGTCCACGTTGTGTTTTGGTACATTTCCTGTCACGGGCAGTAGACCTACCCACACAAGTGAGGTACCATTTGTATCGGGAGACTTGGGGGAACATTGGGAGAAAGGAAATTCGTGGCTCCTCTCAGATTCCAGAACTTTCTGTCACCGAAATGTGAGGAACAAGTGTTTAATTTGGCCACATTTTGAGGTTTGCAAAGGATTCTGGGTAACAGAGCCTGTTGAGAGCTCAACAAGTCACCCCATTTGGGATTCCCCCAGGTGCCTAGTTTTCAGAAATGCACAGGTTTGGTAAGTTTAACTACGCGTAGGCTGAGCTAGAGGCCAAAATCCACAGCTAGGCACTTTGCAAAAAAACAGTTCTGTTTTCTTTGGTCAAATATTATGGTCATTACAACCCTGGCGGACGGTGTTAAAGCGGCGGTAAGACAGCAAACAGGCCGGCGGAATAAAAAAAGGAATTATGACCGTGGCGGAAACCGCCAACAAAGACAGCCACTTTAACACTCCGACCACCACAGCGGTACATACAAGCAGTGCGGCGGTCACCGCCAACAGACAGGCGGGAGACAAAGTACCGCCCACAGTATTACAACAGGCCAATCCGTCACCTTTTCCGGGACGGATTCACTGTGGCTAAAAACACGGCGGAAACAGCCATTTCAATGGGGAAACGCTCACCTTAACACACTCCACAAGGAAGGAGGGCACAATGGAAGCGGAACTCCAAATAATCCCTGCGATAGTCTTCCTGCTCCTCTACGATCATCAGCAACGCCGGCGCCGAAGACAACGGTGAGTACTGCACCTACGACATAGGGGAGGGGCGAGGCAAAAGTCAAGGACACACACACGGAAAACCTCCACCCCCACCCCCACCCTCAACCACTACAACACACACACCAATGCATTTCCAAACATCACAGTAACAACCCCCCAACCCCCCCGGAAGAATGCAAAGACAAAAGGAAATGAGTTCAACCATTGTAATGTTACAAAATACAGTAAGCTAATATATACATATATATATATACACACATTCAACAAAATATACATCACGATTAGTAGTGCCGGTATGCACCAGTCAATGTCCGTGGACCACTGGGCCCTAAATGCATGGGGGAGGCCCACATCAGATACCTGACCAGAAACGGAGAGAACACTGCTGGGGCATCAGATCGAAATACAACAGGCACCTCAGGGGGAATGGAAAGGGGGGCACCTCAGCCGGATGACGGCACCACGCCAGATCCACGACGGGGCTCCATGCCCATTGATTTATCCTGGGGAGTGCAAAGCCACAGTCTCACAAGTCTTTTTAGTGGGTGGTTTGCCCACTGTACCATCCTGGGGAGTGCAAAGCCACAGTCTCTCAAGTCGTTTCAGTGGGTGGTTTGCCCACTGCTTTATCCTTGGGAGTGCAAAGCCACAGTCTTACAAGTCTTTTCAGTGGGTGGTTTGCCCACTGTACCATCCTGGGGAGTGCAAAGCCACAGTCTCTCAAGTCTCTACAGTGGGTGGTTTGCCAACTGCTTTTTCCTGGGGAGTGCAAAGCCACAGTCTTTCAAGTCTTTTCAGTGGGTGGTTTGCCCACTGTACCAGCCTGGGGAGTGCAAAGCCACAGTCTCTCAAGTCATTTCAGTGGGTGGTTTGCCCACTGTACCATCCTGGGGAGTGCAAAGCCACAGTCTCTCAAGTCATTTCAGTGGGTGGTTTGCCCACTGCTTTATCCTGGGGAGTGCAAAGCCACAGTCTCACAAGTGTTTTCAGTGGGTGGTTTGCCCACTGTACCATCCTGGGGAGTGCAAAGCCACAGTCTCTCAAGTCTCTACAGTTGGTGGTTTGCCCACTGCTTTATCCTGGGGAGTGCAAAGCCACAGTCTCTCAAGTCTTCTCAGTGGGTGGTTTGCCCACTGTACCATCCTGGGAAGTGCAAAGCCACAGTCTCACAAGTCTTTTCAGTGGGTGATTTGCCCACTGCTTTATCCTGGGGAGTGAAAGCCACAGTCTCACAAGTGGATAACAGTCTCCACTGGTTCTGGAGGGGGACTGGTGCCCAGAGTGCTTCATCCTGTTAAGGACTGAGGTAGTGGATGCTGTTCTCCACTGGTTCTGGAGGGGGACTGGTGCCCAGAGTGCTTCATCCTGGCAAGAACTGAGGTAGTGGATGCTGTTCTCCACTGGTTCTGGATGGGGACTGGTTCCCAGAGTGCTTAATCCTGGCAAGGACTGAGGTAGTGGATGCTGTTCTCCACTGGTTCTGGAGGGGGACTGGTGCCCAGAATGCTTCATCCTGGCAAGGACTGAGGTAGTGGATGCTGTTCTCCACTGGTTCTGGAGGGGGACTGGTGCCCAGAGTGCATCACTCTCCCCGTGACGGTCCCAGTTCCGTCACTGCCACTGCCGCACATGGGCTACCGGGGCTTGAGTTTGTGGTGCTTGCCCTGTTCAGCATGTTTGCCATGGCGGTCTTTGCCCTGTTCAGCGGTGCTTGACTTTGCAGTTTCTGACCTGTTCAGCGGTGCTTGCCATGGTGGTCTTTGCCCTGTTCAGCGGTCTTTGCCCTGTTCAGCGGTGCTTGACTTTGCAGTTTCTGACCTGTTCAGTGGTGCTTGCCATGGCGGTCTTTGCCCTGTTCAGCGGTTTTTGCCCTATTCAGCTTTGCTTGACTTTGCAGTTTCTGACCTGTTCAGCGGTGCTTGCCATGGCGGTCTTTGCCCTGTTCAGCGGTGTTTGACTTTGCTGTCTCAGTCCTGTTCAGCGGTGTGTTCCATGGCGGTCTTTGCCCTGTTCAGCGGTGCTTGACTTTGCTGTTTCGGAACTGTTCAGCGGGGCTTGCCATGGCGGTCTTTGCCCTGTTCAGCGGTCTTTGCCCTGTTCAGTGGTGCTTGACTTTGCAGTTTCTGACCTGTTGAGCGGTGCTTGCCATGGCGGTCTTTGCCCTGTTCAGCGGTCTTTGCCCTGTTCAGCGGTGCTTGACTTTGCTGTCTCGGACCTGTTCAGCGGTGCTTGCCATGGCGGTCTTTGCCCTGTTCAGCGGTCTTTGCCCTGTTCAGTGGTGCTTGACTTTGCAGTTTCTGACCTGTTCAGCGGTGCTTGCCATGGCGGACTTCGCCCTGTTCAGCGGTCTTTGCCCTGTTCAGCGGTGCTTGACTTTGCTGTCTCGGACCTGTTCAGCGGTGCTTGCCATGGCGGTCTTTGCCCTGTTCAGCGGTGCTTGACTTTGCTGTCTCGGACCTGTTCAGCGGTGCTTGCCATGGCGGTCTTTGCCCTGTTCAGTGGTCTTTGCCCTGTTCAGCGGTGCTTGACTTTGCAGTTTCTGACCTGTTCAGCGGTGCTTGCCATGGCGGTCTTTGCCCTGTTCAGCGGTGCTTGACTTTGCTCTCTCGGACCTGTTCAGCGGTGCTTGCCATGGCGGTCTTTGCCCTGTTCAGCGTGTGGTACTGGGTTTTTCAGAACCGGTACTGATCCGGTAACCCAGCGGTGCCAGGGTACACCCAAAGACCTCGGGTACTTTCCTGATTCAGACTACAGAAATTCAGAGTCTTCTAGGTGAAGTCAAAGATCGAATTTATTGGCTGCAACCAATTGACAAGTGTCCTAGAAGTACAACAGCACGATTTGTATGTTCTCAGGAGACTGTGTTTCAATGCAAAGTCAGGTTTCCTTATATACAGTTTTTTAAGCTTCAGGCAAACATTCTTGACATTTTGGTTGGTCATTCACATGTTTTCACTACAAAGGAAAAAACAGTGTCATGATGAAACCTCATACAATATTTCATGTCATCCAACCCATAATAAATTACCCGGCAAGGCCTAGTATTTTACATCAGATAAGTGTGGACCCCTAATAAAAACGGGTACCTCCCCCTCGTAAAGTAAGAAGAAGAAAAGAGCAGGTGCAGGTGTGAGCAAGTTAGGCAGGGTGTGTGAGCGATAATAAGGGTTTTATGGCCTGGTGTGCCTTGATGCTATCTGATTCGGCCACTGGGAGAGGGACTGACCAAACAGGTTTGGCCTGAGGCAATGGTTCCAGCTTGCCCAGGTCAGAGAAAAGTCAATCAAGGTGTACGTGTCCTTGGAATAAAATCTGACTGTATTATAAGCCTATGTGAGGGCAACTTTTAAAAATGGCTGCCGTGTATAAAATGGGAGCCACGAATGCAGGACGAAAATGGCGATTTCGAGGTGAAAACGCTGCTGGAATTGAGCGAAAATGCTCATGCTTAGTGTACTAGTCATTATCAGTCTTTTGATACTAAAATCGTACTGCTGTGGCAAAGTAAATTACATGGGTCCAGAATTTTTAGAACCACAAGCGGTCTTAGCCCTCTTCAGCGGTGCTTGACTTTGCTGTCTCTGACCTGTGCAGCGGTGTTTGCCATGGCGGTCCCTCATTGCCCAGTGGGGCTGTGGCTGCCAGGGCCCTCCTGGGCACTGACTGTGGCGGTGGTCTCCTGACCAGTGACGATTGGACTGCCCTCCTGGGCACTGACTCTGGCGGTGGTCTCCTGACCACTGATGATTGGACTGCCCTCCTTGGCACTGACTCTGGCGGTGGTCTCCAGACCACTGACGATCGGGCTGGCGGTGGCGTCCTGGGCAGCGGGGATGATGGCGGGCTTCTCCGCCATGCTGCTCTTCCAAGACTTTGGCACTTTCTTCTGCCCCTTCCCCACCTTGGGAGGAGTCACAGCTGACTCGACACTCCCCCCGGGACCCTTGTAAGCGGCTTTGCCGGCAGGAGTCTTTCCCCTCTCCCATCGGGCATTGTCCAACTTCTGGTGCTTCACAGGGGGGGACTGGCTGTGCTTTGGCTCCGTGTCACACTGGCTGCCCTGGTGCCCGGTGCACTCCACATACCTCTAACAGGCACCACTGGTATCAGTGATTTTTTGGCTGAGGTGCTAGTACGGGACCTATGAATTGGAGGGGGGGTGGTGGGAAAGAGGTCAACGTTGCTCAGGAAAAGTTTCTGACGAACACTGGGACGGGTAGCTGGAGGGGGTCTGGGAGTGGAGGAAGAGGAGGTGGTTGCAGGAGGTGTAACTTTTGTGGCTTTGGGTGCAGGTGCATGTTCTGGAGGCTGTCGTGAGGTGGATGGATGTTGGGTGTGTGTATGCCCGCGTTTGTGTACTTTGGGAGGGGGGGTCACAGACACACTGGGAAGAGGACACAGGGGATGTGTAAATGGTAGTTGGGGTGGTGAGTGCAGGTGAGCGGGGTGTGCTGGTGGGTGTGCTGGTGCGAGTCTTAGTGTCTGTAGTGGTAGTGCATGCAGGTGAGAGTGTAGACGACACTGGGAGGGAGGAGGGAGACGACGAGCAGGGGGACACAGTGAAGGCAGTGGATGTTGCTGTGTCTGTATGTGGGTGATGCTTGTGTGAGTGCCTGTGGGATGTGTGGTGCCTATGTTTGCCTGAGCTGCTCTTGTGTGTTGAGGTGTGTGCAGGCTGGTCTGATGGCGTGCTTGGGATAGGCAGAGGCACAGGGGTTTGGGTCTGGGTGGAGGAAGTTGGAGGGGGGAGGCTAGACACAGGGACACTGGCTGCCATCAGTGTTGAGGCCAGAGATTGCAGGGTTCGATGATGGGCAGCCTGACCAGAATGAATGCCCTCCAGGAATGCATTAGTGTGTTGCAACTTCCTTTCTACACCCTGGATGGCATTCACAATGGTAGACTGCCCAACAGTGAGTGACCTGATGAGGTCAATGGCCTCCTCACTGAGGGCAGCAGAGGGGACAGGGGCAGGGGCTGAGGTGCCTGGGGCGAAGGTGATGCCCACCCTCCTGGGTGAGAGGGCACGGGGCGAAGGCTGAGGGCCTCTGGGAGGGCGGTGCTGGTAGGGGGGTGGTGGCTGTACCTGTAGAAGTGGGGGGCACAGATGTTGCCGCCACCACAAGGGAGCTCCCATTGGAGGACGAGTCTGCGTCGCTGTTTGCTGATCAGGTGACCGCCGTGAAGCTCCCCTCGCCCTCCATCCCACTGGTGTATTCTGAGTCCGTGGTGTGGCCCTCCATGGCCATGTGGGATGCAGCTCCCTCTTGCTCCGGTGCCACTGTACCTCCGCCTGATGATGCTGATGCACAAAAGAACAGGGCGAGCACGAAAAAGGGGGGGGGGGGCGACAGAAGAAAGACAGGTTGAGTGCATGGCTTACTGCTACCGTTGGCGGACAATACAGACACAGCAGCCCCCTGCACTATGCCGCACTGTTGGGCTCTACAGATGCAGTTCCTGGGATATGGCCTACATGGCTATGGTGGACATCTGCACACATAGATGACACAGGGGCAAGTATACCTGTACTTGGCACTCTACAGAGGTGGGGTGGAGTGCCACATGGCCTGCCTTACAGAGGGGCCTAGCCTACTGAAGTCGCCCTGGCCTAGGGAAACCCACAGCCCTCCTCCACCACCCAGACACCTTCACTGCGCGCAAAGTCAGCTGAATGAGAGTGTACTCACCCCCTTGTGTCTGCTGTGATGCCCTCAAGCGCCCATCCAACTCAGGGTAGGCCACCGCCAGGATCCTGAACATCAGGGGGATCATGGTGTGACGGGCACCCCTCCCACGTTGGGAGGCCATCCCCAGCTGAGCCTCCGCTGTCTTCTTGCTCCAGCGGCGAATGTCCTCCCATCTTTTACGGCAGTGGGTGCTCCGTCTCTGGTGGACCCCCAGGGTCCGGACGTCCTTGTCGATGGCACGCCAAATATCCTTCTTCTGGTGGGCGCTGACCTACATGACATGTACAGGGGAAGAAGAGAAGTCATTACCAACTGCACCGTCTAAGTGAGTGGCCCACATCCCTACCCTTGCCATGTGGCACATGCATTCACAGTCCTTCATGCTCGCAGAACTCTGCCCCCTTCCTTCTTACATCCAGCCCTCTCCACCCAGGCATAGCCCATACAACTTGCACCCTATGTACTCACCTGTTGGTCTGGAGGACCGTAGAGTAGCGTGTACTGGGGGAGGACCCCGTCGACGAGCTTCTCCAACTCCTGTGCAGTGAAGGCAGGGGCCCTTTCCCCAGATGCAGGTGCCATTGTCTCTTCCAGACCGAGGTCACAGCAGCACTTGCAGTATAGGTCCTCTCCTGTCGAAGATCAGGTATCGAGTGATTCAACAGAGAGAAAATGGCGGTCACGTCCTCGGTGGTGACATCCGCGGCGGTGCGAATCATCACCGCCGGCGCACTTCGTCATTGGCTCCTGGGACTCATAGGGTCCAATGTTAACCAATGCAGCATTGCGCAGCGGTCTTCGACCACCTACCGTGACGGTGTACAACGCCAGTGCAGTTACCTCACATCCCACTGTCCCACTTTAGAGGTCAGGCAGCCGCCATTTCAGGGGCCCACATGGCTTCATTTTCTACTGCGTCACACATACCTAGGCCTGGACTCAACACACATACAGACAACTTTTTGGATTTTGTTTCTTGTTCTGTGTAGCTGTGGGTACATACCTCTGAGTTGCTTGAATCTGTGGTTGCTGTTGTCCTTCCTAGGCACCATCAGCTGGGACATGTGAGGAGATGGCGGAATCCTCCGGTGTACCGACCGCTGGAGGACCTGTTGACAATGGAGGAGCGACATTTGATCATCACATACAGGTTTGACCGTGCCACAATCCAGGAACTGTGTACCCAGTTGGAGCCAGACCTTATGTCACCAATCCGCCATCCCACAGGAATCCCCCCTCAAGTGCAGGTGCTATCAGTGCTCCATTACCTAGCAAGTGGGTAATTTCAAACAACAGTGGCCATGGCTTCAGGGATGTCCCAGCCTATGTTTTCAAACGTGTTGTCCAGAGCGTTGTCTGCCCTGTTGAAACACATGAGGAGCTACATCGTTTTCCCTCAGGTGGAGGATTTGGCTACAGTTAAAGGTGACTTCTATGCCCTTGGACATATCCCAAACATCATAGGTGCCATTGATGGGACCCATGTAGCTCTGGTCCGCCCCCACAGGAGTGAACAGGTGTACAGGAACCGGAAGAGTTATCATTCGATGAATGTACAGATGGTATGTTGGCAGACCAGTACATCTCCCAGGTAAATGCTATGTTCCCTGGCTCAGTGCATGACGCCTACATCCTGCGGAATAGCAGCATCCCTTATGTGATGGGTCAACTCCAGAGGCACCGTGTGTGGCTATTAGGGGACTCTGGTTACCCCAACCTGTCATGGCTATTGACCCCAGTGAGGAATCCCAGGACCAGGGCAGAGGAACGCTACAATGAGGCCCATGGGCGAACTAGGAGGGTGATTGAACGCACCTTCGGCCTCCTGAAGGCCAGGTTCAGGTGCCTCCATATGACAGCTGGTTCCCTATTCTACTCACCAAGGAAGGTGTGCCAGATCATCATCGCCTGCTCTATGCTTCACAATCTTGCTTTGCAACACCGGGTGCCTTTTCTGCAGGAGGATGGTCCAGATGACGGTGTTGTGGCAGCTGTGGAGCCTGTGGACAGTGATGAGGAGGAAGCAGAGGAAGAAGACATTGACAACAGGGACTCAGTCATACAGCAATATTTCCAGTGATACACAGGTGAGAACACTTTCTAGACTACTACATTTACTTTCACACTTCTACCTTTATCCTGTCTGTCAATTGCAAGCAGTATTTGGTAACTGAGTTGTACATTTCCAATATGTTTTCACAGGTGTGGTTACCAATGTGTGCCATCTGCTTGCATCCTTCATGGACTTGTGATGTGTGACATAGGTATGTTGACATGACTATTGAGAATGGATTTTGTCATTGTCATAGCTAATACACTTTTTCAAAATCACAGACTGACTCCAGATTGTTTTGTGGTTCAAGGGTGTTTATTGAAGTGCTAATTATTGGAGGGGGTGGTCAAATGGTGATGGGTGATGGTGGAGGAATGTCCCTGGCAGAGTCCAGTCTATTAGTCTCACAGGTGGACTTCCCATATGGGCATAGGAAGTGGAGCTGGGGCAGTTCCAATATGAACAGGGTTACAAAGTGGGACAGTGGGATGACAATCAGGGTGGTCTCATTTTTTGGCGGGGGCCTTGCCATTGTGCTCTGTCCTGTTCCTCTATCTCAGGGACTGCTTGCAGGGTGGTTCCTCGTCTGCAGGGGGTGGGGTGCTGGTGTGATGGTCCTGTGGCGGGGCGTCCTGTCCACTAGCGCCGGTGGAGGTGGTGGGCAGTTCATCGTCCATGCTAGTGTCAGGGGCCCCTTGGAGTGCCACGGTGTCCTTCATGGTGTTCTGTATGTCCTTCAGCACCCCTACGATGGTGCCCAGGGTGGAGCTGATGGTTCTGAGTTCCTCCCTGAACCCCAAATACTGTTCCTCCTGCAGGCGCAGGGTCTCCTGAAACTTGGCCAGGACCGTAGCCATCGTCTCCTGGGAGTGGTAGTATGATCCCATGATGGAGGAGAGGGCCTCGTGGAGAGTGGGTTCCCTTTGCCTGTCTGCCCCCTGTCGCACAGCAGCCCTCCCAGTTCCCCTGTGTTCCTGTGCCTCTGTCCCCTGGACCGTGTGCCCACTACCACTGCCCCCAGGTCCCCTTTGTTGCTGGGGTGGTGTGTTATCCTGGGTTCCCTGTAGTGGTGGACACACAGCTGATTGACGTGTCCTGGGGATGGAGGTATGTGCCCACTGGGTGGGTGCTGTACTGGTGTTTCCAGAGGTTGGAAGGTCAGTGTTGGGCTGTGCCTGTGCGAGGGGAACCGACTGTCCCGAGGCCCACGATGGTCCGGGCTGGTCATCTGGGTCCAGTTGGCCAGAGCTGGTGTCATCACTGTGGGCCTCTTCTGTGGGTGGGGTAGAGATGTCTGGACCCTCCTGTCTGGTGACGTTAGGTAGTGGTCCTGCAGGGGTGTAAAAGCATGATTATTGCATCTGTGTGTGTCATGGTGTACAATGGGTGAATGACCCTGTACCCCGGTGCTAGCATTCCTGTCTGGGGGCTTGTGTGATGATGGTTTAGGGGGGTGTTATGGGTATGTGCAGTATGCATGCTTTAGTGAGGGGTGACCATGCTTTGTTGTGTCATGCAGGGCTTGGTGTTGGGATGGGTGGTTTGTGTTATTAGTACATTAGTGAGGAGTTGGAGTGATAGGGGAGGGGGTGAGGGTGGGGGTGTGTGATAGCATGCAGGTTGGGTGGGGGATATGATAGTTAAGATTTGACTTACCAGTGTCCACTTCTTCACCGACTCCTCCGAGGTCCTCTGGATGCATAATGGTCAAGACCTGCTCCTCCCATGTTGTTAGTTGTAGGGGAGGAGGTGGGGGTCCGCTGCCAGTCCGCTGTACCGCGATGTTGTGCCTGGAGACCACGGATCGCACCTTCCCCCGTTGGTCGTTCCACCTCTTCCTGATGTCCTCCCGATTTCTTGGGTGCTGTCCCACTGCGTTGACCCTGTCGACTATTCTTCGCCATAGCTCCATCTTCCTTGCAATGGAGGTGTGCTGCACCTGTGATCCAAATAGCTGTGGCTCTACCCGTACGATTTCCTCCACCATGAACCTGAGCTCCTCCTCCGAAAACCTGGGGTGTCTTTGCAGTGCCATGGGGTGGTGTAGGTGATGTGTGGGGTGGTGTATGTGGTGATGAGTGTGGTGATGTGTAGTGGTATGGGGTGTTTTGTGCGTGGATGTTGTGTGGTTGATGGTGTTGTGTGCCTCTGTGTGGTGGGGTTGTCTATGCTGTGCTCTCTCTCTCGCCTTCGTCTATAATTTTTGGTCGTAGGGGTTTGTGAGTGATGTGGGTGTGTGTTTTATATTGTGATGGGAGTGTGGGAGTGGTGTTTGTATGTGTATCAGGTGTGTGTATTTTGAATTGTCCAATGTGGCGGTGTTTTGGAGATGTGTGTGTATTTTGAGCGCGGCGCTGTATTCCGCAAATGGAATACCGCGGTTGAAAGACCGCTGCGTGGATTCGTGGGTCGTAATAGCATGGGCATGTTTCTGTTGGCGTGACGGTGAAGGTTTTGTTTTCGCCAGTTTATCACTGACCTTTGGTGTGGCGGACTTGTGTGGGTGTCTGAATTTCGGCGGATTCCGAGATGTGTGTCATAATAGCTGTGGCAGATTTCCGCGGTCGTGGCGGTGTATTGGCGGTCTTCTGCACGGCGGTAAGCGGTTTTACCGCCAATGTTGTAATGACCCCCTATGTCTCCACGTTGTGTTTGGTGCATTTTTTGTCGCGGGCACTAGGCATACCCACACAATTGAGGTTCAAATTTTATCGGGAGACTTGGGGGAACGCTGAGTAGAAGTAAATTTGTGGCTCCTCTCAGATTCCAGAACTTTCTAACTTTCTGTCACCGAAATTTGAGGAAAAAGTGTTTTTTTGCAAAATGTTGAAGTTTGCAAAGGATTCTGGGTATCAGAACCTGGTGAGAGCCTCACAAGTCAATCCATCTTGGATTCCCCTAGGTGTCTAGTTTTCAAACATGCACAGGTTTGATAGGTTTCCCTAGGTGCCGGCTGAGCTAGAGGCCAATATCCACCAGTAGGAACTTTCGGAAAAAACAACTCTGTTTTCTTTGGGAAAATGAGATGTGCTCACGTTGAGTTGTGGGGCATTTCCTGGCGCAGGCACATGGTCTACCCACACAATTGAGGTTCCATTTTTATCGGGAGACTTGGGGGAACACTGGGTGGAAGAAAATGTGTGGCTCCTCAGATTCTAGAACTTTCTGTCACCAAAATGTGAGGAAAAAGTGTTTTTTTAGGCAAATTTTGAGGTTTGCAAAGGATTCTGGGTAACAGAACCTGTTAAGAGCTCCACAAGTCACCGCGTTTGAGATTCCCCCAGGTGTCTAGTTTAAAAAAATGCACAGGTTTGGTAGGTTTCCCTAGGTGCCAGCTGAGCTAGTGGCAAAAATCCACAGCCAGGCACTTTGAAAAAAATAGCTCTGTTTTCTTTGGGAAAATGTGATGTGTCCACGTTGTCTTTTGGTGCATTTCCTGTCACTGGCATGAGGCCTACCCACACAAGTGAGGTACCATTTTTATCGGGTGACTTGGGGGAACACTGGGTGGAAGGAAATTTGTGGCTCCTCTCAGATTCCAGAACTTCCTGCCACCAAAATGTGAGGGAAAAGTGATTTTTTTGCCAAATTTTGATGTTTTCAAAGGATTCTGGGTAAAAGAACGTGTTGAGAGATCCACAATTCACCCTGTTTGGGATTCCCCCAGGTGTCTAGTTTTCAGAAATGCACAGGTTTGGTAGGTTTCCCTAGCTGCAGGCTGAGCTAGAGGCCAAAATCCACATCTAGGTACTTTGCAAAAAAACAGATCTCTTTTCTTTGGGAAAATATGATGTGTCCACGTTGTGTTTTGGGGCATTTCTTGTCACAGGCACTAGGTCTACCTCCACAATTGAGGTTCAATTTTAATCGGGAGACTTGGGGGAACACTGAGTAGAAGTACATTTGTGGCTCCTCTAATATTCCAGAACTTTCTAACTTTCTGTCACTGAAATTTGAGGAAAAAGTGTTTTTTTTTCAAACTTTTGAAGTTTGCAAAGGATTCTGGGTATCAGAACCTGGTGAGAGCCTCACAAGTCAATCCATCTTGGATTCCCCTAGGTGTCTAGTTTTTAAACATGCACAGGTTTGATAGGTTTCCCTGGGTGCCGATTGAGCTAGAGGCCAATATCCACCAGTAGGAACTTTTGCAAGAAACAACTCTGTTTTCTTTGGGAAAATGAGATGTGTCCACGCTGCGTTTTGGGGAATTTCCTGATGCAGGCACTTGGTCTACCAACACAATTGAGGTTCCATTTTTATCTGGAGACTTGGGGGAACACTGGGTGGAAGGAAATTTGTGGCTCCTCTCAGATTCCAGAACTTTCTGTCACCAAAATGTGAGAAAAAAGTGTTTTTTTGCCAAATGTTGATGTTTGCAAAGGATTCTGGGTAACAGAACCTGTTAAGAGCTCCACAAGTCACCCTGTTTGGGATTCCCCCAGGTGTCTAGTTTTCAGAAATACACAGGTTTGGTAAGCTTCCCTAGGTGCAGGCTGAGCTAGAGGCCAAAATCCACAGCTAGGCACTTTGCAAAAAAACATCTCTCTTTTCTTTGGGAAAATGTGATGTGTCCACGTTGTGTTTTGGGGCATTTCTTGTCACAGGCACTAGGCCTACCACACAGTTGAGGTTCATTTTTGTATCGGGAGACATGGGGGAACGCTGGGTGGAAGGAAATTGGTGGCTCCTCTCAGGTTCCAGAACTTTCTGACACCGAAATGTGAGGAAAAAGTGTTTTTTTTTTTTGCCAAATGTTGATGTTTGCAAAGGATTCTGGGTAACAGAACCTAGTGAGAGCCTCACAAGTCAATCCATGTTTGATTCCCCTAGGTGTCTAGTTTAAAAAAATGCACAGGTTTGGTGGGTTTTGCTAGGTGCCGGATGTGCTAGAGGCCAATATCCACAGCTAGGCACATTGTCAAAAACAGCTCTCTTTTCTTTGGGAAATGTGATGTGTCCACGTTGTGTTTTGGTACATTTCCTGTCGCGGGCAGTAGACCTACCCACACAAGTGAGGTTCCATTTTTATCGGGAGACTTGGGGGAACACTGGGTGGAAGGAAATTTGTGGCTCCTCCTTACAAATTCCAGAGCTTTCTGTCACCAAAATGTGAGGAAAAAGTGTTTTGTTTTGCCAAATTTTGATGTTTGCCAAGGATTCTGGGTAACAGAACCTGTTGAGAGCTCAACAAGTCACCCTGTTTTGGATTCCTCAAGGTGTCTAGTTTTCAGAAATGCACAGGTTTGGTAGGTTTCCCTAGGTGTAGGCTGAGCTATAGGCCAAAATCCACAGCTAGGCACTTTGCAAAAAAACAGATCTGTTTTCTTTGGTAAAATATTATGGGGGGTCATTACAACCCTGGCGGACGGTGTTAAAGCGGAGGTAATACCGCAAACAGGCCAGAGGAAAAAAAAAGGGAATCATGACCGTGGCGGAAACCGCCAACAAAGACAGCCACTTTAACACTCCGACCGCCACGGCGGTACAGACAAGCAGCGCGGCGGTCACCGCCAACAGCCAGGCGGAAGACAAGGTACCGCCCACAGTATTACAACAGGCCAATCCGCCACCTTTTCCGGGGCAGATTCACCGTGGATAAAAACACGGCAGAAACAGCCATTTCAATGGGAAAACGCTCACCTCAACACACTCCACGAGGAAGGAAGGTACCATGGAGGCAGAACTCCAAATACTCCCTGCGATTGTGTTCCTGCTCCTCTACGAACATCAGCAACCCCGGCACCCAAGACAACGTGAGTACTGCACTTACGACATAGGGGAGGAGGAGGCAAAAGTCAGGAACACACACACGCAACACCCCCACCCCCACCCGACCCTCACCCACTACAACACACACACCAATGCATTTCCAAACATCACAGTAACAACCCCCAACCCCCCGGAAGAATGCAAACACAAAAGGAAATGAGTACAACCATTGTAATGTATCAAAATACAGTAAGCAAATATATACAGAAATATATACACGTTCCAAAAATATACATCACGATTAGTAGTGCAGGTATGCACCATTCAATGTCCGTGGACCACTGGGCCCAAAATGCATGGGCGAGGCCCACATCCGATACCTGTCCAGAAACGGAGAGAACACTGCAGGGGCATCAGATAGAAATACAACAGGCACCTCAGGGGGAAGGGAAGGGGGGGGCACCTCAGCCGGATGACATCACCACACCAGATCCACAACGGGGCTCCATGCCCATTGATGTATCCTGGGGAGTGCAAAGCCACAGTCTCACAAGTCTTTTCAGTGGGTGGTTTGCCCACTGTACCATCCTGGGGAGTGCAAAGCCACAGGCTCACAAGTCTTTGCAGTGGGTGGTTTGCCCACTTTACCATCCTGGGGAGTGCAAAGCCACAGTCTCACAAGTCTTTGCAGTGGGTGGTTTGCCCACTGTACCATCCTGGGGAGTGCAAAGCCACAGTCTCTCAAGTCTCTACAGTGGGTGGTTTGCCCACTGTACCATCCTGGGGAGTGCAAAGCCACAGTCTCTACAGTGGGTGGGTTGCCCACTGTACCATCCTGGGGAGTGCAAAGCCACAGTCTCTCAAGTCTCTACAGTGGGTGGTTTGCCCACTGCTTGGTCCTGGGGAGTGCAAAGCCACAGTCTCTCAAGTCTCTACAGTGGGTTGTTTGCCCACTGTACCATCCTGGGGAGTGCAAAGCCACAGTCTCTCAAATCTCTACAGTGGGTGGTTTGCCTACTGTTAAATCCTGGGGAGTGCAAAGCCACAGACTCTCAAGTGGATAACAGTCTCCACTGGTTCTGGAGGGGGACTGGTGCCCAGATTGCATCACTCTCCCCATGACGGTCCCAGTTCCGTCACTGCCCCTGCCGCACATGGGCTAGCGATGCTTGTGTTGGCGGTGCTTGCCCTGTTCAGCGGTGCTTGCCATGCCGGTCTTTGCCCTGTTCAGTGGTGCTTGCCCTGTTCAGCGGGGCTTGCCATGGCGGTCTTTGCCCTGTTCAGGGGTGCTTGACTTTGCTGTCTCTGACCTGTGCAGCGGCGTGTGCCATAGTGGTCCCTCATTGCCCAGCGGGGCTGTGGCTGCCGGACCCTCCTGGGCACTGACTCTGGCAGTGGTCTCCTGACCAGTGACGATTGTGCTGCCCTCCTGGGCACTGACGCACTGACTCTGGTGGTGGTCTCCTGACCAGTGACGAATGTACTGCCCTCCTGGGCACTGACTCTGGTGGTGGTCTCCTGACCAGTGACGATTGTGCTGCCCTCCTGGGCACTGACTCTGGCGCTGGTCTCCTGACCAGTGACGATGGAGCTGGCGTTGGCCTCCTGGGCAGCGGGGATGATGGTGGCCTTCTCCACCGTGCTGCTCTTCCCAGACTTTGGTGCTTTCTTCTGCCCCTTCCCCACCTTGGGAGGAGTCACAGCTGACTCGACACTCCCTCCGGGACCCTTGTGAGCGGCTTTGCCGGCAGGAGTCTTCACCCTCTCCCGTCGGGCACTGTCCAACTTCTGGTGCTTCACAGGGGGGGGACTGGCTGTGCTTTGGCTCCGTGTCACACTGGCTGCCCTGGTGCCCGGTGCACTCCACATACCTCTAACAGGCACCACTGGTACCGGAGATTTTTTGTCTGAGGTGCTACTACGGGACCTATGAATTGGAGGGGGGGTGGTGGGAAAGAGGTCAACGTTGCTCAGGAAAAGTTTTTGACGAACACTGGGACCGGTAGCTGGAGGGTGTCTGGGAGTGGAGGAAGAGGAGGTGGTTGTAGGAGGTGTAACCTTTGATGATTTGGGTGCAGGTGCATGTTCAGGAGGCTGTCGTGAGGTGGATGGATGTTGGGTGTGTGTGTGCCCGCATTTGTGTACTTTGGGAGGGGGCATTACAGACACACTGGGAGAGGACACAGGGGACGTGTAAATGGTAGTGGGGGTGGTGAGTGCAGGTGAGCGGGGTGTGGTGCTGGGTGTTGTGGTGCGAGTCCTAGTGGCTGTAGTGGTAGTGCATGCAAGTGAGAGTGTAGACGACACTTGGAGGGAGGAGGGAGACGACGAGGAGGGTGACACAGTGGAGGCAGTGGATGTTGCTGTGTCTGTATGTGGGTGATGCTTGTATGAATGCCTGTGGGATGTGTGGTGCCTGAGCTGCCCTTGTGTGTTGAGGTGTGTGCAGGCTGGTCTGATGGTGTGCTTGGGATAGGCTGAGGTACAGGGGATTGGGTCTGGGTGCAGGAAGTAAGTGGGGGGAGACTAGACACAGGGACAATGGCTGCCATCAGTGCTGAAGCCAGAGATTGCAGGGTTCGATGATGGGCAGCTTGACCAGAATGAATGCCCTCCAGGAATGCATTAGTGTGTTGCAACTCCCTTTCTACACCCTGGTTGGCATTCACAATGGTAGACTGCCCAACAGTCAGTGACCTGAGGAGGTCAATGGCATCCTCACTGAGGGCAGCAGGGGTGACTGGGTCAGGGGCTGAGGTGCCTGGGGCGAAGGTGATGCCCACCCTCCTGGGTGAGTGGGCACGGGGCGAAGGCTGAGGGGCTGCTGGGAGGGCGGTGCTGGTAGGGGGGGGGGTGGCGGCCGTACCTGTAGAAGTGGTGGGTACAGATGGTGCCGCCACCACAAGGGAGCTCCCATCGGAGGACGAGTCCGTGTCGCTGGTTGCTGATCCGGTGACCGCCGTGAAGCTCCCCTCGCCCTCCGTCCCACTGGTGTATTCAGAGTCCGTGGTGTGGCCCTCCATGGCCATGTGGGATGCAGCCCCCTCGTGCTCTGGTGCCACTGTACCTCCGCCTGATGATGCTGATGCACAAAAGAACAGGGAGAGCACAAAAAGAGGTGGGGAAACAGAAGAAAGACAGGTTGAGTGCATGGCTTACCGCTGCAGTTGGCGGACAATACAGACACAGCAGCCCCCTGCACTACGCCGCGTCTTGGGCTCTATAGATGCAGTTCCTGGGATAAGGCCTACATGGCTATGGTGGACATCTGCACACACAGATGACACAGGGGCATGTGAACCTGTACTTGGCACTCTACAGAGGTGGGGTGGGGTGGCACTTGGCCTGCATTACAGAGGGGCCTAGCCTATGGAACTTGCCCTGGCCTAGGGAAACCCACAGCCCTCCTCCCCCACCCAGACCCCTACACTGCACGCAAAGTCAGCAGAATGCGAGTGTATTCACCCCCTTGTGTCTGCTGTGATGCCCTCATGCGCCCATCCAACTCAGGGTAGGCCACCGCCAGGATCCGGAACATCAGGGGGGTCATAATGCGATGGGCACCCCTCCCACGTTGGGAGGCCATCCCCAGCTGAGCCTCCGCCGTCTTCTTGCTCCAGCGGCGAATGTCCTCCCATCTTTTATGGCAGTGGGTGCTCCGTCTCTGGTAGACCCCCAGGGTCCGGACGTCCTTGGCGATGGCACACCAAATATCCTTCTTCTGGTGGGCGCTGACCTACATGACATGTACAGGGGGAGAAGAGAAGTCATTGGCAACTGCACCATCGAAGTGAGTGGCCCCCATCCCTACCCTTGCCATGTGGCACATGCATTTACACTCCATCATGCTCGGAGAACTCTGCCCCCTTCCTTCTTACATCCAGCACTCTCCACCCAGGCATAGCCCATACAACTTGCACCCTATGTATTCACCTGTTGGTCTGGAGGACCGTAGAGTAGCGTGTACTGTGGGAGGACCACCTCCACGAGCTTCTCCAACTCCTGTGCAGTGAAGGCAGGGGCCCTTTCCCCAGACGCACGAGCCATTGTCTCTTCCAGACCGAGGTCACAGCAGCACTTGCAGTATAGGTCCTCTCCTGTCGAAGATCAGGTATCGAGTGATTGAACAGATAGAAAATGGCGGTCACGTCCGTGGCGGTGCGTATCATCACCGCTGGCGCACTTCGTCATTGGCTCCTGGGACCCATAGGGTCCAATGTTAACCAATGCAGCATTGCGCTGCGGTCTTCGATCGCCTACCGCTACGGTGTACAACGCCAGCGCAGTTACCTCACTTCCAATTGTCCCAGTTTAGAGGTCAGGCAGCCGCCATTTCAGGGGCCCACATGGCTTCATTTCAACTGCGTCACACATACCTAGGCATGGACTCAACACTCTTACACACAACTTTTTGGATTATGTTTCGTGTTTAGTGTAGCTGTGGGTACATACCTCTGAGTTGCTTATCTCTGTGGTCGCTTTTGTCCTTCCTAGGCACCGTCAGCTGGGACATGTGAGGAGATGGCGGAGTCCTCTGGTGTACCGACCGCTGGTGGACCTGTTGACAATGGAGGAGCGACATTTAATCATCACCTACAGGTTTGACCGTGCCACAATCCAGGAACTGTGTACCCAGTTGGAGCCAGACCTGATGTCACCAATCCGCCATCCCACTGGAATCCCCCCTCAAGTGCAGGTGCTATTAGTGCTCCATTTCCTAGCAAGTGGGTCATTTCAGACAACAGTGGCCATGGCATCAGGGATGTCCCAGCCTATGTTTTCCAACGTGTTGTCCAGAGTGTTGTCTGCCCTCCTGAAACACATGAGGAGCTACATTGTTTTCCCTCAGGTGGAGGACTTGGCTACAGTTAAAGGTGACTTCTATGCCCTGGGACATAAACCTAACATCATAGGTGCCATTGATGGGACCCATGTAGCTCTGGTCCCCCCCCACAGGAGTGAACAGGTGTACAGGAACCAGAAGAGTTATCATTCCATGAATGTACAGATGGTATGTTTGGCAGACCAGCACATCTCGCAGGTAAATGCTATGTTCCCTGGCTCAGTGCATGACACCTACATCCTGCGGAATAGCAGCATCCCTTATGTGATGGGTCAACTCCAGAGGCACCGTGTGTGGCTATTAGGGGACTCTGGTTACCCCAACCTGTCATGGCTATTGACCCCAGTGAGGAATCCTAGGACCAGGGCAGAGGAACGCTACAATGAGGCCCATGGGCGGACTAGGAGGGTGATCGAACGCACCTTCGGCCTCCTGAAGGCCAGGTTCAGGTGCCTCTATATGACAGGTGGTTCCCTATTCTACTCACCAAGGAAGGTGTGCCAGATCATCATTGCCTGCTCTATGCTTCACAATCTTGCTTTGCGACGCCAGGTGCCATTTCTGCAGGAGCATGGTCCAGATGACGGTGTTGTGGCAGCTGTGGAGCCTGTGGAAAGTGATGAGGAGGAAGCAGAGGAAGAAGACATTGACAACAGGGACTCTGTCCTACAGCAATATTTCCAGTGACACACAGGTGAGAACACTTTATTTACTAATACATTTACTTTCACACTTCTACCTCTATCCTGTCTGTCAATTTCATGCAGTAATTGGTAACAGAGTTGTACATTTCCATTACGGTTTCACAGGTGTGGTTACCAACGTGTGTCATCTGCTTGCATCCTTCATGGACTTGTGATGTGTGACATAGGTATGTTGACATGACTATTGAGAATGGATTTTGTCATTGTCATAGCTAATACACTTTTTCAAAATCACAGACTGACTCCAGATTGTTTTGTGGTTCAAGGGTGTTTATTGAAGTGCTAATTATTGGAGGGGGTGGTAAAATGGTGATGGGTGATGGTGGAGGAATGTCCATGGCAGAGTCCAGTCTATTAGTCTCACAGGTGCACTTCCCATATGGGCATAGGAAGTGGAGCTGGGGCAGTTCCAATATGAACAGGGTTACAAAGTGGGACAGTGGGATGACAATCAGGGTGGTCTCATTTTTTGGCGGGGGTCTTGCCATCGTGCTCTGTCCTGTTCCTGGATCTCAGGGACCGCTTGCGGGGTGGTTCTCCGTCTGTAGGAGGTGGGGTGCTGGTGTGGTGGTCCTGTGGCGGGCGTCCTATCCACTAGCGCCGGCGGAGGTGGTGGGCAGTTCATCGTCCATGCTAGTGTCAGGGGCCCCTTGGAGTGCCACAGTGTCCCTCATGGTGTTCTGTATGCCCTTCAGCACCCCTACGATGGTGCCCAGGGCGGAGCTGATGGTTCTGAGTTCCTCCCTGAAGCCCAAATACTGTTCCTCCTGCATGCGCTGGGTCTCCTGAAACTTGGCCAGGACCGTAGCCATGGTCTTCTGCGAGTGGTGGTATGCTCCCATGATGGAGGAGAGGGCCTCGTGGAGAGTGGGTTCCCTTGGCCTGTCCGCCCCCTGTCGCACAGCAGCCCTCCCAGTTCCCCTGTGTTCCTGGGCCTCTGTCCCCTGGACTGTGTGCCCACTATCACTGCCTGCAGGTTCCTGTTGTTGTTGGGGTGGTGGGCTATCCTGGGTTCCCTGTAGTGGTGGACACACAGCTGATTGACGTGTCCTGGGTACGGAGGTATGGGCCCGCTGGGTGGGTGCTGTACTGGTGTTTCCAGAGGGGTGGAAAGTCAGTGTTGGGCTGTGCCTCTGCGAGGGGAACTGACTGTCCCGAGGCCCACTATGGTCCGGGCTGGTCATCTGGATCCAGTTGGCAAGAGCTGCTGTCATCACTGTGGGCCTCTTCTGTGGGTGGGGTGGAGATGTCTGGACCCTCCTGTCTGCTGACGTTAGGTAGTGGTCCTGCAGGGGTATAAAAGCATGATTATTGCATCTGTGTGTGTCATGGTGTGCAATGGGTGGGTGAGCGTTTACCCCAGTGCTTGCATTCCTGTGTGGAACCTTGTGTGATGATGGTTTAGGGGGTTGTATGGGTATGTGCAGTGGGCATGCTTTAGTGATGGGTGTCCATGCTTTGTTGTGTCATGCAGGGCTTGGTGTTGGGATGGGTGGTTTGTGTTATTAGTACATTAGTGAGGAGTTCGAGTGATAGGGGAGGGGGTGAGGGTGGGGGGGGTGATAGCATGCAGGTAGGGTGGGGGATATGATAATTAAGATTTGACTTACCAGTGTCCATTCCTCCACCGACTCCTCTGAGGCCCTCAGGATGCATAATGGTCAAGACTTGCTCCTCCCATGTTGTTAGTTGTGGGGGAGGAGGTAGGGGTCCGCCGCCAGTCTGCTGAACCGCGATGTTGTGCCTGGAGACCACGGAACGCACCTTCCTCCGTAGGTCGTTCCACCTCTTCCTGATGTCCTCCCGATTTCTTGGGTGCTGTCCCACTGCGTTGACCCTGTCCACGATTCTTCGCCATAGCTCCATCTTCCTAGCTATGGAGGTGTGCTGCACCTGTGATCCAAATAGCTTTGGCTCTACCCGTACAATTTCCTCCACCATGACCCTGAGCTCCTCCTTCGAAAACCTGGGGTGTCTTTGGTGTGCCATTGGGTGGTGTAGGTGATGTGTGGGGTGGTGTATGTGGTGATGAGTGTGGTGATGTGTAGTGGTATGGGGTGTTTTGTGCGTGGATGTTGTGTGGGTGATGGTGTTGTGTGCCTCTGTGTGGTGGGGTTGTCTATTGCTGTGCTCTCTCTGTCGCCTTCGTCTCTATTGTTTTGGTCGTAGGGGTTTGTGGGTGATGTGGGTGTGTGTTTTATATTGTGTTGGGTGAGTGGTTTTTGTATGTGTATCAGGTGTGTGTATTTTGAATTGTCCAATGTGGCGGTGTTTTGGAGATGTGTGTGTATTTTGAGCGTGGCGGTGTACAGCCAATGGAATACTGCGGTTGAAAGACCGCCGCGTGGATTCGTGGGTCGTAATAGCATGGGTGTGTTTCTGTTGGCGTGACGGTGGAGGTTTCGCTTTCGCCAGTTTATCACTGACCTTTGGTGTGGCAGTGGTGTGTGGGTGTCTGAATTTCGGAGGATTCCGAGACGTGTGTCATAATAGCTGTGGCGGAATTCCACAGTGGTGTATTGGCGGTCTTCTGCACGGCAGTAAGCGGCTTTTACCGCCAATGTTGTAATGACCCCCTATGTCTCCACGTTGTGTTTTGGTGCATTTTTTGTTGCGGGCACTAGGAATACCCACACAATTGAGGTTCAATTTTTATCGGGTGACTTGGGGGAATGCTGAGTAGAAGTAAATTTGTGGCTCCTCTCAGATTCCAGAACTTTCTAACTTTCTGTCACCGAAATTTGAGGAAAAAGTGTTTTTTTGCAAACTTTTAAAGTTTGTAACTGATTCTGGGTATCAGAACCTGCTGAGAGCCTCACAAGTCACCCCATCTTGGATTCCCCTAGGTGTCTAGTTTTTAACAATGCACAGGTTTGATAGGTTTCCCTAGGTTCTGGCTGAGCTAGAGGCCAATATCAACCAGTAGGAACTTTTGCAAGAAACTACTCTGTTTTCTTTGGGAAAATGAGATGTGTCCACGTTGCGTTTTGGGGCATTTCCTGATGCAGGCACTTGGTCTACCCACACAACTGAGGTTTCACTTTTATCGGGAGACTTGGGGGAACACTGGGTGGAAGGAAATTGGTGGCTCCTCTCAGATTCCAGAACTTTCTGTCACCGAAATGTGAGGAAAAAGTGTTTTTTTTTTTTGCCAAATTTTGATGTTTGCTAAGGATTCTGGGTAACAGAACCTGGTGAGAGCCCCGCAAGTCAATCCATCTTTGATTTCCCTAGGTGTCTAGTTTTTAAAAATGCACAGGTTTGGTAGGTTTCCCTAGGTGCCGGCTGAGCTAGTGGCCAAAATCCACACCTAGGCACTTTGCAAAAAATAGCTCTCTTTTCTTTGGAAAAATATGATGTGTCCACGTTGTGTTTTGGGGCATTTCTACCCACACAATTGAGGTTCAGTTTTTATCGGGAGACTTGGGGGAATGCTGGATGGAAGGAAATTGGTGGCTCCTCTCAGATTCCAGAACTTTCTGACACTGAAATGTGAGGAAAAAGTGTTTTTTTTGCCAAATTTTGATGTTTGCAAAGGATTCTGGGTAACAGAACCTGGTGATAGCCCCACAAGTCAATCCATCTTTGATTCCCCTAGGTGTCTAGTTTAAAAAAATGCACAGGTTTGGTAGGTTTCCCTAGGTGCCGGCTGAGCTAGTGGCCAAAATCCACACATAGGCACTTTGCAAAAAATAGCTCTCTTTTCTTTGGAAAAATATGATGTGTCCACGTTGTGTTTTGGGGCATTTCTACCCACACAATTGAGGTTCAGTTTTTATCGGGAGACTTGGGGGAATGCTGGATGGAAGGAAATTGGTGGCTCCTCTCAGATTCCAGAACTTTCTGACACTGAAATGTGAGGAAAAAGTGTTTTTTTTGCCAAATTTTGATGTTTGCAAAGGATTCTGGGTAACAGAACCTGGTGAGAGCCCCACAAGTCAATCCATCTTTGATTCCCCTAGGTGTCTAGTTTTAAAAAATGCACAGGTTTGGTAGGTTTCGCTAGGTGCCGACTGTGCTAGAGGTAAAAATCCACAGATAGGCACTTTGCAAAAAGCAGGCATGTTTTCTTTGGGAAAATGTGATGTGTCTATGTTGCGTTTTGGGGCATTTCCTGTTGCGGGCACTAGGCCTGCCCACACAATTGAGGTTCCATTTTTATCGGGAAACTTGGGGGAACACTGGGTGGAAGGAAATGTGTGGCTCTTCTCAGATTCCAGAACTTTCTGTCACCGAAATGTGAGGAAAAAGTGTTTTTTTGCCAAATTTTAGGTTTGCAAAGGATTCTGGGTAACAAAACCTAGTGAGAGCCCCTCAAGTCACCCCATCTTGGATTCCCCTAGGTGTCTTGTTTTAAAAAATGCACAGGTTTGGTAGGTTTCCCTAGGTGCCGGCTGAGCTAGTGGCCAAAATCCACAGCTAGGCACTTTGCAAAAAATAGCTCTGTTTTCTTTGGGAAAATATGATGTGCCCACGTTGTCTTTATGTGCATTTCCTGTCGCTGGCATGAGGCCTACCTACACAAGTGAGGTACCATTTTTATCGTGTGACATGGGGGAACACTGGGTGGAAGGAAACTTGTGGTTCCTCCCAGATTCCAGAACTTTCTGTCACCAAAATGCGAGGAAAAAGTGTTTTTTTTGGCCAAATTTTGATGTTTGCAAAGGATTCTGGGTAACAGAACCTGTTAAGAGCTCCACAAGTCACCCCGTTTTGGATTCTCCCAGGTGTCTAGTTTTCAGAAATGCACAGGTTTCGTAGGTTTCCCTAGGTGCCGACTGTGCTAGAGGTAAAAATCCACAGATAGGCACTTTGCAAAAAGCAGGCATGTTTTCTTTGGGAAAATGTGATGTGTCTATGTTGCGTTTTGGGGCATTTCCTGTCGCGGGCACTAGGCCTGCCCACACAATTGAGGTTCCATTTTTATCGGGAAACTTGGGGGAGAGCTAGAGGCCAACATCCACAGCTAGGCACTTTGCAAAAAAACAGCTCTGTTTTCTTTGGGAAAATATGATGTGTCCACGTTGTGTTTTGGGGCATTTCTTGACACAGGCACTAGGCCTACCACACAATTGAGGTTCATTTTTTATCGGGAGACTTGGGGGAACGCTGGATGGAGGGAAATTGGTGGCTCCTCTCAGATTCCAGAACTTTCTGACACCGAAAAGTGTTTTGTTTGCCAAATGTTGATGTTTGCAAAGGATTCTGGGTAACAGAACCTGGTGGGAGCCCCACAAGTCAATCCATCTTTGATTTCCCTAGGTGTCTAGTTTTAAAAAATGCACAGATTTGGTAGGTTTCCCTAGGTTCCGACTGAGCTAGAGGCCAAAATCCACACCTAGGCACTTTGCAAAAAACAGGTCTGTTTTCTTGGGGAAAATGTGATGTGTCCATGTTGTGTTTTGGGGCATTTCCTGTCACGGGCACGAGGCCTACCCACACAAGTGAGGTACCATTTTTATCGGGAGACTTGGGGGGATGCTGGGGGGAAGGAAATTTGTGGCTCCTCTCAGAATCCAGAACTTTCTGTCACCGAAATGTGAGGAAAAAGTACATTTTTGTTGCCAAATGTTGATGTTTGCAAAGGATTCTGTGTAACAAAACCTGGTGAGAGCCCCACAAGTCACCTCATCTTGGATTCCTGTAGGTGTCTATATTTGAAAATTGCACAGGTTTGGTAGGTTTCCCTAGGTGCCGGCTAGTTAGAGGTCAAAATCCACAGCTAGGCACATTGCAAAAAACATCTCTGTTTTCTTCGGGAAAATGTGTTGTGTCCATGTAGCGTTTTGGGGAATTTCCTGTCGCGGGCACTAGGCCTAACCACACAAGTGAGGTACCATATTCATTAGGGACTGGGGGAACGCTGAGTGGAAGAAAATTTGTGGGTCCTCTTAGATTCTAGAACTTTCCGTCACCTACATGTGAGGAACAAGTGTTTTTTTTGGTACAATTTTGATGTTTGTAAAGGATTCTGGGTAACAGAACCTGGTTAGAGCCCCACAATTCACCCCATCTTGGATTCCGGTAGGTGTCTAGTTTTAAAAAATGGACAGGTTTGTTAGCTTTCCCTAGGTGCCGGCTGAGCTAAAGGCGAAAGCCCACAGATAGGCACTTTGCAAAAAACAGCTCTGTTTTCTTTGGGAAAATGTGAAGTTTCCATGTTGTGTTTTGGGGCATTTCTTGTGGTGTGCATTAGGCCTACCAACACAATTGAGGTTCCATTTTTATCGGGAGACTTGGGAGAAGGCTGGGTGGAAGGAAATTTGTGGCTCCTCTCAGATTTCAGAATTTTCTGTCACTAAAATGTAAGCAAAAAGTGGGGTTTTTGGTCAAATTTTGAGGTTTGCAAAGGATTCTGGGTAACAGAACCTGGTGAGAGCCCCACAGGTCACCCCATGTTGGATTCCCCTGGTGTCTAGTTTTCAACAATGCACAGGTTTGGTAGGTTTCCCTAGGTGCGAGCTGAGCTAGAGACTAAAAATCCACAGCTAGGCTCTTCGCAAAAACCAGCTCTGTTTTCTTTGGGAAAATATGATGCATCCACGTTGTGTTTTGGGGCATTTCTTGTGGCGGGCACTAGGCCTACCCACACAATTGAGGTTCCATTTTTATCGGGAGGCTTGGGGGAACACTGGGTGGAAGGAAATTTGTGTCTCCTCTCATATTCCAGAACTTTCTGTCACTGAAATGTGAGGAAAAAGAGTTTTTTTGCCAAATGTTGATGTTTGCAAAGGATTCTGAGTAACAGAACCAATTTACAGCCCCACAAGTCACCCCATGTTGGATTCCCCTAGGTGTCTAGTTTTAAAAAATGTGCAGGTTTGGTAGGTTTCCCTAAGTGCCAGCTGAGCTAAAGACCAAATTCCACAGCTCGGCTCTTCGCAAAAACCAGCTCTGTTTTCTTTGGGAAAATATGATGTGTCCACGTTGTGTTTTGGGGCATTTCTTGTGGTGGGCATTAGGCCTACCCACAAAATTGAGGTTCCATTTTTATCGGGAGACTTGGGAGAACGCTGGGTGGATGGAAATTTGAGGCTCCTCTCAGATTCCAGAAATTTCTGTCACCTGAAATGTAAGCAAAAAGTTGGGTTTTTTGGTCAAATTTTGAGGTTTGCAAAGGATTCTGGGTAACATAACCTGGTGAGAGCCCCAGAAGTTACCCTATCTTCGATTCCCCTAGGTTCCTAGTTTTAAAAAATACACAGGGTTGGTAGGTTCCCCTAGGTGCCGGCTGAGTTAGACGCCAAATTCCACAGCTAGGCACTTTGCAAAAAACATCTCTGTTTTCTTTGGGAAAATGTAATGTGTCCACGAAGAGTTTTGGGGAATTTCCTGTCACGGGCACTAGGCCTACCTACACAAGTGAGGTAACATTTTTATCGGGTGACTAGTTGGAACGATTTGTGTGTCCTCTTAGATTCTAGAATTTCTGTCACCAAAATGTGAGAAAAAAGTGTTTTTTTGTGCCACATTTTGATGTTTGCAAAGGATTCTGGGTAACAGAACCTGGTGAGAGCCCCACAAGTCACCCCTTTCCTGGTTTCCCCTAGATGTCTAGTTTTTTAAAAATGCACAAGTTTGGTATGTTTCCCTCGGTGCGGTTGAGCTAGAGGAAAAAATGTACAGCTAGGCACTTTGCAAGAAACAGCTCTGTTTTCTTTGGGAAAATATGAAATGTCCACGTTGTGTTTTGGGGCATTTCCTGTCACGGGCACTAGGCCTACACACACAATTGAGGTTCCATTTCTATCAGGGAATGCAGGAACGGCGGGTGGAATTAAATATGTGGCTCCTCTCAGATTCCAAAACTGTCTGTCACCGAACTGTGAGGAAAAAGTGTTTTTTTGCCAAATTTTGAAGTTTGCAAAGGATTGTGGTAACTGTACCTAGTTACAGGCCCACAAGTCACCCCATCCTGGTTTCCCCTAGGTGTTTAGTTTTAAAAAATGCACAGGTTTGGTAGGTTTCCCTAGGTGCCAGCTGTGCTAGAGACCAAAATCCACAGCTAGGGTCCTCGCAAAAACCAGCTCTGTTTTCTTTGGGAAAATATGATGTGTCCACATTTTGTTTTGGGGCATTTCTTGTGGCGGGCACTAGGCCTACCCACACAATTGAGGTTCCATTTGTATCGGGAGACTTCGGGGAATGCTGGGTGGAAGGAAATTTGTGGCTCCTCTCAGATTCCAGAACTTTCTGTCTCCAAAATGTGAGGGAAAAAGTGGTTTTTTTGGGCCAAATTTTGAGGTTTGCAAAGGATTCTGGGTAACAGAACCTGGTGAGAGCCCCACAAGTCACCCCATCTTGGATTCCCCTAGGTGTCTAGTTTACAAAAATGCACAGGTTTGGTAGGTTTCCCTAGGTGCTGCTGAGCTAGAGGAGAAAATCCACAGCTAGGCACTTTGCAAAAAACAGGTCTGTTTCCTTTGGGAAAATTTGATGTGTCCATGTTGTGTTTTGAGGCATTTCCTGCCACAGGCACGAGGCCTACCCACACAAGTGAGAAACAGTTTTTATCGGGAGACTTGGGGGAACGCTGGGTGGAAGGAAATTTGTCGCTCCAATCAAATTCCAGAAGTTTCTGTCACCGAAATGTGAGGAAAAAGTGTTTTTTTATTTTGCCAAATTTTGATGTTTGCAAAGGATTCTGGGTAACAGAACCTAGTTACAGGCCCACAAGTCACCCCATCTTGGTTTCCCCTAGGTGTCTAGTTTTGAAAAATGCACAGGTTTGCCAGGTTTTGCTAGGTGCGGCTGAGCTACAGGCCAAAATCCACAGCTAGGCACTTTGCAAAAAACAGGTCTGTTTTCTTTGGGAAAATGTGATGTGTCCATGTTGTGTTTTGGGGCATTTCCTGAAGAAGGAACAAGGCCTACCCACACAAGTGAGGTACCATTTTCATCGAGAGACTTGGGATAACACTGGGTGGAATGAAATATGTGTCCCCTCTCAGATTCCAGAACTTTCTGTCTCTAAAATGTGAGGGAAAAAGTGTTTTTTTTTGTGCCAAATTTTGAGGTTTGCAAAGGATTCTGGGTAACAGAACCTGGTGAGAGCCCCACAAGTCACCCCATCTTGGATTCCCCTAGGTGTCTAGTTTAAAATAATGCACAGGTTTGGTAGGTTTCCCTAGGTGCAGCTGAGCTAGAGGAGAAAATCCACAGCTAGGCCCTTTTACAAAAAACAGGTCTGTTTTCTTTGGGAAAATGTGATGAGTCCACATTGCGTTTTGGGGCATTTCTTGTGGAGGGCACTAGGCCTATCCACACAATTGAGGTTCCATTTTTATTGGGAGACTTGGGGGAACACTGGGTGGAAGATAATTTGTCGCTCCTCTCAGATTCCAGTATTTTCTGTCACCGAAAGGTGAGGAAAAAGTGGGTTTTTTTGTCAAAGTTTGAGGTTTGCAAAGGTTTCTAGGTAACAGAACCTGGTGAGAATCCCACAAGTTACCCCATATTTGATTCCCCTAGGTGCCTAGTTTTTAAAAATGCACAGGTTTGGTAGTTCTCCCTAGATGCCTGGGTGAGTTAGAGGCCAAAATCCACAGCTAGGCACTTTGCAAAAACAGGTCTGTTTTCTTTGGGAAAATGTTATGTGTCCATGTTGTGTTTTGGGGCATTTCCTGAAGCATGCACGCGGCCTGACCACACAAGTGAGGTACCATTTTCATTGAGAGACTTGGAAAAACACTAGTTGGAGCGAAAAATGTGGCTCCCCTCAGATTCCAGAACTTTCTGTCACTGAAATGTGAGGGAAAAAGTTTTTTTTTTTGTGCCAAATGTTGAGGTTTACAAAGGATTCTGGGTAACAGAACCTGGTGAGAGCCCCACAAGTCACCCCAACATGGATTCCCCTTGGTGTCTAGTGTTAAACAAAATTAAGAGGTTTGGTAGGTTTCCCTAGGTGCCAGCTGAGTTAGAGACCAAAATATGATGTGTCTACGTTGTGTTTTGGGGCATTTCTTGTGGCGGGCACTAGGCCTACACACACAATTGAGGTTCCATTTTTATAGGGAGACTTGGGGGAACACTTAGTGGAAGATAATTTGTGGCTCCTCTCAGATTCCCGAGCTTTCTGTCACCAAAATGTGAGGGAAAAAGTGTTTTTTGTGCCAAATTTGAAGTTTGCAAAGAATTCTGGGTAACAGAGCCTGGTGAGAGCCCCACAGGTCACCCCAACATGGATTCCCCTAGGAGTCTAGTTTTAAAAATGCACGGGTTTGGTAGGTTTCCCATGTGCCGGTTGAGCTAAAGGCGAATTCCCACAGGTAGGCACTTTGCAAAAAAAACAGTTCTGTTTTCTTTGGGAAAACATGAAGAGTCCACGTTGTGTTTTGGGGCATTTCTTGTGGAGGGCACTAGGCCTATCCACACAATTGAGGTTCCATTTTTATTGGGAGACTTGGGGGAACACTGGGTGGAAGATAATTTGTGGCTCCTCTCAGATTCCAGTATTTTCTGTCACCGAAAGGTGAGGAAAAAGTGTTTTTTTTGGTCATATTTTGAGGTTTGCAAAGGATTCTAGGTAACAGAACCTGGTGAGAATCCCACAAGTTACCCCATAGTTGATTCCCCTAGGTGCCTAGTTTTCAAAAGTGCACAGGTTTGGTAGTTCTCCCTAGGTGCCGGGTGAGTTAGAGGCCAAAATCCACAGCTAGGCACTTTGCAAAAAACAGGGCTGTTTTCTTTGGGAAAATGTGATGTGTACATGTTGTGTTTTGGGGCATTTCCTGAAGCAGGCACAAGGCCTACCCACACAAGTGAGATACCATTTTCATTGAGAGACTTGGGATAACACTAGTTTGAAAGAAATTTGTGGCTCCTCTCAGACTCCAGAACTTTCTGTCGCTGAAATGTGAGAAAAAAGTGTTTTTTTGCCAAGTTTTGATGTTTGCAAAGCATTCTGGGTAACAGAACCTGGTTACAGCCCCACAAATCACCCCATGTTGGATTCCCCTGGTGTCTAGTTTAAAAAAATGCACAGGTTTGGTAGGTTTCCCTAGGTGCTGGCTGAGCTAGAGGAAAAAATCCACAGCTAGGCACTTTGGAAAAAACAGGTCTCTTTTCTTTGGGAAAATGTGATGTGTCCATGTTGTGTTTTGGGGCATTTCCTGTCACGGGCATGAGGCCTACCCACACAAGTGAGGTTTCATTTTTATCGGAAGACCAGGGGGAATGCTGGGTGGAGGGAAATTTGTGGCTCCTCTCAGATTCCAGTATTTTCTGTCACCGAAAGGTGAGGAAAAAGTGGGTTTTTTTGTCAAAGTTTGAGGTTTGCAAAGGTTTCTAGGTAACAGAACCTGGTGAGAATCCCACAAGTTACCCCATATTTGATTCCCCTAGGTGCCTAGTTTTTAAAAATGCACAGGTTTGGTAGTTCTCCCTAGATGCCTGGGTGAGTTAGAGGCCAAAATCCACAGCTAGGCACTTTGCAAAAACAGGTCTGTTTTCTTTGGGAAAATGTTATGTGTCCATGTTGTGTTTTGGGGCATTTCCTGAAGCATGCACGCGGCCTAACCACACAAGTGAGGTACCATTTTCATTGAGAGACTTGGAAAAACACTAGTTGGAGCGAAAAATGTGGCTCCCCTCAGATTCCAGAACTTTCTGTCACTGAAATGTGAGGGAAAAAGTTTTTTTTTTTTTGTGCCAAATGTTGAGGTTTACAAAGGATTCTGGGTAACAGAACCTGGTGAGAGCCCCACAAGTCACCCCAACATGGATTCCCCTTGGTGTCTAGTGTTAAACAAAATTAAGAGGTTTGGTAGGTTTCCCTAGGTGCCAGCTGAGCTAGAGACCAAAATATGATGTGTCTACGTTGTGTTTTGGGGCATTTCTTGTGGCGGGCACTAGGCCTACACACACAATTGAGGTTCCATTTTTATAGGGAGACTTGGGGGAACACTTAGTGGAAGATAATTTGTGGCTCCTCTCAGATTCCCGAGCTTTCTGTCACCAAAATGTGAGGGAAAAAGTGTTTTTTGTGCCAAATTTGAGGTTTGCAAAGAATTCTGGGTAACAGAGCCTGGTGAGAGCCCCACAGGTCACCCCAACATGGATTCCCCTAGGAGTCTAGTTTTAAAAATGCACGGGTTTGGTAGGTTTCCCATGTGCCGGTTGAGCTAAAGGCGAATTCCCACAGGTAGGCACTTTGCAAAAAAAACAGTTCTGTTTTCTTTGGGAAAACATGAAGAGTCCACGTTGTGTTTTGGGGCATTTCTTGTGGAGGGCACTAGGCCTATCCACACAATTGAGGTTCCATTTTTATTGGGAGACTTGGGGGAACACTGGGTGGAAGATAATTTGTGGCTCCTCTCAGATTCCAGTATTTTCTGTCACCGAAAGGTGAGGAAAAAGTGTTTTTTTTGGTCATATTTTGAGGTTTGCAAAGGATTCTAGGTAACAGAACCTGGTGAGAATCCCACAAGTTACCCCATAGTTGATTCCCCTAGGTGCCTAGTTTTCAAAAGTGCACAGGTTTGGTAGTTCTCCCTAGGTGCCGGGTGAGTTAGAGGCCAAAATCCACAGCTAGGCACTTTGCAAAAAACAGGGCTGTTTTCTTTGGGAAAATGTGATGTGTACATGTTGTGTTTTGGGGCATTTCCTGAAGCAGGCACAAGGCCTACCCACACAAGTGAGATACCATTTTCATTGAGAGACTTGGGATAACACTAGTTTGAAAGAAATTTGTGGCTCCTCTCAGACTCCAGAACTTTCTGTCGCTGAAATGTGAGAAAAAAGTGTTTTTTTGCCAAGTTTTGATGTTTGCAAAGCATTCTGGGTAACAGAACCTGGTTACAGCCCCACAAATCACCCCATGTTGGATTCCCCTGGTGTCTAGTTTAAAAAAATGCACAGGTTTGGTAGGTTTCCCTAGGTGCTGGCTGAGCTAGAGGAAAAAATCCACAGCTAGGCACTTTGGAAAAAACAGGTCTCTTTTCTTTGGGAAAATGTGATGTGTCCATGTTGTGTTTTGGGGCATTTCCTGTCACGGGCATGAGGCCTACCCACACAAGTGAGGTTTCATTTTTATCGGAAGACCAGGGGGAATGCTGGGTGGAGGGAAATTTGTGGCTCCTCTCAGATTCCCGAACTTTCTGTCACTAACATGTGAGGGAAAAAGTGTTTTTTTTTTTTTGCCAAAGTTTGAGGATTGCAAAGGATTCTGGGTAACAGAACCTGGTGAGAACCCCAAAGTCACCCCAACACGGATTTCCCTAGGTGTCTAGTTTTCAAAAATGCACAGGTTTTGTAGGTTTCCCTGGGTGCTGGCTGAGGTAAAGGCGAAATCCCACAGCTATGCACTTTGCGAAAAAACAGCTCTGTTTTCTTTGGGAAAATATGAAGTGTCCATGTTGTGTTTTGGGGCATTTCCTGTCACGGGCACTAGGACTACACACACAATTTATGTTCCATTTTTATCGGGGACTTGGGGAACGGTGGGTGGAATTAAATTTGTGGCTCCTCTCAGATTCCAGAACTTTCTGTCACCGAAATGTGAGGAAAAAGTTTTTTTTTGCCAAATGTGGATGTTTGCAAAGGATTGCGTATAACAGAAACTAGTTACAGGCCCACAAGTCACCCTATGTTGAATTCCCCTAGGTGTCTAGTTTCAAAAAGTGCACAGGTTTGGTAGGTTGCCCTAGGTGCAGCTGAGCTAGAGGAGAAAATCCAGGAGAAAAGTGCTAGGCACTTTGCAAAAAACAGGTTTGTTTTCTTTGGGAAAATTTGATGTGTCCATGTTGTGTTTTGAGGCATTTTCTGTCTGCCACAGGCATGAGGCCTACCCACACAAGTGAGGTTTCATTTTTATCGGAAGACTAGGGGGAATGCTGGGTGGAAGGAAATTCGTGGCTCCTCTCAGATTCCAGAACTTTCTGTCACCGAAATGTGAGGAAAAAGTGTTTTTTTTGCCAAATATTGATGTTTGCTAAGCATTCTGGGTAACAGAACCTAGTTACAGCCCAACAAGTTTCACCATGTTGGATTCCTCTGGTGTCTAGTTTTAAAAAATACACAGGTTTGGTGGGTTTCCCTAGGTGCCAGCTGAGCTAGAGACCAAAATCCACAGCTAGGCTCTTCGCAAAAACCAGCTCTGTTTTCTTTTGGGAAAATATGATGTGTCCACGTTGTGTTTTGGGGCATTTCTTGTGGTGGGCACTAGGCCTACCCACACAAGTGAGGTACCATTTTTATTGGGTGACTAGTGGGAACGCTGAGTGGAAGGAAATGTGTGGGTCCTCTTAGATTCTAGAACTTTCTGTCACCGAAATGTGAGGAAAAAGTGTTTTTTTGTGCCAAATTGTGATGTTTGCAAACATTCTGGGCCACAGAACTTGGTGAGAGCCCCAAAAGTCACTCCATCTTTGTTCCCCCTAGGTGTCCAGTTTTGAAAAAATGCACAGGTTTGGTAGGTTTTGCTAGGTGCCGGCTGAGCTAGAGGCCAAATCCACAGCTAGGCACTTTGCAAAAAACAGGTCTCTTTTCTTTGGGATAATGTTATGTGTCCATGTTGTGTTTTGGGGCATTTCCTGAAGCAGGCACGAGGCCTACCCACACAAGTGAGGTACCATTTTCATTGAGAGACTTGGGGTAACACTGGGTGGAACAAAATACGTGGCTCCCCTCAGATTCCAGAGCTTTCTCTCACCGAAATGTGAGGGAAAAAGTGTTGTTTTGTGCCAAATTTTGAGGTTTGTAAGGATTCTGGGTAACAGAACCTGGTGAGAGCCCCACATGTCACCCCAACATGGTGTGACGGGTCGGACCGATTCGACCCGCACACCAGGGTGACTGGTGCTGCCGCTGTCGGGGAGGACCCGGAAGTGACCCCGATGTCACGGCTTCCCATTGGTTCCTTCCTCCATTCGCAGGACTTCAGGAACTTAAAAGGAGAGGTCCCGGAGATCGAGGAAAGGTGGAGGATCAAGGAGGAAGTGTTCCAGGTGGGTTCAGGAGGCGATCCATGGAAGCCAGTGGGACCCAGAGGAAAGGAGGAACCGTCGGAGCATTCAGGATCCCAGAGGTCGGAGGCCGAGCAGAACGGAGAACCAGCACGTTCCAATCTGGGACGAAGACCACCGGCCCTGGGAAATAAATCCCTAGGACCCGCCATGCTTCAGGAGAAGCGTGACTAAACCAGGTATGGGGCTGAAAACGGGTAGGGTTGGGGAGGACGGAAGGGTGGAGACATACAGAACAGGGAGAGCACGAGCACAGGGTGGGAGGTATAAGGAAAGGGGTGGGAGGTCAAAGGGGAAAGCACTGTGAGGGGAACAAATGAAAGCCCTTGGGGAAGGGAAACAGGAAGCAGAGAACCTTGGAAAGAAAAGGGAAGATTACCCAAAGGTGCAGAAGACGCTTCAGAATTGAATAAGAAAAAGAAACAGAAGAGAATTTATAAGAAATTAAAACAGCCAAAATAAAGTTAAGTGGACAGTTCTCAGTAAGCATAGAGGACAGAAAGAACGGAAAAAGTCGAATCACAGGGAAAGGAAGAAAAGGAGAAAAGAGCAAGCAAGAAGAGGGAAGAGAAGAGCAGAATACAGTAGAAAGGAAAGGAAGGAGCCGAAACAGGGATTAAGAAAGAGAGAGATAGAGAGAGAGAGAGGAAAGGGAAACAAAAAGAGCAATTATACATAAACACTTACCGTGCCTATTCTTCTTCTGTCCCCACATGCTTCTGAGAGGCCTCTGGAGAATACAGAAAGAAGAGGTCAAGATTAATCCTGCAAGACGGGAAGAGACACATACCACAAACATTCTTACTATACATTGCTCTGTAAACTTAAATAAATCTCACGTACCTATAGACTCCATCAGTCTTGCGTGCTTGATCTTGGCCAGCCTACGACAAAGTGGTGTCAGAAGTGGGATTTCTGGAGGACTCTTAAGATGGAGGAGAAACCCACCATGGCAGACATTATAGCTCAGTTAGCGGAGGGACAACGACACCTCCAGCTAATGTGGGAACGTCAGATGAAGGAAGCAAAAGAGGAACGCGAGGCCCTACAGACCGCCCTGAAGAGCCAGGGCACAATCATGGCTAATAATCAGTTAGTCCATGAAACCGCGCTAGGTAAACTAACGGACACAATCACTCACACTAAGGTACATCCCAATGTACCAAGCAGTGTCTTACAAAAATATCAGGACCAAGAAGATCCCGAATCCTTTTTCCTGAATTTTGAGAGAGTAGCAAGCACTGCTAATTGGCCCGAGGACAAGTGGGGCCAGTATATCTCCCCTTTTCTAATGGGGCATCTCCAAGCAACATACCAAGCAATCAATCCCAGTGGAACTCTCCCCTATAAAGAAATAAAAAAAAAAACATCCTAGAAAGAGTAGGGCTTGACAGTGAGAGTTACCGGACCAAATTTCGCCATACGAAGTGGCAACCCCATGAAAACCCACGTACCCTCTACTACGGGGTACAACATGCTGCTGGGCGGTGGTTACATCCCACTGAAAAAACCCGAGAAGTGATGTTTGATGTAATCGTCTTGAAACAATTTTTAGACGCTCTACCAAACACAACCCGTAATTGGGTTCGCCAACACCCAGGGTTGTCCAATGACACAGCCATTGATCTTGCCTGTGCTTTCCACAGGAGTCCAGACTTTAGAGCTACCTCCAGCCGATCCTCAGTCCCTTCCCCTGTGCGCCCCACAATAGGAAGAGGAGCGGCTCCAAGGTCACTGGGAACACAGGATCCAGAGAGGATACGGATACCCCATCATTCCCAATCCACTTTCCCTGCTTTGGGACCTCAGTGCTATCATTGCTCGGAGTGGGGTCACTTAGACCGATATTGCCCCCAGAAAAAGGACACAGAAGAACCAATGGAGATAGGTGTTGCAAAGGGAAGAGTTTTCTGGGCCGGTGAATCCAAACCTACCTACACCTTCCCTATCCTTCTCAATGGCAAAGAAAGGGTGGCCCTGGTTGACTCAGGATGCAGCCAGAGCGTCATCCGACAGGAATTGATCGACCCCGGACAAGGGCTACCCCAGGCCCAAGTACTGATAGCTTGTGTCCACGGCGATCAGAGGTATTATCCAGTGGCAGTCATCAACCTCCAGTGGAGAGGAGAAAAAGAAACCCTCAAAGTCAGTGTGCTACCCCACCTGGACGAGGACATTATCATTGGAACTAACTATGCGGCCTTTCCCCTTTTGTTGACAAAAGTAGGACAAGAACACACTATGAAAATGTGGTGGAATGAGGTCCCCTATGACGCCGGGGAAGAGGCCAGTCGGATTCCTAGAGAGCGGCCAAGCAAGCAACAGAAAAGGATACAGCGGCGCCAATATGCAGAAAAAATATTTTAACTTACCAAGAGGAATCCAGGAGCCACAGACAAAGTGTATACGGTGTCCGGAGACTTCAGACAAAGCCAGAGAGACAATCCTTCCTTAAAGAACGCATGGCAGCAGGCCTTGAAGCACGAGGACAACGGGGTAGGTCCTAAATTCTTTGTCCAGAACCAACTCCTCTATAGACATCCTCAGGCTAACGATGACAGGCCAAACCAACTATTAGTCCCCAGTAGTCACAGATACCAGGTTCTGCATCTTGCTCATGGAGACCAAGGGGAAGGGCATCTAGGTAGGGAAAAGACCGAGGAAGCTGTCCTCAGGCGGTTCTATTGTCCTGGGGTTTTTCGGGGATGTCCGTAGACATTGTTCGAATTGCCCGAAATGTCAATTATATAATCCCGCAACACACCCACCAGCTCCCTTACAGCCTTTACCCATCATTGAAACTCCCTTTTCCCACGTGGGTATGGATATCATCGGGCCTCTCAACCCATCCAGTAAAGGTCGGCAGTATGTTTTGGTATTGGTGGATTACGCCACCCGGTATCCAGAGGCTATTCCCCTCCCAGCATGCATACTAAAGTAATCGCACAAGCCATGATAGAGTTTTTTTCACGGGTAGGTTTTCCAAAGGAGATTTTAACCGACCAAGGCACACCATTTATGTCCGGACTCATGGCTGAAGTAAGCAAGACCTTAGGTATTAAGCAGATTAGAACTTCAGTATATCACCCTCAAACAGACGGTCTTGTGGAAAGATATAATCGGACCATTAAGACCTTACTAAAAAAAAGCATTACCGACGATGGTAGGGATTGGGAAAAAAAATACCCCTTGTATTGTATGCAATACGCACACATGTACAGTCTTCCCTAGGGCACAGTCCCTTTGAATTGTTGTTTGGGCGACCCCCTCGCACCCTTCTCGAGATGTTAGCTGAACAATGGGAAGAGACAGACGAGGAGAGTAAAGATCTACTCACATATACCAAGAAGTTGAGGGAGAACCTACACTCTGTATGGGAAAAGGCCCACACTACCTTACGCACCTCCCAAGAGAAGCAAAAAAAGGGGCATGACACCAGGAGTGTTCTCCGGAGTTTAAAAGTAGGAGATAAGGCATTGGTACTCCTTCCCAGCTGTGAAAACAAACTATTGGCTCGGTGGCAGGTACCATAAGAAGTACTTGAACAAATCAACCCCACTACCTATAAACTGGCTCTTCCCCACGGCCACGGTAGGGAACAAATATATCACATAAATATCTTTAAAAAATGGCAGGAACCCGTTAATGTCCAAACAGTCCAATACATCACAAATAACAGTATTGAGAACATCCCATACCCAGCTCTCTCCCTACCGCTCTGTCCGGAGGATTCTAGACCTCAAACCAATACCACCCTCCCACAAACACAGCTTATATCCCTATTAATAGTTACTGAGGCATATCGGGATGTTTTTTCCAAACAGCCCGGGCATACCCAGTTAGCTGAACATATGATTTGAACTAAAAATGAATCTATATCAAGACAAAGACCCAATCGTATCCCAGAGCCAAAGAAATCCCTAATAGAACAAGAGGTACAAACCATGTTGAAAGCAGGAATCATAGAACCCTCTAACAGCCCATGGTGTTCTCCGGTAGAACTGGCCCCAAAACCGGATGGGAGTACTCTGTTTTGCGTAGATTATAGGCGGCTCAATGAACTGACTTATTTTGACGCTTACCCCATGCCCCGTATTGATGAACTTCTGGAAAGATTAGGACAAGCCAGGTTTTTGTCCACCCTGGATCTAACTAAAGGGGTATTGGCAGATCCCCTTAAAAGCAGCCGATAAGGAAAAAAACACCTTTGCGGACCCATCTGGTTTATACCAATTTACTGTTCTCCCCTTTGGGTTACATGGGGCCCCAGCCACATTTCAAAGACTAATGGATAAGGTCCTACGTCCCCATCAGGCATTTGCAGCGGCATATCAAGATGATATAGTGATATACAGCAAGACATGGACAGATCACCTAGACCACTTAACGGCGGTCCTACAGGCGTTAAGGGAAGCTCGCTTAACGGCGAGCCCTGAGAAGTGTAGGTTAGGATTTACGACAATCAGATATCTAGGATATGTATTGGGGAGGGAATGGTTCGGCCCCAGATAGAGAGCTAGGGCCAGATGTAGCAAGCTGTTTGCATGGCACAAACTGCGAAAAACGCAGTTTGCACCATGCAAACGGCCTCACGCGATGCTCATTCCCAAATTGTGAGTCGGTACCGACTCGCAATTTGGGAATGCGACTCGCAAATAGGAAGGGGTGTTCCCTTCCTATTTGAGACTCGCATCGCAATTCAGAGTTGCTTTGTGACTGCGAATGCGGTCGCAAAGCAACTCACAGTTACCACCAGTGTCACTCTGGTGGTAACTCAATCGCAAAGGGAAGGGGTCCCCATGGGACCCCTTCCCCTTTGTGAATGTTGAAAAAAAAAATTCTGAGCAGGCAGTGGTCCTATGGACCACTGCCTACTCTGAAAAAAACGAAACCAAATGGTTTCGGTATTTTTTTTCATTTTGCAACTCGTTTTCCTTTAAGGAAAACAAACATGGAGGTCTGCTGACTACAGCAGGCCACCATCCCTGTGAGTGCAGGGACTCGCTATGGGGTCACAAAATGCGACCCACCTCATGAATATTGATGAGGTGGGTCTTTGCGACCCCATAGCGAGTCGCAGAAGGTGTCTGAGACACCATTCTTTATCCGATTTTGTGACTTGCAAATTGCAAGTCGCTCAGACTCACAATTTGCAAGTCGCAAAATCGGATTTTGCTACATCTGGCCCTAAGATTCTTGTTTCTGCTATCCAACAGATACCATTACCAAAGTCCAAGAAGGACGTACGGGCTTTCCTCGGTCTCGTTGGGTATTACTGGCGGTTTATCCCACAATTCTCAACAGTGGCAGAACCTCTTACTAACTTACTAAAGAATTCCTCTCCCAAAACCTTCTCCTCTCGTCCCACAGTTGCTTGCCACAGTTTCGAACAGTTGAAACACGCCCTGTCCACCGACCCGGTACTATGTTATCCGGATTTCCAAAAACCTTTTTTTCTCCAGATGGACGCCTCTGATGTTGGACTTGGGGCGGTGTTATCTCAACCTCAAATGGATGGGTCTCTTCACCCTCTGCTATATATCAGTAGGAAGCTGCTCCCTAGAGAGACCCATTACCCCACCATTGAGAAAGAGTGTTTGACCATTAAATGGGCTATTGAGGCATTGCGATATTATCTCAGTGGGCACACCTTTACCCTGCTTACGGACCATGCCCCTCTCACGTGGCTCGCTCACAACAAGGACTTGAACGTTTGTGTTCTAAGGTGGTTTCTCTCTTTTCAACCCTTCTCCTTCCAGATTCTGCACTCTCTGGGCCGCCACATGTTGAATGCTGATTACTTATCCTGCTATTCTGCTACTGAGTGTCATCTGCAGCCGCTCTCTAGGGGGAGTGTCTGTGACGGGTCGGACCGATTCGACCCACACACCAGGGTGACTGGTGCTGCCGCTGTCGGGGAGGACCTGGAAGTGACCCCGAGGTCACGACTTCCCATTGGTTCCTTCCTCCATTCGCGGGACTCCAGGAACTTAAAAGGAGAGGTCCCGGAGATCGAGGAAAGGTGGAGGATTGAGGACGAAGTCTTCCAGGAGGTTTCAGGAGGTGATCCACAGAAGCCAGTGAGGACCCAGAGGAAAGGAGGAACCGTCGGAGCATCGAGGATCCCAGAAGTCAGAGGCCGAGCAGAACGGAGAACCAGCACGGTCCCAACCTGGGACAAAGACCGCCGGCCCCGGGAAGTAAATCCCTAGGACCCGCCACGCATCAGGAGAAGCGTGGCCAAACCAGGTACGGGGCTGAAAACGGGTAGTGTTGGGGAGGACGGAAGGGTGGAGACATACAGAAAAGGGAGAGCACGAGCACAGGGTGGGAGGTATAAGGAAAGGTGTGGGAGGTCAAGGGGGAAAGCACTATGAGGGGAACAAACGAAAGCCCGTGGGGAAGGGAAACAGGAAGCAGAGATCGGTAGAAAGAAAAGGGAAGATTACCCAAAGGTGCAGAAGACGCTTCAGAATTGAATAAGAAAAACAAAGAGAAGAGAATTTATAAGAAATGAAAACAGCCAAAATAAAGTTAAGCGGACAGTTCTGAGTAAGCACAGAGGACAGAAAGAAAGGAAAAAGTCGAATCACAGGGAAAGGAAGAAAAGGAGGAAAGAGCAAGAAAAAAAAGGGAAGAGAAGAGTGGAATACAGAAGAAAGGAAAGGAAAGAGCCGAAACAGGGATTAAGAAAGAGAGAGAGAGAGGAAAGGGAAACAAAAAGAGCACTTGTACATAAACACCGTGCCTATTCTTCTTCTCTCCCCACATGCTTCCCGAGAGGCCTATGGAGAACACAGAAAGAAGAAGACAAGATTAATCCTGCAAGACCGGAAGAGACATATACCACGAACATACTTACTATACATTGCTCTGTAAACGTAAATAAATCTCACATACCTGTAGACTCCATCAGTCTTGCGTGCTTGATCTCGGCCAGCCTACGACACATGGATTCCCCTAGGTGTCTAGGTTTAAAAAATGCACAGGTTTGGTAGGTTTCCCAGGTGCCAGCTGAGCTAACGGCGAAATCCCACAGATAGGCACTTTGCAAAAAAACAGCTCTGTTTTCTTTGGGAAAATGTGAAGTGTCCACATTGTGCTTTGGGGCATTTCCTGTTGCGGGCACTAGGCCTATTCACACAAGTGTGGTACCATTTTTATTGGGCAGTTGGGGAGCACTGGGTGAAAAGAAATGTGTGGTTTCTCTCAGACTCCAGAACTTTCTGTCACCGAAATGTGAGGAAAAAGTTTTTTTTTTGCCAAATTTTGATGTATGCAAAAGATTTTGGGTAAGAGAACCTAGTAACAGCCCCACAAATGACCCCATGTTGGATTCCCCTAGGTGTCTAGTTTTAAAAAATGCACAGGTTTGGTAGGTTTCTCTAGCTGCCAGCTGAGCCAGAGACCAAAATCCACAGCTAGGCACTTTGCAAAAAACAGCTCTGTTTTCTTTGCGAAAATATGATGTGTCCACATTGTGTTTTGGGGTATTTCTTGTGGCGGGCACTAGGTGTACCCACACAATTGAGGTTTCATTTTGTATCGGGAGACTTGGGGGAACGCTGGGTGGAAGGAAATTTGTGGCTCCTCTCAGATTCCAGAACTTTCTGACACCGAAATATGAGGAAAAAGAGGGTTTGGTTTTTTGTCAAATTTTGAGGTTTACAAAGGATTCTGGGTAACAGAACCTGGGGAGAGCCCCACAAGTGTCCCCATCTTCGATTCCCCTACGTGCCTAGTTTTAGAAAATGCACAGGTTTGGTAGGTTTCCCTAGGTGCCGGCTGAGTTACAGGCCAAAACCCACAGCTAGGCACTTTACAAAAAACATCTCTTTTTTCCTTTGGGAAAATGTGATTTACCCACGATGTGTTTTGGGGCTTTTCCTGTCATGGGCATGAGGCCTACCCACACAATTGAGGTTCCATTTTTATTGTTGACTGGGGGAATGGTGGGTGGAAGGAAATTTGGGGCTCCTCTAAGATTCCAGAACTTTTGTCACTGAAATGTGAGGAAAAAATGCTTTTTTGGTCAAATGTTGAGGTTGCAAAGGATTCTTGGTAACAGAACCTGGTGAGAGACCCATACGTTACCCCATCTTGGAGTCCCCTAGGTGTCTAGTTTTCAAAAATGCACAAGTTTGGTAGGTTTCAGTAGGTGCAGTTGAGCTAGAGGAAAAAATCGACAGCTAGGCACTTTGCAAAAAACAGGTCGTTTTCTTTGGGAAAATGTGAAGTGTCCATGTTGTGTTTTGGGGAATTTCCTGTCACGGACACGAGACCTACCCACACAAGTGTGGTACCATTTTTATTGGGAGACTTGGTGGAACGCTGGGTGGAAGGAAATCTGTGGCTCCAATCAAATTCTAGAGCTTTCTGTCACCGAAATGTGAGGAAAAAGTGTTTTTTTGCCAAATTGTGATGTTTGCAAAGGATTCTGGGTAACAGAACCTGGTGAGAGCCCCACAAGTCACCCCATCCTGGATTCCCCTAGGTGTCTAGTGTTGAAAAACGCACAGGTTTGGTAGGTTTCGCTAGGTGCCGGCTGAGCTAGAAGCGGAAATCCACAGCTAGGCACTTTGCAAAAAACAGGTCTGTTTTCTTTGGGAAAATGTGATGTGTCCATGTTGTGTTTTGGGGCATTTCCTGAGCAGGCACGAAGCCTACCCACACAAGTGAGGTATTATTTTCATTGAGAGACTTGGGGTAACACTGGGTGGAACGAAATATGTGGCTCCTCTCACATTCCAGAAATTTCTGTCACCAAAATGTCAGGGAAAAGCTGTTTTTTTTGTGCCAAATTTTGAGGTTTGCAAAGGATTCTGGGTAACAGAACCTGGTGAGAGCCCCACAAGTCACCTCAACACGTATTCCCCTATGTGTCTAGTTTTAAAAAATGCACAGATTTGGTAGGTTTCCCTAGGTGTCGGCTGAGCTAAAGGCGAAATCCCACAGATAGGCACTTTGCGAAAAAACAGCTCTGTTTTCTTTGTGAAAATGTGAATTGTCCACGTTGTGTTTTGGGGCATTTCTTGTCACACGCATGAGGCCTACCCACACAATTGAGGTTCCATTTTTATTTGGGGACTGGGGGAACGGTGGGTGGAAGGAAATTTGTGGCTCCAATCAAATTCCAGAACTTTTTGTCACTGAAATGTGAGGAAAAAGTGTTTTTTGGCAAATTCTGAGGTTTGCAAAGGATTCTGGGTAACAGAACCTGCCTGGTGAGAGCCCCACAAGTCACCCCATCTTGCATTGCCCTAGGTGTCTAGTTTAAAAAAATGCATAGGTTTGGTAGGTTTCCCTAGGTCCCAGCTGAGCTAGAGACCAAAATCCACAGCTAGGCTCTTCGCAAGAACCAGCTCTGTTTTCTTTGGGAAAATATCATGTGTCCACGTTGTGTTTTGGGGCATTTCTTGTGGCGGGCACCTGGCCTACCCACACAATTGAGGTTCCATTTTTATCGGGAGACTAGGAGGAACGCTGGATGGAAGGAAATTTGTGTCTCCTTTCAGATTCCAGAACTTTCTGTCACCGAAATGTGAGGAAAAAGTGTTTTTTGTCAAATTTTGAGGTTTGCAAAGGATTCTGGGTAATAGAACCTGGTGAGAGCCCCACAAGTTACCCCATCTTCGATTCCCCTAGATGGCTAGTTTTAAAAAATGCACAGGTTTGGTAGGTTTCCCTAGGTACCGGCTGAGTTAGAGGCCAAAATCCACAGATAGGCACTTTCAAAAAACCTCCCTGTTTAAGTCGTGAAAATGTGATGTGTCCATGTAGAGTTTTAGGGAATTTTCTGTCGCGGGCACTAGACCTACCCACACAAGTGAGGTACCATTTTTATTGGGTGACTAGTGGGAACGCTGAGTGGTAGGAAATTTGTAGGTCCTCTTAGATTCTAGAACTTTCTTTCACCGAAATGTGAGGAAAAAGTGTTTTTTGTGGCAAATCTTGATGTTTGCAGAGGTTTCTGGGTAACAGAACCTGGTGAGAGCCCCACAAGTTACCCCATCTTGGAGTCCCCTAGGTGTCTAGTTTTCAAAAATGCACAGGTTTGGTTGGTTTCCATAGGTGCCAGCTGAGCTGGACACCAAAATCTAAAGCTAGGCTCGTCACATAAACCAGCTCTGTTTTCTTTGGGAAAATCTGATGTGCCCATGTTGTGTTTTTTGGGGCATTTCTTGTGGCGGGCAATAGGCCTACCCACACAATTGAGGTTCCATTTTTATCAGGAGAGTTGGGGGAACGCTGGGTTGAAGGAAATTTGTGGCTCCTCTCAGATTCCAGAACTTTCTGTCACCGAAATTTGAGGGAAAAGTGCATTTTTCGCCAAATTGTGATGTTTGCAAAGGATTTGGGGTAACAAAACCTGGTGAGGGCCCCACATGTTACTCCATCTTCGACTCCCCTAGGTACCTAGGCCCATATTTATACTTTTTGACGCTAAACTGCGCTAACGCAGTTTAGCGTCAAAAAATTTAGCGCCGTCTAACGCCATTCTGAAGCGCCATGTGGGCGCCGTATTTATGGAATGGTGTTAGCCGGCGCTAGCAGACCGGCGCTGCCTGGTGTGCGTGGAAAAAAACCACGTAGACCAGGCAGCGCCGGCGTAGGGGGAAAATGGCGTTAGGGCGTCTTAAAATGGGGCAAGTCAGGTTGAGGCAAAAAAATCGCCTCAACCCGATTTGCGCCATTTTTTTCGACGCCCAGACGCCATTTAAATGACTCCTGTCTTAGTAAAGACAGGAGTCATGCCCCCTTGCCCAATGGCCATGCCCAGGGGACTTATGTCCCCTGGGCATGGTCATTGGGCATAGTGGCATGTAGGGGGGCACAAATAAGGCACCCCTATGCCACCAAAAAATATTAAAAATATAAAAAATTATACTTACCTGAACTTACCTGAATGTCCCTGGGGTGGGTCCCTTAATCCTTGGGTGTCCTCCTGGGGTGGGCAGGGGTGGCAGGGGGGGTCCCTGGGGGCAGGGGAGGGCACCTGTGGGCTCATTTTGAGCCCACAGGCCCCTTAACGCCTACCCTGACCCAGGCGTTAAATAGTGGCGCAAATGCGGGGTTTTTTGACCCGCCAACTCCCGGGCGTGATTTTTGCCCGGGAGTATAAATACGACGCATTTGCGTCGCCGTCATTTTTTTAGACGGGAACGCCTTCCTTGCATCTCATTAACGCAAGGAAGGCGTTCACGCAAAAAAAATGACGCTATTTGCTCATACTTTGGCGCTAGACGCGTCTAACGCCAAAGTATAAATATGGCGTTAGTTTTGCGCCGAATTTGCGTCGAAAAAAACGACGCTAATTCGGCGCAAACGGAGTATAAATACGGGCCCTAGTTTTAAAAAATACACTGGTTTGGTAGGTTTCCCTAGGTGTCGGCTGAGTTAGAGGCCAAGATCCACAGCTAGGCACTTTTAAAAAAACATCTGTTTTCGGTGGGAAAATGTGATGTGTCCACGTTGTGTTTTGGGGAATTTCCTTTCACGGGCACTAGGCCTACCCACACAAGTGAGGTAATTTTTTTATCAGGGACTGGGGGAACGGTGGGTGGAAGGAAATTTGTGGCTCCTCTCATATTCCACAACTTTCTGTTACGGAAATGTGAGGAAAAAGGTATTTTTATTTTGCCAAATTGTGATGTTTGCAAAGGATTCTGGGTATCAGAACCTGGTGAGAGCCCCACAAGTTACCCCATCTTCATTTCCCCTAGTTGCCTAGTTTTCAAAAATGCACAGGTTTGGTCGGTTTCCCTAGGTGCAGGCTGAGTTAGAGGCAAAATTCCACAGATAGGCACTTTGCAAAAAACATCCCTGTTTAAATCGTGAAAATGTGATGTGTCCACGGAGAGTTTTGGGGAATTTCCTGTTGCAGGCACTAGGCCTATCCACACAAGTGAGGTACCATCTTTATCGGGTGACTATTGGGAACCCTGAGTGGAAGGACATTTTTGGGTCGTCTTAGATTCTAGAACTTTCTGTCACCGAAATGTGAGGAAAAAGTGATTTTTTTGCCAAATCTGGATGTTTGCAAAGGATTTTGAGTAACAGAAGCCACCCCATATTGGATTCCCCTAGGTTTCTAGTTTTGAAAACTGCAACGGTTTCATAGGTTTTGCTAGGTGACAGCCGAGCTAGAGGCCAAATCCACAGCTAGGCACTTTGCAAAAAGCAGGTCTGTTTTCTTTGGGAAAATGTGATGTGTCCATGTTGTGTTTTGGGGCATTTCCTGAAGCAGGCATGAGGCCTACCCACACAAGTGAGGTTCAGTTTTTATCGGGAGACTTGGGGGAGTGCTGAGTGGAAGGAAATTTGTGGCTCCTCTCAGATTCCAGTACTTTCTGTCACCGAAATGTGAGGAAAACCTGTTTTTTTGTGACAAATTGTGAGGTTTTTTAAGGATTCTGGGTAATAGAACATATTGAGAGCCCTACAACTCACTGCAACATGGATTCCCCTAGGTTTCTAATTTTGAAAAAAATTGACAGGGTTGGTAGGTCTGCCTAGGTGCCGGCTGAGCTAAAGGCGAAAACCCACAGATAGGCCTCTTTGCAAAAAAACAGCTCTGTTTTCTTTGGGAAAATGTGAAGTGTCTACGTTGTGTTTTGGGACATTTCCTGACGTGGGCATGAGGCCTACCCACACAACTGAGGTACCATTTTCATTGAGAGACTTGGGATAATACTGGGTGGAACGAAATATGTGGCTCCTCTCAGATTCCAGAACTTTCTGTCACCGAAATGTGAGGGAAAAATTGTTTTTTGGTGCCAAATTTCGAGGTTTGCAAAGGATACTGGGTATCAGAACCTGGTGAGAGCCCCACAAGTCACCCCAACGTGGATTCCCCTAGGTGTCTAATTTTAAAAAATGCACAGGTTTGGTAGGTTTCCATAGGTGCCGGCTGACCTAAAGGTGAAATCCCACAGATAGGTACTTTCCAAAAAAGCAGCTCTCTTTTCTTTGGGAAAACGTGATGTGTTCACATTGTGTTTTGGGGCATTTCCTGTCGTGGGCAGTAGGCCTACCCATGCAAGTGAGGTACAATTTTTATCGGGGACCTGGGGGAACGGTGGGTGGAAGGAAATTTGTGGCTCCTCTCAGATTCCAGAACTTTCTGTCACCGAAATTTGAGGAAAATAGTTTTTTTTGTCAAATTTTGAAGTTTGCAAAGGATTCTGGGTAACACAACCTGGTGAGAGCCCCACATGTTATTCCATCATCAATTCCCCTAGGTGCCTAGTTTTCAAGAATACACTGGTTTGGTAGGTTTCCCTAGGTGCCAGCTCAGTTAGAAGCCAAGATCCACTGCTAGGCACTTTTAAAAAAACATCTGTTTTCGTTGGGAAAATGTGATGTGTCCACTTGTGTTTTGGGGAATTTCCTGTCGCGGGCACTAGGCCTAAGCACACAAGTGAGGTACAATTTTTATCGGGGACTGGGGGAACGGTGGGTAGAAGGAAATTTGTGGCTCCTCTCAGATTCCACAACTTTCCGTCACCGAAATTTGAGGAAAATTGTTTATTTTGCCAAATTGTGATGTTTGCATAGGATTCTGGGTATCAGTCCCTGGTGAGAGCCCCACAAGTCACCCCATCCTCGTTTCCCCTAGGTGTCTAGTTTTGAAAAATGCACAGGTTTGGTAGGTTTCGGTAGGTGCCGGCTGAGCTAGAGGCCAAAATCCACAGCTAGGCACTTTGCAAAAACAGGTTTGTTTTCTTTGGGAAAATGTGATGTGTCCATGTTGTGTTTTGGGGCATTTCCTGAAGTAGATATGAGGCCTACCCACACAATTGAGGTACCATTTTCATCGAGAGAGTTGGGGTAACACTGGGTGGAACAAAATATGTGGCTCCTCTCAGATTCCAGAACTTTCTCTCAATGAAATGTGATGGAATGAGTGTTTTTCTAGTGCCAAATTTTGGAGTTTGCAAAGGATTCTGGTTAATAGAACCTGGTGAGAGCCCCACAAGTCGCCCCAACATGGATTCCCCTAGGTATCTAGTTTTCAAAAATACACAGGTTTGGTAGGTTTCCATAGGTGCCAGCTGAGCTAGAGACCAAAATCTACAGCTAGGCTCTTCACAAAAACCAGCTCTGTTTTCTTTGGGAAAATATGATGTGCCCATGTTGTGTTTTGGGTCATTTCTTGTGGCGGGCAATAGGCCTACCCACACAATTGAGGTTCCATTTCTATCAGACTTAGGGGAAAGCTGGGTTGAAGGAAATTTGTGTCTCCTTTCAGATTCCAGAACTTTGTGTCACCGAAATGTGAGGAAAAAGTGTTTTTTTTTGTCAAATTTTGAGGTTTGCAAAGGATTCTGGGTAACAGAACCTGGTGAGAGCCCCACATGTTACTCCATCTTCGATTGCCTGAGGTGCCTAGTTTTAAAAAATACACTGGTTTGGTAGGTTTCCCTAGGTGCCGGCTGAGTTAGAGGCCAAGATCCACAGCTAGGCACTTTTAAAAAAAACATCTGTTTTAGTTGGGAAAATGTGATGTGTCTACGTAGAGTTTTGGGGAATTTCCTGTCGCGGGCACCAGGCCTACCCACACAAGTGAGGTACCATTTTTATCGGGTGACTAGTGGGAAAGCTGAGTGGAAGGAAATTTGTGGGTCCTCTCTGATTTTAGAACTTTCTATCCCCGAAATGTGAGGAAAAAGTGTTTTTTTATTTTGTCAAATTGTGATGTTTGCAAAGGATTCTGGGTAACAGAGCCTGGTAAGAGCCCCACAAGTCACCCCATCTTGGGTTGCCATAGGTGTCTAGTTTTAAAAAATGCACAGGTTTGGTAGGGTTCGCTAGGTGCCGGCTGAGCTACAGGCCAAAATCCATAGCTAGGCATGTTGCAAAAAACAGCTCTCTTTTCTTTGGGAAAATGTGATGTGTCTTAGTTGTGTTTTGCGACATTTCCTGTTGCGGGCACTAGGCCTACCCACACAACTGAGGTACAATTTTTATCTGGAGACTTGGGATAACACTGGGTGGAACGAAATATGTGGCTCCTCTCAGATTCCAGAACTTTCTGTCACCGAAATGTGAGGGGAAAAAGTGTTTTTTGGTGCCAAATTTTGAGGTTTGCAAAGGATTCTGGGTAACAGAACCTGGTGAGAGCCCTACAACTCACCACAACATTGATTTCCCTAGGTTTCTAATTTTCAGAAATGGACAGGTTTGGTAGGTTTCCCTAGGTGCCGGCTGAGCTAAAGGCGAAATCCCACAGATAGGCTCTTTGGAAAAAAACAGCTCTGTTTTCTTTGGGAAAATGTGAAGTGTCTACGTTGTGTTTTGGGGCATTTCCTGTCACGGGCAGTAGGCCTACCCACACAAATGAGGTACCATTTTTTATCGGGGACTGGGGAAACGGTGGGTGGAAGTAAATTTGTGGCACCTCTCAGATTGCACAACTTTATGTCACCGAAATGTGAGGAAAAAGTGATTTCTTTGCCAAATTGTGATGTTTGCAAAGGATTCTGGCTAACAGAACCTGGTGAGAGCCCCACAAGTCACCCCAACATGGATTCCCCTAGGTGTCTAGTTTTCAAAAATGCACAGGTTTGGTAGGTTTCCCTGGGTGCCAGCTGAGCTAGAGACCAAAATCTACAGCTAGGCTCTTCACAAAAAACAGTTCTGTTTTCTTTGGGAAAATATGATGTGCCCATGTTGTGTTTTGGGGCATTTCTTGTGGCGGGCAATAGGCCTACCCACACAATTGAGGTTGCATTTTTATCGGGAGACTTAGGGGAATGCTGGGTTGAAGGAAATTTGTGGCTCCTCTCAGATTCCAGAACTCTCTGTCACCGAAATGTGAGGAAAAAGTGTTTTTTTTGGTCAAATTTTGAAGTTTGCAAAGGATTCTGGGTAACAGAACCTAGTGAGAGCCCCACATGTTACTCCATCTTCGATTCCCCTAGGTACCTAGTTTTCAAAAATACACTGGTTTGGTAGGTTTCTCTAGGTGCCGGCTGAGTTAGAGGCCAAGATCCACAGCTAGGCACTTTTAAAAAAACCATCTGTTTTAGTTGGGAAAATGTGATGTGTCTACGTAGAGTTTTGGGGAATTTCCTGTTGCGGGCACTAGCCTACCCACACAAGTGAGGTACCATTTTTATCGGGTGACTAGAGGGAAAGCTGAGTGGAAGGAAATTTGTGGGTCCTCTCAGATTCTAGAACATTCTGTCATCGAAATGTGAGGAAAAAGTGTTTTTTTTATTTTGTCAAATTGTGATGTTTGCAAAGGTTTCTGGGTAACAGAACCTGGTGAGAGCCCACAAGCCAGCCCAACGTGGATTTCCCTAGGTGTCTAGTTTTCTAAAATGTAAAGCTTGGTAGGTTTCCCTACTTGACGGCTGAGCTAGAGGCCAAAATCCACAGGTAGGCACTTTGCAAAAAACAGGTCTGTTTTCTTTGGGAAAATGTGATGTGTCTATGTTGTGTTTTGGGACATTTTCTGTCGTGGGCACTAGGCCTACCCACACAAGTGAGGTACCATTTTATTCGGGGACTAAGAGAACGGTGGGTGGAAGGAAATTTGTGGCTCCTCTCAGATTCCAGAACTTTCTGTCACCAAAATGTGAGGTAAAAGTGTTTTTTTTGTCAAATTTTGAGGTTTGCAAAGGATTCTGGGTAACAGACCCTGGTGAGAGCCCCACAAGTTACCCCATTTCGATTCCCCCAGTTGTCTAGTTTTCAAAAATGCACGTGTTTGGTAGGTTTAACTAGGTGCTGGATGAGTTAGATGCCAAAATCCACAGCTAGTCACTTTGCAAAAAACATCTGTTTTTTTCTGGAAAATGTGATGTGTCGACGTACAGTTTTGGGGAATTTCCTGTCGCGGGCAATAGGCCTACCCACACAAGTGAGGTACGCTGAGTGGAAGGAAATTTGTGGGTCCTCTCAGATTCCAGAACTTTCTATCACCGAAATGTGAGGGAAAAGCATTTTTTGCCAAATTTTGATGTTTGCAAAGGATTCTGGGTAAAAGAACCAGGTGAGAGCCCTACAAGTCACCCCATCTTGGATTCCCCTAGGTGTCTAGTTTTGAAAAATGCACAGGTTTGGCAGGGTTCGCTTGGTGCCGGCTGAGCTACATGCCAAAATCCGCAGCTAGGAACTTCGCAAAAACCAACTCTGTTTTCTTTGGGAAAATGTGATGTGTTCATGTTGTGTTTTGGGGTATTTCTTGTTGTGGGCACTAGGCCTACTCACACAATTGAAGTTCCATTGTTATCTGGAGACTTGAAAGAACACTGGGTGGAAGGAAATTGATGCCTCCTCTCATATTCCAGAACTTTCTGTCACCGAAATGTGAGGAAAAAGTTTTTTTTTGCCAAATTTTGAGGTTTGCAAAGGATTCTGGGTAACAGAACCTGGTGAGAGCCCCACAAGTCAGCCCAACGTGGATTCCCCTAGTTATCTAGTTTTAAAAAATGCACAGGTTTGGTAGGTTTCCCTAGGTGCCGGCTGAGCTAAAGGTGAAATCCCACAGATAGGTACTTTGCAAAAAACAGCTCTTTTTTCTTTGGGAAAATGTGATGTGTCCACGTTGTGTTTTGGGGCATTTCCTGTCGTGGGCACTAGGCCAGAAGGGAGGCACAATTTTTATCTGGGACTGGAGGAATGGTGGGTGGAAGGAAATTTGTGGCTCCTCTCAGATTCCACAACTTTCTGTCACGGAAATGTGAGGAAAAGGGTTTTTTTATTTTGCCAAATTGTGATGTTTGCAAAGGATTCTGGGTATCAGAACCTGGTGAGAGCCCTACAAGTAACCCCATCCTGGTTTCCCCTAGGTGTCTAGTTTTGAACAATGCACAGGTTTGGTAGGTTTCGCTAGGTGCAAGCTGAGCAAGAGGCCAAAATCCACAGCTAGGCACTTTGCAAAAAACAGGTCTGTTTTCTTTGGTTGGGAAAATGTGATGTGTCCATGTTGTGTTTTGGGGCATTTCCTGAAGCAGGTACAAGGCCTACCCACACAAGTGAGGTACAATTTTCATTGAGAGACTTGGGATAACACTGGGTGGAACGAAATATGTGGCTCCTCTCATATTCCAGAACTTTCTGTCACCGAAATGTGAGGAAAAATTTTTTTTTGGCCAAATTTTGAGGTTTGCAAAGGATTCTGGGTAACAGAACCTGGTGAGAGCCCTACAACTCACGGCAACATGGATTTCCCTAGGTTTCTTACTTTAAAAAATGCACAGGTTTGGTAGGTTTCCCTAGGTGCCGGCTGAGCTAAAGGTGAAATCCCACAGATAAGCTCTTTGCAAAAAAACAGCTCTGTTTTCTTTGGGAAAATGTGAAGTGTCTACGTTGTGTTTTGGGGCATTTCCTGTCGCGGGCAGTAGGCCTACCCACAGAAATGAGGGACCACTTTTTATCGGGGACTGGGGAAACTGTGGGGGAAGTAAATTTGTGGGTCCTCTCAGATTGCACAGCTTTATGTCACCGAAATGTGAGTAAAAAGTGGTTTCTTTGCCAAATTGTGATGTTTGCAAAGGATTCTGGGTAACAGAACCTGGTGAGAGCCCCACAAGTAACCCCATCTTGGGTTGCCCTAGGTGTCTAGTTTAAAAAAATGCACAGGTTTGGTAGGGTTCGCTAGGTGCCGGCTGAGCTACAGGCCAGAATCCATAGCTAGGCACATTGCAAAAAACAGCTCTCTTTTCTTTGGGAAATGTGATGTGTCTAAGTTGTGTTTTAGGACATTTCCTGTTGCGGGCACTAGGCCTACCCACACAACTGAGGTACAATTTTTATCGGGAGACTTGGGGAACGCAGGGTGGAAGGAAATTTGTGGCTCCTCTCAGATTCCAGAAGTTTCAGTCACCGAAATGTGAGGAAAAAGTAATTTTTTGCCAAATTGTGATGTTTGCAAAGGATTTTGGGTAACAGAACCTGGTGAGACCCTTCAGAAGTCACACCATTTTGGATTCCCCTTGGTGTCTAGCTTTGAAAAATGCACAGGTTTGGTAGGTTTTGCTAGGTGCCGGCTGAGCCAGAGGCCAAATCCACCGCTAGGAACTTTGCGAAAATCAGGTCTGTTTTCTTTGCGAAAATGTGATGTGTCCATGTTGTGTTTTGGGGCATTTTCTGAAGCAGGCATGAGGCCTACCCACACAAGTGAGGTGCCATTTTCATTGAGAGACTTAGGATGACACTGGGTGGAACGAAATATGTGGCTCCTCTCACATTCCAGAACTTTCTGTCACCGAAATGTGAAGGAAAAAGTGTTTTTTGGTGCCAAATTTTGAGGTTTGCAAAGGATTGTGGGTAACAGAACCTGGTGAGAGCCCCACAAGGTACCCCAACGTCGATTCCCCTAGGTGTCTAGTTTTAAAAAATGCACAGGTTTGGTAGGTTTCCCTTGGTGCCGGCTGAGCTAAAGGTGAAATCCCACAGATAGGCACTTTGCAAAAAACAGCTCTCTTTTCTTTGGGAAAATGTGATGTGTCCACGTTGTATTTTGGGGCATTTCCTGTTGTGGGCACTAGGCCTACCCACACAAGTGAGTTACCATTTTTTTGGGGGACTAAGAGAAAGGTGGGTGGAAGGAAATTTGTGGCTCCTCTCAGACTCCAGAACTTTCTGTCACCGAAATGTGAAGAAAAAGTGTTTTTTTTCGTCAAATTTTGAGGTTTGCAAAGGATTCTGGGTAAACGACCCTGGTGAGAGCCCCACAAGTTACCCCATTTCGATTCCCCCAGTTGTCTAGTTTTAAGAAATGCACATGTTTGGTAGGTTTCCCTAGGTGCCGGATGAGTTAGATGCCAAAATCCACAGCTAGGCACTTTGCAAAAAACGTTCCTGTGTTTTTCGGGAAAATGTGATGTGTCCACGTACAGTTTTGGGGAATTTCCTGTCGCGGCAATAGGCCTACCCACACAAGTGAGGTACGCTGAGTGGAAGGAAATTTGTGGGTCCTCTCAGATTCCAGAACTTTCTATCACCGAAATGTGAGGAAAAAGCATTTTTTGCCAAATGTTGATGTTTGCAAAGGATTCTGGGTAAAAGAACCTGGTGAGAGCCCTACAAGTCACCCCATCTTGGATTCCCTAGCTGTCTAGTTTTGAAAAATGCACAGGTTTGGCAGGGTTCGCTTGGTGCCGGCTGAGCTACATGCCAAAATCCGCAGCTAGGAACTTTGCAAAAACCAACTCTGTTTTCTTTGGGAAAATGTGATGTGTTCACGTTGTGTTTTGGGGTATTTCTTGTTGCGGGCACTAGGCCTACTCACACAATTGAGGTTCCATTGTTATCGGGAGACGTGGAAGAACACTGCGTGGAAGGAAATTAGTCGCTCCTCTCATATTCCAGAACTTTCTGTCACCGAAATGTGAGGAAAAAGTTTTTTTTTGCCATATTTTGAGGTTTGCAAAGGGTTCTGGGTATCAGAACCTGGTGAGAGCCCTACAAGTCACCCCAACGTGGATTCCCCTAGGTGTCTAGTTTTCAAAAATGCACAGGTTTGGTAGGTTTGCCTAGGTGCCGGCTGAGCTAAAGGTGAAATCCCACAGATAGGTACTTTGCAAAAAACAGCTCTCTTTTCTTTGGGAAAATGTGATGTGTCCACGTTGTGTTTTGGGGCATTTCCTGTCGTGGGCACTAGGCCTACCCACACAAGGGAGGCACAATTTTTATCGGGGACTGGGGGAACGGTGGGTGGAAGGAAATTTGTGGCTCCTCTCAAATTCCACAACTTTCGGTCACGGAAATGTGAGGAAAAAGGTTTTTTTAATTTTATCAAATTGTGATGTTTGCAAAGGATTCTGGGTATCAGAACCTGGTGAGAGCCCCACAAGTCACCCCATCCTGGTTTCCCCTAGGTGTCTAGTTTTGAAAAATGCACAGGTTTGGTAGGTTTCACTAGGTGCAAGCTGAGCAAGAGGCCAAAATCCACAGCTAGGCACTTTGCAAAAAACAGGTCTGTTTTCTTTGGGAAAATGTGATGTGTCCATGTTGTGTTTTGGGGCATTTCCTGAAGCAGGCAAGAGGCCTACCCACACAAGTGAGGTTCCATTTTTATCTGGAGACTTGGGGGAATGCTGAGTGGAAGGAAATGTGTGGCTCCTCCCAGATTCCAGTACTTTCTGTCACCGAAATGTGAGGAAAAACTGTATTTTTTTGTGACAAATTTGAGGTTTTTAAAGGATTCTGGGTAACAGAACCTGGTGAGAGCCCTACAACTCACGGCAACATGGATTTCCCTAGGTTTCTAATTTTCAAAAAAGGACAGGTTTGGTAGGTTTCATTAGGTGCCGGCTGAGCTAAAGGCGAAATCCCACAGATAAGCTCTTTGCAAAAAAAACAGCTCTGTTTTCTTTGGGAAAATGTGAAGTGTCTACGTTGTGTTTTGGGGCATTTCCTGTCGCGGGCAGTAGGTCTACCCACAGAAATGAGGGACCACTTTTTATTGGGGACTGGGGAAACTGTGGGGGAAGTAAATTTGTGGCTCCTCTCAGATTGCACAACTTTATGTCACCGAAATGTGAGTAAAAAGTGGTTTCTTTGCCAAATTGTGATGTTTGCAAAGGATTCTGGGTAACAGAACCTGGTGAGAGCCCCACAAGTCACCTCATCTTGGGTTGCCCTAGGTGTCTAATTTAAAAAAATGCACAGGTTTGGTAGGGTTCGCTAGGTGCCGGCTGAGCTACAGGCCAGAATCCATAGTTAGGCACGTTGCAAAAAACAGCTCTCTTTCCTTGGGAAATGTGATGTGTCTAAGTTGTGTTTTGGAACATTTCCTGTTGCGGACACTAGGCCTACCCACACAACTGAGGTACAATTTTTATCGGGAGACTTGGGGAACGCAGGGTGTCAGGAAATTTGTGGCTCCTCTCAGATTCCAGAAGTTTCAATCACCGAAATGTGAGGAAAAAGTGATTTTTTGCCAAATTGTGATGTTTGCAAAGGATTTTGGGTAACAGAACCTGGTGAGACCCTTCAGAAGTCACCCCATTTTGGATTCCCCTAGGTGTCTAGCTTTGAAAAATGCACAGGTTTGGTAGGTTTTGCTAGGTGCCGGCTGAGATAGAGGCCAAATCCACCGATAGGAACTTTGCAAAAATCAGGTCTGTTTTCTTTGCGAAAATGTGATGTGTCCATGTTGTGTTTTGGGGCATTTTCTGAAGCAGGCATGAGGCCTACCCACACAAGTGAGGTACCATTTTCATTGAGAGACTTGGGATAACACTGGGTGGAACGAAATATGTGGCTCCTCTCAGATTCCAGAACTTTCTGTCACCGAAATGTGAGGAAAAGGTGTTTTTTTTGCCAAATTTTGAGGTTTGAAAAGGATTCTGGGTAACAGAACCTGATGAGAGCCCCACAGGTCACCCCATCTTGGATTGCCCTAGGTGTCTAGTTTTCAAAAATGCCCATGTTTAGTAGGTTTCCCTAAGTGCCGGCTGAACTAGAGGTTTAAGTCCACAGCTAGGCACTTTGCAAAAAACATGTCTGTTTTCTTTCGGAAAATGTGATTTGTCCATGTTGTGTTTTGGGCCGTTTCCTGTCACGGGCACGAGGTCTACCCACACAAGTGAGGTACCATTTTTATCGGGAGACTTGGGGGAACGATGGGTAGAAGGACATTTGTTGCTCCTCTCAGATTCTAGAACTTTCTCTCACCGAAATGTGAGTAAAAAGTGTTTTCTGTGCCAGATTTTGATGTTTACAAAGGATTCTGGGTAACAGAACCTGGTGAGAGCCCCACAAGACACCCCATCTTGGATTCCCCTAGGTGTCTAGTTTTGAAAAATACACAGGTTTGGTAGGTTTTGCCAGGTGCCGGCTGAGCTAGAGGCAAAAATCCGCAGCTAGGCACTTTGCAAAAAAACGGTCTGTTTTCTTTGGGAAAATGTGATGTGTCCATGTTGTGTTTTGGGGCATTTCCTGAAGCAGGCACGAGGCCTACCCACACAAGTGAGGTACCATTTTTATCGGGAGACTTGGGGGAACGCTGGGTGGAAGGAAATTTGTTGCTCCACTCAGATTCCAGAACTTTCTGTCACCGAAAAGTGAGGGAAAAGGTGTTTTTTTTTGTGCCAAATTTGAGATTTGCAAAGGATTCTGTGCAACAGAACCTGGTGAGAACTCCACAAGTCACCCCATCTTGGATCCCCCTAGGTTCCTAGTATTAAAAAATGCACAGGTTTGGTACGCTTCCCTAGGTGCCGGCTGAGTTAGACACCAAAATCCACAGCTAGGCACTTTGCAAAAATAATCTCTCTTTTCTTCAGAGAAATGTGATGTGTCCACGTCGTGTTGAGCAGCATTTCCTTTCGCGGGCACTAGGGCTACCCACACAAGTGAGGTACCATTTTTATTCGGCGACTAATGGGAACGCTGAGTGGAAGGAAATGTGTGGTTCCTCTCAGAGTGTAGAACCTTCTGTCACCGAAGTGTGAGGAAAAAGTGGTTTCTTTGCCAAATTGTGATGTTTGCAAAGGATTCTGGGTAACAGAACCTGGTGAGAGCCCCACAAGTCACCCCATTTTGGGTTGCCACTGGTATCTAGTTTTCAAAAATGCACATGGTTGGTATATTTCCCTAGATGCCTGCTGAGCTAGAGGCCAAAATCCACAGCTAGGTACTTTGCAAAAAACAGGTTGTTTTCTTTGGGAAAATGTGAAGTGTCTACGTTGTGTTTTGGGACATTTCCTGTTGAGGGCACTAGGCCTACCCACACAAGTGAGGTACCATTTTTATCGGGAGACTTGGGGGAACGATTGGTAGAAGAAGATACGTGGCTCTCCTTTCTGATTCTAGAACTTTCTCTCACCGAAATGTGAGGAAAAAGTGTTTTTTTGTGCCAAATCTTGATGTTTGCAAAAGATTCTGGGTAACAGAACCTGTTGTGAGCCCCACAAGTCACCCCATTTTGGATTCCCCTAGGTGTCTAGTTTTGAAAAATGCACAGGTTTTGTAGGTTTCGCTCTGTGCCGGCTGAGCTAGAGGCAAAAATACACAGCTAGGCACTTTGCAAAAAACAGGACTGTTTTCTTTGGGAAAATGTGATGTGTTCATGTTGTGTTTTGGGGCATTTCCGGAAGTAGGCACGAGACCTACCCGCACAAGTGAGGTACCATTGTCATCGAGAGACTTGGGATAACACTGGGTGGAACGAAATATGTGGATCCTCTCAGATTCCAGATCTTTCTGACACCGAAATGTGAGGGGAAAAATGTTTTTTGTACCAAATATTGAGGTTTGCAAAGGATTCCGGGTAACAGAACCTGGTGAGAGCCCCACAAGTCACCCCAACATGGATTCCCCTAGATATCTAGTTTCCAAAATGCACAGGTTTGGTAGGTTTCCCTAGGTGCCGGCTGAGCTAGAGGCGAAATCCCACCGACAAGCACTTTGCAAAAAAACAGCTCTGTTTTCTTTGAGAAAATGTGAAGTGTCCACTTTGTGTTTTGGGACATTTCTTGTCACTGGCACTAGGCCTACCCACACAATTGAGGTTACATTTTTATCGGGAGGCTTGGGGGAACGCTGGGTGGAAGGATATTTGTGGCTCCTGTCATATTCCGGAAAATTCTGTTACCGAAATTTGAGTACATTTTTTTTTTGTGCCAAATTTTGATGTTTGCAAAAGATTCTGGGTAACAGAAGCTGGTGAGAGCCACACAAGCAGCCCCATCTTGGATTCCCCTAGGTCTCAAAAATGCAGAGGTTTGGTAGGTTTCCCTAGGTGCTGGCTGAGCTACAGGCCAAAATCCACAGCTAGGCACATTGCAAAAAACAGCTCTGTTTTCTTTGGAAAAAAAGTGGAGTGTCCACCTTGTGTTTTGGGGCATTTCCTGTCGCGGGCACTAGACCTACCCACACGAGTGAGGTACCCTTTTTAATCGGGGACTTGGGGGAACGCTGAGTGGAAGGAAATTTGTGGCTCCTCTCAGCTTCCAGAACTTTCTTTCACTGAAATGTAAGGAAAAGGTGTTTTTTTGCCAAATTGTGATGCTTGCAAAGGATTCTGGATACAGAACCTGGTGAGAGCCCCACAAGTCACCCCCATCTTGGATTCCACTCGGTGTCTAGTTTTGAAAAATGCACAGGTTTGTTAGGTTTTGCTAGGTGCCCTCTGAGCTGGAGGCCAAAATGTACAGCTAGGCACTTAGCAAAAAACAGGTCAGTTTTCTTTGGAAAATGTGATGTGTCCATGTTGTGTTTTGGGGCATTTCCTGAAGCAGGCACAGGGCGTCCCACACAAGTGAGGTACCATTTGATCGAGAGACTTGGGGTAACACTGGGTGGAACCAGATATGTGGCTCCTCTCAGATTCCAGAACTTTCTGTCACCAAAATGTGAGATTAAATTGTGTTTTGTGCCAAATGTTGAGGTATGCAAAGGATTTTGGGTAACAGAACCTGGTGAGAGCCCCAACAGTCACCCCAAGATGGATTCCCCAAGGTGTCTAGTTTTAAAAAATGCACAGGTTTGGTAGGTTTCCCAAGGTGCCGGCTGAGCTAAAGGCGAAATCCCACAGATAGGCACTTTGTAAAAAAACTGCTCTGTTTTCTTTGGAAAAAATTTGAAGTGTCCACGTTGTGTTTTGGGGCATTTCGTGTCGCGGGCACTAGACCTACCAACATGATTGAGGTACCCTTTTTAATCGGGGACTTGGCGGAACGCTGGGTGGAAGGAAATTTGTGGCTCCTCTCAGATTCCAGAAATTTCTGTCACCGAAATGTAAGGAAAAAGTGTTTTTTTTTTGCCAATTTTGATGTTTGCAAAGGATTCAGGGTAACAGAACTTGTTGAGAGCTCCACAAGTCACCCCAACTTGGATTCCCCCAGGTGTGTAGTTTTCAAAAATGCAGAGGTTTGGTAGATTTCTCTAGGTGCCGGCTGAGCATGTGTCCATGTTGTGTTTGGGGCATTTCCTGAAGCAGGCACAAGGCTTCCCACACAAGTGAGGTACCATTTTCATCGAGAGACTTGGGGTAACACTGGGTGGAACCAAATATGTGGCTCCTCTCAGACTCCAGAACTTTCTGTCACCGAAATGTGAAGAAAAAGTGTTTTTTTTCGTCACATTTTGAGGTTTGCAAAGGATTCTGGGTAAACGACCCTGGTGAGAGCCCCACAAGTTACCCCATTTCGATTCCCCCAGTTGTCTAGTTTTAAAAAATGCACATGTTTGGTAGGTTTCCCTAGGTGCCGGATGAGTTAGATGACAAAATCCACAGCTAGGCACTTTGCAAAAAACGTTCCTGTTTTTTTCGGGAAAATGTGATGTGTCCACGTACAGTTTTGGGGAATTTCCTGTCGCGGGCAATAGGCCTACCCACACAAGTGAGGTACGCTGAGTGGAAGGAAATTTGTGGGTCCTCTCAGATTCCAGAACTTTCTATCACCGAAATGTGAGGAAAAAGCATTTTTTGCCAAATGTTGATGTTTGCAAAGGATTCTGGGTAAAAGAACCTGGTGAGAGCCCTACAAGTCACCCCATCTTGGATTCCCTAGCTGTCTAGTTTTGAAAAATGCACAGGTTTGGCAGGGTTCGCTTGGTGCCGGCTGAGCTACATGCCAAAATCCGCAGCTAGGAACTTTGCAAAAACCAACTCTGTTTTCTTTGGGAAAATGTGATGTGTTCACGTTGTGTTTTGGGGTATTTCTTGTTGCGGGCACTAGGCCTACTCACACAATTGAGGTTCCATTGTTATCGGGAGACTTGGAAGAACACTGCGTGGAAGGAAATTGGTCGCTCCTCTCATATTCCAGAACTTTCTGTCACCGAAATGTGAGGAAAAAGTTTTTTTTTGCCAAATTTTGAGGTTTGCAAAGGGTTCTGGGTATCAGAACCTGGTGAGAGCCCTACAAGTCACCCCAACGTGGATTCCCCTAGGTGTCTAGTTTTAAAAAATGTACAGGTTTGGTAGGTTTCCCTAGGTGCCGGCTGAGCTAAAGGTGAAATCCCACAGATAGGTACTTTGCAAAAAACAGCTCTCTTTTCTTTGGGAAAATGTGATGTGTCCACGTTGTGTTTTGGGGCATTTCCTGTCGTGGGCACTAGGCCTACCCACACAAGGGAGGCACAATTTTTATCGGGGACTGGTGGAACGGTGGGTGGAAGGAAATTTGTGGCTCCTCTCAGATTCCACAACTTTCTGTCACGGAAATGTGAGGAAAAAGGTTTTTTTAATTTTACCAAATTGTGATGTTTGCAAAGGATTCTGGGTATCAGAACCTGGTGAGAGCCCCACAAGTCACCCCATCCTGGTTTCCCCTAGGTGTCTAGTTTTGAAAAATGCACAGGTTTGGTAGGTTTCACTAGGTGCAAGCTGAGCAAGAGGCCAAAATCCACAGCTAGGCACTTTGCAAAAAACAGGTCTGTTTTCTTTGGGAAAATGTGATGTGTCCATGTTGTGTTTTGGGGCATTTCCTGAAGCAGGCAAGAGGCCTACCCACACAAGTGAGGTTCCATTTTTATCTGGAGACTTGGGGGAATGCTGAGTGGAAGGAAATGTGTGGCTCCTCCCAGATTCCAGTACTTTCTGTTACCGAAATGTGAGGAAAAACTGTATTTTTTTTGTGACAAAATTTGAGGTTTTTAAAGGATTCTGGGAAACAGAACCTGGTGAGAGCCCTACAACTCACGGCAACATGGATTTCCCTAGGTTTCTAATTTTCAAAAAAGGACAGGTTTGGTAGGTTTCATTAGGTGCCGACTGAGCTAAAGGCGAAATCCCACAGATAAGCTCTTTGCAAAAAAAACAGCTCTGTTTTCTTTGGGAAAATGTGAAGTGTCTACGTTGTGTTTTGGGGCATTTCCTGTCACGGGCAGTAGGTCTACCCACAGAAATGAGGGACCACTTTTTATTGGGGACTGGGGAAACTGTGGGGGAAGTAAATTTGTGGCTCCTCTCAGATTGCACAACTTTATGTCACCGAAATGTGAGTAAAAAGTGGTTTCTTTGCCAAATTGTGATGTTTGCAAAGGATTCTGGGTAACAGAACCTGGTGAGAGCCCCACAAGTCACCCCATCTTGGGTTGCCCTAGGTGTCTAGTTTAAAAAAATGCACAGGTTTGGTAGGGTTCGCTAGGTGCCGGCTGAGCTACAGGCCAGAATCCATAGTTAGGCACGTTGCAAAAAACAGCTCTCTTTTCTTTGGGAAATGTATGTGTCTAAGTTGTGTTTTGGAACATTTCCTGTTGCGGGCACTAGGCCTATCCACACAACTGAGGTACAATTTTTATCGGGAGACTTGGGGAACGCAGGGTGTCAGGAAATTTGTGGCTCCTCTCAGATTCCAGAAGTTTCAATCACCGAAATGTGAGGAAAAAGTGATTTTTTTGCCAAATTGTGATGTTTGCAAAGGATTTTGGGTAACAGAACCTGGTGAGACCCTTCAGAAGTCACCCCATTTTGGATTCCCCTAGGTGTCTAGCTTTGAAAAATGCACAGGTTTGGTAGGTTTTGCTAGGTGCCGGCTGAGATAGAGGCCAAATCCACCGCTAGGAACTTTGCAAAAATCAGGTCTGTTTTCTTTGCGAAAATGTGATGTGTCCATGTTGTGTTTTGGGGCATTTTCTGAAGCAGGCATGAGGCCTACCCACACAAGTGAGGTACCATTTTCATTGAGAGACTTGGGATAACACTGGGTGGAACGAAATATGTGGCTCCTCTCAGATTCCAGAACTTTCTGTCACCGAAATGTGAGGAAAAGGTGTTTTTTTGGCCAAATTTTGAGGTTTGAAAAGGATTCTGGGTAACAGAACCTGATGAGAGCCCCACAGGTCACCCCATCTTGGATTGCCCTAGGTGTCTAGTTTTAAAAAATGCCCATGTTTAGTAGGTTTCCCTAAGTGCCGGCTGAACTAGAGGCTTAAGTCCACAGCTAGGCACTTTGCAAAAAACAGGTCTGTTTTCTTTCGGAAAATGTGATTTGTCCATGTTGTGTTTTGGGCCGTTTCCTGTCACGGGCACGAGGTCTACCCACACAAGTGAGGTACCATTTTTATCGGGAGACTTGGGGGAACGATGGGTAGAAGGACATTTGTTGCTCCTCTCAGATTCTAGAACTTTCTCTCACCGAAATGTGAGTAAAAAGTGTTTTCTGTGCCAGATTTTGATGTTTACAAAGGATTCTGGGTAACAGAACCTGGTGAGAGCCGCACAAGACACCCCATCTTGGATTCCCCTAGGTGTCTAGTTTTGAAAAATACACAGGTTTGGTAGGTTTTGCCAGGTGCCGGCTGAGCTAGAGGCAAAAATCCGCAGCTAGGCACTTTGCAAAAAAACGGTCTGTTTTCTTTGGGAAAATGTGATGTGTCCATGTTGTGTTTTGGGGCATTTCCTGAAGCAGGCACGAGGCCTACCCACACAAGTGAGGTACCATTTTTATCGGGAGACTTGGGGGAATGCTGGGTGGAAGGAAATTTGTTGCTCCACTCAGATTCCAGAACTTTCTGTCACCGAAAAGTGAGGGAAAAAGTGTATTTTTTGTGCCAAATTTTGAGATTTGCAAAGGATTCTGTGCAACAGAACCTGGTGAGAACTCCACAAGTCACCCCATCTTGGATCCCCCTAGGTTCCTAGTATTAAAAAATGCACAGGTTTGGTACGCTTCCCTAGGTGCCGGCTGAGTTAGACACCAAAATCCACAGCTAGGCACTTTGCAAAAATAATCTCTCTTTTCTTCGGAGAAATGTGATGTGTCCACGTCGTGTTGAGCAGCATTTCCTGTCGCGGGCACTAGGGCTACCCACACAAGTGAGGTACCATTTTTATTCGGCGACTAATGGGAACGCTGAGTGGAAGGAAATGTGTGGTTCCTCTCAGAGTGTAGAACCTTCTGTCACCGAAGTGTGAGGAAAAAGTGGTTTCTTTGCCAAATTGTGATGTTTGCAAAGGATTCTGGGTAACAGAACCTGGTGAGAGCCCCACAAGTCACCCCATTTTGGGTTGCCACTGGTATCTAGTTTTCAAAAATGCACATGGTTGGTATATTTCCCTAGATGCCTGCTGAGCTAGAGGCCAAAATCCACAGCTAGGTACTTTGCAAAAAACAGGTTGTTTTCTTTGGGAAAATGTGAAGTGTCTACGTTGTGTTTTGGGACATTTCCTGTTGAGGGCACTAGGCCTACCCACACAAGTGAGGTACCATTTTTATCGGGAGACTTGGGGGAACGATTGGTAGAAGAAGATACGTGGCTCTCCTTTCTGATTCTAGAACTTTCTCTCACCGAAATGTGAGGAAAAAGTGTTTTTTTGTGCCAAATCTTGATGTTTGCAAAAGATTCTGGGTAACAGAACCTGGTGTGAGCCCCACAAGTCACCCCATTTTGGATTCCCCTAGGTGTCTAGTTTTGAAAAATGCACAAGTTTGGTAGTTTTCGCTCTGTGCCGGCTGAGCTAGAGGCAAAAATACACAGCTAGGCACTTTGCAAAAAACAGGTCTGTTTTCTTTGGGAAAATGTGATGTGTTCACATTGTGTTTTGGGGTATTTCTTGTTGCGGGCACTAGGCCTACTCACACAATTGAGGTTCCATTGTTATCGGGAGACTTGGAAGAACACTGCGTGGAAGGAAATTGGTCGCTCCTCTCATATTCCAGAACTTTCTGTCACCGAAATGTGAGGAAAAAGTTTTTTTTGGCCAAATTTTGAGGTTTGCAAAGGGTTCTGGGTATCAGAACCTGGTGAGAGCCCTACAAGTCACCCCAACGTGGATTCCCCTAGGTGTCTAGTTTTCAAAAATGCACAGGTTTGGTAGGTTTCCCTAGGTGCCGGCTGAGCTAAAGGTGAAATCCCACAGATAGGTACTTTGCAAAAAACAGCTCTCTTTTCTTTGGGAAAATGTGATGTGTCCACGTTGTGTTTTGGGGCATTTCCTGTCGTGGGCACTAGGCCTACCCACACAAGGGAGGCACAATTTTTATCGGGGACTGGGGGAACAGTGGGTGGAAGGAAATTTGTGGCTCCTTCTCAGATTCCACAACTTTCTGTCACGGAAATGTGAGGAAAAAGGTTTTTTTAATTTTACCAAATTGTGATGTTTGCAAAGGATTCTGGGTATCAGAACCTGGTGAGAGCCCCACAAGTCACCCCATCCTGGTTTCCCCTAGGTGTCTAGTTTTGAAAAATGCACAGGTTTGGTAGGTTTCACTAGGTGCAAGCTGAGCAAGAGGCCAAAATCCACAGCTAGGCACTTTGCAAAAAACAGGTCTGTTTTCTTTGGGAAAATGTGATGTGTCCATGTTGTGTTTTGGGGCATTTCCTGAAGCAGGCAAGAGGCCTACCCACACAAGTGAGGTTCCATTTTTATCTGGAGACTTGGGGGAATGCTGAGTGGAAGGAAATGTGTGGCTCCTCCCAGATTCCAGTACTTTCTGTTACCGAAATGTGAGGAAAAACTTTATTTTTTTTGTGACAAAATTTGAGGTTTTTAAAGGATTCTGGGTAACAGAACCTGGTGAGAGCCCTACAACTCACGGCAACATGGATTTCCCTAGGTTTCTAATTTTCAAAAAAGGACAGGTTTGGTAGGTTTCATTAGGTGCCGACTGAGCTAAAGGCGAAATCCCACAGATAAGCTCTTTGCAAAAAAAACAGCTCTGTTTTCTTTGGGAAAATGTGAAGTGTCTACGTTGTGTTTTGGGGCATTTCCTGTCACGGGCAGTAGGTCTACCCACAGAAATGAGGGACCACTTTTTATTGGGGACTGGGGAAACTGTGGGGGAAGTAAATTTGTGGCTCCTCTCAGATTGCACAACTTTATGTCACCGAAATGTGAGTAAAAAGTGGTTTCTTTGCCAAATTGTGATGTTTGCAAAGGATTCTGGGTAACAGAACCTGGTGAGAGCCCCACAAGTCACCCCATCTTGGGTTGCCCTAGGTGTCTAGTTTAAAAAAATGCACAGGTTTGGTAGGGTTCGCTAGGTGCCGGCTGAGCTACAGGCCAGAATCCATAGTTAGGCACGTTGCAAAAAACAGCTCTCTTTTCTTTGGGAAATGTATGTGTCTAAGTTGTGTTTTGGAACATTTCCTGTTGCGGGCACTAGGCCTACCCACACAACTGAGGTACAATTTTTATCTGGAGACTTGGGGAACGCAGGGTGTCAGGAAATTTGTGGCTCCTCTCAGATTCCAGAAGTTTCAATCACCGAAATGTGAGGAAAAAGTGTTTTTTTGCCAAATTGTGATGTTTGCAAAGGATTTTGGGTAACAGAACCTGGTGAGACCCTTCAGAAGTCACCCCATTTTGGATTCCCCTAGGTGTCTAGCTTTGAAAAATGCACAGGTTTGGTAGGTTTTGCTAGGTGCCGGCTGAGATAGAGGCCAAATCCACCGCTAGGAACTTTGCAAAAATCAGGTCTGTTTTCTTTGCGAAAATGTGATGTGTCCATGTTGTGTTTTGGGGCATTTTCTGAAGCAGGCATGAGGCCTACCCACACAAGTGAGGTACCATTTTCATTGAGAGACTTGGGATAACACTGGGTGGAACGAAATATGTGGCTCCTCTCAGATTCCAGAACTTTCTGTCACCGAAATGTGAGGAAAAGGTGTTTTTTTTGCCAAATTTTGAGGTTTGAAAAGGATTCTGGGTAACAGAACCTGATGAGAGCCCCACAGGTCACCCCATCTTGGATTGCCCTAGGTGTCTAGTTTTCAAAAATGCCCATGTTTAGTAGGTTTCCCTAAGTGCCGGCTGAACTAGAGGCTTAAGTCCACAGCTAGGCACTTTGCAAAAAACAGGTCTGTTTTCTTTCGGAAAATGTGATTTGTCCATGTTGTGTTTTGGGCCGTTTCCTGTCACGGGCACGAGGTCTACCCACACAAGTGAGGTACCATTTTTATCGGGAGACTTGGGGGAACGATGGGTAGAAGGACATTTGTTGCTCCTCTCAGATTCTAGAACTTTCTCTCACCGAAATGTGAGTAAAAAGTGTTTTCTGTGCCAGATTTTGATGTTTACAAAGGATTCTGGGTAACAGAACCTGGTGAGAGCCCCACAAGACACCCTATCTTGGATTCCCCTAGGTGTCTAGTTTTGAAAAATACACAGGTTTGGTAGGTTTTGCCAGGTGCCGGCTGAGCTAGAGGCAAAAATCCGCAGCTAGGCACTTTGCAAAAAAACGGTCTGTTTTCTTTGGGAAAATGTGATGTGTCCATGTTGTGTTTTGGGGCATTTCCTGAAGCAGGCACGAGGCCTACCCACACAAGTGAGGTACCATTTTTATCGGGAGACTTGGGGGAATGCTGGGTGGAAGGAAATTTGTTGCTCCACTCAGATTCCAGAACTTTCTGTCACCGAAAAGTGAGGGAAAAAGTGTTTTTTTTTGTGCCAAATTTTGAGATTTGCAAAGGATTCTGTGCAACAGAACCTGGTGAGAACTCCACAAGTCACCCCATCTTGGATCCCCCTAGGTTCCTAGTATTAAAAAATGCACAGGTTTGGTACGCTTCCCTAGGTGCCGGCTGAGTTAGACACCAAAATCCACAGCTAGGCACTTTGCAAAAATAATCTCTCTTTTCTTCGGAGAAATGTGATGTGTCCACGTCGTGTTGAGCAGCATTTCCTGTCGCGGGCACTAGGGCTACCCACACAAGTGAGGTACCATTTTTATTCGGCGACTAATGGGAACGCTGAGTGGAAGGAAATGTGTGGTTCCTCTCAGAGTGTAGAACCTTCTGTCACCGAAGTGTGAGGAAAAAGTGGTTTCTTTGCCAAATTGTGATGTTTGCAAAGGATTCTGGGTAACAGAACCTGGTGAGAGCCCCACAAGTCACCCCATTTTGGGTTGCCACTGGTATCTAGTTTTCAAAAATGCACATGGTTGGTATATTTCCCTAGATGCCTGCTGAGCTAGAGGCCAAAATCCACAGCTAGGTACTTTGCAAAAAACAGGTTGTTTTCTTTGGGAAAATGTGAAGTGTCTACGTTGTGTTTTGGGACATTTCCTGTTGAGGGCACTAGGCCTACCCACACAAGTGAGGTACCATTTTTATCGGGAGACTTGGGGGAACGATTGGTAGAAGAAGATACGTGGCTCTCCTTTCTGATTCTAGAACTTTCTCTCACCGAAATGTGAGGAAAAAGTGTTTTTTTATGCCAAATCTTGATGTTTGCAAAAGATTCTGGGTAACAGAACCTGGTGTGAGCCCCACAAGTCACCCCATTTTGGATTCCCCTAGGTGTCTAGTTTTGAAAAATGCACAAGTTTGGTAGGTTTCGCTCTGTGCCGGCTGAGCTAGAGGCAAAAATACACAGCTAGGCACTTTGCAAAAAACAGGTCTGTTTTCTTTGGGAAAATGTGATGTGTTCATGTTGTGTTTTGGGGCATTTCCTGAAGTAGGCACGAGACCTACCTGCACAAGTGAGGTACCATTGTCATCGAGAGACTTGGGATAACACTGGGTGGAACGAAATATGTGGATCCTCTCAGATTCCAGATCTTTCTGACACCGAAATGTGAGGGGAAAAATGTTTTTTGTACCAAATATTGAGGTTTGCAAAGGATTCCGGGTAACAGAACCTGGTGAGAGCCCCACAAGTCACCCCAACATGGATTCCCCTAGATGTCTAGTTTCGAAAATGCACAGGTTTGGTAGGTTTCCCTAGGTGCCGGCTGAGCTAGAGGCGAAATCCCACCGACAAGCACTTTGCAAAAAAACAGCTCTGTTTTCTTTGAGAAAATGTGAAGTGTCCACTTTGTGTTTTGGGACATTTCTTGTCACTGGCACTAGGCCTACCCACACAATTGAGGTTACATTTTTATCGGGAGGCTTGGGGGAACGCTGGGTGGAAGGATATTTGTGGCTCCTGTCATATTCCGGAAAATTCTGTTACCGAAATTTGAGTACATTTTTTTTTTTGTGCCAAATTTTGATGTTTGCAAAAGATTCTGGGTAACAGAAGCTGGTGAGAGCCACACAAGCAGCCCCATCTTGGATTCCCCTAGGTCTCAAAAATGCAGAGGTTTGGTAGGTTTCCCTAGGTGCTGGCTGAGCTACAGGCCAAAATCCACAGCTAGGCACATTGCAAAAAACAGCTCTGTTTTCTTTGGAAAAAAAGTGAAGTGTCCACCTTGTGTTTTGGGGCATTTCCTGTCGCGGGCACTAGACCTACCCACACGAGTGAGGTACCCTTTTTAATCGGGGACTTGGGGGAACGCTGAGTGGAAGGAAATTTGTGGCTCCTCTCAGCTTCCAGAACTTTCTTTCACTGAAATGTAAGGAAAAGGTGTTTTTTTGCCAAATTGTGATGCTTGCAAAGGATTCTGGATACAGAACCTGGTGAGAGCCCCACAAGTCACCCCCATCTTGGATTCCACTCGGTGTCTAGTTTTGAAAAATGCACAGGTTTGTTAGGTTTTGCTAGGTGCCCTCTGAGCTGGAGGCCAAAATGTACAGCTAGGCACTTAGCAAAAAACAGGTCAGTTTTCTTTGGAAAATGTGATGTGTCCATGTTGTGTTTTGGGGCATTTCCTGAAGCAGGCACAGGGCGTCCCACACAAGTGAGGTACCATTTGATCGAGAGACTTGGGGTAACACTGGGTGGAACCAGATATGTGGCTCCTCTCAGATTCCAGAACTTTCTGTCACCAAAATGTGAGATTAAATTGTGTTTTGTGCCAAATGTTGAGGTATGCAAAGGATTTTGGGTAACAGAACCTGGTGAGAGCCCCAACAGTCACCCCAAGATGGATTCCCCAAGGAGTCTAGTTTTAAAAAATGCACAGGTTTGGTAGGTTTCCCAAGGTGCCGGCTGAGCTAAAGGCGAAATCCCACAGATAGGCACTTTGTAAAAAAAACTGCTCTGTTTTCTTTGGAAAAAATGTGAAGTGTCCACGTTGTGTTTTGGGGCATTTCCTGTCGCGGGCACTAGACCTACCAACATGATTGAGGTACCCTTTTTAATCGGGGACTTGGCGGAACGCTGGGTGGAAGGAAATTTGTGGCTCCTCTCAGATTCCAGAAATTTCTGTCACCGAAATGTAAGGAAAAAGTGGGTTTTTTTTGCCAATTTTGATGTTTGCAAAGGATTCAGGGTAACAGAACTTGTTGAGAGCTCCACAAGTCACCCCAACTTGGATTCCCCCAGGTGTGTAGTTTTAAAAAATGCAGAGGTTTGGTAGATTTCTCTAGGTGCCGGCTGAGCATGTGTCCATGTTGTGTTTGGGGCATTTCCTGAAGCAGGCACAAGGCTTCCCACACAAGTGAGGTACCATTTTCATCGAGAGACTTGGGGTAACACTGGGTGGAACCAAATATGTGGCTCCTCTCAGACTCCAGAACTTTCTGTCACCGAAATGTGAAGAAAAAGTGTTTTTTTTCATCAAATTTTGAGGTTTGCAAAGGATTCTGGGTAAACGACCCTGGTGAGAGCCCCACAAGTTACCCCATTTCGATTCCCCCAGTTGTCTAGTTTTAAAAAATGCACATGTTTGGTAGGTTTCCCTAGGTGCCGGATGAGTTAGATGCCAAAATCCACAGCTAGGCACTTTGCAAAAAACGTTCCTGTTTTTTTCGGGAAAATGTGATGTGTCCACGTACAGTTTTGGGGAATTTCCTGTCGCGGGCAATAGGCCTACCCACACAAGTGAGGTACGCTGAGTGGAAGGAAATTTGTGGGTCCTCTCAGATTCCAGAACTTTCTATCACCGAAATGTGAGGAAAAAGCATTTTTTGCCAAATGTTGATGTTTGCAAAGGATTCTGGGTAAAAGAACCTGGTGAGAGCCCTACAAGTCACCCCATCTTGGATTCCCTAGCTGTCTAGTTTTGAAAAATGCACAGGTTTGGCAGGGTTCGCTTGGTGCCGGCTGAGCTACATGCCAAAATCCGCAGCTAGGAACTTTGCAAAAACCAACTCTGTTTTCTTTGGGAAAATGTGATGTGTTCACGTTGTGTTTTGGGGTATTTCTTGTTGCGGGCACTAGGCCTACTCACACAATTGAGGTTCCATTGTTATCGGGAGACTTGGAAGAACACTGCGTGGAAGGAAATTGGTCGCTCCTCTCATATTCCAGAACTTTCTGTCACCGAAATGTGAGGAAAAAGTTTTTTTTTGCCAAATTTTGAGGTTTGCAAACGGTTCTGGGTATCAGAACCTGGTGAGAGCCCTACAAGTCACCCCAACGTGGATTCCCCTAGGTGTCTAGTTTTCAAAAATGCATAGGTTTGGTAGGTTTCCCTAGGTGCCGGCTGAGCTAAGGGTGAAATCCCACAGATAGGTACTTTGCAAAAAACAGCTCTCTTTTCTTTGGGAAAATGTGATGTGTCCACGTTGTGTTTTGGGGCATTTCATGTCGTGGGCACTAGGCCTACCCACACAAGGGAGGCACAATTTTTATCGGGGACTGGGGGAACGGTGGGTGGAAGGAAATTTGTAGCTCCTCTCAGATTCCACAACTTTCTGTCACGGAAATGTGAGGAAAAAGGTTTTTTTAATTTTACCAAATTGTGATGTTTGCAAAGGATTCTGGGTATCAGAACCTGGTGAGAGCCCCACAAGTCACCCCATCCTGGTTTCCCCTAGGTGTCTAGTTTTGAAAAATGCACAGGTTTGGTAGGTTTCACTAGGTGCAAGCTGAGCAAGAGGCCAAAATCCACAGCTAGGCACTTTGCAAAAAACAGGTCTGTTTTCTTTGGGAAAATGTGATGTGTCCATGTTGTGTTTTGGGGCATTTCCTGAAGCAGGCAAGAGGCCTACCCACACAAGTGAGGTTCCATTTTTATCTGGAGACTTGGGGGAATGCTGAGTGGAAGGAAATGTGTGGCTCCTCCCAGATTCCAGTACTTTCTGTTACCGAAATGTGAGGAAAAACTGTATTTTTTTTGTGACAAAATTTGAGGTTTTTAAAGGATTCTGGGTAACAGAACCTGGTGAGAGCCCTACAACTCACGGCAACATGGATTTCCCTAGGTTTCTAATTTTCAAAAAAGGACAGGTTTGGTAGGTTTCATTAGGTGCCGACTGAGCTAAAGGCGAAATCCCACAGATAAGCTCTTTGCAAAAAAACCAGCTCTGTTTTCTTTGGGAAAATGTGAAGTGTCTACGTTGTGTTTTGGGGCATTTCCTGTCACGGGCAGTAGGTCTACCCACAGAAATGAGGGACCACTTTTTATTGGGGACTGGGGAAACTGTGGGGGAAGTAAATTTGTGGCTCCTCTCAGATTGCACAACTTTATGTCACCGAAATGTGAGTAAAAAGTGGTTTCTTTGCCAAATTGTGATGTTTGCAAAGGATTCTGGGTAACAGAACCTGGTGAGAGCCCCACAAGTCACCCCATCTTGGGTTGCCCTAGGTGTCTAGTTTAAAAAAATGCACAGGTTTGGTAGGGTTCGCTAGGTGCCGGCTGAGCTACAGGCCAGAATCCATAGTTAGGCACGTTGCAAAAAACAGCTCTCTTTTCTTTGGGAAATGTGATGTGTCTAAGTTGTGTTTTGGAACATTTCCTGTTGCGGGCACTAGGCCTACCCACACAACTGAGGTACAATTTTTATCGGGAGACTTGGGGAACGCAGGGTGTCAGGAAATTTGTGGCTCCTCTCAGATTCCAGAAGTTTCAATCACCGAAATGTGAGGAAAAAGTGATTTTTTGCCAAATTGTGATGTTTGCAAAGGATTTTGGGTAACAGAACCTGGTGAGACCCTACAGAAGTCACCCCATTTTGGATTCCCCTAGGTGTCTAGCTTTGAAAAATGCACAGGTTTGGTAGGTTTTGCTAGGTGCCGGCTGAGCATGTGTCCATGTTGTGTTTGGGGCATTTCCTGAAGCAGGCACAAGGCTTCCCACACAAGTGAGGTACCATTTTCATCGAGAGACTTGGGGTAACACTGGGTGGAACCAAATATGTGGCTCCTGTCAGACTCCAGAACTTTCTGTCACCGAAATGTGAAGAAAAAGTGTTTTTTTACGTCAAATTTTGAGGTTTGCAAAGGATTCTGGGTAAACGACCCTGGTGAGAGCCCCACAAGTTACCCCATTTCGATTCCCCCAGTTGTCTAGTTTTAAAAAATGCACATGTTTGGTAGGTTTCCCTAGGTGCCGGATGAGTTAGATGCCAAAATCCACAGCTAGGCACTTTGCAAAAAACGTTCCTGTTTTTTTCGGGAAAATGTGATGTGTCCACGTACAGTTTTGGGGAATTTCCTGTCGCGGGCAATAGGCCTACCCACACAAGTGAGGTACGCTGAGTGGAAGGAAATTTGTGGGTCCTCTCAGATTCCAGAACTTTCTATCACCGAAATGTGAGGAAAAAGCATTTTTTGCCAAATGTTGATGTTTGCAAAGGATTCTGGGTAAAAGAACCTGGTGAGAGCCCTACAAGTCACCCCATCTTGGATTCCCTAGCTGTCTAGTTTTGAAAAATGCACAGGTTTGGCAGGGTTCGCTTGGTGCCGGCTGAGCTACATGCCAAAATCCGCAGCTAGGAACTTTGCAAAAACCAACTCTGTTTTCTTTGGGAAAATGTGATGTGTTCACGTTGTGTTTTGGGGTATTTCTTGTTGCGGGCACTAGGCCTACTCACACAATTGAGGTTCCATTGTTATCGGGAGACTTGGAAGAACACTGCGTGGAAGGAAATTGGTCGCTCCTCTCATATTCCAGAACTTTCTGTCACCGAAATGTGAGGAAAAAGTTTTTTTTGGCCAAATTTTGAGGTTTGCAAAGGGTTCTGGGTATCAGAACCTGGTGAGAGCCCTACAAGTCACCCCAACGTGGATTCCCCTAGGTATCTAGTTTTCAAAAATGCACAGGTTTGGTAGGTTTCCCTAGGTGCCGGCTGAGCTAAAGGTGAAATCCCACAGATAGGTACTTTGCAAAAAACAGCTCTCTTTTCTTTGGGAAAATGTGATGTGTCCACGTTGTGTTTTGGGGCATTTCCTGTCGTGGGCACTAGGCCTACCCACACAAGGGAGGCACAATTTTTATCGGGGACTGGGGGAACTGTGGGTGGAAGGAAATTTGTGGCTCCTCTCAGATTCCACAACTTTCTGTCACGGAAATGTGAGGAAAAAAGGTTTTTTTAATTTTACCAAATTGTGATGTTTGCAAAGGATTCTGGGTATCAGAACCTGGTGAGAGCCCCACAAGTCACCCCATCCTGGTTTCCCCTAGGTGTCTAGTTTTGAAAAATGCACAGGTTTGGTAGGTTTCACTAGGTGCAAGCTGAGCAAGAGGCAAAAATCCACAGCTAGGCACTTTGCAAAAAACAGGTCTGTTTTCTTTGGGAAAATGTGATGTGTCCATGTTGTGTTTTGGGGCATTTCCTGAAGCAGGCAAGAGGCCTACCCACACAAGTGAGGTTCCATTTTTATCTGGAGACTTGGGGGAATGCTGAGTGGAAGGAAATGTGTGGCTCCTCCCAGATTCCAGTACTTTCTGTTACTGAAATGTGAGGAAAAACTGTATTTTTTTTGTGACAAAATTTGAGGTTTTTAAAGGATTCTGGGTAACAGAACCTGGTGAGAGCCCTACAACTCACGGCAACATGGATTTCCCTAGGTTTCTAATTTTCAAAAAAGGACAGGTTTGGTAGGTTTCATTAGGTGCCGACTGAGCTAAAGGCGAAATCCCACAGATAAGCTCTTTGCAAAAAAAACAGCTCTGTTTTCTTTGGGAAAATGTGAAGTGTCTACGTTGTGTTTTGGGGCATTTCCTGTCATGGGCAGTAGGTCTACCCACAGAAATGAGGGACCACTTTTTATTGGGGACTGGGGAAACTGTGGGGGAAGTAAATTTGTGGCTCCTCTCAGATTGCACAACTTTATGTCACCGAAATGTGAGTAAAAAGTGGTTTCTTTGCCAAATTGTGATGTTTGCAAAGGATTCTGGGTAACAGAACCTGGTGAGAGCCCCACAAGTCACCCCATCTTGGGTTGCCCTAGGTGTCTAGTTTAAAAAAATGCACAGGTTTGGTAGGGTTCGCTAGGTGCCGGCTGAGCTACAGGCCAGAATCCATAGTTAGGCACGTTGCAAAAAACAGCTCTCTTTTCTTTGGGAAATGTATGTGTCTAAGTTGTGTTTTGGAACATTTCCTGTTGCGGGCACTAGGCCTACCCACACAACTGAGGTACAATTTTTATCGGGAGACTTGGGGAACGCAGGGTGTCAGGAAATTTGTGGCTCCTCTCAGATTCCAGAAGTTTCAATCACCGAAATGTGAGGAAAAAGTGATTTTTTGCCAAATTGTGATGTTTGCAAAGGATTTTGGGTAACAGAACCTGGTGAGACCCTTCAGAAGTCACCCCATTTTGGATTCCCCTAGGTGTCTAGCTTTGAAAAATGCACAGGTTTGGTAGGTTTTGCTAGGTGCCGGCTGAGATAGAGGCCATATCCACCGCTAGGAACTTTGCAAAAATCAGGTCTGTTTTCTTTGCGAAAATGTGATGTGTCCATGTTGTGTTTTGGGGCATTTTCTGAAGCAGGCATGAGGCCTACCCACACAAGTGAGGTACCATTTTCATTGAGAGACTTGGGATAACACTGGGTGGAACGAAATATGTGGCTCCTCTCAGATTCCAGAACTTTCTGTCACCGAAATGTGAGGAAAAGGTGTTTTTTTTGCCAAATTTTGAGGTTTGAAAAGGATTCTGGGTAACAGAACCTGATGAGAGCCCCACAGGTCACCCCATCTTGGATTGCCCTAGGTGTCTAGTTTTCAAAAATGCCCATGTTTAGTAGGTTTCCCTAAGTGCCGGCTGAACTAGAGGCTTAAGTCCACAGCTAGGCACTTTGCAAAAAACAGGTCTGTTTTCTTTCGGAAAATGTGATTTGTCCATGTTGTGTTTTGGGCCGTTTCCTGTCACGGGCACGAGGTCTACCCACACAAGTGAGGTACCATTTTTATCGGGAGACTTGGGGGAACGATGGGTAGAAGGACATTTGTTGCTCCTCTCAGATTCTAGAACTTTCTCTCACCGAAATGTGAGTAAAAAGTGTTTTCTGTGCCAGATTTTGATGTTTACAAAGGATTCTGGGTAACAGAACCTGGTGAGAGCCCCACAAGACACCCTATCTTGGATTCCCCTAGGTGTCTAGTTTTGAAAAATACACAGGTTTGGTAGGTTTTGCCAGGTGCCGGCTGAGCTAGAGGCAAAAATCCGCAGCTAGGCACTTTGCAAAAAAAACGGTCTGTTTTCTTTGGGAAAATGTGATGTGTCCATGTTGTGTTTTGGGGCATTTCCTGAAGCAGGCACGAGGCCTACCCACACAAGTGAGGTACCATTTTTATCGGGAGACTTGGGGGAATGCTGGGTGGAAGGAAATTTGTTGCTCCACTCAGATTCCAGAACTTTCTGTCACCGAAAAGTGAGGGAAAAAGTGTTTTTTTTTGTGCCAAATTTTGAGATTTGCAAAGGATTCTGTGCAACAGAACCTGGTGAGAACTCCACAAGTCACCCCATCTTGGATCCCCCTAGGTTCCTAGTATTAAAAAATGCACAGGTTTGGTACGCTTCCCTAGGTGCCGGCTGAGTTAGACACCAAAATCCACAGCTAGGCACTTTGCAAAAATAATCTCTCTTTTCTTCGGAGAAATGTGATGTGTCCACGTCGTGTTGAGCAGCATTTCCTGTCGCGGGCACTAGGGCTACCCACACAAGTGAGGTACCATTTTTATTCGGCGACTAATGGGAACGCTGAGTGGAAGGAAATGTGTGGTTCCTCTCAGAGTGTAGAACCTTCTGTCACCGAAGTGTGAGGAAAAAGTGGTTTCTTTGCCAAATTGTGATGTTTGCAAAGGATTCTGGGTAACAGAACCTGGTGAGAGCCCCACAAGTCACCCCATTTTGGGTTGCCACTGGTATCTAGTTTTCAAAAATGCACATGGTTGGTATATTTCCCTAGATGCCTGCTGAGCTAGAGGCCAAAATCCACAGCTAGGTACTTTGCAAAAAACAGGTTGTTTTCTTTGGGAAAATGTGAAGTGTCTACGTTGTTCTGGAATATGAGAGGAGCGACCAATTTCCTTCCACGCAGTGTTCTTCCAAGTCTCCCGATAACAATGGAACCTCAATTGTGTGAGTAGGCCTAGTGCCCGCAACAAGAAATACCCCAAAACACAACGTGAACACATCACATTTTCCCAAAGAAAACAGAGTTGGTTTTTGCAAAGTTCCTAGCTGCGGATTTTGGCATGTAGCTCAGCCGGCACCAAGCGAACCCTGCCAAACCTGTGCATTTTTCAAAACTAGACAGCTAGGGAATCCAAGATGGGGTGACTTGTAGGGCTCTCACCAGGTTCTTTTACCCAGAATCCTTTGCAAACATCAACATTTGGCAAAAAATGCTTTTTCCTCACATTTCGGTGATAGAAAGTTCTGGAATCTGAGAGGACCCACAAATTTCCTTCCACTCAGCGTACCTCACTTGTGTGGGTAGGCCTATAGCCCGCGACAGGAAATTCCCCAAAACTGTACGTGGACACATCACATTTTCCCAAAAAAAACAGGAACGTTTTTTGCAAAGTGCCTAGCTGTGGATTTTGGCATCTAACTCATCCGGCACCTAGGGAAACCTAACAAACCTGTGCATTTTTCAAAACTAGACACCGAGTGGAATCCAAGATGGGGGTGACTTGTGGGGCTCTCACCAGGTTCTGTATCCAGAATCCTTTGCAAGCATCACAATTTGGCAAAAAAACACCTTTTCCTTACATTTCAGTGAAAGAAAGTTCTGGAAGCTGAGAGGAGCCACAAATTTCCTTCCACTCAGCGTTCCCCCAAGTCCCCGATTAAAAAGGGTACCTCACTCGTGTGGGTAGGTCTAGTGCCCGCGACAGGAAATGCCCCAAAACACAAGGTGGACACTTCACTTTTTTTCCAAAGAAAACAGAGCTGTTTTTTGCAATGTGCCTAGCTGTGGATTTTGGCCTGTAGCTCAGCCAGCACCTAGGGAAACCTACCAAACCTCTGCATTTTTGAGACCTAGGGGAATCCAAGATGGGGCTGCTTGTGTGGCTCTCACCAGCTTCTGTTACCCAGAATCTTTTGCAAACATCAAAATTTGGCACAAAAAAAAAAATGTACTCAAATTTCGGTAACAGAATTTTCCGGAATATGACAGGAGCCACAAATATCCTTCCACCCAGCGTTCCCCCAAGCCTCCCGATAAAAATGTAACCTCAATTGTGTGGGTAGGCCTAGTGCCAGTGACAAGAAATGTCCCAAAACATACCACAGCCAGGCACTTTGCAAAAAACAGCTCTGTTTTCTTTGGGAAAATGTGATGTGTCCACAAAGTGTTTTGGGGGCATTTCCTGTCGCGGGCACTAGGCCTACCCACACAAGTGAGGTACAATTTTTATCGGGAGACTTGGGGAACGCTGGGTGAAAGGAAATTTGTGGACCCTCTCAGATTCCAGAAGCTTCTGCCCCGAAATATGAGGAAAAATTGTTTTTTTGCCAAATTGTGATGTTTGCAAAGGATTCTGGGTAACAGAACCTGTTAAGAGCTCCACAAGTCACCCCATCTCTTTATTCCCCCAGGTGTCTAGTTTAAGAAAATGCACAGGTTTGGTAAGTTTCCCTTGGTGCTGGATGAGCTAGAGGGCGAAATTGACAGCTAGGCACTTTGCAAAACAACAGCTCTGTTTTCTTTGGGAAAATATGACGTGTCCACGTTGCGTTGTGTTTTGGGGCATTTATTGTTGCGTACACTAAGCCTACCCACACAATTGAGGTTCCATTTTTATCGGGAGGCTTGGGGGAACGCTGGGTGGAAGGAAATTTGTTGCTCCACTCAGATTCCAGAACTTTCTGTCACCGAAAAGTGAGGAAAAATATTTTTTTTTGCCAAATTGCGATGTTTCCAAAGGATTCTGGGTAACAGGACCTTGGAGAGCCCCACAAGTCACCCAATCTTGGATTCCCCCAGGTGTGTAGTTTTAAAAAATGCACAGGTTTGGTAGGTTTCCCTAGGTGCCGGATGAGCTAAAGGCGAAATCCCACAGATAGGCACTTTGCAAAAACACAGCTCTGTTTTCTTTGGGAAAATGTGAAGTGTCTATATTGTGTTTTGGGGCATTTCCTGTCGCGGGCACTAGGCCTACCCACACAAGTGAGGTACCATTTTTATCCGGGACTGTGGGAACGGTGGGTGGAAGGAAATTTCTGGCTCCTCTCAGATTCCACAACCTTTTGTCACCGAAATGTGAGGAAAAAGTGGTTTCTTTGCCAAATTGTGATGTTTGCAAAGGATTCTGGGTAACAGAACCTGGTGAGAGCCCCACAAGTCACCCCATCTTGGGTTGCCACAGGTATCTAGTTTTCAAAAATGCACATGTTTGGTAAGTTGCCCTAGGTGCCTGCTGAGCTAGAGGCCAAAATCCACAGGTAGGCACTTTGCAAAAAACAGGTTGTTTTCTTTGGGAAAATGTGATGTGTCTACGTTGTGTTTTGGGACATTTCCTGTCGAGGGCACTAGGCCTACCCACACAAGTGAGGTACCATATTTATCGGGAGACTTGGGGGAACGATGGGTAGAAGGAAATTCATGGCTCTCCTCTCAGATTCTAGAACTTTTTCTCACCGAAATGTGAGGAAAAAGTGTTTTTTTGTGCCAAATTTTGATGTTTGCAAAGTATTCTGGGTAACAGAACCTGGTGAATGCCCCACAAGTCACCCCATTTTGGATTCCCCTAGGTGTGTAGTTTTGAAAAATGCACAGGTTTGGTAGGTTTCGCTAGGTGCCGGCTGAGCTAGAGGCAAAAATACACAGCTAAGCACTTTGCAAAAACAGGTCTGTTTTCTTTGGGAAAATGTGATGTGTTCATGTTGTGTTTTGGGGCATTTCCTGAAGCAGGCACGATGCCAACCCACACAAGTGAGGTACCATTTTCATCGAAAGACTTGGGATAACACTGGGTGGAATGAAATATGTGGCTCCTCTCAGATTCCAGAACTTTCTGTCACCGAAAGGTGAGCGGAAAGTGTTTTTTGTACCAAATTTTGAAGTGTGCAAAGGATTCTGGGTAACAGAACCTGAACTTTCTGTCACCGAAATGTAAAGGGAAAAGTGTTTTTTGTACCATATTTTGAGGTTTGCAAAGGATTCTTGGTAACAGAACATGGTGAGAGCCCCACAAGTCACCCCAACATGGATTCCTCTAGGTGTCTATTTTTAAAAAATGCACAGGTTTGGTAGGTTTCCCTAGGTGCCGGCTGAGCCAAAGGCGAAATCCCACAGATAGGCACTTTGCAAAAAAAGAGCTCTCTTTTCTTTGGGAAAATGTGATGGGTGACTAGTGGGAAAGGTGAGTGGAAGGAAATTTGTGGCTCCTCTGAAATTCCACAACTTCCTGTCACCAAAATGGGAGGAAAAAGTGGTTTCTTTGCCAAATTTTGAGTTTGTAAAGGATTCTGGGTAACATAGCCTCGTGAGAGCCCCACAAGTCACCCAATCTTGGATTTTCCTAGTGTTCTAGCTTTAAAAAATGCACAGATTTGGTAGGTTTCCCTAGGTTCTGGCTGAGTTAGAGGCCAAAATCCACAGCTAGGCACTTTGCAAAGAACATCTCTGTTTTTTCAGGAAAATGTGATGTGTCCACGTGTTGTTTTTGAGTATTTCCTGTCGCGGGCACTAGGGTGACCCACACAAGTGAGGTACCATTTTTATGGGGTGACTAGTGGGAACTCTGAGCGGGAGGAAATTTGTTGCTCCATTCAGATTCCAAAACTTTCTGTCACCGAAATGTGACGGAAAAATTGTTTTTTTTTTTGTGCTAAATTTTGAGGTTTGCAATGGATTCTGGGTAACGGAACCTGGTGAGAGCCCCAGAAGTCACCCCAAAATGGATTCCCCTAGGTGTCTAGTTTCAAAAATGCACAGGTTTGGTAGGTTTCCCTAGGTGCCGGCTGAGTTAAAGGCGAAATCCCACAGATAGGAACTTTGCAAAAAAAATTATTTGTTTTCTTTGGGAAAATGTGAAGTGTCCACGTTGTGTTTTGGGGCATTTCCTGTCACGGGCACCAGGCCTACCCACACAAGTGAGGTACAATTTTTATCGGGAGACTTGGGGTAACGATGGGTAGAAGGAAATTTGTGGGTCCTCTCAGATTCTAGAACTTTCTGTCACTGAAATGTGAGGAAAAAGTGTTTTTTGTGCCAAATTTTGATGTTTGCAAAGGATTCTGGGTAACAGAACCTGGTGAGAGCCCCACAAGTCACACCATTTTGGATTCCCCTAGGTGTCTAGTTTTGAAAAATGCACAAGTGTGGTAGGTTTCGTGTTTGACTTTTTTGCTTATGCAGGGTCATCCCCACTCTTTTTGCCTCCTGCCTCCTATTTTTTCTGACCTGTTGCTGTTGGCTTTTGAACTCTGAGCACTTTACCACTGCTAACCAGTGCTAAAGTGCATATGCTCTCTGTGTAAAATTGTATGTAATTGGTTTATCCATGATTGGCATATTTGATTTACCAGTAATTCCCTAGTAAAGTGCACTAGAGGTGCCAGGGCCTGTATATCAAATGCTACTAGTGGGCCTGCAGCACTGGTTGTGCCACCCACATAAGTAGCCCTGTAATCATGTCTCAGACCTGCCACTGCTGTGTCTGTGTGTGCAGTTTTTACTGTAAATTCGACTTGGCAAGTGTACCCACTTGCCAGGCCTAAACCTTCCCTTTTCTTACATGTCAGACACCCCTAAGGTACGCCCTAGGTAGCCCCAAGGGCAGGTTGCAGTGTATGGTTAAGGTAGGGCATATAGGGGGTCATTCCTACCCCGGCGGGCGGCGGGCGCTGCCCGCCAGGCGGTGACCGCCAAAAGACCGTACCGTGGTCAAAAGACCGCGGCGGTCATTTTGACTTTCCCGCTGGGCTGGCGGGCGACCGCCAAAAGGCCGCCTGCCCGCCCGCCCAGCGGGAAAGCCCCAGCAACGATGAAGCCGGCTCCGAATGGAGCCGGCGGAGTTGCTGGTGTGCGACGGGTGCAGTGGCACCCGTCGCGATTTTCAATGTCTGCTTTGCAGACACTGAAAATCTTAATGGGGCCCTGTTAGGGGGCCCCTGCAGTGCCCATGCCAGTGGCATGGGCACTGCAGGGGCCCCCAGGGGCCCCACGACCCCCGTTCCCGCCATCCTGTTTCTGGCGGTGAAAACCGCCAGAAAAAGGATGGCGGGAAGGGGGTCGGAATCCCCATGGCGGCGCTGCTTGCAGCGCCGCCGTGGAGGATTCCCTGGGGCAGGGGAAAACCAGCGGGAAACCGCCGGTTTCCCTTTTCTGACCGCGGCTTTACCGCCGCGGTCAGAATTGCCCCTGAAGCACCGCCAGCCTGTTGGCGGTGCTTCCTCCGTCCCCTGCCCTGGCGGTCCATGACCGCCAGGGTAGGAATGACCCACATAGTAATGTGTTTTACATGTCCTGACAGTGAAATATTGCAAAATTCGTTTTTCACTGTTGTAAGGCCTGTCTCTCTCATAGGTTAACATGGGGGCTACCTTTAAATCTAGCTAAAGTGTATATTCCCTTTGAGAGTGGATGGACATGTGGAGTTTGCGGCCTCTGAGCTCAGAACTTAAAAATACATCTTTTAGTTAAGTTGATTTTGAGATTGTGTGTTTGAAAATGCCGCTTTTAGACAGTGAGCATTTTCTTGCTTATACCATTTCTGTGACTCTGCCTGTTTGTGGATTCCCTGTCTGTGTCACTTTGACAGTTGGTCTGATTGCACCTCACACTAGACAGAAATACAAAAGGAGCTGGGGTGTAGTCTGCATTTCATGATGAGCCATCTGTGCTAGGAGGGAGGGGAGGAGTGGTCACTTACACCTGAAAGGGCTGTGCGTCCCCTCACACAATGCAGTCTCCAACCCCCTGGTGAGTGTCTGGGGCCTGGCCTGGGCAAGGCAGAATTTCCCATTCAAAAGAGACTTTACTTTGAAGTATACCTACTTCAAAGGAGAAATTGGGTATAAGAAGGGCACCCAAAACCACAGACTTTAGAAACACTTCTGGAATCAAGAAGAATCTCTGCCTGGAGAAGAGCTGAATTGCTGAGGAAGAAGAGCTGCCCTGCCTGTGACTGTGCTTTGTGGAGCTATCCTGCAGTTGCTGCTTCTGCCAGAGTACGAGGGCAAAGACTGGACTTTGTGTGCCTTCCATCTTGAGAAGAAATCTCCAAGAGCTTGATCTAGAGCTTGCCTCCTGTTGTTTGAAGTCTCAGGGAGAGCAAAGACTTCTCTGCCAGCACCCGGAGTCTCTGGAGAGACTCCTACTCTGCTCTGTGGGGCCCATCCTGTTCCTGGGACCCTGAAAGGAGAAGCTGGCTGCCTAAAGACAAATAAATCCACGCACAGAGCGCCGTGCGGGGAAAAGATTGACACGACTGCGATCTGTGGCTGAAAAAACGATGCGCCACTGGCTCCACAGCTGAGAAACGACGCTTGCAGGAAATGCGACCAAAGAGTCGACGCACGGAGCAGGAGAAACAGCGCGCAGCATCGCTGACAGAGGCTGGGAGATCACAACCTGCGCAGCGTGGTTTTCGGATCATCGTGTGGCTGGATTTCCGACTCACGTACCGCCATGCGGGGTTATTTTTGAGGCACGCTTGCTCGTGCGGGGTTATTTTTGACGCTCACCTGGTACATTTTCACGCTAGCAACGCTAGTGTGTATTTAAAACTACTTAAAGACTCTTTTTGCATTTTTATTCGTAACTTGACTTGTGTATTGTGGATTTTTGTTGTTTTGGTCTTGTTTTGTTCAGATAAATATTTCCTATTTTTCTAAACTGGTGTTGTGTCATTATGTAGTGTTTTAATAAAGTTACTGTGTGTGTTGGTACAAATACTTTACACCTAGCACTCTGAAATTAAGCCTACTGCTCTTCCAAGCTCCCAAGGGGGTAAGCAGGGGTTAGCTGAGGGTGATTCTCTTTTACCCTGACTAGAGTGAGGGTCCTTGATTGAACAGGCGGTAACCTGACTGTCAACCAAAGACCCCATTTCTAACAGTTTCGCTAGGTGTCGGCTGAGCTAGAGGCAAAAATCCACAGCTAGGCACTTTGCAAAAAACAGGTCTGTTTTCTTTGGGAAAATGTGATGTGTCCATGTTATGTTTTGGGGCATTTCCTAAAGCAGGCACGAGGCCTACCCGCACAAGTGAGGTACCCTTGTCATCGAGAGACTTGGGATAACACTGGGTGGAACGAAATATGTGGATCCTCTCAGATTCCAGATCTTTCTGACTCTGAAATGTGAGGGGAAAAGTGTTTTTTTGTACCAAATATTGAGGTTTGTAAAGGATTCTGAGTAACAGAACCTGGTGAGAGCCCCACAAGTCACCCCAACATGGATTCTCCTAGGTGTCTAGTTTTCTAAAATGCACAGGTTTGGTAGGTTTTCCTAGTTACCGGCTGAGCTAGAGGCCAAAATCCACAGCTAGGCACTTTGCAAAAAACATCTCTGTTTTCTTTGGGAAAATGTGATGTGACTATGTTGTGTTTTGGGACATTTTCTGTCCCGGGCACTAGGCCTACCCACACAAGTGATGTAGCATCTTTATTGGGAGACTTGAGGGAATACTGGGGGGAAGGAAATTTGTGGCTCCTCTCGGATTCCAGAACTTTCTGTCACAAAAAGTTGAGGAAAAAGTGTTTTTTTGGCAAATATTGATGTTTGCAAAGGATTCTGGGTAACAGAACCTGGTGAGAGCCCCACAAGTCACCCCATATTGGATTCCCCTGGGTGTCTAGTTTTGAAAAATGCACAGGTTTGGTAGGGTTCGCTAGGTTCCGTCTGAGCTAGAGACCAAAATCCACAGCTAGGAATTTTGCAAAAACCAGCTCTGTTTTCTTTGGAAAATATGATGAGTCCATGTTGTGTTTTGGGACATTTCCTTTCGCGGGCACTAGGCCTACTCACACAATTGAGGTTCTATTTTTATCGGGAGACTTGGGGGAACGCTGGGTGGAAGGAAATTGGTGGCTCCTCTCAGATTCCAGAACTTTCTGTCACTGAAAATAAAGGTTTTTTTTTTTTTTTTTCAAATTTTGAGGTTTGCATAGGATTCTGGGTAACAGAACCTGGTGAGAGCCCCACAAGTCACCCCAACTTGAATTGCCCTAGGTGTCTAGTTTTCAAAATTGCACAGGTTTGGTAGGTTTCCCTAGGTGCCAGTGAGCTAGAGGCCAAAACCCGCAGCCAGGCACTTTGCAAAAAACAGCTTTCTTTTCTTTGGGAAAATGTGATGTGTCCACGATGTGTTTTGGGGCATTTCCTGTCGCGGGCACTAGGGCCACCCACACAAGTGACGTACAATTTTTATCGGGAGACTTGGGGAATGCTGGGTGAAAGGAAATTTGTGGCTCCTCTCAGATTCCAGGAGTTTCTGTCACCGAAATATGATGAAAAAGTGTTTTGTTTGCCAAATTGTGATGTTTGCAAAGGATTCTGGGTAACAGAACCTGTTAAGAGCTCCACAAGTCACCCCATCTTTGACTCCCCCAGGTGTTTTAGTTTTAGAAAATGCACAGGTTTGGTTGGTTTCCCTAGGTGCTGGATGAGTTAGAGGGCAAAATTGACAGCTAGGCACTTTGCAAAAAAACAGCTCTGTTTAATTTTGGGAAAATATGACGTGTCCCCTTTGTGTTTTGGGGCATTTATTGTCGCGGGCACTAGGCCTACCCACACAATTGAGGTTCCATTCTTATAAGGAGGCTTGGAGGAACGCTGGGTGGAAGGAAATTTGTGGCTCCTTTCAGATTCCAGAATTTTCTGTCACCAAAATGTGAGGAAAAAGTTTTTTGCCAAATTGTGATGTTTCCAAAGGATTCTGGGTAACAGAACCTGGTGAGAGCCCCACAAGTCACCCCATCTTGAATTCTCCCAGGTGTCTAGTTTTCAAAAATGCACAGGTTTGGTAGGTTTCCCTAGGTGCCGGCTGAGCTAAAGGCGAAATCAAACAGATAGGCACTTTGCAAAAACTCAGCTCTGTTTTCTTTGGGAAAATATGAAGTGTCTATATTGTGTTTTGGGGCATTTCCTGTCGCGGGCACTAGCCTACCAACACAAGTGACGTACAACTTTTATCGGGAGACTTGGGGAATGCTGGGTGAAAGGAAATTTGTGGCTCCTCTCAGATTCCAGGAGTTTCTGTCACCGAAATATGATGAAAAAGTGTTTTTTTGGGCAAATTGTGATGTTTACAAAGGATTCTGGGTAACAGAACCTGTTAAGAGCTCCACAAGTCACCCCATCTTTGACTCCCCCAGGTGTCTAGTTTTAGAAAATGCACAGGTTTGGTTGGTGTCCCTAGGTGCTGGATGAGCTAGAGGGCAAAATTGACAGCTAGGCACTTTGCAAAAAAACAGCTCTGTTTAATTTGGGAAAATATGACGTGTCCAAGTTGTGTTTTGGGGCATTTATTATCACTGACACTAGGCCTACCCACACAATTGATGTTCCATTTTTATCGGGAGGCTTGGGGGAACGCTGGGTGGAAGGAACTTTGTGGCTCCTCTCAGATTCCAGAATTTTCTGTCACCGAAATGTGAGGAAAAAGTTTTTTTTTTGTGCCAAATTATGATGTTTCCAAAGGATTCTCGGTAACAGAACCTGGTGAGAGCCCCACAAGTACCCCATCTGAGATTCTGCCAGGTGTCTAGTTTTAAAAAATGCACAGGTTTGGTAGGTTTCCCTAGGTGCCGGCTGAGCTAAAGGCGAAATCCCACAGATAGGCACTTTGCAAAAACACAGCTCTGTTTTCTTTGGGATAATGTGAAGTGTCCACATTGTGTTTTGGGACATTTCCTGTCACGGGCAATAGGCCTGCTGTTAGAAATGGGGTTTCTGGTTGGCTAGGGTATGCACCTCAGCCAGGCAGAACTTACCCACTCTAGTCAGGGCAAGGGAGTTACACGTCCAAGATAACCCCTGCTCACCCCCTTGGTAGCTTGGCACGAGCAGTCAGGCTTAACCCGGAGGCAATGTGTAAAGCGTTTGCACAACACACACACACATGTGACGCAATATCCCCGCCACAAAGGAAACACAACACCAGATTATATGAAAATATACTGTATTGTACACAACGTAATTATTAGACCAACATCACATAACAGTACTATCCTGCTACCTTAGCAGTTGTCAGAACGTTACACATTAGTTACTCTGCAAACTAGCAGTAGTCACACATAACACACAGGTTACTCAGTATTCTGCAACATAAGCAGTAGTCAGGAAACACGTGATCACATTAGAACACTTGTCATAAGAATATCATAAAACGCCCATAGTAGGAACATTAGAAAATCTATGGCAAGTTAAGCAAACATATTAGCAAGTCATGCCCATAAAAGGAACATGTGCACACATATGTAAAAGCATCATAGAACAGGTAGGCAATATATCATAATGGCAAAGTCTGTAGAAAGAACTTTAGATTATAATTATTTTGGTCCATTTAAAAGTACCTGTTTTGTTAGAGGTGTCAGTGCCTGAGGAGCCGAAACAAGGGGGCCCCCGGTGCTCCATGCGCCAAACAGGGGCCTCGTGATCATGTAACGGGAGAGGGGCAGCACGCACCCTCTCCGATCCTTGTTGGGTCCCTCCTGGGGATTCGGGGCCTTTAGGGCCCCCCCTCGGGCCTGAACCGGCCCTCTCACACGGGGGGCACAAAGCGGCAAAGATTAGGGTCGGAGGGGCGTTCGCGCCCCTATCGCAGTGACCGGGGGAAGGGGAACCCCCTTTCTCCCAGCGTCCTGCTTGCCGGGAGGCAGCCGCCCTTGTCCTTGGTGCGGCTGCCAAAGTAGTGGGAGAAGCAGGGGCCTCCGTTGAGGCACTGCCCCCGCTTCTGGAAGCGGCCGCACCCGGCCCGGTGCGCGGCCGCTGTGCTGCCTTCCCTCGTCCTCTGGGAAGGCAGCGCCGAAGGTTACGGACCCGGTGTGCCCCGGGGGGGCTCCGAAGAGTGCGCGTCCCCCAGGGGCACGGTAGGAGCGTGCTAGCTCCTATCTTCACTTCTTTAAGTGCCCCGGGGGCACTAAAGTCAGCGCGATCCTCGCGCTTGAACAAAAAGCCCTGCTCGGGCTGCGGTGGTGATTCCCAGCGCTTTTCACAGCGCTTAGGAAAATTATGCAGCCTGGGCTGCGGCGGTGATTCCCAACGAAACGCTTTTCACAGCGCTTAGGAAAAGTATGCAGCCTGGGCTGCGGCGGTCATCTGGGCTCAAAATAAAGCGCTCTGCACAGCGCTAAGGCCAAATCTGAGGCCCGGGCTGCGGCGGTGATCCTCTGCAGCAGCTATAAGAAAGAGCGCTTTTCCTAAGCGCTAAGGCCATGCTGTAGGAGATCGGTGCAGGGGTCAGGGGCCACATCACCCTGCCCCTGGGAACAATAATCAAGGAAAAGGTACAGGGCTGGTGGGCCCAGCTACAGGCCAGCACAAGGGGTGCAGATGGTGGCAGTTCCTCCTAGTGACCAGGCAGGTCACAGGTCAGCACAGCAGCAGCAGTCCAAGGCGGTTTCCTGGTGAGTCCATTCATCAGCGTTCTGTGTCCAGTTTCAAGTTCCAAGAATGTTCAAATTGTGGGGAAAATTCCCCTGTACTTATAGTCCGTTTTTACAGTGTTTTACAATGATAGGGAGAGGAGGTTCCAGCCAGTTACATCTGGTTCTGGGAGTGCCCCCTCTCTCCTTTCAGCACAGGCTCCAAACATCAGTGGGGGGTTAACGACCCTATAGTGTGAGGCCAGGGCACAGCCTTTACAAATGTAGGTGTGCCCCGCCTCTCCCTTCTCTCAGCCCAGGAAGACTATTCAGTATGTAGATGCACCTCGGTGACACCTCCACCCTCCCTGTGTACAGGCTGTCTGAAAAGTATGCACAAAGCCCCAACTGTCACTCTGCCCAGACGTGGATTGGAGTCAAGCTGCAAAACACCAGAGTCATAAGCACAGATAAATGCGCACTTTCTAGAAGTGGCATTTCTGTGATAGTAATAAAAAATACACCCACACCAGTAAGCAGTATTTATTATCACCATCACAACCATACCAAACACGCCTACGCTACTCCTCATAAATCAGACAATACCCCTTACACATAAGGCAGGGCATTTCTAATGCAATCCTATGAGAAGGCAGCACTCACAGCAGTGAGACACCAAGTTAGGCTGTTTGTCACTACCAGGACAGGCCATGCAATATGGCACATGTCCTGCCTTTCTACATACATGGCACCCTGCCCATAGGGCTAGCTAGGGCGTACTTTAGGGGTGACTTACATGTAGTAAAAGGGGAGTTCTGGGTCTGGCAAGTAAATTTAGATGCCAGGTCCCTGTGGCAGAAAACTGCGCACACAGGCCCTGCGCTAGCAGGCCTGAGACAGGTTTGAAAGTCTACTTCAGTGGGTGGCGCAAGCAGCGCTGCAGGCCCACTAGTAGTATTTAATTTACAGGCCCTGGGTATAGAGATACCACTGTACAAGGGACTTATAGGTAAATTAAATATGCCAATTAGGTATAAGCCAATCATACCAACTTTAGATGGGAGAGCACCTGCACTTTAGCACTGGTCAGCAGTGATAAAGGGCTCAGAGTCCTAGAGCCAACAGCGAAAGGTCAGAAAAACCAGGAGGAAGGAGGCAAAAAGACTAGGGATGACCATCGTATGGCCAAAAGTCCAACACCTACCCACACAAGTGAGGTACCATTCTTATCGGGAACGCTGGGTGGGAGGAAATTTTTGGCTCCTTTTAGATTCCAGAACTTTCTGTCACATAAATATGAGGAAAAAGTGTTTTTTTGTCAAATTTTGATGTTTGCATAGGATTCTGGGTAACAGAACCTGTTAAGAACTCCACAAGTCATCCCATCTTTGATTCCCCCAGGTGTCTAGTTTTAAAAAATGCACAGGTTTGGTCGGTTTCCCTAGGTGCCGGATGAGCCAGAGGGCAAAATTCACAGCTAGGCACTTTGCAAAAAAACAGCTCTATTTCTTTGGGAAAATCAGAAGTGTCCACGTTGTGTTTAGGGACATTTTCTGTCTGGGCAATAGGCCTACCCACACAAGTGAGGTTCCATTTATATCGGGAGACTTGGGGGAACGCTGGGTGGAACGAAATTTGTGTATCCTCTTAGATTCCAGAACTTTCTGTCACCGAAATGTGAGGAAAAAGTGTTTTTTTTTTGGCCAAATTTTAGGTTTGGAAAGGATTCTGGGTAACAGAACCTGGTGAGAGCCCCACAAGTCACCACATCTTGGATTCCCCTAGGTGTCTAGTTTTAAAAAATGCACAGGTTTGGTATATTTTCCTTGGTGCCTGCTGAGCTAGAGGCCAAAATCCACAGATAGGAACTTTGCAAAAAACAACTTTGTTTTCTTTGGGAAAATGCGATGTATTCATGTTGAGTTTTGGGGCATTTCCTGTTGCAGGCACTAGGCCTGCCCACGCAAGTGAGGTACCATTTTTATTGGGTGACTTGGGGGAACCCTGGGCAGAAGGAAATTTGTGACTCCTCTCAGATTACACAACTTTCTGTCACCGAAATGTGAGGAAAAAGGTTTTTTTTTTGCCAAACTGTGATGTTTGCAAAGGATTCTGGGTAACAGAACCTGGTGAGATCTCCACAAGTCTCCCCATCTTGAATTTCCCTAGATGTCTAGTTTTGAAAAAGCACAGCTCTGGTAGGTTTCCCTAGGTGCTGGCTGAGCTAGAGGCCAAAATCCACAGCTAGGCACTTTGCAAAAAACAGCTCTGTTTTATTTGAGAAAATATGATGTCTCCACTTTGTGTTTTGGGGAATTTCTTGTCGCGGGCACTAAGCCTACCCACACAATTGAGGTTCAATTTTTATCCTGAGGCTTGGGGAAATGCTGGGTGGAAGGAAATTTGTGGCTCCTCTCAAATTCCAGAACTTTCTGTCACTGAGATGTGAGGGAAAAGTGTTTTCTTTTTTCCAAATTTCAGGTTTTCAAAGGATTCTGGGGAACAGAGCCTTGTGAGAGCCCCACAGGTCCCCCATCTTGGATTCTCCTGGGTGTCTAGTTTTCAAAAATGCACAGGCTTGGTAGGTTTCCCTAGATGCCGGCTGAGCTAGAGGAAAAAACCCACAGCTAGGCACTTTGCAAAAAACAACTTTGTTTTCTTTGGGAAAATATGATGTGTCCACATTGTGTTTTGGGGCATTTCTTGTCACGGGCACTAGGCCCACCCACACAATTGGTGTTTCATTTTTATCGGGAGACTTGGGGAACGCTGGGTGAAAGGAAATTTGTGGCTCCTCTCAGATTCCAGAACTTTCTGTCACCGAAATGTGAGGAAAAAGTTTTTTTTTTTGCCAAATTGTGATGTTTGCAAAGGATTCTGGGTAACAGAACCTGGTGAGAGCCCAGATGAAGGGCACTCTTGCTGGGTGGTAGTGAGGGAATCCGAGGAGTAGGACACAGGAGTGGGACCTCCAATAATGATTGTTGTACTGGCCGCTAGAGGTGCTAAAGACTGTGACGATTGGTATGTGACAATGTGTTTTTTGAGTGTCTTGAAAGAACATGCTGATTGAGGGAAGAAGAGCAGGTAAGGTGACCTCTACTGTTGCACGTATCACACACACACACCAGCAATTTTGTGACTGTCTACGTAAGCTAGTGTTTTAGAGCAACAGTTTAGCCAGTAGCAGAGATGGCATCTCGTTGGATGGCTGCTGCTCACGCCCTTACTCGGGTTATAGAGGACAGGTCTGACATAGGATCAGAGACTGAGACAGCAGATACTGAGACAGCATCTGAGGGATAGGACACTGGAGTAGACTCTGGGAGTGATTTTTCATTTGGGGGAGTCCCATTCGAGTACTTTTGAGGGAGGTGATGAGAACAGTCCTGATGCCCCTTTGCAAGCACAGTCTGTGCAACGGGTCAATAGCGGGTTAGCCCAACCAAGAGAGCAGGTGAAAGCGCCGGCAAGCACAGAGAGAGAGTGCTCTCTTGGGAGCTCCCCAATTTAGTTCAGCCCCAAATTCCACCGCCCAAATCGTATTGTGGAGACATCAAAATTATATAACACAAAGCAAATTGATTTAAGAAGGCAGGCATCCGTGTTTTTGGTCCTGGGCTCAGCGGCCATATAGGGAAACATACTAAACTCAGACATTTCGGGAAACTAGACATCCAGGGGAGTCCACTGAGGTGTGACTTGTGTGGATTCCCCAAAGTTTTCTTACCCAGAATACCCTGCAAAGTTGAAATGTGAAATAGAAACTCTATTTTACTTGCATTTATATCACACAAATACAGGAATATGCTGGGATCCACAAAATTCTAGTGATTCCTCACCTGTCCTGATAAAAACACTACCCCACTTGAGTGCCTGTACCTAGTGCCTACGTCAGGAATGGAACACCCCAGGGTCAACAGTTGCCTCATGTAAGTACCAACATTGACTGTTGTGTGATCTATTCCTGTCTCGGGCACTAGGCCTACCCACACAAGTGAGGTACCATTTATATCAGGAGACTTGGGGGAATGCTGAGTGGAAGGAAATTTGTGGCTCCTCTCAGATTCCAGAACTTTCTATCACCGAAATGCAAGAAAAAAGTGTTTTTTCTGCCACATTTTGAGGTTTGCAATGGATTCTGGGTAGCAGAACCTGGTGAGAGCTCCACAAGTCACCCCATCTTGGATTTCCCTAGGTGTCTAGTTTTCAAAAAAGTGCAGGTTTGGTAGATTTCCCTAGGTGCCGGCTGAGGTAGAGGCCAAAATCCACAGCTAGGCACTTTGCGAAAACAGCTCTGTTTTCTTTGGGAGAATGTGATTTGTCTGTGATTTGGGGTATTTCCTGTCAAGGGTGCGAGGCCTACCCACACAAGTGAGGTACCATTTTTATCGGGAGACTTGGGAAAACGCTGAGTGGAAGGAAATGTGTGTCTCCTCTCAAAGGATTCTGGGTAACAGAACCTGGTTAGAGCCCCACAAGTCACCCCAATGTGGATTCCCCTAGGTGTCTAGTTTTCAAAAATGCGCAGGTTTGGTAGGTTTTTCTAGGTGCCGGCTGAGCTAGATGCCAAAATCTACAGATAGGCACTTTGCAAATCAGATTTCAATGTAAAAATGTGATGTGTCCATGTTGTGTTTCCCTTCGCGAGCATTAGGCCTACCCACGCAAGTGGGGTATCATTTTTATTGGGAGACTTGGGGGAACACAGAATAGCAAAACAAGTGTTGTTCCCCTTTGTCTTTCACTACATTTTTTCCTTCCAATTGTAAGACAGTGTGTAAAAAAGACGTCTATTTGAGAAATGCCCTGTAATTCACATGCTAGTATGGGCACTCCGGAATTCAGAGATGTGCAAATAACCACTGCTTCTCAACACCTTATCTGGTACCCATTTTGGAAATACAAAGGTTTTCTTGATACCTATTTTTCACTCTTTATATTTCAGTAAATGAATTGCTGTATACCCAGTATAGAATGAAAACTCATTGCAAAGGTGCAGTTCATTTATTGGTTCTGGGTTCCTAGGGATCTTGATGAACCTACAAGCCCTATATATCCCCACAACTAGAAGAGTCCAGCAGGCGTAACGGTATATTGCTTTAAAAAATCTGACATTGCAGGAAAAAGTTACAGAGTAAAACGTGTAGAAAAATGGCTGTTTTTTTAGCTCAATTTCAATATTTTTTATTTCAGCTGTTATTTTCTGTAGGTAAACCTTGAAGAATCTACACAAATGACCCCTTTCTAGATTTAGAATTTTGCCTACTTTTCAGAAATGTTTAGCTTTCTGGGATCCAGCATTGGTTTCACACCCATTCCTGTCACTAACTGGAAGGAGGCTGAAAGCACAGAAAATAATAAAAATGGGGTGTGTCCCAGTAAAATGCCAAAATTGTGTTGAAAAATGTGATTTTCTGACTCAAGTCTGCCTGTTCCTGAAGGCTGGGAAGATGGTGATTTTAGCACTGCAAACCGTTTGATAATGCCTTTTTCAGGGAAAAAAAACACAATCCTTCGTCGGCAGCCCTTTTTTCTAATGTTTTTGAAAAAAACTAAATGTTCGCTGTATTTTAGCTAATTTCTTGTTCTCCTTCAGGGGAACCCACAAGCTCTGCGTACCTTTAGAATCCCTAGGATGCTGGAAAACAAGGACGCAAACTTGGTGTGGATTGCTTATGTGGACAAAACGTTATGAAGGCCTAAGTGCAAACTACCCCAAATAGCCAAAAAAGGGCTCAGCACAGGGAAGGCCCAAGAGCTAAGAGGTTAATGCTTTTATACTCCTTTATGAATTTGTTGTTTGTCAACATGTGTTTATTCTCTTGTGCCTTGTGTACTTTTATGGACCTGGTGGCTGAAATTAGGGGAATGATTTAAGAAAAGTGGCGCTGCACCCAGTGCTGCGCCACTATCCTTACGTCCCTTAGCGCCCCCCTACAGCCACCATGTGTGCCCCGTATTTAAAATATGTCGGGCCAAGGCGCAGAGTAGGGGGCAATTCCATCAGAATTAGTGACGCTATTGATGTACTCTGCCGAAGTAGTGCCAAAATTTTGGTGCTACTCCAGCAGACTACATAGGGGCCCATTGTATTCAATGGCATGCCTTCTTTTAATGCCTGCTTTGAGCAGGCGTTTGAAAGTGCTGAAATATATGGTGCAAGGAAATCTCTTAGATTTCCCTGTGCCATTTTTTCAGCCTCCGTAATGGCGGAACGCCCCCTTTTCCATGCATTATGTCTGGCATTGGCATAATGTAGCACAAAGGGTTACAAAGTGGCGCAACGCACACTTGCGCGACTTTGTAAACATGGAGCGGTGTTTCTGGCCATCTAACGCCACATTAGCATAAAAAAATGACGCTAATGTGTTGTTAGGACGGCGCTACGGGCTCCTAAATCAGCCCCAAAGTTTTTAGAAGAAAGAAAGAATGGAGTTTGAACTTAAGTTTTCAGCAGAAATGTGTATGATGCATGTTAGACTTTTCATCCTTGGCGTGGTCTCCCTTAACTTTTTGCCTCTGTTCCCCAGGTTGTTGATGGGTGCTGGACTTTGATTTTATTGTTTTTGTTACTCTGGGCACTTTACCACTGCTAACCAGTGCTAAAGTGCAAGTGCTCCTGTTTAAAATGTGTACGTAATTGATTCTCGATGATTGGCATATTTGTTTTACTGTTAAGTCCCTAGTAAAGTGCACTAGAGGTGCCCAGGGCCTGTAAATCAAATGTTACCAGTGGGCCTGCAGCACTGGTTGTGCCACCCACACAAGTAACCCTGTAATCATGTCTCACACCTGCCACGGCAGTGTCTGTGTGTGTATTTTTACTCTGTAAATTCGACTTGGCAAGTGTACCCACTTGCCAGGCCTAAGCCTTCCCTTTTCTTACATGTAAGGCACCCCTAAGGTAGGCCCTAGGTAGCCCCAAGGGTAGGGTGCAGTGTATGGATAAGGTAGGACATATAGTAATTTGGTTTATATGTCCTGACAGTGAAATACTGCCAACTTCGTTTTTCACTGTTGCAAGGCCTGTCTCTCTCATAGGATAACATGGGGGCTACCTTTAAATATGATTAAAGTGTAGATTCCCCTAGAGAGTAGATGGACATGTGGAGTTTGGGGTCCCTGAACTCACAATTTAAAAATTAGGGGAATGATTTAAGAAAAGTGGCGCTGCACCCAGTGCTGCACCACTATCCTTACGTCCCTTAGCGCCCCCCTACAGCCACCATGTGTGCCCCGTATTTAAAATATGTCGGGCCAAGGCGCAGAGTAGGGGGCAATTCCATCAGAATTAGTGACGCTATTGATGTACTCTGCCGAAGTAGTGCCAAAATTTTGGTGCTACTCCAGCAGACTACATAGGGGCCCATTGTATTCAATGGCATGCCTTCTTTTAATGCCTGCTTTGAGCAGGCGTTTGAAAGTGCTGAAATATATGGTGCAAGGAAATCTCTTAGATTTCCCTGTGCCATTTTTTCAGCCTCCGTAATGGCGGAACGCCCCCTTTTCCATGCATTATGTCTGGCATTGGCATAATGTAGCACAAAGTGTTACAAAGTGGCGCAACGCACACTTGCGCGACTTTGTAAACATGGAGCGGTGTTTCTGGCCATCTAACGCCACATTAGCATAAAAAAATGACGCTAATGTGTTGTTAGGACGGCGCTACGGGCTCCTAAATCAGCCCCAAAGTTTTTAGAAGAAAGAAAGAATGGAGTTTGAACTTAAGTTTTCAGCAGAAATGTGTATGATGCATGTTAGACTTTTCATCCTTGGCGTGGTCTCCCTTAACTTTTTGCCTCTGTTCGCCAGGTTGTTGATGGGTGCTGGACTCTGATTTTATTGTTTTTGTTACTCTGGGCACTTTACCACTGCTAACCAGTGCTAAAGTGCAAGTGCTCCTGTTTAAAATGTGTACGTAATTGATTCTCCATGATTGGCATATTTGTTTTACTGTTAAGTCCCTAGTAAAGTGCACTAGAGGTGCCCAGGGCCTGTAAATCAAATGTTACCAGTGGGCCTGCAGCACTGGTTGTGCCACCCACACAAGTAACCCTGTAATCATGTCTCACACCTGCCACGGCAATGTCTGTGTGTGTATTTTTACTCTGTAAATTCGACTTGGCAAGTGTACCCACTTGCCAGGCCTAAGCCTTCCCTTTTCTTACATGTAAGGCACCCCTAAGGTAGGCCCTAGGTAGCCCCAAGGATAGGGTGCAGTGTATGGATAAGGTAGGACATATAGTAATTTGGTTTATATGTCCTGACAATGAAATACTGCCAACTTCGTTTTTCACTGTTGCAAGGCCTGTCTCTCTCATAGGATAACATGGGGGCTACTTTTAAATATGATTAAAGTGTAGATTCCCCTAGAGAGTAGATGGACATGTGGAGTTTGGGGTCCCTGAACTCACAATTTAAAAATACATCTTTTAGTAAAGTTGATTTTAAGATTGTGCGTTTGAAAATGCCACTTTTAGAAAGTGAGCATTCTCTTGCTTAAACCATTCTGTGACTTTGCCGTGTTTGTGGATTCCCTGTCTGGGTCAGTTTGACAGTTGGGTTGTTTTTCACCTCACACCAGACAGTGACACAAAGGGGGCTGGGGTGTAACCTGCATTTCCTGATTAGCCATCTCTGCTAGGAGGGAGTGGTGGAGTGGTCACTCTCATCTGAAAGGACTGTGCCTGCCTCTGATAATGCCGGCTCCAACCCCCTGCTGTGTGTCTGATGACTTGCCTGGGCACAGCAGGATTTCACAAGTAGGTGTGAGTCCCCTTTGAAGAAAGGTGACTTCAAAGACTAAAATGGGTATAAGAAGGGCACCCAAATCTACAGACTTTAGAAACACTTCTGGAACCAAGAGGAACCTCTGCCTGGAGAAGAGCTGATAACTGAGGAAGAAGTGCTGCCCTGCCTGTGACTGTGCTTTGTGGAGCTTTCCTGCAGTGCTGCTTCTGCCAGAGTAAGAGGGCAAAGGCTGGACTTTGTGTGCCTTCTATCTTGTGAAGAAATCTCCAAGGGCTTGAGTTAGAGCTTGCCTCCTGTTGTTAGAAGTCTCAGGGACAGCAAAGACTTCTCTCTGCCAGCATCTGGAGTCTCTGGAGAGACTCCTGCTCTGACAAGTGGTGCCCTATCCAGTCCCTGGGCCCTTGAAAGGAAAGCTGGTGGAAATCCAAGGAAATCGACTTCGGACGACTCTGGACCGACGCCGCTGCTGAATTCGGTAACGCCACCTGCACCCGACGCCGTGACCTTCGCTGGTACGCGACGCTCTTCGCAGGCCAGACGCCACAGCAGCCCCGCTGAAGTCCGTGACTCCGTGGAAGTCGCCGCACCACGTTGTGACTGACGCCGCTCGAAGTGCGTGGATTCAACGTTTCGCACAGACGCCGCGATGCCCGACTTCGTGCATCGGCTTGTTTTCACTCTTCACCAAAGGTACTGTACTTGGGGGTCTACACGACTCCGTGTCTGGCGCCGTTGGTGTCGGCTTGTTGGGAACGACTCTGTCACAACGCCGTGTTAACATCTCATCGAAGCATTTTTGTTTCTAAGCGCTATTTTTGAGTTTAATCTTTAAAAATTCATAACTTGATTTGTGTATGTCGGATTTTTGTCGTTTTGGTCTTGTTTTGTTTAGATAAATATTTCCTAGTTTTCTAAACCGGTGTTGTGTCATTTTGTAGTGTTTTCAATAAGTTACTGTGTGTGTTGGTACAAATACTTTACACCTAGCACTCTGAGGTTAAGCCTACTGCTCTGCCAAGCTACCAAGGGGGTAAGCAGGGGTTAGCTGAGGGTGATTCTCTTTTACCCTGACTTGAGTGAGGGTCCTTGCTTGAACAGGGGGTAACCTGACTGTCAACCAAAGACCCCATTTCTAACATTGGTGATCAGCGGTTGGGATTTGGACTTGTATTTGTGATTGACATACAGTAATTAAGTGTACACTACTGTTTGAGTTCAGACCACTACGTGACCACATACTACTAGTCTTGTGATTTTTGTTTTTTTCTATTTGGACTGTTTTTGCTCTGCATTCAGTTTCTTTTTTCGCTGATCCGGTGATTGACTTTTCCGGAACTTCATTTGAGAACTTGCTTTTCTGCATTTGGAACTTTGCACTCTTTTAACCTTTTATCATGTCTCTACTTGGAGATGCACCAGTTGAAGCTGTTTTTGACCTGAAGCAATTGGATAGTTATAACAAGGCTCAGCTAAAGCAGTTTTGTAAAAAATGTTGTTGTCCCATTAAGAGCTCTTCCAAGAAGGATGAGCTGAAAAAGGCGCTGAGGGCCTGGGTGACAACCAGAAGCACTGGAGGGCACACGGAGGATTAGGAGGAGGATGAGGATGAGGAAGGAGAGCAATCAGTACATAATGGTATAGTGGGGGGGACCTGTTATTCCCAGGGAAAGAGTCTATAGGGCAAGTAGCAGTGTATCCTCCAAGGGTCTGACACCTGGAGAGTTACAGGACAGACAGTCAGAGAGGGAGTACCAATTGGAGCTGAAAAAGCTCAGTCTAGAGATGGAACCGAGAAGGCTGGCCATTGAGGAAAGGAGGTTAGCAATGGCTCATGAGCTCAGTTTAAAAGAGATAGATCAGAGGAGTCAGCCCAGTAGGGATGGTGGCAGCAATCCTACAGTGCAGCCTGAGAGAAGGGTACACATCCCAAAAGACCTTGTGAGGGATTATAAGAGGGAGGATGATATCTACCTGTGGTTCAAGGGTTATGAGTCAGCTCTCCACATGAACCTGGTCCCTGAAGCTCTTTGGGGGGCAGCCCTGTGGAAGCATTTTGAGGCAGAGGGGAGGGACACACTGACAGCCTTAGAGGATGCTCAGGATCTCACCTATCCTGTCATGAAGGAGGCCTTACTCACCAGGTATGGTCTCACCCCTGAGCAGTACAAGGAGAAGTTTAGATCCTACAAGAGAAAGGAATCCCAAACATGGTTGGAATGTGTTGATTCTTTTTGCAGGTCACTGGATGGTTGGGTGAAGGGCAGTAAGGTAAACACGTATGAGGGGCTTTACAATTTAATTGCTTGGGAGCACTTGTACAGTTTATGTTTTCCAGAGCTGCGCCAGCACCTCATTGACAGCAAGCTGACTGACCCCAGGAAGCTTGCACAGGAAGCGGACCGCTGGGAGAGCACCAGGGTCCAAAAGAGGTATTGGGGAGACCACGCCAAGGGTGGGCAGGGTCCCTCTCAGAAGAAAGGGGGGGTAAGGGCAAACAGGGGGAGTTCTCTAAAGGGCCCCAAACTGATTCCCAGGGTAAGGATTCCCAACCCCCCAGTGAAAAGAAGCCATGGTTGTCCAAAGGGAAGCCAGTGGCAGGTGGTCCCCCATGTAAGTGCTATGCATGTGACCAGGTGGGTCATGTGAGGGGGGACCCCAAATGCCCCAAAAGTACACCGGCACCCACTGGTGCACCGTCCCATGGTTTGCCCAGTGTAGCGCTTGGGGAGGAGTTGGTTTCAGGTGGGTGGGAACCAGCAGAAATGACCCTTGTGTCACTAGGGGACAGTGAGATGGTCCAGAGAAACCTAGTACCTGATAACACTAAGAAGTACAGGCAATGGGTGACCATCAATGGACAGAGGGTGGAGGCTCTGAGAGACACAGGAGCCAGTGTGACTACAGTGGGGAGTCACCTGGTGTCTGAAGAGCAGATTGATCCCCGGGTACTTCACCAAGTAGTTGTGGTAGACATTCTGAGCGCCTCTGCAGAGTGGCGCAGGTTCCCTTTGAATGGGGGGGGGGGTATCAGGTTCCTGGAAAGTAGCAGTGAGTCCAACCATGCCTATTGAGTGTTTGCTAGGTAACGACCTGGAGGATTCCCCTTGGAAGGAGGTGGAACACAGGTCTCACTTGGAGATGTTGGGTCTGCCTGGGTGGGTATGCGTATCCACCCGGTCTATGGCAGCCAATCAGGGTAGTCAAGAGCCCCTGGAGCCTGAAACAGTGGCCCAGGGGACCGCCAAGAAGAGGAAGGGCAGGGGGCACGGGAAACCGGCCCCAGAAGTTCCCACGGTCCGGGAGGAGGCAGAGCCTGAGGGTGATGCCCCGGAGCCTACAGGGGAACAGGTGGCTGAACTGGGGGAGGTCCCTGAGCTGTCGCAGTGGCAGCAGGAAGGGGGACCCACCAGGGAAGCATTCTGCACAGCGCAGAAGGAGTGCCCTACTCTTGAGGGGCTGCGGCAGCAGGCTGCAGCCCAGGCGGCTGGCGAGGCGCCAGGTACTCACCTGATTTATTGGGAGGATGGCCTCCTGTACAGTGAGCCTAAGGTTCCTGAGCCTGGGTCAGCTCGTATGCTGGTGGTACCCCAGTGCTTCAGGGCCTTCCTACTGGGTTTGGCTCATGATGTGCCTTTGGCAGAACATCTAGGGCAGGACAAGACCTATAAGAGGCTTGTCTCCCACTTTTACTGGCCCTTGATGCACAAGCAGTCAGCTGCTTATTGTAGGTCTTGTCAGACTTGTCAGGCAGGTGGCAAGAGTGGGGGGAAATGCAAAGCTCCCCTCCAACCTTTACCTGTAGTCAGCACTCCCTTTGAAAGGGTAGGAATTGACATTGTGGGGCCTCTGGATCCCAAGACAGCCATGGGCAACAGGTTCATCCTGGTCTTGGTGGACCATGCCACACGGTACCCAGAAGCCATTCCTCTAAGGACGGTCACTGCCCCGTGGTGGGACGTGCCTTGATGGGGGTTTTTACCCGCATGGGGTTCCCCAAGGAGGTGGTATCTGATAGAGGTACAAACTTCATATCCACTTATATGAAGTCTCTGTGGAAGGTGTGTGGGGTAACCTACAAGTTCACCACCCCTTACCACCCCCAAAGTAATGGTCTGGTTGAGAGATTCAACCGCACCTTGAAAGGCATGATTCAGGGCCTGTCAAAGCCCTTGAGGCGTAAGTGGGACGTTCTCTTGCCATGCCTTCTGTTCGCTTACAGGGAGGTGCCTCAAAAGGGACTTGGCTTTAGCCCCTTTGAGCTCATCTATGGCCACCCTGTGAGGGGACCGCTCAGTCTGGTGAAGGAGGCTTTGGAGAAAGCTCCTAGTAAACCACCCCAGGATGTATTTAGCTACATGCTGGCACTAAGAAACCAGACTGCCCGCTTCAGGAGTCTCGCTCAGGAGAACCTGGAAGCAAGCCAGGCGGATATGAAACGGTGGTACGACCAGAATGCCACTCTGGTGAGTTTCAGCCTGGACAAAAAGTGTGGGTCATGGCACCAGTGGAGCCTAGGGCTCTCCAAGATAAGTGGACTGGGCCTTTTGAGGTGGTGGAAAGAAAAAACGAGGTCACCTATCTGGTAGACTTGCAATCCCCCAGAAACCCTTTGAGGGTCCTACATGTCAACCGCCTCAAACCACACTTTGAGCGAACTGAGCTATCCATGCTCCTAGCAACAGATGCCGGGGTGGAGGACGAGAGTGAGCCTCTTCCTGACCTCCTGTCTGCAGGAGAGAAAGATGGGTCTGTGGAGGGAGTGATCCTCTCCCCCTCCCTGACTGAGGAACAGCAGAGGGACTGTCGCCACGTGCTGGGACAGTTCGCCTCCCTGTTTTCCCTGATCCCAGGAGTCACACACCTGTGCACACATGATGTGGACACTCGGGACAGTACACCTGTTAAACATAAGGTTTACAAGGTGACTGACAGGGTCAGGGCTTGCATTAAGGAGGAAGTCTCCAAAATGTTAACCCTAGGGGTTATTGAGCACTCCAGCAGTCCTTGGGCCAGCCCAGTGGTCTTGGTCCCAAAGGCTGCTGCTCCTGGTGCCACTCCAGAACTTAGGTTCTGTGTGGACTACCGGGGTCTCAATGCGGTCAGCAAGACTGACGCACACCCCATCCCCCGAGCTGATGAGCTCATTGATCGGTTAGGAGCTGCCAAGTACCTCAGTACGTTTGATTTAACATCTGGGTACTGGCAGATTGCCTTAACTGAGGGGGCAAAGGAGAGGTCAGCATTCTCTACCCCAGATGGGCACTTCCACTTCAATGTGATGCCCTTTGGGATGAAGAATGCCCCTGCCACCTTTCAGAGGTTGGTCAACCAGGTGTTGGCAGGACTGGATGAGTTCAGTGCCGCCTACCTGGATGACATTGCTGTGTTTAGTTCCACATGGGAGGAACACCTGCAACACCTCTGGAGAGTGTTAGAGGCCCTGCAGAAGGCAGGCTTCACTATTAAGGCGAGCAAGTGCCAAATAGGGCAGGGTTCTGTGGTGTACTTAGGACACCAGGTGGGGAGTGGCCAGGTGGCACCCCTACAGCCTAAGATTGACACGATTCTGGCTTGGGAGCCTCCCAAGACCCAGACTGAAGTGAGAGCCTTTTTAGGTCTCACAGGATATTACAGGAGGTTTGTTAAGGGATATGGTACCATTGTTACCCCCTTAACGGAGTTGACTTCTAAGAAGCAACCCAAGAAAGTGATCTGGACAGAGGCTTGCCAGAACACTTTTGATGCCCTGAAGGCTGCCATGTGCACAGCACCTGTGCTGCAGGCACCTGACTACTCCAAGGAGTTTGTTGTGCAAACAGACGCCTCAGAGCATGGTATTGGAGCAGTACTCTCACAGCTTAATGAAGAGGGCCTAGATCAATCCGTAGCCTTCATTAGCAGGAGGTTACTACCCAGGGAACGTAGGTGGAGTGCCATAGAACGCGAAGCATTTGCTGTGGTCTGGGCACTGAAGAAGCTAAGACCCTACTTATTTGGGGCTCACTTCCGAGTTCAGACCGACCACAGGCCCCTCAGATGGTTAATGCAGATGAGGGGTGAGAATCCAAAACTGTTGAGGTGGTCCATTTCCCTACAGGGGATGGACTTTACGGTGGAACATCGTCCTGGTACAGAGCACGCCAATGCTGATGGTCTGTCCAGGTTCTTCCGCCTTAATGATGAGAACTCCCATGAGGTTGGGTAGTTGCTCCCCACTTTTAGCTGGGGGGGACACGTGTTAGACTTTTCATCCTTGGCGTGGTCTCCCTTAACTTTTTGCCTCTGTTCCCCAGGTTGTTGATGGGTGCTGGACTCTGATTTTATTGTTTTTGTTACTCTGGGCACTTTACCACTACTAACCAGTGCTAAAGTGCAAGTGCTCCTGTTTAAAATGTGTACGTAATTGATTCTCCATGATTGGCATATTTGTTTTACTGTTAAGTCCCTAGTAAAGTGCACTAGAGGTGCCCAGGGCCTGTAAATCAAATGTTACTCGTGGGCCTGCAGCACTGGTTGTGCCACCCACACAAGTAACCCTGTAATCATGTCTCACACCTGCCACGGCAGTGTCTGTGTGTGTATTTTTACTCTGTAAATTCGACTTGGCAAGTGTACCCACTTGCCAGGCCTAAACCTTCCCTTTTCTTACATGTAAGGCACCCCTAAGGTAGGCCCTAGGTAGCCCCAAGGGCAGGGTGCAGTGTATGGATAAGGTAGGACATATAGGGGGTCATTCCGACCCTGGCGGTCAAGGACCGCCGGGGCCGGGGTCGGCGGGAGCACCGCCAACAGGCTGGCGGTGCCCCGCAGGGCATTCTGACCGCGGCGGTTTGGCCGCGGTCAGAAGAGGAAAACCGGCGGTCTCCCGCCGGTTTTCCGCTGCCCGACGGAATCGTCATGGCGGCGCAGCTTGCTGCGCCGCCATGGGGATTCCGACATCCCGTACCGCCATCCTGTTCCTGGCGGTTCGCCCGCCAGGAACAGGATGGCGGTATGGGGTGTCGTGGGGCCCCTGGGGGCCCCTGCAGTGCCCATGCCAATGGCATGGGCACTGCAGTGGCCCCCGTAAGAGGGCCCCACAAAGAATTTCAGTGTCTGCTTAGCAGACACTGAAATTCGCGACGGGTGCAACTGCACCCGTCGCACCTTCCCACTCCGCCGGCTCCATTCGGAGCCGGCTTCCTCGTGGGAAGGGGTTTCCCGCTGGGCTGGCGGGCGGCCTTCTGGCGGTCGCCCGCCAGCCCAGCGGGAAAACCAGAATGGCCTCCGCGGTCTTTCGACCGCGGAACGGCCATTTGGCGGTTCCCGCCAGGCGGGCGGCTACCGCTCCCCGCCAGCCTCAGAATGAGGCCCATAGTAATGTGGTTTATATGTCCTGACAGTGAAATACTGCCAACTTCGTTTTTCACTGTTGCAAGGCCTGTCTCTCTCATAGGATAACATGGGGGCTACCTTTAAATATGATTAAAGTGTAGATTCCCCTAGAGAGTAGATGGACATGTGGAGTTTGGGGTCCCTGAACTCACAATTTAAAAATACATCTTTTAGTAAAGTTGATTTTAAGATTGTGCGTTTGAAAATGCCACTTTTAGAAAGTGAGCATTCTCTTGCTTAAACCATTCTGTGACTTTGCCGTGTTTGTGGATTCCCTGTCTGGGTCAGTTTGACAGTTGGGTTGTTTTTCACCTCACACCAGACAGTGACACAAAGGGGGCTGGGGTGTAACCTGCATTTCCTGATTAGCCATCTCTGCTAGGAGGGAGGGGTGGAGTGGTCACTCTCATCTGAAAGGACTGTGCCTGCCTCTGACAATGCTGGCTCCAACCCCCTGCTGTGTGTCTGATGACTTGCCTGGGCAAGGCAGGATTTCACAAGTAGGTGTGAGTCCCCTTTGAAGAAAGGTGACTTCAAAGACTAAAATGGGTATAAGAAGGGCACCCAAATCTACAGACTTTAGAAACACTTCTGGAACCAAGAGGAACCTCTGCCTGGAGAAGAGCTGATAACTGAGGAAGAAGTGCTGCCCTGCCTGTGACTGTGCTTTGTGGAGCTTTCCTGCAGTGCTGCTTCTGCCAGAGTAAGAGGGCAAAGGCTGGACTTTGTGTGCCTTCCATCTTGTGAAGAAATCTCCAAGGGCTTGAGTTAGAGCTTGCCTCCTGTTGTTTGAAGTCTCAGGGACAGCAAAGACTTCTCTCTGCCAGCACCTGGAGTCTCTGGAGAGACTCCTGCTCTGACAAGTGGTGCCCTATCCAGTCCCTGGGCCCTTGAAAGGAAAGCTGGTGGAAATCCAAGGAAATCGACTTCGGACGACTCTGGACCGACGCCGCTGCTGAATCCGGTAACGCCACCTGCACCCGACGCCGTGACCTTCGCTGGTACGCAACGCTCTTCGCAGGCCAGACGCCACAGCAGCCCCGCTGAAGTCCGCGACTCCGTGGAAGTCGCCGCACCACGTTGTGACTGACGCCGCTCGAAGTGCGTGGATTCAACGTTTCGCACAGACGCCGCGATCCCCGACTTCGTGCATCAGCTTGTTTTCACTCTTCACCAAAGGTATTGTACTTGGGGGTCTACACGACTCCGTGTCCGGCGCCGTTGGTGTCGGCTTGTTGGGAACGACTCTGTCACAATGCCGTGTTAACATCTCATCGTAGCATTTTTGTTTCTAAGTGCTATTTTTGAGTTTAATCTTTACAAATTCATAACTTGATTTGTGTATGTCGGATTTTTGTCGTTTAGGTCTTGTTTTGTTTAGATAAATATTTCCTATTTTTCTAAACTGGTGTTGTGTCATTTTGTAGTGTTTTCATTAAGTTACTGTGTGTGTTGGGACAAATACTTTACACCTAGCACTCTGAGGTTAAGCCTACTGCTCTGCCAAGCTACCAAGGGGGTAAGCAGGGGTTAGCTGAGGGTGATTCTCTTTTACCCTGACTAGAGTGAGGGTCCTTGCTTGAACTGGGGGTAACCTGACTGTCAACCAAAGACCCCATTTCTAACAATGCAACATGCTGAATTAATGGTTTCCAAAATTCATATTGGCCCTGGAACCAGAAAACTGATTTTGTAGTGCTTTGGCTCACTCTTGTGACACCATATTATAAGTTTAGCACTCAAGCCCACACTTGAACTGTCAAACGTACAGTGAGTTATTCTTCTGTGCGGTCGTCCATAAAACATACTAAAAGGCAGAACGCCAAAGAGTTTGAAGTTGATAGCAAAAATGTGTGTAGCAAATCTGTCGATCCCAAATTAATGGATGGACTGTGGTCTAATTATGAGTAAACGATCTTCAAGCATGAGTGAAGTTCTAAAACCATCGAGGCTCTCTTCCAGTGTTGGTATTGAAATTGTAAACTAAAATAAACAATTATTTGGCCATTAATATTTTGTTTTATAAATGCTCATTATACTGTTGGTCTTATTTCTCACCATTTGTTTTTTTTAATAAGGAAGTCTCTGGGGGGATAAACGCCTGAAGGTGGCTAACTTTTCAGTTTTAAAGGAATTTAGTTATCCGTTTATAAATGTGTCGACTGAAATAAAAACACTTCCCCGAACGTACACTTATATTTGTATGTTGTATGTCAAAGATGGCACTTCAGAGGACACATCATAAACTGGCCTTTGGTCAGACTGTGTAGGAAAGTAGCCTCTTTCTAGAATGGATACCCCTACTTTTGTCCTACTTTTGGCCTGTTTGTGAGTGTTTGTCAGTATGTTTGTACTGTCTCACTGGGATCCTGCTAGCCAGGACCCCAGTGCTCATAGTGTATAACCCTATTTGTTAGTGTGTTGTGTCTGTCTCACTGGGATCCTGATAGCCAGGAACCCAGTGCTCATAGTTTGTGGCCTGTGTGTGTGTTGTCAGTGGTGCCTAACTGTGTCACTAAAGTTCTTCTAACCAGAACTCCAGTGCTTATTATGCTGTCTCCACTTCCAAATTAGTCACTATATCTTAGTGACTTCATATTCCAATTCCAATTGGCACGCTGGACCCCTCTTATAAGTCCCTAGTATGGTACCCAGGTACCCAGAGTATTGGGGTTCCAGGAGATTTCTTTTACCACCCACAAGGAGCTCAGATAAATCTTTCATCAGGACTGCTGCTGAAGCCTGAGTAAAATAGTGCCCACACTATGTCACAGCCATTTTGACTGTACTTAAGTAACTTATAAGTCACCTATATGTCTAACCTTCATTAACTGAAGGCTAGGTGCAAAGTTATTAAGTGTGAGGGCACCCTTGCACTAGCAAAGGTGCCCCCATGTTGCCCAGGGCCAAATCCCCAGACTTCGTGAGTGCGGGGACACCATTATAAGTGTGCACTACATACGTCAATACATATATGTAGCTTCACAATGGTAACTCCGAATATGGCCATGTGAGGTGTCTAAGATCATGGAATTGTCCCCCGTTCCAAATATGGTATTGGGGGGCAATCTCATGCACCTTGGGGCCACACCATGGGCCCCAGCTCACCCAGTGTGTCCCTAGCATTAGGCACCTGGTTTTCCAAGGTGTGGGGACACTATGGAGACCTTTGAGTGGCCAGTGCCAGCAGGTGACGTCAGAGACCCCTCCTGATAGGTGCATACCTGGGTAGGTAGCCATTCCTCCTCTCATGGGTATTTAGGGTCTTTCCTCTGTGTGGTTCCTCAGATTCAGCTTCCAAGACTCATCCAGGAATCCTCTGCATCCTCTGTTTCAGCTTCTGACTGTGAAATCAACTGCAGATTGCTCCAGGAACTGCTGTAACTGCAACAAAGTATCCAAGAAGGCTACTGTGACCCTGCAACGTCAGCTCCCGCTAGCAACTGCAACAGTTTCGAAGGTGTGCACTCTCTAGGGACTGCCAGTCTTCACTGTACACCAGAAGAACCGAAGGAATATTCAGTGGAGTGATGGATCCCTCTTCCCTGCTCCTGCAGGCACCTTCTGTGACGATGACCAGTACTCTGGGACTCCTCACTTGATGACGAGCATGCCCCCTGGAACACAGGTGGTGGACCAGCGTGACTCAGACTGTCCTAAGGTCCAGCTGTCCAACTTTGGCAGAGGTAAGAGCTTGCCTTCCTGGTTTGCGACAGTACCCATGTGCACTACGTCATCTCCAGATCTTTGGGCCTCTGTGCACTTCTTCCAAGAATCCTTCGTGCACAGTGTAGCCCATGTTCCCAGCACTCCATTCAGTGACGCACAACTCGTTGTGGGACCTTCTTTTGTTGTGCTGTACCAAACGCATTTTGCACCCTCTTTGTCTCTCTGTCCAGGGACTCCTGATGGTGCTGTCTGGTCATCTGTGGGCTCTCTCCAATGTTGGAGCCCCCTCTGCCTCCTCAGACTGAGTTGAGACCCTCAGGCCATTCTGGGTCCAATAGAGCCATTTTGATGCAAAAGCGTGACTTTGATTGAACCAAGGCTTGTTTGATGAATCCAGCAATGGAAACAGCCTGCATCCAACATCTCGACGTGGGACACCTCCTGCACTATGCAGGAGCATGCAGCCATCTTCTTTGGTGCTCTTCTGCAGACTTTCTACCCGGAGAATCCTCTTTTGCACCATCTTCTAGGTTGGTAGGGGCTCATATCCTTCCTGGAGACTTCTGAGACTTCTGGACTTCGTCTCCTTTCTTCATGGGTCTCGGAATCCAGCATTTGTTGCTAGCAGTCTCTGTTGGTTCTTCAAATAACTCTAATCATGACTTGTAGTGTATTCTCAGGAAACTTGCAGTACCTTACTCCTACTTTCCTGGGCTCTGTGGTGGGGTATTTTACTCACCTTCGTAGTTTTACTTCTCTCCCAGCAAGTCTCTACTCACTACACTTGTCTAGGGGGCAATTTGTGATTCACATTCTACTTTCTTAGTATATGGTTTGTGTTGCCCCTTGTAGAAAGTACCATCTTGCCTGCCATGTTACCCCCATTTTTACATGTATGTCAGTTTGCTTTTGCCTGTCTCACTGTGATCCTGCTAGCCAGGACCCCAGTGCTCATAGCTTGTGACCAGCATGAGTATACCTGTGTAGTGACTAACTGTGTCACTGAGGCTCTGCTAACCAGAACCTCAGTGCTTATGCTCTCTCTTCCTTTAAATTTGTCACTATAGGCTAGTGACCACTTTTACCAATTTTAATTGGCACACTGGAATACCCTTATAATTCCCTAGTATATGGTACTGAGGTACCCAGGTTATTGGGGTTCCAGGAGATCCCTATGGGCTGCAGCATTTCTTTTGCCACCCAGAGGGAGTTCAGACAAACCTTTACATAGGCCTGCCACTGCAGCCTGAGTTGAATAACGCACACTTTATTTCACAGCCATTTTCACTGTACTTAAGTAACGTATAAGTCACCCATATGTCTAACCTTTACTTGCTGGAGGTTAGGTGCAAAGTTACTAAGTGTGAGGGCATCCTTGCACTAGCAAAGGTGCCCCCACATAGTTCAGGGTCATTACCCCGGACTTTGTGAGTGCGGGGACACCATTACACGCGTGCACTACATAGAGGTCAATACCTACATGTAGCTTCACAATGGTAACTCCGAACATGGCCATGTAACATGTCTAATATCATGGAATTGTCCCCCCAATTCAAATCTGGTATTGGTGGGCCAATTCCATGCATCCCCAGGGCTCAACTATGGAGCCCGGGTACTGCCAAACCTGCTCTGGCATGAAACTGGACAAAAGAAAGGGGAGGGACCACTCCTGTGTCCATCACTACCCCAAAGGTAGTGCCCAGAGCTCCTCCAGTGTGTTTCAACCCTCTGCCATCTTGGATACAGAGGTATGGGGGCATTCTGGAGGCCTCTGAGTGGCCAGTGCCAGCAGGTGACGTCAGAGACCCCTCCTGATAGGTGCTTACCTGACTAGGTGGTCAATCCTTCTCTGAGGGCTATTTAAGGTCTCTCCTGTGGGCTTTTCCTCAGAGAACGACTTGCAAGAAATCACCAGAGTTCCTCTGCATCTCCCTCTTTGACTTCTGCCAAGGATCGACCGCTGACTGCTCCAGGACGCCTGCAAAACCACAACAAAGTAGCAAGAAGACTACCAGCGTCATTGTATGGCCTAATCCTGTCGGCTCTCTCAACTGTTTCCTGGTGGTGCATGCTCTGGGGCTGACTGCCTTCACCTTGCACTGGAAGCCAAGAAGAAATCTCCAGTGGGTCAACGGAATCTTCTCCCTGCTCCAGCAGGCATCAAACTTCAGTGTCACCGGTACTCTGGGACTCCTCTCATCCTGACGATCGTGGCCCCTGGAACACAGGTGGTGGACCCAAGTGACCCAGACTGTCCAGTGGTCCAACTGTCCAAATTAGGAGGAGGTAAATCCTTGCCTCCCCTCTCCAGACAGTAATCCGGTGTACTGCGTGAACTGCAGTTGCTAGTGCTTCTGTGCACTTTTGCAAGGAATCCTTCATGCACAGCCTAGCCCAGGTCCCCAGCACTCCGTCCTGCATTGCTCAACTCGCTGAGTTGACCACCGGCTTCGCGGGACCCCCTTTTGTAGTGTTGAGACGACTGCCATGCTCAGTTTTCATGAACCTGTTTTCAAGTACTTCTGCAGGTGCTGCCTTCTTGAGTGTAGACTCTCTGTTTGGCTGAGGGCCTCCTCTGTCTCCTCTTTCAAGTGGCAACCTCCTGGTCCTTCCTAGGCCTGGGCAGCACCCTTTTTCTTTAACCGTGACCTTTGTAGCTAGCAAGGCTTGTTTGTGGTCTTTCTCCAAAGAAACAATGCTGAATCCTCCAGAACTCCGTGAGACATCTTCTGCACAAAGGAGAAGTTCCTGGCACCTTTCGTTGTTGCAGAATCTTCAGCTTCTTCCATCCATAGGCAGCCATTTTGCACCTTCATCCGGAGTTTAGTGGGGTCCTGCCCTCCCTGGACACTTTCGTGACTCTTGGACTTGGTCCCCTTCCTTTACAGGTCCTCAGGTCCAGGAAATCCGTCTACAGTGCTTTGCAGTTTGTTGTGGTCTTTGCAGAATCTCCTATCACGACTTTAGTGTGTTTCTGGGGAAGTAGTATCACTTTACTCCAACTTTTCAGGGCCTAGGGGTCCATTCGTGGTTCGCATTCCACTTTCTTAGTATATGGTGTGTGTTGCCACTAGGCCCCTGCCAGCCAGGGCTCCAGTGCTCATAAGTGTGCCCTGTATGTGTTACCTGTGTTATGACTAACTGTCTCACCGAGGCTCTGCTAACCAGAACCAATTTCACCAATTTACATTGGCATACTGGAACACCCTTATAATTCCCTAGTATATGGTACTGAGGTACCCAGGGTATTGGGGTTCCAGGAGATCCCTATGGGCTGCAGCATTTCTTTTGCCACCCATAGGGAGCTCTGACAATTCTTACACAGGCCTGCCATTGCAGCCTGAGTGAAATAACGTCCACGTTATTTCACAGCCCTTTACCACTGCACTTAAGTAACTTATAAGTCACCTATATGTCTAACCTTTACCTGGTAAAGGTTGGGTGCTAAGTTACTTAGTGTGTGGGCACCTGGCACTAGCCAAGGTGCCCCCACATTGTTCAGGGCAAATTCCCCGGACTTTGTGAGTGCGGGGACACCATTACACACGTGTACTATACATGTGTCACTACATATGTATGACGTCACAATGGTAACTCCGAACATGGCCATGTAACATGTCTAAGATCATGGAATTGTCACCCCAATGCCATTCTGGCATTGGGGAGACAATTTCATCATCCCCCGAGTCTCTAGCACAGACCCGGGTACTGCCAAACTGCCTTTCCCGGGGTTTCACTGCAGCTGCTGCTGCTGCCAACCCCTCAGACAGGTTTCTGCCCTCCTGGGGTCCAGCCAGGCTTGGCCCAGGAAGGCAGAACAAAGGACTTCCTCAGAGAGAGGGTGTTACACCCTCTCCCTTTGGAAAAAGGGGTCAGGGCTGGGGAGGAGTAGCCTCCCCCAGCCTCTGGAAATGCTTTCATGGGCACAGATGGTGCCCATTTCTGCATAAGCCAGTCTACACAGGTTCAGGGATCCCCCAGCCCTGCTCTGGAGCGAAACTGGACAAAGGAAAGGGGAGTGACCACTCCCCTGACCTGCACCTCCCCTGGGAGGTGCCCAGAGCTCCTCCAGTGTGCTCCAGACCTCTGCCATCTTGGAAACAGAGGTGCTGCTGGCACACTGGACTGCTCTGAGTGGCCAGTGCCAGCAGGTGACGTCAGAGACTCCTTCTGATAGGCTCTTACCTGTGTTGCTAGCCTATCTTCCTTCCTCGGTAGCCAAACCTCCTTTTCTGGCTATTTAGGGTCTCTGCTTTGGGGAATTCTTTAGATAACAAATGCAAGAGCTCATCAGAGTTCCTCTGCATCTCTCTCTTCACCTTCTGCAAAGGAATCGACCGCTGACTGCTCTGGAAGCCTGCAAAACTGCAACAAAGTGGCAAAGACGACTACTGCAACCTTGTATCGCTGATCCGGCCGCCTTCTCGACTGTTTTCCTGGTGGTTCATGCAGTGGGGATAGTCTGCCTCCTCTCTGCACTAGAAGCTCTGAAGAAATCTCCCGTGGGTCGACGGAATCTTCCCCCTGCAACCTCAGGCATCAAAAGACTGCATCACCGGTCCTCTGGGTCCCCTCTCAGCACAACGAGCGTGGTCCCTGGAACTCAGCAACTCTGTCCAAGTGACTCCCACACTCCAGTGACTCTTAAGTCCAAGTTTGGTGGAGGTAAGTCCTTGCCTCCCACGCTAGACTGCATTGCTGGGAACCGCATGTTTTGCAGCTACTCCGGCTCCTGTGCACTCCCCGAGTATTTCCTTTGTGCACAGCCAAGCCTGGGTCGCCGGCACTCTAACCTGCATTGCACAACCTCCTGAGTTGTCCTCCGGTGTCGTGGGACTCTCTTGTGCAACTTCGGGTGAGCACCGATTCACTCCACTTCATAGTGCCTGTTCTGGCACTTCTGCGGGTGCTGCTTGCTTCTGAGTGGGCTCTTTGTCTTACTGGACGCCCCCTCTGTCTCCTCTCGTAATTGGCGACATCTTGGTCCCTCCCGGGCCACAGCAGCATCCAAAAACCTTAAACGTGATCTTTGCAGCTAGCAAGGTTTGCGGTCTTTTTGCGGGAAAATGCTTCTGCACGACTCTTCACAACGTGGGACATCTATCCTCCAAAGGGGAAGTTTCTAGCCCTTGTCGTTCTTGCAGAATCCTCAGCTTCTACCATTCGGTGGCAGCTTCTTTGCACCCACAGCTGGCATTTCCTGGGCATCTGCCCACTCCCGACTTGATTGTGACTTTTGGACTTGGTCCCCTTGTTCCACAGGTACTCTCGTCTGGAAATCCCTCGTTGTTGCATTGCTGGTGTTGGTCTTTCCTGCAGAATTCCCCTATCACGACTTCTGTGCTCTTTGGGGAACGTAGGTGCACTTTGCACCCACTTTTCAGGGTCTTGGGGTGGGCTAATTTTCTAACCCTCACTGTTTCCTTACAGTCCCAGCGACCCTCTACGAGGTCACATAGGTTTGGGGTCCATTCGTGGTTCGCATTCCACTTCTAGAGTTTATGGTTTGTGTTGCCCCTATCCCTATGTGCCCCCATTGCATTCTATTGTGACTATACATTGTTTGCACTGTTTTCTATTGCTATTACTGCATATTTGGTATTGTGTACATATATCTTGTGTATATTTGCTATCCTCATACTGAGGGTACTCACTGAGATACTTTGGCATATTGTCATAAAAATAAAGTACCTTTATTTTTAGTATATCTGTGTATTGTGTTTTCTTATGATATTGTGCAAGTGACACTAGTGGTACTGTAGGAGCTTCACTTGTCTCCTAGTTCAGCCTAAGCTGCTCTGCTAAGCTACCTTTTCTATCAGCCTAAGCTGCTAGACACCCCTCTACACTAATAAGGGATACCTGGGCCTGGTGCAAGGTGTAAGTACCCCTTAGTACTCACTACAAACCAGTCCAGCCTCCTACAGTATGGTGTGGGCCCTAAGGGTTAGTGTGTGTCTAATAGGTGTCCCTCGATATTTGCAGGTGACTCTGGTTACCCCAACCTCTCATGGCTACTGACCCCAGTGAGGAATCGCAGGACAAGGGCAGAGGAACATTACAATGAGGCACATGGGCGAACAAGAAGAATAGAGAGAAGACATTCGGCCTCCTGAGGCTAGGTTTTGTTGCCTCCATCTCACAGGTGGTTCCCTGTGCTACTCGCCCAAGAAGGTCTGCCAGATCATCGTGGCATGCTGTATGTTGCACAACCTTGCCTTACATCACCAGGTGCCTTTTCTGCAGGAGGATGAGGCTGGAGATGGGCGTGTGGCAGCAGTGGACACTGTGGACAGTGAAGATGAGGAGGCAGAGGATGAGGATGAGGACAACAGAAGTGCAATAATTTGTCAATACTTCCAATGACACACAGGTAAGACAGTGTAACTTCATTTTTTATTGACAGACAGTTTTGTGTTTGACATTGTCACTGGCAGGCTGATTTTCCCACTTCTATGGCCCTTTGGCATCACTATTTGCAGATATTTGTGCCCCACTATCGTTCCTGGTGTGTTGACTGCAGCCACTTTTGGCCTGTTTGTGAGTATATGTGAGGGTGTTTTTACTGTCTCACTGGGATCTTGCTAGCCAGGACCCCAGTGCTCATAGTGAAAACCTTATTTGTCAGTGTGTTTTATATGTCTCACTGGGACCCTGCCAGCCAGGAACCCAGTGCTCATAGTTTGTGGCCTGTATGTGTATCCCTGTGTAGTGCCTAACTGTGTCACTGAGGCTCTGCTAACCAGAACCTCAGTGCTTATGCTCTCTCTGCCTTTTGAAATTGTCACTATAGGCTAGTGACCATTTTCACCAATTCTAATTGGCCCCCTTGAGCACCGTTATAATTCCCTAGTGTATGGTACCTAGGTACCCAGGGTATTGGGGTTCCAGGAGATCCATATGGGCTGCAGCATTTCTTTTGCCACCCATAGTGAGCTCAGACAAATCTTACACAGGACTGCCACTGCAGCCTGAGTGAAATAACGCACATGTTATTTCACAGCCATTTTTCACTGCACTTAAGTACCTCATACGTCACCTACATGTCTAGCCTTCACTTAGTGAAGGTTAGGTGCAAAGTTACGAAGTGTGAGGGCACCCTGGCACTAGCCAAGGTGCCCCCACGTAGTTGGGCAATTTCCCCGGACTTTGTGAGTGTGGAGACACCATTACACACTTGCACTACATATAGGTCAATACCTATATGTAGCTTCACAATGGTAACTCCAAATATGGCCATGTAACATGTCTAAGATCATCGAATTGTCCCCCCATGCTAAATATGGTATTGGGGTGCCAATCCCATGCATCCCCGGGGCTCCACTATCGATCCCACGTACTGCCAAAAAAGCTCTCTGGGGTTTTCTCTAGAGCCACCGCTGCTGCCAACCCACAGACAAGCTTCTGCCCTCCTGGGGTCTGGGCAGCCCAGTCACAGAAAAGCAGAACAAAGAATTTCCTCTGAGAGAGGATGTTACACCCTCTCCCTTTGGAAATAGGTGTTAAGGGCTGGGGAGGAGTAGCCTCCCCCAGCCTCTGGAAATGCTTTGAATGGCACAGATGATTCCATCCTTGCATAAGCCAGTCTACACCAGTTCAGGGAACCCCCAGTCCCTGCTCTGGCGTAAAACTGGACAAAGGAAAAAGGAGTGACCACTCCCCTGTCCATCACCACCCCAGGGGTGGTGCCCAGAGCTCCTCCTGTGTGTCCCGGACCTCTGCCACCTTGAATCCAGAGGTGTGAGGGCACAATGGAGGCATCTGAGTGACCAGTGCCACCAGGTGATGTCAGAGACCCCTCCTGATAGGTGCTTACCTGACGAGGTGGCGAATCCTTCTCTGAGGGCTATTTAGGGTCTCTCCTGTGGGTTTTTCCTCAGATAACGACTTGCAAGAATTCACCAGAGTTCCTCTGCATCTCCCTCTTTGACTTCTGCCAAGGATCGACCGCTGACTGCTCCAGGACGCCTACAAAACCACAACAAAGTAGCAAGAAGACTACCAGTGACATTGTAGTGCCTAATCCTGCCGGCTTTCTCAACTGTTTCCTGGTGGTGCATGCTCTGGGGCTGACTGCCTTCACCTTGCACTGGAAGCCAAGAAGAAATCTCCTGTGGGTTGACGAAATCTTCCCCCTGCTCCAGCAGGCACCAAACTTCAGCGTCACCGGTACTCTGGGACTCCTCTCATCCTGACGAGCGTGGCCCCTTGAACACAGGTGGTGGACTCAAGTGACACAGACTGTCCAGTGGGCCAACTGTTCAAATTAGGAAGAGGTAAGTCCTTGCCTCCCCTCTCCAGACAGTAATCCGGTGTACTGCGTGAACTGCAGTTGCTAGTGCTTCTGTGCACTTTTGCAAGGAATCCTTCATGCACAGCCTAGCCCAGGTCCCCAGCACTCCGTCCTGCATTGCTCAACTCGCTGAGTTGACCACCGGCTTCATGGGACCCTCTTTTGTAGTGTTCAGACGACTGCCATGCTCAGTTTTCATGAACCTGTGTTCAAGTACTTCTGCGGGTGCTGCCTTTTTGTGCGTAGGCTCTCTGTGTTTCTGAGGGCCCCCTCTGTCTCCTCTTTCAAGTGGCGACCTCCAGGTCCTTCCTGAGCCTGGGAAGCACCTTTTTTCTATAACCGTGACCTTTGCATCTAGCAAGGCTTGTCTGTGGTCTTTCTCCAAAGAAACAATGCTGCATCCTCCAGAACTCAGTGAGACATCTTCTGCACAAAGGAAAAGTTCCTGGCACCTTTCGTTGTTGCAGAATCTTCAGCTTCTTCCATTCCGAGGCAGCCATTTTGCACCTGCATCCGGGGTTTAGTGGAGTCCTGCCCCCCCTGGACAGTTTTGTGACTCTCGGACTTGGTCCCCTTCCTTAACAGGTCCTCAGGTCCTGGAATCCGTCTTCAGTGCTTTGCAGTCTGTTGTGGTCTTTGCAGAATATCCTATCACGACTTTAATGTGTTTCTGGGGAAGTAGTATCACTTTACTCCTACTTTTCAGGGTCTTGGGGTGGGGTATCTTGGACACCCTTAGTGTTTTCTTATACTCCCAGCGACCCTCTACACACTACACTAGGCCAGGGGTCCCTAAGTGATTCGCATTCCACTTTCTTAGTATATGGTTTGTGTTGCCACTAGGCCTATTGCATCCTATTGTATTCCACAGTGTTTGCACTACTTTTCTAACTGTTTACTTACCTGATTTTGGTTTGTGTGTATATTTTGTGTATTTTACTTACCTCCTAAGGGAGAATATCCGCTAAGATATTTTTGGCACATTGTCACTAAAATAAAGTACCTTTATTTTTAGTAACTCTGAGTATTGTGTTTCTAATGATATAGGGGGTCATTACAACATTGGCAGTAAAAGCCGCTTACTGCAGTGCAGAAGACCGCCAACACACCACCGCGGCAGCAGAAATCCACCACAGCTATTATGACCCACAGTTCGGAATCTGCCAAAATTCAGACACTCACACAAGTCCGCCACACCAAAGGTCAGTGATAAACTGGTGATACCAAAACCTCCACCGTCATGCCAACTGAAATACGCCTACACTATCACGACCCACGAATCCACGCGGCGGTCTTTCAACCGTGGTATTCCATTGGCGGTACACACCTCCGCGCTCAAAATACACTCACACATACAAAACACATCCACATTGGACAATTCAACACATACACACACCACTCCCACACATCCAATACAATATAAAACACACACCCACAAACCCCTTCTACAAAAATCCTGAAAGAAGCCCAGAGAGAGACACCACAATCTATAACCAGGCATCCACCGGCACACAACACCATCACCCACATAACATCCACGCACCCCACACAACACAACACTAAATATCACCCCACATATCACAACACACACCACCCCACACATCACCCACACCACCCCATGGCACGGCAAAGACACCCCAGGTTCTCTGAGGAGGAGCTCAGGGTCATGGTGGAGGAAATCATCCGGGTAGAGCCACAGCTATTCGGATCACAGGTGCAGCACACCTCCATAGCTAGGAAGATGGAGTTATGGCAAAGAATAGTGGACAGGGTCAACGCAGTGGGACAGCACCCAAGAAGTAGGGATGACATCAGGAAGAGGTGGAACGACCTACGGGGGAAGGCGCGTTCTGTGGTATCCAGACACCACCTTGCGGTACAGAGGTCTGGCGACTGACCCCCACCTCCTCCCCCACAACTAACAACATGGGAGGAGCAAGTCTTGCCGATTCTGCATCCTGAGGGCCTCGAAGGAGTAGCTGGATGAATGGACTCTGGTAAGTCAAGCCTTAACTATTACAACCCCCCACCCTACCTGCATGCATCACATACCCCCACCCTCGCCCTCACCCCATCACTCCAACTCCTCACACATGTCCAACTATCACAAACCACACATCCCAACACCAAGCCCTGCATGCAACACCAAAGCATGGACACCCATCACCAATGCATGGCCACGGGACATACCCATACACCCCCCTAAACCACCATCACACAAGGTCCCACACAGGAATGCAAGCACTAGGGTACACGGACATCCACCCATTGCACACCATGGTACACACAGATGCAATAATCATACTTTTACACCACTGCAGGACCCCTACCCAACGTCACCGCACAGGAGGGTCCACATATGTGCACACCACCAACAAAAGAGGCCCACAGTGATGACAGCAGCTCTGTCCAACTGGGTCTAGACGACCAGCCCGGCCCATCTGGGACCTCGGGACAGTCGGTTCCCCTCACACAGTCACAGTCCACCACAGAGCTTCCCCCCTCTGGAAAAACCAGCACAGCACCCACCCAGCGGGCCCATACCTCTGTTCCTAGGACACGTCAATCAGCAGTGTGTCCACCACTACAGAGAACACAGGCTAACCACCACCCCAACAACAACAGGGACCTGGGGGCAATGGCAATAGGCACACCGTTCAGGGGACAGAGGCCCAAGAACACAGGGGAACTGGGAGGGCTGCTGTGCGACAGGGGCAGGACAGGCCCAGGGAATCCACTCTCCACGAGACCCTCTCCAACATCATGGGAGCAAACCATCATTCCCAGGAGACAATGGCAACGGTACTGGCCAAGTTTCAGGAGTCCCAGCGCCTGCAGGAGGAACAGTATTTGGGCTTCAGGGAGGAACTCAGATCCATCAATTCCACCCTGGTCACCATCGTAGGGGTGCTGAAGGAAGTCCTCAACACCAGGAGGGACACTGTGGCACAACAAGGGGCCCCTGACACTGGCCTGGACGATGAACTGCCCAGCACCTCTGCCGGGGCTAGTGGACAGGAGGCACCACCACAGGACCACCACACCATCACCCCACACCCTGCAGATGGAGAACTACCCCGCAAATGGTCCCTGAGATCCAGGACAAAGACAGAGAACGATGCCAAGACCCCCACCAAGAAATGAGACCGCCCTGAATGTCATCCTTTTGTCCCACCTTGTCAACCTGTCCATCCTCAAACTTCCCCAGTTTGAGGATGGCCCTTTGGACAATGCACCTGTGAGACTGATAGACTGGACTCTGCCATGGACATTCCTCCACCATCACCCCTCCCCATTTTACAGCAACCTCCAATATTGAGCACTTAAATAAACACCCTTAAAGTACAAAACAATCTGGAGTCTGTCTGTGATTTCGAAATAGTGTATTAGCAATTACAGTGACTAAATGGTCTTTCAATTGTAATGTCAACATACCTATGTCACACAGCTCTAGTCCATGAGAAAACAAAGCAGATGTCACACAGTGGGACCCACATCTGTGAAATCATAAGGAAAAGTGAAAACTCAGTGACCATACACTGGGTGAAAAGGACAGACAGTAGAGAGGTAGTAGTGTTACATTACATGTAGTAGGCAGGTTTGTCTTCTTACCTGTGTCTCACTGGAAGTATTGCAGGATAACTGAGTTCCTGTTGTCGATGTCCTCTTCTTCTGCTTCCTCGTCTTCACTGTCCACAGGCTCCACAGCTGCCACAACACCTCCTTCTGGACCATTCTCCTGTAGAAAAGGCACCTGTCGTCGCAAAGCCAAGTAGTGAAGCTTACAGCAGGCCACAATGATCTGGCACACCTTCTTTGGTGAGTAGAATAGGGAACCACCTGTGATATGGAGGCACCTGAACCTGGCCTTCAGGAGACCGAAGGTCCGCTCTATAATCCTCCTAGTTCTCCCTTGGGCCTCATTGTAGTGTTCCTCTGCCCTTGTCCTGGGATTCCTCACTGGGGTCAGTAGCCATGACAGGTTGGGGTAACCAGAGTCACCTGAAAAAGGCGAGGGACAACGGTTAGACTCACACTAACCTGTAGGGATATCCCCAGACCCAGACAACTATTCCCACTGATTTGGTTCCAGGTGCTCACCTAATAGCCACACCCGGTGCCTCTGGAGTTGCCTCATCACATAAGGAATGCTGCTATTCTGCAGGATGTAAGCGTCATGCACTGAGCCAGCAAATTTGGCATTCACATGGGAGATGTACTGGTCTGCCAAACACACCATCTGCACATTCATCGAATGATAACTCTTCTGGTTTCTGTACACCTGTTCACTCCTGCGGGGGGACCACATGTCATCAATGGTACCACATGTCATCAATGGCACCTATGATGTTGGGGATATGTCCCAGGGCATAGAATCACCTTTCACTGTAGGCAAATCGTCCACCTGAGGGAAAATGATGTAGCTCCGCATGTGTTTCAGCAGGGCAGACAACACTCTGGACAATACGTTGGAAAACATAGGCTGGGACATCCCTGATGCTATGGCCACTGTTGTTTGAAATGACCCACTTGCAAGGAAATGGAGTACTGACAGCACCTGCACTTGAGGGTGGATTCCTGTGGGACGGCGGATAGCTGACATCAGGTCTGTATCCAACTGGGCACACAGTTCCAGGATTGTGGCACAATCAAGCCTGTATGTGATGATTACATGTCTTTCCTCCATTATCGACAGGTCCACCAGCGGTCTGTACACAGGAGGATGCCGCCATCTCCTCACATGTCCCAGCGGACGGTGCCTATGAAGGACAACAGCAAGCACAGAGTCAACCAACTCAGAAGCACATACACACAGCTTACACAGAACACGATTCATAATCTGAAATTAGCATGTATGAGTGTTGAGGCAAGGCCTAGTTATGTGTGACGCAGTTAAAAATAGAGCCATGTGGGCCCCTGAAATGGCGGCTGCCTGACCTGTAAAGTGGGACAAGGGCATATGAGGTAACTGCGCTGGCGTTGTACACCGTTGCGGTGGGCGGTTGAAGACCGCAGCGCAATTCTGCATTGGTTAACATTGGACCCTAAGGGTCCCAAGAGCCAATGTCGATGTATGCCGGCGGTGACGGTACGCACCGCCGCGGACGTGACCGCCATTTTCTATCTGTTCAATCACTCAATACCTGATCTTAGACAGGAAAGGACCTACACTGCAAGTGCTGTTGTGACCACAGTCTGGAAAAGACAATGGCTCGTGCGTCTGGGGAGAGGGCCCCTGTCTTCACATCAGAGGAGTTGGAGAAACTCGTGGATAGGGTCCTCCCCCAGTACACGCTACTCTTTGGTCCTCCAGACAAACAGGTAAGTACACTGGGAGCATGCTGTATGGGCTATGCCTGTGTGGAGTGGGGTGGATGAAAGATGGGGGGGAGAATTAGGCATGCATGAAACGATGGTGAGTGCATGTGCCACATGGCAAGGGTAGGGATGCAGGCTAATGACTGTGACAGTGCAGTTGGTAATAACTTCTATTTTTCCCCTGTACAATTCATGTAGGTCAGTGCCCACCAGAAGAAGGATATTTGGCGTGCCATCGCCAAGGACGTCCGGACCCTGGGGGTCTATCACAGTCGGAGCACCCACTGCCGTAAGAGATGGGAGGACATTTGCCACTGGAGCAAGAAGACAGCGGAGGCCCAGCTGGGGATGGCCTCCCAACATGAGAGGGGTGCCCGTCGCACCATGACCCACCTGATGTTCCGGATCCAGGCGGTGGCGTACCCAGAGTTCGATGGGCGCTTGAGGGCATCACAGCAGCAACAAGGGGGGGGAGTACACTCTCATTCTGCTGAATCAGCGCGCAGTGGAGGTGTCTGGGTGGGGGAGGTGGATTGTGGGTTCCCCTAGGCCAGGGCGAGTGTGCTAGTTAGGTCTCCTTTTTCAGGCAGGCCCTGTGGCACCCCACCCCACCCCACCTGGGTACAGTGCCAACTACACCTAGTCAGGCTCCTGTGACATCCATGTGTGCAGATGTCAGCTATAGCCTTGTAGGCCATGTCCCAGGGATTGAATAGTGGACCCAAGTGCATGCCGTAGTGCAGGGTGCTTCTGTGTCTGTCGTGTCCACCAACGGTAGCGGTAATGCATGCACTCAACATGTCTTTCTTCTGTCGTCCTCTCCTTTTTGTGTTCTCCCTGTTCTTGTGTGCATTAGCATCATCAGGCGGAGGAGCGGTGGCACCGGAGCAGGAGGGAGCTGCATCCCACATGGCCCTGGAGGGCGACACTACGGAGTCTGATTTCACCAGTTGACCGGAGGGCGAGGGGGGCTCCATGGCGGGGACAGGAGCTGAGACCAGTGATACGGACTCGTCCTCTGATGGGAGCTCCCTTGTGGTGGCGGGCCCATCTGTGCCCCCCCATCTACAGGTACAGCCACCTCCCCTCCTTCCAGCACCACCCTCCCAGCAGCCCCTCAGCCTTTGCCCTGTGCCCGCTCACCCAGGAGGGTGGACATCTCCTTTGCCCCAGGCAGCTCAAGCCCTGCCCCAGTCACCCCTGCTGCCCTCAGTGAGGAGACCATTGACCTCCTCAGGTCCCTCACTGTTGGGCAATCTACCATTTTAAATGCCATCCAGGGTGTAGAGAGGCAGTTGAAACAAACCAATGCATTCCTGGAGGGCATTCATTCTGGTCAGGCAGCCCTTTAGCGAGCTTTTCAGACTCTGGCCTCAGCACTGATGGCAGCCATTGTCCCTGTCTCTAGCCTCCCCCTCCAACTTCCTCTACCCAGACCCACACCCCTGTACCTCAGCCTACCCCAAGCATACCATCAGACCAGCATGCACACACCCCAACACACAAAGGAAGCTCAGGCAAACATAAGCACCACACATCCCACAGGCACTCACGCAAGCATCACACACATGCAGACACACCAACATCCACTGCCTCCACTGTGTCCCCCTCCCCCTCGTCTCCCTCCTCCCTCCCAGTCTCATCTCCACTCACACCTGCATGCACTACATCTACAGCCATTACTTCCATCACCACCACACCCCAATCGCGTGCAGTCACCACCCCCACTACAATTCACACATCCCCTGTGTCCTCTCCCAGTGTGTCTGTGACACCACCTCCCAAGGTACACAAACGCAGGCACACACCCACCCAACAGCCACCCACCTCACAACAGCCTCTAGCACATGCACCTTCACCCAAAGTCACCAAACGTACACCTCCTACAACCACAACCTCTTCCTCCACTCCCAAACCTCCTCCAGCTACCCGTCCCAGTGTTCCCAAGAAACTTTTCCTGTCCCCCTTGACCTCTTTCCCTCACCTACCCCACCCCGTCAGTCTCCTAGGGCCCGACACTCCAGGTCCTAACCTAGCACCTCAGCCACGACATCGGGGGATCAGTGGTGCCAGTAGTCACTGGATTCTGGAGTGCACCAGGCAACAGGGCAGCCAGTGTGGCAAGAAGCCACAGCACGGACAGTCCCCCACCTGTCAAGCATAAAAAGTTGGCCAGTGCCTGTCAGGAGAGGGGGAAGACACCAGCCACCAAAGCCGCACCCAGGGGTACAGGTGGGAGTGTGGAGTCAGCTGTGACACCTTCCAAGGTGGGGAAGGGGCACAAGAAACCCGGCAAGTCTGGTAAGATTGGCAGGGTGGTGAAGACCGCCATCAGCCCCGCTGCCCAGGAGGCGACCGCCATCAGCCCCGCTGCCCAGGAGGCGACCGACATCAGCCCTGCTGCCCAGGAGGCGACCGCCATCAGCCCCGCTGCCCAGGAGGTGACCGCCAGCACCAGCCCCGCTGCCCAGGAGGCGACCGCCAGCACCAGCTCTGCTGGCCAGGATGTGACCGCCAGCACCAGCCCTGCTGCCCAGGAGGTGACCGCCAGCAGCATCCCTGCAGGCCCAGACAGGACCGCCAGCAGCAGCACCGCAGGCCCAGACAGGACTGCCAGCACCATCTCTGCTGGCCAGGATGCGACCGCCAGCACCAGCCCCGCTGGCCCAGACAGGACCGCCAGCAGCAGCCCCGCAGGCCCAGACAGGACTGCCAGCACCATCTCCGCTGGCCAGGATGCGACCGCCAGCACCAGCCCCGCTGGCCCAGACAGGACCGCCAGGAGCAGCCCCGCAGGCCCAGACAGGACCGCCAGCAGCAGCCCCGCTGGCCCAGACAGGACCACCAGCAGCAGCCCCGCAGGCCCAGACAGGACCGCCAACACCAGCCCCGCAGGCCCAGACAGGACCACCAGCAGCTGAGTCGCTGCCAAGGACACCGCCGCCACAAGCACAGCTGCAATGGACACCGCTGCCACAAGCACCGCTGCCAAGGACACCGCCGCCACAAGCACCACTACAAAGGACACCAACAAGCACCGCTGCCAAGGACACCGCCGCCACAAGCACCGCTACAAAGGACACCGCCGCCACAAGCACCGCTGGCCCATGAGCGCCCAGAGCACTGCCGCTACTGAGTCCGCCACGAGCAGGATGAAGCACTCTGGGCACAAAGCCCCCTCCAGAACCAGTGGAGACAGGCATCCACTACCTCTGTCCTTGGCAGGTTGAAGCACTCTGGGCACAAATCCCCCTCCAGAACCAGTGGAGACAGGCATCCACTACCTCAATTCTTGGCAGGATGAAGCACTCGGGGCACAAAGCCCCCTCCAGAACCAGTGGAGATTTACATCCACTACCTCTGTCCTTGGCAGGATGAAGCACTCTGGGCACAAAGCTCCCTCCAGAACCAGTGGAGACAGGCATCCACTACCTCTGTCCTTGGCAGGATGAAGCACTCTGGGCACAAAGCCCCCTCCAGAACCAGTGGAGATTTACATCCACTACCTCTGTCCTTGGCAGGATGAAGCACTCTGGGCACAAAGCCCCCTCCAGAACCAGTGGAGACAGGCATCCACTACCTCTTTCCTTGGCAGGATGAAGCACTCTGGGCATAAAGCCCCCTCCAGAACCAGTGGAGATTTACATCCACTACCTCTGTCCTTGGCAGGATGAAGCACTCTGGGCACAAAGCCCCCTCCAGAACCAGTGGAGATTTACATCCACTACCTCTGTCCTTGGCAGGATGAAGCACTCTGGGCACAAAGCCCCCTCCAGAACCAGTGGGAATTTACACCCACTACCTCTGTCCTTGGCAGGATGATGCACTCTGGGCACAAAGCCCCCTCCAGAACCAGTGGAGACTGTTATCCACTTGAGAGACTGTGGCTTTGCACTCCCCAGGATTGAACAGTGGGCAAAACACCCAATGTAGAGACTTGAGAGACTGTGGCTTTGCACTCCCCAGGATTGAACAGTGGTCAACCCACCCACTGTAGAGACTTGAGAGACTGTGGCTTTGCACTCCCCAGGATTGAACAGTGGACAAAACACCCAATGTAGAGACTTGAGAGACTGTGGCTTTGCACTTCCCAGGATTGAACAGTGGGCAAACCACCCACTGTAGAGACTTGAGAGACTGTGGCTTTGCACTCCCCAGGATTGAACAGTGGGCATGTGGCCCCCTTGTGGATTTGGCGTTGTGCACTCATCCGGCTGAGGTTCCCCCCCTTTCCCTTCCCCCTGAGGTGCCTGTTTTATTTCTATCTGATGCCGCTGCAGTGTTCTCTCCGTCATGTCCGGGTACCTTGTGTGGGCCCCGCCCATGCAGTGTGGGCCCAGTGTTCCACGGACTTAAATGGAGCAATACCTGGACTTCTTTTCTTGGTGTATATATTTGTTAATAGTGTATATATATTTTTGTACACTGGATTTTAATAGATTACAATGGTTACACTCATTTCCTTTTGTCTTTGCATTCTTCCGGGGGGGTTGGGGGTGTAATTGTGATGTATCATGCTGTATTGGTGTGTGTGTTGTAGTGGGTGAGGGTGGTGGTGTGGGTGTTGCGTGTTGCGTGTGTGTGTCCCTGTTTTTTCCCTCCCCCCTCCCCTGTGTCGTAGGTGCAGTACTCACGTGGTCTTCGCTGCCGGTGTTCGTGCTCCTGGTAGAGGAGCAAGAAGATGAAGGCTGGGAAAATGTGAAGCTCTGGTTCCATGGCGTCCTGGTTCCTCGTGGGGTGTGTTGAGGTGAGCGTTTTCTCTTCGAAGTCCTGTTTCCGCAGTGTTTTTGTTTGCGGTGAATCCACCCCGGAAAAGGTGGCGGATTGGTAGGTTGTGATACTGTGGGCGGTACATTGTCCTCCGCCTGTCTGTTGGCGGTGACCGCCGTGGTGGTCGGAGTGTTAAAGTGGCTGTCTATGTTGGCGGTTTCCGCCACAGTCGTAATTCCATTTTTTTTACCGCCGGCCTGTTGGCCGTCTTACCGCCGCTTTATCACTGACCGCCAGGGTTGTAATGACCACATTGTACCTATATGAAATAAGCGGAATAGTAGGAGCTTTGTATGTCAAGGAAGGGCAAGGAGGCACCCCAGCTGCTACTCACCCAAGAAGGTCTGCCAGATCATCGTGGCATGCTGTATGTTGCACAACCTTGCCTTACATCACCAGGTGCCTTTTCTGCAGGAGGATGAGGCTGGAGATGGGCGTGTGGCAGCAGTGGACCCTGTGGACAGTGAAGATGAGGAGGCAGAGGATGAGGATGAGGACAACAGAAGTGCAATAATTCGTCAATACTTCCAATGACACACAGGTAAGACAGTGTAACTTCACTTTTAATTGACAGACAGTTTTGTGTTTGACATTGTCACTGGCAGGCTGATTTTCCCACTTCTATGGCCACTCACTGTACCCTTTGGCATCTCTATTTGCAGATATTTGTGCCCCACTATCGTTCCTGGTGTGTTGACTGCAGCCAACTACAGGTCATTCCTATGTATACATTACTGTACAGTTGTATTGCAGTGTTTATACATTTTTAAATGAATACATAGTTAAATCATTTGACATACTCCATACTTGTATTTTTTTCAAAGGGTGTTTATTTAAGTGCTAATTAGTATAGAGGGATGTGCAATGGGCTGGGTTGATGGTGGAGGAAAGTCCAGGATAGAGTCTAGTCAATGTGGATCACAGGTGCATTGTCCAAGGGGGCATAGGAAGGGGAGCAATGGCAGTTCAAGGTGGACAGGGTGGGACACCAGGGTGACATTCTGGAGAGTCTTTTTTTCTGGTGGGGGCCTTGGCAATAGTCTGTGGCTTCTGTCTGGCTCGCAAGGAATGTTTGCGGGGTGGTTCTCCTCCTGCGGGGGGAGGGGTGCTGGTGGCCTGTTGGTCCTGTGGCGCAGCCTCCTGTCCGGCAGCGGAGGTGGAGGGCTGTTCATTGGTTTGGCTAGCGGTAGGGGACTGGTGGTGTGCCACTGCCTCCCTCATAGTGTTGACCATGTCTCCAGCACCCCTGCATTGGTGACCAGGGTGGTTTTTATGTCCTTCAAGTCCTCCCTGATCCCCAAGTACTGTCCCTCCTGCAGCCGCTGGTTCTCCTGCATTTTGACCAATATCTGGCCCATCGTCTCCTGGGAATGGTGGTATGCTCCCAGGATCCTGGTGAGTGCCTCCTGGAGAGTCGGTTCCCTGGGTCTGTCCTCCCCTTGACGCATAGAAGTCCTCCCAGCTTCCCTGTTGTCCTGTACCTCTGTCCCTTGAACTGTGTGCCCACTGCCACTGACCCAAGGTCCCTGATCGTCCTGTGTTAGTGGGGTTGCCTGGGGTCCCTGTAGTGGTTGACACACTGCTGATTGACGTGTCCTGGGGACAGAGGTATGGGCACGCTGGGTGGGTACTGTGCTGGTGTTTCCTGAGGGGGCTCTGTGGTGGTATGGGACTGTGGCTGGGTAACCGACTGTCCGGAGATCCCTGATGGGCCAGGATGGTCATCCAGATCCAGGCGTCCAGAGCTGCTTTCGTCACTGTGGGCCTCTTCTGGGGGGGGCCTGGATGTTGCTGGCACCTCCTCTCCGGTGACGTTGGCTGGGGGACCTGTGTGGATGTAAATGCAGTGTTATTGTTTTTGCAAGTGACATCTTGTGCATGGGTGTGTTGCCCTCTAAGGTTGTTTTTGCCCTGGCTGCTTTGACTTGTGTGAGTTGTTATTTGGTGGGCTAGCTGTTTCCCTCTAGTGTGCATGCTTTAGTTATAGGTGCCACGCAGGTCTGTGATGGGTGTCCATTGTAGGAGGCTGGACTGGCTTGTAGTGGGGACCAAGGGGTACTTACACTTTGCACCAGGCCCAGGTATCCCTTATTAGTGTAGAGGGGTATCTAGCAGCTTAGGCTGATAGAAAAGGTAGCTTAGCAGAGCAGCTTAGGCTGAACTAGGAGACGAGTGAAGCTCCTACAGTACCCCTAGTGTCACTTGCACAATATCATAAGAAAACACAATACACAGATATACTAAAAATAAAGGTACTTTATTTTCATGACAATATGCCAAAGTATCTCAGTGAGTACCCTCAGTATGAGGATAGCAAATATACACAAGATATATGTACACAATACCAAAATATGCAGTAATAGCAATAGAAAACAGTGCAAACAATGTATAGTCACAATAGAATGCAATGGGGGCACATAGGGATAGGGGCAACACAAACCATATACTCTAGAAGTGGAATGCGAACCACGAATGGACCCCAAACCTATGTGACCTTGTAGAGGGTCGTTGGGACTGTAAGAAAACAGTGAGGGTTAGAAAAATAGCCCACCCCAAGACCCTGAAAAGTGGGTGCAAAGTGCACCTAAGTTCCCCAAAGAGCACAGAAGTAGTGATAGGGGAATTCTGCAAGGAAGACCAACACCAGCAATGCAACAACAATGGATTTCCTGATGAGAGTACCTGTGGAACAAGGGGACCCAGTCCAAGAGTCACGATCAAGTCAGGAGTGGGCAGATGCCCAGGAAATGCCAGCTGTGGGTGCAAAGAAGGTGAAGAGAGAGGGCTAGAAACTTCCCCTTTTGAGGATGGATGTCCCACGTCGTGAAGAGTCGTGCAGAGGTGTTTCCGTGCAAAAAGACCACAAACAAGCCTTGCTAGCGGCAAGGGTCATGGTTAGGGTTTTTGGATCCTGCTGTGGCCCAGGAGGGACCAGGATGTCGCCAATTGCGTGAGGTGACAGAGGGGGCATCCAGCAAGACAAAGAGCCCACTCAGAAGCAAGCAGTACCCAGAGAAGTGCCGGAACAGGCACTACAAAGTGGAGTGAACTGGAGCTCACCCGAAGTTACAAAAGAGGGTCCCACGATGCTGGAGGACAACTCAGGAGGTCGTGCACTGCAGGTTAGGGTGCCGGGGACCCAGGCTTGGCTGTGCACAAAGGAAATCCTGGAAGAGTGCACAAGAGCCGGAGTAGCTGCAAAACACGCGGTTCCCAGCAATGCAGTCTAGTGTGGGGAGGCAAGGACTTACCTCCACCAAACTTGGACTGAAGAGTCACTGGACTTTGGGAGTCACTTGGACAGAGTTGCTGAGTTCAAGGGACCTCGCTCGATGTGCTGAGAGGAGACCCAGAGGACCGGTGATGCAGTTCTTTGGTGCCTGCGGTTGCAGGGGGAAGATTCCGTTGACCCACGGGAGATTTCTTCAGAGCTTCTAGTGCAGAGAGGAGGCAGACTACCCCCAGGGCATGCACAACCAGGAAAACAGTCGAGAAGGCGGCAGGATCAGCGTTACAAGGTCGCAGTAGTCGTCTTTGCTACTTTGTTGCAATTTTGCAGGCTTCCAGCGCGGTCAGCAGTCGATTCCTTGGCAGAAGGTGAAGAGAGAGATGCAGAGGAACTCTGCTAAGCTCTTGCATTCGTTATCTAGGGAATTCCCAAAAGCAGAGACCCTAAATAGCCAGAAAAGGAGGTTTGGCTACTTAGGAGAGAGGATAGGCTAGCAACACCTGGAGGAGCCTATCTGAAGGAATCTCTGACGTCACCTGCTGGCAATGGCCACTCAGAGCAGTCCAGTGTGCCAGCAGCACTTCTGTTTCCATGATGGCAGAGGTCTGGAGCACACTGGAGGGGCTCTGGGCACCTCCCAGGGGAGGTGCAGGTCAGGGGAGTGGTCACTCCCCTTTCCTTTGTCCAGTTTTGCACCAGAGCAGGGCTGGGGGATCCCTGAACCGGTGTAGACTGGCTTATGCAGAAATGGGCACCATCTGTGCCCATGAAAGCAAGCCCATACCTCTGTCCCCAGGACACGTCAATCAGCAGTGTGTCAACCACTACAGGGACCCCAGGCAACCCCACTAACACAGGATGATCAGGGACCTTGGGTCAGTGGCAGTGGGCACACGGTTCAGGGGACAGAGGTACAGGACAACAGGGAAGCTGGGAGGACTTCTATGCGACAAGGGGAGGACAGGCCCAGGGAACCGACTCTCCAGGAGGCACTCACCAGGATCCTGGGAGCGTACCACCATTCCCAGGAGACGATGGGCCAGATATTGGTCAAAATGCAGGAGAACCAGCGGCTGCAGGAGGGACAGTACTTGGGGATCAGGAAGGACTTGAAGGACATAAAAACCACCCTGGTCACCAATGCAGGTGTGCTGGAGACATGGTCAACACTATGAGGGAGGCACTGGCACACCACCAGTCCCCTACCGCTAGCCAAACCGATGAACAGCCCTCCACCTCCGCTGCCGGACAGGATGATGCGCCACAGGACCAACAGGCCACCAGCACCCCTCCCCCCCAGGAGGAGAACCACCCCGCAAACATTCCTTGCGAGCCAGACAGAAGCCAGAGACTATTGCCAAGACCCCCACCAGGAAATAAGACTCTCCAGTTTGTCACCCTTGTGTCCCACCCTGTCACCCTGTCCACCTTGAACTGCCATTGCTCCCCTTCCTATGCCCCCTTGGACAATGCACCTCTGATCCACATAGACTAGACTCTATCCTGGACTTTCCTCCACCATCAACCCAGCCCATTGCACATCCCTCTATACTAATTAGCACTTAAATAAACACCCTTTGAAAAAAATACAAGTATGGAGGATGTCAAATGATTTAACTATGTATTCATTTAAAAATGTATAAACACTGCAATACAACTGTACAGTAATGTATACATAGGAGCTTCTCTCGTCTCCTAGTTCAGCCTAAGCTGCTCTGCTAAGCTACCTTTTCTATCAGCCTAAGCTGCTAGACACCCCTCTACACTAATAAGGGATACCTGGACCTGGTGCAAGGTGTAAGTACCTCTTGGTACCCACTACAAGCCAGTCCAGCCTCCTACATTGGTTGTGCAGCAGTGGGATAAGTACTTTGCAACTACTTACCACTTTGTCATAGTGTACTTCTTTGCTAAGTGCTGAAAAGTACCTCTAAACTTTCTAAAAGTTCTTTAAAACTTTAAAACGTTTTTTTTCTGTTCTTTAAAAAGCTCTAAAAACTTTTTCTTTCTTTTTCTGTCCCTTAAACACTTTCTATAATGTCTGGCACAAGTCAAATTGTTGATCTGACCAAACTTGCTTATGATCACCTTAGCTGGAAAGGAGCAAGGAGTCTCTGCATTGAAAGAGGTTTAGGGGTAGGGAAGAATCCCTCTAGAGAACTATTGGTTAATATGCTCATTGAACAAGATAAGACCTTAGTTGGCACTTCTGTTGAGAAATTAGCTGATGGTTCCCAATGTGACCCTGGGGCACCCCTAGCAAAAGATTTGGAAGGGAACCTTCCCAACCTGCCCATTAGCAGGCTACCTAGCATTGCTGGTACCAATGTGAGTTCTCATCACAGTAGGAGTGTTACTTCTGTTAGCCAGGTTGTTAGAGTGCCATCTGTTAGGGACAGGTCTCCCTCTGATCATTCTCACCATACTTCTGTGTCAAGGCATGCCCCACCCACCCACCCTGATGACAGGGTGTTAGAAAGGGAGCTCAATAGATTGAGAGTGGAAGAATCCAGGCGGAAGCTCAAGAAGCAACAGCTGGATTTAGATAGGCAATCCTTTGATTTAGAAAAAGAAAGACAGAGGTTGGGGTTAGGACCCCATGGTGGCAGCAGCAGTATTCCAAATAGTCATCCTGCAAAAGAGCATGATTCTAGGAATCTGCACAAGATAGTTCCCCCTTACAAGGAGGGGGATGACATTAACAAGTGGTTTGCTGCACTTGAGAGGGCCTGTGTTGTACAGGAGGTCCCTCAAAGGCAGTGGGCTGCTATCCTATGGCTATCTTTCAGTGGAAAGGGTAGGGATAGGCTCCTTACTGTTAAGGAAAGTGATGCCACTAATTTTACAGTTCTTAAGAATGCACTCCTTGATGGTTATGGCTTAACCACTGAACAGTACAGGATCAAGTTCAGAGAGACCAAAAAGGAGTCTTCACAAGACTGGGTAGACTTTGTTGACCATTCAGTGAAGGCCTTGGAGGGGTGGTTACATGGCAGTAAAGTTTCTGACTATGAAAGCACGTATAACTTAATCCTGAGAGAGCATATTCTTAATAATTGTGTGTCTGATTTGTTACACCAGTACCTGGTAGACTCTGATCTGACCTCGCCCCAAGAATTGGGAAGGAAGGCAGACAAATGGGTCAGAACAAGGGTGAACAGAAAAGTTCGTACAGGGGGTGACAAGGATGGCAAGAAGAAGGATGGTAAGTCTTCTGACAAGGGTGGGGACAAATCTAAAAATTAGTCTTCATCAGGCCCACAAAAACACTGGTGGGGGTGGTGGGCCCAAATCCTCTTCAAATCAAAACAAAGAAAAGAAACCATGGTGCTATTTGTGTAAAATAAAAGGCCATTGGACAACTGATCCCAGTTGCCCAAAGAACAGCACCAAGCCTCCTACCACTACAACCCCTGCTGCTACACCTAGTGCCCCTAGTAATAGCAGTGGTGGTGGGAGCAACCCTACTAATAGCCAATCCAAGGGAGTAGCTGGGCTCAGTTTTGGTAATTTAGTTGGGGTTGGTCTGATTAGGGAGACCACTGAGGCTGTGTTAGTCTCTGAGGGGGCTATTGATTTAGCCACCTTGGTTGCTTGTCCCCTTAACATGGATAAGTACAAGCAACTACCCCTAATAAATGGTGTTGAGGTTCAGGCCTACAGGGACACAGGTGCCAGTGTTACAATGGTAATAGAGAAACTGGTCCACCCTGAACAACACCTACTTGGTCACCAGTACCAAGTGACTGATGCTCATAACAACACTCTTAGCCACCCCATGGCTGTTGTGAATCTCAACTGGGGGGGGGTTACTGGTCCAAAGAAAGTTGTGGTTGCCTCATATTTACCTGTAGACTGTCTACTAGGGAACGATTTAGAGACATCAGCTTGGGCAGAAGTGGAGTTGGAGGCTCATGCAGCAATGCTGGGCATTCCAGGGCATTTTTTGCTTTAACCAGGGCTCAGGCCAAAAAGCAAAAAGGACAGGGTGACTGGGATCCTGGAAGAATGGACCAAGTGCTCCCTAAAGCTAGGGTTAGTAAAGGTAAAACACTACCTACTATCCCTCCCTCTACAGTGGATTCAACTTCTGAGGAAGAAGAATTTCCACCCTGTGCAGAACCTACACCAGAGGAGCTGGAAGCAGACACTGCTGAGCTTTTGGGTGAAGGGGGGCCTGCCAGGGAGGAGCTGAGTGTGGCACAGCATACCTGTCCCACACTAGAGGGTCTAAGGTAGCAAGCTGTCAAACAAGCAAATGGGGATGTCAGTGACTCTCACAGAGTTTACTGGGAGGACAACCTTTTGTATACTGAAGCAAGGGATCCAAAACCTGGAGCTGCCAGGAGATTGGTGATTCCTCAGGAATACAGAAACTTCCTCCTAACTCTAGCCCACGACATTCCCTTAGCTGCACATTTGGGACAAATGAAAACTTGGGACAGGCTTGTCCCCTTGTTTCATTGGCCTAGAATGTGAGAGGACACAAAGGAATTTTGTACGTGCTGTGAAACCTGTCAAGCTAGTGGCAAGACAGGTGGCACCCCAAAGGCACCCCTTATTCCACTATCTGTGGTTGGGGTCCCCTTTGAAAGGGTAGGGGTTGACGTAGTTGGCCCCCTTGACCCTCCTACTTCTTCAGGCAATAGGTTTATCTTGGTGGTAGTGGACCATGCCACAAGATACCCTGAAGCAATTCCTCTAAGTACCACTACAGCTCCTGCAGTGGCAAAAGCCCTCCTGGGAATATTTTCTAGGGTGGGCTGCACAAAAGAGGTAGTATCAGACAGGGGAAGCAATTTCATGTCTGCTTACTTAAAAGCCATGTGGAAGGAGTGTGGTGTGACATACAAGTTCACCACACCCTATCATCCACAAACAAATGGACTGGTTGAGAGGTTTAATAAAACTCTCAAAGGGATGATAATGGGACTCCCTGAAAAACTCCGCAGGAGATGGGATGTCCTGTTACCTTGCCTCCTTTTTGCTTACAGGGAGGTACCCCAAAAAGGAGTGGGCTTCAGCCCCTTTGAACTCCTATTTGGACACCCTGTGAGAGGTCCTCTAACACTTGTGAAGGAGGGTTGGGAACAACCTTTAAAAACTCCTAAGCAAGACATAGTGGACTATGTACTGGGCCTAAGATCTAGGATGGCTGAGTACATGAAAAAGGCCAGTAAAAACCTTCAGGCCAGCCAAGAGCTCCAAAAGCAATGGAATGACCAGAAGGCTGTTTTGGTTCAGTACCAACCAGGGCAGAAAGTGTGGGACTTAGAGCCTGTGGCCCCAAGAGCACTCCAAGACAAATAGAGTGGACCCCACACTATTGTTGAGAAAAAGGGAGAAGTCACCTACTTGGTTGACTTAGGCACTGCCAGGAGTCCCCTTAGGGTGCTCCATGTCAATTGCCTGAAACCCTACTATGACAGGGCTGATCTCACCCTGCTCATGGCAACAGATGAAGGACAGGAAGAAGAGAGTGACCCTCTCCCTGATCTCTTCTCTTCCACAGAACAAGATGCTCTAGTGGAAGGTGTAGTTTTGGCAGATTGTCTTACTGCTGAGCAAAAAGACCACTGCATAAATCTCCTGGGTCAGTTTTCTGAACTCTTTTCTACTGTGCCAGGCACCACTTCTTGGTGTGAGCACACTATAGATACTGGAGACAGCTTGCCTGTCAAAAGTAAGATCTATAGGCAGCCTGACCATGTCAGAGACTGCATAAAGCAAGAGGTGCAGAAAATGCTTGAACTGGGAGTGGTTGAGCACTCTGAAAGTCCATGGGCCTCTCCTGTGGTACTTGTACCAAAACCTCATTCCAAGGATGGAAAGAAGGAAATGCGGTTTTGTGTAGACTACAGAGGTCTCAACCAGGTAACCAAAACTGATGCTCACCCTATACCCAGGGCAGATGAGCTCATAGATAAACTGGCATCTGCCAAGTATCTAAGCACTTTTGATTTGACTGCAGGGTATTGGCAGATCAAACTATCAGAAGATGCAAAAGCAAAAACAGCATTTTCAACCATTGCAAGCCATTATCGATTCAAAGTAATGCCTTTTGGATTGAAAAATGCACCTGCCACTTTTCAAAGGTTGGTGAATACAGTCCTGCAAGGGCTGGAAGCTTTTAGTGCAGCATATCTAGATGATATAGCTGTCTTTAGCTCCAGTTGGGATGATCACCTGGTCCACCTATGGAAAGTTTTGGAGGTCCTGCAAAAGGCAGGCCTCACTATCAAGGCTTCAAAGTGCCAGATAGGGCAGGGGAAAGTGGTTTATCTGGGACACCTGGTAGGTGGAGAACAGATTGCACCACTTCAGGGGAAAATCCAAACTATTATAGATTGGGTTCCCCCTACAACTCAGACTCAGGTGAGAGCCTTCCTAGGCCTCACTGGGTATTACAGGAGGTTCATAAAGAACTATGGCTCCATAGCAGCCCCTCTTAATGACCTCACATCTAAGAAAATGCCTAAGAAGGTATTATGGACAGCAAACTGTCAGAAAGCTTTTGAGGAGCTGAAGCAGGCCATGTGCTCTGCACCTGTCCTGAAAAGCCCCTGTTACTCCAAAAAATTCATTGTCCAAACTGATGCATCTGAATTAGGGGTAGGGGCAGTCTTATCACATGTTAATTCTGAGGGCCAGGATCAACCTGTTGCTTTTATCAGCAGGAGGTTGACCCCTAGAGAAAAGCGTTGGTCTGCAATAGAGAGGGAGGCCTTTGCTGTGGTCTGGGCACTGAAGAAGTTGAGGCCATACCTGTTTGGCACTCACTTCATTGTTCAGACAGACCACAAACCTCTACTTTGGTTAAAACAAATGAAAGGTGAAAACCCTAAATTGTTGAGGTGGTCCATATCCCTACAGGGAATGGACTATACAGTGGAACATAGACCTGGGAGTACCCACTCCAATGCAGATGGACTCTCCAGATATTTCCACTTAGACAATGAAGGCTCATCAGGTCATGGCTAGTCTTATTGTCCTTCGTTTGGGGGGGGGGGGGGGGTTGTGTAGGAAAGTACCATCTTGCCTGGCATGTTACCCCCATATTTCACTGTATATATGTTGTTTTAGTTGTATGTGTCACTGGGACCCTGCCAGCCAGGGCCTCAGTGCTCATAAGTGTGCCCTGTATGTGTTACCTGTGTTATGACTAACTGTCTCACTGAGGTTCTGCTATCCAGAACCTCAGTGGTTATGCTCTCTCATTTCTTTCCAAATTGTCACTAACAGGCAAGTGACCAATTTTACCAATTTATATTGGCATACTGGAACACCCTTATAATTCCCTAGTATATGGTACTGAGGTACCCAGGGTATTGGGGTTCCAGGAAATCCCTATGGGCTGCAGCATTTCTTCTCCCACCCATAGGGAGATCTGACAATTCTTACACAGGCCTGCCAGTGCAGCCTGAGTGAAATAACGTCCACGTTATTTCACAGCCATTTACCACTGCACTTAAGTAACTTATAAGTCACCTATATGTCTAACCTTTACCTGGTAAAGGTTGGGTGCTAAGTTACTTAGTGTGTGGGCACCCTGGCACTAGCCAAGATGCCCCCACATTGTTCAGGGCAAATTCCCCAGACCTTGTGAGTGCGGGGACACCATTACACGCGTGCACTATACATATGTCACGACATATGTATAGCGTCACAATGGTAACTCCGAACATGGCCATGTAACATGTCTAAGATCATGGAATTGTCACCCCAATGCCATCCTGGCATTGGGGAGACAATTCCATGATCCCCCGAGTATCTAGCACAGACCCGGGTACTGCCAAACTGCCTTTCCCGGGGTTTCACTGCAGCTGCTGCCAACCCCTCAGACAGGTTTCTGCCCTCCTGGGGTCCAGCCAGGCTTGGCCCAGGAAGGCAGAACAAAGGACTTCCTCAGAGAGAGGGTGTTACACCCTCTCCCTTTGGAAAAAGGTGTTAGGGCTTGGGAGGAGTAGCCTCCCCCAGCCTCTGGAAATGCTTTCATGGGCACAGATGGTGCCCATTTCTGCATAAGCCAGTCTACACCGGTTCAGGTATCCCCCAGCCCTGCTCTGGCGTGAAACTGGACAAAGGAAAGGGGAGTGACCACTCCCCTGACCTGTACCTCCCCTGAGAGGTGCCCAGAGCTCCTCCAGTGTGCTCCAGACCTCTGCCATCTTGGAAACAGAGGTGCTGCTGGCACACTGGACTGCTCTGAGTGGCCAGTGCCATCAGGTGACGTCAGAGACTCCTGATAGGCTCCTTCAGGTGTTGCTAGCCTATCCTCTCTCCTAGGTAGCCAAACCTCCTTTTCTGGCTATTTAGGGTCTCTGCTTTTGGGAATTTCTTAGATAACGAATGCAAGAGCTCATCAGAGTTCCTCTGCATCTCTCTCTTCACCTTCTGCCAAGGAATCGAATGCTGACCGCGCTGGAAGCCTGCAAAACTGCAACATAGTAGCAAAGAGGACTACTGCGACCTTGTAACGCTGATCCTGCCGCCTTCTCGACTGTTTTCCTGGTGGTGCATGCTGTGGGGGTAGTCTGCCTCCACTCTGCACTAGAAGCTCCGAAGAAATCTCCCGTGGGTCGACGGAATCTTCCCCCTGCAAACGCAGGCACCAAAGAACTGCACCGGTACCTGGGGTCTCCTCTCAGCACGACGAGCGAGGTCCCTTGAATCCAGAAACTCTGTCCAAGTGACTCCCACAGTCCAGTGACTCTTCAGTCCAAGTTTGGTGGAGGTAAGTCCTTGCCTCCCCACGCCAGACTGCATTGCTGGGAACCGTGACTTTTGCAGCTACTCCGGCCTCCGTGCACTTCCGGTGGAAATCCTTTGTGCACAGTCCAGCCTGGGTCCACGGCACTCTAACCTGCATTGCACGACCTCCCAAGTTGTTCTCCGGCGACGTGGGACTCCTTTGTGCGACTTCGGGTGAGCACCGTTTCATACTTCCTTGTAGTGCCTGTTTCTGGCACTTCTGCGGGTGCTGCCTGCTGCTGAGAGGGCTCCTTGTCTTGCTCGATGCCCCCTCTGTCCCCTGACGCAATTGGCGACATCCTGGTCCCTCCTGGGCCACAGCAGCATCCAAAAACCCTTACCACACGATTTGCAGCTAGCAAGGCTTGATGGCGGTCTTTCGGCGGGAAAACACTTCTGCACGACTCTCCACAGTGTGATGGATCAGTCCTCCAAAGAGGAAGTCTCTAGCCCTTGTCGTTCCTGCAGAAACCTAAGCTTCTACTGTCCAGTAGCAGCTTCTTTGACCCACAGCTGGCATTTCCTGGGCATCTGCCCATCTCCGACTTGCTTGTGACTTTTGGACTTGGTCCCCTTGCTCCACAGGTACCCTCGACTGGAAATCCATCATTGTTGCATTGTTGGTTTGTGTCTTTCCTGCAGAATTCCCCTATCACGACTTCTATGTCCTTTGGGGAACTTTAGTGCACTTTGCACTCACTTTTCAGGGTCTTGGGGTGGGCTATTTTTCTAACCCTTACTATTTTCTAATAGTCCCAGCGACCCTCTACAAGGTCACATAGGTTTGGAGTCCATTTGTGGTTCGCATTCCACTTTTGGAGTATATGGTTTGTGTTGCCCCTATCCCTATGTGTCGCCCATTGCATCCTATTGTAACTATACATTGTTTGCACTGTTTTCTAATACTATTACTGCATATTTTGGTATTGTGTACATATATCTTGTGTATATTTGCTATCCTCATACTGAGGGTACACTCTGAGATACTTTGGCATATTGTCATAAAAATAAAGTACCTTTATTTTTAGTATAACTGTGTATTGTGTTTTCTTATGATATTGTGCATATGACACTAAGTGGTACTGTAGGAGCTTCACTCGTCTCCTAGTTCAGCCTAAGCTGCTCTGCTAAGCTACCATTATCTATCAGCCTATGCTGCTAGACACCCTATACACTAATAAGGGATAAACTGGGCCTGGTGCAAGGTGCAAGTACCCCTTGGTACTCACTACAAGCCAGTCCAGCCTCCTACATTGGTTGTGCAGCGGTGGGATAAGTGCTTTGAGACTACTTACCACTCTTGTCATTGTACTTTTCATAAGAGAAAAATATACAAAACAAGTTCAGTGTATGTACACATAACCAAAAACTTTTGCATTTCCTCTTTTCACTCTTTTCTAAAGTGCTGAAAAGTACTTCTAAACTTTCTAAAAAGTTCTTAAAAGTTTAAAAAGTTTTTTTTCTTTCTTTCTAAAAGCTCTAAAAACTTTTTCTCACTTTTTCTGTCACTTAAACTCTTTCTAAAAATGTCTGGCACAGGCCAAAATGTTGATCTGTCAAAACTTGCATATGACCACCTTAGCTTGAAAGGAGCAAGGAGTCTCTGTATAGAAAGAGGTTTGAGTGTAGGGAAGAATCCTTCCTTGGAATTATTGCTTAACATGCTTAGAGAACAAGAGAAGGCCAAAAGGGCCCCATCTGTTGAAAAAGTAGCTAATGGTTCCCAATCTGATCCAGGGACACCCCTAGGAAAAGATTCAGGAAAGAAACTTCAGAGCCTGCCCATTACTAGACAGTCTAGCATAGTTGGTACTGATGTTGAGTCACACCATACAGATAGCGTTGTCTCACATCATAGCAATAGCATTCATTCTCACCACAGTAGAACTGATGTTTCTGTTAACCAAGCTGTTAGGGTGCCCTCTGTAAGGGACAGGTCTCCTTCTGTCCATTCTCATCATACTTCTGTTTCAAGACATGTCCCTCCCACCCACCCTGATGACAGATTGTTAGAAAGGGAGCTCAATAGATTGAGAGTGGAACAAACCAGACTGAAGCTCAAGAAGCAACAGCTGGATTTGGAGAGACAGACTTTAGAAGTAGAGAAGGAGAGACAGAAACTGGGTTTAGAAACCCATGGTGGCAGCAGCAGTATTCCCCATAGTCATCCTGCAAAAGAGCATGATTCCAGGAATCTGCACAAGATAGTTCCCCCTTATAAGGAGGGGGATGACATTAACAAGTGGTTTGCTGCATTTGAGAGGGCCTGTGCTGTACAGGATGTCCCTCAAAGGCAGTGGGCTGCTATCCTATGGCTATCATTTAGTGGAAAAGGTAGGGATAGGCTCCTTACTGTGAAAGAAAATGAAGCCAATGATTACAAAGTTCTTAAGAATGCACTCCTGGATGGTTATGGCTTAACCACTGAACAATACAGGATAAAGTTCAGAGAGACCAAAAAGGAGTCTTCACAAAACTGGGTTGATTTCATTGACCATTCAGTGAAGGCCTTGGAGGGGTGGTTACATGGCAGTAAAGTTACTGATTATGACAGCCTGTATAACTTGATCCTGAGAGAGCATATTCTTAATAATTGTGTGTCTGATTTGTTGCACCAGTACTTGGTGGACTCTGATCTGACCTCTCCCCAAGAATTGGGAAAGAAGGCAGACAAATGGGTCAGAACAAGGGTGAACAGAAAAGTTCATACAGGGGGTGACAAAGATGGCAACAAGAAGAAGGATGATAAGTCTTCTGACAAGGGTGGGGACAAATCTAAAAATGAGTCTTAATCAGGCCCACAAAAACACTCTAGTGGGGGTGGTGGGCCCAAATCCTCTTCTAATCAAAACAAGGAAAAGAAACCATGGTGCTATTTATGTAAAATAAAAAGCCATTGGACAACAGATCCCAGTTGTCCAAAGAAAAGCACCAAGCCTCCTACCACTACAACCCCATACTGCTACACCTAGTGTCCCTACTAATAGCAGTGGTGGTGGGAGCAAACCTACTAATAGCCAATCCAAGGGAGTAGATGGGCTCACTATTGGTAACTTAGTTGGGGTTGGTCTTGTTAGGGGGACCACAGAGGCTGTGTTAGTCTCTGAGGGGGCTATTGATTTAGCCACCTTAGTTGCTTGTCCCCTTAATATGGATAAGTACAAGCAGCTACCCCTAATAAATGGTGTTGAGGTTCAGGCCTACAGGGACACTGGGGCCAGTGTGACTATGGTTATAGAGAAACTGGTCCACCCTGAACAACACCTACTTGGTCACCAGTACCAAGTAACCGATGTTCACAACAACACACTTAGCCACCCCATGGCTGTTGTAAATCTCAACTGGGGGGGGTTACTGGTCCAAAGAAAGTTGTGGTAGCCACAGATTTACCTGTAGACTGTCTACTAGGAAATGATTTGGAGACATCAGCTTGGTCAGATGTGGAGTTGGAGGCCCATGCAGCAATGCTGGGCATCCCAGGGCATATTTTTGCTTTAACCAGGGCTCAGGCCAAAAAGCAAAAAGGACAGGGAAGCTTGGATCCTGGAACAATGGACCAAGTGCTCCCTAAAGCTAGGGCTAGTAGAAGTAAAGCACTTCCTACTATCCCTCCCTCTACAGTGGATTCTACTTCTGAGGAAGAAGAATTTCCACCCTGTGCAGAACCTACACCAGAGGAGCTGGAAGCAGACACTGCTGAGCTTTTGGGTGAAGGGGGGCCTGCCAGGGAGGAGCTAAGTGTGGCACAGCAAACCTGTCCCACACTAGAGGGTCTAAGACAGCAAGCTGTCAAACAGGCTAATGGGGATGTCAGTGACTCTCACAGAGTTTACTGGGAGGACAACCTCTTGTACACCGAAGCAAGGGATCCTAAACCTGGAACTGCCAGGAGGTTAGTGATTCCTCAGGAGTACAGAAAATTCCTCCTATCTCTAGCCCACGACATTCCCCTAGCTGGACATCTGGGACAAATTAAAACTTGGGACAGGCTTGTTCCCCTGTTTCATTGGCCTAGGATGTCTGAGGACACAAAAGAATTTTGTAAGTCCTGTGAAACCTGTCAAGCCAGTGGCAAGACAGGTGGCACTCCAAAGGCACCCCTTATTCCACTGCCTGTGGTTGGGATTCCCTTTGAAAGGGTAGGGGTTGACATAGTTGCCCCCCTTGACCCTCCTACTGCTTCAGGCAATAGGTTTATCTTGGTGGTAGTGGACCATGCCACAAGATATCCTGAAGCAATTCCTTTAAGGACCACTACAGCACCTGCAGTGGCAAAGGCCCTCCTGGGAATATTTTCTAGGGTGGGCTTCCCAAAGGAAGTAGTATCAGACAGGGGAAGCAATTTCATGTCTGCATACTTAAAGGCCATGTGGAAGGAGTGTGGTGTGACTTACAAGTTCACTACACCCTATCATCCACAAACAAATGGACTGGTGGAGAGATTTAACAAAACTCTCAAAGGCATGATTATGGGTCTCCCTGAAAAACTCTGCAGGAGATGGGATATCCTGTTACCATGCCTCCTTTTTGCCTACAGGGAGGTACCCCAGAAAGGAGTGGGCTTCAGCCCCTTTTAACTCCTCTTTGGACACCCTGTTAGGGGTCCACTAACACTTGTCAAGGAGGGTTGGGAACAACCTTTAAAAGCTCCAAAGCAAGATATTGTGGTTTATGTGCTTGGCCTCAGATCAAGGATGGCTGAGTATATGAAAAAGGCCAGTAAAACCCTTCAGGCCAGCCAAGAGCTCCAAAAGCAATGGCATGACCAGAAGGCTGTTTTGGTTCAGTACAAACCAGGGCAGAAAGTGTGTGTCTTGGAGCCTGTGGCCCCAAGAGCACTCCAAGATAAATGGAGTGGACCCCACACAATTGTTGAGAAAAAGGGTGAAGTCACCTACTTAGTTGACTTAGGCACTGCCAGGAGTCCCCTTAGGGTGCTCCATGTCAATCGCCTGAAACCCTACTATGACAGGGCTGATCTCACCCTGCTCATGGCAACTGATGAGGGACAGGAAGAAGACAGTGATCCTCTACCTGATCTCTTTTCTTCCACAGAACAAGATGCTCTAGTGGAAGGTGTAGTTTTGGCTGATTGTCTTACTGCTGAGCAGAAAGACCATTGCATAAATCTCCTGGGTCAGTTTTCTGAACTCTTCTCTACTGTGCCAGGTACCACTTCTTGGTGTGAGCACACTGTAGATACTGGAGACAGCTTGCATGTCAAAAGTAAAATCTATAGGCAGCCTGACCATGTCAGGGACTGCATAAAGTAAGAGGTGCAGAAAATGTTAGAACTGGGAGTGGTTGAGCACTCTGAAAGTCCATGGGCTTCTCCTGTGGTACTTTTACCAAAACCTCATTCCAAAGATGGAAAGAAGGAAATGCGGTTTTGTGTAGATTATAGAGGTCTCAACCAGGTAACCAAAACTGATGCTCACCCTGTGCCCAGGGCAGATGAGCTCATAGATACACTGGCATCTGCCAAGTATCTAAGCACTTTTGATTTGACTGCAGGGTATTGGCAGATCAAATTATCAGAAGATGCGAAACCTAAAACTGAATTTTCAACCATTGGAGGCCATTACCAATTCACAGTAATGCCTTTTGGATTGAAAAATGCACCTGCCACTTTTCAGAGGTTGGTGAACACAGTCCTGCAAGGGCTGGAAGCTTTTAGTGCAGCCTATTTGGACGATATAGCTGTCTTTAGCTCCAGTTGGGATGATCACCTGGTCCACCTATGGAAAGTTTTAGAGGCCCTGCAAAAGGCAGGCCTCACTATCAAGGCTTCAAAGTGCCAGATAGGGCAGGGGAAGGTGGTTTATCTGGGACACCTTGTTGGTGGGGAACAGATTGCACCACTTCAGGGGAAAATCCAAACTATTATAGATTGGGTTCCCCCTACTACTCAGACTCAGGTGAGAGCCTTCCTAGGCCTCACTGGGTATTACAGGAGGTTCATTAAGAACTATGGCTCCATTGCAGCCACTCTTAATGACATCACATCCAAAAAGATGCCTAAAAAGGTATTATGGACAGCAAACTGTCAGAAAGCTTTTGAGGAGCTGAAGCAGGCCATGTGCTCTGCACCTGTCCTGAAAAGCCTTTGTTACTCTAAAGAATTCTATGTCCAAACTGATGCATCTGAATTAGGAGTGGGGGCAGTCCTATCACAACTTAATTCTGAGGGCCAGGATCAACCTGTTGCTTTTATTAGTAGGAGGTTGACCCCTAGATAAAAGCGTTGGTCTGCCATAGAGAGGGAGGCCTTTGCTGTGGTCTGGGCTCTGAAGAAGTTGAGGCCATACCTGTTTGGCACTCACTTCATTGTTCAGACAGACCACAAACCTCTACTTTGGCTAAAACAAATGAAAGGTGAATATCCTAAATTATTGAGGTGGTCCATATCCCTACAGGGAATGGACTATACAGTGGAACATAGACCTGGGAGTAGCCACTCCAATGCAAATGGACTCTCCAGATATTTCCACTTAGACAATGAAGACTCATCAGGTCATGGCTAGTCTTATTGTCCTTCGTTTGGGGGGGGGGGGGTTGTGTAGGAAAGTACCATCTTGCCTGGCATGTTACCCCCATTTTTCACTGTATATATGTTGTTTTAGTTGTATGTGTCACTGGGACCCTGCCAGCCAGGGCCCCAGTGCTCATAAGTGTGCCTGAATGTGTTACCTGTGTAGTGACTAACTGTCTCACTGAGGCTCTGCTAATCAGAACCTCAGTGGTTATGCTCTCTCATTTCTTTCAAATTGTCACTAACAGGCTAGTGACCAATTTTACCAATTTACATTGGCTTACTGGAACACCCTTATAATTCCCTAGTATATGGTACTGAGGTATTGGGGTTCCAGGAGATCCCTATGGGCTGCAGCATTTCTTTTGCCACCCATAGGGAGCTCTGACAATTCTTACACAGGCCTGCCACTGCAGCCTGAGTGAAATAACGTCCACGTTATTTCACAGCCATTTTACACTGCACTTAAGTAACTTATAAGTCACCTATATGTCTAACCTTTACCTGGTAAAGGTTAGGTGCAAAGTTACTTAGTGTGAGGGCACCCTGGCACTAGCCAAGGTGCCCCCACATTGTTCAGGGCCAATTCCCCGGACTTTGTGAGTGCGGGGACACCATTACACGCGTGCACTACATATAGGTCACTACCTATATGTAGCTTCACAATGGTAACTCCGAATATGGCCATGTAACATGTCTATGATCATGGAATTGCCCCCTCTATGCCATCCTGGCATAGTTGGCACAATCCCATGATCCCAGTGGTCTGTAGCACAGACCCTGGTACTGCCAAAACTGCCTTTTCAGGGGTTTCACTGCAGCAGCTGCTGCTGCCAACCCCTCAGACAGGCTTCTGCCCTCCTGGGGTCCAGCCAGGCCTGGCCCAGGATGGCAGAACAAAGGACTTCCTCTGAGAGAGGGTGTTACACCCTCTCCCTTTGGAAAATGGTGTGAAGGCAGGGGAGGAGTAGCCTCCCACAGCCTCTGGAAATGCTTTCATGGGCACATTTGATGCCCATTTCTGCATAAGCCAGTCTACACCGGTTCAGGGACCCCTTAGCCCTGCTCTGGCGCGAAACTGGACAAAGGAAAGGGGAGTGACCACTCCCCTGACCTGTACCTCCCCTGGGAGGTGCCCAGAGCTCCTCCAGTGTGCTCCAGACCTCTGCCATCTTGGAAACAGAGGTGCTGCTGGCACACTGGACTGCTCTGAGTGGCCAGTGCCATCAGGTGACGTCAGAGGCTCCTTCTGATAGGCTCCTTCAGATGTTGCTAGCCTATCCTCTCTCCTAGGTAGCCAAACCCTCCTTTCTGGCTATTTAGGGTCTCTGTCTCTTGGGATTCCTTAGATAACGAATGCAAGAGCTCATCCGAGTTCCTCTGCATCTCTCTCTTCACCTTCTGCCAAGGAATCGACTGCTGACCGCGCTGGAAGCCTTCAAAACTGCAACATGGTAGCAAAGACGACTACTGCAACTCTGTAACGCTGATCCTGCCGCATTCTCGACTGTTTTCCTCGTGGTGCATGCTGTGGGGGTAGTCTGCCTCCTCTCTGCACTAGAAGCTCCGAAGAAATCTCCCGTGGGTCGACGGAATCGTCCCCCTGCAACCGCAGGCACCAAAGAACTGCATCACGTGTACCTTGGGTCTCCTCTCAGCACGTCGAGCGAGGTCCCTTGAATCCAGCAACTCTGTCCAAGTGACTCCCACAGTCCAGTGACTCTTCAGTCAAAGTTTGGTGGAGGTAAATCCTTGCCTCCCCACGCCAGACTGCATTGCTGGGAACCGCGACTTTTGCAGCTACTCCGTCCTCCGTGCACTTCCGGCGGAAATCCTTTGTGCACAGTCCAGCGTGGATCCACGGCACTCTAATCTGCATTGCACGACCTCCTAAGTTGTTCTCCGGCGACGTGGGACTCCTTTGTGTGACTTCGGGTGAGCACCATTTCACACTTCCTCATAGTGCCTGTTTCTGGCACTTCTGCGGGAGCTGCCTGCTGCTGAGAGGGCTCCTTGTGTTGCTCGACGCCCCTTCTGTCTCCTGACGCAATTGGTGACATCCTGGTCCCTCCTGGGCCACAGCAGCATCCAAAAACCCTTACCGCACGATTTGCAGCTAGCAAGGCTTGTTGGCGGTCTTTTGGTGGGGAAATACTTCTGCTCGACTCTCCACGGCGTGATGGATCAGTCCTCCAAAGGGGAAGTCTCTAGCCCTTGTCGTTCCTGCAGAAACCTAAGCTTCTACTGTCCAGTAGCAGCTTCTTTGCACCCACAGCTGGCATTTCCTGGGCATCTGCCCATCTCCGACTTGCTTGTGACTTTTGGACTTGCTCCACAGGTACCCTCGACTGGAAATCCATCGTTGTTGCATTGTTGGTTTGTGTCTTTCCTGCAGAATTCCCCTATCACGACTTCTATGTCCTTTGGGGAACTTTAGTGCACTTTGCACTCACTTTTCAGGGTCTTGGGGTGGGCTATTTTTCTAACCCTTACTATTTTCTAATAGTCCCAGCGACCCTCTACAAGGTCACATAGGTTTGGGGTCCATTCGTGGTTCGCATTCCACTTTTGGAGTAAATGGTTTGTGTTGCCCCTATCCCTATGTGTCCCCATTGCATCCTATTGTACCTATACATTGTTTGCACTGTTTTCTAATACTATTACTGCATATTTTGGTATTGTGTACATATATCTTGTGTATATTTGCTATCCTCATACTGAGGGTACACTCTGAGATACTTTGGCATATTGTCATAAAAATAAAGTACCTTTATTTTTAGTATAACTGTGTATTGTGTTTTCTTATGATATTGTGCATATGACACTGAGTGGTACTGTAGGAGCTTCACTCGTCTCCTAGTTCAGCCTAAGCTGCTCTGCTAAGCTACCATTATCTATCAGCCTATGCTGCTAGACACCCTATACACTAATAAGGGATAACTGGGCCTGGTGCAAGGTGCAAGTACCCCCTGGTACTCACTACAAGCCAGTCCAGCCTCCTACACAGAGGAACTCTGATGAGCTCTTGCATTCGTTATCTAAAGAATTCCCCAAAGCAGAGACCCTAAATAGCCAGAAAAGGAGGTTTGGCTACCTAGGAAGTAGGATAGGTTAGCAACACAGGTAAGAGCCTATCAGAAGGAGTCCCTGACGTCACCTGCTGGCACTGGCCACTCAGAGCAGTCCAGTGTGCCAGCAGCACCTCTGTTTCCAAGATGGCAGAGGTCTGGAGCACACTGGATGAGCTCTGGGAACCTACCCTGGGAGGTGCAGGTCAGGGGAGTGGTCACTCCCCTTTCCTTTGTCCAGTTTCGCGCCAGAGCAGGGCTGGGGGATCCCTGAACCGGTGTAGACTGGCTTATGCAGAGATGGGCACCATCTGTGCCTATCAAAGCATTTCCAGAGGCTGGGGGAGGGTACTCCTCCCCAGCCCTGACACCTTTTTCCAAAGGGAGAGGGTGTAACACCCTCTCTCTGAGGAAGTCCTTTGTACTGCCCTCCTGGGCCAAGCCTGGCTGGACCCCAGGAGGGCAGAAACCTGTCTGAGGGGTTGGCAGCAGCTGCAGTGAAACCCCAGGAAAGGCCGTTTGGCAGTACCCGGGTCTGTGCTAGAGACTCAGGGGATCATGGAATTGGCTCCCCAATGCCAGGATGGCATTGGGGTGACAATTCCACAATCTTAGACATGTTACATGGCCATGTTCGGAGTTACCATTGTGACGCTGTACATAGGTAGTGACCTGTGTCCAGTGCACGCGTGTAATGGTGTCCCCGCACTCACAAAGTCCGGGGAATTTGCCCTGAACGATGTGGGGGCACCTTAGCTAGTGCCAGGGTGCCCACACACTAAGTAACTTAGCACCCAACCTTTACCAGGTAAAGGTTAGACATATAGGTGACTTATAAGTTACTTAAGTGCAGTGGTAAATGGCTGTGAAATAACGTGGACGTTATTTCACTCAGGCTGCAGTGGCAGGCCTGTGTAAGAATTGTCAGAGCTCCCTATGGGTGGCCAAATAAATGCTGCAGCCCATAGGGATCTCCTGGAACCCACCATACCCTGGGTACCTCAGTACCATATACTAGGGAATTATAAGGGTGTTCCAGTATGCCAATGTGAATTGGTGAAATTGGTCACTAGCCTGTTAGTGACAATTTAGAAAGCAGAGAGAGCATAACCATTGAGGTTCTGATTAGCAGAGCCTCAGTGAGACAGTTAGGCATCACACAGGGAACACATACATATAGGCCACAAACCTATGAGCACTGGGGTCCTGGCTAGCAGGGTCCCAGTGACACATAACAAAATACTGGAAACATAGGATTTTCACTATGAGCACTGGGCCCTGGCTAGCAGGATCCCAGTGAGACAGTGAAAACACCTGACATATACTCACAAACAGGCCAAAAGTGGGGGTAACAAGGCTAGAAAGAGGCTACTTTCTCACACTCTCCACCGGGATCCTCTTGAGCCTTCGGGTTCGATCCGCTGCCGCTTCCTGGAAGTCTCCGCTCCGGCCATCTCCGCTCTCCTGGAACTCCGGGACTTCCCCTTTTACGTCCCCGGGGTCCCGCGGGTATAGTGCAGAACCAATAGGAAGGTTGGACCTCTGGGTCACTTCCGACTCATCCTAAGCAGAGGCAACACTGGTCACAATTGTGTGCGGGTCGGATTGGTCCGACCCGTCACAGATACTCCCCCTAGAGAGCGGCTGCCGATGACGCTCATGAGCAGGGTAGCGGGATAGGTAATCAGCATTCAACGTTTGGCGGCCCGGAGATTGAAGTATCTGGAAGGAGAAGGGTTGCAGAGAGAGAAACCATCTTAGAACCCGAACGTTCGAGTCTTTGTTGCGAGTAAGCCAGGTGAGAGGTGCAAGGTCCGTAAGAAGTGTAAAGGTTCGCCCACTGAGATAATAGCGCAATACTTCAACAGCCCATTTAATAGCCAAAAATTATTTCTCAATAGTTGGGTAGTGTGACTCTCTCTGGAGTAGCTTCCTACTAATATGCAATAGAGGGTGGATGGACCCATCCGTCTGAGTCTGAAATAACACAGCCCCAAGTCCTACACCAGATGCGTCTGTTTATAAAAAAAAAAAGGTTTTGGGAAATCCGGACAGTATAATACCGGGTTGGTGGATAGGGCGTGTTTTAGATGGTCAAAACTGTGGCGGGCAGCTTCGGGAAGCAAGGAGAAGGTTTTGGGAGTAGTATTTTTAAGTAAGTTGGTGAGAGGTTCGGCCGCTGTCCAAAATTGTGGAACAAACCGCCGGTAGTACCCCACAAGACCGAGGAAAGCATGTATGTCCTTCTTTGACTTTGGTAAGGGTATCTGTTGGATAGTGTCTACTTTTTCTATATGGGGACGAATCATTCCCTCCCCCAAGACATATCCTAGATACCTGATAGTCGTAAACCCTCGCCTGCATTTCTCAGGGTTAGCGGTTAAATGGGCTTTCCTTAATGCCTGTAAGACCGCCCTCAAGTGTTCTAGATGATCAATCCATGTGTTGCTGTATATCACTATATCATCTAGATACGGGGCTGCTTATGGCTGATGGGGACGTAGTACCTTATCCATGAGTCTTTGAAACGTGGCGGGGGCCCCATGCAACCCAAAGGGGAGAACAGTAAATTGGTATAAACCGGATAGGGCCACAAAGGTGGTCTTTTCCTTATCAACTGCTTTCCAAAGGATCTGACAATATCCCTTTGTTAAATCCAGGGTGGACATGAACCTGGTTTGTACCAATTTTTCCAACAGTTCATCAATGTGGCACATGGGGTAGGCATCAAAATAAGTCAGTTCATTTACCCGCCTATAATCTACGCAAAACTGAGTACTCCCATCCGGTTTTGGGACCAGTACTACCAGAGAACACCATGGGCTGTTGGAGGGTTCTATGATTCCCGCTTTCAACATGGTTTGGACCTCTTGTTCTATTAAGGCCTTTTTTGCCTCTGGTATACGATAGGGTCTTTGTCTCGATATAGACTCAGTCTTAGTTCGAATTATGTATTCGGCTAACTGGGTATGTCCGGGCTGCTTGGAAAAAACATCCCTATATGCATCAATAACATGTAAGAGGGATACCAGCTGTGTATCCGGGAGGGATTTATTAGTTTGAGGTCTAGACTCCTCCTGACAGTGTGGTAAGGAAAGGGATGGGTATGGGATATCCTCTGTACTGTTATTTGTGATGTATCAGACTGGTTGGACACTAATGGGTTCCTGCCATTTGTTAAAAGATGTTTATGTGGTATATTTGTTCCCTACCGTGGCCGTGGGAAAGAGCCAGTTTATAGGTAGTGTGGTTGATTTGTTCAAGCACCTCGTATGGTCCCTGCCATTGTGCCAATAATTTGTTCTCATTACTGGGAAGGAGGACCAGCGCCTTATCCCCTACTTTTAAACCACGGAGCACACTCCTGGTGTCATACCCCTTCTTCTGCTTTTCTTGGGAATCGCGTAAGGTGGGGTGGGCCTTTTCCTACACTGACTGTAGGCTCTCTCTCAACTCCTTGGTATAGGTAAGGAGGTCTTTAATCTCATCGTCAGTCTCTTCCCATTGTTCAGCTAGCATTTCGAGAAGGGTTCGGGGGGTGGCTCCCAAATAGCAATTCAAATGGACTATGACCTAGGGAAGATTGAACATGTGTGCGTATTGCATACAATACCAGGGGTAATTTTTCCCCCCATTCCCTCCCATCTTCAGTGATGCTCTTTCAGAGCAAGGACTGAATAGTCCAATTAAATCTTTCCACAAGACCGTCAGTTTGTGGATGATATAATCATGTTCTGATCTGCTTTACTCCTAAGGTCTTGCTTACTTCACCCATGAGTCTGGACATAAAAGGTGTGCCTTGATAGGTTAAGATTTCCTTAGGAAAACCCACCCTCGAAAAAAACTCAATCATGGCTTGTGCGATTACTTTCGTGTGCATGCTGGGGAGGGGAATAGCTTCTGGATACCGGGTGGCGTAATCAACCAACACCAGGACACACTGTCGACCTTTACTGGATGGGTTGAGAGGGCCAATGATATCCATGCCCACGCGAGAGAAAGGGGTCTCTATGATTGGTAGCAGCTGTAATGGAGCAGGTGGGTGTGCAACGGGATTATATCATTCACATTGGGACAATTCGAACAATGTCTATGGATATCTCCGAAAACCCCGGGCCAGTAGAACCGCCGGAGTACGGCCTCCTCGGTCTTCTCCCTACCTAGATGCCCTTCCCCCTTGTCCCCATGAGCCAGATGCAGGACTTGTTGTCTGTGACTACTGGGGACTAGCAATTGTTTCTGCCTTTCATCGTTAGACTGGGGAATTCTGTACAAGAGTTGGTTCTGGATGAGGAATTTTGGACCTACCACATGTTCCTCGTGATTCAAGGCCTGCTGCCATGGGTTCTTTAAGGAGGGATTGTCCCTCTGACTCTGTCTAAAATCTCCTGCCACCGTATATACCTTGCCTGTGGCTCCTGGATCCATCTTGGTGACTTCATAATCTTTTACAGCGTATTGTTGCCGTTGTATCCTTTTCTGTCGTTTACTTAGATGCTTTCTAGGATGCTGACTAGCTGCCTCTCGAGTGTCATATGGGACCTCTTTCCACCACATTTTCAAAGTGTGTTCTTGTCCTGCTTTTGTCAACAAAAGGGAAAAGGCTGCATAGTCAGTTCCAGTGATAATATCCTCCTCCAGGTGAGGTAACACACCCACCTTGAGGGTTTCTTTTTCTCTCTCCACTGGAGGTTGATGACTTGCCCTGGAAAATACCTCTGATCCCGGTCGACACATGCAAACAATACTTGTGCCTGGGGTAACCCTTGTCCAGGTTTGATCAATTCCTGACGGATACCACTCTGGCTACATCCTGAGTCAACCAGGGCCACCTTTTCCCTGCCAGTGAGAAGGATAGGGAGGGTGTATGTAGGTTTGGTTTCCCTGGCCCAGAAAACCCTTCCCTTTGCAACTCCAATCTCCATCGGTTCTTCCATGTCCTTTTTCTGGGGGCAATATCAGGCTATGTGACCCCACACCAAGCAGTGGTAACATAGAGGTCCTGTAGTGGGGAAAGTAGTTTGTGGAGGATGGGATATCTGTATCCTCTCTGGATCCTGCATCCCCAGTGGTCTTGGGGCTGCTCCTTTTCCTATGGTGGGGCGCACAGGGGAGGGGACTGGGGTTCTACTGGAGGTAGCTCTAAAGTCTGGACTCCTGTGGAAAGCACAAGCAAGGTCAATGGCTGTCTCATTGGTCAACTCTGGGTGTTGGCAGACCCAATTACTGGTCGTGTTGGGTAGGGCGTCTAAAAATTGTTCCAAGACGATTACATCAAACATCTCTTCTTGGGTTTTTTCGGTGGGATGTAACCATCGACCAGCAGCATGTTGTACCCTGTAGTAGAGGGTACGCGGGTTCTCCTGTAGTTGCCACTTAGTATGGCGGAATTTGGACCGGTAGCTCTCACTGTCAAGCCCTACCCTTTCTAGGATGGTCTTTTTTATTTCTTTATAGGGGAGAGTACCACTGGGATTGATTGCTTGGTATGTTGCTTGGAGATTCCCCGTTAGTAAAGGGGCAATGTACTGCCCCCACTTGTCTTCTGGCCAACTAGCCGTGCTTGCCACACTTTCGAAATTGAGAAAAAAGGAGTCCGGATCTTCCTGGTCCTGATATTTTTGTAAGACACTGCTTGGTACGTTCGTATGTACCTTAGTGTGGGCTATTGTATCAGTTAGTTTTCCTAGGGCTGTTTCATGGACTAGTTGGTTGTTAGCCTTGATTGTGGCCTGGCTCTTAAGGGCTGTCTGTAGGGCCTCGCGTTCTTCTCTTGCTTCCTTCATCTGTTGTTCCCACATTAATTGGAGGTGACGTTGTCCTTCCGCTAACTGTGCTATAAGGTCTGCCATGGTGGATTTTTCCTCCATTATGGGAGTCTTCCAGAGATCCCACTTCTGACACCACTTTGTCGTAGGCTGGCCGACATCAAGTACACAAGACTGATTGTGTCTATAGGTAAGTAAGGTTTATTTTTGTTCTACAGAGTACTTTATGGCGAGTGAGTCCGTGGTAGTTGGTTTCAGATGTCTCCTCCCGTCTTGGTGGACTAATCTTGTCTTCTTCTCTCTGTTCTCTCCATAGGCCTCTCGGGAAGCATGTGGGGACAGAAGAAGAATAGGCACAGTAAGTCTTTGTGTAAATCGCTCTCTTTTCCTTTCCTTTCCTCTCTCTTTCTCTATCCTAGTTTCCTATTCTCTGCTCTCTCTTTTCCTTTTCCTATCCTCCGCGCTTTTCTCCTCTTCTCTTACTCGCTCTTTCTCTCTTTCTTCCTTAGCCCTGGGTTCAGCTCTTTCCTTTCTTCTCCTGTCTTCTGTCTTTTCTCAGACCTTTATCTCCTGTATATCTTTCTTCTTTCACTTTTTCTTAGGCTCTTGAGTCTTCTTTTCTTTATATTTTGGGTTTTCTCTCTTTAGTCCTTTCTGCCGGTGGCTGACCCTGTACCTTTCCTGTCATCTGGTTTATGCTCACAGTGCTTCCCCGTTCGTGTTTTCCCACCCCTTTCAGTATACCTCCCGCCCAGTGCCTGTACTCTTTCTTCGTGTACAACCTTCCCCCTTCCCGACCTCCCTACCCGTCCCTAGCCCTGTACCTGGCTTGGCCACGCTTCTCCTGAAGCATGGCGGGTCCTAGGCATTTGCTTCCCGAGGCCGGCGGCCTTCGTCCCGGGTTGGGACAGTGAGGATTCCTTGTTCCGGTCGGGGTCTGTCCTCGGGGATTCCTGGCGGTTGTAGACTCCTGTCCACCTGGATCCTCTCGAGCCTTCGGGTTCGATCCACTGCCGCTTCCTGGAAGTCTCTGCTCCGGCCATCTGCGCTCTCCTGGAACTCTGGGACTTCCCCTTTTACGTCCCCGGGTTCCCGCGGGTATAGTGCAGAACCAATAGGAAGAGCGGACCTCTGGGTCACTTCCGGGTCATCCCAAGCAGAGGCAACACTGGTCGCAATTGTGTGCGGGTCGGATCGGTCCGACCCGTCACATGACTCTTGGAGTTGGTCCCCTTCATTTGCAGGCCCTCAGGTCCAGTAATCCATCTTCAGTACTTTGCATTCAGTTTTGGTCTTTGCAGAATCTCCTATCACAACTTTAGTGTGTTTCTGGGGACGTAGGTTAACTTTACTCCTACTTTTCAGGGTCTTGGGTGGGGTACTTTGGACAACATTAGTGTTTTCTTACACTCCCAGCCACCCTCTACTAGGCCTGGGGTCCCTAAGTGGTTCGCATTCCACTTTCTTAGTATATGGTTTGTGTTGCCCCTAGGCCTAATGCATCCTATTGTATTATCAGTGTTTGCAATACTTTTCTAACGGTTTAGTTACCTGATTTTGGTTTGTGTGTATATTTTGTGTATTTTGCTTACCTCCTAAGGGAGTATATGCTCTGAATTTTTTTTGGCACATTGTCACTAAAATAAAGTACCTTTATTTTTAGGAACTCTTAGTATTGTGATTCTTATGATATAGTGCTATATGATATAAGTGGTATGGTAGGAGCTTTGCATGTTTCCTAGTCCAGCCTAAGCTGCTCTGCTATAGCTATCTCTATCAGCCTAAGCTGCTAGAACACTACTAATCTACTAATAAGGGATAACTGGACCTGGCACAAGGTGTAAGTACCATCAGGTACTCACTATAACCCAGGCCAGTCTCCTACATTGGTGGTGCAGCAGTGGGATAAGTACTTGCCATCCTTCTTCTTGCCATTCTTGTCACCCCCTGTATGAACTTTTCTGTTCACTCTTGTTCTGACCCATTTGTCTGCCTTCTTTCCCAATTCTTGATGAGAGGTCAGATCTGAGTCCACTAGATATTGGTGTAACAAATCAGACACACAGTTATTCAGAATAAGCTCTCTCAGGATTAGATTGTACAGGCTTTCATAGTCAGAAACTTTACTGCCATGTAACCGCTCCTCCAAGGCCTTCACTGAATAGTTAACAAAGTCTACCCAGTCTTGTGAGGACTCTTTTCTGGTTTCTCTGAACTTAATCCTGTATTGTTCAGTGGTTAAGCCAAATCCATCCAAGAATGCATTCTTCAAAACTGTAAAATTATTGGCATCACTTTCCTTAACAGTAAGGAGCCTATCCCTACCCTTTCCACTGAAAGATAGCGATAGGATAGCAGCCCACTGCCTTTGAGGGACCCCCTGTACCATACAGGCCCTCTCAAGTGCAGCAAATCACTTGTTAATGTCATCCCCCTCCTTGTAAGGGGGAACTATCTTATGCAGATTCCTAGAATCATGCTTTCTCACAGGATTGCTATCAGGAATACTGCTGCTGCCACCATGGGGTCCAAACCCCAACCTCTGTCTCTCTTTTTCTAAGTCTGGGGATTCCCTGTCTACAACCAGCTGTTGCTGTTTAAGCTTCAGCCTGGTCTCTTCCACTCTCAACTTATTGAGTTCCGTTTCTAACGTCTTGTCATCAGGGTGGGTGGGTGGGCAATGTTTTGACACAGAAGAAAGATTTGAATGAGCAGAGGGAGACCTGTCCCTAACAGTTGGCACTCTAACAACCTGGCCTTCAGGAATAAAACCCTCCCTACGATGATGGGAGCTTCTTATACTACCAGCATTGCTATGAGGTCTGCTAAGGGGCAGATTAGAAAGGGAACCCTGCAACACTCCCACTGGGAGCTCTCCTGAGTCAGCGTGTGAGCTATCCCCTAACTTCTCAATTGAACCGCCAGCTAAGGCCTTATCATTTTCAATGAGCATGTTAGACAATAATTCTCTATAAGGGTTCTTTCCTACTACTAAACCTCTATCAATGCAGAGACTCCTTAGGCTCTTAAAGTTAAGGTGGTCATAAGTTGTATTGACCAAATTAAGAGGAGTTCCTACACCAGACATGATAGAAAAAGATTTAGAGACAGATAAAAAAGAGAAAATGTTTCAGGACTTTTTAAAGAACAGGAAACAAAACTTTTTCAAACTTTCTGAAACTTTTCAGCACTTAGCAGATAGTGTAAGAGAAGAAAAGCAAAACATTTTGGTTAGGTGTACATACACTGAACTTATTTTGTATAAAAGTGCACAATGACAAAGTGGTAAGTAGCTGCAAGTACTTATCCCACCGCTGCACAACCAATGTAGGAGGCTGGCCTGGCTTGTAGTGGGTACCAAGGGGTACTTACACTCTGTACCAGGTCCAGTTATCCCTTATTAGTGTAGAAGAGGTGTTTCTAGCAGCTTAGGCTGATAGAAGGTAGCTATAGCAGAGCAGCTTAGGCTGAACTAGGAGACACGCAAAGCTCCTACTATACTACTCGGGTCATATGCACAATATCATAAGAAAACACAATACACAGATATACTTAAAATAAAGGTGCTTTATTTTTATGACAATATGCCAAAAGTATCTCAGTGAGTACCCTCAGTATGAGGATGCCAAATATACACAAGATATATGTACACAATACCAAAAATATGCAATAATAGAAAAAGGAAGTAAAGCAAGCAGTGTAAAGTTACAGTAGATTGCAATAGGAGCACATAGGTATAGGGGCAACACAAACCATATACTCCAAAAGTAGAATGCGAACCACGAATGGACCCCAAACCTATGTGAGCTTGTAGAGGGTTGCTGGGACTGTAAGAAAACAGTGAGGGTTAGAAAAATAGCCCACCCCAAGACCCTGAAAAGTAGGTGTAAAGTGCACCTATAACCCCCAGAGAACACAGAAATCGTGATAGGGGGTTTCTGCAAGGAAGACCAACACCAGCAAAGCAACAACAGTGGATTTCCGGACCTGAGTACCTGTGAAACAAGGGGACCAAGTCCAAGAGTGGTGACAATGTTGAGAGTGGGCAGATGCCCAGGAAATGCCAGCTGAGGGTGCAAAGAAGCTGCCACTGGATGGTAGAAGCTGTGGATTCTGCAAGAACGAAGAGGGCTAGAAACTTCCCCTTTGGAGGATGGATGTCCCACATCGTGAAGAAGCTTGCAGAGGTGTTCCCACGCAGAAAGACCGCAAACAAGCCTTGCTAGCTGCAACGGTTGCAGTTAGGGTTTTTAAATGCTGCTGTGGCCCAGGAGGAACCAGGATGTCGACACTTGGATGAGGAGACAGAGGGGCTGCCCAGCAAGTCAGAGAGCCCTCACAGAAGCAGGCAGCACCCGCATAAGTACCGGAACAGGTGCTTGGAAGAGGAGTGAACCGGAGTCCACCCGAAGTCAGAAAAGGGAGTCCCACGACGCCGGAGGACAACTCAGAAGGTTGTGCACTGCAGGTTAGAGTGTCGGGGACCCAGGCTTGGCTGTGACCAAAGGAAATCCTGGAAGAGTGCAAAGGAGCCGGAGCAGCTGCAAATCACGCGGTACCCAGCAATACAGTCTAGCGTGGGGAGGCAAGGACTTACCTCCACCAAACTTGGACTGAAGAGTCACTGGACTGTGGGAGTCACTTGGACAGAGTTGCTGAGTTCCAGGGACCACGCTCGTCGTGCTGACAGGGGACCCAGAGGACCGGTGATGCAGTCTTTTGTTGCCTGCGGTTGCAGGGGGAAGATTCCGTCGACCCACGGGAGATTTCTTCAGAGCTCCTGGTGCAAGAAGGAGGCAGGCTACCCCCAGAGCATGCACCACCAGGAAGCAGGCGAGAAAACCGGCAGGATGAAGCGATACAAGGTTGCAGTAGTCGTCTTTGCTACTTTGTTGCAGTTTTGCAGACGTCCTGAGCAGTCAGCGGTCGATCCTTTGGCAGAAGGTGAAGAGGGAGATGCAGAGGAACTCTGGTGAGCTCGTGCATTCGGTATCTGAAGAATTCCCCAAAGCAGAGACCCTAAATAGCCAGAAAAGGAGGTTTGGCTCCCTAGAAAGGAGGATAGGCTAGTAACACAGGTAAGAGCCTATCAGAAGGAGTCTCTGACGTCACCTGCTGGCCCTGGACACTCAGAGCAGTCCAGTGTGCCAGCACACCTCTGAATCCAAGATGGCAGAGATCTGGGGCATGCTGGAGGAGCTCTGGGCACCTCCCCTGGGAGGTGCAGGTCAGGGGAGTGGTCACTCCCCTTTCCTTTGTCCAGTTTCGCGCAAGAGCAGGGCTGGGGGATCCCTGAACTGGTGTAGACTGGCTTATGCAGAGATGGGCACCATCTGTGCCCATCAAAGCATTTCCAGAGGCTGGGGGAGGCTACTCCTCCCCAGCCCTGACACCTTTTTCCAAAGGGAGAGGGTGTAACACCCTCTCTCTGAGGAAGTCCTTTGTTTTGCCTTCCTGGGCCAGGCCTGGCTGGACCCCAGGAGGGCAGAAACCTGTCAGAGGGGTTGGCAGCAGCAGCAGCTGCAGTGAAACCCCGGGAAAGGCAGTTTTGCAGTACCCGGGTCTGTGCTAGAGACTCGGGGGATCATGGAATTGTCTCCCCAATGCCAGGATGGCATTGGGGTGACAATTCCATGATCTTAGACATGTTACATGGCCATGTTCGGAGTTACCATTGTGACGCTATACATATGTAGTGACCTATGTATAGTGCACGCGTGAAATGGTGTCCCCGCACTCACAAAGTCCGGGGAATTTGCCCTGAACGATGTGGGGGCACCTTGGCTAGTGCCAGGGTGCCCACACACTAAGTAACTTAGCACCCAACATTCACCAGGTGAAGGTTAGACATATAGGTGACTTATAAGTTACTTAAGTGCTGTGGTAAATGGCTGTGAAATAACGTGGACCTTATTTCACTCAGGCTGCAGTGGCAGGCCTGTGTAAGAATTGTCAGAGTTCCCTATGGGTGGTAAAAGAAATGCTGCAGCCCATAGGGATCTCCTGGAACCCCAATACCCTGGGTACCTCAGTACCATATACTAGGGAATTATAAGGGTGTTCCAGTATGCCAATGTGAATTGGTGAAATTGGTCACTAGGCTGTTAGTGACAATTTAGAAAGCAGAGAGAGCATAACCACTGAGGTTCTGGTTAGCAGAGCCTCAGTGAGACAGTTAATCATCACACGGGGTACACATAAAGGGCACACTTATGACTAAAACAACATATATACAGTGAACTATGGGGGTAACATGCCAGGTAAGATGGTACTTTCCTACACCCTAGTAATAGCACTGGTGGTGGGAAGTTGACTGCAAATAGCCAATCAAAGGGGGTAGCTGGGCTCACCATTGGTAGTGTAATTGGGGTTGGTCTTGTTAGGGAGACCACAGAGGCTGTTTTAGACTCTGATGGTGGTATTAACTTTGCCACCTTGGTTGCTTGTCCCCTTAATATGGGTAAGTACAAGTAACTTCCCCTAATTAATGATGTTGAGGTTGAGGCCTACAGGGATACAGGAGCCAGTGTCAATATGGTGATTGAGAAACTGGTTCACCCTGATCAACGCCTACTTGGTCAGCAGTACCAAGTGACTGATGCTCATAACAACACTCTTAGCCACCCCATGGCTGGTGTGAATCTCAACTGGGGGGGGTGTTACTGGTCAAAAGAAAGTTGTGGTAGCCACTGATTTACCGGTAGACTGCTTAGTAGGCAATGCTTTGGAGTCATCAGCTTGGGCTGAAGTGGAGTTGGAGGCTTATGCAGCAATGCTGGGCATTCCATGGCACATCTTTGCTTTGTCCAGGGTTCAGGTCCAGAAGCAAAGCGAACAGGGAAGCTTGGATCCTGGAACAATGGACCAAGTGCTCCCAAAAGCTAGGGGTAGAAAGGGTAAATCCTTGCCCACTATCCCTTCCTCTTCAGAAGATTCCCCTTTTGAGGAAGAGGAATCCGCTCCCTGTGCAGAACCTACACCAGATTAGCTGGCAGCAGACACTGCTGAGCTTTTGGGTGCAGGGTGGCCTGCCAGGGAAGAGCTGAGTGTGGCACAGCAGACCTGTCCCACACTAGAGGGTTTGAGACAGCAAGCTGTCAAACAGCAGAATGGAGATATCACTGATAGCCATAGGGTCTATTGGGAAGATAACCTCATTTATACTGAGTCAAGGGACCCTAAACCTGGAGCTGCCAGGAGACTGGTCAGCCCTTTGCAGTATACGGAGTTTCTTCTGACCTTGGCACATGATATTCCTTTGGCTGGGCATTTGGGCCGGAGCAAAACTTGGGACAGACTTGTTCCATTGTTTCACTGGCCTCACATTTCAGAGGACACTAAGGAGTTTTGTTGCTCCAGTGGACCTGCCAAGCCAGTGGCTAGACTGGTGGAACACCTAAGGCCCCCTTTTTCCACTCCCAGTGGTTGGAGTGCCCTTTGAAAGGGTAGGGGTTGACATAGTTGGCCCCCTTGACCCTCCAACAGCTTCAGGCAATAGGTTTATCCTTGTGGTAATGGACCATGCAACTAGGTATCCTAAAGCAAGTCCCTTAAGGACCACTACAGCTCCTGCAGTGGCAAAGGCCCTCCTGGGAATCTTTTCCAGAGTGGGTTTCCCTAAGGAAGTGGTGTCAGACAGAGGTAGTAACTTCTTGCCTGCATACCTCAACGCTATGTGGAAGGAGTGCGGTGTAACTTATGAGTTCACTACTCCTTATCATCCACAGACAAATGGTCTGGTTGAGAGGTTTAATAAAACTCCCAAGGGTATGATTATGGGACTCCCTGAAAAACTCAGAAGGAGATGGCATGTCCTGTTGCCATCCCACCTTTTTGCTTACAGGGAGGTACCCAAAAAATGAGTGGGCTTTAGCCCCTTTAAACTTCTCTTTGGGAACCCTGTGAGAGGTCCCCTTGCACTTGTAAAGGAGGGTTGGGAGCAACCTTTAAAAGCTCCAAAGCAAGACATTGTGGACTATGTACTTGGCCTGAGATCCAGAATGGCTGAGTACATGAAAAAGGCCAGTAAAAACCTTCAGGCCAGCCAAGAGCTCCAGAAGCAATGGCATGACCAGATGACTGTCCTGATCCAGTACCACTCAGGACAGAAGGTGTGGGTTAGAGCCTGTGGCCCCAAGAGCACTCCGGGACAAATGGAGTGGACCCCATCTCATTGTTGAAAAGAAAGGTGAGGTCACCTATTTGGTTGACCTAGGCACTGCCAGGAGTTCCCTTAGGGTGCTCCTTGTCAATCGCCTGAAACCTTAGTATGACAGGGCTAACTTAACCCTGCTCATGGCAACTGATGAGGGGCAGGAAGAAGAGAGTGACCCTCTCCCTGACCTCTTCTCTACCACTGAAGCGGATGGCTTAGTGGAGGGAGTGGTACTTGCAGATTTCCTTACTGCTGAGCAGAAGGACAACTGTATAAATCTCCTAGGGCAATTCTCTGACCTCTTCTCACTGATACCAGGTACAACTACCTAGTTTGAGCACACAATCAACACTGGAGACAGTTTACCTGTCAAATGAAAGATTTATAGGCAGCTTGACCATGTCAGGGACTGCATAAAACAAGAGGTACAGAAAATGTTGGACTTATGAGTGATTGAGCCTTCCGAAAGCCCATGGGCTAGTCCAGAAGTCCTTGTCCCAAAACCTCACAGTAAAGATGGTAAAAGAGAAATTAGGTTTTGTGTTGACTGCAGAGGTCTCAATCAAGTAACCAAAACTGATGCTCACCCTATACCCAGGGCAGATGAGCTAATAGATACACTGGCTTCTGCCAAGTATCTAAGCACTTTTGATTTAACTGCAGGGTATTGGCAGTTTAAATTATCAGAATATGCTAAACCTAAAACTGCATTTTCCACCATTGGAGGGCACTATCAGTTCACTGTTATGCCCTTTGGTTTGAAGAATGCACCTGCCACTTTTCAGAGGTTGGTGAACACAGGCCTGCAAGGTTTGGAAGCTTTTAGTGCAGCATATCCAGATGATATAGCTGTCTTTAGCTCCACCTGGGTTGAGCACCTGGTCCACCTATGGAAGGTTTTGGAGGCCCTGCAAAGGAAGGCCTCACTATCAAGGCTTCAAAGTGCCAGATAGAGCAGGGGAAAGTGGTTTATCTGGGCCACCTGGTAGGTGGGGAAAAGATTGCACCACTGCAGGGGAAGATCCAGACCATTATGGAATGGGCTCCCCCTACAACTCAAACCCAGGTGAGCGCCATCTTAGTCCTCACAGGGTACTATAGGAGGTTCATTAAAAACTATGGGGGTCATTACAACCCTGGTGGACGGTGTTAAAGCGGCGGTAAGACCGCCAACAGGCCACCGGTAAAAAATTGGAATTACGACCGTGGCGGAAACCACCAACAAAGACAGCAACTTTAACACTCCGACCGCCACGGCGGTACAAACAAACAGCGCGGCGGTCACCACCAACAGACAGGCGGAGGACAAGGTACCGGCCACAGTATCACAACCTGACAATCAGCCACCTTTTCCGTGGTGGTTTCACCGCGAACAAAACACGGCGGAAACAGGACTTTGAAGGGAAAACGCTCATCTCTACACACCCCACGAGGAATCCGGACGCCATGGAACCAGAGCTGCACATCCGGCCATCCCTTATCTTCTTGCTCCTCTACCAGGAGCACGAACGCCGGCGGCGAAGACAACGGCGAGTACTGCAACTACGACACAGGGGAGGGGGAGGGAAAAAACAGGGACACACACACGCAACACCCCCACCCCCACCCTCCCCCACTACAACACACACACCAATACAGCATGATACATTACAGTTACATCCCCCAAACCCCCCGGAAGAATGCAAACACAAAAGGAAATGAGTGTAACCATTGTAATATATTATAATCAAGTACGCAAAAATATATATATACACTATAAACAAAATATACACCAAGCTTAGTAGTCCAGGTAGTGCTCCATGAAGTCCGTGGAACACAGGGCCCACACGGTATGGGCGAGGCCCACACAAGATCCCCGACCATGACGGAGAGAACACTGCAGGGGCATCAGAGAGCAAGAAAACAGGCACCTCAGTGGGAGGGAAAGGGGGGGCACCTCATCCGGTTGAGTGTATGATGCCAAATCCACGAGGGGGTCACATGCCCACTGTTCAATCCTGGGGAGTGCAAAGCCACAGTCTCTCAAATCTTTTCAGTGGGTGGGTTGCCCACTGCTGCATCCTGGGGAGTGCAAAGCCACAGTCTCTCAAGTCTCTACAGTGGGTGGGTTGCCCACTGTTCCATCCTGGGGAGTGCAAAGCCACAGTCTCTCAAGTCTCTACAGTGGGTGGGTTGACCACTTTTCCATCCTGGGAGTGCAAAGCCACAGTCTCTCAAGTCTCTCCAGTGGGTGGTTTGCCCACTGTTCCATTCTGGGGAGTGCAAAGCCACAGTCTCTCAAGTCTCTCCAGTGGGTGGTTTGCCCACTGTTCCATCCTGGGGAGTGCAAAGTAACAGTCTCTCAAGTCTCTCCATTGAGTGGCTTGCCCACTGTTCCATCCTGAGGAGTGCAAAGCCACAGTCTCACAAGTCTCTCCAGTGGGTGGTTTGCCCACTGTTCCATCCTGGGGAGTGCAAAGCCACAGTCTCTCAAGTCTCTACAGTGGGTGGGTTGCCCAACGCTATATCCTGGGGAGTGCAAATCCACAGTCTCTCAAGTGGATAACAGTCTCCACTGGTTCTGAAGGGGGGCATTGTGTCCAGAGTGCTTGATCCTGCTAAGGACAGAGGTAATGGATGTAAATCTCCACTGGTTCTGGAGGGGGCATTGTGCCCAGAGTGCTTCATCCTCTTAAGGACAGAGGTAGTGGATGACGGTCTCCACTGGTTCTGGAGGGGGCATTGTGCCCAGAGTGCTTCATCCTGCTAAGGACCGAGGTAGAGGATGAAAGTCTGCACTGGTTCTGGAGGGGGCATTGTGCCCAGAGTGCTTCATTCTGCTTGTGACGCACTCAGTAGCGTCAGTGCCCTTGGCGCTCATGGGCCAGCGGTGCTTGTAGCGGCGGTGCCCTGTTCAGCGGTGCTTTAGGTGGCGGTGCCCTGTTCAGCGGTGCTTTTATGGTGGCAGTGCCCTGTTCAGCGGTGCTTGTGGCGGCGGTGCCCTGTTCAGCGGTGCTTGAGGCGGTGGTGCCCTGTTCAGTGGTGCTTGAGGTGGCGGTGCCCTGTTCAGCGGTGCTTGTGGCGGCGGTGCCCTGTTCAGCGGTGCTCAAGGCGGCGGTGCCCTGTTTAGCGGTGCTTGAGGTGGCGGTGCCCTGTTCAGCGGTGCTTGAGGCGGCAGTGCCCTGTTCAGCGGTGCTTGAGGCGGCGGTGCCCTGTTTAGCGGTGCTTGTGGCGGCGGTGCCCTGTTCAGCGATGCTTGAGGCGGCAGTGCCCTGTTCAGCGGTGCTTGCGGCGTGTTCCTCTGCAATGACTCATCTGCTGGCGGTCCTCTCTAGCCCAGCGGGGCTTGTGCTGGTGGTCCTCTCTAGCCCAGCGGGCTTGTGCTGGCGGTGGCCTCTTGGGCAGCAGGTCAGGTGCTGGCGGTGACCTCCTGGGCAGCGGGGATGATGGCGGTTGCCTCCTGGGCAGCGGGGATGATGGCGGTGGCCTCCTGGGCAGCAGGGCGGGTGCTGGCGGTGGCCTCCTGGGCAGCAGGGATGATGGCGGTGGCCTCCTGGGCAGCAGGGCAGGTGCTGGCGGTGGCCTCCTGGGCAGCGGGGCAGGTGCTGGCAGTGGCCTCCCGGGCAGCGGGGATGATGGCAGTCTTCTCCGCCGTGCTGCTCTTCCCATCCTTGCCGGGTTTCTTGTGGCCCTTCTCCACCTTGGAAGGTGCCGCAGCTGACTCCACACTCCCACCGGGACCCCTGGGAGCGGCTTTGGTGGCTGAAGTCTTCCCCCTCTCCTGCCGGGCACTGGCCAACTTCTGATGCTTGCCAGGTGGGGGACTGTCCGTGCTGTGGCTCCGTGCCACACTGGCTGCCCTGGTGGCTGGTGCACACCATATTCCGGTGACTACAGGCACCGCTGGTCCCGGAGATGTTGTGGCTGAGGTGCTAGGTTGGGACCTGGAGAGTCGGGACCTAGGAGAAGGACGGGGTGGGGAAGGTGTGGGAAAGAGGTCAAGGTTGGACAGGAAAAGTTTTTGGAGACACTGGGTCGGGTAGCTGGAGGGAGTTTGGGAGTGGAGGAAGAGGTTGTGGTTGTAGGAGGTGTTCGTTTGGTGACTTTGGGTGAAGGTGCATGCGCTGGAGGCTGTTGTGAGGTGGATGGCTGTTGGGTGGGTGTGTGCCTGCGTTTGTGTATCTTGGGAGGTGGTGTCAAAGACACACTGGGAGAGGACACAGGGGACGTGTGAATGGTAGTGGGGGTGGTGACCGCACGTGAGTGGGGTGTGGTGGTGTGTGTGCTGGTGATGGCAGTAGGGGCTGTAGATGTAGTACATGCAGGTGTGAGTGTAGACGAGACTGGGAGGGAGGAGGGAGACGAGGAGGAGGGGGACACAGTGGAGGCAGTGGATGTTGGTGTGTCTGCATGTGTGTAATGCTTGCATGATTGCCTGTGGGATGTGTGGTGCTTATGTTTGCCTGAGCTTCCCTTGTGTGTTGACGTGTGTGCATGCTGGTCTGAAGGTGTGCTTGGGATAGGCTGGGGTACAGGGGATTGGGTCTGGGTGGAGGAAGTTGGAGGGGGGATGCTAGAGACGGGGACAATGGCTGCCATCAGTGCTGAGGCCATAGTCTGAAAAGCTCGCTGAAGGGCTGCCTGACCAGAATAAATGCCCTTCAGGAATGCATTTGTTTGTTGCAACTGCCTTTCTACATCCTGGATGGCATTCAGAATGGTAGATTGCCCAACAGTGAGGGACCTGGCGAGGTCAATGGTGTCCTCACTGAGGGCAGCAGGGGTGACTGGGGCAGGGCCTGAGGTGCCTGGGGCGAAGGTGATGCCCACCCTCCTGGGTGAGCGGGCACGGCGCAAAGGCAGAGGGGCTTCTGGGAGGGTGGTGCTGGTAGGGGGGGATGGCGGCTGTACCTGTAGAAGCGGGGGGCACAGATGGTGCCTCCACCACAAGGGAGCTCCCATCAGAGGACGAGTCAGTGTCACTGGTGTCAGCTCCTGTCCCCGCCGTGGAGCTCCCATTGCCCTCCATCCCTCCAGGGCCATGTGGGATGCAGCTCCCTTCTGCTCCGGTGCCACTGCTCCTCCGCCTGATGATGCTAATGCACACAAGAACAGGGAGACCCAAAAAGGGGGGGGAACAGAAGAAGGACATGTTCAGTGCATGCATTACCGCTACTGTTGGCGGACACAACAGACACAGAAGCCCCCTGAACTATGCAGCGCTCTTAGGCTCCACTGTTCAATCTCTGGGACATGGCCTACAAGGCTATGGACGACACAGGGGCATTACTGGGTGTACTTGGCGCTCTACTGAGGTGGGGCGGGGTGCCACATGGCCTCCCTTACGGAGGGACCTTGCCTACTAAACTCGCCCTGGCCTAGGGAAACCCACAGCCCATCTCCCTAACCCAGACACCTCCACTGTGCACAAAATCTGAAGGATGAGAGTGTACTCACCCCCTTGTGGCTGCTGTGATGCCCTCAAGCGCCCATCCAACTCCGGATACGCCACCGCCAGGATCCTGAACATCAGGGGGGTCATGGTGCGACGGGCACCCCTCCCACGTTGGGAGGCCATCCCCAGCTGAGCCTCCGCCGTCTTCTTGCTCCAGCGGCGAATGTCCTCCCATCTTTTCCGGCAGTGGGTGCTCCATCTGTGGTAGACCCCCAGGGTCCGGACGTCCTTGGCGATAGCACGCCAAATATATTTTTTCTGGTGGCCGCTGACCTACATGATTTGTACAGGGGGAAGAGAAATTTTATTACCAAATGCACTGTCACAGTCATTGGCCCCCATCCCTACCCTTGCCATGTGGCACATGCTTCATTGTCATTTCATGCACGCCTTAATCTCCCCCCCTCATCTTTCATCCACCCCACTCCACACAGGCATAGCCCATACAGCATGCTCCCAGTGTACTTACCTGTTTGTCTGGAGGACCGTAGAGTAGCGTGTACTGGGGGAGGACCCCATCCATGAGTCTCTCCAACTCCTCCGATGTGAAGGCAGGGGCCCTTTCCCCAGACACTCGAGCCATTGTCTCTTCCAGACCGAGGTCACAGCAGCACTTGCAGTGTAGGTCCTCTCCTGTCGAAGATCAGGTAATAGATGATTGAACAGATAGAAAATGGTGGTCACGTCCGCGGCGGTGCGTACCGTCACCGCCGGCGTACATCATAATTGGCTCCTGGGACCCATAGGGTCCAATGTTAACCAATGCAGCATTGCGCTGCGGTCTTCAACCGCCTACCGCGACTGTGTACAACGCCAGCGCAGTTACCTCACACCCCATTGTCCCACTTTAGAGGTCAGGCAGCCGCCATTTCAGGGGCCCACATGGCTTAATTTTTAACTGCGTCACACATACCTAGGCCTAGCCTCAACACACATCCAGGCCACTTTTCGGATTATGATTCGTGTTCTGTGTAAGCTGTGGGTACGTACCTCTAAGTTGGTTGACTCTGTGCTCGCTGTTGTCATTCATAGGCACTGTCCGAGGGACATGTGAGGAGATGGCGGCATCCTCCGGTGTACAGACCGCTGGTAGACCTGTCGACAATGAAGGAAAGACATGTGATCATCACCTACACGCTTGACCGTGCCACAATCCATGAACTGTGTACCCAGCTGGAGCCAGACCTGATGTCAGCTATCCGCCATCCCACAGGAATCCCCCCTCAAGTGCAGGTGCTGTCAGTACTCCATTTCCTTGCAAGTGGGTCATTTCAAACAACAGTGGCCATAGCATCAGGGATGTCCAAGCCCATGTTTTCCAATGTGTTGTCCAGAGTGTTGTCTGCCCTGCTGAAACTCATGCGGAGCTACATCATTTTCCCTCAGGTGGAGGATTTGCCTACAGTGAAAGGTGGTTTCTATGCCCTGGGACATATCCCCAATATCATAGGTGCCATTGATGGGACACATGTGGCTTTGGTACCCCCCCGCAGGAGTGAACAGGTGTACAGAAACTGGGAGAGTTGTCATTCCATGAATGTGCAAATGGTGTGTTTGGCAGACCAGTACATCTCCCATGTGAATGCCAAGTTCCCTGGCTCAGTGCATGACGACTGCATCCTGCGGAATAGCAGCATCCCTTATGTGATGGGTCAACTCCAGAGGCACTGTGTGTGGCTATTAGGTGAGCACCTGGAAGCAAGACAGTGGGAATGGTTGTCTGGGTCTGGGGATAGCCCTACAGGCTAGTTTGTGTCTAACAGTTGTCCCTCACCATTTGCAGGTGACTCTGGTGTGAGAAAGTAGCCTCTTTCTAGCCTTGTTACCCCCACTTTTGGCCTGTTTGTGAGTGTATGTCAGGGTGTTTTCACTGTCTCACTAGGATCCTGCTAGCCAGGGCCCAGTGCTCATAGTGAAAAACCTATGTTTTCGGTATGTTTGTTATGTGTCACTGGGACCCTGCCAGTCAGGGCCCCAGTGCTCATAAGTTTGTGGCCTATATGTATGTGTTCCCTGTGTGGTGCCTAACTGTCTCACTGAGGCTCTGCTAACCAGAACCTCAGTGGTTATGCTCTCTCTGTACAAATTGTCACTAACAGGCTAGTGACCAATTTCAACAATTTACATTGGCATACTGGAACACCCTTATAATTTCCTAGTATATGGTACTAAGGTACCCAGGGTATTGGGGTTCCAGGAGATCCCTATAGGCTGCAGCATTTCTTTTGCCACCCATAGGGAGCTCTGACAATCCTTGCACAGGCCTGCCACTGCAGCCTGAGTGAAATACCGTCCACGTTATTTCACAGCCATTTACCACTGCACTTAAGTAACTTATAAGTCACCTATATGTCTAACCTTTACCTGGTAAAGGTTAGGTGCAAAGTTACTTAGTGTGTGGGCACCCAGGCACTAGCCAAAGTGCCCCCACATTGTTCAGGGAAAATTCCCCGGACTTTGTGAGTGCGGGGACACCATTACACGCGTGCACTACACATAGGTCACTACCTATGTGTAGCTTCACAATGGTAACTCCGAATATGGCCATGTAACATGTCTAAGATCATGGAATTGCCCCCTCTATGCCATCCTGGCATTGTTGGCACAATCCCATGATCCCACGGGTCTGTAGCACAGACCCATGTACTGCCAAACTGCCTTTTCAGGGGTTTCACTGCAGCTGCTGCTGCTGCCAACCCCTCAGACAGGTTTCTGCCCTCCTGGGGTCCAGCCAGGCTTGGCGCAGGATGGGAGAACAAAGGACTTCCTCAGAGAGAGGGTGTTACACCCTCTCCCTTTGGAAAATGGTGTGAAGGCAGGGGAGGAGTAGCCTCCCCCAGCCTCTGGAAATCCTTTCATGGGCACAGATGGTGCCCATTTCTGCATAAGCCAGTCTACACCGGTTCAGGGACCCCTCAGCCCTGCTCTGGCGCGAAACTGGACAAAGGAAAGGGGAGTGACAACTCCCCTGACCTGCACCTCCCCTGGGAGGTGCCCAGAGCTCCTCCAGTGTGCTCCAGACCTCTGCCATCTTGGAAACAGAGGTGCTGCTGGCACACTGGACTGCTCTGAGTGGCCAGGGCCAGCAGGTGACGTCAGAGACTCCTTCTGATAGGCTCCTTCAGGTGTTGCTAGCCTATCCTCTCTCCTAAGTAGCCAAACCACCTTTTCTGGCTATTTAGGGTCTCTGCTTTGGGGAATTCCTTAGATAACGAATGCAAGAGCTCATCAGAGTTCTTCTGCATCTCTCTCTTCACCTTCTGCCAAGGAATCAACTGCTGACCACGCTGGAAGCCTGCAAAACTGCAACAAAGTAGCAAAGACGACTACTGCAACTCTGTAACGCTGATCCTGTCGCCTTCTCAACTGTTTTCCTGGTGTTGCATGCTGTGGGGGTAGTCTGCCTCCTCTCTGCACTAGAAGCTCCGAAGAAATCTCCTGTGGGTCGACGGAATCTTCCCCCTGCTACCGCAGGCACCAAAGAACTGCATCACCGGTCCCCTGGGTCTCCTCTCAGCACGACGAGCGAGGTCCCTTGAATCCAGCAACAGTGTCGAAGTGACTCCCACAGTCCAGTGACTCTTCAGTCCAAGTTTGGTGGAGGTAAGTCCTTGCCTCCCCACGCCAGACTGCATTGTTGGGAACCGCGACTTTTGCAGCTACTCCGGCCTCTGTGCACTTCCGGCAGAAATCCTTTGTGCACAGCCAAGCCTGGGTCCACGGCACTCTAACCTGCATTGCACGACTTTCTAAGTTGGTCTCCAGCGATGTGGGACTCCTTTGTGCAACTTCGGGTGAGCACCATTTCACTCTTCTTTGTAGTGCCTGTTCTGGCACTTCTGCAGGTGCTGCCTGCTTTTGAGAGGGCTCCTTATCTTGCTCGATGCCCCCTCTGTCCCCAGACGCAATTGGCGACATCCTGGTCCCTCCTGGGCCACAGCAGCATCCAAAAACCCTAACCGCACGATTGCAGCTAGCAAGGCTTGTTGGCGGTCTTTTGGTGGGAAAACCCTTCTGCACGACTCTCCACGGCGTGGGGGATCTATCCTCCAAAGGGGAAGTCTCTAACCCTTGTCGTTCCTGCAGAATCCTCAGCTTCTACTGTCCAGTAGCAGCTTCTTTGCACCCACAGCTGGCATTTCCTGGGCATCTGCCCATCTCCGACTTGCTTGTGACTTTTGGACTTGGTCCCCTTGTTCCACAGGTACCCTCGACTGGAAATCCATTGTTGTTGCATTGCTGGTTTGTGTCTTTCCTGCAGAATTCCCCTATCACGACTTCTATGTCCTTGGGGAACTTTAGTGCACTTTGCACTCACTTTTCCAGGTCTTGGGGTGGGCTATTTTTCTAACCCTTACTATTTTCTAATAGTCCCAGCGACCCTCTACAAGGTCACATAGGTTTGGGGTCCATTCGTGGTTCGCATTCCACTTTTGGAGTATCTGGTTTGTGTTGCCCCTATCCCTATGTGACCCCATTGCATCCTATTGTAACTATACATTGTTTGCACTGTTTTCGAAGACTATACTGCATATTTTTGGTATTGTGTACATATATCTTGTGTATATTTGCTATCCTCATACTGAGGGTACACTCTGAGATACTTTGGCATACTGTCATAAAAATAAAGTACCTTTATTTTTAGTATATCTGTGTATTGTGTTTTCTTATGATATTGTGCAAGTGATACTAGTGGTACTGTAGGAGCTTCACTCGTCTCCTAGTTCAGCCTAAGCTGCTCTGCTAAGCTACCATTATCTATCAGCCTATGCTGCTAGACACCCTATACACTAATAAGGGATAACTGGGCCTGGTGCAAGGTGCAAGTACCCCTTGGTACTCACTACAAGCCAGTCCAGCCTCCCACATCTGGTTACCCCAACCTGCCATGGCTACTGACCTCAGCGAGGAATCCCAGGACAAGGGCAGAGGAACGCTACAATGAGGCCCACGGGTGAACTCAGCAGATTATAGAACGGACATTCGGCCTCCTGAAGGCCAGGTTCCGGTGCCTCCATATGACAGGTGGATCCCTATTCTACTCACCAAAGAAGGTGTGCCAGATCATCGTGGCCTGCTGAATGCTTCACAACTTAGCTTTGCGACAACAGGTGCCTTTTGTGCAGGAGGATGGTCCAGATGGCGGTGTTGTTGCAGCTGTGGAGCCTGTGGTCAGTGAAGACGAGGAAGCAGAAGAAGAGGACATGGACAACAGGAACTCAGTGATCCTGCAATATTTCCAGTGAGACATAGGTAAGAGTACAGACCTGCCTACTACATGTACTTTAACACTACTACCTCTCTAATGTCTGTGGTTTTCACCTAGTGTATGGTCACTGAGTTGTCACTTTCCCTTACGATTTCACAGATGTGGGTCCCACTGTGTGGCATCTGCTTTGTTTCCTCATGGACTACAGCTGTGTGACATAGGTATGTTGACATTACAATTGAAAGAGCATTTTGTCACTGTAATTGCTAATACACTATTTCGAAATCACAGACTGACTCCAGATTGTTTTGTGCTTCAAGGGTGTTTATTTAAGTGGTCAATATTGGAGGGGGTTGTAAAATGGTGAGGGGGGGTGGTGGAGGAATGTCCATGGCAGAGTCCAGTCTATTAGTCTCACAGGTGCATTGCCCATATGGGCATAGGAAGTGGAGCTGGGGCAGTTTGAGGATGGATAGGGTGACAAATTGGGACAGAAAGATGACATTCAGGGTGGTCTCATTTCTTGGCGGGCGTCTTGGCATCGTTCTCTGTCTTTGTCCTGGATCTCAGGGTCCGTTTTCTGAGTGGTTCTCCCTCTTCAGGGGGCGGGGTGCGGTGTGGTGGTCCTGTGGCGGGGCGTCCTGTCCACTAGCGCCAGCGGAGGTGGTGGGCAGTTCATCGTCCATGCTAGTGTCAGGGGCCCCTTGTTGTGCCACAGTGTCCCTCCTGGTGTTGACTACTTCCTTCAGCACCCCTACGATGGTGCCCAGGGTAGAATTGATGGTTCTGAGTTCCTCCCGGAAGCCCAAATATTGTTCCTCCTGCAGGCGCTGGGTGTCCTGAAACTTGGCCAGTACCGTTGCCATCGTCTCCTGGGAGTGGTGGTAGGCTCCCATGATGGAGGAGAGGGCCTAGTGGAGAGTGGGTTCCCTGGGCCTGTCCTTCTCCTGTCGCACAGAAGCCCTCCCAGTTCCCCTGTGTTCCTGGGCCTCCCTCCCCTGGACATTGTGCCCACTACCACTGCCCCCAGGTCCCTGTTGTTGTTGGGGTGGTGGGTTAGCCTGGGTTCCCTGTAGTGGTGGACACACTGCTGCTTGACGTGTCCTGGGGACAGAGGTATGGGCCCGCTGGGTGGGTGCAGTGCTGGTGTTTCCAGAGGGAGGAAGGTCTGTAGTGGCCTGTGACTGTGTGAGGGGAACCGACTGTCCTGAGGTCCCCGATGGGCCGGGCCGGTCATCTAGATCCAGTTGGACAGAGCTGCTGTCATCACTGTGGGCCTCTTCTGTTGGTGGTGTGGACATGTGTGGACCCTCCTGTCCGGTGACGTTGGGTAGGGGTACTGCAAGGGTATAAAAGGATGTTTATTACATCTGTGTGTGGCATGGTGTGCAATGGGTGGGTGACCGTGTACCCCAGTGCTTGCATTCCTGTATGTGACATTGTGTGATGATGGTTTAGGGGGGTGTATGGGTATGTGCAGTGGCCATGCTTTGGTGCTGGGTGTCCATGATTTGTTGTTGCATGCAGGGCTTGGTGTTGGGATGGGTGGTTTGTGATATTGGGACATTTGTGAGGAGGTGGAGTGATGGGGGTGAGGGTGAGGGTGGGGATGTGTGATGGCATGCAGGTAGGGTGGGGGATGTAATAGTTAAGCTTTGACTTACCAGAGTACATTCCTCCATATACTCCTGCGAGGCCCTCAGGATGCAGAATTGCCAAGACCTGCTCCTCCCATGTTGTTAGTTGTGGGGGAGGAGGTGGGGGTCCGCCGCCAGTCTGCTGAACCGCAAGGTGGTGTCTTGAGACCACGGAACGCACCTTCCCCCGTAAGTCATTCCACGTCTTCCTGATGTCATCCCGATTTCTTGGGTGCTGTCCCACTGCGTTGACCCTGTCCACTATTCTTCGCCATAGCTCTATCTTCCTAGCTCTGGAGGTGTGCTGCACCTGTGCTTCGAATAGCTGTGGCTCTACCCGGACGATTTCCTTCACCATGACCCTGAGCTCCTCCTCAGAGAACCTGGGGTGTCTTTGCCATGCCATGGAAGGGTGTGGGGTGGTGTGTGTGGTGATAGGTGTGCTGATATGTAGTGGTGTGTTGTGTGAGGTGCGTGGAAGTTCTGTTGGTGATGGTATTTTGGGCCTGTGGATACTTGGTTGTGGATTGTAGTGTCTCTCTCTGGCCTTCTCTCGGTAATGTTGTTGTAAGTGTTTGTGGGTGATGTGGGTGTGTGTTCTATATTGTATTGGGTGTGTGGGAGTGGTGTGTGTATGTGTATTAAGTGTGTGTATTTCGATTTATCCAATGTGGTAGTGTTTTGTAAATGTGTGTGTATTTTGAACGCGGCGGTGTGTACCGCCAATGGAATACCTGAAGTACTGGGTTTTTCAGAACCCAGCGGTGCCAGGGAACACACCCTAAGACTTCAAGTCCTTCCTGTTTCAGACTACAGAAACACAGAGGGGGTCATTCTGACCTCGGCGGTAAAAGGCGCCTACCGCCAGTCAGAAATCCTCCATAATCCCGCCGCGGTCGCGGAAACCCGCCACGGTCATTCTGACCCGCAGAAGGCAAACCTCCGAAAATCCGACCGCCACAACAGACCGCCAGACCAGCGGTCGGCGGAAAGGTGGAGGTGACCAAACCTCCACCGTCACGCCAACAGAAATACGCCCATCCCATTACGACCCACGAATCCACGCGGCGGTCATTCAAACGCGGTATTCCATTGGGGAGACACACCGCCGCGGTCAGAATACACACAAACGAACAAAACTCAGCCACATTGGACGATTTGAATCCCACACACCTGATACACATACACACACCACTCCCACACACACAATACAATATAAAACACACACCCACATCACCCACAAACCCCTACGCTAAAAAATTCGTCAAGAAGGCAAGAGCGAGACACCAGCATCCAAAAAATAACAGCCACAGCCACTCAACACCATCACCCACACACTATCCACACACAAAACAACACACACCACCACACTCAACTCACTTAAATACACATACTCCACCCCAGACATCATACACACCACCCCATGGCACCCCAAAGACAACCCCGCTTCACAGACGAAGAACTCAGGGTCATGGTGGAGGAAATCGTTCGGGTAGAGCCCCAGCTGTTCGGCACACAGATACAATACACCAGCATTGCCCGGAGGACGGAGCTATGGCAGAGGATTGTCGACAGGGTGAACGCAGTGGGACAGCACCCCAGAAATCGGGAAGACATCAGGAAGCGATGGAACGACCTACGGGGGAAGGTGCGTTCCATGGTATCCAGGCACAACATCGCCGTGCAGAAGACTGGCGGAGGACCCCCACCTCAACCCCCACAATTCACATCATGGGAGGAGGAAGTCTTGAACATCCTGCATCCTGACGGCCTCGCAGGAGTCGGCGGAGGAATGGATACTGGTAAGTTGAAGCTTCAATGCTGCTTCCCCCCCACCTGCATGCCAAATCAGACCCCAAACCTCACCCCCATCCTCGAACCCCACCCTCACCCCCACCCCCATCGTCACCCCCACCCTCACCCCCACCACCATCCTCACCCCCACCACCATCCTCACCCCCACCCCCAACACACCTATTCCCCGCTAATGTCTCACCATCACAACCCACACATCCCAAAACCTAGGCCTGCATGCGTCCACTAAGCATGGACACCCATCACCAAAGCATGCCCAATGCATATACACATCCCCCCCACAAGCCACCCTCACCAAAGCCCCCACACACGAATGCCAGCACTTGGGGACACGAGAACCCACAGATACACCCATATGCCACACATTGAAACTATAACCATACCTCTATACCCCTGCAGGACCCGACCGTCAACACACCGCGGCGGAGGGGCCAGAATTCACCACACCCCCCACCCAAGAGGCCGTCAGCGATGACAGCAGCTCTGTCGACCTGGACACCGATGACCAGCCCGGACCATCGGGGACCTCTGGACAGTCGGTTCCCCTCACACAGGCCCAGGCCACTACAGACCCAAACCCCTCTGGGAACACCAGCACAGCTCCCACCCAGCGGGCCCATGCCTCTGTCTCCAGGGCGCGTCAATCTGCGGTGTGTCTACCACTACAGGGCACCCAGGATAACCCACCACCCCAACAACAACAGGGACCTGGGGGCAGTGGTAGTGGGCACACCGGCCAGGGGGCAGAGGCCCAGGGAAACAGGGGAACTCGGAGGGCAGCTGTGCGACAGGGGGGGGAGGAGAGGCCCAGGGAACCCACTCTCCACGAGGTCCTCACCACCATCATGGGAGCATACAACCGCTCCCAGGAGACGATGGCGACGGTACTGGCCCGGTTCCAGGAGATCCAGGTGCTGCAGGAGGAACACTATCGGGGGTACAGGGAGGACATCAGAGCCATCAACACCACCCTGGTTACCATGGTAGGGCTGCTGCAGGACCTCGTCAACAACAGGGCGGACACTGAACAACACCCAAGGGCCCCTGCACTAGCCTGGACCAAGAACAGCCAACCACCTCCGCCGGCGCTAGTGGACAGGAGGCCCCCGCACAGCAGCAGCCCACCAGACCCCCACCTCCTGCAGGAGAAGAACCACCCCGCAAGAGGGCCCTGAGATCTCGCAAGAAGACAGAGTAGGATGTCAAGACCCCCGCCAGCAATGGATACCACCTGATGTCATCCCACTGTCCCACATAGTCACCCTGTCCATCCTTGAACTGCCCATGCTCCATCTCTCCACAGGCCTCTGGACAATGCACCTGTGTGACTGTTACTCTGGACTCTGCCATGGACATTCCTTCACCATAGCCCCCACCCACTTGAAACCACCCATCCCATTTTGAGCACTTAAATAAACACCTATTTTGCACCAAAATATCTGGAGTCTGGCTGTGATTTCAATAGATTGTAATTGACATGACAGTGCAAATATGTCCTTGTACATGGTGAAGTCAACAAACAGCTGCCACAAAGCTGTAGTCCATGGGGAAACGAAGCACAGGACTCGTAGTGGGGACCCCAGATCTGAAATAGGGAGGGAAAAGCCAAAACTCAGTCATCATACACTGGGGCAAATAGACAGGCAGCAGAGATGCTGGAGAGTAGTTAACATTTACTAAATTATCTTTGAAATGTTACCTGTGTCCTATTGGAAGTACTGTTCAATGATTCTGTCCCTGTTGTCTGTTTCAGCCCCGTCGTCTTCCTCCTCGTCACTCTCCTCAGGTTCCACCGCTGCCACAACACCACCGTCTCGACCATCCTCCTGCAGGAAAGGCACCTGGCGGCGCAAAGCCAGGTTGTGAAGCATGCAGCAGGCCACGATGATGTGACACACCTTCTTAGGTGAGTACATTAGGGATCCACCTGTCATATGCAGGCACCGAAACCTGGCCTTTAGGAGGCCAAAGGTGCGTTCGATCACCCTCCTAGTACGCCCATGGGCCTCATTGTACCGTTCCTCTGCCCTGGTCCGGGGATTCCTTACTGGGGTCAGTAGCCACGACAGGTTGGGGTACCCAGAGTCCCCCACTAGCCATACACGGTGTCTCTGTAGCTGTTCCATCACGTAAGGGATGCTGCTATTCCTGAGGATGTAGGCGTCATGCACTGACCCTGGGAATTTGGCATTTACATGCGAGATGTACTGGTCAGCCAAACACACCACCTGGATGTTCATTGAATGGTAATTTTTTCTGTTCCTGTACACCTGCTCCCTGTCTCTTGGGGGAACCAAAGCCACATGGGTCCCATCAATGGCACCAATTACGTTGGGAATATGTCCAAGGGCGTAGAAATCACCCTTCACTGTAGCCAATTCGCCCACCTCAGGGAAAATGATGTAGTTCCTCACGGATTTCATCAGGGCAGACAACACTCTGGATAACACCTTCGAAAACATGGGCTGAGACATCCCAGAAGCAATTCCCACGGTTGTCTGAAATGACCCACTTGCCAAGAAATGGAGTACTGACATGACCTGCACCAGAGGGGGAATCCCTGTGGGTTGGCGGATGGGGGACATCAGGTCGGGCTCCAGCTGGGCACACAGTTCATGGATAGTGGCACGGTTAAGACGGTAGGTCAGGATAATGTGGCGTTCTTCCATTGTCGACAGGTCCACCAGCGGTCGGTACACGGGAGGATTCATCCGTCTCCTCGCCCAACCCAGCGGACGGTGCCTAGGAAGGACAACATGGAGCACACAGTCAAGCAACCCACAGGTACGTACTCACAGCTAGCACAGTATACGATTCTCTATGCAGTGAATGGCGTGTCTGAGTGGCTATGCAAGGCCTAGGCCTGTGTGACGCAGTTGAAATTGAGCCATGTGGGCCCTGGAAATGGCGGCTGCCTGACCTGAGAAGTGTGACAATGGGATGTGAGGTCAATGCGCTGGCGTGGCACACCGCGGCGGGCGGCGGGCGAAGACCGCGGCGCGAAGCCGCATTGGTTAACATTGAAGCCTATGGGTTTCAGGAGCCAATGGCGAAGGGCGCCGGCGGTGGCGGGACGCACCGCCGCGGTACGCACCGCCGCGGACGTGACCGCCATTTTCTATCTACTTATCCACTTGCGACTTGAACTTTCACAGGAGAGGACCTATACTGCAAGTGTTGCTGTGACCTCGGTCTGGAAGGGACAATGGCTGCTGCGCCTGGGGAAAGGGCCCCTGCCTTCACTGGAGAGGAGTTGGAGAAACTTGTGGATGGGGTCCTCCCCCAGTATGCGCTACTCTACGGTCCTCCAGACCAACAAGTGAGTTTAATTCAATATGGATTTGGGGCCACTGGCTGGCTTGGGGGCCTGGCGGGGGGCCTGGTGGGGATGGGGGGCATGTTGGGCCTGGCGGGGGGCATGGCGGGGGCCTGGCAGGGATGGGGGGCATGTTGGGCCTGGCGGGGGGCCTGGCGGGGATGGGGGGCATGTTGGGCCTGGCGGGGGGCATGGCGGGGGGCCTGGCGGGGATGGGGGGCATGTTGGGCCTGGCGGGGGGCCTGGCGGGGATGGGGGGCATGTTGGGCCTGGCGGGGGGCATGGCTGGGGGCCTGGCGGGGATGGGGGGCATGTTGGGCATGGCGGGGGGCCTGGCGGGGATGGGGGGCATGTTGGGCCTGGCGGGGGGCATGGCGGGGGGCCTGGCGGGGATGGGGGGCATGTTGGGCATGGCGGGGGCCTGGCGGGGATGGGGGGCGTTGGGCCACTGGAAAGGAAAATGCTGAGAAACTTGAACGTGGTATTTCTCCCTCCCTGTACGTGTCACATAGGTCCGCGCCCATGAGAAGATCGGGATTTGGCGTGCCATCGCCAAGGAAGTCCGGGCCCTGGGGGTCCACCATCGACGGGGCACCCACTGCCGCAAGAGGTGGGAGGACATCCGCCGCGGGACCAAGAAGACCGCCGAGTCTCTGCTGGGGATGGCCTCCCAACGTAGGCGGGGTGCCTGCCGTCAACTGAGCCCCCTGATGTTCCGGATCCTGGCGGTGGCCTACCCTGAATTGGATGGGCGCGTGAGGGCAGCACAGCAGACACAAGGGGGTGAGTACAAGCATTATCTACTCTGTTGTCGCGCAGTGGAGGTGTCTGGGTGGGGGAGGAGGGCTGGGGGTCCCCCTAGGCCAGGGCGATATCTGTAGGCTGGGCACCCCCGTAAGCCCCTGTGTCCCCAGCCACCACCCTCAGTAGTTTGTCAGTACAGCCATCCCTGGGCCGTGTCATCCATGGGTGCAGTTGTCAACTCTAGGCGTGTAGGGCATGTTCCACGGAATGCGTAGCGTACCCCAAGTGCGCAACTTAGTGCAGGGGGCATCTGTGTCTGTCATGTCCGCTAACTGTACCGGAGATCCATGTACTCAATATCCCTTTATTTCTCTCTCCCCCCCCCTTTTTGTTTGTCTTTCTGTGCTTGTGTGCATCAGCATCATCAGGCGGAGGAGAAGTGGCATCGGGGCAGGAGGGAGCTGCATCTCACATGGCCCAGGAGGGCCATGCCACAGAGTCAGACTGGACCAGTGAGACGGAGGGCGAGGGGAGCTCCACGACGGGGACGACTGGACCCTGCAGCGACACGGACACGTCCTCGGAAGGGGGCTCCCTTGCGGGGGTGGCACCATCCGTGCCCCCCGCCATTACAGGTACAGCCGCCACCCAGCGCACCATCTCCGCCCTCCCAGCAGCCCCTCAGCGTTCGCCCCGTGCCCGCTCTGCCAGGAAGCCGGGCATCTCCTTCGCCCCAGGCACCTCAGGCCCTGCCCCTGTTACCCCCGCTGCCCTCAGTGAGGAGGTCATTGACCTCCTCCGAACGCTCATTGTTGGGCAGACTACCCTTTTGAATGCCATCCAGGGGGTGGAGAGGGAGGTTCATCGCAGCAATGCGTACCTGGAGGGCATTCATTCGGGTCAGGCTGCCCATCAGCGATCGTTCCAGGCTCTGGCCTCAGCACTGACGGCAGCCATTGTCCCTGTCTCCTGCCTGCCTCTACTAACTCCCTCCTCCCAGTCTCCTGTTCCTCTGCCTGTCCCACCCACACCATCAGACCAGCCTGCACACACCTCAACACCCAAGAGAAGCTCATCCAAACATAAGCACCACAGATCACGCAGACATTCACACACGCAACATTCCGATGCAGACATGCCAACAGTCACTACCACCTCTGTGACCCCCACCTCCTCGTCTCCCTCCCTGTGACGTCTACACTCACACCTCCATTCACCTCACCATCAGCCAGTGTTTCCATCTCCAGCACACCCTCCACTCCAGTCCGCACACGTGCAGTCACCATCCCCACTGCCATTTACACGTCCCCTGTGTCCTCTCCCACTGTGTCTGTCACCCCCTCTTCCACACCACACAAACGCAGCCACCCACCCACCCAACAGCCATCCACCTCACGACAGCCTATCCCTCCTGCACCTGCACCCAAAGACAGCAAACGTGACTCACCTACAACCACATCCTCTCCCTCCACTCCCATTCCCACTGTACCTACCACTCTCCATTGTCCCAAGAAGCTCTTCCTCGCCACTACTAACTTCTTTCCTGACCCTGAGCCCCCCCCTCCTTCTCGTCGGGGTAAGAAGAGCACCTCAGCCACCACCAGCCCTGCAGCCCCCTTGACAAGGGTGCAGGGGTATTGGAGCCCGCCAGCCCGCATGTCTGGATCTTCGCCCAGCAGCAAGGGGACAGCCAGCCCACCCCCTGGGAAGAGGAGCAGAAGGCGGAAGGGTCGCCGCAGGAGCCCGCCTTCTACATCCCCCCCGGACACCACCCAGAGACAGCCACCAGCCACAGCTCCAAAGGGAGGAAAGGGCCACAGGCCCACGACTAAGGAGGGCAAGGGCAGCAAGTCGGAGAGGTCAGGCAGCAGGCCTGCTGCCCAGGAGGAGCCCACAACCCCCATAGCCGCTGCCCCGGGAGGAACCGGCACAGCTGCCCCGGGAGAGCCCACCACCCCCATAGCCGCTGCCCAGGGAGGACCCAGCCCAGCTGGCCAGGAGGGCCCCACCACCCACAGCCCAGGTGGGCAGTGAAGGAGCACCATCCCCGCTGCCCAGGAGGGCACCACCAGGCAATTAGCAGTTGGCCATAGACCGGCCGCCGTCTCAAGAACCGCTGAACTGGGCCCTTCAGGGCAAGAACCGCTGAACTGGGCCCCGCCGTCTCAAGAACCGCTGAACTGGGCCCGCCGTCTCAAGAACCGCTGAACTGGGCCCTTCAGGGCAAGAACCGCTGAACTGGGCCCCGCCGTCTCAAGAACCGCTGAACTGGGCCCCGCCGTCTCACGCACCGCTCCGCTGGGCCCCGCCGTCTCAAGAACCGCTGAACTGGGCCCTTCAAGGCAAGGAGCGCTGAACTGGGCCCCGCCGTCTCAAGAACCGCTGAACTGGGCCCCGCCGTCTCAAGAACCGCTGAACTGGGCCCTTCAGGGCAAGAACCGCTGAACTGGGCCCCGCCGTCTCAAGAACCGCTGAACTGGGCCCCGCCGTCTCAAGAACCGCTGAACTGGGCCCTTCAGGGCAAGAACCGCTGAACTGGGCCCTTCAAGGCAAGGAGCGCTGAACTGGGCCCCGCCGTCTCAAGAACCGCTGAACTGGGCCCTTCAGGGCAAGAACCGCTGAACTGGGCCCTTCAAGGCAAGGAGCGCTGAACTGGGCCCCGCCGTCTCAAGCACCGCTCCGCTGGGCCCCGCCGTCTCACGCACCGCTCCGCTGGGCCCCGCCGTCTCAAGAACCGCTGAACTGGGCCCTTCAAGGCAAGGAGCGCTGAACTGGGCCCCGCCGTCTCAAGAACCGCTGAACTGGGCCCTTCAGGGCAAGAACCGCTGGCCCTTTGGCAGACGTGGCAGGGCAGGATCTATCTCGGGCAGGGCTGCAGGATGTCCTCTGGCCAACTTGCCTCCTCCAGTGGCAGTGGGGTCTGTTATGGCCAGCCCACTGTATGGACTGTATGGACTGTGGCTTTGCTCTCCCCAGGATGGCCCAGTGGGCAGGCCACCCACTGTATGGACTGTATGGACTGTGGCTTTGCTCTCCCCAGGATGGCCCAGTGGGCAGGCCACCCACTGTATGGACTGTATGGACTGTGGCTTTGCTCTCCCCAGGATGGCCCAGTGGGCAGGCCACCCACTGTATGGACTGTATGGACTGTGGCTTTGCTCTCCCCAGGATGGCCCATTGGGCAGGCCACCCACTGTATGGACTGTATGGACTGTGGCTTTGCTCTCCCCAGGATGGCCCAGTGGGCAGGCCACCCACTGTATGGACTGTTTGGACTGTGGCTTTGCTCTCCCCAGGATGGCCCAGTGGGCAGGCCACCCACTGTATGGACTGTTTGGACTGTGGCTTTGCTCTCCCCAGGATGGCCCAGTGGGCAGGCCACCCACTGTATGGCCTGTTTGGACTGTGGCTTTGCTCTCCCCAGGATGGCCCAGTGGGCAGGCCACCCACTGTATGGCCTGTTTGGACTGTGGCTTTGCTCTCCCCAGGATGGGCCAGTGGTCATGGAGTCCCCTCGTGGATCTGGCGTCGTGTACTCAAGTGGCTGAGGTGCCCCCCCTTCCCTTCCCCCTGAGGTGCCTGTCCTATTTTCTTTCTGATGCCCCTGCAGTGTTCTCTCCGTGGAGTTCTTGTCGTGGGACTGGGCCTTGCCCCTTTGCACAGGACCCCTGTGATCCACAGACAGTGGTTGGACTACATTTAGTAGCTGTATATATTTTGTACATAGTTTATTTATTTATTGGGATTACTGGTGTCCATATTTCAATATATCTGCCCGTTTATGATCTCTTCTTTTGGTCTTTGCATTATTTCGGAGGGGGGTGGTTTGTGGGTTGTGACAGTGATCTGTGGGAATGCATTGATGTGTGTGTTGTAGTGGGTGTGGGTGGGTGGGTGTGTGCCGGTAATCTTTTCCCTCCCCTGTGTCGTAGGTGCAGTACTCACCGATGTCTTCCGCGCCGCCGGGCGTGCTCCTGGTATATGAGCAGGAATAGGAGTGCGGGGATGACCTGCAACTCTGGCTCCATACTGCCGGAATCTCGCGTGGAGTGCGTAGAGGTGAGCGTTTCCCGTTCGTAGTCTGTTTCCGCCGTGTTCTTATCGGCGGTGCTCCCGCCCCGGAAAAGGTGGCAGATTGGTGGGTCGTAATAGGGTGGGCGGTACATTGTCTGCCGCCGGGCTGTTGGCGGGAACCGCCGCGCTGTTTGTTTGTACCGCTGTGGCGGTCGGAGTGTTAAGTTGGCGGGCTGTGTTGGCGGTTCCCGCCAGGGTCAGAATTGCATATTTTAGACCGCCGGCCTGTTGGCGGCTTGGCCGCCGCTTTATCACCGACCGCCAGGGTCAGAATGAGGGCCTGAGTCTTCTTGGTGAAATCAAAGATCTTGTTTATTGGCTGCAGCCAGCAACAGGTATCCTAGAAGTACAACACGGTGTATATTCTCAGGAGACTGCTACCTTTGCAAAACTAACCTTCTCTTTTATACAAAATATTATGCTTTAGGCAAACATTCCTTATTTTACAGTTGACCATTCACATATTTTCGCTACAAAGAAATAGCAGGTTTATGATGACAAGCCCATATTTCAGTTTGTCCAGCCCTCAATCAATTACCAGGAAAGACTTAGTACTTTCATCAGATATCGACGGACCCCCAATATAAACGGGCACCTCCTCCTTGTAAAGCAAGTCATAAAGAAAGAAACAGAGACAGGTGTGTGTAAGATTAGGCATGGTTTGTGTGTGATGAAAGGTTTATGATGTTTTGTGCCTTGATACTAATCTAATTCGGCCACTGGGAAAGAAACTGGCCGAACAGGTTTGGCTTCAGGCAGTGGAGTCAGCTTGCCCAGGTCACAGAGGAGTCAGCAAAGATGTACGTGTCCTTCAGGCTCGTTTTCAACATTAGACATTGGCCTATGTGAGGGCAATCAATAAATGGCTGTCGTTTAAATGGAACACGAGGGTTCAGGACGGAAACACTGATATTCGGGTGATTTCGGCACCTGAATATGAATACAATACTTGTGCATACTATTCTAATCATTCTCGGTCTGCTGATACCAAAATCGTTGTGATACGACGATGTTTATAACACGGGTCCAGAATTTTCAGTACCACAGACCCTCCTTTTGCCCTTACATAGGCAATAACCTATACTCACGCTAATCTGAGTCCAGGTCTATATTCATAAAGTCGTTGAGATGTTGCTGTAGCATCATCCTATTACTTAGCTCGTCCCTTGATACAGGTTTCCTTACACACGATGTAGCACAGAGGCCACATATTGCAGGAGCACACTGTACACACAGACAGGACAGAAAAAGAATGGCTAAGATCATCCCAATGACTACCAGAGTCTTCCATCCCCAGGCGGATATCAGCTCCCAGAACCACCCCATCAATGACCAATCTCCTTTATCCACGTGAATAGACTCGGAGATCTTATGCAGTTTGGAAATGGCCTGGTAGACTGTCGGAGAATTATCTGGGATGAAAACACAGCAACTTGATTGGATCACTTTACATACCCCACCTCGGTCTGCAAGTATGACTTCTAATGCGACCCTGTTCGGAAGAGTCATAAGGCGATCCGACTGGAGCTCAGCAGTCAAATTACTAAGGGCACCGGCGGTTTCAACTACCGTGGATTCAACCACCTTTGTCAATTGCCTTATGTTCCTGCTGTTAACCATAGGGCCCCAAAACGGCAGAAAACCCTTTGCGAAATCTCCAAATTCTTGTCCTGTAGTGTCTTCTTTACTTATGACACCTTGAACCATCCTTGTCTTATGGTAATCTGCCGCGGCTGTGTAGGTGGGAGGTAACAGGAACGAAACAAAACATGTGCCTGAGAAGTCAGGAGGCAACCATGTATAGGCTCTATTATGGCAGATGAAATAGGTACCCTTAGCTGCTAAGAACGAAGGAGAAGTCTGAGTCGCAAAAACATATGTTTCAGTGCAGATACTTTTCCCTAACTGAGCTCTGGGATTCTTGCCATTACCTTGCAGACATAGGTGACCCTGATGGGGTACAATCCAAATCGGGGAGGATCTCTTTGCTCGCTGGTTCCCACTCAGAGTAACTCCATATCCTGTTATGTTCCATCCAATATATGCTAGTGTCTCATCTCTCGGGATAGACTCATAGGAAATATCTTCCTTAATCATATCTACTATACCCTTAGCTAGACCACTATTCTTAGGATTATCTTTCACAGAACGTAGGGGGTTGGCTTCATACGCGTATATGAACACCGTTCTATATGCCCACACAGAACCATCATGGCTGAAAGGCAGGACCAGGTAAGGGATACCTTTATCAGTAGTATGGGGCATAAGACCACACACCCAACAGTTAGTTGTGTTCACTACTATTTGGTGTAGAAGCTGAATGAATGAATTGTTGGCAAACTCTAATCTTCTGGCAGACTCGTGTTCAGGCAGGGGGTGAAAAGAATGCGAGGAAACAGTAGAAGGAGGTATGGGCTGAGTAATGGGTGCAAATGTCACTTGAAAAGAGAATAAAACATATCCTATTAAAAACGTCATTACACTAAGCAACATGAAAATACATAATATCAAAAATCGTTTCTTTGTCATTATTATGCCCATTCTGGCTTTAAAGTCCATCTGTCTGGCAGGTCTCTCATTCTTGAAAAACTCCATCCTCTCTAATTGCTGCTCGTGGTGGTAGGGTGTTCTATGCTAGGGAATGCTTCTGTCAGTCCAGGGCAACTCCCTTAGACCGACCAGAACTGTCGACCTAACGTCTTCAGCTGCACTCCAAAGACTTGGGCAACCACGACCCTACAGCTGAACCCGGATGGCGGTTCGAAAAGAAAAAACAAAAATAAGAAAGTTTCTCAGATGAGAGAGCTGCACTTTAAAAAAAAATAGCAAAGGAACGGGAAACAAAAATGATTTGTCCTTAGTTCTTGGTCTCAAATTATAACGGCTTTTTCCAGGAACTGTCTGGTTCTGGAACAAGAGTTCAGGCTCTGTAGTGTTCAATCGAATTGACGGCGGCACAGCTTCTTGCAAATTATTGTCACTTTCTCGTTCAGAAATTGTTCCTTTTACACGTGCATCGCTAAATGGCAAAAAACGAGGCACAGTCTCAGTCTCAGAGTCAGCGATCCCCTCCTGGACCCACCGGTCGTACGGTAGAGGAAAAGGGACTCTCTTGCAGTGTACGCCGTGGATCCAGTTCTTTTTCCCTTCCACTCGAACAGCTGATCTTGTTGAGAGAAGGACGAGGTAAGGGCCGGTCCAACGGGGCTGGTCATTCTTTGTCCGCTGGAAGTTCTTGACCAGTACCCATGATCCAGGATCGATAAGATGTCCTGGAGCTTCAGAGACCTGAGGCAGAGTATCGTGAACCTGTTGGTGTAGAACACGCAATTTAGCCGTCAATTCATACAAATAATCAAGCAGTACAGGGTGTTCGATCTCACTGAATTTTGTTGGTCTTGGCACTCCCCATATGTTGGCCGGGCGGCCAAACACAATTTCATATGGACTAAGTCCCACTCGCGAATGCACAGTCATTCTTGTTGATAGGAGTGCTAGAGGCAGAGCGTCAGGCCATTTAAGACCAGAGCTCGCTTGTATCTTTGCCAACTTCAGTTTTAGCGTGCATTATAGCACTCTACTAGTCCAGCTGATTGGGGGTGATTTGCAGCGTGGAATTTTTGCTGGATACCTAGCCCTTCACATACTTTTTTCATCACTCGACCCACAAATTCACTCCCATTATCACTCCAGACCATTCTCGGCATTCCAAACCTAGGGAAGAATTCTTCGACAAGGGCTTTAGCTGTGGATAAGGCAGTGTTGTCTTTTAAGGGATATGCTTCTACCCATCTTGAAAAAGCACAAACAACAACGAGTACGTATTTCAGATTGTTGCACCTTTCCATGTGGATGAAATCTAGCTGCAAAACCTCGAACGGATACGTTGGAGGTGCAAAATGACCAGCTGGAGTTGGGGTTCCCCTACCAGGATTGTATTTCAGACACACCATGCAATTCTTGACCACATTCTCTGCATATTTAGGAATTCCAGTATTTTGCCATACTGGAGCCAACAACTTGCAAATCCCTTTCACACTGATATGGGCCATTCCATGAGCCATTGTCACCACTGCAAGCACATACGCATCGGGTAACAACCATCGCTGATGTTCTGACAAGTCAACCCAACAACCATTTTCATCCAATTTACCCGTACTTTCTTTCCACACACTCAACTCTTTCTCTGAAGCTTCAGCTTGAATAGACTTCACACCCTCTATCGTATCTTCACACATTCCAACGTCACCAACCCATCTTGCGGGGCTTGCAACATACATTCAATTCATCACATCTTTTGCTGTTTCTTTTGCGATTTCGTCAGCAAATGCATTGCCACGACCGACATCATCAGTAACCTTCTTGTGTGCACTGCATTTCACAATCGCAACTTGTAATGGCAAGGTCAGTGACTCAAGAAGCTCATTCACCAACTGACCATGCTGAATTTTAGTTCCATGCGAAGTCAGGAACCCACGTTCTTTCCACAATTGTCCAAAACTATGGGCCACACCAAACGCATACTGGCTGTCGGTATATATGGTCACTTTCATTCCTTTCGATAACACACACGCTCTTGTAAGTGCAATCAGCTCTGCTGCTTGAGCTGAATTATGTGGTATACGTGCAGCTTCAACAATCGTATGCAAAGTTGTGACAGCATATGCTGCAGTCGTATCACCATTCGGAAGCTTGAAGCATGAACCATCCACCCATAAGGTACCATCACACTTTACAAGAGGAGTATCTTTAAGATCTACTCTCCCTTTTGTTTCTTCTTCTGTCCTAAGAAAAAAATCATGTTGTTCAACATCATCTGTTTCTACTGAAATCGGCAATAACGTGGCTGGATTCAACGTATTGCACCTCTTTATGTGCACATGACTCGCTAACAGTGTCAACTTGTAACCTGACAATCGAGCACTAGTTAAATGCTGTGTCTTGGTCCTGTTTAACAACGTGTCCACTGCATGTGGAACCATCACAATCAACATATTATTCATCACTAACCCAGCAGACTGTCGAATAGAAACAGCTGCTGCCGCTGTGGCTCTCAAGCAACTCGGCAATGCTTTAGCTACCGGATCCAAAGTCGATGAAAAATATGCGCATGGGCGCTGCTTGTCTCCAAAAGACTGTGTCAGCACTGACAATGCACAACCCTCTCTCTCATGGACATACAGTGTAAAGGGCTTACTGTAGTCGGGGGTACCCAACACAGGAGCCGAACACAATGCATTACGCAACTTTTCTGAGAATCTTCAGACCACTGAACGGGATTCGGTGTATCTTTACAGGTCAATGCTACCAAAGGTTTGGCCAGCAAAGAAAAATTCGGTATCCATTGTCTGCAGTATGATGTAATGCCCAAGAAAGCACGTACTTCTCTCTGTGTCCTTGGCACACTCAATTTTGCAATTGCCTGAATTCTTTCTGAGGTCAGTTTCCTTCCCTCCTTTGATAAGAGATGACCTAAGTAGGTCACTTCTTGTCGACAATATTGCAGTTTTGAAAGGGACACTTTGTGATGTAAATCAGACAAATGATGCAACAACAACAAGGTGGCTTCTTTACAAATCTCTTCAGTATCTGTAGCGACTAGCAAATCATCAATGTACTGAATAAGGGTAGCGCCGTCAGGTAAAACAATTGCATCAAGCTGTGTTTTTAAAGCCTGACTATATATTGATGGACTTTCACAGTAGCCTTGAGGAGCGCGTTTGAAGCGGAAACTTCGGCCTCCTAAACTGAAGCCAAAAATATCCCTGCTCTCCTCGGCAATCGGGATGCTGAAGAAAGCATTCTTTAAGTCAATCACCGAGAACCAGGTGGCGGAAGCTGGAATCATAGTTAATATGGCAGTGATATCAGGAACAACTGGAAACTGTGGCACAACTATTTTATTTACCTCTCTAAGATCAATTACGAACCTGTCAACAGGTGGCTTAGAGGGGTCAGTACGTTTCAAAACAGGCAGAACAGGACTATTACAAACATTGCCTCTTGTCTCTTCAATTACATCTTTTTCAATTAAATCATAAATGATCGCTAGCAACGCCTTTTCACCTTCACTAGAGATCTTGTATTGTTGAATGTGTGGTAATTTAACATTGGCTTTCAATGTCACAACATAAGGCGGTATTTCCAAAAGACCCACATCATTAGGACCAGTAGCCCAAATGATATCAGGAAGAAACGACAATTCGGTCGGAAGTTTATCCTTCGACAAATACATTGGAGAGACCATTTTCCTACCCAGTGTAAGTTGTACTCCCGAAGGAAAACAATATAATGTTGCATACAATCTTTTCAACAAATCCAATCCTAACAAGTTTTCACCACAACCTGTCGTCAGAATAAGGGGTGCTTCCAATTCACAAGGTCCAACAGAAAGGGACATAGGACTAGAAATCGGGTTCCTAACCGGGGCGCCAGAAAAACCTACTGAAACATTCATCTCGCCAGACAAAGGTGCGCCAGGGAGTTTTGAGTGCATAATAGAACTCTTTGTAGCACCAGTATCCAACAGAAAAGGCTCCGACACACCTGATGTAATCACCTTAACATAAGGTCCATTCTGATCTACTGGAACTAAAAAAACTCCCTCTCTCCGTCTATGGCTGTCCTAGCAATTATTACCTTCCAGGTTCTCATCTTCTCCATAGTAGTCGTCAGCATAGTACTGAGCCGTCCTACCAGACGCGTTATGTTGCTGGTCAAAGATATTCATTGAGTTTTGAGACGGAAAGGAACGCGTGTTCTTGGGGAAACTTCCACGTCCTCTACCTCTAGGAGCTTGTTGAACACCTCGACCTCTTGCGCCAGAAGCATCATTCGTACGCTGTAACAAAATAGGACAACTATACTTGAAATGACCCTCTTCTTTACAATATGAACACTGATTGGGACCTACAGGAACACGTGGTTGAGAAAACTCGAACCTTTGCGAGTTTCTCTGGAACTGTTGAGGTTGCTGATAGTTACTCTGACCACCAGGGGCGGATACGCCTGTTGTAAAAGAACCTTCGTCTTTAATTCTTTAGTTTTCTTGTCTGCTCTGTCCTTCTCATCTATATCCCTATTTTCGTAGTACTGTGCAGTAGCCAATATTTGTGCTGAAGAGGAAACGGCCCAAGAACTCTCTGAATCCTTCAATTTCTTACACAGCTCGGCAAGCAAATTGTGCACAAACTTGTCGACGAACAACCGTTGACCACCTTCTGTACTCATATCTTGACCACTGTGGTCGATAAACGTTTCCTCAAACCTGGTGAAGAAATCAGACACTGTTTCATCTTTCTTCTGCTTACACGCAGACAATTTATCCCAATTCACACGCATCGCAGGCATTAAAGTCTTCATGTAAGTAATGATCCTAGCAGGCAGTTCTGCTACCAAAGGCTCAGGCTTGGCACCATCAACTTGTCTATCATTTGCAGCACTAATATTAGCCCATGAGTCACCTAACTCTTGCGCATGATCTGTATGGCGAATCAATCCCCACAAAGGCTGTGGAACAACATTCCCAAATAACATGTCTATGTCGGCTAAATTCATAATGCATGAGTCTGCAGTCTGTGATAATTCCTTATAATACCCTGCAGGGTTTTTACGGGGATCAGGCAAAGTTTGCTTAAGGGCTAAAACTTCAGCTCGCTTCCACGGAACATGTACCCAAGCACGCTGAAAATGAGTTGGGACAGCATCAATTTGATTAGCAACATCAGCCTCAACGGCGTCCTTCCATACCGGAGGGACTTCTCTCATTGGGTACTGTTGCACCTTTTTTTTAACAAAGGAGTCATGTTCGAACAATGACTGAGAAGGATCCTTATTCCTAAAGGACAACAACGTCGCAACTGCTTTCTCAACATCGGAACCCACAATCGTGCCCTTTGCAAACTCAAACCGTACACGGCACAAATCAGGCGGATTTGTTTCCAAATCATTATCCTCCAATTCCTCACAAAGGAAAGCACACATTTTCTCAAAAACGTATCTTTGTTTCGGTGCTTCCCATGGACAGAAGACATCCATAACAGACTCTACATCGTATCTTGAAGGGTAAACAACCCATTTACGCGCCATACGGTCAAACATTTCTCTCTCTCGAGAATTAGGCAGTTGACTACGCGACTGCTTACGCTTCGAATTTGGGGTCACACCAGACGACCCAAAGAGAGGAAATATAAGGCTGGCAACAGTATCTGTCATTCTCTGTCGGACAGAAGGAGAAGTTGATGAAAGAACAGGAGGAAAAACAGAGGGAGGCAAGGCAGACGCAGAGGCAGACTCAGAGGCAGTATCAGGAAGAACACCAGAAGAGGCAGTCGATGTAGTACATAAAGTAGTAGGAGGTACAGATGGAGCAGGTAGCGAAGTCGGCGGCCCTTGAAGGGGCTGCGCCATAGTAGTAGGAGCCAACTGAAGAGGAGCTGGCGGCTGTGGAAGAACCTGAGGCACAATAACCGGAGGTTGCACAGCTAAAGGTTGCGGAGGTGCTGTAGCATTCTGCGCATAAGAGGGTGGCGAACTCAACAAGTGTGACATTAAAGGATCTTTCTCAAGTTCTTTTGCTGAATCTTGCTGAAGAAGCGGAAAAACTGGATAACATTTATCGGTCACCAATTTACGTTGCCTGTGCAACTGCTCATTCATCTGTTCTTCTTCATCATCTTTAAACTGCATGGCAGCTTGCATTATCGAGATTCCATCTTCCCTCTTATTTCTCTTTGCTAATTTAATTTCCTTCTGTTTGGCTTCCTTACGCCATAGGCGGAAAGAGTCAAACATCGCCGGCCGGGCTTTCTTCTGAAAAAGTTTAACCTCCAGATTATCCAGAATCTCTGTGTCAAAACTACCGTATTGGGGCCATTTTAAAACACCATCTTTCCTGGTGTATCGGATCCATACTTCATTATATATGATGGGGCCTATGCCATGTTTCACATATAGTTCATAGGTTGGAGTTCTAATCGGAGGAACCGGACACGAGTCCTCCAATCGGGAATCCCTATTATAACCAAGACAAAACAAATTTCCATGTCTGCTAAGACCAGGCATCTTCGCTCTCCAGTCTAGCTTCAAACTTCAAAGGATTATTGAATATAATAGTCTCGTGAATACACGAATCCTTCGGCTTTGGTACTTGCAAGTTCCAAATCAAAGATCCCAAGGGGATACCAAACTAAGAACCAAACTAAGGACTGGGAGACGCTCCACTTATTCTTAACTGAGGTATCGATGACGTCACCAGAAGACTCGTTTATCGTTTCGCTCTACCAAATCATCAAGGGTCCAAAACAGGGCGATAGTCAGGGCAGCAGTCCTTCGTAGCCGTCGGAAAGCGGGGAACCTCGCAGCAAAGACTTTCGGACCACGTCGACATACAGGGGTCGATGAAGTGGCGGCCTCCCTCCAGAGTTTTCACACGAAGCTCCTCACGAACCTCTGGCTTGGACCGGTACCGCTGAAATCGCTCCACGTTGGGCTCCAACTGAAGTACTGGGTTTTTCAGAACCCAGTGGTGCCAGGGAACACACCCTAAGACTTTGAGTCCTTCCTGTTTCAGACTACAAAAACACAGAGGGCCTCATTATGACCCTGGCGGGCGGCGGAGGCCGCCCGCCAGGATCCCGCCCTCCATTATACCGCTCCGCGGTCAGAAGACCGCGGAGGGTATTATGAGTTTTTCCCTGGGCTGGCGGGCGGTCTCCAAAAGACCGCCCGCCAGCCCAGGGAAAAACTCCCTTCCCACGAGGATGCCGGCTCGTAATCGAGCCGGCGGAGTGGGAAGGTGCGACGGGTGCAGTGGCACCCGTCGCGTATTTCAGTGTCTGCAAGGCAGACACTGAAATACTTTGCGGGGCCCTCTTACGGGGGCCCCTGCGACCCCCCCTACCGCCATCCGGTTCATGGCGGCTTTCCCGCCATGAACAGGATGGCGGTAGGGGGGGTCAGAATCCTCATGGCTGCGGAGCGCGCTCCGCAGCCATGGAGGATTCACACGAGCAGCGGAAAGTCAGCGGGAGACCGCTGACTTTCCGCTTCTGACCGCGGCTGAACCGCCGCGGTCAGAATGCTCGTTGGAGCACCGCCAGCCTGTTGGCGGTGCTCCCGTGGTCGGTGGCCCTGGCGGCCACCGGCCGCCAGGGTCAGAATGATCCTCAGAGTCTTCTTGGTGAAGTCAAAGATCTTGTTTATTGGCTGCAGCCAGTAACAGGTATCCTAGAAGTACAACACGGTGTATATTCTCAGGAGACTGCTCCCCTTGCAAAGCTACCCTTCTCTTTTATACAAAATATTATGCTCTAGGCAAACATTCCTTATTTTACAGTTGACCATTCACATATTTTCACTACAAAGAAATAGCAGGGTTATGATGACAAGCCATGGGGCCCCACGACACCCGTTCCAGCCATCCTGTTCCTGGCGGTAAAAACCGCCAGGAACAGGATGGCGGGAAGGGGGTCGGAATCCCCATGGCGGCGCTGCAAGCAGCGCTGCCATGGAGGATTCCCTGGGCCAGGGGTAAACTGGCGGGAAACTGCCGGTTGCCCTTTTCTGACCGCGGCTTTACCGCCGCGGTCAGAATGGCCCAGGAAGCACCGCCAGCCTGTTGGCGGTGCTTCCGCGGTCCCTGGCCCTGGCGGTCATGGACCCCCAGGGTCAGAATGACCCCCTATGTCTTGTTTTAGAGCTTTTAAAGGTTGTTCCCAACTCTCCTTAACAGGAGCAAGGGGACCCCTAACAGGGTGGCCAAAGAGGAGTTCAAAGGGGCTATAGCCCACTCCTTTTTGGGGTACCTCCCTGTAGGTGAAAAGGAGGTATGGTAGTAGGACATCCCATCTCTTTCTGAGTTTTTCAGAGAGTCCCATAATCATGCCTTTGAGAGTTTTATCAAGCATCTCAACCAGTCCATTAGTTTGTGGATGATAAGGGGTGGTGAACTTGTAGGTAACACCACACTCCTTCCACATTGCTTTTAGGTATGTAGATATGAAGTTACTACCTCTGTGTGACACCACTTCCTTAGGGAAGCCCACCCTGGAAAAGATTCCTAGGAGGGCCTTTGCCATTGCAGGAGCTGTAGTTGTCCTTAAGGTGATAACTTCTCGGTACCTTGTGGCATGATCCACCACCACAAGGATAAACCTATTGCCAGAAGTTGTTGGAGGGTCAAGGGGGCCAACAATATCAACCCTGACCCTTTCAAAGGGCCCCCCAACCACTGGTAGTGGCATTAAGGGGGCCTTTGGGGTGCCACCAGTCTTGCCACTGGCTTGGCAGGTGACACAGGAGGGACAAAACTCCTTTGTGTCTTCTGACATATTGGGCAAGTGAAAATGTGGAACATGTCTGTCCCATGTTTTACTCTGGCCTAAATGCCCAGCTAAAGGGATGTCATGATAGAGAGTGTTAGGAGGAATACACTGTACTGAAAGGGAATGACCAGTCCCCTGGTGGCACCAGGTTTAGGGTCCCTTGCTTCAGTATAAAGGAGATTATTCTCCCAGTAAACTCCGTGTGTGTCAGTGACATCACGATTTTGCTGCTTGACAGCTTGCTATCTGAGGCCCTCCAATGTGGGACATGTTTGCTGTGCCACACTCAGCTCTTCCCTGGCAGGCCCCCCTCACTGAAAAGCTCAGCTGTATCAGCTTCCAGCTTCCCTGGTGCAAGTTCTGCACAGGGAGAGAATTCCTCTTCCTCAAAAGGGGAATCATGTGTGGAGGGAGGGATAGTGGACAAGGATTTGCCCTTTTTACCCCTTGTTTTTATGAACACTTGGTCCATTGTTCCAGGATTCAAGTTTCCCTGTCCTCTTTGCTTCTTGGCCTGAGCCCTGGCCTGAGCAAAGATTTGCCCTAGAATGCCCAGCATTGCTGCATGGGCCTCCAACTCCCCTTCATCCCAAGCTGAAGACTCCAAATCATTGCCTAGCAGACATTCAACAGGTAAATCAGTGGCTACCTCAACTTTCTTTGGACCAGTAACCCCACCCCCAATTGAGATTCACAACAGCCATGGGATGTCTTACAGTGTTGCTATGGGCATCTGTCACTTGGTACTGGTGACCAAGTAGGTGTTGCTCAGGGGCAACCAGTTTGTCCATCACCATGGTGACACTGGCACCTGTGTCCCTGTAGGCCTCAACCTGAACACCATTTGTCAGGGGTAGCTGCTTGTACTTATCCATATTAAGGGGACAAGCAACTAAAGAGGCTAGGGCAATGCCACCATCAGAGACTAAAACAGCCTCAGAGATCTCCATAAATAGACCAACCCCAACTACATTACCAATGGTGACCCCAGCTACACCCTTTGACTGGCTATCAGTAGTGGTCTTCCCACCACCACTGCTATTACTAGGGCCACTAGTGGTTGCAGTTGGGGTTGTGGTGGTGGGAGTTTTATTGTTTCTTTTTGGACAATGAGGATCAGTTGTCCAATGGCCTTTGACTTTAGACATATAATACCAAGGTTTCTTATCTTTGTGAGAAGAGGATTTGAACCCACCACCCCAGAGGATTTTTGTGGGCCTGATGAAGACTCTGATGATTTTTTATTTTTGTCCCCACCCTTGTCAGAAGACTTACCATCCTTCTTCTTGCCATCCTTGTCACCACCTTTATGAATTTTCTGTTCACTCTTGTTCTGACCCATTTGTCGGCCTTCTTTCCCAATTCTTGGGGAGAGGTCAGATCTGAGTCCACAAAATACTGATGTAACAAGTCAGACACACAATTATTTAAGATATGCTCACTCAGAATCAAGTTATATAGGCTTTCATAATCAGTCACCTTACTGCCATAACCAACCTTCCATGGCCTTCACAGAACAGTTTACAAAGTCTGTCCAGTCCTGTGATGACTACTTTCTGGTCTCTCTGAACTTAAGTCTATACTGTTCAGTGGTTAAGCCCAGACCATCCAACAGTACATTTTTAAGAATTTGGTAATTATCTACATTATCCTTTCTGACAATAAGAAGTCTGTCTCTCCCTTTGCCAGAGAAGGATAACCAAAGGATAGCAACCCAGTGAACATGAGGGACCCTCTGAACTTTACAGGCCCTCTCAAGTACAGCAAACTGCTTGTTGACCATTCTTGTAAGGAGAGACAACTTTGTGCAGATTCCTAGAATCAAATGAAGGTTCCCTATCATTTGTATTTCTAAAACTGCTGCTGCCACCATGGGGAACTAACCCCAAACCCTACCTCTCTTTCCCCACAGCCAGGGATTCCCAGTCTAAGGCCAACTGCTGCTGCATTAGCTTCAGTCTGGCCACCTCTAACCTCAGCTTTCTGAGTTCACTATCTAGGGACTGGTACTCAGGGTTAGAATTATGTGAAGCCTCTGGAACAAAGGTAACATGAGAGTGTGCAGAGGCAGACCTATGTCTAACAGGAGCCACTCTAGTGACCTGGCCTCTAGGGGTGAAGGGAACCCTACTTGTGTGTGAACCCTTCCCACTATCAGTTATACTAGGTAGCTTGTTCACAGATAGGTATGTGGAAGGACCATCCCCAGGATTGTCATCTTGCTCCTCTGAGCACTACTGGTTGGAGTCATCCTCTACTTCTTCCCCTGTCTGATCTGGACCAGTGCTGAGTCCCTGGTCATCTTGGAGGAGACGATTTAAGAGGAACTCCTTACTGGGGTTCTTCAAAATCCCTAAACTTCTTTCAACACAGAGACCCTTCAAACTTCTAAAGTTTAGATTCTCATAGGTAGTCTTGACAGCTCTAGGGGTAGCTTCTACAAAAGACATATTGGCGGTCATTACAACATTGGCGGTGAAAGCTGCATACCGCCGTGCAGAAGACCGCCAAAACACCACCGGGGCCGCGGAAAACTGCCACAGCTATTATGACCCAGAGCACGGAATCCGCCAAAATTCAGACACCCACACAAGTCCGCCACACCAAAGGTCAGTGATAAACTGGCAAAAACAAACCCTCCACCGTCACGCCAACAGAAATACGTCCACACTATCAAGACACACGAATCCACGCGGCGGTCATTCAACCGCGGTATTCCATTGGCGGTACACACCGCCACGCTCAGAATACACACCAATTTACAAAACACTACCACACTGGACAATTCAAAATACACACACCTGATACAAATACACACACCACTCCCACACACCCAATATAATATAAAACACACACCCACATCACCCACAAACCCCTACCACCAAAAATCACAAACGAAGGCCAGAGAGAGACATCACCATCAACAATACTAGCATCCACAGGCACACAACACCATCACCCACAGAACTTCCACTTACCTTACACTACACACCACTACATATCAGCACACTTATCACCCCAAACACCACCCCACACATCACCTACACCACCCCATGGCATGGTAAAGACACCCCAGGTTCTCGGAGGAGGAGCTCAGGGTCATGGTGGAGGAAATCATCCGGGTAGAGCCACAGCTATTCAGATCACAGGTGCAGCACACCTCAATTGCAAGGAAGATGGAGCTATGGCGAAGAATAGTGGACGCGGTCAACGCAGTGGGACAGCACCCAAGAAATCGGGAGGACATCAGGAAGAGGTGGAACGACCTATGGGGGAAGGTGCGTTCTGTGGTCTCAAGACACCACCTGGCGGTTCAGCGGACTGGTGGTGGACCCCCACCTCCTCCTCCACAACTAACAACATGGGAGGAGAAGGTCTTGGTGATTCTGCATCCTGAGGGCCTCGCAGGAGTAGTTGGAGGAATGGACTCTGGTAAGTCAAATCTTAACTATTACATCGCCACCCTACCTGCATGCCAGCACATACCCCCACCCTCACCCTCGCCCCCATCAGTCTAAGTCCTCACAAATGTCCCAACATCACAAACCACACATCCTAACCGCAAGCCCTGCATGCAACAACAAAGCATGGACATCCATCACTAAAGCATGGCCACTGCACATACCCATACACCCCCCTAACCATCATCACACAAGGTCCCACACAGGAATGCAAGCACTGGGGTACACAGTCACCCACCAATTGCACACCATGGCACACACAGATGTAATAAACATCCTTTTATACACCTGCAGGACCCCTACCCAACGTCACCGGACAGGAGGGTCCACACATGTCCACACCACCAACAGAAGAGGCCCACTGTGATGACAGCACCTCTGTCCAACTGGATCTAGATGACCAGCCCAGCCCATTGGGGACCTCTGGACAGTCAGTTCCCCCTCACCCAGTCACAGGCCACCACAGAGCTTCCCCCCTCTGGAAACACCAGCACAGCACCCACCCAGCGGGCCCATACCTCCGTCCCCAGGACACGTCATTCAGCAGTGTGTCCACCACTACAGGGAACCCAGGCTAACCCACCACCCCAACAACAACAGGGACCTGGGGGCAGTGGTAGTGGGCACACGGTCCAGGGGACGGAGGCCCAGGAACACAGGGGACCTGGGAGGGCTGCTGTGTGACAGGGGGTGGACAGGCCCAGGGAACCCACTCTCCATGAGCATACCACCACTCCCAGGAGACGACGGCAACGGTACTGGCCAAGTTTCAGGAGACCCAGCACCTGCAGGAGGAACAGTATATGGGCTTCAGGGAGGAACTCAGAACCATCAATTCCACCCAGGGCACCATTGTAGGGGTGCTGAAGGAAGTACTCAACACCAGAAGGGACACTTTGGCACTACAAGGAGCACCTGACACTAGCCTGGACGATGAACTGCCCACCACCTCCGCCGGCGCTAGTGGACAGGAGGCACCGCCACAGGACCACCACACCAGCACCCCACCCCCTGCAGAGGGAGAACCACCCCGCAAACGGTCCCTGAGATCCAGGACAAAGACAGAGAACGATGCCAAGACCCCCGCCAAGAAATGAGACCACCCTGATTGTCATCCTACTGTCCCACTTTGTCACCCTGTCCATCCTTAAACTGCCCCAGCTCCACTTCCTATGCCCATTTGGGCAATGCACCTGTGAGACTAATAGACTGGACTCTGCCATGGACATTCCTCCGCCACCACCCCTCACCATTTTGCTACTGTAGGAGGCTGGCCTGGCTTGTAGTGGGTACCAAGGGGTACTTACACTCTGTACCAGGTCCAGTTATCCCTATTAGTGTAGAAGGGGTGTTTCTAGCAGCTTAGGCTGGTAGAAGGTAGCTATAGCAGAGCAGCTTAGGCTGAACTAGGAGACATGCAAAGCTCCTACTATACCACTGGTGTCATATGCACAATATCATAAGAAAACACAATACACAGATATACTAAAAATAAAGGTACTTTATTTTTATGACAATATGCCAAAAGTATCTCAGTGAGTACCCTCAGTATGAGGATGCCAAATATACACAAGATATATGTACACAATACCAAAATATGCAGTAATAGCAAAAGGAAGTAATGCAAGCAGTGTATAGTTACAATAGATTGCAATAGGAGCACATAGGTATAGGGGCAACACAGACCATATACTCCAAAAGTGGAATGCTCGTAGAGGGTCGCTCGCACTGTAAGAAAACAGTGAGGGTTAGAAAAATAGCCCACCCCAAGACCCTGAAAAGTAGTTGTAAAGTGCACCTATATTCCCAAGAGAGCACAGAAGTCGTGATAGGGGAATTCTGCAAGGAAGACCAACACCAGCAATGCAACCAAAGTGGATTTCTGGACGAGAGTACCTGTGGAACAAGGGGACCAAGTCCAAGAGTTGCGACAAAGTCGAGATTGGGCAGATCCCCAGGAAATGCCAGCTGAGGGTGCAAAGAAGCTGCCACTGGATGGTAGAAGCTGTGGATTCTGCAAGAACGAAGAGGGCTAGAAACTTCCCCTTTGGAGGATGGATGTCCCACGTCATGAAGAAGCTTGCAGAGGTGTTTCCATGCAGAAAGACTGCAAACAAGCCTTGCTAGCTGCAAGGGTCGTGGTTAGGGTTTTTGGATACTGCTGTGGCCCAAGAGGGACCAAGATGTCGCCACTTGTGTGAGGAGACAGAGGGGGCGCCCAGCAAGACAAGGAGCCCTCACAGAAGCAGGCAGCACCCGCAGAAGTGCCAGAACAGGCACTACTAAGAGGAGTGAACCAGAGCTCACCCGAAGTCACAAAAGGAGATACCACGACGCCAGAGGACAACTCAGGAGGTTGTGCACTGCAGGTTAGAGTGTGGGGGACCCAGGCTTGGTTGTGCACAAAGGAAATCCTGGAAGAGTACACAGGAGCTGGAGTAGCTGCAAATCATGCAGTACCAAGCAATGCAGTCTAGCGTGGGGAGGCAAGGACTTACCTCCACCAAACGTGGACTGAAGAGTCACTGGACTGTGGGAGTCACTTGGACAGAGTTGCTGAGTTCCAGGGACCACGCTCGTCGTGCTGAGAGGGGACCGAGAGGACCGGTGATGCAGTTCTTTTGGTGCCTGCGGTTGCAGGGGGAGGATTCCGTCGTCCCACGGGAGATTTCTTTGGAGCTTCTAGTGCAGAGAGGAGGCAGGCTACCCCCACAGCATGCACCACCAGGAAAACAGTCGAGAAGGCGGCAGGATCAGCGATACAAGGTTGCAGTAGTCGTCTTTGCTACTTTGTTGCGGTTTTGCAGGCGTCCTGAGCAGTCAGCGGTCGATCCTTTGGCAGAAGGTGAAGAGAGAGATGTAGAGGAACTCTGATGAGCTCTTGCATTCGTTATCTACAGAATTCCCAGAATCAGAGACCCTAAAGAGCAAGAAAAGGAGGTTTGGCTACCTCGGAAGGAGGATAGGCTAGCAACACAGGTAAGAGCCTATCAGGAGTCTCTGACGTCACACGCTGGCACTGGCCACTCAGAGCAGTCCAGTGTGCCAGCAGCACCTCTGTTGGCAGATGGCAGAGGTCTGGAGCACACTGGAGGAGCTCTGGGCACCTCCCCTGGGAGGTGCAGGTTAGGGGAGTGGTCACTCCCCTTTCCTGTGTCCAGTTTCACGCCAGAGCAGGGCTGGGGGATCCCTGAACCGGTGTAGACTGGCTTATGCAGAGATGGGCACCATCTGTGCCCATCAAAGCATTTCCAGATGCTGGAGGAGGCTACTCCTCCCCATCCCTGACACCTTTTTCCAAAGGGAGAGGGTGTGACACCCTCTCTCTGAGGAAGTCCTTTGTTCTGCCTTCCTGGGCCAAGCCTGGCTGGACCCCAGGAGGGCAGAAACCTGTCTGAGGGGTTGGCAGCAGCTGCAGTGAAACCCCGGGAAAGGTAGTTTGGCAGTACCCGGGTCTGTGCTAGAGACTCAGGGGATCATGGAATTGTCTCCCCAATGCCAGAATGGCATTGGGGTGACAATTCCATGATCTTAGGCATGTTACATGGCCATATTTGGAGTTACCATTGTGACGCTATGACCTATTTATAGTGCACGCGTGTAATGGTGTCCCCGCACTCACAAAGTCCGGGGAATTTGCCCTGAACGATGTGGGGGCACCTTGGCTAGTGCCAGGGTGCCCACACACTAAGTAACTTAGCACCCAACCTTTACCAGGTAAAGGTTAGACATATAGGTGACTTTTAAGTTACTTAAGTGCAGTGGTAAATGGCTGTGAACTAACGTGGACGTTATTTCACTCAGGCTGCAGTGGCAGGCCTGTGTAAGAATTGTCAGAGCTCCCTATGGGTGGCAAAAGAAATGCTGCAGCCCATAGGGATCTCCTGGAACCCCAATACCCTGGGTACCTCAGTACCATATACTAGGGAATTATAAGGGTGTTCCAGTATGCCAATGTGAATTGGAGAAATTGGTCACTAGCCTGTTAGTGACAATTTGGAAAGATAAGAGAGAGCATAACCACTGAGGTTCTGGTTAGCAGAGCCTCAGTGAGACAGTTAGTCATCACACAGGGAACACATACAGGGCACACCTATGAGCACTGGGACCCTGGCTGGCAGGGTCCCAGTGACACATACACTAAAACAACATATATACAGTGAAATATGGGGGTAACATGCCAGGCAAGATGGTACTTTCCTACAGCTGCCCCCTACAATTTTGAGCACTAAAATAAACACCCTCAAAGCACAAAACAATCTGGAGTCAGTCTGTGATTTCGAAATAGTGTACTAGCAATTACAGTGTCAAAATGCTCTTTCAAATGTAATGTCAACATACCTATGTCACACAGCTCTAGTCCATGAGGAAACAAAGCAGATGTCACACTGTAGGACCCACATCTGTGAAATTGTAAGGGAAAGTGACAACTCAGTGACCATACACTGTGTGAAAACGACAGACAGTAGAGAGGTAGTAGTGTTAAAGTACATGTAGTAGGCAGGTTTGTATTCTTACCTATGTTTCACTGGAAATATTGCTGGATTGATCACTGAGTCCCTGTTGTCCATGTCTTCTTCTTCTGCTTCCTCGTCTTCACTGTCCGCAGGCTCCACAGCTGCAACAACACCGCCATCTGGACCATCCTCTTGCAGAAAAGGCACCTGTCATCGCAAAGCCAAGTTTTGAAGTGAAGTACTGGGTTTTTCAGGACCCAGTGGTGCCAGGGAACACACCCTAAGACTTCGAGCCCTTCCTGTTTCAGACTACAGAAACACAGAGTCTTCTTGGTGAAGTCAAAGATCTTGTTTATTGGCTGCAGCCAGTAACAGATATCCTAGAAGTACAACACGGTGTATATTCTCAGGAGACTGCTGCTCTTGCAAAGCTAACCTTCTCTTTTATACAAAATATTATGCTTTGGGCAAACATTCCTTATTTTACAGTTGGCCATTCACATATTTTCACTACAAAGAAATAGCAGGGTTATGATGACAAGCCCATATTTCAGTTTGTCCAGCCCTCAATCAATTACCCGGCAAGGCTCAGTACTTTCATCAGATATCAACGGACCCCCAATATAAACGGGCACCTCCTCCTTGTAAAGCAAGTCATAAAGAAAGAATCAGGGACAGGTGTGTGTAAGATTAGGCATGGTTTGTGTGTGATGAAAGGTTTTATGATGTGTTGTGCCTTGATACTAATCTCATTCGGCCACTGGGAAAGAAACTGGCCGAACAGGTTTGGCTTCAGGCAGTGGAGTCAGCTTGCCCAGGTCACAGAGGAGTCAGCAAAGATGTACGTGTCCTTCAGACTCGTTTTCGGCATTAGTCATTGGCCTATGTGAGGGCAATCACAAAATGGCTGTCGTTTAAATGGAACACGAGGGTTCAGGACGGAAACTCTGATATTCGGGTGATTTCGTTACCCGAATATGAATACAATGCTTGTGCATACTATTCTAATCATTCTCGGTCTGCTGATACCAAAATCGTTGTGATACGACGATGTTTATAACACGGGTCCAGAATTTTCAGTACCACAGACCCTCCTTTTGCCCTTACATAGGCAATAACCTATACTCACGCTAATCTGAGTCCAGGTCTATATTCATAAAGTCGTTGAGATGTTGCTGTAGCATCATCCTATTACCTAGCTCGTCCCTTGATACAGGTTTCCTTACACACGATGTAGCACAGAGGCCACATATTGCAGGAGCACACTGTACACACAGACAGGACAGGAAAAGAATGGCTAAGATCATCCCAATGACTACCAGAGTCTTCGATCCCCAGGCGGATATCAGCTCCCAGAACCACCCCATCAATGACCAATCTCCTTTATCCACGTAAATAGACTCGGAGATCTTATGCAGTTTGGAAATGGCCTGGTAGACTGTCGGAGCGTTATCTGGGATGAAAACACAGCAGCTTGATTGGATCACTTAACATACCCCACCTCGGTCTGCAAGTATGACGTCTAATGCGACCCTGTTCTGAAGAGTCATAAGGCGATCCGACTGGAGCTCAGCAGTCAAATTACCAAGGGCACCGGCGGTTTCAACTACCGTGGATTCAACCACCTTTGTCAATTGCCTTATGTTCCTGCTGTTAACCATAGGACCCCAAAACGGCAGAATACCCTTTACGAAATCTCCAAATTCTGGTCCTGTAGTGTCTTCTTTACTTATGACACCTCTAACTATCCTTGTCTTATGGTAATCTGCCGTGTAGGTGGGAGGTAACAGGAACGAAACAAAACATGTGCCTGAGAAGTCAGGGGGCAACCATGTATAGGCTCTATTATGGCAGATGAAATAGGTACCCTTAGCTGCTAAGAACGAAGGAGAAGTCTGAGACGCAAAAACATATGTTTCAGTGCAGATACTTTTCCCTAACTGAGCTCTGGGATTCTTGCCATTACCTTGCAGACATAGGTGACCCTGATGGGGTACAATCCAAATCGGGGAGGATCTCTTTGCTCGCTGGTTCCCACTCAGAGTAGCTCCATATCCTGTTATGTTCCATCCAATATATGCCAGTGTCTCATCTCTCGGGATAGTCTCATAGGAAATATCTTCCCTAATCATATCTACTATACCCTTAGCTAGAGCACTATTCTTAGGATTATCTTTCACAGAACGTAGGGGGTTGGCTTCATACGCGTATATGAACACCGTTCTATATGCCCATACAGAACCATTATGGCTGAAAGGCAGGACCAGATAAGGGATACCTTTATCAGTAGTATGAGGCATAAGACCACACACCCAACAGTTAGTTGTGTTCACTACTAATTGGTGTTGGTGTAGAAGCTGAATGAATGAATTGTTGACAAATTCTAATCTTCTGGCAGACTCGTGTTCAGGCAGGGGGTGAAAAGAATGCGAGGAAACAGTAGAAGGAGGTATGGGCTGTGTAATGGGTGCAAATGTCACTTGAAAAGAGAATAAAACATATCCTATTAAAAACGTAATTACACTAAGCAACATGAAAATACATAATATCAAAAATCGTTTCTTTGTCATTATTATACCCATTCTGGCTTTAAAGTCCATCTGTCTGGCAGGTCTCTCATTCTTGAAAAACTCCATCCTCTCTAATTGCTGCTCGTGGTGGTAGGGTGTTCTATGTTAGGGAATGCTTCTGTCAGTCCAGGGCAACTCCCTTAGACCGACCAGAACTGTCGACCTAACGTCTTCAGCTGCACTCCAAAGACTTGGGCAACCACGACCCTACAGCTGAACCCGGATGGCGGTTTGAAAAGAAAAAAACAAGAAAGTTTCTCAGATGAGAGAGCCGCACTTTAAAAAAAAAATAGCAAAGGAACGGGAAAAAAATTATTTGTCCTTAGTTCTTGGTCTCAAATTATAACGGCTTTTTCCAGGTACTGTCTGGTTCTGGAACAAGAGTTCAGGCTCTGTAGTGTTCAATCGAATTGACGGTGGCACGGCTTCTTGCAAATTATTGTCACTTTCTCGTTCAGAAATTGTTCCTTTTACACGTGCATCGCTAAATGGCAAAAAACGAGGCACAGTCTCAGTCTCAGAGTCAGCGATCCCCTCTTGGACCCATCGGTCGTACGGTAGAGGAAAAGGGACCCTCTTGCAGTGTACGCCGTGGATCCAGTTCTTTTTCCCTTCCACTCGAACAGCTGATCTTGTTGAGAGAAGGACGAGGTGGGGGCCGGTCCAACGGGGCTGGTCATTCTTTGTCCGCTGGAAGTTCTTGACCAGCACCCATGATCCAGGATCGATAAGATGTCCTGGAGCTTCAGAGACCTGAGGCAGAGTATCGTGAACCTGTTGGTGTAGAACACGCAATTTAGCCGTCAATTCATACAAATAATCAAGCAGTACAGGGTGTTCGATCTCACTGAATTTTGTTGGTCTTGGCACTCCCCATATGTTGGCCGGGCGGCCGAACACAATTTCATAGGGACTAAGTCCCACTCGCGAATGCACAGTCATTCTTGTTGATAGGAGTGCTAGAGGCAGAGCGTCAGGCCATTTAAGACCAGAGCTTGCTTGTATCTTTGCCAACTTCAGTTTTAGCGTGCCATTATAGCACTCTACTAGTCCAGCTGATTGGGGGTGATTTGCAGCGTGGAATTTTTGCTGGATACCTAGCCCCTCACATACTTTTTTCATCACTCGACCCACAAATTCACTCCCATTATCACTCCAGACCATTCTCGGCATTCCAAACCTAGGGAAGAATTCTTTGGCAAGGGCTTTAGCTGTGGATAAGGCAGTGTTGTCTTTTAAGGGATATGCTTCTACCCATCTTGAAAAAGCACAAACAACAACGAGTACGTATTTCAGATTGTTGCACCTTTCCATGTGGATGAAATCTAGCTGCAAAACCTCGAACGGATACGTTGGAGGCGCAAAATGACCAGCTGGAGTTGGGGTTCCCCTACCAGGATTGTATTTCAGACACACCATGCAATTCTTGACCACATTCTCTGCACATTTAGGAATTCCAGCATTTTGCCATACTGGAGACAACAACTTACAAATCCCTTTCACACTGATATGGGCCATTCCATGAGCCATTGTCACCACTGCAAGCACATACGCATCGGGTAACAACCATCGCTGATGTTCTGACAAGTCAACCCAACAACAATTTTCATCCAATTTACCTGTACTTTCTTTCCACACACTCAACTCTTTCTCTGAAGCTTCAGCTTGAAGAGACTTCACACCCTCTATCGTATCTTCACATATTCCAACGTCACCAACCCATCTTGCGGGGCCTGCAACATACATTCGATTCATCACATCTTTTGCTGTTTCTTTTGCGATTTCGTCAGCAAATGCATTGCCACGACCGACATCATCAGTAACCTTCTTGTGTGCACTGCATTTCACAATCGCAACTTGTAATGGCAAGGTCAGTGACTCAAGAAGCTCATTCACCAACTGACCATGCTGAATTTTAGCTCCATGCGAAGTCAGGGACCCACGTTCTTTCCACAATCGTCCAAAACTATGGTCCACACCAAACGCATACTGGCTGTCGGTATATATGGTCACTTTCATTCCTTTCGATAACACACACGCTCTCGTAAGTGCAATCAGCTCTGCTGCTTGAGCTGAATTATGTGGTATACGTGCAGCTTCAACAATCGTATGCAAAGTTGTGACAGCATATGCTGCAGTCATATCACCATTCGGAAGCTTGAAGCATGAACCATCCACCCATAAGGTACCATCACACTTTACAAGAGGAGTATCTTTAAGATCTACTCTCCCTTTCGTTTCTTCTTCTGTCCTAAGAAAACAATCATGTTGTTCAACATCATCTGTCTCTACTGAAATCGGCAATAACGTGGCTGGATTCAACGTATTGCACCTTTTTATGTGCACATGACTCGCTAACAGTGTCAACTCGTAACCTGACAATCGAGCACTAGTTAAATGCTGTGTCTTGGTCCTGTTTAACAACGTGTCCACTGCATGTGGAACCATCACAATCAACATATTATTCATCACTAACCCAGCAGACTGTCGAATAGAAACAGCTGCTGACGCAGTGGCTCTCAAGCAACTCGGCAATGCTTTAGCTACCGGATCCAAAGTTGACGAAAAATATGCGCATGTGCGCTGCTTGTCTCCAAAAGACTGTGTCAGCACTGACAATGCACAACCCTCTTTCTCATGGACATACAGTGTAAAGGGCTTACTGTAGTCGGGGGTACCCAACACAGGAGCCGAACACAATGCATTACGCAATTCGGAAAAACTTTTCTGACAATCTTCAGACCACGGAACGGGGTTCGGTGTATCTTTATAGGTCAATGCTACCAAAGGTTTGGCCAGTAAAGAAAAATTCGGTATCCATTGTCTGCAGTATGATGTAATGCCCAAGAAAGCATGTACTTCTCTCTGTGTCCTTGGCACACTCAATTTTGCAATTGCCTGAATTCTTTCTGAGGTCAGTTTCCTTCCCTCCTTCGATAAGAGATGACCTAAGTAGGTCACTTCTTGTCGACAATATTGCAGTTTTGAAAGGGACACTTTGTGATGTAAATCAGATAAATGACGCAACAACGACAAGGTGGCTTCTTTACAAATCTCTTCAGTATCTGTAGCGACTAGCAAATCATCGACGTACTGAATAAGGGTAGCGCCGTCAGGTAAAACAATTGCATCAAGCTGTGTTTTTAAAGCCTGACTATATATTGATGGACTTTCACAGTAGCCTTGTGGAGCGCGTTTGAAGCGAAAACTTCGGCCTCCTAAACTGAAGCCAAAAATATCCCTGCTCTCCTTTGCAATCGGGATGCTGAAGAAAGCATTCTTTAAGTCAATCACCGAAAACCAGGTGGCGGAAGCTGGAATCATAGTCAATAGGGCAGTGATATTAGGAACAACTGGAAACTGTGGCACAACTATTTTATTTACCTCTCTAAGATCAATCACGAGCCTGTAAACAGGTGACTTAGAGGGGTCAGTACGTTTCAAAACAGGCAGAACGGGACTATTACAAACATTGCCTCTTGTCTCTTCAATTACATCTTTTTCAATTAAATCATAAATGATTGCTAGCAACGCCTTTTCACCTTCACTAGAGATCTTGTATTGTTGAATGCGTGGTAATTTAACATTGGCTTTCAATGTCACAACATAAGGCGGTATTTCCAAAAGACCCACGTCATTAGGACCAGTAGCCCAAATGGTATCAGGAAGAAACGACAATTCGGTCGGAAGTTTATCCTTCGACAAATACATTGGAGAGACCATTTTCCTACCCAGTGTAAGTTGTACTCCCGAAGGAGAACAATATAATGTTGCATACAATCTTTTCAACAAATCCAATCCTAACAAGTTTTCACCACAACCTGTCGTCAGAATAAGGGGTGCTTCCAGTTCACAAGGTCCAACAGAAAGGGACATAGGACTAGAAATCGGGTTCCTAACCGGGGCGCCAGAAAAACCTACTGAAACATTCATCTCGCCAGACAAAGGTGCGCCAGGGAGTTTTGAGTGCATAATAGAACTCTTTGTAGCACCAGTATCCAACAGAAAAGGCTCCGACACACCTGAGGTAATCACCTTAACATAAGGTCCATTCTGATCTACTGGAACTAAAAAAACTCCCTCTCTTCGTCTATGGCTGTCCTAGCAATTATTACCTTCCAAGTTCTCATCTTCTGCATAGTAGTCGTCAGCAAAGTACTGAGCCGTCCTACCAGACGCGTTATGTTGCTGGTCAAAACTATTCATTGAGTTTTGAGACGGAAAGGAACGCGTGTTCTGGGGGAAACTTCCACGTCCTCTACCTCTAGGAGCTTGTTGAACACCTCGACCTCTTGCGCCGGAAGCACCATTCGTACGCTGTAACAAAATAGGACAACTATACTTGAAATGACCCTCTTCTTTACAATATGAACACTGATTGGGACCTACAGGAACACGTGGTTGAGAAAACTCGAACCTTTGCGAGTTTCTCTGGAACTGTTGAGGTTGCTGATAGTTACTCTGACCACCACGTGGCGGATACGCCTGTTGTAAAAGAACCTTCGGCCCGTATTTATACTTTTTGACGCTAAACTGCGCTAACGCAGTTTAGCGTCAAAAAGTTTTGCGCCGGCTAACGCCATTCTGAAGCGCCATGCGGGCGCCGTATTTATTGAATGGCGTTAGCCGGCGCTAACAGACCGGCGCTGCCTGGTGTGCGTGGAAAAAAACCACGTACACCAGGCAGCGCCGGCGTTGGGGAAAATGGCGTTAGGGCGTCTTAAAATGGTGCAAGTCAGGTTGACGCCAAAAAATCGCCTCCACCCGATTTGCGCCATTTTTAACGATGCCCAGTGAGGTACTGGGTTTTTCAGAACCGGCACTGATCCGGTAACCCAGCGGTGCCAGGGTACACCCAAAGACCTCGGGTACTTTCCTGATTCAGACTACAGAAACTCAGAGTCTTCTAGGTGAAGTAAAAGATCAAATTTATTGGCTGCAACCAATTGACAAGCGTCCTGGAAGTACAACAGCACGACTTGTATGTTCTCAGGAGACTGTGTGTCAATGCAAAATCAGGTTTCCTTATATACAGTTTTTTAAGCTTCAGGCAAACATTCTTGACATTCTGGTTGGTCATTCACATGTCTTCACTACAAAGGAAAAAAACAGTGTCATGATGAAACCTCATATTTCATGTCATCCAACCCATAATAAATTACCCGCCAAGGCCTAGAATTTCACATCAGATAAGTGTGGACCCCCAATAAAAACGGGCACCTCCCCCTCGTAAAGTAAGGAGAAGAAAAGAGCAGGTGCAGGTGTGAGCAAGATTAGGCAGGGTGTGTGAGCGATAATAAGGGTTTTATGGCATGGTGTGCCTTGATGCTATCTGATTCGGCCACTGGGAGAGGGACTGACCAAACAGGTTCGGCCTGAGGCAATGGTTCCAGCTTGCCCAGGTCAGAGAAAAGTCAATCAAGGTGTACGTGTCCTTGGAATCGAATCCGACTGTATTATAAGCATATGTGAGGGCAACTTTTAAAATGGCTGTCGTGTATAAAATGGGAGCCACGAGTGCAGGACAAAAATGGCGATTTCAAGGTGAAAATGCTGCTGGAATTGAGAGAAAATGCTCATGCTTAGTGTACTAGTCATTATTGGTCTTTTGATACTAAAATCGTACTGCTGTGGCAAAGCAGATTACATGGGTCCAGAATTTTTAGAACCACAAACCCTCCTTTTGCCCTTACATAGGCAATAAACCTATTCTCATGCTAATCTGAGTCCAGGTCTATGTTTCTAAAGTCGTTGAGATGTTGCTGTAACATCATCCTAGTATTTAGCTCGTCTCTTGGTGCAGGTGTCCTTATGCATGATGTAACACAGAAACCACATATCGCAGGAGCACACTGCACGCATAGACAGAACAGAAAAAGAATGGCCAATATCATTCCAATGACCATTAGAATCTTCCATCCCCATGCTGATATCAGTTCCCAGAACCATCCCATTAATGACCAATCTCCTTTATCTAAATGAATAGATTCGGAAATTCTATGCAGTTTGGAGATGGCCTGGTATACTGTTGGAGCGTTATCTGGGACAAAAACACAGCAACTCGACTGGATCAATGTACATACTCCACCCCGGTCTGCAAGGATGACATCTAATGCGACCCTGTTCTGAAGGGTCATAAGACGATCCGACTGGAGCTCAGCAGTCAAGTTACCAAGGGCACCAGCGGTTTCAGCCACGGTGGATTCAACCACTCTTATCAATTGCCTTATGCTCCTGCTGTTGCTTATTTGTCCCCAGAACGGCAGAAAACCCTTTACGAAGTCCCCAAATTCTTGTCCTGCAGTGTCTTCTTCACTGAAGACGCCTCTAACTATCCTTGTCTTGTGGTAATCTGCTGCTGCTGTGTAGGTAGGGGGCAACAGGAATGAAACGAAGCATGTGCCCGAAAAGTCAGGGGGCAACCATGTAAAGGCTCTATCATGGCAGATGAAATAGGTACCCTTAGCTGCCAAGAGCGGAAGGGAGGTCTGAGATGCGAAGACATATGTCTCAGTGCAGACGCTTTCCCCTAGCTGAGCTCTGGGATTCTTGCCAGTACCTTGCAGACACAGGTGACCCTGATGGGGTACAACCCAAATCAGGGAAGATATCTTAGCTTGCTGCTTCTCACTCATTGTGGCTTCATATCCGGTCATGTTCCATCCTATATATGCCATCGTCTCATCTCTGGGGATAGTCTCATAAGAGATATTGTCCTTCATCATGTCTATGATACCTTTAACTAAAGCATTTTTCTTAGGGTTGTCTTCCGCAAAACGTAGGGGGTAGTGTGCATAGATGAATATCGTTCTGAATGCCCACACGGAACCATTGTGGCTGAAAGGCAGGATCAGATAAGGGATACCTTTATCTGCTGTGTGAGGCATAAGGCCACACACCCAACAGTTAGTTGTATTTATCACTAGTTGGTGTTGGTGCAAAAGCTGGATGAAGGAGTTATTAATGAACTCTAGTCTCCTAGCAGATTCATGTTTAGGGAGGAGTTGAAAAGAATGTGGGGAAACAGTTGAAGGAGGAGGTGCAGAAGAGGTAGTGGGTGCCAATATCACATTAAAACAGAATAAAATATATCCTATAAAAAACATAAGTATACTAAATAACATAAAAATGCACAGCAGCAAAAACCGTTTCCTGGTTATCGTTTCACATATTCTCTTCTTGAAACTCAGTCTTTTAACATGTTCTCCATTTTGGAAAGATTCCATCCTCTAACCGTTGCCGCTCGTGGCGGTTGGTTTACTTCACTTAGGAGTGTTCTGAATGTTCCAGGCCGCCCTAGAACAAACCAGACCTGTAGACCTTGTGTCCACAGGCTACCCCCCTAAGTCTTTTCAGCCACGATCCTACAGCTGAACCCGGATGGAGGTTCAAAAAATACAAAAAGCAAAAAGTCATTCAAAAATAATTTTCCATATTGGAGAACTTTGCTAAAGAGAAGAAAAGTAAACTATTTTATTTGTCCTTTATTCTTGGTCGTAGATCATAACGGTTAGTCCCAGGTATCGTGTGGTCCTGAAAAAGGAGTTCAGGTTCTGTAGTGTCCAATCGAACTGACGGTGATACTGCTGATTGTAAAATGTCATCACTTTCTTTCTCAGTGAGTGTTCCTTTTATTCGTGCATCGCTGAAAGGCAGAAAACGTGGCACGGTTTCAGTCTCTGAGTCGGCGACACCTTCCTGGACCCACCGGTCATCTGGCAGAGGTAGGGGTACCCTTTTGCAATGGGTCCCATGGATCCAGTGTTTCTTCCCTTCTACTCGAACAGCTGATCTTGTGGAAAGAAGAACGAGGTGCGGTCCGGTCCACCTGGGCTGCTCGTTTTTGGTCCGCTGAAAGTTCTTTATTAAAACCCAGGATCCAGGCTCAATAGGATGACCTGGAGATTCAGAGACCGGAGGCAAGGTGTCGTGGACCTGTTGATGTAAGACATGCAATTTAGCCGTCAATTCATACAAATAGTCAAGCAAGACAGGATGCTCTATCTCGCTGAACTTCTTGGGCCTAGGCACTCCCCATATATTGGCCGGGCGGCCAAAGACTATTTCGTAAGGACTAAGTTTCACTCGTGAATGCACAGTCATTCTGGTTGATAGGAGTGCTAAGGGTAGAGCGTCAGGCCATTTGAGACCAGAGCTCGCTTGTATCTTGGCCAATTTTAGCTTTAGAGTGCCGTTATAGCACTCTACTAATCCAGCTGATTGGGGGTGATTTGCAGCGTGAAACTTTTGGTTGATGCCTAGCCCTTCGCATACTTTCTTCATCACTTGACCCACAAATTCACTTCCATTGTCACTCCAGATCATTCTCGGCATTCCGAATCTAGGGAAGAACTCTTTCACAAGGGCTTTGGCTGTGGATAGCGCAGTATTGTCTTTTAGGGGATAGGCTTCCACCCATCTTGAAAAGGCACAAACAACAACGAGTACGTATTTTAAGTTGTTGCACATCTCCATGTGGATGAAATCTAGCTGCAAAACCTCAAACGGATACGTAGGAGGTGCAAAATGACCAGCTGGAGTTGGGGTTCCTCTACCAGGGTTGTGTTTCAGGCATACCATGCAATTTCTAACCACATTTTCTGCGCACTTGGGAATTCCTGCATTTTGCCATACTGGGGCCAACAACTTACAAATCCCTTTCACACTAATGTGAGCCATTCCATGAGCCATTGTAACTACTGCAAGCACATACGCATCGGGTAGCAACCATCTCTGATGTTCTGACAACTCGACCCAACAACCATTCACATCCAATTTACCCGTACTTTCTCTCCACACACTCAATTCTCTCTCTGTGGCTTCAGCTTGAATCGATTTCACGCTTTCTATCGTGTCTTCACACATTCCAACATCACCAATCCATCTTGCAGGGCCCGCGACATACATTCGGCTCATCACATTCCTTGCCGTTTCTTTTGCGACCTCGTCAGCAAATGCATTCCCACGACCAACATCATCAGTCACCTTTTTATGTGCGCTAGACTTCACAATCGCAACGGTAAAGTAAGTGAATCAAGAAGCTCATTTACCAACTGACCATGCTGTATTTTAGTTCCATGCGAGGTTAGGAACCCACGTTCCTTCCACAAACGCCCAAAACTATGGGCCACACCAAACGCATATTGGCTATCGGTATGGATAGTCACTTTCATTCCTTTTGATACTGTACATGCTCTTGTTAGGGCTATTAACTCAGCTGCTTGGGCTGAATTGTGTGGGATACGTGCAGCTTCAACAATCGTACCCAAAGTTGTCACAGCATACGCCGCAGTCGTGTCACCATTCGGGAGCTTAAAGCATGAACCATCCACCCACAAAGTACCATCACTCTTTGCAATGGGAGTGTCCAGAAGGTCTATTCTCCCTTTCGTTTCTTCTTCTGTTCTACGGAGACAATTATGTTGTTCAGAAGTATCTAACTCCGTCACAATTGGCAATAACGTAGCTGGGTTAAGTGTAGGGCATCTTTTTATATGTACATGGCTTGCTAACAATGTCATCTCGTAACCTGACAATCGAGCACTAGTTAAATGCTGTGTCTTGGTTCTGTTTAACAACGTGTCCACTGCATGTGGAACCATTACGATTAATGTGTTATTCATCACTAAACCAGCAGACTGGCGGATAGAAACAGCAGCTGCCGCTGCCGCTCTTAAGCAGCTCGGTAGTGCCTTAGCTACTGGGTCTAAGGTTGAAGAGAAATAGGCGCATGGACGCTCCCTGTCTCCAAACTGTTGCGTCAAAACTGCTAACGCACAACCTTCTTTCTCATGGACATACAATGTAAAAGGCTTGCTGTAGTTGGGGGTACCCAACACAGGAGCTGAACATAATGCATCACGTAATTCGACAAAACTTTTCTGACAATCTTCAGACCATGGGACGGGATTCGGTATATCTTTACAAGTTAATGCCACCAAGGGTTTGGCTATTAACGAAAAATTAGGTATCCATTGTCTGCAATATGATGTAATACCCAAGAAAGCACGCACTTCTCTTTGTGTTCTTGGCACACTCATTGCTGCAACAGCTCTGATTCTCTCTGGGGTCAGTTGCCTTCCCTCCTTCGAAAAGAGATGACCTAAATAGGTCACTTCTTTTTGACAATACTGTAACTTTGAAAGGGACACTTTGTGGTGTAAATCAGACAAATGACGCAATAATGACAATGTTGCTTCTTTGCAGATCTCCTTAGTATCTGCGGCAACTAGCAAATCATCGACATATTGAATGAGAGTGGTGCCATCAGGTAACATAAGAGTGTCAAGTTGTGCTTTCAAAGCCTGACTATAGATGGATGGACTTTCACAATAGCCTTGAGGAGCTCTCTTAAATCTGAAGCTTCGTCCTCCCAAATTGAAGCCAAAAATGTCCCTGCTCTCTTCTGCAATAGGGATGCTGAAGAAAGCATTCTTCAGGTCTATTACTGGGAACCAAGTGGCTGAAGCCGGAATCATTGTCAACAATGCAGTGATATCGGGGACAACTGGAAACTGTGGCACAACTATTTTGTTCACCTGTCTAAGATCAATTACAAACCTATAAACAGGTGGCTGAGTAGGGTCAGTATGCTTCAAGACAGGCAAAACAGGACTATTGCAAACGTTGCCTCTTGTCTCTTCAATTACATCCTTCTCAATCAGATCACGAATAATTGCCAACAACGCTTTTTCCCCCTCACTAGAGATCTTGTATTGGGGAATACGTGGCATTTTAACATTGGCTTTTAATGTTATCACATATGGCTGAATTTCCAAAAGACCTACATCATTAGGTCCAGTAGCCCAAAGAGTATTAGGAAGAGACGAAAATTCTGGTGGAAATCTGTCCTTTGACAAATACATTGGTGAAACCACTTTCTTACCCAATGTGAGTTGCACTCCAGAAGGAGAGCAATACAATGTTGCATACAATCTCTTTAACAAATCTAATCCTAACAAGTTCTCGCCAAAACCTGTCGTCAAAATAAGGGGTGTTTCAAATTTACAAGGTCCAACAGAAAGAGATATAGGGTTAGAAATCGGATTTCTAACTGGGGCGCTGGAAAACCCTACTGATACATTTGTTTCGCCAGACAAAGGTGCGCCAGGGAGTTTTGAGTGCATAATAGAACTCTTGGTAGCACCAGTATCCAACAGAAAAGGTTCTGACACACCTGATGCAATCACCTTAACATAAGGCCCACTCTGAGCTACTGGAACTGAAACAACTCCCTCTCTTTGTCTATGGCTGTCCTAGCAATCATTACTGTCCAAATGCTCACCCTCTGTATAGTAATCATCAGTATAGTACTGAGCCGTCCTACCGGATGCATTAACCTGTTGATCAAATCTGTTCATTGAGTTTTGAGGGAGGAATGGGCGCGCGTTCTGGGGAACATATCCACGTCCTCTTCCTCTAGGTGCTTGTGGAACACCTCGACCTTTTAAACCGGAAGTACCATTTGCGCGCTGTAGCAAAGCAGGGCAACTATACTTGAAATGACCCTCTTCCTTACAATATGAACACTGATTGGGACCTACTGGGATACGTGGTTGAGCATACTCGGCTCTTTGCGAGTTTCTCTGAAACGGTTGGGGCTGATAGTTATTCTGATAGTTGTTCTGTGCACCACTATTCTGACCACCACGTGGCGGGTACGCTTGTTGTAACAGAACCTTCGTTTTCAAATCTTTTGTTTTCTTCTCTACTCTATCTCTCTCATCTTTATCTCTATTTTCGTAGTATTGTGCAGTAGCCAATATCTGCGCTGAAGAGGAAACTGCCCAAGAACTTTCTGAATCTTTTAACTTTTTACACAACTCAGGAAGCAGATTATGCACAAATTTATCGACGAACAAACGTTGACCACCTTCCGTGCTCATATCTTGACCACTGTGATCCACAAACGTTTCTTCAAACCTGGTGAAGAAATCTGATACCGTTTCTTCTTTCTTTTGCTTACATGCAGACAATTTATCCCAGTTTACACGCATCGCAGGCATTATAGTTTTCATGTAATCAATAATTCTACCAGGAAGTTCTGTCACTAAAGGCTCAGGTTTAGCACCACCAATTTGTCGGGCATCTGCAGCAGCAATATTGGCCCATGTGTCACCTAATTCTTGAGCATGGTCTGCATGGCGAATCTTTCCCCATAAAGGCTGTGGAACAACATTCCCAAACAACATGTCTATGTCCGCTAAATTCATAATGCAAGACCCCGCAGTCTGTGACAATTCCTTGTAATACCCTGTAGGATTCTTACGGGGATCAGGCAATGTCTGCTTAAGGGCTAAAACTTCAGCTCGCTTCCATGGAACGTGTACCCATTCACGCTGGAAGTGAGGCAGGACAGGTGGATTAGCATTTGGGTCCCCTTCCCTCCACTGTGGGGGAACTTCTCTCATGGGGTACTGTTTCCCTTTCTTTTTAGCAGAAGAATCATATTTAAACAATAACCTGGAAACACCTTCAGTCCTAAACGACAATAACGTCGCAACTGCTTTCTCGACATCTGAACCCACAATCAAACCTGTCGAAAAATCAAACCGTACACGACACAACTTAGGCGGATTGGGCTCCAAACCATTTTCCTCTAAATCCTCAGAAAGAAAAGTACACATTTTCTCAAAAACGTATCTCTGTTTCGGTTCTTCCCACTGATGGAAGACATCCATAACAGACTCTAGTTCATATCTCGCTGGTTCAGTAACCCATTTATGCGCCAAATAATTCAGTGTCTCTTTCTCCATACCATCAGGCAATTGGCTACGCAATTGCTTACGCTCTGTAACTGGGGTCGTAGCTAATGACCCAAAGAGAGGGGATAAAAGACTAGTCACAGTGTTGGTCATTCTCTGACGGATAGAGGGAGAGGTTGACAAATGAACAGGAGGAAAAACAGAATGAGACAAGGCAGAGACAGAAGCAGTGTCAGAAACAATACCAGGAGTGGTAGTCGCTATAGTAGTCAAAGTTGTAGGAAGTAAAGGCAGAGCAGATGTCAAAGCCGGTGGCCCTTGAGAAGGCTGCACCGGAGGAATAGGAACCAACTGAAGAATAGCTGGTGGTGCTGGGGAGGAGCAGGAGGCAATGCAACCACTGGTTGTGCAACTAGAGGTTGCGGAGGTGCCGTTGCATTCTGCGCATAGGGTGGTGGCGAACTTAGCAAATGCGACATTAGGGGATCTTTTTCAGAGTCTTTTGCTGCATCTTGCTGAAGAGGCGACAAAACTGGATAGCATTTATCTACTGTCATTTTGTGTCGCCTATGCAACTGCTCATTCAACTGTTCTGCTTCGTTATCTTTAAACTGTATAGCAGCTTGCATAATCGAAATACCTTTTTCTCTCTTATTTTTCTAAGCAAATTTAATTTCCTTTTGCTTGGCTTCCTTACGCCATAAGCAGAAAGAATCAAACATTGCCGGCCGGGCTTTCTTCTTAAAAAGTCTAACTTCGAGGTTATCTAAGATTTCTGTGTCAAAGCTACCATTTTGGGGCCATTTTAAAACACCATCTTTTCTGGTGTAACGGATCCATACTTCATTATATGTGATGGGGCCTACTCCGTGCTTCACATATAGTTCATAAGTTGGAGTTCCAATCGGAGGAACCGGACATGAGTCCTCCAACCGGGAGTCCCTTTTACAACCAAGACAAAACAAATTTCCAAGTCTGCTAAGACCAGGCATCTTCGCTCACTAGTCTAGCTTCAAACTTCAAAGGATTATCGTTTACGATAGTCTCGTGAATACACGAGTCCTTCGGCTTTGGTACTTGCAAGTTCCAAATCAAAGTGATCCCGAAGGGATACCAAACCAAATGTCCAACTTAAGGACCAAACCAAGTGTCCAACTAAGGACCAAACCAAGTGTCCAACTAAGGACTGGGAGACGCTCCACTTATACTTAACTGAAAATATCAATGACGTCACCAGAAGACTCGTCTTATCGTTTCGCTCTACCAACAATCAAGGGTCCAAATCAGGGCGATAGCCAGGGCAGCAGTCCTTCGTAGCCGTCGGGAAGCGGGGAACCTCGCAGCAAAGACTTTCGGACCACGTCGACATGCAGGGGTCGATGAAGTGGCGGCCTCCCTCCAGAATTTTCACACAAAGCTCCTCACGAACCTCTGGCTTGGACTGGTACCGCTGAAATCGCCCCACGTTGGGCGCCAACTGAAGTACTGGGTTTTTCAGGACCCAGTGGTGCCAGGGAACACACCCTAAGACTTCGAGTCCTTCCTGTTTCAGACTACAGAAACACAGAGTCTTCTTGGTGAAGTCAAAGATCTTGTTTATTGGCTGCAGCCAGTAACAGGTATCCTAGAAGTACAACACTGTGTATATTCTCAGGAGACTGCTGCTCTTGCAAAGCTAACCTTCTCTTTTATACAAAATATTATGCTTTGGGCAAACATTCCTTATTTTACAGTTGACCATTCACATATTTTCACTACAAAGAAATAGCAGGGTTATGATGACAAGCCCATATTTCAGTTTGTCCAGCCCTCAATCAATTACCCGGCAAGGCTCAGTACTTTCATCAGATATCAACGGACCCCCAATATAAACGGGCACCTCCTCCCTGTAAAGCAAGTCATAAAGAAAGAAACAGGGACAGGTGTGTGTAAGATTAGGCATGGTTTGTGTGTGATGAAAGGTTTTATGATGTGTTGTGCCTTGATACTAATCTCATTCGGCCACTGGGAAAGAAACTGGCCGAACAGGTTTGGCTTCAGGCAGTGGAGTCAGCTTGCCCAGGTCACAGAGGAGTCATCAAAGATGTACGTGTCCTTCAGACTCGTTTTCGGCATTAGTCATTGGCCTATGTGAGGGCAATCACAAAATGGCTGTCGTTTAAATGGAACACGAGGGTTCAGGATGGAAACTCTGATATTCGGGTGATTTCGTTACCCGAATATGAATACAATGCTTGTGCATACTATTCTAATCATTCTCGGTCTGCTGATACCAAAATCGTTGTGATACGACGATGTTTATAACACGGGTCCAGAATTTTCAGTACCACAGAAGCATACAGCAGGCAACGATGATCTGGCACATCTTCTTTGGTGAGTAGAATAGGGATCCACCTGTCATATGGAGGCTCCGGAACCTGGCCTTCAGGAGGCCGAAGGTCCCCTCGATCACCCTCCTAGTTCGCCCATGGGCCTCATTGTAGCGTTCCTCTGCCCTTGTACTGGGATTCCTCACTGGGGTCAGTAGCCATGACAGGTTAGGGTAACCAGAGTCACCTGCAAATGGCGAGGGACAACTGTTAGACACACACTAACCTGTAAGGATAACCGCAGACCCAGACAACCATTCCCACTGTCTTGCTTCCAGGTGCTCACCTATTAGCCACACACGGTGCCTCTGGAGTTGACCCATCACATAAGGGATGCTGCTACTCCACATGATGTAGGCGTCATGTACTGAGCCAGGGAACTTGGCATTCACATGGGAGACGTACTGGTTGGCCAAACATATCATCTGTACATTCATCGAATGATAACTCTTCCGGTTTCTGTACACCTGTTCACTCCTGTGGTGAGGGACCAAAGCCACATGTTTCCCATCAATGGCACCTATGATGTTGGGGATATGTCCCAGGGCATAGAAATCACCTTTCACTGTAGGCAAATCTTCCACCTGAGGGAAAACGATGTAGCTCCGCATGTGTTTCAGCAGGGCAGACAACACTCTGGACAACACGTTGGAAAACATAGGCTGCAACATCCCTGATGCTATGGCTACTGTTGTTTGAAATGACCCACTTGGAAGGACATGGAGCACTGACAGCACCTGCACTTGAGGGAGGATTCCTGTGGGATGGCGGATAGCTGACATCAGGTCTGGCTCCAACTGGGTACACAGTTCCTGGATTGTGGCACGGTCAAGCCTGTATGTGATGATCACATGTCTTTCCTCCATTGTCGACAGGTCCACCAACGGTCTGTACACCGGAGGATGCCGCCATCTCCTCACATGTCCCAGTGGACTGTGCCTATGAAGGACAACAGCGAGCACAGAGTCAACCAACTCAGAGTTACGTACCCACAGCTTACACAGAACACCAATCATAATCTAAAAAGTGGCCTGTACGTGTGTTGAGTCTAGGCCTAGGTATGTGTGACACAGTTGAAAATGAAGCCATGTGGGCCCCTGAAATGGCGGCTGCCTGACCTCTAAAGTTGGAAAATGGGATGTGAGGTAACTGTGCTGGCTGTCGAAGACCGCGGCGCAATGCTGCATTGGATAACATTGGACAATATGGGTCCCAGGAGCCAATGACGATGTACGCCGGCGGTGACGGTACACACCGCCGCAGACGTGACCGACATCTCTATCACTTCAATCACTCGATACCTGATCTTCGACAGGAGAGGACCTACACTGCAAGTGCTGCTGTGACCTCGGTCTGGAAGAGACAATGGCTTGAGTGTCTGGGGAAAGGGCCACTGCCTTCACATCGGAGGAGTTGGAGAAACTCGTGGATGGGGTCCTCCCCCAGTACACGCTACTCTTCAGTCCTCCAGACAAACAGGTAAGTACACTGGGAGCATGCTGTATGGGCTATGCCTGTGTGGAGAGGGGTGGATGTAAGAAGGAAGGGGGGAGAGTGCGGCGTGCATGAAACGACGGTGAGTGCATGTGCCACATGGCAAGGGCAGGGATGGGGGCCAATGACTGTGACAGTGCAGTTGGTAATAAGTTTCTCTTCCCCCTGTACAAATCATGTAAGTCAGTGCCCACCAGAAAAAAATTATTTGGCGTGCCATTGCCAAGGACGTCCGGACCCTGGGGATCTACCACAGATGGAGCACCCACTGCAGGAAAAGATGGGAGGACATTGCCACTGGAGCAAGAAGATGGCGGAGGCTCAGCTGGGGGTGGCCTCCCAACGTGGGAGGAGTGCCCATCGCACCATGACCCCCCTGATGTTTAGGATCCTGGCAGTGGCGTACCCGGAGTTGGGTGGGCGCTTGAGGGAATCACAGCTGCCACAAGGGGGTGAGTACACTCTCAATCTGCTGATTTTGCGCGCAGTGGAGGGGTCTGGGTGGGGGAGGTGGGCTGTGGGTTTCCCTAGGCCAGGGCGAGTTCCGTAGGCAATGTCCCTCCGTAAGGCAGGCCATGTGGCACCTCACCGCACCTCTGTAGAGTGCCAACTACACCTAGTCATGTCCCTGTGTCATCCATGTGTGCCCATGTCGTCCACAGCCTAGTAGGCCATTTCCCAGGAATTGAACAGTGGAGCCCAAGAGCGCGGCGTAGTTCAGGGGGCTTCTGTGTCTGTTGTGTCTGCCAACGGTAGCGGTAATGCATGCACTCAACATGTCTTTCTTCTGTCGTCCCCCCCTTTTTATGGTCTCCCTGTTCTTGTGTGCATTAGCATCATCAGGCGGAGGAGCAGTGGCAGCGGAGCAGGAGGGGGCTGCATCCCACATGTCCATGGAGGGCCACACCTCGGATTCGGACTTCTCCAGTTGGACGGAGGGCGAGGGGAGCTCCACGACGGGGACAGGAGCTGAGACCAGTGACATGGACTCGTCCTCTGATGGGAGCTCCCTTGTGGTGGCGGCAACATCTGTGGCCCCCCATCTACAGGTACAGCCGCCACCTCCCCTTCCAGCACCGCCCTCCGAGCAGCCCCTCAGCCTTTTCCCCGTGCCCGCTCACCCGGGAGGGTGGGCATCACCTTCGCCCCAGGCACCTCAGACCCTGCCCCAATCCCCCCTGCTGCCCTCAGGGAGGAGGCCATTGACCTCCTCAGGTCCCTCACTGTTGGGCAGTCCACCATTTTGAATGCCATCCAGGGTGTAGAAAGGCAGTTGCAACAAACAAATGCATTCCTGGAGGGCATTCATTCTGGTCAGGCGGCCCTTCAGCAAGGTTTTCAGACTCTGGCCTCAGCACTGATGGCAGCCATTGTCCCTGTCTCTAGCATCCCCCCTCCAACTTCCTCCACCTAGACCCAATCCCCTGTACCCCAACCTATCCCAAGTACACCATCAGACCAGCATGCATACACGTCAACACACAAGGGAAGCTCATGCAAACATAAGCACCACATATCCCACAGGCACTCACGCAAGCATCAGACACATGCAGACACACCAACATCCACTGCCTCCACTGTGTTCCCCCTCCTCCTCGTCTCCCTCCAAGTCTCGTCTACACTCACACCTGCATGCACTACCTCTACAGCCACTACTACCATCACCAGCACACCCACCACCACACCCCGCTCACGTGCAGTCACCACCCCCACTACCATTCACATGTCCCCCGTGTCCTCTCCCAGTGTGTCTGTGACGCCCCCTCCCAAGATACACAAACGCCCGCACACACCCACCCAACAGCCATCCACCTCACGACAGCCTCCAGCGCATGCACCTTCACCCAAATTCAGCAAACAAACACCTCCTACAACCATAACCTCTTCCTCCACTCCCAAACCCCCTCCAGCTACCCGTCCCAGTGTCTCCAAAAAAAAATTCCTGTCCAACCTTGGCCTCTTTCCCAGACCTCCCCCACCCCGTCCGTCTCCTAGGTCCCCAACTAGCACCTCAGCAACAACATCTCTGGTACCAGTGGTGCCTGTAGTCACCAGAATCTGGAGTGCACTGGCCACCAGGGCAGCCAGTGTGGCACAGAGCCACAGCACAGACAGTCCCCCACCTGTCAAGCATCAGAAGTTGGCCAGTGCCCAGCGGGAGAGAGGGAAGACTCCAGCCACCAAAGCCGCTCCCAGGGGTACAGGTGGGAGTGTGGAGTCAGCTGCGACACCTTCCAAGGTGGGGAAGGGGCACAAGAAACTCAGCAAGTCTGGGAAGAGCAGCACAGTGGAGAAGACTACTATCATACCCGCTGCCCAGGAGGCCACCGCCAGAACCAACCCAGCTGCCCAGGAGGCCACCGCCACCAGCCCTGCTGCCCAGGAGGCCACCGCCAGAACCACCCCATCTGCCCAGGAGGCCACCGCCAGCACCAGCCCAGCTGCCCAGGAGGCCACCGCCACCAGCCCTGCTGCCCAGAAGGCCACTGCCAGCACCACCCCAGCTGCCCAGGAGGCCACCTCCACCAACCCTGCTGCCGAGGAGGCCACAGTCAGCACCAGCCCTGCTGCCCAGGAGGCCACCGCCACCAGCCCTGCTGCCCTAGAGGCGACCGCCATCATCCCCGCTGCCCGGAGGTCACAGCCGTCATCCCCGCTGGGACAGAGAGGACCACCAGCACAAGCCCCGCTGGGCCATGAAGGACTGCCAGCACAAGCCCCGCTTGGACAGAGAGGACCGCCAGCACAAGCCCCGCTGGGCAACAGAGGACCGCCAGCACAAGCCCCGCTGGGCAAGAGAGGACCGCCAGCACAAGCCCCGCTGGGCCATGAAGGACCGCCAGCACAAGCCCCGCTGGGACAGAGAGGACCACCAGCACAAGCCCCGCTGGGACAGAGAGAACCGCCAGCACAAGCCCAGCTGGGCTAGAGAGGACCGCCTGCACAAGCCCCGCTGGGACAGAGAGAACCGCCAGCACAAGCCCCGCTGGGCTAGAGAGCCCAGCACAAGCATTGCTGGGACAGAGAGGACCGGCAGCACAAGCCCCGCTGGGCCATGAAGGACCGCCAGCACAAGCCCCGCTGGGCTAGAGAGCACCGACAGCACAAGCCCAGCTGGGCTAGAGAGGACCGCCAGCACAAGCCCCTGCTGGGACAGAGAGGACCGCCAGCACAAGCTCTGCTGGGACAGAGAGGACCGCCAGCACAAGCCCCGCTGGGCCATGAAGGACCACCAGCACAAGCCCCGCTAGGACAGAGAGGACCGCCAGCACAAGCCCCGCTGGGCTAGAGAGGACCGCCAGCACAAGCCCCGCTGGGACAGAGAGGACCTCCAGCACAAGCCCCGCTGGGACAGAGAGGACCTCCAGCACAAGCCCCGCTGGGCTAGAGAGGACTGCCAGCACAAGCCCCGCTGGACTAGAGAGGACCACCAGCTCAAGCCCCGCTGGGACAGAGAGGACCGCCAGCACTATCCCCGCTGGGACAGAGATGACCGCCAGCACAAGCCCCGCTGGTCCAGAGAGGACCGCCAGCACAAGCCCCGCTGGGCCATGAAGGACCACCAGCACAAGCCCCGCTGGGACAGAGAGCACCGCCAGCACAAGCCCAGCTGGGCTAGAGAGGACCGCCAGCACAAGCCCCTGCTGGGACAGAGAGGACCGCCAGCACAAGCTCCGCTGGGACAGATAGGACCGTCAGCACAAGCCCTGCTGGGCCATGAAGGACCGCAAGCACAAGCCCCGCTAGGACAGAGAGGACCGCCAGCACAAGCCCCGCTGGGCTAGAGAGGACCGCCAGCACAAGACCCGCTGGGACAGAGAGGACCTCCAGCTCAAGCCCCGCTGGGCTAGAGAGGACTGCCAGCACAAGCCCCGCTGGACAAGAGAGGACCGCCAGCTCAAGCCCCGCTGGGACAGAGAGGACCGCCAGCACAATCCCCGCTGGGACAGAGAGGACCACCAGCACAAGCCCCGCTGGGCCAGAGAGGACCACCAGCACAAGCCCCGCTGGGCCATGAAGGACCACCAGCACAAGCCCCGCTGGGACAGAGAGGACCGCCAGCACAATCCCCACTGGGCTAGAGAGGACCACCAGCACAAGCCCCGCTGGGCCATGAAGGACCACCAGCACAAGCCCCGCTGGGACAGAGAGGACCTCCAGCACAAGCCCCGCTGGGCTAGAGAGAACCGCCAGCACAAGCCCCGCTGGGCCATGAAGGACCACCAGCACAAGCCCCGCTGGGACAGAGAGGACCTCCAGCACAAGCCCCGCTGGGCTAGAGAGGACTGCCAGCACAAGCCCCGCTGGACTAGAGAGGACCGCCAGCTCAAGCCCCGCTGGGACAGAGAGGACCGCCAGCACAATCCCTGCTGGGACAGAGATGACCGCCAGCACAAGCCCCGCTGGTCCAGAGAGGACTGCCAGCACAAGCCCCGCTGGGACAGAGAGCACCGCCAGCACAAGCCCAGCTGGGCTAGAGAGGACCGCCAGCACAAGCCCCTGCTGGGACAGAGAGGACCGCCAGCACAAGCTCCGCTGGGACAGATAGGACCGCCAGCACATGCCCCGCTGGGCCATGAAGGACCGCAAGCACAAGCCCCGCTAGGACAGAGAGGACCGCCAGCACAAGACCCGCTGGGACAGAGAGGACCTCCAGGACAAGCCCCGCTGGGCTAGAGAGGACTGCCAGCAGAAGCCTCGCTGGGCTAGAGAGGACCGCCAGCACAAGCCCCGCTAGGCTAGAGAGGACCGCCAGCACAAGCCCCGCTGGGCCATGAACGACCATCAGCAGCTGAGTCACTGCAAAGGAGCCCGCTGCTCCAAGCACCGCTGAACAGGGCAACACCGTCGCAAGCACCGCTGAACAGGGCACCGCCGTCTCAAGCAATGCTGGCCCATGAGCGCCAAGGGCACTGACGCTACTGAGTCTGTCACGTGCAGAATGAAGCACTCTGGGTACCATGCCCCCTCCAGAACCAGTGGAGAGATCCATCCATTACCTCGGTCCATAGCAGGATGAAGCACTCTGGGCACAAGACCCCCTCCAGAATCACTGGAGAGATCCATCCACTACCTCTGTCCTTAGCCCCCTCCAGAACCAGTGGAGAGATCCATCCACTACCTCTGTCCTTAGCAGGATGAAGCACTCTGGGCACAATGCCCCCTCCACTACCTCTGTCCTTAGCAGGATGAAGCACTCTGGGCACAATGCCCCCTCCAGAACCAGTGGAGAGATCCATCCACTACCTCTGTCCTTAGCAGGATGAAGCACTTTGGGCACAATGCCCCCTCCAGAACCAGTGGAGACTGTTATCCACTTGAGAGACTGTGGCTTTGCACTCCCCAGGATTGAACAGTGGGCAACCCACCCACTGTAGAGACTTGAGAGACTGTGGTTTTGCACTCCTCAGGATTGAACAGTTGGCATGTGGTCCTCTTGTGGATTTGGCGTCGTGCACTCAACCGGCTGAGGTGCCACCCTTTTCCTCCCCCTGAGGTGCCTGTTTTGTTGCTCTCTGATGCCCCTGCAGTGTTCTCTCCTTCATTGACGGGGATCTTGTGTGGGCCTTGCCCATACCGTGTGGGCCCAGTGTTCCACAGACTTAATTGGAGCACTACCTGGACTACTATGCTTGGTGTATATTTTGTTAATGGTGTAGATATATATTTTTGCCTACTTACTTTTAATATATTACAATGGTTACACTCATTTTCTTTTGTCTTTGCATTCTTCTGGGGGGGTTGGGGGTGTAACTGTGATGTATCATGCTGTATTGGTGTGTGTGTTGTAGTGGGTGAGGGTGGCGGTGTTGCGTGTCCCTGTTTTTTCCCTCCCCCCTCCACTGTGTCGTAGGTGCAGTACTCACCGTGGTCTTCGCCGCTGGGGTTCGTGCTCCTGGTAGAGGAGCAGGAAGACTATCGCAGGAAGAATTTGTAGTTCCGGATCCATGGTGTCCTAATTCCTCGTGGGGTGTGTAGAGGTGACCGTTTTTCCTTCGGAATCCTGTACCCACCGTGTTTTTATCCGCGGTGAATCCGCCCCGGAAAAGGTGGCAGATTGGTAGGTTATGATCCTGTGGGCGGTACTTTGTCCTCTGCCTGTCTGTTGGCGGTGACCACCGTGCTGTTTGTTTGTACCGCCGTGGCGGTCGGAGTGTTAAAGTGGCTGTCTTTGTTGGCGGTTTCCGCAACGGTCGTAATTGCAAAATTTTTACCACCGGCCTGTTGGTGGTCTTACTACCGCTTTAACACCGACCACCAGGGTTGTAATGACCACCATTGAAAGAAAATTTTTAGGAAAGTGAGTAAAAAGTTAGTAGAATAACAGAGTTAACATTTTAGAGAAAAGAAGAAAACTTTTTCAGAACTTTGTAAAAACTTTTGCAAAGATTAAATAACTTTTTAGAAAGTTAGAAAATTGTTTCTAGGTATATATTATATATGCTCTAAGTATTTGAGAAAGCTTTTCTTGTGAAAAGCACAGGTAACAAAGTGGTAAAGCAATTGCAAGTACTTATCCCAACGCTGCACCACCAATGTAGGAGGCTGGCCTGGTTTGTAGTGTATACCTTGGGTACTTACACCTTATACCAGGTCCAGTTATCCCTTATTAGTGAAATGTAGTAGTGTTCTATCAGCTTAGGCTGAAAGAGATAGCCGTAGCATAGCAGCTTAGGCTAAACTAGGAGACATGCAAAACTCATGCAATACCACTTATAGTTACATAGTACTTATACACAAGTAAAGACAATACTCAGTGTTACCAAAAATACAGGAATTTATTTGGGTGACACAGTACCAACATTATCTTAGAGACAATACTACTTCTGGAGGTAAGTATTATACACAATATATACACTAGACACCAAAATTAGACAAGTAAATAATCATAGAACAATGCAAACAATAGGATATGCTATAGAATGCAACGGGAGAAAATGGGTCTAGGGGCAACACAAACCATATACAAAGAAAGTGGAATGCGAATCACAAATTCCCCCCTAAACAAGTGAAGTGTGTGCAGAATCACTGGGAGAGTAAGAATCCAGTAAAGGTAAGTAAATTACCCCACCCCAGAGACCAGAAAAGCAGGAGTAAAGTACTACAAGTTTCCTTAGGACACACTACTCCTTGTGATTGGGATTTTGCAGCAGCCAACCAAGTCTGCAAAGAACAACTGCTGGATTTCTGGACCTGAAGACCTGCAAAGGAAGGGGATCAAGTCCAGAAGACGAAAGAAGTTCCAGGAAGGACAGGAGCCCCTGTCAACCCAGAACAGGGTGCAAAAGAAGAGTCCCCAGTTAGTCGAAGACTGCAGGAATGCACCCTAGGAAGATGTCAGCAGGTTCCTGCATGATGCAAAAGAAGTCCCATGGTGTGAATATAGTTGCAGATGAGATTTTGTGTTGGAAGTAGCCAACAAGTCTTGGCTACAACAAAAGTGTGTTTTGCATCAAAATGGCACTGGATGGACCCAGGATGCAGTACACAGGGGTACCATCGCTCTCAAAGAAGGCAAGGTCTTACCTCCTCCAAATTGCGACAGCAGGACCTCAGGACAGTCTATGTCGATAATGTCCACCCTCTGTGTCCTTAGAAGCACGCTCGTCGCTGTGAGAGGAGTCCATGGGTACCAGTAGTCATCTTGGAAGGTGCCTGCTGGAGCAGGGGAGTGACTCCGTCACCCCACAGGAGATTTTTTCAGGCCTTCTGGTGCAGAATGTAGACAGGGAGCCCTTAGAGCGTACACACTGTGGAAACTGTGGCAGTTTGCTGGATGGAGCTGAAGTTGCAGAGGAAAAGTATTCCTTGTGGATACTTTGTTGCTGTTACAGCAGTTCCTGGAGCAGGCTGTGGTTGATCTGAGGTCAGAGGATGAAGTAGTAGTTGCAGAGGATTCCTGCTGGAAACTTCCAAGTAGAATCTGAAGAGAACCCACAGGAGAGACCCTAAATAACCCCGAGAGGGGGATTGGCTCCCTTATCAGGTATGGAGGGGTCTCTGACGTCACCTGCTGACACTGGCCACTCAGAGCCCTCAAGAGTGCCCCCATAACTTGCTAAGCAATATGGCTGAAGTATGGGACACACTGGAGGAGCTCTGGGCACTACCCCTAGGGTGGTGATGGACAGGGGAGTGATCACTCCCCTTTCCTTTGTCCAGTTTTACTGTAGAGCAGGATACAAGGGGTCCCTGAACCGGTGTAGACTGGCTTATGCAAGGAGGGCACCATCTGTGCCCTTCAAAGCATTTCCAGAGGCTGGGGGAGGCTACCCCTCCCCAGTCTATAAAAACCTATTTTCAAAGGGAGAGGTTGAAACACCCTCCTCCTAAAGGAAATGCTTTGTTCTGCCTTCCTGAGACTGAGCTGCTCAGACCCCAGGAGGGCAGAACCCTGTCTGTGAGGTGGCAGGAGCTGTAGCTGCAGTGCAAGCCTCAGAGAGCCGGAATTGGCTCCCCGATACCAGATTTGGAATGGGGGTACAATTCCATGATCTTAGATATGTTATAAGGCCATATTCGGAGTTACCATTGTGAAGCTACATATAGGTATTGACCTATATGTAGTGCACACGTGTAATGGCGTCCCCGCACTCACAAAGTCCGGGGAAATGGCACTGAGCTATGTGGGGGCACCTCTGTTAGTGCAAGGGTGCCCTCACACTTAGTAACTTTGCACCAAACCTTCAGCAAGCGAAGGTTAGACATATAGGTGAGTTGTAGGTTACTTAAGTGCAGTGAAAATGGCTGTGAAATGGTGTGTGCACTATTTCACGCAGGCTGCGATGGCAGGCCTGTGTAAGGGTTTGTCTGAGCTCCTTATGGGTGGCAAAAAAAATGCTGCAGCCCATATGGATCTCCTGGAACCCCAATGCCCTGGGTACCTAGGTTCCATACACTAGGGACCTATAAGGGGGGTCCAGTGTGCCTAATGAAATAGGGAAAAGAAGTCACTGGCCTACAGTGACAAATTTCAAATCAGAGAGAGCATACGCACTGAGGTTCTGATTAGCAGAGCCTCAGTGACACAGTTAGGCACTACACAGGCGTACACATTAGGTCATAAACAATGAGCACTGGGGTCCTGACCAGCAGGATCCCAGTGAGGCAGGCAAAAAGATACTGACATACAGGTATAAATGGGGGTAACATGCCAAGGAAGATGGTACTTTCCTACAACACCAAAATAAGGCAAGTAATTAGTCGTAGGACAGTGCAAACAATAGGAAATTCTATAGAATGCATTGGGGGAAAATAGGTCTAGGGGCAACACAAACCATTTACAAAGAAAGTGGAATGCGAATCACAAATTCCCCTTAGAGAAGTGTAGTGTGGGCAGAATCGCAAAAGAAAGTAAGAATACAGTAAAGTTAAGTAAATTACCCCACCCCAGAGCCCAGAAAAGCAGGAGTAAAGTACTGCAAAAATATGCCAATCATGGATAAACCAATCACATACACATTTTGTAAAGGAGCACTTGCACTTTAGCACTGGTTAGCAGTGGTAAAGTGCCCAGAGTAAAACAAATAGCAAAATCAGAGTCCAGCACACATCAACAACCTGGGGAACAGTGGCAAAAAGTTAAGGGAGACCACGCCAAGGATGAAAAGTCTAACACGTGTCCCCCCCAGCTGAAAGTGGGGAACAACTACCCAACCTCATGGGAGTTCTCATCACTAAGGCGGAAGAACCTGGACAGACCATCAGCATTGGAGTGTTCTGTACCAGGACGGTGTTCCACCGTAAAGTCAATCCCCTGTAGGGAAATGGACCACCTCAACAGTATTGGATTCTCACCCCTCATCTGCATTAACCATCTGAGGGGCCTGTGGTCGGTCTGAACTCGGAAGTGAGTCCCAAACAAGTGGGGTCTTAGCTTCTTCAGTGCCCAGACCACAGCAAACTCTTCACGTTCTATGGCACTCCACCTATTTTCCCTGGGTAGTAACCTCCTGCTAATTAAGGCTACGGGTTGATCTAGGCCCTCTTTATTAAGCTGTGAGAGTACTGCTCCAATACCATGCTCTGAGGCGTCTGCTTGCACAACAAACTCTTTGGAGTAGTCAGGTGCCTTCAGCACAGGTGCTGTGCACATGGCAGCCTTCAGGGCATCAAAAGCGTTCTGGCAAGCCTCTGTCCAGATCACTTTCCTGGGTTGCTTCTTAGAAGTCAACTCAGTTAAGGGATAACAATGGTCCCATATCCCTTAACAAACCTCCTGTAATATCCTGTGAGACCTAAAAAGGCTCTCACTTCAGTCTGGGTCTTGGGAGGCTCCTAAGCAAGAATCGTGTCAATCTTAGGCTGTAGGGGTGCCACCTGGCCACTCCCCACCTGGTGTCCTAAGTACACCACAGAACCCTGCCCTATTTGGCACTTGCTCTCCTTAATAGTGAGACCTGCCTTCTGCAGGGCCTCTAACCCTCTCCAGAGATGTTGCAGGTGTTCCTCCCATGTGGAACTAAAAACAGCAATGTCATCCAGGTAGGCGGTACTGAACTCATCCAGTCCTGCCAACACCTGGTTGACCAACCTCTGAAAGATGGCAGGGGCATTCTTCATCCCAAAGGCATCACTTTAAATTGAAAGTGTCCATCTGGTGTAGAGAATGCTGACCTCTCCTTGGCTCCCTCAGCTAAGGCAATCTGCCAGTACCCAGATGTTAAATCAAACGTACTGAGGTTCTTGGCAGCTCCCAACCGGTCAATGAGCTCATCAGCTCGGGGGATGGGGTGTGCGTCAGTCTTGCTGACCGCATTGAGTCCCCGGTAGTCCACACAGAACCTGAGTTCTGGAGTGGCACCAGGTGCAGCAGCCTTTGGGTCCAATACCACTGGGCTGGCCCAAGGACTGCTGGAGTGCACAATAACCCCTAGTTTAAGCATTTTGGATACCTCATCATTAAAGCATGCCCTGACCCTGTCAGTCACCCTGTATACCTTCTGTTTAATAGGTGTACTGTCCCCAGTGCCCACATCATGTGTCCACAAGTGTGTGACTCCTGGGATCAGGGAAACCAGTGAGGAAAATTGTCCCAACACGTGGCAACAGTCACCTTGCTGCTCCTCAGTCAGTGAGGGGGAGAGGATCACTCCCTCCACTGACCCATCTTTTTCTCCTGCAGACAGGAGGTCAGGAAGAGGCTCACTCTCCTCCTCTACTCCATCATCTGTTGCAAGGAGCATGGACAGTTCAGTCCGCTCAAAGTGAGGTTTGAGGCGGTTGACATGCAGGACCCTTAAAGGGTCCTTGGAGACCGCAAGTCCACCAGGTAGGTGACTTCACTCTTGTGCTCCACCACCTCAAATGGCCCAGTCCACTTATCCTGGAGTGCCCTAGGCTCCACTGGCGCCATCACCCACACTTTCTGACCAGGTTGAAACTCGACCAGAGTGGCATTCTGGTCATACCACCGTTTCATATCCTCCTGGCTTGCTTCCAGGTTCTCCTGAGCGAGACTCCTGAAGCGGGCAGTCTGGTTTCTCAAAGCCAGCATGTAACTGAATACATCCTTGGGGGGTTTACTAGGAGCTTTCTCCAAAGCTTCCTTAACCAGACTTAAAGGTCCCCTCACAGGGTGGCCATAAATCAGCTCAAAGGGACTAAACCCAAGTCCCTTTTGAGGCACCTCCCTGTAGGCGAACAGAAGGCATGGCAAGAGGATGTCCCACTTCCGCCTCAAGGGTTCTGACAGGCCCATGATCATGCCTTTTAAGGTGCGGTTGAATCTCTCAACCAGACCATTACTTTAGGGGTGGTAAGGGGTGGTGAACTTGTAGGTTACCCCACACTCCTTCCACAGAGACTTCATATACGTGGATATGAAGTTGGTACCCCTATCAGATACCACTTCCTTGGGGAACCCCATGCGGGTAAAAACCCCCATCAAAGCACGACCCACCACAGGGGAAGTGATTGATCTCAAAGGAATGGCTTCTGGGTACCGGGTGGCATGGTCCACCAAGACCAAGATAAACCTGTTGCCCATGGCTGTCTTGGGATCCAGAGGCCCCACAATGTCAATGCCTACCCTCTCAAAGGGAGTACTGACAACAGGCAAAGGCTGGAGGGGAGCTTTACATTTCCTCCCACTCTTGCCACTTGCCTGACAAGTCTGATAAGACCTGCAATGTGCATCTGAGTGCCTGCGCATTAGGGGCCAGTAAAAGTGGGTAACAAGCCTCTTAAAGGTCTTGTCCTGCCCCAAATGTCCAGCTAAAGGCACATCATGAGCCAACCCCAGTAGGAAGGCCCTGAAGCACTGGGGTACCACCAGCACGCGGCCTGACCCAGGCTCAGGAACCTTAGGCTCGCTATACAGGAGGTCATCCTCCCAATCAATCAGGTGTGATCCTGGCTCCTTGCCAGCCGCCTGGTCTGCAGCCTGCTGCCGCAAACCGTCCAAAGTAGGGCATGTCTTCTGTGCTGCACAGAATGCTTCCTTGGTGGGCGACCCTTCCTGCTGCCACTGTGACAGCTCAGGGACCTCCCCCAGTTCAGCCACCTGTTCCCCTATAGGCTCCGGGGCGTCACCCTCAGGCTCCGCCTCCTCCCGGACCATGGGAACTTCTGGGGCCGGTTTCCCACGGCCCCTGCCCTTCCTCTTCTTGGCGGTCCCCTGGGGCATTGTTTCAGGCTCCAGGGGCTCCTGATTACCCTGACGGGCTGCCATTGACCGGGTGGATATGCATACCCACCCAGGCAGACCCATCATCTCCATGTGAGACCTGTGTTCCACCTCCTTCCAAGGGGAATCCTCCAGGTCATTGCCTAGCAAACAATCAACAGGCATGGTTGGACTCACAGCTACCTTCAGGGAACCTGATACCCCCCCCCCCCATTCAAAGGGAACCTGCGGCACTCTGCACAGGCGCTCTAAGTTGTCCACTGCAACTACTTGGTGAAGTACCCGTGGATCAATCTGCTCTTCAGATACCAGCTGACTCCAAACTGTAGTCACACTGGCTCCTGTGTCTCTCAGAGCCTCCACCCTCTGTCCATTAATGGTCACCCACTGCCTGTACCTCTTAGTGTTTTCAGGCACTAGGGTTCTCTGGACCATCTCACTGTCCCCTAGTGAGACAAGGGTCATCTCAGCTGGTTCCCACCTACCAGAAACCAACTCCTCCCCAAGCGCTACACTGGCCAAACACTGGGACGTCGCACCAGTGGGTGCATGTGTACTTTTGGGGCATTTGGGGTCCCCCCTCACATGACCCACCTGGTCACATGCATAACACTGACTTGGGGGACCACCTGCCACTGGCTTCCCTTTAGAGAACCATGGCTTCTTTTCACTGGGGGGTTGAGAATCCTTACCCTGGGAATCAGTTTGGGGCCCTTTAGAGAACTCCCCCTGTTTGCCCGTACCCACCCTTTCTTCTGAGAGGGACCCTGCCCACCCTTGGCGTGGTCTCCCCCATACCTCTTTTGGACCCTGGTGCTATCCCAGCGGTCCGCTTCCTGTGCAAGCTTCCTGGGGTCAGTCTGCTTGCTGTCAATCAGGTGTTGGCGCAGCTCTCGAAAACATAAACTGTACAAGTGCTCCCAAGCAATCAGATTGTAAATCCCCTCATACGTAGTTACCTTACTGCCCTTCACCCAACCATCCAGTGACCTGCAATAAGAATCAACACATTCCAACCATGTTTGGGATTCCTTCTTCTTGTAGGACCTAAACCCATCCTTGTACTGCTCAGGGGTAAGACCATACCTTGTAAGCAAGGCATCCTTCATGTTAGAGTAGGTGAGATTCTGAGCATCCCCCAAGGCTGTCAGTGTATCCCTCCCCTCTACCTCAAAGTGCTTCCACAGACCCGCCCTCCAATGAGCTTTAGGGACCAGATTCATGGTGAGAGCAGACTCATACCCCTTGAACCACAAGTATATGTCATCCTCCCTCTTGTAATCTTTCACCAGGTCTTTAGGAATGTGCACCCTCCTCTCAGGCTACACTGTAGGGTTGCTGCCACCATCTCTACTGGCCTGGCTTCTATGATCCATCTCTTTCAAGCTAAGCTCATGAGCCATCGCTAACTTCCTTTCCTCAAGGGCTAGCCTCCTCTGCTCCAATTGGTACTCCCTTTCTGCCTGTCTGTCCTGTAACTCCTCAGGTGTCAGACCTTTGGATGAGACACTGCTACCTGCCTGGAGACCTTCTCCCTGGACATAACAGGCCCACCCACAATACCATTGTGTACTGAACACTCTTCCTCATCGTCCTCATCTCCCTCATCCTCTGTGTGCCCTTCAGTGCTGTTGGCTGTCACCCAGGCCCTCAGCACCTTTTGCAGTTCCTCCTTCCTGGATGAGCTCTTAATGGGACAGTCAAAACGTTTACAGAACTGCTTCAACTGAGCTTTGGTATAACTCTCCAATTTCTCAAGGTCAAAGTCAGCTCCAACTGATGCATCTCCAGCATGGGACATGATGAAGATTCAAAAACAAGTGCAAAGTTCCAAAGGCAGAAAAACAAGTTCCCAAATGAAGTTCCAAAGAAAGTGAATCAAGGAATCAGCATAAAAAATGGAAGTAGAACAAAAACAGTCCCAAAGAGAAAAAAATCAAAAGATCACCAGTAGTATGTGGTCACGTAGTGGTCTGAACTCAAACAGTAGTGTACACTTAATCACTGTATGTCAAGTACAAATACAAGTCCAAATCCCAACCGCTGATCACCAATGTTAGAAATGGGGTCTTTGGTTGACAGTCAGGTTACCCTCTGTTCAAGCAAGGACCCTCACTGAAGTCAGGGTAAAAGACAATCACCCTCAGCTGACCCCTGCGCACCCCCTTGATAGCTTGGCAGAGCAGTAGGCTTAACTTCAGAGTGCTAGGTGTAAAGTATTTGTACCAACACACACAGTAACTTAATGTAAAACACTACAAAATGACACAACATGGAAATATTTATCTAAACAAAACAAGACCAAAACGACAAAAATCCGACATACACAAGTCAAGTTATGAATTTTTTAAGATTAAACTCAAAAATAGCGCTTAGAAACAAAAATGCTTCGATGAGATATTAACACGGCGTCGTGACGGAGTCGTTCCCAACAATCCAACACCAGCGGCGCCAGACACGGAGTCGTGTAGACCCCCAAGTACAGTACCTTTGGTGAATAGTGAAAACAAGGCGATGAGCGAAGTCGAGGATCGCGGCGTCTGTGCGTAATGTTGAATCCGTGCACTTCGAGCGGCGTCGGTCACGACGTGGTGCGGTGACTTCCACGGAGTCGTGGACTTCAGCGGGGCTGCAGCGGCATCGGGCCTGCGAAGAGCGTCGCGTTCCAGCAAAGGTCACGGCGTCGGGTGCAGGTGGCGTCATCGGATTCAGCAGCGGCGTCGGTCCGAAGTCGTCCGAAGTCGATTTCCACCAGCTTTCCTTTCAAGGGCCCAGGGACTGGATAGGGCACCACTTGTCAGAGCAGGAGTCTCTCCAGAGACTCCAGGTGCTGGCAGAAGTCTTTTCTGTCCCTGATATTTCAAACAACAGTAGCAAGCTCTAAATCAAGCCCTTGGAGATTTCTCCAGAAGATGGAAGGCACACAAAGTCCAGTCTTTGCCCTCTTCCTCTGGCAGAAGCAGCAACTGTAGGGTAGCTCCACAAAGCACAGTAACAGGCAGGGCAGCACTTCTCCTCAGCTCTTCTCCAGGCAGAGGTTCCTTCTTGTTTCCAGAAGTGTTCTAAAATCTGTGGTTTTGGGTGCCCTTCTTATACCCAGTTTCTCCTTTGAAGTAGGCCTACTTCAAAGTAAAGTCTCTTTGGAATGTGAAATCTTGCCTTGCCCAGGCCAGGCCCCAAACACTCACCAGGTGGTTGGAGACTGCATTGTGTGAGGGCAGGCACAGCCCTTTCAAGTGCGAGTGACCACTCCTCCCCTCCCTCCTAGCACAGATGGCTCATCAGGATATGCGGGCTACACCCCAGCTCCCTTTGTGTCACTGTCTAGTCTGAGGTGCAACCAGCCCAACTGTCAAACTGACCCAGACAGGGAATCCACAAACAGGCAGAGTCACAGAAATGGTATAAGCAAGAAAATGCTCACTTTCTAAAAGTGGCATTTTCAAACGCACAATCTTAAAATAAACTTTACTAAAAGATGTATTTTTAAATTGTGAGCTCAAAGACCCCAAACTCCACATGTCCATCCGCTCCCAAAGGGAATCTTCACTTTAATCAGATTTAAAGGTAGCCCCCATGTTAACCTATGAGAGAGACAGGCCTTGCAACAGTGAAAAACGAATTTAGCAATATTTCACTGTCAGGACATGTAAAACACATTACTATGGTGGTCATTCTGACCCTGGCGGTCTTTAACCGCCAGGGCGGAGGACCGCGGGAGCACCGCCGACAGGCCGGCGGTGCTCCAATGGGGATTCCGACCGCGGCGGTAAAGCCGAGGTCGGACCGGCACCACTGGCGGGGTCCCGCCAGTGTACCGCCGCCCCATTGAATCCTCCGCGGCGGCGCAGCTTGCTGCACCGCCGCGGGGATTCCGACCCCCCCTACCGCCATCCAGATCCCGGCGGTCGGACCGCCGGGATCCGGATGGCGGTAGGGGGGGTCGCGGGGCCCCTGGGGGCCCCTGCAGTGCCCATGCCACTGGCATGGCCATTACAGGGGCCCCCGTAAGAGGGCCCCTACATGTATTTCACTGTCTGCTGCGCAGACAGTGAAATACGCGACGGGTGCAACTGCACCCGTCGCACAGCTTCCACTCCGCCGGCTCGATTCCGAGCCGGCTTCATCGTGGAAGCCTCTTTCCCGCTGGGCTGGCGGGCGGTCTGAAGGCGACCGCCCGCCAGCCCAGCGGGAAAGTCAGAATGACCGCCGCGGTCTTTCGACCGCGGAACGGTAATCTGACGGCGGGACTTTGGCGGGCGGCCTCCGCCGCCCGCCAAGGTCAGAATGAGGGCCTATATGTCCTACCTTAACCATACACTGCACCCTGCCCTTGGGGCTACCTAGGGCGTACCTTAGGGGTGTCTGACATGTAAGAAAAGGGAAGGTTTAGGCCTGGCAAGTGGGTACACTTGCCAAGTCGAATTTACAGTTAAAACTGCACACACAGACTGCAATGGCAGGTCTGAGTCATGATTACAGAGCTACTTATGTGGGTGGCACAACCAGTGCTGCAGGCCCACTAGTAGCATTTGATTTACAGGCCCTGGCACCTCTAGTGCTCTTTACTAGGGACTTACTAGTAAATCAAATATGCCAGTCATGGATAAACCAATCACCTACACATTTTGTAAAGGAGCACTTGCACTTTAGCACTGGTCAGCAGTGGTAAAGTGCCCAGAGTAAAACAAATAGCAAAATCAGAGTCCAGCACACATCAACAACCTGGGGAACAGAGGCAAAAAGTTAAGGGAGACCACGCCAAGGATGAAAAGTCTAACAATTGGTATTTTACAGATGGTTTTATAATAATCTGTAACCAGAGTGTTTTTCTCTCTATTTTAATCTCCGATCGTTGTACCAAATCTTTACTATTAACTTTGCATTAATTGCCTTATGGACAATGGTGGACTAATGCAGGCGCTAGCCTATGATTGGTCCTTACACTTCCAGTAACTATGGCATCAGAGAGTTATCTCTATTTTACGTACATTTTATTTTAAGTAAGTTTGGTGCTTTGTAAAACACAATGTTAATGAATGCACTTTTTATTATTGTTTTATGTGTAAACTTTTATGACCTATGGTCTAAATAAAGTATGATTTGATTTGATTTGACTGGACAATCATTTATTGAGTGGTATTGTTGTGTACCTGTGAGTGGTGATTTCTCCATCTCCCTTGAGCAGGCTTTAGACTGCTCTGCTTCTCTACCCTGTCAGAGTCCAGCGTTACAATGGAGTTTTTGGTTTCCTTTGGAGGACAAAGGTGGACCCATGACTTGTACAAGCCACACAACTAATGACCCATTTTCTAATAGGAAACCTAGAAAACTTGCACATTTTTGAAAACTAGACACATGGAGGTTTCCAGGGTGGGTGACTTGCTTGGCTCTTACTAGGTTCTTTACCCAGAACAACATGCAAACCTTACACTTTGACTAAAACCAAATTTTTCTCATGTAAGAAATGGGATTTCTGGTTGGTTAGGGTTTGAATCTCAGCCAGGCAGAAACCACCACACTAGTCAGGGTGAGTCAGTTACACACCAAAGATAAACTGTGCTCCTACCTGGTGGCTTGGCACAGGGCATTTAGGTTTATCCTAAGAGGTCATGTGTAAAGTGTTTCTGCAACACACTCACACCAGTGACACAATAAGTATACCACTAAGGTGACTCCACATGATATTATCTATAAAAATATAAAAAATATTATTGTGCTCAAATCATAGACCAATATCACATATATCATAAACGCTGTGCATGTTGTGAAATTACAGAATAATACTCATCATTCTGATAAGGCCAGGGCACAGAAAATAGTACACACCATGCAATACTTTGCAGACTTAGTGGAAAGAACATGTGTTCTCACAACATGAATCCTAAGTATTGGGTATATGGAGCAATTATTGTGAGGTGCCTCTGTACCCTGATAACGATAGAATCTATGCACTGAGTACCTAGGATCAGTGATACTTAGGCCTTGGAGTGCATCAGTGATGAACCTGCACACCTATTCCAGGAAATACGGTAAAATTATTGGAGATGATTCCCCGCCTCCTTCTCGATGTCCCTACAACAATGTCTTGTTTTCCTACAAGTAATGTCCCTGGGTCCATCCCAAGGTGAGGAAGGATGGGAGGGCAGACCCATGCCCCATAGTATATCACAGGGGGACCCTCCTTGGGCCCCCACCTGCTGATTCAGTGTGGGAGCAGCTACCCACGAACTCATAGTGCAGCCACGAAAAGCAGCGTATTTTATTTGGTGCAATACAGGGCATCCATGAAGGGGTGCAGGAATATGGTGTTGCCTTCCTGATAGTCCCGTCGTACCTGTAGGGTGGAGGCAGTCTCCATGAACCCTCCGGTTCAGTGGTGACGTCCCCTGCACGTCCGGGCACACAGGGCTATTCTGAACAAGGAAGTCAGGCCGACGATTCTCATTTTCCTGACTCTTGCCAACCTTCCCTACAGTATCGCAACAGCCTCCAGTTTGGGATCCCCGGGCGGAGCCAGCTGTCGCCATGGCAACAAGGGCTGCCACTGTGGAAAGGCAGACGGGGGAAATCCTATCACAGATTCAGCATGAAGCACTGCTCTATGGGCAGAATAAACTACATTAGGTGTCTAGAAGTGGTGGAAAACAAAGTGTTCCCCCGGACGCTGGCCAGCTGGGCTCTTCTTGCAGGACTTATACTCCAGGTGCAAATGTTCTAGAAGGTATGAGACAAGCTTCTTGAAGCTGGGATCTGACCAGTTCCAAGAATTTTCCTTCTTCCCTATTCTGGCTCCAGATATCAGTAGGGGGTAAAAAAAAAACTTTGTGTCACTGCAGGACACAGCCTATTCAAGTGTAAAGTACGCACCATCTCTCTCTCTCCAAGCCCAGGAAGACCATCAGTATGTAGATAAATGCAGATGTAACCCTGTCACACCTAACCCTCCCTGAGGGATGGCTGTCTGTAGAGTATGTACAAAATAGAGCTGTAACTCTGCCCCAGATGTTAATTGGAGTCAGGTTGCAAAGCACCAAAGTTATAAGCACAGAGAAATGCCCACTTACTAAAAGTGACATTTTTAAAATAGTAGTGAAAAATCCACCAACGCCAGTAAGCAGGATTTCTCACTACCATTCCAAACATATTAAATATGCCCACACTACTCCTCACATATCAGAAGTTACCACTTAGACATATATGGGAATTTCCAATGCAAACCTATGAGAAGAGAAGCACTCACAGTAGTAAAAACAAAATAGGCTGTTTGTCACTACTAGGACACATAACACATAAAATATACTCCCTACCGTTTACATACACACCACCCTTAGGGGTGAATTAGGTATAGTAAAAAGGGAATTCACGATTTCGCAAGTAGTTTGACTTGCCAAGTCAGTGTGGCAGTAAACTGTGCACGCAGGCCCTGCAGTGGCAGGCCTGAGACTAGTTGATGTGTGGTGCAATCAACGCTGCAGGCCCACTAGTAGCACTTAATTTACTGCCACTGGGTATCTGTTATACCACTTTACAAGGGCCTTACAGGTAAATTAAATACACCAAATAGATGTATCCAATTATACCAAGTTTTAGAGGAGAGAGCACACCATGCCAGAAAAGGGTTTTGACTCGAATCCTGTAATGCACATTGAGGCCCATTGAAAACAAGGGTGTGCTTCATTTTAATGCCTGCTCCGAGCAATGTCTCTAAAAATGGCGCAAAGAAATCTTTTGGATTTCATTATGCCATTTTTTCGGCCCCCCTAACGGGGGAATGCCCCCTTGCATTTATTATGCCTGCCACAGGCATAATGTGGTGTAAGGGATTACAAAGTGCCGCATTGCATGCATTGTCCCACTTTGTAAATATAGCACAGCAATTCTGGCCTCTTTGGACCACATTACGTAAGACAAACATGACGGTAATGTGGCGAAAGAAGGGGCTAGGCCCTCTTAAATGTAGGCTTTAGTTTCCCTTCCACAGAGCACCCCACTGGCCTCTCTCCTAATGGACTTGGGCATTAGAGGGGTGGCGCGTAAAGCTGGATTACATCCTCTCCTGTACTGGAGGCACTGTTGGTGCACTCCAGAGTTAGTTCACTGCCTGGGAGCTCCCAAGGCTGTGGCAAAAGTTGACAGTTTTACTAGAGTACCCTGTTTTAGGTCTGTCAAAAACTTAGGGCCTGATTTAAGAGGCCCTAGCGCCACTTTAGCGCCGCCATAGTGTTATTTATTTTACGCTAATGAGCCGCTAAAGTGGCTTTTTGCGCTCGTCATATTTACAAAGTGGTGCAATGCATGCATTGCACCACTTTGTAAACCCATATGTCACATTATGCCTGTGTCAGGCATAATGTATGCAAGGGGGCATTTCCCCGTTGGGGAGGGGGCAAAAAAATGGCACAAGGAAATCTAAAAGATGGGCCTCAATGGGCTTTGCAGGATTAGCATCAAGATTTTTTACGCTAATCCTGCAAAGCTCCAAACTAGCATAAAAAGTGTAGACGCTATTTCCCCTAAGTACTGCCATGATGCGCTGTATCTTAGACAATCGCATTCATGGTGGCGGTAGGGGGGCACTAATGGGGCACAAGACAAGTGGCTCTGCACTGGGTGCAGCACCACTTTTCTTAAATCAGGAAGTTAATTTTCAGTTTCGAATAGGTGCCTTGCCACTAATATCATACATGTGCTAATGGTCGAGCGGCTGAATCACCTTGTGTCCAGCTTGCAACTTTCACAGTGAAGATCTACCCCATGTTTTATTTGTTTGCCCAGCTTATGCATTGCCTCGTAGGAAGTGGCTAGATCCAGGATGCCGACTTGTGGGTGTCCTCAATAGCTTAGTGGCTTAATGTATTCTTAGGACGGGCACCCGACTAGCCATGGGTATTTCTGTGGCCAAGTTTCTTGGCGCTATGTGGATATTTAGAGTGAACATTTTGAGTTCTTTGGAGGAGCCTGAAGATGTGGAGTTGTGGTAATTTTTCTATTCTGATGGTAGGAAGTGCAATATGTATATATGTTTTACCTATACACTTCTTTTAACCCATTTGGTGCGGGCATCAGCCACTGGCTGACACCCACACTACCTCCCTGGTGCGGGTCACGACCAGTGACCGACACCAGGGAGGGGGTTAAAAACTTCTCGGCTGCGTTGCACCCGAGGATTTATTTTTTTCAAAAAACCTCGGGGAGACACAGAAGATCTTACGTGCACCCTTAAGGCAGATAATGCTCATATTTGAATCTGGATTGAAGTCACTGAAAACAGCATTTAAAAGCCGCAGGGAATATTTAAACATTTGGCATACTTTAGCATACAAGCGAGCAAGTAATATTTGAGCTCAAAATGAATGGTTAATGAGCTAGGAAATGCTTCAGAACACTAGAAAAGTGCTGTTATCAAATGTTCCACCATTCCTATACTTTGTGGTAGTTTATATGCTTTATCACTTTCTAAGCTTAAATAAGCCTTTTAGAGCGATATACGTTCTCCCCTAAGGAAGATAATGCTCATATTTGAATCTGGATTGAAGTCAATGAAAACAGCGTTTAAAGGCCTCAGGGAGTGTTTTAAACAACATTTAGCATACTTTAGCATACAAGTGAACAAGTAATGTTTAAGCTCAAAATGAATCGTTAATGAGCTAGGAAATGCTTCAGAACAGTAGAAAATGTGCTGTTATCAAATGTTCCACCATTCCTATACTTTGTGGTAGTTTATATGCTTTATCACTTTCTAAGCTTAAATAAGCCTTTTAGAGCGATATACGTGCACCCTTAAGGCAGATAATGCTCATATTTGAATCTGGATTGAAGTCACTGAAAACAGCGTTTAAAAGCCGCAGGGAGTATTTAAACAACATTTGGCATACTTTAGCATACAAGCGAGCAAGTGATATTTGAGCTCAAAATGAATGGTTAATGAGCTAGGAAATGCTTCAGAACACTAGAAAAGTGCTGTTATCAAATGTTCCACCATTCCTATACTTTGTGGTAGTTTATATGCTTTATCACTTTCTAAGCTTAAATAAGCCTTTTAGAGCGATATAGGTGCACCCTTAAGGCAGATAATGCTCATATTTGAATCTGGATTGACGTCACTGAAAACAGCGTTTAAAAGCCGCAGGGAGTATTTAAACAACATTTGGCATACTTTAGCATACAAACGAGCAAGTGATATTTGAGCTCAAAATGAATGGTTAATGAGCTAGGAAATGCTTCAGAACACTAGAAAATGTGCTGTTATCAAATGTTCCACCATTCCTATACTTTGTGGTAGTTTATATGCTTTATCACTTTCTAAGCTTAAAAAAGCCTTTTTGAGCGATATACGTGCTCCCCTAAGGCATATCATGCTTATATTTGAATCTGGAATAAAGACAATGAAAACAGCGTTTAAAGGCCGCGGGAGTGTTTTAAACAACATTTGGCATACTTTAGCATACAAGCGAGCAAGTGATATTTAAGCTCAAAATTGATGTTTAATGAGCTAGGCAATGCTTCAGAGCAATAGAAAATGTGCTGTTCTCAAATATTCCACCATTCCTAAACTTTGTGGTAGTTTATATGCTGTATCACTTTCTAAGCTTAAAAAAGCTTTTTTGAGCGATATACGTTCTCCCCTAAGGCAGATAATGATTATATTTGAATCTGGAATAAAGACAATGAAAACAGCGTCTAAAGGCCGCGGGGAGTGTTTATACAACATTTGGCTTACTTTAGCATACAAGCGAACAAGTGATATTTGTGTTGAAAATTAATGGTTAATGCGCTAGGAAATGCTTCAGAACAGTAGAAAATGTGCTGTTATCAAATGTTCCACCATTCCTATACTTTGTGGTAGTTTATATGCTTTATCACTTTCTAAGCTTAAATAAGCCTTTTAGAGCGATATACGTTCTCCCCTAAGGCAGATAATGCTCATATTTGAATCTGGATTGAAGTCAATGAAAACAGCGTTTAAAGGCCTCAGGGAGTGTTTTAAACAACATTTAGCATACTTTAGCATACAAGAGAGCAAGTAATGTTTAAGCTCAAAATTAATCGTTAATGAGCTAGGAAATGCTTCAGAACAGTAGAAAAAGTGCTGTTATCAAATGTTCCACCATTCCTATACTTTGTGGTAGTTTATATGCTTTATCACTTTCTAAGCTTAAAAAGATCCAGGGATTTCACGTGGGGGGGGGTCGGCCCCCTCGGCAAACTAAAGGTAGCTGTCTCCTGGGGGTAGCGATTGCGCCCCCCCCTTCCCTCTCCCAGGGGCTAAATTACAAAAACAAAACTGACAGGGGGCAGGGCATGGGCAGGATGACGCCTGTCGGGGCTTTCATTTTTTTAGTAGTTGTATGGTTTCACTGGGGGCTATTATGACCACCAAGGAAACCATATAACTACTAAAAAAAATATAGATCTATATATATATATATATATATATATATATATCTATGTAGATAGATATATCTGTCTACGTAGATATATCTATCTACATTGATAGATATATCTATGTAGATAGATATATCTATATGGATATAGATCTATATATATATATATATATATATATATATATATATATATATATATATATATATATATCACTTTTGTCAATACATGTGTGTTTTCCCTGGGGGCTACGATCGGCCCCCAGGAAAACCAGACCCACATATAAAATTGATATATGCCACAAGTTGTCTTGCAGTTGCAGCCTGCGTCTTCCAAGCAATGCACATACTTCAACTGACGAGTTTTAACTGTATCTTTTAGGCAGCAATAAAAAAGTCAAGTAAGTCTTGTGATTATGTTTCTGCTACTAAAGGATCAGACTTTTATCTAGTGGCAGTTTTGGTGCGATAAAGAAGCGCAGAAGATTTATCTGCCTACTGCAAAGAGAAACTCTGTGCGGGGCGGCTATGGAGAGATGAAGGGCACTTTTGCTGGGTGGTAGTGAGGGAATCCGAGGACGAGGACAAGGGAGTGGGAGCACCAATAATGATTATTGGACTGGGCACTAGAGGTGCTAAAGACTGTTACAATTGGTATGTGACAAGGTGTTTTTGGAGTGTCTTGAAAGAACGGGCTGATTGAGGAAAGAAGCACAGGTAAGGTGACCTCTACTGTTGCACGTATCACACACACATCAGCAATTTTGTGACTGTCTACGTAGGCTAGTGTTTTAGAGCAGCAGTTTAGCCAGTAGCAGAGATGGCATCTAGTTGGATGACTGCTGCTCACACCCTCACTTGCTTATAGAGGACAGCTCTGGCATAAGATCAGAGACTGAGACAGCAGATACTGAGACAGCAGCTGAGGGATAGGAGAATGGCGCAGACTCTGGGAGTGATTTTTCATTTGGAGGAGTCCCATTCGATAACTCCTCTTCCAGTAATGATGAGGGAGGTGATGAGGACAGTCCTGCTGTCCCTTCACAAGCACAGTCTGTGCAACGGGACAATAGCGGGTTAGCCCAACCCAGAGAGCAGGTGAATGCGGCAGCAAGCACAAAGAGAGAGTGCTCTCTTGGGAGCTCCCCAATTTAGTTCAGCCCCAAATTCCACCGCCCAAATCGTATTGTGGAGCCATCAAAATTTTATATCGCAAAACAAGCTGGTTTTGTAAGGCAGGCACCTGTGTTTTTCGTCCTGGGCTCTGGGGCCATATAGGGAAACATACTAAACCCAGGAATTTCTAGAAACTAGACATCCGGGGGAGTCCACAGAGGTGTGGCTTGTGTGGATTCCCCAAAGTTGTCTTACCCAGAATACCCTGCAAAGCTGAAATGTTGAATAAAAACTAAAAATTTTCTTGCATTTCTGTCACACAAACTACAGGAATATGCTGGGATCCACAAAATTCCAGTGAATCCTCACCTGTCCTTATAAAAACACTACCCCACTTGAGTGCCTGTACCTAGTGCCTGCGGCAGGAATGTATCACCCCAGGGTCACCAGTTGCCTCATGTAAGGACCAAAAATGACCATTGTGTGATCTATTCCTGTTGCGGGCACTAGGCCTACCCACACAAGTGGGGTACCATTTTTATCAGGAGACTTGTGGGAATGCTGGGTGGAAGGAAATTTGTGGCTCCTCTAAGATTCCAGAACTTTCAATCACCGAAATGTGAGGAAAACGTGTCTTTTTTGCCAAATATTGAGGTTTGCAAAGGATTCTGGGTAACAGAACCTAGTGAGAGTCCCACAAGTCACCCCATCCTGGATTCCCCTAGGTGTCTAGTTTTGAAAAATGCACAGGTTTGATAGGTTTTCCTAGGTACCGGCTGAGCTAGAGGCCAAAATCCACAGCTAGGCACTTTGCAAAAAATAGGTCTGTTTTCTTTGGGAAAATGTGATGTGTCCATGTTGTGTTTTGGTGCATTTCCTGTCGCGGTCGCTAGGCCTACCCACACAAGTGAGGTACCATTTTTATTGGGAGACTTGGGGGACACTGGGTAGGAGGAAATGTGTGGCTCCTCTCAGATTCCAGAACTTTCTGTCACTGAAATGTGAGGAGAAAGTGTTTTTTTGGCCAAATTGTGAGGTTTGCAAAGGATTCTGGGTAACAGAACCTAATGAGAGCCCCACAAGTCACCCCATCCTGGATTCCCCTAGGTGTCTAGCTTTAGAAAATGCACAGGTGTGTGTGAGGGTGTGTGGGGTGATATGTTGGGGTGTGTGCTGGCTGAGCTAGAGGCCAAAACCTATAGCTAGGCACTTTGCAAAAAACACGTCAGGTTTCAATGTAAAAATGTGATGCGTCCATGTTGCGTTTCCTGTCACGAGCATTAGGACTACCCGTGCAAGTGAGGTACCATTTTTATCAGGAGACTTGGGGGAACACAGAATAGTAAAATAAGTGTTATTGCCCCTTGTCTTTCTCTACATTTTTTCCTTCCAAATGTAAGAAAGTGTGTAAAAAAGACGTCTATTTGAGAAATGGCCTGTAATTCACATGCTAGTATGGGCACCCCGGAATTCAGAGATGTGCAAATAACCACTGCTTCTCAACACCTTATCTTATGCCCATTTTGGAAATACAAAGGTTTCTTGATACCTATTTTTCACTCTTTATATTTCAGTAAATGAATTGCTGTATGCCCAGTATAGAATGAAAACCCATTGCAAGGTGAAGCTCATTTATTGGCTCTGGGTACCTAGGGATCTTGATGAACCTACAAGCTCTATATATCCCCGCAACCAGAAGAGTCCAGCAGGTGTAACAGTATATTGCTTTCAATAATCTGACATCGCAGGAAAAAGTTACAGAGTAAAACGTGGAGAAAAATGGCTGTTTTTTTCAGCTCAATTTCAATATTTTTTTTATTTCAGCTGGTATTTTCTGTAGGAAAACCTTGTAGGATCTACACAAATGACCCCTTGCTGAATTTAGAATTTTGTCTACTTTTCAGAAATGTTTAACTTTCCGGGATCCAGCATTGGTTTCACACCCATTCCTGTCACTAACTGGAAGGAGGCTGAAAGCACAAATGTGGTTTTCTGATTCAAGTCTGCCTCTTTCTAAAAGCTGGGAAGATGGTGATTTTAGCACAAAAGGTTATGAAGGCCTAAGCGCAAACTACCCCAAATAGCCAAAAAAGGGCTCAGCACTGGGAGAGGGGGTAGGCCCAGCAGCTAAGAGGTTAATGTTTTTATACTGCTGTATGAATTTGTTGTTTGTCAACATGTGTTTAATCTCTTGTGTGTTGTTGTACTTTTATGGACCTGGTGGCTGAAATAAGGGGAATGATTTGAGAAAAGTGGCGCTGCACCCAGTGCAGCGCCACTATCTTTGCGTCCCTTAGCACCCCCCTACCGCCACCATGAGTGCGCCGTATTTAAATTATGGCGGACAAAGGCACAGAGTAGGGGGCAATAGCATCAGAATTCCTGACGCTATTTATGTACTCTGCAGAAGTAGCGCCAACATTTTGGTGCTACTCCTGCAGAGTACATACGGGCCTATTGCATTCAAGTAATGTGGGAACGCCCCCTCTTGCAAGCATTATGCCTGGCACAGGCATAATGTGGTGCAAAGGGTTACAAAGTGGCGCAATGTATACATAGCGCGACTGTAAACATGGAGCAGTGTTTTTGGCCATCTAAGGGCTCATTAGCATAACAAAATGACGCTAATGTGTTGTTAGGACGGTGCTTAGGGGCTCCTAAATCAGCCCCAAGGTTTTTAGAAGAAAGAAAGAATGGAGTTCGAACTTAAGGCCCTCATTACAACATTGGCGGTAAATGCCACTTACCGCCGTGCTGACGACTGCCAACATACCGTGGCCGCGGCGGTATACCGCTACGGGTATTATAACCCACACAGAGAAATCCACCACTATACAGACACCCACACAAGCCCGCCAGACCAAAGGTCACAGATAAACTGGCAGTACCAAAACCCACACCATTACGACAACCAAAATACGCCCACAGCATCATGACTCACGAATCACCGCAGCGGACATTCAACCACGGTAATCCATTGGCGGGGTACACACCGCCGCATTCAAAATACACACACACTAACAAAACTACACCACATTGGACAATTCAAACTACACACACCTGACACACATACACACACCACACCCAATGCAATATAAAACACACACCCACACTACCCACAACCCCTTACAACAACAGAAAATATTGCCAACTGAGAGAGAGACAAGCCAGGAGCACCCACTGAATCTGAGCCACAAAACACCATCACCCATACACCATCCACGTACCTCACAGCACACACCCCAACACATCACCCCACACACCCTTACACACACCACTCACACTACACCCATGGCACCACAAAGACACCCCAGGGTCTTAGAGGAGGAGCTAAGGGCCATGGTGGAGGAAATCATCCGGGTAGAGCCACAGCTATTCGGATCACAGGTGCAGCAGACATCCATTGCTAGGAAGGTGGAGCTATGGCGGAGAGTCGTGGACAGGGTCAACACCGTGGGACAACACCCAAGAACAAGGGGTGACATTAGGAAGAGGTGGAACGACCTACGGGGGAAGGTGCGTTCCGTGGTTGCAAGACACCAGGTAGCTGTACAAAGGACTGGCAGTGGACCCCCTCCCCCACAACTAACAACATGGGAGGAGCAAGTCCTGGCGATAATGCATCCTGAGGGCCTGGCAGGAGGACTGGACACTGGTAAGTCAAATATTTACTACTTTATCCCCCACCCTACCTGCATGCCATCACAAACTCCTACCCCTACCCTCACCCCATTACTCCTCCACCTCACATATACCCCACCATCACAACCCACCCATCCCAAAGCCATGCCCTGCATGCAACACCAATGCATGAACCCCCATCACAGACCTGCATGGACACCCATCACCACAGCATGCACACTAGTGACGATCACTTTGCCAAACCAAGCACAACTCACACAAGCCAAAGCTGCCTAGCTAATAACAACCATAGAGGGAAACATATCCATGCACAAGATGGCACAGGCAGATACATTAGCACTGCATTTATATCCCCACCGGACTCCAACTCAATGTCACCGGAGAGGAGGTGCCAACCACATCCAGCCCCCCCTTAAGAGGTCCACAGTGATGACAGCAGCTCTGCACTCCTGGAGCATGATGACCAACCTGGCCCATCAGGGACCTCTGGACAGTCGGTGACCCAGCCACAGTCCTAAACCACCACAGAGCCTCCCCCCACAGGAAACACCAGTGCAGCACCCACCCAGTGGGCCCATACCACTTTCCCCAGGACACGTCAATCAGCAGTGTGTCCACCACTACAGGGACCCCAGGCAACCCCACAAACACAGGACATCAGGGACCTGGGGTCAGTGGCAGTGGGCACACGGTTCAGGGGACAGAGGCACAGGACAACAGGGAAGCTGGGAGGACTGCTGTGCGACAGAGGGAGGACAGGCCCAGGGAACCGACTCTCCACTGGGCACTTGCAGGGATCCTGGGAGCATACCACCATTCCCAGGAGACCATGGGCCAGATACTGTACAAGTTGCAGGAGACCCAGCAGCTGCAGGAGGGACAGTACCTGGGGATCAGGGAGGACCTGAAAGACATCCACACCTCCCCGGTCACCATTGCAGGGGTGCTGGCTGACATGGCCAACACCATGAGGGAGGCAGTGGCACACCAATGGGCCCCTGACACTAGCCACACTGAAGAACAGCCCTCCACCTCTGCCGGCGCTAGTGGACAGGAGGCCCCGCCACAGGACCAACAGGCCACCAGCACCCCACCCCTTGCAGAAGGAGAACCACCCCGCAAATGGTCCCTGCGATCCAGGCAGAAGCCAGAGAACATTGCCAAGACCCCTGCCAGGAAATAGGACTCTCCTGATTGTCACCCTTCTGTCTCACTCTGTCACTGTGTCCACCTTGAACTGCCATTGCTCCCCTTCCTATGCCCCCTTGGACAATGCACCTGTGATACAAATAGACTGGACTCTACCCTGGACTTTCCTCCATCAGCAACCCAGCCCATTGCAATACCCTGACACCTGTTAGCACATAAATAAACACCCTTGGAACAAATTCAAGTATGGAGTCTGTGAATTCTATGACAAATGTATTAGTTTCACAAACTGTAAACATTACAATTCAAATGTACAGTAATATTAACATACGTATGACCTGTAGTGGGCAGCAGTCAACACACCAGGAGCCAGAGTGGGGCACAGAGATCTGAAAATAGAGATGCCAAAGGGTACAGTAAGTGACCATAGAAATAGGGAAATCAGGCTGCCATGTTCAATGTCAAACACAATACTGCAATGGAAGGTGAAGTTACAGTGTCTTACCTGTGTGTCACTGGAAGTACTGTTGAATGAGTGTACTTCTGTTGTCCACATCTTCTTCCTCTGCCTCCTCTTCGTCACTGTCCACAGGCTCCACCGCTGCCACTCGACCATCTCCAGGCTCATCCTCCTGCAAAAAAAGGCACCTGGCGTCTCAAGGCCAGGTTGTGCAACATGCAACGTTGATCTGGCACACCTTCTTGGGTGAGTAGTACAGGGATCCACCAGTCAGAGGGAGGCACCGGAATCTGGCCTTCAGGAGGCCAAAGGTTCTCTCAATGATCCTCCTTGTTCACCCATGTGCCTCATTGTAACGTTCCTCTGCCCTTGTCTTGGCATTCCTCACTGGGGTCAGTAGCCATGAGAGGTGGGGTAACCAGAGTCACCTGTAAATATCGAGGGATACCTGTTAGCCAGACACTCACCCTTAGGGCCAACCCCACACCCATATACCTACATGAACTGGTTGGGGACCATGGGCTCACCTATTAGCCATACCCGGTGCCTCTGGAGTTGAGACATCACATATGCTATTCCTCACGATAAAGGCATCATGCACAGAGCCAGGATACTTGCCATTGACATGGGAGATGTACTGGTCTGCCAAACACACCATCTGCACATTCAGAGAGTGAAAGCTTTTTCTATTCCTGAACACTTGTTCATTTCTGCTTGGGGGGACAAATGCAATATGTGTACCATCAATGGCACCACTGATGTTGGGGATATGTCCCAGGGCATAAAAGGCAGCCTTCACTGTGGCCAAATCCTCCACCTGGGGGAATACGATGTAGCTGCGCATGTGTTTCAGCAGGGCTGACAACACTCTGGTCAGCACGTTTGAGAACATTGGCTGAGACATCCCTGATGCCATGGCCACTGTCGCTTGAAAGGAACCACTTGCCTGGAAATGGAGCACTGACAGGACCTGCACTAGAGGGGGATACCTGTGGGCTGGTGGATAGCTGAAATCAGGTCTGACTCCAATTGGGCACACAGTTCTTGGATTGTGGCCCTATCACGTCTTTAGGTAAGGATAATGTGTCTGTCCTCCATTGTCGCCAGGTCCACCAGGGGTCTGTACACGGGGGATGTCTCCATCTCCTATTCATCCTCAGCGGTTGAACTCTAGGGTGAAAAACTGTGAACAGAGGGTCATATTTACACATATGTTAAAAAAACATGCATTTCTTCCTTTACAGAAAAAGTATGTGAACTCAAGAGTCAGTTGATGTGCCAATGTCTGCTGTGACGCAGTTAGGTGCCATGGCCTGTGCCTCCCTGAAATGGCGGCTGCCTGACCTGTGAGGAGAAACTAGTGGAAATTAGGTAATTCTGCTGGTGTTGTGCGCCGTTGCGGTTGGCGGTCGATGACTGCCGCACAACTTCGCATTGGTTATCATTGGGTATACACGCCGTGGACGTGACCGCCATTTACTATCTGTTCACTCACTTGTTACCTGACCTTCAACAGGAGAGAACCTACACTGCAAGTGCTGCTGTGACCTCTGTCTGAAAGCGACAATGGCTCGAGTGTCTGGGGAAAGGGCCTCCACCTTCACTTCAGAGGAGTTGGAGAGACTAGTGGATGGGGTCCTACCCCAGTACACTTTACTCTATGGTCCTCCAGACAAACAGGTGAGTACACTGTGAGCATGATGCGTCGGCCTTTAATGTATGGATTGCTGTGTTTGTAAGCCTCATGTAGAGGGGGGGATCTGAGTGGTCCTGGGCAGAGTGCTGCATGTCTGGTGGTCAATGTCTGTGCGCAAGGGGATGGGAGGAATATGGTGGGCCATGAGTGTAACAGGCCAGTCTGTATGACTCATACCTTTTTCAATGCATATTTTTCTGCAGGTCAGCGCCCATCAAAAAAGGGTATTTGGCGTGCCATCACCAAGGAGGTGCGGACCCTGGGGGTCTTTGACAGGCGGAGCACCCACTGCCACAAACGGTGGGAAGAACTGCGCCGCTGGGCAAGGAAGACGGCAGAGGCGCAGCTGGGGCTGGCCTCCCAATGAGGAAGGGGTGCCTATCGTACCCTGACCCCCTGATGGTCCGCATCCTGCCGGTGGCCTATCCAGAGTTGGATGGACACTTGAAGGCATCACAGCAGCCCCAAGGGGGTGAGTACAGATTCAGAATCATGACTTCGCGCGTGTTAAGGTTTTACCTGGGTGGGGATGTGGGCTATGGGTGCCCCTAGGCCAGGGCGAACATGGCAGGGTAGGTCCCATGTTGGGCAGGCCAGGAAGCACTTCAACCCCAATTATGTTAGCGGGCATCTACTACTGGGCAGGGTCCTGTGAGTTTCAGGTGTGCAGCTAATGGTGTTAGGCATTGTACCCCATGGGCTGGTGACTAGCATTGTAACTGGTAGTGCATGGACTAGTGCATAGGGCTGATCCCTGTGTGTTGTGTACGCCAAAGGTAGTGTTGTTGCTGGCATTGACCAAGTGTATCCTCTATCTCTCCCCCCCTTCTTGTTTTGTCACCCTGTCCTTGTGTGCATTAGCATCATCTGGCGGAGGAACAGAGGCACCGGCGACGGAGGGAGCTGTATCCCACATGGGCCTGGAGGCCAAATCCACTGACGGTGAGAGCACCAGTGGGACGGAGGACGGGGGGAGCACCACGATGGAGACACTATTGACAGTGACTAATCCTCTGATGGAAGCTCCCTGATGGTGGCGGACACCTCTGTGCCCACCCCAACAACAGGTACAGCCGCCACCCCCATACCAGCACCACCCTCCCAGCAGCACCCCAGCATGTTTCCCGTGCCTGCTCACCCAGGAGGGTGGGCATCTCCTTCGCCCCAGGCACCTCAGGCCCTGCCCCAGTCAGCCCTGCTGCCCTCAGTGAGGAGGCTATGACCTCCTGAGATCCCTCTCTGTTGGGCAGTCAACCATACTGAATGCCATCCAGGGTCTAGCAGGGCATTTGCAACAAACAAATGCATACCTGGAGGGCATTCACTCTGGCATGGCGGCCCAACAGAGAGCATTTCAGGCTCTGGCCTCCGCACTGATGGCAGCCATTGTCCCTGTCTCCAGCCTCCCTGTAGGAAAGTACCATCTTGCCTGGCATGTTACCCCATATTTCACTGTATATATGTTGTTTTAGTTCTGTGTGTCACTGGGACCCTGCCAGCCAGGGCCCCAGTGCTCAAAAGTGTGCCCTGTAAGTGTTTCCTGTGTGATGACTAACTGTCTCACTGAGGCTCTGCTAACCAGAACCTCAGTGGTAATGCTCTCTCATTACTTTCTAAATTGTCACTAACAGGCTAGTGACCAATTTCACCAATTCAGATTGGCATACTGGGACACCCTTATAATTCCCTAGTATATGGTACTGAGGTACCCAGGGTATTGGGGTTCCAGGAGATCCCTATGGGCTGCAGCATTTCTTTTGCCACCCATAGGGAGCTCTGACAATTCTTACACAGGCCTGCCACTGCAGCCTGAGTGAAATAACGTCCACGTTATTTCACAGCCATTTACCACTGCACTTAAGTAACTTATAAGTCACCTATATGTCTAACCTTTACCTGGTGAAGGTTGGGTGCTAAATTACTTAGAGTGTGGGCACCCTGGCACTAGCCAAGGTGCCCCCACATCATTCAGGGCAAATTCCCCGGACTTTGTGAGTGCAGGGACACCATTATACGCGTGCACTATACATAGGTCACTACCTATGTATAGCGTCACAATGGTAACTCCGAACATGGCCATGTAACATGTCTAAGATTATGGAATTGCCACCCCAATGCCATCCTGGCATTGGGGAGACAATTCCATGATCCCCTGAGTCTCTAGCACAGACCCGGGTACTGCCAAACTGCCTTTCCCAGGGTTTCACTGCAGTTGCTCCTGCTGCCAACCCCTCAGACAGGTTTCTGCCCTCCTGGGGTCCAGCCAGGCTTGGCCCAGGAAGGCAGAACAAAGGTCTTCCTCAGAGAGAGGGTGTTACACCCTCTCCCTTTGGAAAAAGGTGTCAGGGCTGGGGAGGAGTAGTCTCCCCCAGCCTCTGGAAATGCTTTGATGGGCACAGATGGTGCACATCTCTGCATAAGCCAGTCTACAACGGTTCCTGGATCCCCCAGCCCTGCTCTGGCACGAAACTGGACAAAGGAAAGGGGAGTGGCCACTCCCCTGACCTGCACCTCCCAGGGGAGGTGCCCAGAGCTCCTCCAGTGTGCTCCAGACTTCTGCCATCTTGGAAACAGAGGTGCTGCTGGCACACTGGACTGCTCTGAGTGGCCAGTGCAAGCAGGTGACGTCAGAGACTCCTTCTGATAGGCTCTTACCTGTGTTACTAGCCTATCCTCCTTCCTAGGTAGCCAAACCTCCTTTTCTGGCTATTTAGGGTCTCTGCTTTGGGGAATTCTTTAGATAATGAATGCAAGAGCTCATCAGAGTTCCTCTGCATTTCTCTCTTCACCTTCTGCCAAGGAATCGACCGCTGACTGCTCAGGAAGCCTGCAAAACCGCAACAAAATAGCAAAGACGACTACTGCAACCTTTTATCGCTGATCCTGCTGCCTTCTCGACTGTTTTCCTGGTGGTGCTTGCTGTGGGGGTAGTCTGCCTCCTCTCTGCACTAGAAGCTCCGAAGAAATCTCCCGTGGGACGACGGAATCCTCCCCCTGCAACCGCAGGCACCAAAAGAACTGCATCACCGGTCCTCTGGGTCCCCTCTCAGCACGACGAGCATGGTCCCTGGAACTCAGCAACTCTGTCCAAGTGACTCCCACAGTCCAGTGACTCTTCAGTCCAAGTTTGGTGGAGGTAAGTCCTTGCCTCCCCACGCTAGACTGCATTGCTGGGTACCGCGTGATTTGCAGCTGCTCCGGCTCCTGTGCACTCTTCCAGGATTTCGTTTGTGCACATCCGAGCCTGGGCCCCCGACACTCTAACCTGTAGTGCACAACCTCCTGAGTTGTCCGCCGGCGTCGTGGGATCTCCTTTTGTGACTTCGGGTGAGCTCCGGTTCACTCCTCTTTGTAGTGCCTTTTCCGGCACTTCTGCGGGTGCTGCCTGCTTCTGTGAGGGCTCCCTATCTTGCTGGGCGCCCCCTCTGGCGACATCCTGGTCCCTCCTGGGCCACAGCAGCATCCAAAAACCCTAACCGTGACCCTTGCAACTAGCAAGGCTTGTTTGCGGCCTTTCCGAGTGGGAACACCTCTGCAAGCTTCTTCACGACGTGGGACATCCATCCTCCAAAGGGGAAGTTCCTAGTCCTCTTCGTTCTTGGAAAACCACAGCTTCTACCATCCGGTGGCAGCTTCTTTGCACCTTCAGCTGGCATTTCCTGGGCATCTGCCCAATCTCGACTTTGTCGCGACTCTTGGACTTGGTCCCCTTGTTCCACAGGTACTCTCGTCCGGAAATCCATCGTTGTTGCATTGCTGGTTCTTGCATCGTTCTTCCTTGCAGAATTCCCCTATCACGACTTCTGTGCTCTCTGGGGAATATAGGTGCACTTTACACCTACTTTTCAGGGTCTTGGGGTGGGCTATTTTTCTAACCCTCATTGTTTTCTTACAGTCTCAGCGACCCTCTACAAGCTCACATAGGTTTGGGTTCTATTCGTGGTTCGCATTCCACTTCTAGAGTATATGGTTTGTGTTGCCCCTATACCTATGTGCTCTCATTGCAATCTATTGTGACTATACATTGCTTGCATTACTTCCTTTTGCTATTACTGCATATTTTTGGAATTGTGTACATATATCTTGTGTATATTTGCTATCCTCATACTGAGGGTACTCAGTGAGATACTTTTGACATATTGTCATAAAAATAAAGTACCTTTATTTTTAGTATGTCTGTGTATTGTGTTTTCTTATGATATTGTGCCCATGACACCAGTGGTATAGTATGAGCTTTGCATGTTTCCTAGTTCAGACTAAGCTGCTCTCCATAGCTACCTTCTATCAGCCTAAGCTGCTAGAAACACCTCTTCTACACTAATAAAGGATAACTGGTCCTGGTACAGAGTGTAAGTACCCCTTGGTACCCACTACAAGCCAGACCAGCCTCCTACACTCCCCCCCTCCAACTTCTTCTACCCAGTCCCAATCCCCTCAACCCCAGCCTATCCCAAGCACACCTTCAGACCAGCAATCACCCAAATCAACACACAGAAGTGGCTCAGGCAAACACAAACATCACACTTCATCTCACACGAACTCACACAAGCACCATCCCCATGCAGACCAACCAACATCTACTGCCTCCACAGTGTCCCTCTCCTCCTCCTCGTCCACCCCGCTCCCAGTAGCGGCTCCACTCACACCTGAATGCACTACATTCTCATCCACTTCCTCCATCACCAGTACGCCTATCACTACATGCCTCTCACTGGCAGTCACTACCCCCCTGTGTCCTCTCCCACTATGTCTGTGACCCCTCCTCCCAAAGTACACAAACGCAAGCACACACCCACCCAACAGGCATCCACCTCACAACAACACCCAGTGTCCCTAAGAAGCTTTTCCTCGCCACCATTGACCTATTCCCTACCCCTCCCCCATCCTTTACTTCAGGCCATGGTGGCCAGAACCCAGCCCAGCACCTCAGCCACCCAGTCCACGGCCACTGTGGTTTCTGCAGCTGTGAGAGGCTCCAAAGTGGCACCCGTCAGCCCTGCCAGTGTACCAGCAACACCTGCCAAGGCCAAGAAGGGTCCACCACCTGGCAAGGGCAAGAAGGGGACAGCATCCAGCAAGGGGAAGGAGGCAGAACCAGCCAGCAAGGCCAAGTCAAAGACTCCAGCTGGCAGAAGCAAGGAGGTACCACATCTGCCAAGGGCAGGAAGGGGCACAGAACACCAGCCATGGCACTTCAGCTGTCAGAGGCTGCAGGTGAAGGCCTGGAGGCTACCGCCACAACTGCCAGCACCGCCACGTGCCCCGTGGCCAGCACCACCACCTGCCCCGCTGCCAGCAGCAGAAACAGCAGCCCCAGTGGGCAGTCATCCGAGGCTGCAGATGACGGCCTGGAGGCCACCACCACCACTGGCAGCACCGCCACCTGCACCGCGGCCAGCAGCACCCCTGCCAGCAGCAGCAGCCACAGTGGGCAGCCGTCCGAGGCTGCAGGTGAAGGCCTGGAGGCTACCACCACCACTGCCTGCACTGCCACCTGCAGCACAACTGGCATACACTGAGCAGCTGTCACCGCTGGAGAACAGTGTGTAGTGGTGACTACATGGGCTGCAGTGTGTCCTGGCCCCTGCAAAGGCTGTCGTTGTGACACCCAGGTGAGAGACTATGACCTTGCACTCCAAAACATCTGCATCACAGGGAGCAATTCCCCCTCCAGAACCAGTGGAAGAAGGCATCCACTCAGCCCCTCCTTGCCAGGATGAAGCAGACTGGGCACAATGCCCCCTCCAGAACCAGTGGAAGAAGGCATCCACTCAGCGCCTCCTTGCCAGGATGAAGCAGACTGGGCACAATGCCCTCTCCAGAACCAATGGGAGAAGTCATCCACTCAGCCCCTCCTTGCCAGGATGAAGCAGACTGGGCACAAGCCTCCCTCCGTAACCAGTTAAAGAAAGCATCCACTCAGCCCCTCCTCGCCAGGATGAAGCAGACTTGGCACAATGCCCCCTCCAGAACCAGTGGAAGAAGGCATCTACTTGAGAGACTGTGGCCTTGCACTCCCCAGGACAAAGCAGTGGGTAAACCACCCACTTGAGAGACTGTGGCCTTGCACTCCCCAGGGCCAAGCAGTGGGCAAACCACCCACTTAAGAGACTGTGGCTTTGCACTCCCCAAGACCAAGCAGTGGGCATGGAGCCCCCTCCAGGAGCAGTGGCGTTGCATCATCTTCCGGCTGAGGTACCTCTCCATTCCCTGTCTCCCTGAGGTGCCTGTGTGTTTTCGACCTGATGCCCCTGCAGTGTTCTCTCCGTATTGAGGCAGGAGTCAAGTGTGGCCTTGGCCTATGTGTTTTGGCCCAGTGGGCCACGGACAATTTTTGAGTGGCCATTGTCCCTCCTTTTGTATATATTGTATATATTGTACATGCTGTTTTTTCTTTAGGAACGTATTTCTTAAAATTACTGATAATATACTCATTTTACTCCATTCCTTTTTTCCTTGCGTTATTCCAGAGGGTTACGGGGTGTATTTGTAATGTTGTTGCATCTGTTTGTGTGTATGGTGTTGGGGGTGAGGGTGGGGGTGGGGATGTAGCGTGTTGCGTGTGTGTCACTCTCTTTTTCCTCCCCCCTCCCTTGTGTGCTAGGTGCAGTACTCACAGTGGTCGTCATTGCCGGTGTTCATGTTCCTGGTGTATGAGAAGATACACCAGCATGGGGAACACCTGCAGATCGGGCTATATGGCGTCCTGGTTCTTCCTTGAGTGACGAGAGGTGAGTTGTTTCCCTACTGTGTTCTGTTTCCGTCGTGCTGTTGATGGCATTGGTACCACCACAGAAAACCTAGCAGATTGACGGATTGCAATGCAGTGGGTGGTACATTGTCTTCCGCCTGGCAGTTGGCAGTTACTGCTGCGGTGTTTGTTGCTACCGCCGTGGCGGTCGGTGTGTTAGAGTGGCTGTATCTGTTGGAGGTTTCCGCAGTGGTAAAGATTCCATTTTTTTTTACCACCGTCCTGTTGACGGTATTATCGCCGCTTTATCACCGACCGCCAGGGTTGTAATGAGGGACAAAGTTTTCACCAGAAGTGTGTATGATATAACGTGCGGATTAGCCCTGAAACCAGAAAACTGATTTTGTAGTGCTTTGGCGCACTCTTGTGGCAACATATAAGTGTAGCACTCAAGTCCACCTTTAAACTGTCAAACGCACAATGAGTTATTCCTCTGTGTGGTCGCCCATAAAACATGCTAAAAGGCAGAACGCCTAAGACTTTGAAGTTGATAGCAAAATGTGTATAGCAAATCTGTTGATCCCAAATTAATGGAGGGACTGTGGTTTAACTGTGAGTAAACGGGCTTGAAGCATGAATGAAGTTCTCAAACCACCAAGGCTCTCTTTCAGTGATGGTATCAAAATTGTTAATTAAAATCAACAATTATTTGACCATTAATATTCTGTTTTCTCACCATTTTCTTTTAAATAAGGAATGCTCTGTGGGGATAAATGCCTGAGGGTGGCTACCTTTTCAGTTTTAAAGGAATTAGTTATCCCTTTATAAATGTGTTGACTGAAATAAAAGCACTTCCCTGAATGAATACATATATTTGTATGTTATATGTCAAAGATGGCACTTCAGCTGAAACATTATAAACAGGCCTTTGGTCAGACTGTGTAGGAAAGTAGCCCCTTTCTAGAATGGTAACCCCTTCTTTTGGCATGTTTGTGAGTGTTTGTCAGTATGTTTGTACTGTCTCACTGGGATCCTGCTATCCAGGACCCCAGTGTTCAGAGTGTATAACCCTATTTGTCAGTGTGTTGAGCCTGTCTCACTGGGATCCTGCTAGCCAGAACCCCAGTGCTCATAGTTTGTGGCCTATGTGTGTGTTGTCAGTAGTGCCTAACTGTGTCACTGAAGTTCTGCTAACCAGAACTCCAGTGCTTATTATGCTATCTCCACTTCCAAATTAGTCACTATAGCTTAGTGACTTCATATTCCAATTCCAATTGGCACACTGGACCCCCCTTATAAGTCCCTAGTATGGTACCTAGGTACCCAGGGCTTTGGGGGTTCCAGGAGATCCTTATGGGCTGCAGCATTTCTTTTGCCACCCATAAGGAGCTCAGAAAGACCTTTCATCAGGACTGCAGCTGCAGCCTGAGTGAAATAGTGCCCATACTATTTCACAGTCATTTTGACTGCACTTAAGTAATTTATAAGTCACCTATATGTCTAACCTTCATTTACTGAAGGCTAGGTGCAATGTTACTAAGTGTGAGGGCACCCTTGCACTAGCAAAGGTGCCCCCACGTTGCCCAGGGCCAAATCCCCGGACTTCGTGAGTGTAGGGACACCATTATATGTGTTCACTACATATGTCAATACATATATGTAGCTTCACAATGGTAACTCCGAATATGGCCATGTGAGGTGACTAACATCATCGAATTGTTCCCCCATTACAAATCTGGTATTGGGGGCAAATTCCATGCACCTTGGGGGCCACACCATGGGCCCCCAGTACTGCCAAACCAGCTCTCTGAGGTTTCCACTGCCGCCCCAGCTCCTGCCACTTCACAGACAAGTTTCTGTCCTCCTGGTGTCTGAGCAGCTCAGTCCCAGGAAGGCAGAACAATGTATTTCCTTTGGGAGGAGGGTGTTACACCCTCTCCCTTTGGAAATAGGTGGTACAGGCTTGGTAGGGGTAGCCTCCCAGAGCCTCTGGAAATACTTTGAAGGGCACATATGGTGCCCTCCTTGCATACGCCAGTCCACACTAGTTTAGGGACCCCAGTCCCTGCTCTGGCGTGAAACTGAACAAAGGAAATGGGAGTGACCACCAAGAGCTCCTCCAGTGTGTCCCTGGCATTAGGCATCTTGTTTTCCAAGGTGTGGGGACACTCTGGAGACCTCTGAGTGGCCAGTGCCAGCAGGTGACTCCAGAGACCCTCCTGATAGGTGCATACCTGTTTAGGTAGCCAATCCCCCTCTCAGGGCTATTTAGGGTCTATCCTCTGGGTGGTTCCTCAGATTCAGCTTCCAAGACTCATCCAGGAATCCTCTGTATCCTCTGCTTCAGCTTCCGACCGCTGAGTCAACTGCAGACTGCTCCAGGAACCGCTATAATGGCAACAAAGTATCTAAGAAGGATACTGTGACCCTGCAACTTCAACTCCAGCCAGCAACTGCAACAGTTTCTAAGGTGTGCACGCTCTAGGGACTGCAAGTCTTCACTGTACACCAGAAGAACCAAAGGAATCTTCCGTGGAGTGACGGAGTCACTTCCCTGCTCCTGCAGGCACCTTCTGCAACGACGACCGGTACTCTGGGACTCCTCGTCTGATGACGAGCATGCCCCCTGGAACCACTTTGGCGGAGGTAAGAGCTTGCCTTCCCGGTTTGCGACAGCACCCCGGTGTACCACGTCATCTCCAGATCCTTGGGCATTTCTTCCAAAAATCCTTCATGCACAGTGTAGCCCATGTCTCCAGCACTCCATTCTGTGATGCAAACTCGCTGATGTTGTTCTCCGGTGGTGTGGGACCTTCTTTTGTTGTGCTGCACCAACCACTTTTGCACCCTCTTTGTCCCTGTGTCCAGGGACTCCTGAGGGTGCTGCATGGTCATCTGGGGGCTCTCTCCAATGTTGGGAGCCCCCTCTGCCTCCCCAGTCTCAGTTGAGGCCCCCAGGCCCTTCCTGGGTTCAAAAGCGCCATTTTGATGCAAACCGTGACTTTGCTTGACCCAAGGATTGTTTGACGAATCCAGCGACACAAACAGCCTGCATCCAACATTTCGACGTGGGACACCTCCTGCACCATGCAGGGACCCACAGCCATCTTCTTTGGTGCTCTTCTGCAGACTTTTTCTAACCGGGGAATCCTCCTTTGCACCATCTTCTAGGTTGGCAGGGGCTCCTATCCTTCCTGGAAACTTCTGCGAATTCTGGACTTGGTCTCCTCTCTTCACAGGACTTCAGGTCCAGGAATCCAGCATTTGTTGCTTACAGTCTTGCTTGGTTCTTGCAATAACTGTTATCACAACTTGTGGTGTGTTCTCAGAAATTTTGCAGTATTTTACTCCTACTTTCCTGGGCTCTGTGGTAGGGTATTCTCCTTACCTTTGGTCTTTTCTTACACTCCCAGCATCCCTCTACACACTATACTTGCCTAGGGGGGAATTCGTGATTCGCATTCTACTTTCTTAGTATATGGATTGTGTTGCCCCTAGGCCTATTGCATTCTATTGTATTTTCTACTGTTTGCGCTATTCTATGACTATTTACTCACTAGATTTTGGTCTCTAGTGTATATATCATGTATGATATTTACCTCCATAAGGAGTATTGTCTCTAAGATATTTTTGGCCTTGTGTCACTAAAATAAAGTACCTTTATTTTTGGTAACACTGAGTATTGTTTTTTTATTGTTTATAAGTACTGTGTAACTATAGTGGTATTGCAGAAGTGTGAGACCTGACAGCATTAGGGTGGTCACCCCTAACCTTTTGCCTGCCTCTCTCCACTTTTTGGACACTATTTTTTTCTGGTTTTAGGACTCTGCGCACTTTACCACTGCTAACCAGTGCTGAAGTGCATATGCTCTCTCCCTTAGACATGATGACATTGGACCATACTCAATTGGCTCACTTAATTTACTTATAAGCCCCTAGAAAAGTGCACTATATGTGCCCAGGGCCTGTAGATTAAATGTTAATAGTGGGCCTGCAGCACTGTTTGTGCCACCCAATTAAGCAGCCCCTTAACCATGTCTCAGGCCTGCCATTGAAAGGCCTGTGTGTGCAGTTTCACTGGCAATTCGTCTTGGCATTTAAAAGTACTTGCCAAGCCTAAAACTCCCCCTTTTCTACATATAAGTCACCCCTAAGGTAGACCCTAGGTAAACCATATGGCAGGGTGCTGTGTAGACAAAAGGCAGGATGTACTTGTGTAGTTTACATGTCCTGGTAGTGTAAAACTCCTAAATTAATTGGCACTGCTGTGAGGCCTGCTCCTTTCATAGGCTAACATTAGGGATACCCTCATCCACTGTTTGAGTGGTAGCTTCTGATCTGAAAGGAGTAGGAGGTCATATTTAGTATGGCCAGAATGGTAATACAAAATTCTGCTGACTGGTGAAGCTGGATTTATTATTACTATTTTAGAAATGCCACTTTTAGAAAGTGAGCATTTCTCTGCACTTAAATCCTTCTGTGCCTTACAATCCACGACTGGCTATGTTCAGTTGACAGCTCCCTTGTGTATTCACTCACACAAACCCCAAACACAGGATGCTCAGCCTCACTTGCATACATCTGCATATTGAATGGGTCTTCCTGGGCAGGGAGGGTGGAGGGCCTGACACTTACATGTCAAAGTACAGTAGCCTGCCCTCACACGAAGGACTGCCACATCCCCTATTGGGACCCTGGCAGACAGGACTGAACTGAAAGGGTACCTTGTGCACTTCTGAGCCACTCTTTGAAGCATCCCCTGTAGGAGGATGGCCTAGTTTGTATTGGGTACTTTGGGTACTTCCACCTTCCACCAGGACCAGTTATCCCTTATTAGTGAAATGTAGTAGTGTTCTAGCAGCTTAGGCTGATAGAGGTAGCTATAGCAGAGCAGTTTAGGCTGAACTAGGAGACATGTAAAGCTCCTGCAATACCATTTATAGTTATACATTAATTATACACAAGTAAAGACAATACTCAGTGTTACCAAAAATAAAGGTAATTTATTTGGGTGACACAAGGCCAAAAATATCTTAGAGACAATACACCTTCAGGAGGTAAGTATTATACACAATATTTATACTAGACACCAAAATAAGGTAAGTAATTAGACATAGGATAGTGCAAACAATGGGAAATGCTATAGAATGTAATGGGAGAAAATAGGTCTAGGGGAAACACAAAGCCTATACTAAGAAAGTGAAATGCGAATCACAAATTGCCCCCTAGACAAGTGTAGTGTGTAGAGACTTGCTGGGAGAGTAGGAAAACCACAAAGGTGAGTAAAATACCCCACTACAGAACCCAGGAAAGTAGGAGTAATATACTGCAAGTTTCCTTAGGAGCCACTACAAGTCGTGATTAGAGTTATTGCAAGAACCAAGAAAGCCTGCAAACAACAAATGGTGGATTCCTGGACCTGAAGACCTGCAAAGAAAGGAGACCAAGTCCAGAAGTCGGAAGAAGTTCCAGGAAGGATAGGTGCCCCTGCCAACTTAGAAGAGGGAGCAAAAGAAGAGTCCCCGGTTGGACGAAGACTACAGAAATGCACCAAAGGAAGATGGCTGCATGTTCCTGCATGATTGTACGAAAGTACCATCTTGCCTGGCATGTTACCCCCATTTTTCACTGTATATATGTTGTTTTAGTTGTATGTGTCACTGGGACCCTGCCATCCAGGGCCCCAGTGCTCATAACTGTACCCTGAATGTGTTACCTGTGTTATGACTAACTGTCTCACTGAGGCTCTGCTATCCAGAACCTCAGTGGTTATGCTCTCTCATTTCTTTCCAAATTGTCACTAACAGGCTAGTGACCAATTTCACCAATTTACATTGGCATACTGGAAAACCCTTATAATTCCCTAGTATATGGTACTGAGGTACTGAGGTACCCAGGGTATTGGGGTTCCAGGAGATCCCTATGGGCTGCAGCATTTCTTTTGCAACCCATAGGGAGCTCTGAAAATTCTTACACAGGCCTGCCACTGCAGCCTGAGTGAAATAATGCACACATTATTTCACAGCCATTTTCACTGCACTTAAGTAACTTATAAGTCACCTATATGTCTAACCTTTACCTTTAGGTGCAAAGTTATTTAGTGTGTGGGCACCCTGGCACTAGCCAAGGTGCTCCCACATAGTTCAGGGAAAATTCCCCGGACTTTGTGAGTGCGGGGACACCATTACACGCGTGCACTACACATAGGTCAATACCTATGTGCAGCTTCACAATGGTAACTCCGAATATGGCCATGTAACATGTCTAAGATCATGGAATTGCTCCCTCTATGCCATCCTGGCATTGTTGGCACAATCCCATGATCCCACCGGTCTGTAGCACAGACCCTGGTACTGCCAAACTGCCTTTTCAGGGGTTTCACTGCAGCTGCTGCTGCTGCCAACCCCTCAGACAGGTTTCTGCCCTCCTGGGGTCCAGCCAGGCTTAGCACAGGAAGGCAGAACAAAGGACTTCCTCAGAGAGCGGGTGTTACACCCTCTCCCTTTGGAAAAAGGTGTTAAGGCAGGGGAGGAGTAGCCTCCCCCAGCCTCTGGAAATGCTTTCATGGGCACAGATGGTGCCCATTTCTGCATAAGCCAGTCTACACCGGTTCAGGGACCCCTCAGCCCTGCTCTGGCGTGAAACTGGACAAAGGAAAGGGGAGTGACCACTCCCCTGACCTGCACCTCCCCTGGGAGGTGCCCAGAGCTCCTCCAGTGTGCTCCAGACCTCTGCCATCTTGGAAACAGAGGTGCTTCTGGCACAATGGACTGCTCTGAGTGGCCAGGGCCAGCAGGTGACGTCAGAGACTCCTTCTGATAGGCTCCTTCAGGTGTTGCTAGCCTATCCTCTCTCCTAAGTAGCCAAACCATCTTTTCTGGCTATTTAGGGTCTCTGCTTTGGGGAATTCCTTAGATAACAAATGCAAGAGCTCATCAGAGTTCCTCTGCATCTCTCTCTTCACCTTCTGCCAAGGAATCGACTGCTGACCGCGCTGGAAGCCTGCAAAACTGCAACAAAGTAGCAAAGACGACTACTGCAACTCTGTAACGCTGATCCTGACGCCTTCTCGACTGTTTTCCTGGTGGTGCATGCTGTGGGGGTAGTCTGCCTCCTATCTGCACTAGAAGCTCCGAAGAAATCTCCCGTGGGTCGACGGAATCGTCCCCCTGCAACCGCAGGCACCAAAGAACTGCATCACCGGTCCCCTGGGTCTCCTCTCAGCACGACAAGCGAGGTCCCTTGAATCCAGAAACTCTGTCCAAGTGACTCCCACAGTCCAGTGACTCTTCAGTCCAAGTTTGGTGGAGGTAAGTCCTTGCCTCCCCACACCAGACTGCATTGCTGGGAACTGCGTCTTTTGCAGCTACTCTGGCCTCTGTGCACTTCCGGTGGAAATCCTTTGTGCACAGCCAAGCCTGGGTCCACAGCACTCTAACCTGCATTGCACGACCTCCTGAGTTGTCCTCCGGCGGCGTGGGACTATCTTGTGCAACTTCGGGAGAGCACCTTTTCATGCCACTTTGTAGTACCTGTTACGGCACTTCTCTGGGTGCTGCTTGCTTGTGAGAGGGCTCCTTGTCCTGCTGGGCGCCCCTTCTGTCCCCTGATGCAATTGGCGACATCCTGGTCCCTCCTGGGCCACAGCAGCATCCAAAAATCTTAATCGCACGATTTGGAGCTAGCAAGGCTTGTTTGTGGTCTTTCTTCAGGAAAACACTTCTGCACGACTCGTCACGATGTAGGACATCCATCCTCCAAAGGAGAAGTTTCTAGCCCTTGTCGTTCTTGCAGAATCTTCAGCTTCAACTGCCTAGTAGCAGCTTCTTTGCACCCACAGCTGGCATTTCCTTAGCATCTGCCCACTCTCGACTTGATCGTGACTTTTGGACTTGGTCCCCTTGTTCCACAGGTACTCTAGTCTGGAAATCCATCGTTGTTGCATTGCTGGTGTTGGTCTTTCCTGCAGAATTCCCCTATCACGACTTCTGTGCTCTTTGGGGAACTTTAGTGCACTTTGCAATCACTTTTCAGGGTCTTGGGGTGGGCTATTTTTCTAACCCTCACTGTTTTCTTACAGTCCCAGCGACCCTCTACAAGGTCACATAGGTTTGGGGTCCATTCGTGGTTCACATTCCACTTTTGGAGTATATAGTTTGGGTTGCCCCTATCCCTATGTGTCCCCCTTGCATCCTATTGTAACTATACATTGTTTGCACTGTTTTCTAAGACTATACTGCATATTTTTGGTATTGTGTACATTTATCTTGTGTATATTTGCTATCCTCATACTGAGGGTACTCACTGAGATACTTTGGCATATTGTCATATCTGTGTATTGTGTTTTCTTATGATATTGTGCAAGTGACACTAGTGGTACTGTAGGAGCTTCACTCGTCTCCTAGTTCAGCCTAAGCTGCTCTGCTAAGCTACCATTATCTATCAGCCTAAGCTGCTAGACACCCTATACACTAATTATGGATACCTGGGCCTGGTTCAAGGTGTAAGTACCCCTTGGTACTCACTACAAGCCAGTCCAGCCTCCTACACTGGTTGTGCAGCGGTGGGATAAGTACTTTGCAACTACTTACCACTTTTGTCATTGTACTTTTCATAAGAGAAAAATATACAAAACAAGTTCACTGTATGTACACCTAACCAAAAAGTTTTGCTTTTCTCCTTTCACTTCTTTTCTAAGTGCTGAAAAGTACATCTAAACTTTCTAAAAAGTTCTTAAAAAGTTTAAAAAGTTTTTTTTCTGTCTTTCTAAAAGTTCTGAAAAACTTTTTTCTCACTTTTTCTGTCACTTAAACACTTTCTAAAATGTCTGGCACAGGCCAAACTGTTGATCTGTCCAAACTTGCTTATGATCACCTTAGCTGAAAAGGAGCAAGGAGTCTCTGCATAGAAAGAGGTTTAAGTGTAGGGAAGAATCCCTGTAGAGAACTGTTGGTTAACATGCTTGTTGAACAGGATAAGGCCAGAGGTGGTACTTCTGTTGAAAAGTTAGCTGATGGTTCCCAATCTGACCCTGGGGCACCCCTAGCAAAAGATTTAGAAGGGAAACTTCCTAGCCTGCCCATTAGCAGACAACCTAGCATAGTTGGTACTGATGTTGAGTCACATCATACAGATAGTGTGGTCTCACATCACAGTAAGACTATTCCTTCTCACCATAGTAGAAGTGCTGTTTCTGTTAGCCAAGCTGTTAGGGTGCCATCTGTTAGGGACAGGTCTCCATCTGTTCATTCTCACCATACTTCTGTTTCAAGGCATGTCCCTCCCACCCACCCTGATGACAGAGTGTTAGAAAGGGAGCTCAATAGATTGAGAGTGGAGGAATCCAGGCTGAAGCTCAAGAAGCAACAGCTGGATTTAGATAGGCAGTCCTTAGAGATAGAAAGAGAAAGACAGAAAATTGGGTTAGAAACCCATGGTGGCGGCAGCAGTATTTCCCATAGTCATCCTGCAAGAGAGCATGATTCCAGGAATCTGCACAAGATAGTTCCCCCTTATAAGGAGGGGGATGACATTAACAAGTGGTTTGTTGCACTTGGGAGGGCCTGTGTTGTACAGGATGTCCCTCAAAGGCAGTGCGCTGCTATCCTATGGCTATCATTTAGTGGAAAGGGTAGGGATAGGCTCCTTACTGTGAAAGAAAGTGATGCCAATAATTTTACAGTTCTTAAGAATGCACTCCTGGATGGTTATGGCTTAACCACTGAACAGTACAGGATGAAGTTCAGAGAGACCAAAAAGGAGTCTTCACAAGACTGGGTAGACTTTGTTCACCATTCAGTGAAGGCCTTGGAGGGGTGGTTACATGGCAGTAAAGTTACTGATTATGAAAGCCTGTATAACTTAATCCTGAGAGAGCATATTCTTAATAATTGTGTGTCTGATTTGTTGCACCAGTACCTGGTGGACTCTGATCTGACCTCTCCCCAAGAATTGGGAAAGAAGGCAGACAAATGGGTCAGAACAAGGGTGAACAGAAAAGTTCATCCAGGGGGTGACAAAGATGGCAAGAAGAAGGATGGTAAGTCTTTTGACAAGGGTGAGGACAAATCTAAAAATGAGTCTTCATCAGGCCCACAAAAACACTCTGGTGGGGGTGCTGGGCCCAAATCCTCTTCAAATCAAAACAAAGAAAAGAAACCATGGTGCTATTTATGTAAAATAAAAGGCCATTGGACAACAGATCCCAGTTGTCCAAAGAAAAGCACCAAGCCTCCTACCACTACAACCCCTGCTGCTACACCTAGTGCCCCTAGTAATAGCAGTGGTGGTGGGAGCAAACCTACTAATAGCCAATCCAAGGGAGTAGCTGGGCTCACTATTGGTAACTTAGTTGGGGTTGGTCTAATTAGGGAGACCACAGAGGCTGTGTTAGTCTCTGAGGGGGCTATTGATTTAGCCACCTTAGTTGCTTGTCCCCTTAACATGGATAAGTACAAGCAACTACCCCTAATAATGGTGTTGAGGTTCAGGCCTACAGGGACAAAGGTGGCAGTGTTACAATGGTAATAGAGAAACTGGTCCACCCTGAATAACACCTACTTGGTCACCAGTACCAATTAACCGATGCTCATAATAACACCCTTAGCCACCCCATGGCTGTTGTGAATCTGAACTGGGGGGGGGATTACTGGCCCAAAGAAAGTTGTGGTTGCCTCAGATTTACCTGTAGACTGTCTATCAGGGAATGATTTAGAGACATCAGCTTGGGCAGAAGTGGAGTTGGAGGCTCATGCAGCAATGCTGGGCATTCCAGGGCATATTTTTGCTTTAACCCGGGCTCAGGCCAAAAAGCAAAAAAGACAGGGTGACTTGGATCCTGAAAGAATGGACCAAGTGCTCCCTAAAGCTATGGCTAGTAGAAGTAAAGCACTACCTACTATCCCTCCCTCTACAGTGGGTTCTAATTCTGAGGAAGAAGAAGTTCCACCCTGTGCAGAACCTACACCAGAGGAGCTGGAAGCAGACACTGCTGAGCTTTTGGGTGAAGGGGGGCCTGCCAGGGAGGAGCTGAGTGTGGCACAGCAGACCTGTCCCACACTAGAGGGTCTAAGGCAGCAAGCTGTCAAACAAGCAAATGGGGATGTCAGTGACTCTCACAGAGTTTACTGGGAGGACAACCTCTTGTACGCTGAAGCAAGGGATCCAAAACCTGGAACTGCTAGGAGATTGGTGATTCCTCAGGAGTACAGAAAGTTCCTCCTAACTCTAGCCCACGACATTCCCTTAGCTGAACATTTGGGGCAAATGAAAACTTGGGACAGACTTGTTCCCTTGTTTCATTGGCCTAGAATGTCAGAGGTCACAAAGGAATTTTGTAAGTCCTGTGAAACCTGTCAAGCCAGTGGCAAGACAGGTGGCACTCCAGTGCACCCCTTATTCCACTGCCTGTGGTTGGGGTTCCCTTTGAAAGGGTAGGGGTTGATATAGTTGGCCCCCTTGACCCTCCTACTGCTTCAGGCAATAGGTTTATCTTGGTGGTAGTGGACCATGCCACCAGATATCCTGAAGCAATTCCTCTAAGGACCACTACAGCTCCTGCAGTGGCAAAGGCCCGCCTGGGAATATTTTCCAGGGTGGGCTTCCCAAAAGAGGTGGTATCAGACAGGGGAAGCAATTTCATGTCTGCTTACTTAAAGGCCATGTGGAAAGAGTGTGGTGTGACATACAAGTTCACCACACCCTATCATCCACAAACAAATGGACTGGTGGAGAGATTTAACAAAACTCTCAAAGGCATGATTATGGGACTCCCTGAAAAACTCCGCAGGAGATGGGATATCCTTTTACCATGCCTCCTTTTTGCTTACAGGGAGGTACCCCAGAAAGGAGTGGGCTTCAGCCCCTTTGAACTCCTATTTGGTCACCCTGTGAGAGGTCCTCTAACACTTGTTAAGGAGGGTTGGGAACAACCTTTAAAAGCTCCAAAGCAAGACATAGTGGACTATGTACTTGGCCTCAGATCAAGGATGGCTGAGTACATGAAAAAGGCCAGTAAAAACCTTCAGGCCAGCCAAGAGCTCCAAAAGCAATGGCATGACCAGAAGGCTGTTTTGGTTCAGAACCAACCAGGGCAGAAAGTGTGGGTCTTGGAGCCTGTGGCCCCAAGAGCACTCCAAGATAAATGGAGTGGACCCCACATCATTGTTGAGAAAAAGGGTGAAGTCACCTACTTAGTTGACTTAGGCACTGCCAGGAGTCCCCTTAGGGTGCTCCATGTCAATCGCCTGAAACCCTACTATGACAGGGCTGATCTCACCCTGCTCATGGCAACTGATGAGGGACAGGAAGAAGAGAGTGACCCTCTCCCTGATCTCTTCTCTTCCACAGAACAAGATGCTCTAGTGGAAGGGGTAGTACTGGCAGATTGTCTTACTGCTGAGCAGAAAGACCACTGCATAAATCTCCTGGGTCAGTTTTCTGAACTCTTCTCTACTGTGCCAGGTATCACTTCTTGGTGTGAGCACCCTATAGATACTGGAGACAGCTTGCCTGTCAAAATTTAAATCTATAGGCAGCCTGACCATGTCAGAGACTGCATTAAGCAAGAGGTGCAGAAAATGCTTGAACTGGGAGTGGTTGAGCACTCTGAAAGTCCATGGGCCTCTACTGTGGTACTTGTACCAAAACCTCATTCCAAGGATGGAAAGAAGGAAATGCGGTTTTGTGTAGACTACAGAGGTCTCAACCAGGTAACCAAAACTGATGCTCACCCTATACCCAGGGCAGATGAGCTAATAGATACACTGGCATCTGCCAAGTATCTAAGCACTTTTGATTTGACTGCAGGGTATTGGCAGATCAAGTTATCAGAAGATGCAAAAGCAAAAAACTGCATTTTCAACCATTGGAGGCCATTACCAATTCACAGTAATGCCTTTTGGATTGAAAAATGCACCTGCCACTTTTCAAAGGTTGGTGAATACAGTCCTGCAAGGGCTGGAAGCTTTTAGTGCAGCATATCTAGATGATATAGCTGTCTTTAGCTCCAGCTGGGATGATCAACTGGTCCACCTATGGAAAGTTTTGGAGGCCCTGCAAAAGGCAGGCCTCACTATCAAGGCTTCAAAGTGCGAGATAGGGCAGGGGAAGGTGGTTTATCTGGGACACCTGGTAGGTGGAGAACAGATTGCACCACTTCAGGGGAAAATCCAAACTATTATAGATTGGGTTCCCCCTACAACTCAAATTCAGGTGAGAACCTTTTTAGGCCTCACTGGGTACTACAGGAGGTTCATAAAGAACTATGGCTCCATTGCAGCCCCTCTTAATGACCTCACATCCAAATAAATGCCTAAGAAGACAGCAAACTGTCAGAAAGCTTTTGAGGAGCTGAAGCAGGCCATGTGCTCTGCACCTGTCCTGAAAAGCCCCTGTTACTCCAAGAAATTAATTATCCAAACTGATGCATCTGAATTAGGGGTAGGGGCAGTCTTATCACAACTTAATTCTGAGGGCCAGGATCAACCTGTTGCTTTTATCAGCAGGAGGTTGACCCCTAGTGTAGGAAAGTACCATCTTGCCTGGCATGTTACCCCCATTTTTCACTGTATATATGTTGTTTTAGTTGTATGTGTCACTGGGACCCTATTCTCCAGGGCCCCAGTGCTCATAAGTGTGCCTGAATGTGTTACCTGTGTAGTGACTAACTGTCTCACTGAGGCTCTGCTAATCAGAACCTCAGTGGTTATGCTCTCTCATTTCTTTCAAATTGTCACTAACAGGCTAGTGACCAATTTTACCAATTTACATTGGCTTACTGGAACACCCTTATAATTCCCTAGTATATGGTACTGAGGTACCCAGGGTATTGGGGTTCCAGGAGATCCCTATGGGCTGCAGCATTTCTTTTGCCACCCATAGGGAGCTCTGACAATTCTTACACAGGCCTGCCACTGCAGCCTGAGTGAAATAACGTCCACGTTATTTCACAGCCATTTTACACTGCACTTAAGTAACTTATAAGTCACCTATATGTCTAACCTTTACCTGGTAAAGGTTAGGTGCAAAGTTACTTAGTGTGAGGGCACCCTGGCACTAGCCAAGGTGCCCCCACATTGTTCAGGGCCAATTCCCCGGACTTTGTGAGTGCGGGGACACCATTACACGCGTGCACTACATATAGGTCACTACCTATATGTAGCTTCACAATGGTAACTCCGAATATGGCCATGTAACATGTCTATGATCATGGAATTGCCCCCTCTATGCCATCCTGGCATAGTTGGCACAATCCCATGATCCCAGTGGTCTGTAGCACAGACCCTGGTACTGCCAAACTGCCCTTCCTGGGGTTTCACTGCAGCTGCTGCCAACCCCTCAGACAGGCATCTGCCCTCCTGGGGTCCAGCCAGGCCTGGCCCAGAATGGCAGAACAAAGGACTTCCTCTGAGAGAGGGTGTTACACCCTCTCCCTTTGGAAAATGGTGTGAAGGCAGGGGAGGAGTAGCCTCCCCCAGCCTCTGGAAATGCTTTCTTGGGCACAGATGTGCCCAATTCTGCATAAGCCAGTCTACACCGGTTCAGGGGACCCCTTAGCCCTGCTCTGGTGCGAAACTGGACAAAGGAAAGGGGAGTGACCACTCCCCTGACCTGCACCTCCCCTGGGAGGTGTCCAGAGCTCCTCCAGTGTGCTCCAGACCTCTGCCATCTTGGAAACAGAGGTGCTGCTGGCACACTGGACTGCTCTGAGTGGCCAGTGCCACCAGGTGACGTCAGAGACTCCTTCTGATAGGCTCCTCCAGGTGTTAGTAGCCTATCCTCTCTCCTAGGTAGCCAAACCCTCTTTTCTGGCTATTTAGGGTCTCTGTCTCTGGGGAAACTTTAGATAACGAATGCAAGAGCTCATCCGAGTTCCTCTGCATCTCTCTCTTCACCTTCTGCCAAGGAATCGACTGCTGACCGCGCTGGAAGCCTGCAAAACTGCGACATAGTAGCTAAGACGACTACTGCAACTCTGTAACGCTGATCCTGCCGCCTTCTCGACTGTTTTCCTGGTGGTGCATGCTGTGGGGGTAGTCTGCCTCCTCTCTGCACTAGAAGCTCCGAAGAAATCTCCCGTGGGTCGACGGAATCTTCCCCCTGCAACCGCAGGCACCAAAAAGCTGCATTACCGGTCCCTTGGGTCTCCTCTCAGCACGACGAGCGAGGTCCCTCAAATCCAGTAACTCTGTCCAAGTGACCCCCACAGTCCAGTGACTCTTCAGTTTGGTGGAGGTAAGTCCTTGCCTCACCTCGCTAGACTGCATTGCTGGGAGCCGCGACTTTTGCAGCTACTCCGGCCCCTGTGCACTTCCGGCGGAAATCCTTTGTGCACAGCCAAGCCTGGGTCCACGGCACTCTAACCTGCATTGCACGACTTTCTAAGTTGGTCTCCGGCGACGTGGGACTCCTTTGTCTGACTTCAGGTGAGCACCATTTCACGCATCCTTGTAGTGCCTGTTTCTGGCACTTCTCTGGGTGCTACCTGCTGCTGAGAGGGCTGCTTGTCTTGCTCGACGTCCCTTCTCTCTCCTGACGTAATTTGCGACATCCTGGTCCTTCCTGGGCCACAGCAGCATCCAAAAACGCTTACCGCATGATTTACAGCTAGCAAGGTTTGTTGGGGGTCTTTCGGCAGAAAAACACTTCTGCACGACTCTCCAAGGCGAGAGGAATCCGTCCACCAAAGGGAAAGTCTCTAGCCCTTTTTGTTCCTGCAGAAACCTCAGCTTCTTCTGTCCAGTAGAAGCTTCTTTGCACCCGCAGCTGGCATTTCCTGGGCATCTGCCCATCTCCGACTTGCTTGTGACTTTTGGACTTGGTCCCCTTGTTCCACAGGTACCCTCGACTGGAAATCCATTGTTGTTGCATTGTTGGTTTGTGTCTTTCCTGCCGTATTCCCCTATCACGACTTCTTTGTCCTTTGGGGAACTTTAGTGCACTTTGCACTCACTTTTCAGGGTCTTGGGGTGGGCTATTTTTCTAACCCTCACTATTTTCTAATAGTCCCAGCGACCCTCTACAAGGTCACATAGGTTTGGGGTCCATTCGTGGTTCGCATTCCACTTTTGGAGTATATGGTTTGTGTTGCCCCTATCCCTATGTGTCTCCATTGCATCCTATTGTAACTATACATTGTTTGCACTGTTTTCTAAGACTATTACTGCATATTTTGGTATTGTGTATATATATCTTGTGTATATTTCCTATCCTCTCACTGAGGATACACTCTGAGATACTTTGGCATATTGTCATAAAAATAAAGTATCTTTATTTTTAGTATAACTATGTATTGTGTTTTCTTATGATATTGTGCATATGACACTAAGTGGTACTGTAGGAGCTTCACTCGTCTCCTAGTTCAGCCTAAGCTGCTCTGCTAAGCTACCATTATCTATCAGCCTATGCTGCTAGACACCCTATACACTAATAAGGGATAACTGGGCCTGGTGCAAGGTGCGAGTACCCCTAGGTACTCACTACAAGCCAGTCCAGCCTCCTACATTGGTTGTGCAGCGGTGGGATAAGTGCTTTGAGACTACTTACCACTCTTGTCATTGTACTATTCATAAGAGAAAAATATACAAAACAAGTTCAGTGTGTGTACACATAGCTAAAAAGTTTTGCATTTCCTCTTTTCACTCTTTTCTAAGTGCTGAAAAGTACTTCTAAACTTTCAAAAACTTCTTAAAAGTTCAAAAAGTTGTTTTTCTGTCTTTCTAAAAAGCTCTGACAAACGTTTTACTCTTTTTCTATCACTTTAACTCTCTCTAAAAATGTCTGGCACAGGCCAAAATGTTGATCTGTCCAAACTTGCATATGATCACCTTAGCTGGAAAGGAGCAAGGAGTCTCTGCATAGAGAGAGGTTTGAGTGTAGGGAAGAATCCTTCCTTGGAAGAGTTACTTAACGTGCTTCGAGAACAAGATAAGGCAAAAAGTGCCCCATCTGTTGAAAAAGTAGCTAATGGTTCCCAATCTGATCCAGGGACTCCCCCAGGAAAAAGTTCAGGAAATAAACTTTCTAGCCTGCCCATTACTAGACAGTCTAGCATAGTTGGTAATGATGAAGAGCCACACCATACAAATAGTGTTGTCTCACATCATAGCAAAAGCATTTATTCTCACCACAGTGATACTGATGTTTCTGTTAGCCAAGCTGTTAGGGTGCCCTCTGTAAGGGACAGGTCTCCTTCTGTTCATTCCCATCGTACCTCTGTATCTAGGAATGTCCCTCCCACCAACCCTGATGACAGATTGTTAGAGAGGGAACTCAATAAGTTGAGGGTGGAACAAACCAGACTGAAGCTTAAAAAGCAACAGCTGGATTTGGATAGACAGTCTTTAGAATTAGAGAAGGAAAGACAGAAGTTGGGTTTAGAAACCCATGGTGGCAGCAGCAGTATTCCCCATAGTCATCCTGCAAAAGAGCATGATTCCAGGAATCTGCATAAGATAGTTCCCCCTTATAAGGAGGGGGATGACATTAACAAGTGGTTTGCTGCACTTGAGAGGGCCTGTGTTGTACAGGATGTCCCTCAAAGGCAGTGGGCTGCTATCCTATGGCTATCATTTAGTGGAAAAGGTAGGGATAGGCTCCTTACTGTGAAAGAAAGTGATGCCAATAATTTTACAGTTCTTAAGAATGCACTCCTGGATGGTTATGGCTTAACCACTGAACAATACAGGATAAAGTTCAGAGAGACCAAAAAGGAGTCTTCACAAGACTGGGTTGATTTAATTGACCATTCAGTGAAGGCCTTGGAGGGGTGGTTACATGGCAGTAAAGTTACTGATTATGACAGCCTGTATAACTTGATCCTGAGAGAGCATATTCTTAATAATTGTGTGTCTGATTTGTTGCACCAGTACTTGGTGGACTCTGATCTGACCTCTCCCCAAGAATTGGGAAAGAAGAAAGACAAATGGGTCAGAACAAGGGTGAACAGAAAAGTTCATACAGGGGGTGACAAAGATGGCAACAAAAAGAAGGATGGTAAGTCTTCTGACAAGGGTGGGGACAAATCTAAAAATGAGTCTTCATCAGTCCCACAAAAACACTCTGGTGGGGGTGGTGGGCCCAAATCCTCCTTTAATCAAAACAAAGAAAAGAAACCATGGTGCTATTTATGTAAAGTAAAAGGCCATTGGACAACAGATCCCAGTTGTCCAAAGAAAAGCACCAAGCCTCCTACCACTACAACCCCTACTGCTACACCTAGTGTCCCTACTAATAGCAGTGGTGGTGGGAGCAAACCTACTAATAGCCAATCCAAGGGAGTAGCTGGGCTCACTATTGGTAACTTAGTTGGGGTTGGCCTTGTTAGGGAGGCCACAGAGGCTGTGTTAGTCTCTGAGGGGGCTATTGATTTAGCCACCTTAGTTGCTTGTCCCCTTAATATGGATAAGTACAAGCAGCTACCCCTAATAAATGGTGTTGAGGTTCAGGCCTACAGGGACACTGGAGCCAGTGTGACTATGGTCATAGAGAAACTGGTCCACCCTGAACAACACCTATTTGGTCACCAGTACCAAGTAACCGATGCTCACAACAACACACTTAGCCACCCCATGGCTGTTGTAAATCTCAACTGGGGGGGGTTACTGGTCCAAAGAAAGTTGTGGTAGCCACAGATTTACCTGTAGACTGTCTACTAGGAAATGATTTGGAGACATCAGCTTGGTCAGATGTGGAGTTGGAGGCCCATGCAGCAATGCTGGGCATCCCAGGGCATATTTTTGCTTTAACCAGGGCTCAGGCCAAAAAGCAAAAAGGACAGCGAAGCTTGGATCCTGGAACAATGGACCAAGTGCTCCCTAAAGCTAGAGCTAGTAGAAGCAAACCACTTCCTACTATCCCTCCCTCTACAGTGGATTCAACTTCTGAGGAAGAAGAATTCCCTCCCTGTGCAGAACTTACACCAGAGGAGCTTGAAGCAGACACTGCTGAGCTTTTGGGTGAAGGGGGGCCTGCCAGAGAGGAGCTGAGTGTGGCACAGCAATCCTGTCCCACATTAGATGGTCTAAGACAGCAAGCTGTCAAACAGGCTAATGGGGATGTCAGTGACTCTCACAGAGTTTACTGGGAGGACAACCTCTTGTACACTGAGGCAAGGGATCCTAAACCTGGAGCTGCCAGGAGATTAGTGATTCCTCAAGAGTACAGAAAATTCCTCCTAACTCGTGCCCACGACATTCCCCTCACTGGGCATCTGGGTCAAATGAAAACTTGGGACAGGCTTGTTCCCTTGTTTCATTGGCCTAGGATGTCTGAGGACACAAAGGAGTTTTGTAAGTCCTGTGAAACCTGTCAAGCCAGTGGCAAGACAGGTGGCACCCCAAAGGCACCCCTTATTCCACTGCCTGTGGTTGGGGTTCCCTTTGAGAGGGTATGGGTTGACATAGTTGGCCCCCTTGACCCTCCTACTGCTTCAGGCAATAGGTTTATCTTGGTGGTAGTGGACCATGCCACAAGATATCCTGAAGTAATTCCTTTAAGGACCACTACAGCACCTGCAGTGGCAAAGGCCCTCCTGGGAATATTTTCCAGGGTGGGCTTCCCAAAGGAAGTAGTATCAGACAGGGGAAGCAATTTCATGTCTGCATACTTAAAGGCCATGTGGAAGGAGTGTGGTGTAACTTATAAATTCACTACACCCTATCATCCACAAACAAATGGACTGGTGGAGAGATTTAACAAAACTCTCAAAGGCATGATTATGGGTCTCCCTGAAAAACTCCGCAGGAGATGGGATATCCTTCTACCATGCCTCCTTTTTGCCTACAGGGAGGTACCCCAGAAAGGAGTGGGCTTCAGCCCCTTTGAACTTCTTTTTGGACACCCTGTTAGGGGTCCACTCACACTTGTCAAGGAGGGTTGGGAACAACCTTTAAAAGCTCCAAAACAAGATATTGTGGACTATGTACTTGGCCTCAGATCAAGGATGGCTGAGTATATGAAAAAGGCCAGTAAAAACCTTCAGGCCAGCCAAGAGCTCCAGAAGCAATGGCATGATCAGAAGGCTGTTTTGGTTCAGTACCAACCAGGGCAGAAAGTGTGGGTCTTGTAGCCTGTGGCCCCAAGAGCACTCCAAGATAAATGGAGTGGTCCCCACACAATTGTTGAGAAAAAGGGTGAAGTCACCTATTTAGTTGACTTAGGCACTGCAAGGAGTCCCCTTAGGGTACTCCATGTAAACTGCCTGAAACCCTACTATAACAGGGCTGATCTCACCCTGCTCATGGCAACTGATGAGGGACAGGAAGAAGACAGTGATCCTCTACCTGATCTCTTCTCTTCCACAGAACAAGATGCTCTTGTGGAAGGTGATTGTCTTACTGCTGAGCAGAAAGACCATTGCATAAATCTCCTAGATCAATTCTCTGAACTCTTCTCTACTGTGCCAGGTACCACTTCTTGGTGTGAGCACACTATAGATACTGGAGACAGTTTACCTGTCAAAAGTAAGATCTATAGGCAGCCTGACCATGTCAGGGACTGCATAAAGCAAGAGGTGCAGAAAATGTTAGAACTAGGAGTGGTTGAGCATTCTGAAAGTCCATGGGCTTCTCCTGTGGTACTTGTACCAAAACCCCATTCCAAAGATGGAAAGAAGGAAATGCGGTTTTGTGTAGACTATAGAGGTCTCAACCTGGTAACCAAAACTGATGCTCACCCTATACCCAGGGCAGATGAGCTCATAGATACACTGGCATCTGCCAAGTATCTAAGCACTTTTGATTTGACTGCAGGGTATTGGCAGATCAAATTGTCAGAAGATGCTAAACCTAAAACTGCATTTTCAACCATTGGAGGCCATTACCAATTTACAGTAATGCCTTTCGGTTTGAAAAATGCACCTGCCACTTTTCAAAGGTTGGTGAACACAGTCCTACAAGGGCTGGAGGCTTTCAGTGCAGCATATTTGGACGATATAGCTGTCTTTAGCTCCAGCTGGGATGATCACCTGGTCCTCCTATGGAAAGTTTTGGAGGCCCTGCAAAAGGCAGGCCTCACTATCAAGGCTTCAAAGTGCCAGATAGGGCAGGGGAAGGGGGTTTATCTGGGACACCTTGTTGGTGGGGAACAGATTGCACCACTTCAGGGGAAAATCCGAACAATTATTGATTGGGTTCCACCTACCACTCAGACTCAGGTGAGAGCCTTCCTAGGCCTCACTGGGTATTACAGGAGGTTCATTAAGAACTATGGCTCCATTGCAGCCCCTCTTAATAACCTCACATCCAAGAAAATGCCTAAAAGGGTATTATGGACAGAAAACTGTCAGAAAGCTTTTGAGGAGCTGAAGCAGGCCATGTGCTCTGCACCTGTCCTGAAAAGCCCTTGTTACTCTAAAAAATTCTATGTCCAAACTGATGCATCTGAATTAGAAGTAGGGGCAGTCCTATCACAACTTAATTCTGAGGGCCAGGATCAACCTGTTGCTTTTATTAGTAGGAGGTTGACCCCCTAGAGAAAAGCGTTGGTCTGCCATAGAGAGGGAGGCCTTTGCTGTGGTCTGGGCTCTGAAGAAGTTGAGGCCATACCTGTTTGGCACTCACTTCATTGTTCAGACAGACCACAAACCTCTACTTTGGCTAAAACAAAAGATAGGTGAAAATCCTAAATTATTGAGGTGGTCCATATCCCTACAGGGAATGGACTATACAGTGGAACATAGACCTGGGAGTAGCCACTCCAATGCAGATGGACTCTCCACTAATTTCCACTTAGACAATGAAGACTCATCAGGTCATGGCTAGTCTTATTGTCCATCCCAAGGGACCGGTAATGCAGCTTTTTGGTGCCTGCGGTTGCAGGGGGAAGATTCCGTCGACCCACGGGAGATTTCTTCGGAGCTTCTGGTGCAGAGAGGAGGCAGACTACCCCCACAGCATGCACAAGCAGGAAAACAGTCGAGAAGGCGGCAGGATCAGCGTTACAGAGTTGCAGTAGTCGTCTTTGCTACTATGTTGCAGGTTTGCAGGCTTCCAGCGCGGTCAGCAGTCGATTCCTTGGCAGAAGGTGAAGAGAGAGATGCAGAGGAACTCGGATGAGCTCTTGCATTCGTTATCTAAAGTTTCCCCAGAGACAGAGACCCTAAATAGCCAGAAAAGAGGGTTTGGCTACTTAGGAGAGAGGATAGGCTACTAACACCTGAAGGAGCCTATCAGAAGGAGTCTCTGACGTCACCTGGTGGCACTGGCCACTCAGAGCAGTCCAGTGTGCCAGCAGCACCTCTGTTTCCAAGATGGCAGAGGTCTGGAGCACACTGGAGGAGCTCTGGACACCTCCCAGGGGAGGTGCAGGTCAGGGGAGTGGTCACTCCCCTTTCCTTTGTCCAGTTTCGTGCCAGAGCAGGGCTAAGGGGTCCCCTGAACCGGTGTAGACTGGCTTATGCAGAATTGGGCACCTCTGTGCCCAACAAAGCATTTCCAGAGGCTGGGGGAGGCTACTCCTCCCCTGCCTTCACACCATTTTCCAAAGGGAGAGGGTGTAACACCCTCTCTCAGAGGAAGTCCTTTGTTCTGCCATCCTGGGCCAGGCCTGGCTGGACCCCAGGAGGGCAGCTGCCTGTCTGAGGGGCTGGCAGCAGCAGCAGCTGCAGTGAAACCCCAGGAAGGGCAGTTTGGCAGTACCAGGGTCTGTGCTACAGACCACTGGGATCATGGGATTGTGCCAACTATGCCAGGATGGCATAGAGGGGGCAATTCCACGATCATAGACATGTTACATGGCCATATTCGGAGTTACCATTGTGAAGCTACATATAGGTAGTGACCTATATGTAGTGCACGCGTGTAATGGTGTCCCCGCACTCACAAAGTTCAGGGAATTGGCTCTGAACAATGTGGGGGCACCTTGGCTAGTGCCAGGGTGCCCTCACACTAAGTAACTTTGCACCTAACCTTTACCAGGTAAAGGTTAGACATATAGGTGACTTATAAGTTACTTAAGTGCAGTGTAAAATGGCTGTGAAATAACGTGGACGTTATTTCACTCAGGCTGCAGTGGCAGGCCTGTGTAAGAATTGTCAGAGCTCCCTATGGGTGGCAAAAGAAATGCTGCAGCCCATAGGGATCTCCTGGAACCCCAATACCCTGGGTACCTCAGTACCATATACTAGGGAATTATAAGGGTGTTCCAGTAAGCCAATGTAAATTGGTAAAATTGGTCACTAGCCTGTCAGTGACAATTTGAAATAAATGAGAGAGCATAACCACTGAGGTTCTGATTAGCAGAGCCTCAGTGAGACAGTCAGGCACTACACAGGGAACACACACATATAGGCCACAAACTTATGAGCACTGGGGTCCTGACTAGCAGGGTCCCAGTGACACATAACAAACGTACTGAAAACATAGGGTTTTCACTATGAGCACTGGGCCCTGGCTGGCAGGATCCCAGTGAGACAGTGAAAACACCCTGACATACACTCACAAACAGGCCTAAAGTGGGGGTAACAAGGCTAGAAAGAGGCTACCTTCTCACACAACCCCCCCCCCAAACGAAGGACAATAAGGCTAACCTTGGCCAGTTGAGACTTTATTGTCTAAGTGGTGATAAGTAGAGAGTAGCTCTGCAATAGACTGGTTACTCCCTTTATCATCCACTATATGGTTACTTCCCTGTGGGGATGTAAACCACCCTGTTTGAAGTTTTTTAGCTAACCAACAATGTGAAGATGTATTTTCAGAGTTTCTATCAGTAAGTTTTAGTTTAGAGCAGTGGGAATTATCCACTGAACCTATTTGTAATGATGGAAATGCCAGACAGGGATGCTGTCTCAATAGAGCCATAGCTGGGCAAAAACTTTGTCCATATGGCTGGAAGAGAGAACAGGGATGCTGTTTCTCTTGAGTTGGAGCAGGGCAGGGATGCTGTCCTATGAGCTCCACACTAGGGCAGGGATGCTGTCCTAAGTGTTGTGAGGCAGTGCAGGGTTTCTGCACTAAAGTTTCTCTGGGAGGCTTGGAGGTATGCTCCATGTTAACTAAAATGGTGCTCTTTTTCTCACCAATGTTAGTTAACCCACAGAGAGGTACTTCTACCTCAGGGAGTACAGCTTTGCCAGCTGATGTTTCCCTTGGAACAGGTGCCACCCCAGGAGAGGTTTCTCCCACCACAGGAATGGTATCCTGAATGGCAGGGTGGTTAGGGGATACTGTGATACCCTTTTTACCTGTTGATGGAGAGGGATCCTGAGTTTTCAGGCCTTCTCTCCTTTGCTTTTTCATTTCAGTAGAAATGAGAGGGAACAATTCCTCAGGGATGCCCAGCATGGCTGCATGGGCATAAAAGTCTACATCAGCCCAACCTGAGGCCTCTAGGTCATTACCTAAGAGACAGTCTACAGGTAAGCTAGGTGATACCACCACCTGCTTAGGGCCAGTAACTCCACCCCAACTAAACTGAATTATAGCTAAGGGAAGAAACTTAGTGGAGTTATGGACATCAATAATCTTATACTGTTGTCCAATGATGTGTTGATCAGGGTGCACTAGGTTTTCAGTCACCAAAGTGATACTGGCACCTGTGTCCCTGTAGGCCAAGGCCTCAACACCATTTATGGAAACTGTCTGCCTGTACTTATCCATTGTAAGGGGACAAGCAGCCAGTGTGGCAAGGCCAATGCCACTAGGTGTGACAGAAACTGTCTTGGGACTGACTACCCCAGTTTCTATGATGGACCCATAAGTGAACCCAACTACACCCTTTGTTTGACTGTTGCCAGCAGTCCCACCACTAGTACCACTACTGCTAGGGGCACTAGAGCTTGATGTATTAGTGGTGGTAGGCTCAGGGGGTTTACCTGGACAGGACTTATCCCCTGGCCTATGGCCTCTGTTTTTACACACAAAGCACCAAGGCTTTTTAATGTGTGTGGGTTGAGAAGAAGAGGAATAATTTATTTTATCCCCACCCTCTGAAGAGTGTTTAAGATTTGAAGTGGGATCTTTGGTTTTAGCCTTATCCCCATGCTTATCTTGAGATTTTTCACCATCTTTCTTCTTATTGCCATCTTTGTCACCCCCTGTATGAACTTTTCTGTTCACCCTTGTTCTGACCCATTTGTCTGCCTTCTTTCCCAATTCTTGGGGAGAGGTCAGATCAGAGTCTACCAGGTACTGGTGCAACAAATCAGACACACAATTATTAAGTATATGCTCTCTCATGATTGTGTTATACAGGCTTTCATAATCAGTAACTTTACTGCCATGTAACCACCCCTCCAAGGCCTTCACTGAATGGTCAATTAAATCAACCCAGTCTTGTGAAGACTCCTTTTTGGTCTCTCTGAACTTTATCCTGTATTGTTCAGTGGTTAAGCCATAACCATCCAGGAGTGCATTCTTAAGAACTGTAAAATTATTGGCATCACTTTCTTTCACAGTAAGGAGTCTATCCCTACCCTTTCCACTAAATGATAGCCATAGGATAGCAGCCCACTGCCTTTGAGGGACATCCTGTACAACACAGGCCCTCTCAAGTGCAGCAAACCACTTGTTAATGTCATCCCCCTCCTTATAAGGGGGAACTATCTTGTGCAGATTCCTGGAATCATGCTCTTTTGCAGGATGACTATGGGGAATACTGCTGCTGCCACCATGGGTTTCTAAACCCAACTTCTGTCTTTCCTTCTCTAATTCTAAAGACTGTCTATCCAAATCCAGCTGTTGCTTTTTAAGCTTCAGTCTGGTTTGTTCCACTCTCAATCTATTGAGCTCCCTTTCTAACAATCTGTCATCAGGGTGGGTGGGAGGGACATGCCTTGAAACAGAAGTAAGGTGAGAATGGACAGAAGGAGACCTGTCCCTTACAGAAGCCACCCTAACAGCTTGGCTAACAGAAACATCACTACCAGTATTGTGAGAATAAATGCTTTTGCTATGATGTGAGACAACACTATTTATATGGTGTGGCTCATCATCATTACCAACTATGCTAGACTGTCTAGTAATGGGCAGGCTAGGAAGTTTCTTTCCTGAATCTTTTCCTGGGGGAGTCCCTGGATCAGATTGAGAACCATTAGCTACTTTTTCAACAGATGGGGCACTTATGGCCTTATCCTGTACTCTAAGCATGTTAATTAACAGTTCTAAGGAAGGATTCTTCCCTACACTCAAACCTCTCTCTATGCAGAGATTCCTTGCTCCTTTCCAGCTAAGGTGATCATATGCAAGTTTGGACAGATCAACATTTTGGCCTGTGCCAGACATTTTTTAGAGAGAGTTAAAGTGATAGTAAAAGATAAAAAGTTTGTCAGAGCTTTTAGAAAGACAGAGAAAAAAACTTTTAAAACTTTTTAGAACTTTTTAGAAAGTTTGAAGTACTTTTCAGCACTTAGAAAAGAGTGAAAAGAGGAAATGCAAAACTTTTTGGCTATGTGTATATACACTGACCTTGTTTTGTATATTTTTCTCTTATGAAAAGTACAATGACAAGAGTGGTAAGTAGTCTCAAAGCACTTATCCCGTCGCTGCTTCCAATGTAGGAGGCTGGACTGGCTTGTAGTGAGTACCAAGAGGTACTTGCACCTTGCACCAGGCCCAGTTATCCCTTATTAGTGTATAGGGTATCTAGCAGCTTAGGCTGATAGATAATGGTAGCTTAGCAGAGCAGCTTAGGCTGAACTAGGAGACATGTGAAGCTACTACAGTACCACCTAGTGTCATATGCACAATATCATAAGAAAACACAATACACAGTTATACTAAAAATAAAGGTACTTTATTTTTATGACAATATGCCAAAGTATCTTAGAGTGTACCCTCAGTGAGAGGATAGGAAATATACACAAGATATATATACACAATATCAAAAATATGCAGTATAGTCTTAGAAAACAGTGCAAACAATGTATAGTTACAATAGGATGCAATGGGGAAACATAGGGATAGGGGCAACACAAACCATATACTCCAAAAGTGGAATGCGAACCACGAATGGACCCCAAACCTATGTGACCTTGTAGAGGGTCGCTGGGACTATTAGAAAATAGTGAGAGTTAGAAAAATAACCCTCCCCAAGACCCTGAAAAGTGAGTGCAAAGTGCACTAAAGTTCCCCTAAAGACAAAGAAGTCGTGTTAGAGGAATAATGCAGGAAAGACACAAACCAGCAATGCAACAACTGTGGATTTCCAATCTAGGGTACCTGTGGAACAAGGGGACCAAGTCCAAAAGTCACAAGCAAGTCGGAGATGGGCAAATGCCCAGGAAATGCCAGCTGCGGGTGCAAGGAAGCTTCTACTGGACAGAAGAAGCTGAGGTTTCTGCAAGAACGAAAAGGGCTAGAGACTTCCCCTTTGGTGGACGGATCCCTCTCGCCGTGGAGAGTCGTGCAGAAGTATTGTCCCGCCGATAGAACGCCAACAAGCCTTGCTAGTTGCAAATTGTGCGGTTAGCATTTTTGGACGCTGCTGAGGCCCAGGAGGGACCAGGAGGTCGCAAATTGGACCAGCAGAGAGAAGGGACGTCGAGCAAGACAAGGAACCCTCTCTGAAGCCGGTAGCACCCGGAGAAGTGCCAGAAACAGGCACAACGAGGATGCATGAAACAGTGCTTGCAGAAGTTGCACAAAGGAGTCCCACGTCGCCGGAAACCAACTTAGAAAGTCGTGCAATGCAGGTTAGAGTGCCGTGGACCCAGGCTTGGCTGTGCACAAAGGATTTCCGCCGGAAGTGCACAGGGGCCGGAGAAGTTGCAAAAGTCGCGGTTACCAACAATGCAGTCTGGAGTGGGGAGGCAAGGACTTACCTCCACCAAACTTGGACTGAAGAGTCACTGGACTGTGGCAGTCTCTTGGACAGAGTTGCTGGATTCAAGGGACCTCGCTCGTCGTGCTGAGAGGAGACCCAAGGGACCGGTAATGCAGCTTTTTGGTGCCTGCGGTTGCAGGGGGAAGATTCCGTCGACCCACAGGAGATTTCTTCAGAGCTTCTGGTGCAGAGAGGAGGCAGACTACCCCCACAGCATGCACAAGCAGGAAAACAGTCGAGAAGGCGGCAGGATCAGCGTTACAGAGTTGCAGTAGTCGTCTTTGGTACTATGCTGCAGGTTTGCAGGCTTCCAGCGCGGTCAGCAGTCGATTCCTTGGCAGAAGGTGAAGAGAGAGATGCAGAGGAACTCGGATGAGCTCTTGCATTCGTTATCTAAAGTTTCCCCAGAGACAGAGACCCTAAATAGCCAGAAAAGAGGGTTTGGCTACTTAGGAGAGAGGATAGGCTACTAACACCTGAAGGAGCCTATCAGAAGGAGTCTCTGACGTCACCTGGTGGCACTGGCCACTCAGAGCAGTCCAGTGTGCCAGCAGCACCTCTGTTTCCAAGATGGCAGAGGTCTGGAGCACACTGGAGGAGCTCTGGACACCTCCCAGGGGAGGTGCAGGTCAGGGAAGTGGTCACTCCCCTTTCCTTTGTCCAGTTTCGCGCCAGAGCAGGGCGAAGGGGTCCCCTGAACCGGTGTAGACTGGCTTATGCAGAATTGGGCACCTCTGTGCCCAACAAAGCATTTCCAGAGGCTGGGGGAGGCTACTCCTCCCCTGCCTTCACACCATTTTCCAAAGGGACAGGGTGTAACACCCTCTCTCAGAGGAAGTCCTTTGTTCTGCCATCCTGGGCCAGGCCTGGCTGGACCCCAGGAGGGCAGCTGCCTGTCTGAGGGGCTGACAGCAGCAGCAGCTGCAGTGAAACCCCAGGGAGGGCAGTTTGGCAGTAACAGGGTCTGTGCTACAGACCACTGGGATCATGGGATTGTGCCAACTATGCCAGGATGGTATAGAGGGGGCAATTCCATGATCATAGACATGTTACATGGCCATATTCGGAGTTACCATTGTGAAGCCACATATAGGTAGTGACCTATATGTAGTGCACGCGTGTAATGGTGTCCCCGCACTCACAAAGTTCAGGGAATTGGCTCTGAACAATGTGGGGGCACCTTGGCTAGTGCCAGGGTGCCCTCACACTAAGTAACTTTGCACCTAACCTTTACCAGGTAAAGGTTAGACATATAGGTGACTTATAAGTTACTTAAGTGCAGTGTAAAATGGCTGTGAAATAACATGGACATTATTTCACTCAGGCTGCAGTGGCAGGCCTGTGTAAGAATTGTCAGAGCTCCCTATGGGTGGCAAAAGAAATGCTGCAGCCCATAGGGATCTCCTGGAACCCCAATACCCTGGGTACCTCAGTACCATATACTAGGGAATTATAAGGGTGTTCCAGTAAGCCAATGTAAATTGGTAAAATTGGTCACTAGCCTGTCAGTGACAATTTGAAATAAATGAGAGAGCATAACCACTGAGGTTCTGATTAGCAGAGCCTCAGTGAGACAGTTAGGCACTACACAGGGAACACACACATATAGGCCACAAACTTATGAGCACTGGGGTCCTGACTAGCAGGGTCCCAGTGACACATAACAAACGTACTGAAAACATAGGGTTTTCACTATGAGCACTGGGCCCTGGCTGGCAGGATCCCAGTGAGACAGTGAAAACACCCTGACATACACTCACAAACAGGCCTAAAGTGGGGGTAACAAGGCTAGAAAGAGGCTACCTTCTCACACCTCTCAGCACGACGAGCGAGGTCCCTTGAATTCAGCAACTCTGTCCAAGTGACTCCCACAGTCCAGTCACTCTTCAGTCCAAGTTTGGTGGAGGTAAGTCCTTGCCTCCCCACGCCAGACTGCATTGCTGGGAACCACGTATTTTGCTGGTACTCCGGCTCCTGTGCACTTTTCCAGGATTTCCTTTGTGCACAGCCAATCCTGGGTCCACAGCACTCGAACCTGCATTGCACGACCTCCTGAGTTGTCCTCCGGCGGCGTGGGACTCTCTTGTGCAACTTTGGGTGAGCACCATTTCACTCCACTTTGTAGTGCCTGTTCTGGCACTTCTGCGGGTGCTGCCTGCTTCTGAGAGGGCTTCTTGTCTTGCTGGATGCCCCCTCTGTCCCCTCACGCAATTGGCGACATTCTGGTCCCTCCTGGGCCACAGCAGCATCCAAAAACCCGAACCACAAACTTTGCAGCTAGCAAGGCTTGTTTGCGGTCTTTCTGCGGGAAAACACTTCTGCGCAACTCTTCACGATGTGGGACATCCATTCTCCAAAGGGGAAGTTTCTAGCCCTTGTCGTTCTTGCAGAATCCTCAGCTTCTACTGTCCAGTGGCAGCTTCTTTGCACCCACAGCTGGCATTTCCTGGGCATCTGCCCACTCTCGACTTGATCGTGACTTTTGGACTTGGTCCCCTTGTTCCACAGGTACCCTCGTCTGGAAATCCATCGTTGTTGCATTGCTGGTGTTGGTCTTTCCTGCAGAATTCCCCTATCACGACTTCTGTGCTCTTTGGGGAACTTCAGTGCTCTTTGCACTCACTTTTCAGGGTCTTGGGGTGGGCGTTTTTTCTAACCCTCACTGTTTTCTTACAGTCCCAGTGACCCTCTACAAGGTCACATAGGTTTGGGGTCCATTCGTGGTTCGCATTCCACTTCTAGAGTATATGGTTTGTGTTGCCCCTATCCCTATGTGCCCCCATTGCATCCTATTGTGACTATACATTGTTTGCACTGTTTTCTATTGCTATTACTGCATATTTTGGTCTTGTGTGCATATATCTTGTGTATATTTGCTATCCTCTGCATCTCTGGCTTCACCTTCTGCCAAGGAATCGACCTCTGACTGCTCTGGAAGCCTGCAAAACTGCAACAAAGTAGCAAAGACACCTACTGCAACCTTGTATCGCTGATCCGGCCGCCTTCTCGACTGTTTTCCTGGTGGTGCATGCTGTGGGGGTAGTCTGCCTCCTCCCTGCACTAGAAGCTCCGATGAAATCTCCCGTGGGTCGACGGAATCTTTCCCCTGCAACCGCAGGCACCAAAAGACTGCATCACCGGTCCTCTGGGTCTCCTCTCAGCACGATGAGCGAGGTCCCTGGAACTCAGCAACTCTGTCCAAGTGACTCCCACAGTCCAGTGACTCTTCAGTCCAAGTTTGGTGGAGGTAAGTCCTTGCCTCCCCACGCTAGACTGCATTGCTGGGTACTGAGTGTTTTGCAGCTGCTCCGGCTCCTGTGCACTCTTACAGGATTTCCTTTGTGCACATCCAAGCCTGGGTCCCCAACACTCTAACCTGCAGTGCACGACCTCCTGAGTTGTCCTCCGGCGTCGTGGGACCTTCTTTTGTGACCTCGGGTGAGGTCCGGTTCACTCCTCTTCATAGTTCCTGTTCCAGCACTTCTGGGGGTGCTGCTTGCTTCTAAATGGGCTTTTTGTCTTGCTGGACGACCCCTCTGTCTCCTCACGCAATTGGCAACATCCTGGTCCCTCCTGGGCCACAGCAGCATCCAAAAACCCTAACCGCGACCCTTGCAGCTAGCAAGGCTTGTTTGCTGTATTTCTGCACGGAAACACCTCTGCTAGCTTCTTCACGACGTGGGACATCCATCCTCCAAAGGGGAAGTTCCTAGTCCTCTTCGTTCTTATAGAATCCACAGCTTCTACCATCCGGTGGCAGCTTCTTTGCACCCACAGCTGGCATTTCCTGGGCATCTGCCCACTCCCGATTTGATCGTGACTCTTGGACTTGGTCCCCTTGTTCCACAGGTACTCTCGTCTGGAAATCCATCGTTGTTGCATTGCTGGTGTTGGTCTTCCTTGCAGAATTCCCCTATCATGACTTCTGTGCTCTCTGGGGACTTAGGTGCACTTTGCACCCACTTTTCAGGGTCTTGGGGTGGGCTATTTTTCTAACCCTCACTGTTTTCTTACAGTCCCAGCAACCCTCTACAAGGTCACATAGGTTTGGGGTCCATTCGTGGTTCGCATTCCACTTCTAGAGTATATGGTTTGTGTTGCCCCTGTACCTATGTGCTCTCATTGCAATCTATTGTGACTATACCTTGCTTGCATTGCTTTCTATTGCTATTACTGCATATTTTTGGTATTGTGTACATATATCTTGTGTATATTTGCGATCCTCATACTCATGGTACTCACTGAGATACTTTTGGCATATTGTCATAAAAATAAAGTACCTTTATTTTTAGTATATCTGTGTATTGTGTTTTCTTATGATATTGTGCATATGACACCAGTGGTATAGTAGGAGCTTTACACGTCTCCTAGTTCAGCCTAAGCTGCTCTGCTAAGCTACCTTTTCTATCAGCCTAAGGTGCTAGACACCTCTTGTATACTAATAAGGGATAACTGGACCTGGTGCAGAGTGTAAGTACCTCTTGGTACCACTACAAACCAGGCCAGCCTCCTACACTGGGCCACCTGGTAGGCGGAGAACTGATTGAACCACTACAGGGGAGGATTCAGACCATTATGGTCTGAGCTCCCCCTACTACAGAGACCCAGGTCAGAGCCTTCTTAGGTCTCACTGGGTATTACAGGAGGTTCATTAAGAACTATGGCTCCATTGTTGCCCTTCTTAATGACCTCACTTCGAAGAAAATGCCTAAAAAGGTATTGTGGACAGCTAGCTGTCAGAAAACGTTTGAGGAGCCAAAGCCAGCCATGTGCTCTGCACCTGTCTTAAAAAGCCCAAACTACTCCAAAAAAATAATTGTCCAAACAGATGCTTCTGAATTAGGGATAGGGGTGAAGTACTGGGTTTTTCAGAACCCAGTGGTGCCAGGGAACACACCCTAAGACTTCGAGTCCTTCCTGTTTCAGACTACAGAAACACAGAGTCTTCTTGGTGAAGTCAAAGATCTTGTTTATTGGCTGCAGCCAGTAACAGGTATCCTAGAAGTACAACACGGTGTATATTCTCAGGAGACTGCTCCCCTTGCAAAGCTAACCTTCTCTTTTATACAAAATATTATGCTTTAGGCAAACATTCCTGATTTTACAGTTGACCATTCACATATTTTCACTACAAAGAAATAGCAGGGTTATGATGACAAGCCATATTTCAGTTTGTCCAGCCCTCAATCAATTACCCGGCAAGGCTCAGTACTTTCATCAGATATCGACGGACCCCCAATATAAACAGGCACCTCCTCCTTGTAAAGCAAGTCATAAAGAAAGAAACAGGAACAGGTGTGTGTAAGATTAGGCATGGTTTGTGTGTGATTAAAGGTTTTATGATGTGTTGTGCCTTGATACTAATCTCATTCGGCCACTGGGAATGAAACTGGCCGAACAGGTTTGGCTTCAGGCAGTGGAGTCAGCTTGCTCAGGTCACAGAGGAGTCAACAAAGATGTACGTGTCCTTCAGACTCGTTTTCTGCATTAGTCATTGGCCTATGTGAGGGCAATCACAAAATGGCTGTCGTTTAAATGGAACCTCAGAGTTTCAGGACGGAAACTCTGATATTCGGGTGATTTCGTCACCTGAATATGAATACAATGCTTGTGCATACTATTCTAATCATTCTCGGTCTGCTGATACCAAAATCGTTGTGATACGACGATGTTTATAACACGGGTCCAGAATTTTCAGTACCACAGACCCTCCTTTTGCCCTTACGTAGGCAATAACCCATACTCACGCTAATCTGAGTCCAGGTCTATATTCATAAAGTCGTTGAGATGTTGCTGTAGCATCATCCTATTACTTAGCTCGTCTTTTGATACAGGTTTCCTTACACACGATGTAGCACAGAGGCCACATATTGCAGGAGCACACTGTACACACAAACAGGACAGGAAAAGAATGGCTAAGATCATCCCAATGACTACCAGAGTCTTCCATCCCCAGGCGGATATCAGCTCCCAGAACCACCCCATCAATGACCAATCTCCTTTATCCATGTGAATAGATTCGGAGATCTTATGCAGTTTGGAAATGGCCTGGTAGACTGTCGGAGCGTTATCTGGGATGAAAACACAACAACTTGATTGGATCACTTTACATACCCCACCTCGGTCTGTAAGTATGACGTCTAATGCGACCCTGTTCTGAAGAGTCATAAGGCGATCCGACTGGAGCTCAGCAGTCAAATTACTAAGGGCACCGGCGGTTTCAACTACCGTGGATTCAACCACCCTTGTCAATTGCCTTATGTTCCTGCTGTTAACCATAGGACCCCAAAACGGCAGAAAACCCTTTACGAAATCTCCAAATTCTTGTCCTGTAGTGTCTTCTTTACTTATGACACCTCTAACTATCCTTGTTTTATGGTAATCTGCCGCGGCCGTAAAGGTGGGAGGTAACAGGAACGAAACAAAACATGTGCCTGAGAAGTCAGGGGGCAACCATGTATAGGCTCTATTATGGCAGATGAAATAGGTACCCTTAGCTGCTAATAACGAAGGAGAAGTCTGAGACGCAAAAACATATGTTTCAGTGCAGATACTTTTCCCTAACTGAGCTCTGGGATTTTTGCCATTACCTTGCAGACATAGGTGACCCTGATGGGGTATAATCCAAATCGGGGAGGATCTCTTTGCTCGCTGGTTTCCACTCAGAGTAACTCCATATCCTGTTATGTTCCATCCAATATATGCTAGTGTCTCATCTCTCGGGATAGTCTCATAGGAAATATCTTCCCTAATCATATCTACTATACCCTTAGCTAGAGCACTATTCTTAGGATTATCTTTCACAGAACGTAGGGGGTTGGCTTCATACGCGTATATGAACACCGTTCTATATGCCCACACAGAACCATTATGGCTGAAAGGCAGGACCAGATAAGGGATACCTTTATCAGTAGCATGAGGCATAAGACCACACACCCAACAGTTAGTTGTGTTCACTACTAATTGGTGTTGGTGTAGAAGCTGAATGAATGAATTGTTGACAAATTCTAATCTTCTGGCAGACTCGTGTTCAGGCAGGGGGTGAAAAGAATGCGAGGAAACAGTAGAAGGAGGTATGGGCTGTGTAATGGGTGCAAATGTCACTTGAAAAGAGAATAAAACATATCCTATTAAAAACGTCATTACACCGAGCAACATGAAAATACATAATATCAAAAATCGTTTCTTTGTCATTATTATAGACATTCTGGCTTTAAAATCCATCTGTTTGGCAGGTCTCTCATTCTTGAAAAACTCCATCCTCTCTAATTGCTGCTCGCGGTGGTAGGGTGTTCTATGCTAGGGAATGCTTCTGTCAGTCCATGGCAATTCCCTTAGACCGACCAGAACTGTCGACCTAACGTCTTCAGCTGCACTCCAAAGACTTGGGCAACCACGACCCTACAGCTGAACCCGGATGGCGGTTCGAAAAGAAAAAAAAAAGAAAAAATAAGAAAGTTTCTCAGATGAGAGAGCCGCACTTAAAAAAAAAATAGCAAAGGAACGGAAAAAAATTCTTTGTCCTTAGTTCTTGGTCTCAAATTATAATGGCTTTTTCCAGGTACTGTCTGGTTCTGGAACAAGAGTTCAGGCTCTGTAGTGTTCAATCGAATTGACGGTGGCACAGCTTCTTGCAAATTATTGTCACTTTCTCGTTCAGAAATTGTTCCTTTTACATGTGCATCGCTAAATGGCAAAAAACGAGGCACAGTCTCAGTCTCAGAGTCAGCGATCCCCTCCTGGACCCACCGGTCGTACGGTAGAGGAAAAGGGACCCTCTTGCAGTGTACGCCGTGGATCCAGTTCTTTTTCCCTTCCACACGAACAGCTGATCTTGTTGAGAGAAGGACGAGGTGGGGGGCGGTCCAACGGGGCTGGTCATTCTTTGTCCGCTGGAAGTTCTTGACCAGCACCCATGATCCAGGATCGATAAGATGTCCTGGAGCTTCAGAGACCTGAAGCAGAGTATTGTGAACCTGTTGGTGTAGAACACGCAATTTTGCCGTCAATTCATACAAATAATCAAGCAGTACAGGGTGTTCGATCTCACTGAATTTTGTTGGTCTTGGCACTCCCCATATGTTGGCCGGGCGGCCGAACACAATTTCATAGGGACTAAGTCCCACTCGCGAATGCACAGTCATTCTTGTTGATAGGAGTGCTAAAGGCAGAGCGTCATGCCATTTAAGACCAGAGCTCGCTTGTATCTTTGCCAACTTCAGTTTTAGCGTGCCATTATAGCACTCTACTAGTCCAGCTGATTGGGGGTGATGTGCAGCGTGGAATTTTTGCTGGATACCTAGCCCCTCACATACTTTTTTCATCACTCGACCCACAAATTCACTCGCATTATCACTCCAGACCATTCTCGGCATGCAAACCTAGGGAAGAATTCTTTGGCAAGGGATTTAGCTGTGGATAAGGCAGTGTTGTCTTTTAAGGGATATGCTTCTACCCATCTTGAAAAGGCACAAACAACAACGAGTAGGTATTTCAGATTGTTGTACCTTTCCATGTGGATGAAATCTAGCTGCAAAACCTCGAACGATACGTTGGAGGCGCAAAATGACCAGCTGGACTTGGGGTTCCCCTACCAGGATTGTATTTCAGACACACCATGCAATTCTTGACCACATTCTCTGCACATTTAGGAATTCCAGCATTTTGCCATACTGGAGCCAACAACTTACAAATCCCTTTCACACTGATATGGGCCATTCCATGAGCCATTGTCACCACTGCAAGCACATACGCATCGGGTAACAACCATCGCTGATGTTCTGACAAGTCAACCCAACAACCATTTTCATCCAATTTACCCCTACTTTCTTTCCACACATTCAACTCTTTCTCTGAAGCTTCAGCTTGAAGAGACTTCACACCCTCTATCGTATCTTCACACATTCCAACGTCACCAACCCATCTTGCGGGGCCTGCAACATACATTCGATTCATCACATCTTTTGCTGTTTCTTTTGCGATTTCGTCAGCAAATGCATTGCCACGACCGACATCATCAATAACCTTCTTGTGTGCACTGCATTTCACAATCGCAACTTGTAATGGCAAGGTCAGTGACTCAAGAAGCTCATTCACCAACTGACCATGCTGAATTTTAGTTCCATGCGAAGTCAGGAACCCACGTTCTTTCCACAATCGTCCAAAACTATGGGCCACACCAAACGCATACTGGCTGTCGGTATATAAGGTCACTTTCATTCCTTTCGATAACGCACACGCTCTCGTAAGTGCAATCAGCTCTGCTGCTTGAGCTGAATTATGTGGTATACGTGCAGCTTCAACAATCGTATGCAAAGTTGTGACAGCATATGCTGCAGTCGTATCACCATTCGGAAGCTTGAAGCATGAACCATCCACCCATAAGGTACCATCACACTTTACAAGAGGAGTATCTTTAAGATCTACTCTCCCTTTCATTTCTTCTTCTGTCCTAAGAAAACAATCATGTTGTTCAACATCATCTGTTTCTACTGAAATCGGCAATAACGTGGCTGGATTCAACGTATTGCACCTCTTTATGTGCACATGACTCGCTAACAGTGTCAACTCGTAACCTGACAATCGAGCACTAGTTAAATGCTGTGTCTTGGTCCTGTTTAACAACGTGTCCACTGCATGTGGAACCATCACAATCAACATATTATTCATCACTAACCCAGCAGACTGTTGAATAGAAACAGCTGCTGCCGCTGTGGCTCTCAAGCAACTCGGCAATGCTTTAGCTACCGGATCCAAAGTCGACGAAAAATATGCGCATGGGCGCTGCTTGTCTCCAAAAGACTGTGTCAGCACTGACAATGCACAACCCTCTCTCTCATGGACATACAGTGTAAAGGGCTTACTGTAGTCGGGGGTACCCAACACAGGAGCCGAACACAATGCATTACGCAATTCGGAAAAACTTTTCTGACAATCTTCAGACCACGGAACGGGATTCGGTGTATCTTTATAGGTCAATGCTACCAAAGGTTTGGCCAGCAAAGAAAAATTCGGTATCCATTGTCTGCAGTATGATGTAATGCCCAAGAAAGCACGTACTTCTCTCTGTGTCCTTGGCACACTCAATTTTGCAATTGCCTGAATTCTTTCTGAGGTCAGTTTCCTTCCCTCCTTCGATAAGAGATGACCTAAGTAGGTCACTTCTTGTCGACAATATTGCAGTTTTGAAAGGGACACTTTGTGATGTAAATCAGACAAATGACGCAACAACAACAAGGTGGCTTCTTTACAAATCTCTTCAGTATCTGTAGCGACTAGCAAATCATCAGTGTACTGAATAAGGGTAGCGCCGTCAGGTAAAACAATTGCATCAAGCTGTGTTTTTAAAGCCTGACTATATATTGATGGACTTTCCAGTAGCCTTGAGGAGCGCGTTTGAAGCGGAAACTTCGGCCTCCTAAACTGAATCCAAAAATATCCCTGCTCTCCTCGGCAATCGGGATGCTGAAGAAAGCATTATTTAAGTCAATCACCGAGAACCAGGTGGCGGATGCTGGAATCATAGTTAATATGGCAGTGATATCAGGAACAACTGGAAACTGTGGCACAACTATTTTATTTACCTCTCTAAGATCAATCACGAACCTGTAAACAGGTGGCTTAGAGGGGTCAGTATGTTTCAAAACAGGCAGAACAGGACTATTACAAACGTTGCCTCTTGTCTCTTCAATTACATCTTTTTCAATTAAATCATAAATGATCGCTAGCAACGCCTTTTCACCTTCACTAGAGATCTTGTATTGTTGAATGCGTGGTAATTTAACATTGGCTTTCAATGTCACAACATAAGGTGGTATTTCCAAAAGACCCACATCGTTAGGACCAGTAGCCCAAATGATATCAGGAAGAAACGACAATTCGGTCGGAAGTTTATTCTTCGACAAATACATTGGAGAGACCATTTTCCTACCCAGTGTAAGTTGTACTCCCGAAGGAGAACAATATAATGTTGCATACAATCTTTTCAACAAATCCAATCCTAACAAGTTTTCACCACAACCTGTCGTCAGAATAAGGGGTGCTTCCAATTCACAAGGTCCAACAGAAAGGGACATAGGACCAGAAATCGGGTTCCTAACCGGGGCGCCCGAAAAACATACTGAAACATTCATCTCGCCAGACAAAGGTGCGCCAGGGAGTTTTGAGTGCATAATAGAACTCTTTGTAGCACCAGTATCCAACAGAAAAGGCTCCAACACACCTGATGTAATCACCTTAACATAAGGTCCATTCTGATCTACTGGAACTAAAAAAACCTCCCTCTCTTCGTCTATGGCTGTCCTAGCAATTATTACCTTCCAGATTCTCATCTTCTGCATAGTAGTCGTCAGCATAGTACTGAGCCGTCCTACCAGACGCGTTATGTTGCTGGTCAAAGCTATTCATTGAGTTTTGAGACGGAAAGGAACAGGTGTTCATGGGGAAACTTCCACGTCCTCTACCTCTAGGAGCTTGTTGAACACCTCGACCTCTTGCGCCAGAAGCATCATTCGTACGCTGTAACAAAATAGGACAACTATACTTGAAATGACCCTCTTCTTTACAATATGAACACTGATTGGGACCTACAGGAACACGTGGTTGAGAAAACTCGAACCTTTGCGAGTTTCTCTGGAACTGTTGAGGTTGCTGATAGTTACTCTGACCACCACGTGGCGGATACGCCTGTTGTAAAAGAACCTTCGTCTTTAATTCTTTAGTTTTCTTGTCTGCTCTATCCTTCTCATCTTTATCCCTATTTTCGTAGTACTGTGCAGTAGCCAATATTTGTGCTGAAGAGGAAACGGCCCAAGAACTCTCTGAATCCTTCAATTTCTTACACAGCTCGGCAAGCAAATTGTGCACAAACTTGTCGACGAACAACCGTTGACCACCTTCTGTACTCATATCTTGACCAATGTGGTCGATAAACGTTTCCTCAAACCTGGTGAAGAAATCAGACACTGTTTCATCTTTCTTCTGCTTACACGCAGACAATTTATCCCAATTCACACGCATCGCAGGCATTAAAGTCTTCATGTAAGTAATGATCCTAGCAGGCAGTTCTGCTAACAAAGGCTCATGCTTGGCACCACCAACTTGTCTATCATTTGCAGCACTAATATTAGCCCATGAGTCACCTAACTCTTGCGCATGATCTGTATGGCGAATCAATCCCCACAAAGGCTGTGGAACAACATTCCCAAATAACATGTCTATGTCGGCTAAATTCATAATGCATGAGTCTGCAGTCTGTGATAATTCCTTATAATACCCTGCAGGGTTTTTACGGGGATAAGGCAAAGTCTGCTTAAGGGCTAAAACTTCAGCTCGCTTCCACGGAACATGTACCCAAACACGCTGAAAATGAGCTGGGACAGCATCAATTTGATTAGCAACATCAGCCGCAACGGCGTCCTTCCATACCGGAGGGACTTCTCTCCTTGGGTACTGTGGCACCTTTTTTTTAACAGAGGAGTCATGTTCGAACAGTGACTGAGAAGGATCCTTATTCCTAAAGGACAACAACGTCGCAACTGCTTTCTCAACATCGGAACCCATAATCGTGCCCTTTGCAAACTCAAACCGTACACGGCACAAATCAGGCGGATTTGTTTCCAAATCATTATCCTCCAATTCCTCACAAAGGAAGGCAGACATTTTCTCAAAAACGTATCTTTGTTTCGGTGCTTCCCATTGACAGAAGACATCCATAACAGACTCTACATCGTATCTTGAAGGGTAAACAACCCATTTACGCGCCATACGGTCAAACATTTCTCTCTCTCGAGAATTAGGCAGTTGACTACGCGACTGCTTACGCTCCGAATCTGGGGTCACACCAGACGACCCAAAGAGAGGAAATATAAGGCTGGCAACAGTATCTGTCATTCTCTGTCGGACAGAAGGAGAAGTTGATGAAAGAACAGGAGGAAAAACAGAGGGAGGCAAGGCAGACGCAGAGGCAGACTCAGAGGCAGTATCAGGAAGAACACCAGAAGAGGCAGTTGATGTAGTACATAAAGTTGTAGGAGGTACAAATGGAGCAGGTAGCGAAGTCGGCGGCCCTTGAAGGGGCTGCGCCATAGTAGTAGGAGCCAACTGAAGAGGAGCTGTTGGCTGTGGAAGAACCTGAGGCACAATAACCGGAGGTTGCACAGCTAAAGGTTGCGGAGGTGCTGTAGCATTCTGCGCATAAGGTGGTGGCGACCTCAACAAGTGTGACATTAAAGGATCTTTCTCAAGTTCTTTTGCTGCATCTTGCTGAAGAAGCGGAAAAACTGGATAACATTTATCGGTCACCATTTTACGTTGCCTGTGCAACTGCTCATTTATCTGTTCTTCTTCATCATCTTTAAAATGTATGGCAGCTTGCATTATCGAGATACCCTCTTCCCTCTTATTTCTCTTTGCTAATTTAATTTCCTTCTGTTTGGCTTCCTTACGCCATAGGCGGAAGAGTCAAACATCGCCGGCCGGGCTTTCTTCTTAAAAAGTTTAACCTCCAGATTATCCAGAATCTCTGTGTCAAAACTACCATATTGGGGCCATTTTAAAACATACTTCATGATATATGATGGGGCCTATGCCATGTTTCACATATAGTTCATAGGTTGGAGCTCCAATCGGAGGAACCGGACACGAGTCCTCCAATCGGGAATCCCTATTATAACCAAGACAAAACAAATGTCCATGTCTGCTAAAACCAGGCATCTTCGCTCTCCAGTCTAGCTTCAAACTTCAAAGGATTATCGAATACGATAGTCTCGTGAATACACAAATCCCTCGGCTTTGGTACTTGCAAGTTCCAAATCAAAGATCCCAAGGGGATACCAAACTAAGAACCAAACTAAGGACTGGGAGACGCTCCACTTATACTTAACTGAGGTATCAATGACTTCACCAGAAGACTCGTTTGTCATTTCGCTCTACCAAATCATCAAGGGTCCAAAACAGGGCGATAGTCAGGGCAGCAGTCCTTCGTAGCCGTCGGAAAGCGGGGAACCTCGCAGCAAAGACTTTCGGACCACGTCGACATACAGGGGTCGATGAATTGGCGGCCTCCCTCCAGAATTTTCACACGAAGCTCCTCACAAACCTCTGGCTTGGACCGGTACCGCTGAAATCGCCCCACGTTGGGCGCCAACTGAGGTACTCGGTTTTTCAGAACCCAGTGGTGCCAGGGAACACACCCTAAGACTTCGAGTCCTTCCTGTTTCAGACTACAGAAACAGGAGAGTCTTCTTGGTGAAGTCAAAGATCTTGTTTATTGGCTGCAGCCAGTAACAGGTATCCTAGAAGTACAACACGGTGTATATTCTCAGGAGACTGCTCCCCTTGAAAAGCTAACCTTCTCTTTTATGCAAAATATTATGCTTTAGGCAAACATTCCTTATTTTACAGTTGACCATTCACATATTTTCACTACAAAGAAATAGCAGGGTTATGATGACAAGCCATATTTCAGATTGTCCAGCCCTCAATCAATTACCCTGGCAAGGCTCAGTACTTTCATCAGATATCGACGGACCCCCAATATAAACAGGCACCTCCTCCTTGTAAAGCAAGTCATAAAGAAAGAAACAGGAACAGGTGTGTGTAAGATTAGGCATGGTTTGTGTGTGATTAAAGGTTTTATGATGTGTTGTGCCTTGATACTAATCTCATTCGGCCAGTGGGAATGAAACTGGCCGAACAGGTTTGGCTTCAGGCAGTGGAGTCAGCTTGCTCAGGTCACAGAGGAGTCAGCAAAGATGTACGTGTCCTTCAGACTCGTTTTCGGCATTAGTCATTGGCCTATGTGAGGGTGTAGGAAAGTACCATCTTGTCTGGCATGTTACCCCCATTTTTCACTGTATATATGTTGTTTTAGTTGTATGCGTCACTGGGACCCTGGTAACCCAGGGCCCCAGTGCTCATAAGTGTGCCTGAATGTGTTACCTGTGTAGTGACTAACTGTCTCACAGAGGCTCTGCTAATCAGAACCTCAGTGGTTATGCTCTCTCATTTCTTTCCAAATTGTCACTAACAGGCTATTGACCATTTTACCAATTTACATTGGCTTACTGGAACACCCTTATAATTCCCTAGTATATGGTACTGAGGTACCCAGGGTATTGGGGTTCCAGGAGATCCCTATGGGCTGCAGCATTGCTTTTGCCACCCATAGGGAGCTCTGACAATTCTTATACAGGCCTGTCACTGCAGCCTGAGTGAAATAACGTCCACATTATTTCACAGCCATTTTACACTGCACTTAAGTAACTTATAAGTCACCTATATGTCTAACCTTTACCTGGTAAAGGTTAGGTGCAAAGTTACTTAGTGTGAGGGCACCCTGGCACTAGCCAAGGTGCCCCCACATTGTTCAGGGCCAATTCCCCGGACTTTGTGAGTGCGGGGACACCATTACACGCGTGCACTACATATAGGTCACTACCTATATGTAGCTTCACAATGGTAACTCCAAATATGGCCATGTAACATGTCTATGATCATGGAATTGCCCCCTCTATACCATCCTGGCATAGTTGGCACAATCCCATGATCCCAGTGGTCTGTAGCACAGACCCTGGTACTGCCAAACTGCCCTTCCTGGGGTTTCACTGCAGCTGCTGCTGCTGCCAACCCCTCAGACAGGCAGCTGCCCTCCTGGGGTCCAGCCAGGCCTGGCCCAGGATGGCAGAACAAAGGACTTCCTCTGAGAGAGGGTGTTACACCCTCTCCCTTTGGAAAATGGTGTGAAGGCAGGGGAGGAGTAGCCTCCCCCAGCCTCTGGAAATGCTTTCTTGGGCACAGATGTGCCCAATTCTGCATAAGCCAGTCTACACCGGTTCAGGGGACCCCTTAGCCCTGCTCTGGCGTGAAACTGGACAAAGGAAAGGGGAGTGACCACTCCCCTGACCTGCACCTCCCCTGGGAGGTGTCCAGAGCTCCTCCAGTGTGCTCCAGACCTCTGCCATCTTGGAAACAGAGGTGCTGCTGGCACACTGGACTGCTCTGAGTGGCCAGTGCCACCAAGTGACGTCAGAGACTCCTTGTGATAGGCTCCTTCAGGTGTTGCTAGCCTATCCTCTCTCCTAAGTAGCCAAACCCTCTTTTCTGGCTATTTAGGGTCTCTGTCTCTGGGGCAACTTTAGAAAATGAATGCACGAGCTCATCCGAGTTCCTCTGCATCTCTCTCTTCACCTTCTGCCAAGGAATCGACTGCTGACCGCGCTGGAAGCCTGCAAAACTGCAACATAGTAGCAAAGACGACTACTGCAACTCTGTAAAGCTGATCCTGCCGCCTTCTCGACTATTTTCCTGGTGGTGCATGCTGTGGGGGTAGTCTGCCTCCTCTCTGCACTAGAAGCTCCGAAGAAATCTCCCGTGGGTCGACGGAATCTTCCCCCTGCAACCGCAGGCACCAAAAAGCTGCATTACCGGTCCCTTGGGTCTCCTCTCAGCACGATGAGCGAGGTCCCTCGAATCCAGCAACTCTGTCCAAGTGGCCCCCACAGTCCAGTGACTCTTCAGTCCAAGTTTGGTGGAGGTAAGTCCTTGCCTCACCTCGCTAGACTGCATTGCTGGGAACCACGACTTTTGCAGCTACTCCGGCCTCCGTGCACTTCCGGCAGAAATCCTTTGTGCACAGTCCAGCCTTGTTCCATGGCACTCTAACCTGCATTGCACGACCTCCTAAGTTGTTCTCCGGCGACGTGGGACTTCTTTGTGCGACTTCAGGTGAGCACCATTTCATGCATCCTCTTAGTGCCTGTTTCTGGCACTTCTCCGGGTGCTACCTGCTGCTAACAGGGCTCCTTGTCTTGCTCGACATCCCCTCTACCTTCTGGTCCAATTTGCGACCTCCTGGTCCCTCCTGAGCCACAGCAGCATCCAAAAACGCTAACCGCACGATTTGCAGCTAGCAAGGCTTGTTGGCATTCTTTTGGCAGGAAAACACTTCTGCACAACTCTACAAGGCGAGAGGGATCTGTTCTCCAAAGGTGAAGTCTCTATCCCTTTGCGTTCTTGCAGAAACCGCAGCTTCTTCTGTCCAGTAGAAGCTTCTTTGCACCCGCAGCTGGCATTTCCTGGGCATCTGCCCATCTCCGACTTGCTTGTGACTTTTGGACTTGGTCCCCTTGTTCCACAGGTACCCCAGATTGGAAATCCAGTGTTGTTGCATTGTTGGTTTGTGTCTTTCCTGCATTATTCCTCTAACACGACTTCTTTGCACTTAGGGGAACTTTAGTGCACTTTGCACTCACTTTTCAGGGTCTTGTGGAGGGTTATTTTATTAACTCTCACTATTTTCTAATAGTCCCAGCGACCCTCTACAAGGTCACATAGGTTTGGGGTCCATTCGTGGTTCGCATTCCACTTTTGGAGTATATGGTTTGTGTTGCCCCTATCCCTATGTTTCCCCATTGCATCCTATTGTAACTATACAATGTTTGCACTGTTTTCTAAGACTATACTGCATATTTTTGCTATTGTGTATATATATCTTGTGTATATTTCCTATCCTCTCACTGAGGGTACACTCTAAGATACTTTGGCATATTGTCATAAAAATAAATTACCTTTATTTTTAGTATAACTGTGTATTGTGTTTTCTTATGATATTGTGCATATGACACTAAGTGGTACTGTAGTAGCTTCACACGGCTGGACTGGCTTTTAGTGAGTACCAAGGGGTACTTACACCTTGCACCAGGCCCAGGTATCCCTTATTAGTATATAGGGTGTCTAGCAGCTTAGGCTGATAGATAATGGTAGCTTAGCAGAGCAGCTTAGGCTGAACTAGGAGACGAGTGAAGCTCCTACAGTACCACTAGTGTCACTTGCACAATATCATAAGAAAACACAATACACAGATATACTAAAAATAAAGGTACTTTATTTTTATGACAATATGCCAAAGTATCTCAGTGAGTACCCTCAGTATGAGGATAGCAAATATACACAAGATATATGTACACAATACCAAAAATATGCAGTATAGTCTTAGAAAACAGTGCAAACAATGTATAGTTACAATAGGATGCAAAGGGGACACATAGGGATAGGGGCAACACAAACCATATACTCCAAAAGTGGAATGCGAACCACGAATGGACCCCAAACCTATGTGACCTTGTAGAGGGTCGCTGGGACTGTAAGAAAACAGTGAGGGTTAGAAAAATAGCCCACCCCAAGACCCTGAAAAGTGAGTGCAAATTGCACTAAAGTTCCCCAAAGAGCACAGAAGTCGTGATAGAGGAATTCTGCAGGAAAGACCAACACCAGCAATGCAACAACAATGGATTTCCAGACTAGAGTACCTGTGGAACAAGGGGACCAAGTCCAAAAGTCACGATCAAGTCGAGAGTGGGCAGATGCCCAGGAAATGCCAGCTGTGGGTGCAAAGAAGCTGGTACTAGGCAGTAGAAGCTGAAGATTCTGCAAGAACGACAAGGGCAAGAAACTTCCCCTTTGGAGGATGGATGTCCCACGTCGTGAAGAGTTGTGCAGGAGTGTTTTCCTGAAGAAAGACTAAAAACAAGCCTTGCTAGCTGCAAATCATGCAGTTAGGGTTTTTGGATGCTGCTCTGGCCCAGGATGGACCAGAATGTCGCCAATTGTGTCAAGGGACAGAGGGGGCGCCCCGCAGGACAAGGAGCCCTCTCAGAAGCAAGCACCACCCGGAAAAGTGCTGGAACAGGCACTACAAAGTGGAGTGAAACAGTGCTCACCCGAAGTTGCACAAGAGAGTCCCAAGCCGCCGGAGGATAACTCAGGAGTTTGTGCAATGCAGGTTAGAGTGCCGTGGACCCAGGCTTGGCTGTGCACAAAGGATTTCCGCCGGAAGTGCACAGAGGCCGGAGTAGCTGCAAAAGACGCGGTTCCCAGCAATGCAGTCTGGCGTGGGGAGGCAAGGACTTACCTTCACCAAACTTGGACTGAAGAGTCACTGGACTGTGGGAGTCACTTGGACAGAGTTGCTGAATTCAAGGGACCTTGCTCGTCGTGCTGAGAGGAGACCCAGGGGACCGGTGATTGTAGGAGGCTGGACTGGCTTGTAGTGAGTACCAAGGGGTACTTGCACCTTGCACCAGGCCCAGTTATCCCTTATTAGTGTATAGGGTGTCTAGCAGCTTAGGCTGATAGATAATGGCAGCTTAGCAGAGCAGCTTAGGCTGAACTAGGAGACGTGTGAAGCTACCACAGTACCACTTAGTGTCATATGCACAATATCATAAGAAAACACAATACACAGTTATACTAAAAATAAAGGTACTTTATTTTTATGACAATATGCCAAAGTATCTTAGAGTGTACCCTCAGTGAGAGGATAGGAAATATACACAAGATATATATACACAATAGCAAAAATATGCAGTATAGTCTTAGAAAACAGTGCAAACAATGTATTGTTACAATAGGATGCAATGGGGAAACATAGGGATAGGGGCAACACAAACCATATACTCCAAAAGTGGAATGCGAACCACGAATGGACCCCAAACCTATGTGACCTTGTAGAGGGTCACTGGGACTATTAGAAAATAGTGAGAGTTAGAAAAATAACCCTCCCCAAGACCCTGAAAAGTGAGTGCAAAGTGCACTAAAGTTCCCCTAAGGACAAAATAGTCGTGTTAGAGGAATAATGCAGGAAAGACACAAACCAGCAATGCAACAACTGTGGATTTCCAATCTAGGGTACCTGTGGAACAAGGGGACCAAGTCCAAAAGTCACAAGCAAGTCGGAGATGGGCAGATGCCCAGGAAATGCCAGCTGCGGGTGCAAAGAAGCTTCGACTGGACAGAAGAAGCTGAGGTTTCTGCAGGAACGAAAAGGGCTAGAGACTTCCCCTTTGGTGGACGGATCCCTCTCGCCGCGGAGAGTCGTGAAAAAGTGTTTTCCCGCCGAAAGAATGCCAACAAGCCTTGCTAGGTGCAAATCGTGCTTTTGGCATTTTTGGACGCTGCTGGAGCCCAGGAGGGACCAGAAGGTTGCAAATTGGGCCTGAAGAGAGACGGGACGTCCAGCAAGACAAAGAGCCCTCACTGAAGCAGGTAGCACCCGCAGAAGTTCCAGAAACAGGCACTACGAGGATGCGTGAAACGGTGCTCGCCGAAGTTACACAAAGGAGTCCCACGTCGCCGGAGACCAACTTAGAAAGTCGTGCAATGCAGGTTAGAGTGCCGTGGACCCAGGCTTGGCTGTGCACAAAGGATTTCCACCGGAAGTGCACAGGGGCCGGAGTAGCTGCAAAGTCGCGGTTCCCAGCAATGCAGCCCAGCGAGGTGAGGCAAGGACTTACCTCCACCAAACTTGGGCTGAAGAGTCACTGGACTGTGGGGGTCACTTGGACAGAGTCGCTGGATTTGAGGGACCTCGCTCGTCGTGCTGAGAGGAGACCCAAGGGACCGGTGTTGCAGCTTTTTGGTGCCTGCGGTTGCAGGGGGAAGATTCCGTCGACCCACGGGAGATTTCTTCGGAGCTTCTGGTGCAGAGAGGAGGCAGGCTACCCCCACAGCATGCACAAGCAGGAAAACAGTCGAGAAGGCGGCAGGATCAGCGTTACAGAGTTGCAGTAGTCGTCTTTGCTACTATGTTGCAGGTTTGCAGGCTTCCAGCGCGGTCAGCGGTCGTTTCCTTATCAGAAGGTGAAGAGAGAGATGCAGAGGAACTCGGATGAGCTCTTGCATTCGTTATCTGAAGTTTCCCCAGAGACAGAGACCCTAAATAGCCAGAAAAGAGGGTTTGGCTACCTAGGAGAGAGGATAGGCTACTAACACCTGAAGGAGCCTATCAGCAGGAGTCTCTGACGTCACCTGGTGGCACTGGCCACTCAGAGCAGTCCAGTGTGCCAGCAGCACCTCTGTTTCCAAGATGGCAGAGGTCTGGAGCACACTGGAGGAGCTCTGGACACCTCCCAGGGGAGGTGCAGGTCAGGGGAGTGGTCACTCCCCTTTCCTTTGTCCAGTTTCGCGCCAGAGCAGGGGCTAAGGGGTCCCTGAACCGGTGTAGACTGGCTTATGCAGAATTGGGCACCTCTGTGCCCAACAAAGCATTTCCAGAGGCTGGGGGAGGCTACTCCTCCCCTGCCTTCACACCATTTTCCAAAGGGAGAGGGTGTCACACCCTCTCTCAGAGGAAGTTCTTTGTTCTGCCATCCTGGGCCAGGCCTGGCTGGACCCCAGGAGGGCAGCTGCCTGTCTGAGGGGTTGGCAGCAGCAGCAGCTGCAGTGAAACCCCAGGAAGGGCAGTTTGGCAGTACCAGGGTCTGTGCTACAGACCACTGGGATCATGGGATTGTGCCAACTATGCCAGGATGGTATAGAGGGGGCAATTCCATGATCATAGACATGTTACATGGCCATATTCGGAGTTACCATTGTGAAGCCACATATAGGTAGTGACCTATATGTAGTGCACGCGTGTAATGGTGTCCCCGCACTCACAAAGTTCAGGGAATTGGCTCTGAACAATGTGGGGGCACCTTGGCTAGTGCCAGGGTGCCCTCACACTAAGTAACTTTGCACCCAACCTTTACCAGGTAAAGGTTAGACATATAGGTGACTTATAAGTTACTTAAGTGCAGTGTAAAATGGCTGTGAAATAACGTGGACGTTATTTCACTCAGGCTGCAGTGGCAGGCCTGTGTAAGAATTGTCAGAGCTCCCTATGGGTGGCAAAAGAAATGCTGCAGCCCATAGGGATCTCCTGGAACCCCAATACCCTGGGTACCTCAGTACTAGGGAATTATAAGGGTGTTCCAGTAAGCCAATGTAAATTGGTAAAAATGGTCACTAGCCTGTCAGTGACAATTTGGAAAGAAATGAGAGAGCATAACCACTGAGGTTCTGATTAGCAGAGCCTCAGTGAGACAGTTAGTCACTACACAGGTAACACATTCAGGCACACTTATGAGCACTGGGGCCCTGGGTTACCAGGGTCCCAGTGACACATACAACTAAAACAACATATATACAGTGAAAAATGGGGGTAACATGCCAGGCAAGATGGTACTTTCCTACACAACCCCCCCCCAAACGAAGGACAATAAGACTAGCCATTACCTGATGAGTCTTCATTGTCTAAGTGGAAATATCTGGAGAGTCCATCTGCATTGGAGTGGCTACTCCCAGGTCTATGTTCCACTGTAGTCCATTCCCTGTAGGGATATGGACCACCTCAACAATTTAGGATTTTCACCTTTCATTTGTTTTAGCCAAAGTAGAGATTTGTGGTCTGTCTGAACAATGAAGTGAGTGCCAAACAGGTATGGCCTCAACTTCTTCAGAGCCCAGACCACAGCAAAGGCCTCCCTCTCAATGGCAGACCAACGCTTTTCTCTAGGGGTCAACCTCCTACTAATAAAAGCAACAGGTTGATCCTGGCCCTCGGAATTAAGTTGTGATAGGACTGCCCCTACTCCTAATTCAGATGCATCAGTTTGGACATAGAATTTTTTAGAGTAACAAGGGCTTTTCAGGACAGGTGCAGAGCACATGGCCTGCTTCAGCTCCTCAAAAGCTTTCTGACAGTTTGCTGTCCATAATACCTTTTTAGGCATTTTCTTGGATGTGAGGTCATTAAGAGGGGCTGCAATGGAGCCATAGTTCTTAATGAACCTCCTGTAATACCCAGTGAGGCCTAGGAAGGCTCTCACCTGAGTCTGAGTGGTAGGGGGAACCCAATCAATAATAGTTTGGATTTTCCCCTGAAGTGGTGCAATCTGTTCCCCACCAACAAGGTGTCCCAGATAAACCACCTTACCCTGCCCTATCTGGCACTTTGAAGCCTTGATAGTGAGGCCTGCCTTTTGCAGGGCCTCCAAAACTTTCCATAGGTGGACCAGGTGATCATCCCAGCTGGAGCTAAAGACAGCTATATCGTCCAAATATGCTGCACTGAAAGCTTCCAGCCCTTGCAGGACTGTGTTCACCAACCTCTGAAAAGTGGCAGGTGCATTTTTCAAACCAAAAGGCATTACAGTAAACTGGTAATGTCCTCCAATGGTAGAAAATGCAGTCTTAGGTTTAGCATCTTCTGATAATTTGATCTGCCAATACCCTGCAGTCAAATCAAAAGTGCTTAGATACTTGGCAGATGCCAGTGTATCTATAAGCTCATCTGCCCTGGGTATAGGGTGAGCATCAGTTTTGGTTACCAAGTTGAGACCTCTATAGTCTACACAAAACCGCATTTCTTTCTTTCCATCTTTAGAATTGGGTTTTGGTACCAGTACCACAGGAGAAGCCCATGGACTGTCAGAGTGCTCAACCACTCCTAGTTCCAACATTTTCTGAACTTCTTGCTTTATGCAGTCCCTGACATGGTCAGGCTGCCTATAGATCTTACTTTTGACAGGTAAACTGTCTCCAGTATCTATAGTGTGCTCACACCAAGAAGTGGTGCCTGGCACAGTAGAGAAGAGTTCTGAAAATTGTCCTAGGAGATTTATGCAATTATCTTTCTGCTCAGCAGTAAGACAATCAGCCAAAACTACACCTTCCACAAGAGCATCTTGTTCTGTGGAAGAGAAGAGATCAGGTAGAGGATCACTGTCTTCTTCCTGTCCCTCATCAGTTGCCATGAGCAGGGTGAGATCAGCCCTGTCATAGTAGGGTTTCAGGCGGTTGACATGGAGCACCCTAAGGGGACTCCTGGCAGTGCCTAAGTCAACCAAGTAGGTGACTTCACCCTTCTTTTCAACAATTGTGTGGGGACCACTCCATTTATCTTGGAGTGCTCTTGGGGCCACAGGCTCCAAGACCCACACTTTCTGCCCTGGTTGGTACTGAACCAAAACAGCCTTCTGATCATGCCATTGCTTCTGGAGCTCTTGGCTGGCCTGAAGGTTTTTACTGGCCTTTTTCATGTACTCAGCCATCCTTGATCTGAGGCCAAGTACATAATCCACAATATCCTGCTTAGGAGCTTTTAAAGGTTGTTCCCAACCCTCCTTTACAAGTGTGAGTGGACCCCTAACAGGGTGTCCAAAAAGAAGTTCAAAGGGGCTGAAGCCCACTCCTTTCTGGGGTACCTCCCTGTAGGCAAAAAGGAGGCATGGTGGAAGGATATCCCATCTCCTGCGGAGTTTTTCAGGGAGACCCATAATCATGCCTTTGAGAGTTTTATTAAATCTCTCCACCAGTCCATTTGTTTGTGGATGATAGGGTGTTGTGAACTTGTAAGTTACACCACACTCCTTCCACATGGCCTTTAAGTATGCAGACATGAAATTGCTTCCCCTGTCTGATACTACTTCCTTTGGGAAGCCCACCCTGGAAAATATTCCCAGGAGGGCCTTTGCCACTGCAGGTGCTGTAGTGGTCCTTAAAGGAATAGCTTCAGGATATCTTGTGGCATGGTCCACTACCACTAAGATAAACCTATTGCCTGAAGCAGTAGGAGGGTCAAGGGGGCCAACTATGTCAACCCCTACCCTTTCAAAGGGAACCCCAACCACAGGCAGTGGGATAAGGGGTGCCTTTGGGGTGCCACCTGTCTTGCCACTGGCTTGACAGGTTTCACAGGACTTACAAAATTCCTTTGTGTCCTCAGACATCCTAGGCCAATGAAACAGGGGAACAAGCCTGTCCCAAGTTTTCATTTGTCCTAGGTGCCCAGCTAAGGGAATGTCATGTGCCAGTGTTAAGAGGAACTTTCTGTACTCCTGAGGAATCACTAATCTCCTGGCAGCTCCAGGTTTAGGATCCCTATGCTCAGTGTACAAGAGGTTGTCCTCCCAGTAAACTCTGTGAGAGTCACTGACATCCCCATTAGCCTGTTTGACAGCTTGCTGTCTGAGACCCTCTAATGTGGGACAGGTTTGCTGTGCCACACTCAGCTCCTCTCTGGCAGGCCCCCCTTCACCCAAAAGCTCAGCAGTGTCTGCTTCCAGCTCCTCTGGTGTAGGTTCTGCACAGGGAGGGAATTCTTCTTCCTCAGAAGTAGAATCCACTGTAGAGGGAGGGATAGTAGGAAGTGGTTTGCTTCTACTAGCCCTAGCTTTAGGGAGCACTTGGTCCATTGTTCCAGGATCCAAGCTTCCCTGTCCTTTTTGCTTTTTGGCCTGAGCCCTTGTCAAAGCAAAAATATGCCCTGGGATGCTCAGCATTGCTGCATGGGCCTCCAACTCCACATCTGACCAAGCTGATGTCTCCAAATCATTCCCTAATAGACAGTCTACAGGTAAATCTGAAGCTACCACAACTTTCTTTGGACCAGTTACCCCCCCCCAGTTGAGATTTACAACAGCCATGGGGTGGCTTTGTGTTATGTTGTGAGCATCGGTTACTTGGTACTGGTGTCCAAGTATGTGTTGTTCAGGGTGCACCAGTTTCTCAATCACCATTGTGACACTGGCACCTGTGTCCCTGTAGGCCTGGACCTCAACACCATTTATTAGGGTTAGTTGCTTGTACTTCTCCAAGTTATGGGGGCAAGCAACCAAAGTGGCTAAATCAATAGCCCCTTCAGAGACTAAAGTAGCCTCTGTGGTCTCCCTAATTAGACCAACCCCAACTAAATTACCAAAAGTGAGCCCAGCTACTCCCTTGGATTGGCTATTAGTAGGTTTGCTCCCACCACCACTGCTATTAGTAGGGACACTAGGTGTAGCAGTAGGGGCTGTAGTGGTAGGAGCTGTGGTGCCTTTCTTTGGACAACTGGGATCTGTTGTCCAATGGCCTTTTATTTTACATAAATAGCACCATGGTTTCTTTTCCTTGTTCTGATTAAAGGAGGATTTGGACCCACCACCCCCACCAGAGTGTTTTTGTGGCCCTGATGAAGACTCATTTTTAGATTTGTCCCCACCCTTGTCAGAAGACTTACCATCCTTCTTTTTGTTGCCATCTTTGTCACCCCCTGTATGAACTTTTCTGTTCACTCTTGTTCTGACCCATTTGTCTGCCTTCTTTCCCAATTCTTGGGGAGAGGTCAGATCAGAGTCCACCAAGTACTGGTGCAACAAATCAGACACACAATTATTAAGAATATGCTCTCTCAGGATCAAGTTATACAGGCTGTCATAATCAGTAACTTTACTGCCATGTAACCACCCCTCCAAGGCCTTCACTGCCTGGTCAATGAAATCAACCCAGTCTTGTGAAGACTCCTTTTTGGTCTCTCTGAACTTTATCCTGTACTGTTCAGTGGTTAAGCCATAACCATCCAGGAGTGCATTCTTAAGAACTTGGAAATTATTAGCATAATTTTCTTTCACAGTAAGGAGCCTATCCCTACCTTTTCCACTAAATGATAGCCATAGGATAGCAGCCCACTGCCTTTGAGGGACATCCTGTACAACACAGGCCCTCTCAAGTGCAGCAAACCACTTGTTAATGTCATCCCCCTCCTTATAAGGGGGAACTATCTTGTGCAGATTCCTGGAATCATGCTCTTTTGCAGGATGACTATGGGGAATACTGCTGCTGCCACCATGGGTATCTAAACCCAACTTATGTCTTTCCTTCTCTAATTCAAAAGACTGTCTATCCAAATCCAGCTGTTGCTTTTTAAGCTTCAGTCTGGTTTGTTCCACCCTCAACTTATTGAGTTCCCTCTCTAACATTCTGTCATCAGGGTTGGTGGGAGGGACATTTCTAGAAACAGAGCTATGATGGGAATGAACAGAAGGAGACCTGTCCCTTACAGAAGCCAACTTAACAGCTTGGTTTACAGAAACATTACTACCAGTATGGTGAGAATAAATGCTTTTGCTATGATGTGAGACAACACTATTTATTTGGTGTGGCTCATCATCATTACCATCTATGCTAGATTGTCTAGTAATGGGCAGGCTAGGAAGTTTCTTTCCTGAATCTTTTCCTGGGGGAGTCCCTGAATCAGATTGGGAACTATTAGGTACTTTTTCAACAGATGGGGCACCTATGGCCTTATCCTGTTCTCTAAGCATGTTTAGTAACAGTTCCAAGGAAGGATTCTTCCCTACACTCAAACCTCTCTCTATACAGTGACTCCTTGCTCTTTTCCAGCTAAGGTTGTCATATGCAAGTTTGGACAGATCAACACTTTGGCCTGTGCCAGACATTTTTAGAGAGAGTTAAAGTGATAGAAAAAAAGAAAAAAGTTTTCAGAACTTTTTGGAAAGACAGAAAAAAACTTTTTAAACTTTTAAGAACTTTTTGAAAGTTTAGGAGTACTTTTCAGCACTTAGAAAAGAGTGAAAAGAGGAAATGCAAAACTTTTTGGCTATGTGTATATACACTGACCTTGTTTTGTATATTTTTCTCTTATGAAAAGTACAATGACAAGAGTGGTAAGTAGTCTCAAGCACTTATCCCACCACTGCACAACCAATGTAGGAGGCTGGACTGGCTTGTAGTGAGTACCAAGGGGTACTTGCACCTTGCACCAGGCCCAGTTATCCCTTATTAGTGTATAGGGTGTCTAGCAGCTTAGGCTGATAGATAATGGTAGCTTAGCAGAGCAGTTTAGGCTGAACTAGGAGACGTGTGAAGCTACCACAGTACCACTTAGTGTCATATGCACAATATCATAAGAAAACACAATACACAGTTATACTAAAAATAAAGGTACTTTATTTTTATGACAATATGCCAAAGTATCTTAGAGTGTACCCTCAGTGAGAGGATAGGAAATATACACAAGATATATATACACAATAGCAAAAATATGCAGTATAGTCTTAGAAAACAGTGCAAACAATGTATAGTTACAATAGGATGCAATGGGGAAACATAGGGATAGGGGCAACACAAACCATATACTCCAAAAGTGGAATGCGAACCACGAATGGACCCCAAACCTATGTGACCTTGTAGAGGGTCGCTGGGACTATTAGAAAATAGTGAGAGTTAGAAAAATAACCCTCCCCAAGACCCTGAAAAGTGAGTGCAAAGTGCACTAAAGTTCCCCTAAGGACAAAATAGTTGTGTTAGAGGAATAATGCAGGAAAGACACAAACCAGCAATGCAACAACTGTGGATTTCCAATCTAGGGTACCTGTGGAACAAGGGGACCAAGTCCAAAAGTCACAAGCAAGTCGGAGATGGGCAGATGCCCAGGAAATGCCAGCTGCGGGTGCAAAGAAGCTTCGACTGGACAGAAGAAGCTGAGGTTTCTGCAAGAACGAAAAGGGCTAGAGACTTCCCCTTTGGTGGACGGATCCCTCTCGCCTTGGAGAGTCGTGCAGAAGTGTTTGCCCGCCGAAAGGACGCCAACAAGCCTTGCTAGGCGCAAATCGTGTCTTTGGCGTTTTTGGACGCTGCTGGGGCCCAGGAGCAACCAGGAGGTCGCAAATTGGATCTGAAGAGAGAGGGGACGTCGAGCAAGACAAAGAGCACTCACTGAAGCAGGTAGCATCCGGACAAGTGCCAGAAACAGGCACTACGAGGATGCGTGAAATGGTGCTCGCCGAAGTTGCACAAAGGAGTCCCACGTCGCCGGAGACCAACTTAGAAAGTCGTGCAATGCAGGTTAGAGTGCCGTGGACCCAGGCTTGGCTGTGCACAAAGGATTTCCGCCGGAAGTGCACAGGGGCCGGAGTAGCTGCAAAGTCGCGGTTCCCAGCAATGCAGCCCAGCGAGGTGAGGCAAGGACTTACCTCCACCAAACTTGGGCTGAAGAGTCACTGGACTGTGGGGGTCACTTGGACAGAGTTGCTGGATTCGAGGGACCTCGCTCGTCGTGCTGAGAGGAGACCCAAGGGACCGGTGATGCAGCTTTTTGGTGCCTGCGGTTGCAGGGGGAAGATTCCGTCGACCCACGGGAGATTTCTTCGGAGCTTCTGGTGCAGAGAGGAGGCAGGCTACCCCCACAGCATGCACAAGCAGGAAAACAGTCAAGAAGGCGGCAGGATCAGCGTTACAGAGTTGCAGTAGTCGTCTTTGCTACTATGTTGCAGGTTTGCAGGCTTCCAGCGCGGTCAGCGGTCGTTTCCTTATCAGAAGGTGAAGAGAGAGATGCAGAGGAACTCGGATGAGCTCTTGCATTCGTTATCTGAAGTTTCCCCAGAGACAGAGACCCTAAATAGCCAGAAAAGAGGGTTTGGCTACCTAGGAGAGAGGATAGGCTACTAACACCTGAAGGAGCCTATCAGCAGGAGTCTCTGACGTCACCTGGTGGCACTGGCCACTCAGAGCAGTCCAGTGTGCCAGCAGCACCTCTGTTTCCAAGATGGCAGAGGTCTGGAGCACACTGGAGGAGCTCTGGACACCTACCAGGGGAGGTGCAGGTCAGGGGAGTGGTCACTCCCCTTTCCTTTGTCCAGTTTCGCGCCAGAGCAGGGGCTAAGGGGTCCCTGAACCGGTGTAGACTGGCTTATGCAGAATTGGGCACCTCTGTGCCCAACAAAGCATTTCCAGAGGCTGGGGGAGGCTACTCCTCCCCTGCCTTCACACCATTTTCCAAAGGGAGAGGGTGTCACACCCTCTCTCAGAGGAAGTTCTTTGTTCTGCCATCCTGGGCCAGGCCTGGCTGGACCCCAGGAGGGCAGCTGCCTGTCTGAGGGGTTGGCAGCAGCAGCAGCTGCAGTGAAACCCCAGGAAGGGCAGTTTGGCAGTACCAGGGTCTGTGCTACAGACCACTGGGATCATGGGATTGTGCCAACTATGCCAGGATGGTATAGAGGGGGCAATTCCATGATCATAGACATGTTACATGGCCATATTCGGAGTTACCATGGTGAAGCCACATATAGGTAGTGACCTATATGTAGTGCACGCGTGTAATGGTGTCCCCGCACTCACAAAGTTCAGGGAATTGGCTCTGAACAATGTGGGGGCACCTTGGCTAGTGCCAGGGTGCCCTCACACTAAGTAACTTTGCACCCAACCTTTACCAGGTAAAGGTTAGACATATAGGTGACTTATAAGTTACTTAAGTGCAGTGTAAAATGGCTGTGAAATAACGTGGACGTTATTTCACTCAGGCTGCAGTGGCAGGCCTGTGTAAGAATTGTCAGAGCTCCCTATGGGTGGCAAAAGAAATGCTGCAGCCCATAGGGATCTCCTGGAACCCCAATACCCTGGGTACCTCAGTACCATATACTAGGGAATTATAAGGGTGTTCCAGTAAGCCAATGTAAATTGGTAAAAATGGTCACTAGCCTGTCAGTGACAATTTGGAAAGAAATGAGAGAGCATAACCACTGAGGTTCTGATTAGCAGAGCCTCAGTGAGACAGTTAGTCACTACACAGGTAACACATTCAGGCACACTTATGAGCACTGGGGCCCTGGGTTACCAGGGTCCCAGTGACACATACAACTAAAACAACATATATACAGTGAAAAATGGGGGTAACATGCCAGGCAAGATGGTACTTTCCTACAGTGATGCAGTTCTTTGGAGCCTGCGGTTGCAGGGGGACGATTCCATCCACCCACGGGAGATTTCTTCGGAGCTTCTAGTGCAGAGAGGAGGCAGACTACCCCCACAGCATGCACCACCAGGAAAACAGTCGAGAAGGCGGCAGGATCAGCTTTACAGAGCTGAAGTAGTCGTCTTTGCTACTTTGTTGCAGTTTTGCAGGCTTCCAGCGCGGTCAGCAGTCGATTCCTTGGCAGAAGGTGAAGAGAGAGATGCAGAGCAACTCTGATGAGCTCGTGCATTCGTTATCTAAGGAATTCACCAAAGCAGAGACCCTAAATAGCCAGAAAAGAGGGTTTGGCTACTTAGGAGAGAGGATAGGCTAGCAACACCTGAAGGAGCCTATTAGAAGGAGTCTCTGACGTCACCTGCTGGCCCTGGCCACTCAGAGCAGTCCAGTGTGCCAGCAGCACCTCTGTTTCCAAGATGGCAGACGTCTGGAGCACACTGGAGGAGCTCTGGGCACCTCCCAGGGGAGGTGCAGGTCAGGGGAGTGGTCACTCCCCTTTCCTTTGTCCAGTTTCGCGCCAGAGCAGGGCTGAGGGGTCCCTGAACCGGTGTAGACTGGCTTATGCAGAAATGGTCACCATCTGTGCCCATGAAAGCATTTCCAGAGGCTGGGGGAGGCTACTCCTCCCCTGCCTTAACACCTTTTTCCAAAGGGAGAGGGTGTAACACCCTCTCTCTGAGGAAGTCCTTTGTTCTGCCTTCCTGGGCCAAGCCTGGCTGGACCCCAGGAGGGCAGAAACCTGTCTGAGGAGTTGGCAGCAGCTGCAGTGAAACCCCTGAAAAGGCAGTTTGGCAGTACCCGGGTCTGTGCAAGAGACCCGTGGGATCATGGGATTGTGCCAACTATGCCAGGATGGCATAGAGGTGGCAATTCCATGATCTTAGACATGTTACATGGCCATATTCGGAGTTACCATTGTGAAGCTACACATAGGTAGTGACCTATATGTAGTGCACGCGTGTAATGATGTCCCCGCACTCACAAAGTCCGGGGAATTTGTCCTGAACTATGTGGGAGCACCTTGGCTAGTGCCAGGGTGCCCACACACTAAGTAACTTTTCACCTAACCTTTACCAGGTAAAGGTTAGACATATAGGTGACTTATAAGTTACTTAAGTGCAGTAAAAATGGCTGTGAAATAATGTGTGCAACAGGCTAGTGACCAATTTTACAAATTTACATTGGCTTACTGGAACACCCTTATAATTCCCTAGTATATGGTACTGAGGTACCCAGGGTATTGGGGTTCCAGGAGATCCCTATGGGCTGCAGCATTTATTTTGCCACCCATAGGGAGCTCTGACAATTCTTACACAGGCCTGCCACTGCAGCCTGAGTGAAATAACGCAAACGTTATTTCACAGCCATTTTACACTGCACTTAAGTAACTTATAAGTCACCTATATGTCTAACCTTTACCTGGTAAAGGTTAGGTGCAAAGTTACTTAGTGTGAGGGCACCCTGGCACTAGCCAAGGTGCCTCCACATTGTTCAGGGCCAATTCCCCGGACTTTGTGAGTGCGGGGACACCATTACATGCGTGCACTACATATAGGTCACTACCTATATGTAGCTTCACAATGGTCACTCCGAATATGGCCATGTAACATGTCTATGATCATGGAATTGCCCCCTCTATGCCATCCTGGCATTGTTGGTACAATTCCATGATCCCAGTGGTCTGTAGCACAGACCCTGGTACTGCCAAACTGCCCTTCCTGGGGTTTCACTGCAGCTGCTGCTGCTGCCAACCCCTCAGACAGGGTTCTGCCCTCCTGGGGTCCAGCCAGGCCTGGCCCAGGATGGCAGAACAAAGGACTTCCTCTGAGAGAGGGTGTTACACCATCTCCCTTTGGAAAATGGTGTGAAGGCAGGGGAAGAGTAGCCTCCCCCAGCCTCTGGAAATGCTTTCATGGGCACATTTGGTGCCCATTTCTGCATAAGCCAGTCTACACCGGTTCAGGGACCCCTTAGCCCTGCTCTGGCGCGAAACTGGACAAAGGAAAGGGGAGTGACCACTCCCCTGACCTGCACCTCCCCTGGGAGGTGTCCAGAGCTCCTCCAGTGTGCTCCAGACCTCTGCCATCTTGGAAACAGAGGTGCTGCTGGCACACTGGACTGCTCTGAGTGGCCAGTGCCACCAGGTGACGTCAGAGACTCCTTGTGATAGGCTCCTTCAGGTGTTGCTAGCCTATCCTCTCTCCTAGGTAGCCAAACCCTCTTTTCTCGCTATTTAGAGTCTCTGTCTCTGGGGAAACTGTAGATAACGAATGCAAGAGCTCATCCGAGTTCCTCTGCATCTTCACCTTCTGCCAAGGAATCGACTGCTGACCGTGCTGGAAGCCTGCAAAACTGCAACATAGTAGCAAAGACGACTACTGCAACTCTGTAACGCTGATCCTGCCGCCTTCTCAACTGTTTTCCTGGTGGTGCATGCTGTGGGGGTAGTCTGCCTCCTCTCTGCACTAGAAGCTTCGAAGAAATCTCCCGTGGGTCGATGGAATCGTCCCCCTGCAACCGCAGGCACCAAAGAACTGCATCACCGGTCCCCTGGGTCTCCTCTCCGAACGACGAACGAGGTCCCTTGAATCCAGCAACTCTGTCCAAGTGACTCCCACAGTCCAGTGACTCTTCAGTCCAAGTTTGGTGGAGGTAAGTCCTTGCCTCCCCACGCCAGACTACATTGCTGGGAACCGCGACTTTTGCAGCTACTCCGGCCTCCGTGCACTTCCGGCGGAAATCCTTTGTGCACAGTCCAGCCTGGGTCCACGGCACTCTAACCTGCATTGCACGACCTCCTAAGTTGTTCTCCGGTGACGTGGGACTCCTTTGTGCGACTTCGGGTGAGCACCGTTTCACGCATCCTCGTAGTGCCTGTTTCTGGCACTTCTCTGGGTGCTACCTGCTGCTGAGAGGGCTCCTTGTCTTGCTCGACGTCCCCTCTGTCTCCTGACGCAATTTGCGACATCCTGGTCCCTCCTGGGCCACAGCAGCGTCCAAAAACCCATACCGCACGATTTGCATTCGGCGGGAGAATACTTCTGCACGACTCTCCACGGCGTGTGGGATCCGTCCTCCAAAGGGGAAGTCTCTAGCCCTTGTCGTTCCTGCAGAAACCTAAGCTTCTACAGTCCAGTAGCAGCTTCTTTGCACCCGCAGCTGGCATTTCCTGGGCATCTGCCCATCTCCGACTTGCTTGTGACTTTTGGACTTGGTCCCCTTGTTCCACAGGTACCCTCGACTGGAAATCCATCGTTGTTGCATTGCTGGTTTGTGTCTTTCCTGCAGAATTCCCCTATCACGACTTCTATGTTCTTTGGGGAACTTTAGTGCACTTTGCACTCACTTTTCAGGGTCTTGGGGTGGGCTATTTTTCTAACCCTTACTATTTTCTAATAGTCCCAGCGACCCTCTACAAGGTCACATAGGTTTGGGGTCCATTCGTGGTTTGCATTCCACTTTTGGAGTATATGGTTTGTGTTGCCCCTATTCCTATGTGTCTCCATTGCATCCTATTGTAACTATACATTGTTTGCACTGTTTTCTAAGACTATACTGCATATTTTTGGTATTGTGTATATATATCTTGTGAATATTTTCTATCCTCATACTGAGGGTACACTCTGAGATACTTTGGCATATTGTCATAAAAATAAAGTACCTTTATTTTTAATATAACTGTGTATTGTGTTTTCTTATGATATTGTGCATATGACACTAAGTGGTGCTGTAGGAGCTTCACTCGTCTCCTAGTTCAGCCTAAGTTGCTCTGCTAAGCTACCATTATCTATCAGCCTATGCTGCTAGACACCCTATACACTAATAAGGGATAACTGGGCCTGGTGCAAGGTGCAAGTACCCCTTGGTACTCACTACAAGCCAGTCCAGCCTCCTACATTGGTTGTGCAGCGGTGGGATAAGTGCTTTGAGACTACTTACCACTCTTGTCATTGTACTTTTCATAAGAGAAAAATATACAAAACAAGTTCAGTGTATATACACATAACCAAAAAGTTTTGCATTTCCTCTTTTCACTCTTTTCTAAGTGCTGAAAAGTACTTCTAATCTTTCTAAAAATTTCTAAAAAGTTAAAAAAGTTTTTTTCTGTCTTTCTAAAAGCTCTGACAAACTTTTTATCCTTTTTCTATCACTTTAACTCTTTCTAAAAATGTCTGGCACAGGCCAAAATGTTGATCTGTCCAAACTTGCATATTACCACCTTAGCTGGAAAGGAGCAAGGAGTCTCTGTGTAGAAAGAGGTTTGAGTGTAGGAAAGAATCCTTCCTTGGAATTGTTACTTAACATGCTTAGAGAACAGGATAAGGCTAAAAGTGCCCTATCTGTTGAAAAAGTAGCTAATGGTTCCCAATCTGATCCAGGGACTCCCCCAGGAAAAGATTCAGGAAAGAAACTTCCTAGCCTGCCCATTACTAGACAGTCTAGCATAGTTGGTACTGAGGTTGAGTCACATCATACAGATGGTGTGCTCTCACATTACACTGTCAGCCAAGCTGTTAGGGTGCCCTCTGTAAGGGACAGGTCTCCTTCTGTCCATTCTCATCATACTTCTGTATCTAGAAATGTCCCTCCCACCAACCCTGACGACAGAATGTTAGAAAGGGAACTCAATAAGTTGAGGGTGGAACAAACCAGACTAAAGCTTAAAAAGCAACAGCTGGATTTGGATAGACAGTCTTTAGAACTAGAGAAGGAAAGACAGAAGTTGGGTTTTGAAACCCATGGTGGCAGCAGCAGTATTCCCCATAGTCATCCTGCAAAAGAGCATGATTCCAGGAATCTGCACAAGATAGTTCCCCCTTATAAGGAGGGGGATGACATTAACAAGTGGTTTGCTGCACTTGAAAGGGCCTGTGCTGTACAGGATGTCCCTCAAAGGCAGTGGGCTGCTATCCTATGGCTATGATTTAGTGGAAAAGGTAGGGATAGGCCCCTTACTGTGAAAGAAAATGAAGCTAATGATTACAAAGTTCTTAAGAATGCACTCCTGGATGGTTATGGCTTAACCACTGAACAATACAGGATAAAGTTCAGAGAGACTGTTGGACTTTTGCTTATGCAGGGTCATCCCCAGTCTTTTTCGCCTCCTGCCTCCTATTTTTTTCTGACATGTTGCTGTTGGCTTTTCAACTCTGAGCACTTTACCACTGCTAACCAGTGCTAAAGTGCATATGCTCTCCTGTTTAAATTGTATGTAAGTGGTTTATCCATGATTGGCATATTTGATTTACTAGTAAGTCCCTAGTAAGGTGCACTAGAGGTGCCAGGGCCTGTAAACCAAATGCTACTAGTGGGCCTGCAGCACTGGTTGTGCCACCCACATAAGTAGCTCTGTAATCATATCTCAGACCTGCCCCTGCAGTGTCTGTATGTGTATTTTTACACTGTAAATTCGACTTGGCAAGTGTACCCACTTACCAGGCCTAAACCTTCCCTTTCCTTACATGTAAGGCACCCCTAAGGTAGGCCCTAGGTAGCCCCAAGGGCAGGGTGCAGTGTATGGATAAGGTAGGACATATAGTAATGTGGTTTATATGTCCTGACAGTGAAATACTGCCAATTTCGTTTTCACTGTTGCAAGGTCTGTCTCTCTCTCATAGGATAATATGGGGGCTACCTTTAAATATGATTAAAGTGTAGATTCCCCTAGAGAGTAGATGGACATGTGGAGTTTGGGATCCCTGAACTCACAATTTAAAAATACATCTTTTAGTAAAGTTGATTTTAAGGTTGTGCGTTTGGAAATGCCACTTTTAGAAAGTGAGCATTTTCTTGCTTAAACCATTCTGTGACTCTGCCTGGTTTGTGGATTCCCTGTCTGGGTCAGTTTGACAGTTGGGTTGTTTTTCACCTCACACCAGACAGTGACACAAAGGGAGCTGGGGTGTGATCTGCATTTCCTGATTAGCCATCTCTGCTAGGAGGGAGGGGTGGAGTGGTCACTCTCATCTGAAAGGACTGTGCCTGCCTCTGACAATGCTGTCTCCAGCCCCCTGGTGTGTGTCTGAGGCCTTGCCTGGGCAAGGCAGGATTTCACAAGAAGGTGTGAGTCCCCTTTGAAGAAAGGTGACTTCAAAGACTAAAATGGGTATAAGAAGGGCACCCAAACTTACAAACTTTAGAAACACTTCTGGAACCAAGAGGAACCTCTGCCTGGAGAAGAGCTGATAGCTGAGGAAAACGTGCTGCCCTGCCTGTGACTGTGCTTTGTGGAGCTTTCCTGCAGTGCTGCTTCTGCCAGAGTAAGAGGGCAAAGACTGGACTTTGTGTGCCTTCCATCTTGAAGAAGAAATCTCCAAGGGCTTGATGTAGAGCTTGCCTCCTGTTGTTGAAGTCTCAGGGATAGCAAAGACTTCTTCCTGCCAGCAACTGGAGTCTCTGGAGAGACCCCTACTCTGCTCTGTGGTGCCCTTCCAGTTCCTGGGACCCTGAAAGGAGAGGCTGGCAGCCTAAGGACAAAAATACACGCACCGAGAGCCGTGCGGAGAAAAGATCGACGCGAATCCGATCGCGGCTGAGAAAACGACGCGACGCCGGTTCCGCAGCTGAGAAACGACGCCGCAGGAAACGCGACCGAAAAACCTACGCCCGGAGCAGGAGAAACGACGCGCAGCATCGCTGACGGAGGCTGAGAGATCGCACCCTGCGCCGCGGGACTTTCGGATCGTCGTGTGGCTGGCTTTTTCAACGCGCACCGCCGTGCCGAGTTGTTTTCGACGCACACAGCCGTGCAGGGTTACTTTCGACGCACACCGCCCGTGCGGGGTTATTTTTGACGCAAACCAGGTACATTTTCACGCTAGCAGCGCTAGTGTGGTGTTACAACTACCTAAAGACTCTTTTTATTTTAAACCTTTAAAAAATCATAACTTGACTTGTGTATGTTGGATTTTTGTCGTTTTGGTCTTGTTTTGTCTAGATAAATATTTCCTATTTTTCTAAACTGGTGTTGTGTCATTTTGTAGTGTTTTCATTAAGTTACTGTGTGTGTTGGTACAAATACTTTACACCTAGCACTCTGAGGTTAAGCCTACTGCTCTGCCAAGCTACCAAGGGGGTAAGCAGGGGTTAGCTGAGGGTGATTCTCTTTTATCCTAACTAGAGTGAGGGTCCTTGCTTGAACAGGGGGTAACCAGACTGTCAACCAAAGACCCCATTTCTAACATTGGTGACCAGCGGTCGGGATTGGACTTGTATTTGTACTTGACATACAGTAATTAAGTGTACACTACTGTTTTGATCTCAGACCACTACGTGACCACATACTACTTGTTTGGTGATCTTTTGATTTTTCTCTTAAGGACTCTTTTTATTCTACTTCCATGATTTTGCTGATCCCTTGACTGATTCTTTTTACTTCATTGGGAAATTATTTTTTTCTGCCTTTTGGAACTTTGCACTTGTGACCATCATGTCTCAATCTGGAGATGCAACAGCTGGAGCTGTGTTTGAAATGGAGAAACTGAAGGAGTACTCAGTTGCTCAATTGAAACAGTTCCTTAAAGATCTTGACTGTCCCACTGAGAGCTCCACCAGGGAGGGGGAGCTGCAACAGGCACAGAGGGCCTGGGTGACAATCAAGAAGGCTGGAAGGCACACAGAGGAGGAGAATATGGGGGGGGAAGTGCAGAGGATACACAGTGGTGTAGTGGAGGAACCTGTTACGCCTGGGGGGGGGGTCCCCAGGAGGGGTGGCAGGGTGTCACCCAAGGGTCTGACTCCTGAAGAGTTACAGGACAGACAGGCAGAGAGGGAGTACCAATGGGAGATGAAAAAGCTCAATTGGGAGTTGGAAGAAAGGAGGAGGAACTTAGAGATTAAAAAAATGATTTATGCTTACGAGCTTAAATTGAAAGAGCTGGAAGTCATGAGGGCTGAGTCCAGCTGGAATGGTGGCAGCAACAATTGTATATCCAGTGATGCTGCAGAAGTGCACATGCCCAGAGAGGTGGTGCCCTACTTGAAGGAGGGAGTTAACACACGCCAGGAGGTTCAGGGGTATGAGGTAGCTCCAGTGATGCACAGGGTCCCTGAGGTGGATTGGGGAACTGGCATGGGGAGTCATATTCCTACTGGTGGGAGGGACACTCTACTGACTCTAGGTGAGAGTGACAGGGAGAGGGGTTCCCCCCAGGTAGAAGTCCTGGTTATGGAGTGTGAAAACATCCCAGAAGAGTGTGGGTTGAGTGTCAGGGACAGTCAGGTACTGTCTCACCAGTCTCAGGAGGGTGATGTGGGGTGCTTTTTCAAGGCAGAGTCACTGGATGGTTGGGTGAAGGGTACTTTGGTTAATTCATGTGAGGGGCTGAGTGATGTAATTGCTGGAGAGCATATGTCTAGTCCTTATTTTCCAGAGCTATGCCAACACCAGGTGGAGTGTGAGTTCTCTGACCCCAGGGAGCTTACAATGGAGGCAGACTTCTGGGTGAGTACCAGAGAGTCTGAAGAGGCATTTGGGGGTGCTCCTGAGAGGAGTGGTCTAGGTAGTTCCCAACCAGGTGAGGTAGGGAAGGATTGTAGTGTCCCAGGTAGGTCCCAGTGTAGTGGGATGGGTGAGGGACCCCATGTCCAGTCTCAGAGGAGAGGGAATGGGGATGGGTTGAGGCCCAAGGTGCCCGAGATCCGGTCCCAGGTCCTGGAGGGTTCCCTGCGGGAACACCAGGAGGGGAGCCTAGCCTGTACCATAGGGCCATCTGTTGAGGGAGACCCCACAGTGTCAGGAGAACTTGGGGGGGGGCGGCTGTAGCCAGCGTCCCACCAGTTCTGGTGTCTGGCAGTACCACTCCTAGTGAGGGGGTGCAGAAGTCCAGACAGAGGGTTGAGAGGGGGTTGCGGACCCCAGTGGAGAACCTGGAGGGTCAGGGGTCAGCTCTGAGAGCAGAGCCCCCCATGAATGACCTTGGTAAGACCATTTCTGGGTTGGGGGGAATCCAGACTCTGTCAGATGGGCAGAGGTCAGGAGACCTGCGCCAGCCAGACTCTTGTGTGGCCCTTCGGGACAGTGTGTCCCTTGAGGGGGGTAAGTGTGCCCCCCTGGAAGTCCTGGTGTGCCAGGCAATGGTTCAACCGCAGGGTGGTGACTCTGGGTTGAATGATCAGGTTCAGGGGGTAAACTCTGACCTGATGGGGGGTAAGTGTGCTCCCAAGGAAGTCCTGGTGTGCCAGGCAGTGGTTCAACCGCAGGGTGGTGACCCTGGGTTGGATGACCAGGTTCAGAGGGTAAACTCTGACCTGGTAGGGGGTAGGTATGCCCCCCAGGAAGTCCTGGTTTGCCAGGCAGTGATCCAGTCTGTGGGTACAGACCCTGGATTGGGAGGCCAGGTTAAGGGTGTCCCCCCTGACCTGGAGGAAGGGGCTACTGCTAACAGTGCCCCTACCATGTTGTCTTCTGGGGGGGCCACTCCTAGTTGGGTGGTTCAGGACCCCAGAGGAGAGGGCAGGGGGAGGGAAGCCTCACCCCTGGCCCTGGTCCAACCTGAAGGTACAGACCCCAGGTTGGAGGATCAGTTGCAGGTTAACATCCCTGCACTGGTGGAAGAATTGTGCAGGACTGCTTCTACAAGCACCCTGACAGTTTTTGACTCTAGGGGTGCCGCTTCTGCAGGGAGGTTACAGAGCCCCAGAGGGGAGGACCAGGGTCAGGTTGTCATCCCTGACCTGGTGGAAGAGAGAGTGGTCAAAGGGTGCCAGGCACCTGGGGCTACCACCCCCCACTCTCCACAGTCACAGTGGTTAGAGAGGCCTGAGGTCGGGCTCTCATCCCTGACAGTTGTCTGGGGCCACTGTGGCTTGCTGTCCTGGTGGACAGAGTTGCCCCTGGGGGGGGGAGGACGAGAGTCACACCCCGGGGGTGGAGTGGGCCACACCACTGTGTTGGCCCTGGTGGTACTATCTGCCCATTGCAATACATCTGTGAGCAAAGTAAAGTTAGGTGTTGCACAGATGGTGTCTGTAGATGTGGAGAAGGGTTCCCCATGGGTTAGCTTAGTGGGCCCTGAGAGTATGGACAGAGGGATCCAACTGGAGTCAGGAAGGCGTAGAACTGGAACATGCCCCTGCTGTTGTGGGCCTGGGTCCCTGTTCTATCGCCCCAATCAGGGAAGTACATCAAGGTATTGATTGTTCTCCCCTGGCTTTAGGCTGGTAGGGGGTCGTGTTGGACTTTTGCTTATGCAGGGTCATCCCCAGTCTTTTTCGCCTCCTGCCTCCTATTTTTTTCTGACATGTTGCTGTTGGCTTTTCAACTCTGAGCACTTTACCACTGCTAACCAGTGCTAAAGTGCATATGCTCTCCTGTTTAAATTGTATGTAAGTGGTTTATCCATGATTGGCATATTTGATTTACTAGTAAGTCCCTAGTAAGGTGCACTAGAGGTGCCAGGGCCTGTAAACCAAATGCTACTAGTGGGCCTGCAGCACTGGTTGTGCCACCCACATAAGTAGCTCTGTAATCATATCTCAGACCTGCCCCTGCAGTGTCTGTATGTGTATTTTTACACTGTAAATTCGACTTGGCAAGTGTACCCACTTACCAGGCCTAAACCTTCCCTTTCCTTACATGTAAGGCACCCCTAAGGTAGGCCCTAGGTAGCCCCAAGGGCAGGGTGCAGTGTATGGATAAGGTAGGACATATAGTAATGTGGTTTATATGTCCTGACAGTGAAATACTGCCAATTTCGTTTTCACTGTTGCAAGGTCTGTCTCTCTCTCATAGGATAATATGGGGGCTACCTTTAAATATGATTAAAGTGTAGATTCCCCTAGAGAGTAGATGGACATGTGGAGTTTGGGATCCCTGAACTCACAATTTAAAAATACATCTTTTAGTAAAGTTGATTTTAAGGTTGTGCGTTTGGAAATGCCACTTTTAGAAAGTGAGCATTTTCTTGCTTAAACCATTCTGTGACTCTGCCTGGTTTGTGGATTCCCTGTCTGGGTCAGTTTGACAGTTGGGTTGTTTTTCACCTCACACCAGACAGTGACACAAAGGGAGCTGGGGTGTGATCTGCATTTCCTGATTAGCCATCTCTGCTAGGAGGGAGGGGTGGAGTGGTCACTCTCATCTGAAAGGACTGTGCCTGCCTCTGACAATGCTGTCTCCAGCCCCCTGGTGTGTGTCTGAGGCCTTGCCTGGGCAAGGCAGGATTTCACAAGAAGGTGTGAGTCCCCTTTGAAGAAAGGTGACTTCAAAGACTAAAATGGGTATAAGAAGGGCACCCAAACTTACAAACTTTAGAAACACTTCTGGAACCAAGAGGAACCTCTGCCTGGAGAAGAGCTGATAGCTGAGGAAAACGTGCTGCCCTGCCTGTGACTGTGCTTTGTGGAGCTTTCCTGCAGTGCTGCTTCTGCCAGAGTAAGAGGGCAAAGACTGGACTTTGTGTGCCTTCCATCTTGAAGAAGAAATCTCCAAGGGCTTGATGTAGAGCTTGCCTCCTGTTGTTGAAGTCTCAGGGATAGCAAAGACTTCTTCCTGCCAGCAACTGGAGTCTCTGGAGAGACCCCTACTCTGCTCTGTGGTGCCCTTCTAGTTCCTGGGACCCTGAAAGGAGAGGCTGGCAGCCTAAGGACAAAAATACACGCACCGAGAGCCGTGCGGAGAAAAGATCGACGCGAATCCGATCGCGGCTGAGAAAACGACGCGACGCCGGTTCCGCAGCTGAGAAACGACGCCGCAGGAAACGCGACCGAAAAACCGACGCCCGGAGCAGGAGAAACGACGCGCAGCATCGCTGACGGAGGCTGAGAGATCGCACCCTGCGCCGCGGGACTTTCGGATCGTCGTGTGGCTGGCTTTTTCAACGCGCACCGCCGTGCCGAGTTGTTTTCGACGCACACAGCCGTGCAGGGTTACTTTCGACGCACACCGCCCGTGCGGGGTTATTTTTGACGCAAACCAGGTACATTTTCACGCTAGCAGCGCTAGTGTGGTGTTACAACTACCTAAAGACTCTTTTTATTTTAAACCTTTAAAAAATCATAACTTGACTTGTGTATGTTGGATTTTTGTCGTTTTGGTCTTGTTTTGTCTAGATAAATATTTCCTATTTTTCTAAACTGGTGTTGTGTCATTTTGTAGTGTTTTCATTAAGTTACTGTGTGTGTTGGTACAAATACTTTACACCTAGCACTCTGAGGTTAAGCCTACTGCTCTGCCAAGCTACCAAGGGGGTAAGCAGGGGTTAGCTGAGGGTGATTCTCTTTTATCCTAACTAGAGTGAGGGTCCTTGCTTGAACAGGGGGTAACCAGACTGTCAACCAAAGACCCCATTTCTAACAGAGACCAAAAAGGAGTCTTCACAAGACTGGGTTGATTTCATTGACCATTCAGTGAAGGCCTTGGAGGGGTGGTTACATGGCAGTAAAGTTACTGATTATGACAGCCTGTATAACTTGATCCTGAGAGAGCATATTCTTAATAATTGTGTGTCTGATTTGTTGCACCAGTACTTGGTGGACTCTGATCTGACCTCTCCCCAAGAATTGGGAAAGAAGGCAGACAAATGGGTCAGAACAAGGGTGAACAGAAAAGTTCATACAGGTGGTGACAAAGAGAACATTAAGAAGAAAGATGGTGAAAAATCTCAAGATAAGCATGGGGATAAGGGTAAAACCAAAGATCCCACTTCAAATCTTAAACACTCTTCAGGGGGTGGGGATAAAACAAATTCTTCCTCTTCTTCTCAACCTACACAATTTAAAAAGCCTTGGTGCTTTGTGTGTAAAAATAGAGGCCATAGGCCAGGGGATAAGTCCTGTCCAGGTAAACCCCCTGAGCCTACCACCACTAATACATCAAGCTCTAGTGCCCCTAGCAGTAGTGGTACTAGTGGTGGGACTGCTGGCAACAGTCAAGTTAAGGGTGTAGTTGGGTTCACTTATGGGTCCATAGTAGAAACTGGGGTAGTCACTCCCAAGACAGTTTCTGTCACACCTAGTGGCATTGGCCTTGCCACACTGGCTGCTTGTCCCCTTACAATGGATAAGTACAGGCAGACAGTTTCAATAAATGGTGTTGAGGCCTTAGCCTACAGGGACACAGGTGCCAGTATCACTTTGGTGACTGAAAACCTAGTGCACCCTGATCAACACATCATTGGACAACAGTATAAGATTATTGATGTCCATAACTCCACTAAGTTTCTTCCCTTAGCTATAATTCAGTTTAGTTGTGTGGTACTGAAAATTCTGGACCCGTGTTATAAACATCGTCGTATCACAACGATTTTGGTATCAGCAGACCGAGAATGATCAGAATAGTATGCACAAGCATTGTATTCATATTCGGGTAACGAAATCACCAGAATATCAAAGTTTCCGTCCTGAACCCTCGTGTTCCATTTAAACGACAGCCATTTTATGATTGCCCTCACATAGGCCAATGACTAATTGTAGGAGGCTGGACTGGCTTGTAGTGAGTACCAAGGGGTACTTGCACCTTGCACCAGGCCCAGTTATCCCTTATTAGTGTATAGGGTGTCTAGCAGCTTAGGCTGATAGATAATGGTAGCTTAGCAGAGCAGCTTAGGCTGAACTAGGAGACGTGTGAAGCTACTACAGTACCACTTAGTGTCATATGCACAATATCATAAGAAAACACAATACACAGTTATACTAAAAATAAAGGTACTTTATTTTTATGACAATATGCCAAAGTATCTTAGAGTGTACCCTCAGTGAGAGGATAGGAAATATACACAAGATATATATACACAATAGCAAAAATATGCAGTATAGTCTTAGAAAACAGTGCAAACAATGTATAGTTACAATAGGATGCAATGGGGAAACATAGGGATAGGGGCAACACAAACCATATACTCCAAAAGTGGAATGCGAACCACGAATGGACCCCAAACCTATGTGACCTTGTAGAGGGTCGCTGGGACTATTAGAAAATAGTGAGAGTTAGAAAAATAACCCTCCCCAAGACCCTGAAAAGTGAGTGCAAAGTGCACTAAAGTTCCCCTAAGGAGAAAAGAGTCGTGTTAGAGGAATAATGCAGGAAAGACACAAACCAGCAATGCAACAACTGTGGATTTCCAATCTAGGGTACATGTGGAACAAGGGGACCAAGTCCAAAAGTCACAAGCAAGTCGGAGATGGGCAGATGCCCAGGAAATGCCAGCTGCGGGTGCAAAGAAGCTTCGACTGGACAGAAGAAGCTGAGGTTTCTGCAGGAACGAAAAGGGCTAGAGACTTCCCCTTTGGTGGACGGATCCCTCTCGCGTTGGAGAGTCGTGCAGAAGTGTTTTCCCGCCGGAAGGATGCCAACAAGCCTTGCTACACGCAAATCGTGCGTTTAACGTTTTTGGACGCTGCTGGGGCCCAGGAGGGACCAGGAGGTCGCAAATTGGACCTGCAGAGAGAGGGGACGTCGAGCAAGACAATGAGCCCTCACTGAAGTAGATAGCACCCGGAGAAGTGCCAGAAACAGGCACTACAAAGATGCGTGAAACGGTGCTCGCCGAAGTTGCACAAAGGAGTCCCACGTCGCCGGAGACCAACTTAGAAAGTCGTGCAATGCAGGTTAGAGTGCAGTGGACCCAGGCTTGGCTGTGCACGAAGGATTTCCGCCGGAAGTGCACAGGGGCCGGAGTAGCTGCAAAGTCGCGGTTCCCAGCAATGCAGCCCAGCGAGGTGAGGCAAGGACTTACCTCCACCAAACTTGGGCTGAAGAGTCACTGGACTGTGGCGGTCACTTGGACAGCATCGCTGGATTCGAGGGACCTCGCTCGTCGTGCTGAGAGGAGACCCAAGGGACTGGTAATGCAGCTTTTTGGTGCCTGCGGTTGCAGGGGGAAGATTCCGTCGACCCACGGGAGATTTCTTCGGAGCTTCTGGTGCAGAGAGGAGGCAGACTACCCCCACAGCATGCACAAGCAGGAAAACAGTCGAGAAGGCGGCAGGATCAGCGTTACAGAGTTGCAGTAGTCGTCTTTGCTACTATGTTGCAGGTTTGCAGGCTTCCAGCGCGGTCAGCGGTCGATTCCTTATCAGAAGGTGAAGAGGGAGATGCAGAGGAACTCGGCTGAGCTCATGCATTCGTTATCTCAAGTTTCCCCAGAGACAGAGACCCTAAATAGCCAGAAAAGAGGGTTTGGCTACCTAGGAGAGAGGAAAGGCTACTAACACCTGAAGGAGCCTATCAGCAGGAGTCTCTGACGTCACCTGGTGGCACTGGCCACTCAGAGCAGTCCAGTGTGCCAGCAGCACCTCTGTTTCCAAGATGGCAGAGGTCTGGAGCACACTGGAGGAGCTCTGGACACCTCCCAGGGGAGGTGCAGGTCAGGGGAGTGGTCACTCCCCTTTCCTTTGTCCAGTTTCGCGCCAGAGCAGGGGCTAAGGGGTCCCTGAACCGGTGTAGACTGGCTTATGCAGAATTGGGCACCTCTGTGCCCAACAAAGCATTTCCAGAGGCTGGGGGAGGCTACTCCTCCCCTGCCTTCACACCATTTTCCAAAGGGAGAGGGTGTCACACCCTCTCTCAGAGGAAGTTCTTTGTTCTGCCATCCTGGGCCAGGCCTGGCTGGACCCCAGGAGGGCAGCTGCCTGTCTGAGGGGTTGGCAGCAGCAGCAGCTGCAGTGAAACCCCAGGAAGGGCAGTTTGGCAGTACCAGGGTCTGTGCTACAGACCACTGGGATCATGGGATTGTGCCAACTATGCCAGGATGGTATAGAGGGGGCAATTCCATGATCATAGACATGTTACATGGCCATATTCGGAGTTACCATGGTGAAGCTACATATAGGTAGTGACCTATATGTAGTGCACGCGTGTAATGGTGTCCCCGCACTCACAAAGTTCAGGGAATTGGCTCTGAACAATGTGGGGGCACCTTGGCTAGTGCCAGGGTGCCCTCACACTAAGTAACTTTGCACCTAACCTTTACCAGGTAAAGGTTAGACATATAGGTGACTTATAAGTTACTTAAGTGCAGTGTAAAATGGCTGTGAAATAACGTGGACGTTATTTCACTCAGGCTGCAGTGGCAGGCCTGTGTAAGAATTGTCAGAGCTCCCTATGGGTGGCAAAAGAAATGCTGCAGCCCATAGGGATCTCCTGGAACCCCAATACCCTGGGTACCTCAGTACCATATACTAGGGAATTATAAGGGTGTTCCAGTAAGCCAATGTAAATTGGTAAAAATGGTCACTAGCCTGTTAGTGACAATTTGAAAGTAATGAGAGAGCATAACCACTGAAGTTCTGGTTAGCAGAGCCTCAGTGAGACAGTTAGGCACCACACAGGGAACATGTACATGCACACCTATGAGCACTGGGGCCCTGTGTGACAGGGTCCCAGTGACACATACATATAGGCCACAAACCTATGAGCACTGGGGTCCTGACCAGCAGGATCCCAGTGACACATAACAACCATACTGAAAACATAGGTGGTCATTCTGACCTAGGCGGGCGGCGGTTGCCGCCCGCCCGTCGGAATCCGCCTGAATACCGCCCCGCGGTCAATTGACCGCGAGGGGTATTCTGACTTTCCCGCTGGGCCGGCGGCCGATCTGATTCAGATCGCCCGCCGGCCCAGCGGGAAAGCGCCTTCCACAAGGAAGCCGGCTCGGAATCGAGCCGGCGGAGTGGAAGGCGTGCGACGGGTGCAGCAGCACCCGTCACGCTTTTCAGTGTCTGCATCGCAGACACTGAAAAGCCTAGTTGGGCCCTGTTAGGGGGCCCCTGCCGTGCCCATGTCATGGGCATGGGCACGGCAGGGGCCCCCAGGGGCCCCGCGACCCCCCCTACCGCCATCCTGTTCATGGCGGCTTTCCCGCCATGAACAGGATGGCGGTAGGGGGGGTCAGAATCCGCTCGGCGGCGCAGCGAGCTGCGCCGCCTTGGAGGATTCTAAGGGTCAGTGGAAAACCGGCGGGAGACCGCCGGTTTTCCCGTTCTGACCGCGGCCAAAGCGCCGCGGTCAGAATGACCAAGGGAGCACCGCCGGCCTGTCGGCGGTGCTCCCGCCCCCGTTGGCCCTGGCGGTAGGGAACCGCCAGGGTCAGAATGAGGGCCATAGTGTTTTCACTATGAGCACTGGGGCCTGGCTATCAGGATCCCAGTGAGACAGTGAAAACAGTGACAAACACCCTGACATACACTCACAAACAGGCCAAAAGTGGGGGTAACAAGGCTAGAAAGAGGCTACTTTCTCACACAACCCCCCCCCCCAAACGAAGGACAATAAGGCTAACCTTGGCCAGTTGAGACTTTATTGTCTAAGTGGTGATAAGTAGAGAGTAGCTCTGCAATAGACTGGTTACTCCCTTTATCATCCACTATATGGTTACTTCCTTGTGGGGATGTAAACCACCCTGTTTGAAGTTTTTTAGCTAGGCAACAATGTGAAGATGTATTTTCAGAGTTTCTATCAGTAAGTTTTAGTTTAGAGCAGTGGGAATTGTCCACTGAACCTATTTGTAGTGATGGAAATGCCAGACAGGGATGCTGTCTCAGTAAAGCCATAGCTGGGCAAAAACTTTGTCCATATGGCTGGAAGAGAGAACAGGGATGCTGTTTCTCTTGGGTTGGAGCAGGGCAGGGATGCTGTCCTATCAGCTCCACACTAGGGCAGGGATGCTGTCCTAAGTGTTGTGAGGCAGTGCAGGGTTTCTGCACTAAAGTTTCTCTGGGAGGGTTGGAGGGATGCTCCATGTTAACTAAAATGGTGCTCTTTTTCTCACCAATGTTAGTTATCCCACAGAGAGGTACTTCCACCTCAGGGAGTACAGTTTTGCCAACTGATGATTCCCTTGGAACAGGTGCCACCCCAGGAGAGGTTTCTCCCACCACAGGAATAGTATCCTGAATGGTAGGGTGGTTGGGGGATACTGTGATACCCTTTTTACCTGTTGATGGAGAGGGATCCTGAGTTTTCAGGCCTTCTCTCCTTTGCTTTTTCATTTCACTTGAAATGAGAGGGAACAATTCCTCAGGGATGCCCAGCATGGCTGCATGGGCATAAAACTCTACATCAGCCCAACCTGAGGCCTCTAGGTCATTACCTAAGAGACAGTCTACAGGTAAGCTAGGTGATACCACCACCTGCTTAGGGCCAGTAACTCCACCCCAACTGAAGTACTGGGTTTTTCAGAACCCAGTGGTGCCAGGGAACACACCCTAAGACTTCGAGTCCTTCCTGTTTCAGACTACAGAAACACAGAGTCTTCTTGGTGAAGTCAAAGATCTTGTTTATTGGCTGCAGCCAGTAACAGGTATCCTAGAAGTACAACACGGTGTATATTCTCAGGAGACTGCTCCCTTTGCAAAGCTAACCTTCTCTTTTATACAAAATATTATGCTTTGGGCAAACATTCCTTATTTTACAGTTGACCATTCACATATTTTCACTACAAAGAAATAGCAGGTTTATGATGACAAGCCCATATTCCAGTTTGTCCAGCCCTCAATCAATTACCCGGCAAGGCTTAGTACTTTCATCAGATATCGACGGACCCCTAATATAAACGGGCACCTCCTCCTTGTAAAGCAAGTCATAAAGAAAGAAACAGAGACAGGTGTGTGTAAGATTAGGCATGGTTTGTGTGTGATGAAAGGTTTATGATGTGTTGTGCCTTGATACTAATCTCAGTCGGCCACTGGGAAAGAAACTGGCCGAACAGGTTTGGCTTCAGGCAGTGGAGTCAGCTTGCCCAGGTCACAGAGGAGTCAGCAAAGGTGTACGTGTCCTTCAGACTCGTTTTCAGCATTAGTGTGAGAAAGTAGCCTCTTTCTAGCCTTGTTACCCCCACTTTTGGCCTGTTTGTGAGTGTATGTCAGGGTGTTTGTCACTGTTTTCACTGTCTCACTGGGATCCTGATAGCCAGGCCCCAGTGCTCATAGTGAAAACACTATGTTTTCAGTATGGTTGTTATGTGTCACTGGGATCCTGCTGGTCAGGACCCCAGTGCTCATAGGTTTGTGGCCTATATGTATGTGTCACTGGGACCCTGTCACACAGGGCCCCAGTGCTCATAGGTGTGCATGTACATGTTCCCTGTGTAGTGCCTAACTGTCTCACTGAGGCTCTGCTAACCAGAACCTCAGTGGTTATGCTCTCTCATTACTTTCAAATTGTCACTAACAGGCTAGTGACCATTTTTACCAATTTACATTGGCTTACTGGAACACCCTTATAATTCCCTAGTATATGGTACTGAGGTACCCAGGGTATTGGGGTTCCAGGAGATCCCTATGGGCTGCAGCATTTCTTTTGCCACCCATAGGGAGCTCTGACAATTCTTACACAGGCCTGCCACTGCAGCCTGAGTGAAATAACGCACACGTTATTTCACAGCCATTTTACACTGCACTTAAGTAACTTATAAGTCACCTATATGTCTAACCTTTACCTGGTAAAGGTTAGGTGCAAAGTTACTTAGGGTGAGGGCACCCTGGCACTAGCCAAGGTGCCCCCACATTGTTCAGGGCCAATTCCCCGGACTTTGTGAGTGCGGGGACACCATTACACGCGTGCACTACATATAGGTCACTACCTATATGTAGCTTCACAATGGTAACTCCGAATATGGCCATGTAACTTGTCTATGATCATGGAATTTCCCCCTCTATACCATCCTGGCATAGTTGGCACAATCCCATGATCCCAGTGGTCTGTAGCACAGACCCTGGTACTGCCAAACTGCCTTTCCTGGGTATTCACTGCAGCTGCTGCTGCTGCCAGCCCCTCAGACAGGCTTCTACCCTCCTGGGGTCCAGCCAGGCCTGGCCCAGGATGGCAGAACAAAGGACTTCCTCTGAGAGAGGGTGTTACACCCTCTCCCTTTGGAAAATGGTGTGAAGGCAGGGGAGGAGTAGCCTCCCCCAGCCTCTGGAAATGCTTTAATGGGCACATTTGGTGCCCATTTCTGCATAAGCCAGTCTACACCGGTTCAGGGACCCCTTAGCCCTATTCTGGCGCGAAACTGGACAAAGGAAAGGGGAGTGACCACTCCCCTGACCTGAACCTCCCCTGGGAGGTGTCCAGAGCTCCTCCAGTGTGCTCCAGACCTCTGCCATCTTGGAAACAGGTGCTGCTGGCACACTGGACTGCTCTGAGTGGCCAGTGCCACCAGGTGATGTCAGAGACTCCTTCTGATAGGCTCCTTCAGGTGTTGCTAGCCTATCCTCTCTCCTAGGTAGCCAAACCCTCTTTTCTGGCTATTTAGAGTCTCTGTCTCTGGGGAAACTGTAGATAACGAATGCAAGAGCTCATCCGAGTTCCTCTGCTTCTCTCTCTTCACCTTCTGCCAAGGAATCGACTGCTGACCGCGCTGGAAGCCTACAAAACTGCAACATAGTAGCAAAGACGACTACTGCAACTCTGTAACGCTGATCCTGCCGACCTTCTTGACTGTTTTCCTGGTGGTGCATGCTGTGGGGGTAGTCTGCCTCCTCTCTGCACTAGAAGCTCTGAAGAAATCTCCCGTGGGTCGACGGAATCGTCCCCCTGAAACCGCAGGCACCAAAGAACTGCATCACCGGTCCCCTGGGTCTCCTTTCAGCACAACGAGCGAGGTCCCTTGAATCCAGCAACTCTGTCCAAGTGACTCCCAGAGTCCAGTGACTCTTCAGTCCAAGTTTTGTGGAGGTAAGTCCTTGCCTCCCCACGCCAGACTGCATTGCTGGGAACCGCGACTTTTGCAGCTACTCCGGCCTCCGTGCACTTCCGGCGGAAATCCTTTGTACACAGTCCAGCCTGCGTCCACAGCACTCTAACCTACATTGCACGACCTCCTAAGTTTTTCTCCGGCGACGTGGGACTCCTTTGTGCGACTTCGGGTGAGCACTGTTTCACGCATCCTCGTAGTGCCTGTTTCTGGCACTTCTCCGGGTGCTACCTGCTGCTGAGAGGGCTCTTTGTCTTGCTCGACGTCCCCTCTGTCTCTTGACGCAATTTGCGACATCCTGGTCCCTCCTGGGCCACAGCAGCGTCCAAAAACCGTTACTGCATGATTTGCAGCTAGCAAGGCTTGTTGGTGGTCTTTCGGCGGGAAAATACTTCTGCACGACTCTCCACGGCGTGGGAGATCCGTCCTCCAAAGGGGAAGTCTCTAGCCCTTGTTGTTCCTGCAGAAACCTAAGCTTCTACAGTCCAGTAGCAGCTTCTTTGCACCCGCAGCTGGCATTTCCTGGGCATCTGCCCATCTCCGACTTGCTTGTGACTTTTGGACTTGGTCCCCTTGTTCCACAGGTACCCTCAACTGGAAATCCATCATTGTTGCATTGCTGGTTTGTGTCTTTCCTGTAGAATTCCCCTATCACGACTTCTATGTCCTTTGTGGAACTTTAGTGCACTTTGCACTCGCTTTTCAGGGTCTTGGGGTGGGCTATTTTTCTAACCCTTACTATTTTCTAATAGTCCCAGCGACCCTCTACAAGGTCACATAGGTTTGGGGTCCATTCGTGGTTCGCATTCCACTTTTGGAGTATATGTTTGTGTTGCCCCTATTCCTATGTGTCTCCATTGCATCCTATTGGAACTATACATTGTTTGCACTGTTTTCTAAGACTATACTGCATATTTTTGGTATTGTGTATATATATCTTGTGTATATTTGCTATCCTCATACTGAGGGTACACTCTGAGATACTTTGTCATATTGTCATAACAATAAAGTACCTTTATTTTTAGTGTAACTGTGTATTTTGTTTTCTTATGATATTGTGCATATGACACTAAGTGGTACTGTAGGAGCTTCACTCGTCTCCTAGTTCAGCCTAAGCTGCTCTGCTAAGCTACCATTATCTATCAGCCTATCCTGCTAGACACCCTATACACTAATAAGGGATAACTGGGCCTGGTGCAAGGTGCAAGTACCCCTTGGTACTCACTACAAGCCAGTCCAGCCTCCCACATCCTCTGTCTGTGCTTTTCTGCTCACCCTTGTGCTGACTCATTTGTCTGCTTTCTTTCCCAATTATTGGGGAGAGGTCAGACCTGAGTCCACAAGACACTGATGCAACAAGTCAGACACATAGGTCTGTCGTAATAGAGTTGGCGGTACATTTTCTTACGCCTGGCTGTTGGCGGTTACCGCCGTGGTGCTTGTTGATTTCGCCCTGGCGGTCGGTGTGTTAAAGTGGCTGTCTATCTGAGCAGTTTCTGCCGTGGTCATGATTCCATTTTTGTTACAGCCAGTCTGTTGGCGGTGTTATCGCCGCTTTATCACCGACCGCCAGGGTTGTAATGATGGCCATTGTGTATAATACTTACCTCCAGAACGAGTATTGTCTCTAAGATATTTTTGGCCTTGTGTCATCCAAATAAACAACCTTTATTTTTGGTAACACTGAATATTGTGTTTACTTGTGTATAAGTACTGTGTAACTATAAGTGGTATTGCAGGAGCTTTGCTTGTCTCCTAGTTCACCCTAAGCTGCTCTGCAATAGCTACCTCTATCAGCCTAAGCTGCTAGAACACTACTACATTTCACTAATAAGGGATAACTCGACCTGGTGGAAGGTGTAAGTACCCACTACAAACCAGGCCAGCCTCCTACATTGGTATTGCAGAGTTGGAATAAGTACTTGCAATTGCTTTACCACTTTGTTACTGGTGCTTTTCACAAGAAAAGCTTGTTCCAATACTTAGAACTAACCATAATTATGCCTAGAAGTTATTTCTAAGTTTATACAAAGTTCTTTTAACTTTGCAAAAGTTTTTACAAAGTTTCTGAAAAGTTTATTCTTTTCTCTAAAACATTAGGGCCCTCATCCTGACCTTGGCGGGCGGCGGAGGCCGCCCGCCAAAGTCCCGCCGTCAGGTTACCGTTCCGCGGTCGAAAGACCGCGGCGGTAATTCTGACATTCCCGCTGGGCTGGCGGGCGGCCGCCTTCAGGCCGCCCGCCAGCCCAGCGGGAAAGAGGCTTCCACGATGAAGCCGGCTCGTAATCGAGCCGGCGGAGTGGAAGCTGTGCGACGGGTGCAGTTGCACCCGTCGCGTATTTCACTGTCTGCGCAGCAGACAGTGAAATACATTTAGGGGCCCTCTTACGGGTCCCCTGCAGTGCCCATGCCAGTGGCATGGGCACTGCAGGGGCCCCCAGGGGCCCAGGGGCCCCGCGACCCCCCCTACCGCCATCCGGTTCCCGGCGGGCGGACCGCCGGGAACTGGATGGCGGTAGGGGGGGTCGGAAAATCCTCCTAGGATTCCAAGGGGCAGCGGAAAACCGGCGGGAGACCGCCGGTTTTCCTGCACTGACCGCGGCCAAAGCGCCGCGGTCAGAATGCCCTGCGGGGCACCGCCGGTCTGTCGGCGGTGCTCCCGCCGACCCTGGCCCCGGCGGTCTAAGACCGCCGGGGTTAGAATCACCCCCTAGGTCTGCTAGTCTACTAACGTTTTACTCTTTTTCCTAAACTCTTTTACTTTGAACATGTCTGGTGTAGAGGCTACCCTTAGAGTTGTGAAAACAACGTATGAGAATCATAACTTTAAATGTTTGAGGGATCTCCTCAGTGAAAGTAGTTTAGGGATTGGGAAGAACCCTTATAAGGAGTTCCTTTTAAATCTTCTCCTGAAGGATGACCAGGGAATTAGCACTGGTCAGAATCAGCCAGAAAAGGAAGGAAATCAGGCATGTTCAGAGGAGCATTCTGATAACCCTGGGGATGGTCCTTACACTGATCTTTCTGTCAACAAAACCCCTAGTGTAACTGGGAGTGGGAAGGGTTCACACACCAGTTACGCTCCCACCACACCTAGAGGCCAGGTTACTAGGGTGGCTCCAGGTAGGGAAAGATCAGCCACTGCCAATTCTAATGTTACTTCTGTTGCAAAAGCATCACGCATTTCTAAACCTGAGGACCATTCCCTAGATATAAGAACTGAGAAAGTTGAGGTTAGAGTAGACCAGACTGAGGCTACAGCAGCAACAGTTGGCCTTAGGCAGGGAATCCCTGTCTGTGGAAAAGGAAAGGCAAGGGTTGAGGTTCGTTCCCTGTGGTGGCAGCAGCAGTTTCAGGAATTCCAATGTTAGGGAACCTACATTTGATTCAAGAAATCTACACAAAGTTGTCCCTCCTTTCAAGGATGGAGATGACATATACAAGTGGTTTGCTGCACTTGAGACGGCCTGTAAAGTTCAGAGGGTCCCACAAGTTTAGTGGGCTGCTATCGTTGGCTATCTTTCACTGGCAAGGGGAGAGACAGACTCCTTATTGTCATGGAAGATGATACAGATTACTACCATATACTCAAAAGTGCACTCTTAGATGGTCTGGGGTTCACCACTGACAATACAGGATAGCATTCAGAGCGACCAAAAAGGAGTCATCACGGGATTGGACAGATTTTGTAGACTGTTCAGTGAAGGCCCTAGAAGGATGGTTAAATGGCAGTAAGGTGATTGACTATGAAAGCCTATATAACTTGATTCTGAGAGACTATATATTGAACAATTGTGTGTCTGATTTGTTGCATCAGTATCTTGTGGACTCAGATCTGACTTCTCCCCAAGAATTAGGAAAGAAGTCAGACAAATGGGTCAGAACAAGGGTGGGCAGAAAAGCTCATATGGGGATGACAAGGACAGCAGGATCAAGTATGGTAAGTCTCATGACAAGGGAGGGGACAAAGAAAAAAAATCTTCACAGTCTTCATCAGGCCCACAAAAATCCTCTGGGGGAGGTCGGCACAAATCCTCTTCTCACAGTCAGAAAAAGCCATGGTGTTATCTCTGTAAAGCCACAGGTCATTGGGCAAGTGATCCCACGTGTCCAAAAAGATACACCAAACCTCCTACCACCACAACCCGCACCGCTTCCATTAGTGCCCCTAGTAATAGCAGTGGTGGTGGGAAGAGCACTACTAAAAGACAGTCAAAGAGTGTAGCTGGGCTCACCATTGGTAATGTAGTGGGGGTTGGTCTAGTTAGGGAGACCACTGAGACTGTTTTAGTCTCTGATGGTGGCATTGACCTTGCCACCTTAGTTGCTTGCCCCCTTAATATGGGTAAGTACAAACAACTATCCCTAATAAATGATGTTCAAGTTGAGGCCTACAGGAACACATGTGCCAGTGTCAGAATGGTGATGGAAAAACTGTTTGCTCCTGAGCAACAACTACTTGGTCACCAGTACCAAGTGACAGATGCCCATAGCAACACTTTTAGCCACCTCATGACTGTTGTGAATTTCAATTGGGGGGTCGGTACTGGTCCAAAGAAAGTTGTGCTAGCCACTGATTTACCTGTAGAATGTCTGCTAGGCAATAATTTGGAGTCTTCAGCTTGGGCTGAAGTGGAGCTAGAGGCCCATTCAGCAATGCTGTGCATTCCAGGGCATATCTTTGCTCTTACCAGGGCTTAGGCCAAGAAGCAAAGAGAACAGGGAAACTTGGATCCTGGAATAATGGACCAAGTACTCCCAAAAACTAGGGGTAGGAAGGTCAAACCCTTGTCCACTATCCTTCCCTCCACAGATGATTCCCATTTTGAGGAAGAGGAATTCTCTTTCTGTGCAGAACCTACACCAGAGGAGCTGAAATCTGATTCAGCTGAGCTTTTGGGTGCAGGGGGGCATGCCAGGGAAGAGCTGAGTGTGGCACAGCCACATTGGAAGGTCTCAAACAGCAAGCTGTCAAACACCAAAATGGGGATGTCAATGACAGCCACAGAGTTTACTGGGATAATAATCTCCTCTATACTGAAGCAAGGGACCCTAAACCTGGTGTCACCAGGAGACTGGTCACCCCCCTTCATTACAAGGAATTCCTCCTAACTCTTGTTCATGACATTCCCTTGGCTGGGCATTTAGGCCAGAGTAGAGTAAATCATGGGACAGACTTGTTCCACATTTTCACTGGCCCCATGTGTCAGAAGACACAAAGGAGTTTTGTGGCAAGACTGGTGGCACCCTAAAGGCCCCTTTAATCCGACTGCCAGTGGTTGGGGTGCCCTTTGAAAGGGTAGTGGTTGATATTGTTGGCCCCCTTGACCCTCCAACACTTCTGGCAATAGATTCATCCTTGTGGTGGTTGACCATCCCACAAGGTATCCAGAAGCTATCCCCTTAAGGACCTCTATAGCACCTGCAGTGGCAAAAGCCCTCCTGGGAATCTTTTCCAGGGTTGGTTTCCCTAAGGAAGTGGTGTCAGGCAGAGGTAGTAACTTCATGTCTGCATTCCTCAAAGCAATGTGGAAGGAGTGTGGTGTTACCTACAAGTTCACCACCCCTTCTCATCCACAAACAAATGGATTGGTTGAGCGGTTTAATAAAACTCGCAAAGGCATGATCATGGGACTCTCTGAAAAACTCAGAAGGAGATGGGATGTCCTCTTGCCATGCCTACTTTTCACCTACAAGAAGGTACTCCAAAAAGGAGTGGGCTACAGCCACTTTGAACTCCTATTTGGTCACCCTGTTAGGGGCCCCCTTGCTCTTGTTAAGGAGGGTTGAGAAAAACCTCTAAAAGCTCCAAAGCAAGACATTGTGGACTATGTGCTTGGCATAAGATCCAGAATGGCTGAGTACATGAAAAGGGCCACTAAAAACATTCAGGCCAGCCAAGAGCTTAAAAAGCAATGGTTTGACCAGAAGGCTGTCCTGACAGAGCACCAACCAGGACAGAAGGTGTGGGTATTGGAGCCTGTGGCCCCAAGCACACTCCAGGACAAATGGAGTGGACCCCATCTAATTGTAGAAAAGAAAGGTGAGGTCAATTATCTGGTAGACCTGGGCACTGCCAGAAGCCCCCTTAGGGTGCTTCATGTCAACCGCCTCAAGCCTTACTTTGCCAGGGCTGACGTAACCCTGCTCATGGCTACAGATGAGGGACATAAAGAAGAGAGTGACCTTCTCCCTGATCTCTTCTCCAACACTGAAGCTGATGGATTAGTGGAAGGAGTGGTTCTTGCAGACTGCCTTACTGCTAAGCAGAAGGAACACTGTAAAAATCTCCTTGGTCAGTTTTCTGAACTCTTTTTATTCACACCTGGTACAACTACTTGGTGTGAACATACAATTGACACTGGAGAGAGTTTACCTGTCAAAAGCAAAATTTACAGGCAACCTGACCATGTCAGAGATTGCATAAAAACAGGCGTTCAGAAAATATTAGAGCTTGGAGTTATTGAGGCTTCTGAAAGCCCCTGGGCCAGCCCAGTGGTGCTTGTCCCCAAACCGCATAGTAAAGATTGAAAGAGAGAAATGCGGTTTGTGTGGACTGTAGGGTTCTTAATACAGTAACCTAAATAGATGCTCACCCTATACCCAGGGCAGATGAGCTGATAGATACACTGGCATCTGCCTAGTATCTGAGCACCTTTGATTTGACTGCAAGGTATTGGCAGATTAAATTGGCAGAGGATGCTAAACCTAAAACTGTATTTTCTACCATAGGAGGGCATTATCAATTCACAGTTATGCCGTTTGGTTTGAAAAATGCACCTGCCACTTTTCAGAGACTGGTGAATACAGTCCTCCAAGGTTTAGAAGCTTTCAGTGCAGCATATTTAGATGATATTGCTGTCTTTAGCTCCACCTGGGATGACCACCTGGTCCACCTCTGGAAAGTTTTGGAGGCCCTGCAAAGGAAGGCCTCACTATCAAGGCTTCAAAGTGCCAGATAGGGCAGGGGAAAGTGGTTTTTCTGGCCCATCTGGTAGGTGGGGAACAGATTGAACCACTACAGGGGAAGATTCAGACCATTATGGACTGGGCTTCCCCTACTACTCAGACCACGGTCAGAGCCTTCTTAGGTCTCACTGGGTATTACACGAGATTCATTAAGAACTATGGCTCCATGGTTGACCCACTTAATGACCTCTTCAGTAAGAAAATGCCTAAAAAGGAATGGTGGACAGCAAGCTGTCAGAAAGCTTTTCAGGAGCTTAAACAGGCAATGTGCTCTGCACCTGTCCTGAAGAGCCCAAACTAATCCAAAAACATTCATTGTTCAAACAGATGCTTCTGAATTAGGGGCTGTACTATCACAACTTAAATCAGATCGCCAGGATCAACCTGTTGCTTTTCATTAGCAGAAGGTTGACCCCTAGAGAAAAGTGTTGGTCTGCCATAGAGAGGGAGGACTTTGCTGTGGTCTGGGCACTGAAGAAGCTGAGACCCTACTTGTTTGGGAATCACATCATTATTCAGACAGACCACAAACCTCTATTATGGCTTAAACAAATGAAAGGTGAAAACCCTATATTGTTGAGTTGGTCCATTTCCCTACAGGGTATGGACTTTACAATGGAAAATAGACCTGGGAGTACCCATTCCAATGCAGATGGACTCTCCAGATATTTCCACTTCGAAAATGAAGAGTCATCTGGGCAATGTTAGCCTTATTGTCTCTCGTTTGGGGGGGGGAGGGTTGCACTAGCAAAGGTGCCCCCACAGAGTTCAGGGCCATTTCCAGGGACTTTGTGAGTGCGGGGATGACATTACACGCGTGCACTACATATAGGTCAATACCTATATGTAGCTTCACAATGGTAACTCCAAATATGGCCGTGTAAGGTGTCTAAGATCATGGAATTGTCCCCCATTCCAAATCTGGCATTGGGGATCCAATTCTATGCATCCTGGCGGCTCCACCATGGACCCCCTGTAATGCCAAACCATCTGTCTGAGGCTTGCACTGCAGCTACAGCTGCTGCCACCTCATAGACAAGGTTCTGCCCCCCTGGGGTCTGAGCAGCTCAGTACCAGGAAGGCAGAACAAAGCATTTCCTCTGAGATCAGAGTGTTGCACCCTCTCCCTTTGGAAATAGGTGTTAAAGGCTGGGGAGGGGTAGCCTCCCCCAGCCTCTGGAAATGCTTTGAAGGACACAGTTGGTGCTTTCCTTGCATAAGCCAGTCTACACCGGTTCAGGGACCCCTTGACCCCTGCTCTGGCTCGAAACTCGACAAAGGAAAGGGGAGTGACTTCTCCCCTGTCCATCACCACCCCAGGGGTGGTGCCCAGACCTCCTCCAGTGTGGCCCAAACTGCAGCCATCTTGCTTTGCAAGGTGTGGGGGCACTCTGAAGGACTCTGAGTGGCCAGTGTCAAAGAACCCTCCTGATAGGTCCATACCTGATAAGGTAGCCAATCCCCCTCTCAGGGCTAATTAGGGTCTCTCATATGGGTTCTCTTTAGATTCCACTTGCAACTCTCCAGCAGGAATCCTCTGCAACTACTACTTCATCCTCTGACCTCGGATCAACCTCAGCCTGCTCCAGGAACCTCTGTAACAGCAACAAAGTATCCACAAGGTATACTTTTCTTCTGCAACTTCAGCTCCATCCAGCAACTGCAACAGTTTCTATGGTGTGTACGCTCTGAGGACTCCCTGTCTTCACCCTGCACCAGAAGGACCAAAGAAATCTCCCGTGGGGTGACGGAGTCACTCCCCTGCTCCTGCAGGCACCTTCTAAGTCGACGACCGGTTCTCTTGGACTCCTCTCACAGTGACGAGCGTGCTCCTTGGAACACAGAGGGTGGACCCTATTTACAGAGACTGTCCTGAGGTCCTGCTGATGCAATTTGGAGGAGGTAAGACCTTGCCTTCCCTGAAAGCGACAGTACCCCTGTGTACGCGTTTTCTTCACCTCCTGAGGCCTCTGTGCACTATTTGCAAAAATCCTTCATGCATAGCTTGGCCCAGGTCCCCAGCACTCTATCCTGTGATGCTCAACTCGCTGAGTTGACCTCCGGCAGCATGGAACCCTTCTTTGCAGTGCTGCACCAACTGCATTTTGCACCTCCTTCGTCCCCATTTCCTGCAACTTCCTTGGGTGCTGTCTGATGTCCTGAGAGCTCTTTGAAGTGCAGAGAGTCCCCTCTTCCTCCTCACACAGAGTTGAGGCCCCCAGGTCCCTCCTGGGTCCAGCCAGCACCATTTTGATGCAAAAGACAACTTTGTCGTAACCAAGGCTTCTTGGTGACTTCCAACACAAAATCACATCTGCAATCATCTTCACGTCGTGGTACATCCCGTGAATTATGCAGGAACCTGCTGGCATCTTCCTAGGGTGCATTTCTGAAGTCTTTGTCCAACTGGGGACTCTTGTTTTGCACCCTCTTCTGGGTTGGCAGGGGCTTCTGTCCTTCCTGGAACTTCTTTCAACTTCTAGACTTGATCTCCTTCTTTTGCAGGTCTTCAGGTCCAGGATTCCAGCAGTTGTTGTTTGCAGACTTGGTTGGTTATTGCAATAATTCCAATCACAAGGCCATGAGGCATAAGTGGGACATACTCTTGCCATGCCTTCTCTTTGCTTATAGGGAGGGGTGGGGTTCAGCCCCTTTGAGCTTCTCTATGGTCATCCTGTCAGGGGACCACTAAGCATATTGAAAGAGGGCTGGGAGAAAGATCCCAAGACACCTCCCCGGTATGTGTTCAGATACATGCTGGCTCTCCGTAACCATACACATCGCTTCTGGAACCAGGCCAAGAGTAACCTCGAGGCCAGTCAAGAGGTGATGAAGCAGTGGTATGACCGGAAGGCCACTCTGGTTGAATTCTCACCTGGCGACAACGTTTGGGTAATGGAGCCAGTAGAGCCTAGAGCTCTCCAGGACCGCTGGACTGGCCCATTGGAGATCAAGGAACGGAAGGGGGGCACTTACCTCAAGACCCTTATATACCCCCCGAGGTTTCTCCAACCGACTAAAGCCTCATTTTGAGAGGTCTGAGGTCAGCATGCTCGTTGTGACAGATGAGGGCATGGAAGAGGATCCCCCCGACCTCCTCTCTGCCAAAGAATGTGATGGGTCGGTGGAGGGTGTCAATCTCTCTGACTCCCTCACTCTAGATCAGAGAGGAGTCTGCTACGACTTGGAGCAGTTCTCTTCCCTGTCTTCTCTCACTCCTGGACTCACCCACTTGTGTCTCCACGATATTGACACGGGAGACAGTCCGCCTGTAAAGAACCAAATTTACAGGTTGCCAGACAAGGTGAAGGCCAGCATCAAGGAGGAAGTCGCCAAGATGCTGGCCCTAGGGTTTATTGAGAAGTCCAGTAGTCTCTGGGCCCGCCCTGTGGTGCTGGTGCCCAAGGCTGCTGCCCCGGTGCCAAGCCAGAACTCCGGTTCTGCGTGGACTACCAGGGTCTCAAATCAGTCACACAGACTGACACTCACCCCATCCCCTGAGCTGATGAGCTTGTAGACAGACTAGGCACTGCCAAATTCCTCGGTACTTTGATCTCACATCAAGGTACTGGCAGATCGCCTTGACTGGGGGGCTAAAGAGAGATCTGCATTTTCCACACCTGAGGGCCATTACCAATTCTGAGTGATGCCCTTTTGGTTTGCCTTCCAAAGGTTGGTTAACGGGGTCCTAGCTGGAAAGGATGCCTTCTGCGCAGCCTACCTAGACGACATAGCTGTCTATAGTTCCAGCTGGGAGGAACACCTGCTCCACCTCAAGGAGGTGCTTCAGGCCCTGCAACAGGCAGGCATCAAGGCCAGTAAATGCCAGATTGGGCAGGGTTCTGTGGTGTACTTGTGACACCTAGCAGGTGGTGGCAAGGTGCAGCCACTCCTTCTTAGGCCTCACAGGATATTACCATGGATTTGTCAAGGGCTATGGATCCATTGTGTCACCCTTGACAGAACTTACTTCCAAAAAGCAACCTAGGTTGGTGAATTGGACAGAGGCTTATTAGAAAGCCTTTGTCTCCCTGAAGGAAGCCATGTGCATTACCCAAGTGCTCAAGGCCTCTGACTACTCCCAGGAATTTATTGTGCAGACAGGCGCTTCAGAGCATGGCATAGGGGCTGTTCTAGTACAGCTAAATGACGAGGGCCTGGACCAACCAGTAGTCTTTATTAGCAGAAGACTATTACCACGGGAACAGAGGTGAAGTGCTATTGAGAGAGAAGCATTTGCTGTTGTCTGGGCACTGAAGAAGCTGAGACCATACCTGTTTGGGACTCACTTCCGGGTTCAGACAGAACATAGGCCCCTCAGATGGCTCATGCAGATGAGGAGCGAGAATCCTAAACTCTTGAGGCAGTCCATTTCCCTACAGGGGATGTACTTTACGGTGGAGCATAGCCTGGGGATTGACCACGCCAACGCTGATGGTCTCTCCAGATATTTCCACCTTAGCGATGACAGCTCCCAGGAGGATGGGTAGATCTCCCCACTTTCAGCTGGGGGGGACACGTTAGACCTGACAGCCTTAGGGTGGTTACCCCTAACTTTTTGCTTGCCTCCCTCCACTTTTTGGACACCCTTTTTGCTGGTTTTAGGACTCTGCGCACTTTACCACTGCTAACCAGTGCTAAAGTGCATATGCTCTCTCCCTTAAACATGATGACATTGGATCATTCCCTATTGGCTTATTTAATTTACTTATAAGCCCCTAGCAAAGTGCACTAAAGGTGCCCAGGGCCTGTAGATTAAATGCTACTAGTGGGCCTGCAGCACTGCTCGTGCCACCCAAGTAAGTAGCCCCTTAACCATGTCACAGGCCTGCCAGTGTAAGGCCTGTGTGTGCAGTTTCACTGCCAATTTGATTTGGCAGCTAAAAGTACTTGTCAAACCTAAAACTCCACCAGGGCTGGGAGTGTGGAGGTCCTGACACTTACATGTCAAAGGACAGTAGCCTGCCCTCACACAAAGGACTGCCACACCCTCTATTGGGAGCCTGGCAAACAGGATTGAACTGAAAGGGGACCTTCTGCACTTCTAAGCCACTCTTTGAAGTCTCCCCCACTTCAAAGGCAAATTTGGGTATTTAAACAGGGTCTCTGCCCCTACCAACTCAGACACTTCCTGGAGAAAAACCTGAACCAGAACCTGCAACCTGCCAAGAATAACTGCCTGGCTGCCCAAAGGGCTCACCTAACTGCTTTCTGAGAAGGACAGCTGCCCCGCTGCCCTGCTGCTCTCTGGCTGTGCTGAAGAAGTGCTCTCCAAGGGATTGGATAGAGATTGCCTCCTATTCCCCTAAGTCTCAGGACCAAAAAGACGTCATTCCTGCAAGAAGAACTCCCTGTATGGCGGAAATTGTTGCACAGCCTGCATCGTGGTGAATAATTCACCGCACGCCGAATCGGAAAGATGCAGCCTGACTTCACATGGAGAAGATCGACGCAGCGCCAGCGTAGCAACCAGAAATTTGACGCAAAACCCACTGGATCGACACAAAGCCAGAACAACGCAGTCCGACTTCCTGAGAGGAATCGATGCATCGCCTGCTGTGCGGTAGAAAGTTCCACGCAACACCCACTGGATCCACCTATCCCCTGTGACTTAGTCGTGCAAGCGCCGGATTTCAATGTATCGTCCCCGGGGCTTCCAAAAAGCCCGCAACCCGAAGAGGATCCAAGACCGACCGCTGGAAATCGACGCAAAGCTTTCCGTGCGTGAAAAATAAACGACGCATCGCTTGTGCGTTTTCCACGCATCTCCTCCTCTGCGGTTCCTTGCAGAGATTTTGTACGCAAACCAAGTACTTTGTGCTTGCAAGAGACATTTGTTGCTTTTAAGAGACTAAGGTGGTCATTACAACCCTGGCGGACAGTGTTAAAGCTGCGGAAATACCGCAAACAGGCCGGCGGTCAAAAAAAGGGAATTATGACCCTGGCGGAAACCGCCAACTGAGACAGCCACTTTAATACACAGCCCGCCACGGCGGTACTGACAAGCAGCGCGGCGGTCACTGCCAACAGACAGGCGGGAGACAATGTACCGCCCACAGTATTACAACCCGCCAATCAGCCACCTTTTCCGGGGCGGATTCACCGTGGATAAAAACACAGCGAAAACAGCTTTTGCTATGGGAAAACGTTCACCTGAACACATCCCCCGAGGAACGAGGACACCATGGAGCCGGAATTACAAATCCTACCTGCCCTTGTCTTTCTGCTCCTCTACGACCAACAGCTACGTAAGCGCCGAAGACACCGGTGAATCTGCACCTACGACACAGGGAGGCAAAAGTTAGGGGGACACCCACCAAACACCCCCAACCCCACCTGCGCATATTACAACATACACACCAATGCAGTCACAAAAATCACAGTAACAACCCACAATCCCCCCGGAAGAATGAATAGACAATGCGAAATTCGGTCAAACATTGTAATGTGCCAATATACATGTCATACAAAAATATACAGATATATATTTCAAAATCACTCATAATTATATATACAATCCGAGAAGTAGTGCAGATATGTACACAACAATGTCCGTGCACCAACAGTCCAAAAATGCATGGGCGAGGCCCACAAACGATACCTGACCACTATCAGAGAGAACACTGCCGGGGCATCAGATCGAAATACTACAGGCACCTCAGGGGGAAGGGAAGGGGGGGCACCTCAGCCAGATGAATGCAAAGCCAGATCCACGACGGGGCTCCTTGCCCATTGATGTATCCTGGGAAGTGCAAAGCCACAGTCTCTCAAGTCTCTACAGTGGGTGGTTTGCCCACTGTGCCATCCTGGGGAGTGCAAAGTCACAGTCTCTCAAGTCTCTACAGTGGGTGGTTTGCCCACTGTTCCATCCTGGGGAGTGCAAAGCCACAGTCTCTCAAATAGATGCAGTTCTCTACTGGTACTGGGTGGGACTGGTGCCCAGACTGGATGAGTCTCCCCGTGAAAGTTCATTTCACTGTCCCAGCTGCACATGGGATAAGGATGCCTGATGTGGCGGCCTTTTCATTCCTACACGGTGCTTGCCCTGTTCAGCGGTCTCCACCATGGCGGTCCTTGCCCTGTTCAGTGTTGCTTTGACATGGCGGTTCTGGACTGTTCAGCGGTGCTTAGCCATGGAGGTCTTTGCCCTGTTCAGCGGTGCTTTGACATGGTAGTCTTTGCCCTGTTCAGCGGTGCTTAGCCATGGCGGTCTTTGCCCTGTTCAGCGTTACTTTGACATGGCGGTTCTGGACTGTTCAGCGGTGCTTAGCCATGGCGGTCTTTGCCCTGTTCAGTGGTGCTTTGACATGGTGGTTCTGATACGGACATTGGTGTGTGGCATGACGATCTCTACACTGGGCATTGGTGTGTGGCATGACGTTCTCTACACTGGGCATTGGTGTGTGGCATGACGTTCAATCATTGCCCAGCGGGGCTGTGGCAACCGGGGCCCTCCTGGGCTGTGACTCCGGCGGTGGTCTCCTGACCAGTGATGATACTTGGGCCCTCCTGGGCTGTGATCTGGCGGTGGTCTCCTGACCATGAACGATACTTGTGCCCTCCTGGGCTGTGACTCCGGCGGTGGTCTCTGGACCAGTGACGATACTGGGGCCCTCCTGGGCTGTGACTCTGGCGGTGGTCTCCTGACCATGAACGATACTTGTGCCCTCCTGGGCTGTGACTCCGGCGGTGGTCTCTGGACCAGTGACGATACTGGGGCCCTCCTGGGCTGTGACTCCGGCGGTGGTCTCCTGACCAGTGAAGATACTTGGGCCCTCCTGGGATGTGATTCTGGCGGTGGTCTCCTGACCATGAACGATACTTGTGCCCTCCTGGGCTGTGACTGCGGCGGTGGTCTCTGGACCAGTGACGATACTTGTGCCCTCCTGGGCTGTGACTCCGGCGGTGGTCTCCTGACCAGTGACGATACTTGGGCCCTCTTGGGCACTGACTCTGGCGGTGGTCTCTGGACTAGTGACGATACTTGGGCCCTCCTGGGCTGTGACTCTGGCGGTGGTCTCCTGACCAGTGATGACGGTGCTGGCAGTTGTGTCTGGACCGCCGGAAATGATGGCGCACTTCTCCGCCGTGACACTCACAACAGGCTGGGCAGACTTCCTCTGGACCTTCCCCACCTTTGTTGGAGTTACAGCTGACTCACCAATCCCCTTCGAACCCATGTCAGTTGTTGTCCCACCAGGAGTCTTAACTCGGTCCCGTCGTCCACTCTCCAATTTTAGAGCCTTTACAGGGGGTGGGCTGCCAGTGCCTTGGCTCCGGGTCCTACTGCCTGCCCTAGTGGCCGGTGCACTCCACAAGCCTTGAACAGGCACCACTGGAATTGGAGGCTTTTTGCCTGAGGTGCTACAACGGGACTGATGAATTGGAGGGGGGGTGGGGGCAAAAAGGTCAATTTTACAGAGGGACAGTTTCTGACGAACACTGGGATGGGTAGCTGGAGGGGGTCTGGGAGTGGAGGAAGAGGAGGTGGTTGTCGGAGGTGTCACTTTAGCTGTTTTGGGTGCAGGTGCAGGTACTGGAGGCTGTCGTGAGGTGGATGGATGTTGGGTGAGTGATTGCCGGCGTTTGTGTACTTTGGGAGGGGGCGTCACAGACACACTGGGAGAGGACACAGGGGGCGTGTAAATGGCAGTGGAGGTGGTGAGTGCAGGTGAGCGGCATGGGGTGCTGGGTCTCCTTGTGCGACTCATGGTGCCTGTATATGTGGTGCATGCAGGTGTGTGTGTAGACGAGACTGGGAGGGAGGAGGGAGAAGAGGAGGAGGGGGACACAGTGGAGACAGTGGATGTTGCTGTGTCTGTATGGGTGTGATGCTTGTGTGAGTGCCTGTGGGATGTGTGGTGCCTATGTTTGCTTGAGCTACTTTTGGGTGTTGAATTGTGTGCATGCTGGTCTGTAGGTGTGCTTGGGATGGGCTGGGGTACAGGGGATTGGGTCTGGGTGGAGGAAGTTGGAGGGGGGAGGCTGGACACAGGGACAATGGCTGCCATCAGTGCTGAGGCCAGAGATTGCAGGGTTCGCTGAAGGACAGACTGACCAGAATGAATGCCCTCCAGGAATGCATTACCGTGTTGCAACTCTCGTTCTACACCCTGGATCGCATTCACAATGGTAGACTGCCCAACAGTGAGTGACCTGAGGAGGTCAATGGCCTCCTCACTGAGGGCAGCAGGGGTGACTGGGGCAGGGCCTCAGGTGCCTGGGGCGAAGGTGATGCCCACCCTCCTGGGTGAGCGGGCACGGGGCGAAGGCTAAGGGGCTGCTGGGAGGGCGGTGCTGGTAGGGGAGGTGGCGGCTGTACCTGTAGAAGTGGGGCGCACAGATGGTGCCGCCACCACAAGGGAGCCCCCATCGGCGTACGAGTCCGTGTCGCTGCTTGGTGATCCGGTGGCCGACGTGTGGTTCTAAAAATTCTGGACCCATGTAATTTACTTTGCCACAGCAGTACGATTTTAGTATCAAAAGACCGATAATGACTAGTACACTAAGCATGAGCATTTTCGCTCAATTCCAGCAGCGTTTTCACCTCGAAATCGCCATTTTCGTCCTGCACTCCCATTTTATACACGGCAGCCATTTTTAAAAGTTGCCCTCACATAGGCTTATAATACAGTCAGATTTGATTCCAAGGACACGTACACCTTGATTGACTTTTCTCTGACCTGGGCAAGCTGGAACCATTGCCTCAGGCCAAACCTGTTTGGTCAGTCCCTCTCCCAGTGGCCAAATCAGATAGCATCAAGGCACACCAGGCCATAAAACCCTTATTATCGCTCACACACCCTGCCTAACTTGCTCACACCTGCACCTGCTCTTTTCTTCTTCTTACTTTACGAGGGGGAGGTGCCCGTTTTTATTAGGGGTCCACACTTATCTGATCTAAAATACTAGGCCTTGCCGGGTAATTTATTATGGGTTGGATGACATGAAATATGAGGTTTCATCATGACACTGTTTTTTCCTTTGTAGTGAAAACATGTGAATGACCAACCAAAATGTCAAGAATGTTTGCCTGAAGCTTAAAAAACTGTATATAAGGAAACCTGACTTTGCATTGACACAGTCTCCTGAGAACATACAAACCGTGCTGTTGTACTTCTAGGGCGCTTGTCACTTGGTTGCAGCCAATAAATTCGATCTTTGACTTCACCTAGAAGACTCTGAGTTTCTGTGGTCTGAATCAGGAAAGTACCCGAGGTCTTTGGGTGTACCCTGGCACCGCTGGGTTACCGGATCAGTACCGGTTCTGAAAAACCCAGTACCTCAGTTGGCGCCCAACTTGGGGCGATACCAGCGGTACCGGTCCAAGCCTGAGGTCCGTGGGGAGCTTCGTGTGAAAATTCTGGAGGAAGGCCGCCACTTCATCGACCCCTGCATGTCGACGTGGTCCGAAAGTCTTTGCTGCGAGGTTCCCCGCTTCCCGACGGCTACGAAGGACTGCTGCTCTGGCTATCGCCCTGATTTGGACCCTTGATGTTTGGTAGAGCGAAACGATAAGACGAGTCTTCTGGTGACGTCATCGATATTTTCAGTTAAGTATAAGTGGAGCGTCTCCCAGTCCTTAGTTGGACACTTGGTTTGGTCCTTAAGTTGGACATTTGGTTTGGTATCCCTTTGGGATCACTTTGATTTGGAACTTGCAAGTACCAAAGCCGAAGGACTCGTGTATTCACGAGACTATCGTAAACGATAATCCTTTGAAGTTTGAAGCTAGACTAGTGAGCGAAGATGCCTGGTCTTAGCAGACTTGGAAATTTGTTTTGTCTTGGTTGTAAAAGGGACTCCCGGTTGGAGGACTCATGTCCGGTTCCTCCGATTGGAACTCCAACCTATGAACTATATGTGAAGCACGGAGTAGGCCCCATCACGTTTAATAAAGTATGGGTCCGCTATTTTTGGAAATAATTGAGAAAAGTTTTTTTTTTTTTTTGTAAATATGACTTACAACTAGGATCTGCAAACGGTTCTGTAAGTAAATTGCGACGGCGCTATTTATGAAAAATGGCTAAAGCGCGCTGTATTGTGTGTACTGAGTGTTTTCTGTTTATATCTGAAATGAGCTCAATGTGTGTTTGTGGGTCTTCTTGATGTTTACAGTTTGTTAAGTAAAATGTTGGTTAATTAATATTAAGTAGAAACTTAGAAAAAATCCAGAAATGAACCATGTGATGTGCTAAAATAGCTATATGTTGCTCTTTAATTCATAGAATGAGCAATTGTGCACATATACAAAACTGCCGTTAAATGCTTAATAAATTAGAAAACACATTCAATAGATATAAATAGGGCCCCCCCCAAAAAAAAAACGAAATTATCTATTTTTGCAAAAAAAAAATATATATTTACAGCATTTTTCTTAGATGCATTGTATTAGATGTTCACAGGCAAACTTTTCAGCTGCAGTATATTTGATAGGAATGTTCAATTCAGCCAGCACTTTCCCAGTTAAACACGGGTGGAATTTTGCATAACCTTCCTTTTAAATGAAAGTGGCGCAAAAATGTGACGCATTTCAAGTTAGGCTTATGCGCTTAGGCTTGTGAGTTAATGTATCCCAAATAATAGGCAAGGGATGCAGCTTGCTTTTATATGTGGAATTATCACAAAAAAAGAATAATTGGGTTTTTATTTTATTTTTTAAAGAAAATTATTAATTATGTAAAAATTATTTTAAAAATAAGTGCCTTTCAAAATCGTTTTTTAATATTTATAAAGCTTAATACCTATACTATGACCTCCTAACATTAAAATTTAATTTAAGTTATGTTGCACCACTAAAATGACATTTGTATGTGCAATTTTCCCTTGGCGCAGGAGCAAACAAGCTCATTTCTATAAAGTATAAGTTAATATTTTCAATGGCTGACTCATGGATTGTGTAATAGACATTCTGGTAATGCATATTATGCAAGAAAATTGTAGGATATTGATTTTTTAAATGCCTAAAATATCAAAGTCGATTTTGGGCAAAAGCACTGTTTAAACTGCATTTTCTTTCATTCAGAGTACTTTTTAAAGTGTCTCAGGCTTCAGTAAATGCATACATTTAGGTTTGATATATATTTGCAGGTTGTGCCTTCTTATGATTCAATGAGTCAATGTGCCAGTACAAAGGCTTGTTTTAATATCAAGGTTGAAGGTTCTAACTTCAGCTGGGCCTACTGAGACGTTCATTCATTCGAGGTTGATGAAATATGTACCATTGCATGGGATTGCAACAAGCATTTATTCTAACTGGTATGTGTGTTATTAAGGTTTGTGAATTATTCACAGTAAATGTAGTTTAATAATCTGGAAATAGAGATATTTTTTTTTTAGCGCCTAAAAAGGAAAAAAAAAAAAAAAATTTAAATAGAGTGAATTATTCCAGGTTAGAAGGAAAATAGGAAGGCCTACTGTCTTTGACAGATTCAGAGTGGCAGAAGCTAGGAGAACTACAGAGGCTGGCTCAAGTCACGCTCCTGAGATGCTATCTTTAGTTTTCCCATAAACAATGGAGGAGGCTGTCATGTTGACACTTGTGACCTTTTAAATTAGGGCCTTGTCTCTGTGAAATGCAGAATGACCCTACAAGCCTCTAAAAGTGGGATTTCTGGTTTCTCCAGAAGAACATCAATACAATTAAAGAACTTAATTCCAAAGGGAAAATATAAAAAAAAGGGGTTTCTTCGAAAGTCCCAACATCATGTTAAATGCTCTGCAGAACTGATACATTTGTGTCTCCGCTCTAAAAAAATAAAATGATGCCTGCTAGTTGCTTTTATTTGACAGAAAACGAAGTGTTGCATTAAGTCTTAGACAGAAAATAAGATGCAGCCTTTTTTTAAATTTTGAAGGCTACATGCCTTAATGAGAACGATTTGCAATTAAGACTTATTTTTCCCAGGGAAATTGTAGGTGCCAAATTAATATGGAGAGTAAGTGTAACAATTTTTACTTTTAGAAAGGTAAAACTAAGGTGGCTTGATGTTGCGAAGTAACTGACAAGAGGGTAACAGTTAAGTAATGAAAATGTATTTTCATGTATTTGGTCCTATCATGAATTGTTCTTGCTGGTCCTGTATGTTAGAAGAGAAACAGTAAAGTTATATTTGACAGCAGATTTCCATTGCCTGGTGATCTACTGTCAAAAGGAGGGTAAGGATTTTAAACCTGACAAATTAAACAGGCCCAAATATTGGGTTTTGGGCTGCAGGTTTACAGTGCATAAAGTACATGACATGGTGTTGTGTGTCACCGCTTATTCACACATCCTATTGTTTTGTCTATGCTTTTTGTGCTTGATACACAGCAAGTATATCTGATAGCTTGACGTTTTGTGCGTTTTTATTTGTTTTTTTTTGCATGTTTGTTGCTGCTTGTGATACTATTACAAGCTCCCCTGTGTTGTGAGGGGATGGTCATGACGATGCCCATCGCTACGCAACAGTTGGTTGAACTTGTTCTGGTTACTAAATTCCACAGATAATGATATGCTGTGAACATAAAAGACAACACTTCACCAGTGCATGTCTATTTGGCTATAATGGTATTGAAGGAAAATAAAAAGAGATATAAAGGATCAAAGTGTGTCACCTGCAGTTAGTCACGTTACTGCCCCTTCCCTTAAAGGAACAGGCAGCCCTACATTTATGTAGCCTTGATTGGACCTAAGGATGAAATTATAGATCTGTGACTCAAGGTGGCCTAATTTCTATATTACATTAGTTAATGATGTTCTGTTTCCTAAGTAGCATATGGCTTTCGTTCCTTAAAAGAAAACCAGGTTTTCATTTTTTCCTGAAGAAGGAACTGAAACATTAGCTAGGAGTAACGTATATGGTGTAGTCGCCAACGGTAGAGTTAAAATTTGTGTAACTTTGGCCTTTGTGTATCACCCGTACTCTCGGTGTTGTGTCACATGCCTGACTATCACCCAAATAATTTTTTTTGTTCTTCCTATAGATTTTTTCTTTTGTTACTTCCCCTGACCAATGTCGCATCATGCTTAGTTATTGAGATTTTAGCTATGTCCTAGTCCCATTTCTCTTTTTCGAATTCCTTTCACCAGTCAGCCCTTTTATTATTATTGATGTATTGTTCAGGTTCACATTTCCAGACTGCAGTGATGTACCAGGGACCCCCATGTTATGTATAATTCCCTTTGGTATGACCAAACTGGTTTTCAAGAATTTGCCTTAGGCCTGCTTCAATGTTTTCCAGCCTGACTGTCAGGGTAGCGATAGACTGGTTAACTGACTCAATATTATAGTAAGACAAGTTTTCCATCTCAATAGGAGATATCTTATGTTTACCTTTTTGAACATGACGAATTTTCAATGTCTATTTTAATTTGGTTTTCGGTTCCCTTCTGTTCCTGCTACTTTAATTTTTGGTGGGATCAGATGTGTCCTAATCATGCAAATATCAGGACCCTCTAGTTCTTGTCTTTTTGTTTGCACATTTGACTATTAGCCTATGTATTGCATAGTGCACCTGATGCACAGTTTTTAAAGGAAGGTTTCTACATGTCCCTGATAATCGGTATCATGTGATTTCTCTATTGAGATGTTCTAAGGTAAGGAGGAACACCTAGACTTAATCATTGAGGAAAATATGTGTTTACCCCATTAGACAATGCCACTGTGTGAGGAAATCCATTCAGATAGAATTCTCATGTAGCTATAGATGGCAGAGAATAATGGAGAGAACCCAATTAAAGATGCTAGAGACCCTGTTTTGCCCTTCTGCCTTTGTCTTTGTATTTTATGCCCATGGTGTATGGCTACTCCTTTGAAGATTGCAGACCACCTGCTTGCAGTCCCCTTGCTAAAAACCATGAACTGTTTTTTTTTACTAAATTGAAGGAAACTAACAACTGTGGCACATTTCCTACGTCACTAGATTCTGTGGGTATCAAGTCATAATAACCTGCAGGACATTGATTTAAGCCTAATTCCCATCAGTGACAGCTACAGATGAAAGACGGACGTCTTGGCCCTACAGTCTCAGCACCCAGAAAGTAGCAAAGCTGGACAGCGATCGCCAGCACATGGTATCGTACTTGCTCCATCAGACGACGTTGGACATCACAAAACCAAAGTTTCAGTGTAAAAGAGCTAAAGAGAAGGATTCCTGTTGTTGATAGCAGAGGTGTTTTGAGGTTTCATTTCTCTACCTGTCATGTGCTGGTAACCTCTGACAGTGTGCAATCCCTTGAGCCCCTTGGCCTGAGTTTTGGCCACACACACCCTTTTCTTTGCTCCAACGGAAGAAGGGCAGTGCACCGGAGATTTCAAGTTTGGAAAAAGGCACTATATTGTGGTGCCCATGAAAGAGCAGCTTGAGCGTCCTCTGACACTAAATAATGAGTGTTGGAGTCTGAAAGTGCTGCTGAGCTTGAGCTATTTCCCAATTAATGGTGCTTGGGTCTGCACGAGATGATTTGTGCCCTTGATCAATGAAGAGCACATTGTTTGTAGTGTCTGCCACAGAGGAGAGACACTGGTGCATTGCTTTAAGACATTGAGACTTTCGAGTGAGCTGTGGGTTTTTGCCAGGAGGGCACTCCAACTAAGCAGTACTTTTCTCACGAAGAGGCCTGAATTGAGAGGCCCATGCAAAAGAAAACAACAAAAGAAAATTTGATGGACAATAGAAGCCTGCCAGAGAGGCTTTTTGAATGGACTCTGGGCATAGTTGGTTTCACAAGAGGTTTCTGTGTGATTGTATAGACTAGGTGTTAGGAGACTGATTGTTTTGCTGGCATTGTTTTAAAGTACTATTCTGTTTAGTAAAAGCAGAATAAAGTCCATTTTCTGTGGAAAGAGTACCCCCTTTTCACCTTAGAGCATTGATGAGAGTCACCACTGTTCCACCTGAACATACAAAAATTACTGAAATGCAGAGGAGCCCTAAAAATGTTACTAGATAATTTTAGGATTTGCTTTTTGGTTAGGGTTGTGAAAAATTATTATTTCAATTGTAATAGTGGTCACTACTTTCTCCCGTTGTCTATATGTTCTTAATAACGTGTATTCTAGTGTCTTTTAAACATGACGTTGTCATTTATGGGTGGGATTGTTTTTCTCTACTCAATTGACTTCTGCACCCACTTCCCAACCTATGTCTTTTCCTACTATTGTTTCTTTGCACTCTTTTCACCCTTTTCCTGAACATGAGCAGGTTAGAAGATCAGAATTCGTAAGCAATTCTTTTGTACAGCTTCTGCATCAACACTAGTTAGTAGTGAACATCACTAATTGTTGGGTGTGTGATCGTATGCCATCTACTGCAGATAGAGGTATTCCTTATTTTGTCCTGCCATATGTGGCCTTTTGTGCTACTTCATGTTCGAGGAGACCTGTCCAGAAGAGAGTTACCAAGTACTAGAATTTTGCTCCAGCAACATCTCCATGGCCTTATAAACATAGACCTGGACTCAGATTAGCATGAGAATAGGTTTATTGCCTATGAAAGGGCAAAAGGAGGGTTTGTGGTTCTAAAAATTCTGGACCCATGTAATTTACTTTGCCACAGCAGTACGATTTTAGTATCAAAAGACCGATAATGACTAGTACACTAAGCATGAGCATTTTCGCTCAATTCCAGCAGCGTTTTCACCTCGAAATCGCCATTTTCGTCCTGCACTCCCATTTTATACACGGCAGCCATTTTTAAAAGTTGCCCTCACATAGGCTTATAATACAGTCAGATTTGATTCCAAGGACACGTACACCTTGATTGACTTTTCTCTGACCTGGGCAAGCTGGAACCATTGCCTCAGGCCAAACCTGTTTGGTCAGTCCCTCTCCCAGTGGCCAAATCAGATAGCATCAAGGCACACCAGGCCATAAAACCCTTATTATCGCTCACACACCCTGCCTAACTTGCTCACACCTGCACCTGCTCTTTTCTTCTTCTTACTTTACGAGGGGGAGGTGCCCGTTTTTATTAGGGGTCCACACTTATCTGATCTAAAATACTAGGCCTTGCCGGGTAATTTATTTTGGGTTGGATGACATGAAATATGAGGTTTCAACATGACACTGTTTTTTCCTTTGTAGTGAAAACATGTGAATGACCAACCAAAATGTCAAGAATGTTTGCCTGAAGCTTAAAAAACTGTATATAAGGAAACCTGACTTTGCATTGACACAGTCTCCTGAGAACATACAAACCGTGCTGTTGTACTTCTAGGACGCTTGTCACTTGGTTGCAGCCAATAAATTCGATCTTTGACTTCACCTAGAAGACTCTGAGTTTCTGTGGTCTGAATCAGGAAAGTACCCGAGGTCTTTGGGTGTACCCTGGCACCGCTGGGTTACCGGATCAGTACCGGTTCTGAAAAACCCAGTACCTCAGACGTGAAGCTCCCCTCGCCCTCCGTCCCACTGGTGTATTCAGAGTCTGCGATGTGGCCCTCCATGGCCATGTGGGATGCAGCTCCCTCGTGCTCCGGTGCCACTGTACCTCCGCCTGATGATGCTGATGTACAAAAGAACAGGGAGAGCAAAAAAAGGGGGGGGGACAGAAGAAAGACAGTTTGAGTGCATGGCATACCGCTACCGTTGGCGGACAAGACAGACACAGCAGCCCCCTGCATTACGCCGTGCTCCTGTCCTCTGCATATGCAATTTCTGGGATATGGCCTACATGGCAATGGTGGACATCTGCACACATGGATGCCACACGGGCAACTATACCTCGACTTGGCACTCTGCTGAGGTGGGGTTGAGTGCCACATGGCCTACATTATGGAGGGGCCTTGCCTACTGAACTCTCCCTGGCCTAGGGACACCCACAGCCCACCTCCCCCACCCAGACACCTCCACTGCACGCAAAGTCCGCAGAATGAGGTTGCACTCACCCCCTTGTGTCTGCTGTGATGTCCTCAAGCACCCATCCAACTCCGGGTACGCCACCACCAGGATCCGGAACATCAGGGGGGTCATGGTGCGACGGGCACCCCTCCCACGTTGGGAGGCCATCCCCAGCTGAGCCTCCGCCGTCTTCTTGCTGCAGCGGCGAATGTCCTCCCATCTCTTACGGCAGTGGGTGCCCCGTCTCTGGTTTTCTCCAGGGTCCTTACCTCCTTGGAGATGGCACGCCAAATGTCCCTCTTCTGGTGGGCGCTGACCTACATGACATGCACAAGGGAAGAGGAACAGTCATTACCAACTGCACCGTCGTTGTGAGTGGCCCCCTCCCTACTCTGGCCATGTGGCCCATTCATTCCCATGCATTAATGTTCTATGAACTCTGCCCCCTTCCCTCTTCCACCCAGCCCTCTCCACCCAGGCCTAGCCCATACAACGTGCTCCCTGTGTACTAACCTGTTGGTCTGGAGGACCGTAGAGTAGCGTGTACTGGGGGAGGACCCCATCCACAAGTTTCTCCAACTCCTGTGCAGTGAAGGCAGGGGCCCTTTCCCCAGACGCAGCAGCCATCGTCGCTTCCAGACCGAGGTCACAGCAGCACTAGCAGTGTAGGTCTTCTCCTGTCGAAGGTCAGGTATCGAGTGATTAAACAGATAGAAAATGGCGGTGACGTCCGCGGCGGTTCGCATCATCACCGCCGGCGCACCTGTTCATTGGCTCCTGGGACCCATAGGGTCCAATGTTAACCAATGCAGCATTGCGCCGCGGTCTACGACAATCCCATTGTCCCAGTGTAGTGGTCAGACAGCCGCCATTTCAGGGGCCCACATGGCTTCATTTACTACTGCGTCACACATAGCTAGGCCTACACTCAACACACATACAGGAAGGGTTTTGTCTCTGGTGTAGTCTTGTATGTAACTGTGGGTACATACCTGGAGGAATAGTGACTGGTTCTTCGCTGTTGTCCTTCGTAGGCACCGTCAGCTGGGACATATGAGAAGATGGCGGAATCCTCCGGTATACCGACCGCTGGTGGACCTGTTGACAATGGAAGAAAGACATGTCATCGTCACATACCGGTTTGACCGTGCCACTATCCAGGAACTATGTACCCAGTTGGAGCCAGACCTGATGTCACCGATCCGCCATCCGACTGGAATCCCCCCTGACGTGCAGGTGCTGTCAGTGCTCCATTTCCTTGCAAGTGGGTCTTTTCAGACAACTGTGGCCATGGCATCAGGGATGTCCCAGCCTATGTTTTCCAACATCTTGTCCAGAGTGTTGTCTGCCCTGCTGAAACACGTAAGGAGATACATCATTTTCCCTGAGATGGAGGATTTGGCTACAGTGAAAGGTGACTTCTATGCCCTTGGACATATCCCCAACGTCATAGGTGCCATTGATGGGACCCATGTAGCTCTGGTCCCCCCCCCACAGGAGTGAACAGGTGTACAGGAACAGGAAGAGTTATCATTCCATGAATGTCCAGATGGTCTGTTTGGCAGACCAGTACATCTCGCAGGTAAATGCTATGTTCCCTGGCTCTGTGCATGACGCCTACATCCTGCGGAATAGCAGCATCCCTGATATGATGGGTCAACTCCAGCGGCACCGTGTATGGCTATTGGGGGACTCTGGTTACCCCAACCTTTCCTGGCTACTGACCCCAGTGAGGAATCCCAGGACCAGGGCAGAGGAAACAGTACAATGATGCCCATGGGCGGACTAGGAGGGTGATCAAACGCACCTTCGGCCTCCTGAAGGCCAGGTTCAGGTGCCTCCATATGACAGGTGGATCCCTATTCTACTCACCGAAGAAGGTGTGAGACATCATCGTCGCCTGCTCCATGCTTCATAATTTGGCATTGCAACGCCAGGTGCCTTTTCTGCAGGAGGATGATCCAGATGACGGTTTTGTAGCAGCTGTGGAGTCTGTAGAGCCTGTGGACCGTGATGAGGATGAAGCTGAGGAAGAAAAAACGACAACAGGGAGTCAGTCATACAGCAATATTTCCAGTGAGACACAGGTGAGAACATTTTCAGGTTTAACATTACATTAACTTTCACACGTCTACCTCTATCCTGTTCCTCCATTTCAATCACTATTTGTTAATTGAGTTGTACCCTTCCATTTCAGTTTCACAAGTGTGGTAACCTACGTGTCAACTGCTTGCATCCTTCAAGGGCTTGTGATGTGTGACATAGGTATGTTAGCTTTCCAATGGGTAACCCATTATGACACTGTAATTGATAATACAAAGTACCAAATCATAGACTGACTCCAGATTTTTGTGTGTTTCAAGGGTGTTTATTTAAGTGCTCAAAAAATGAAGGGGGGTTGTAAAATGGTAATGGGGGATGGTGGAGGAATGTCCATGGCAGAGTCCAGTCTATTAGTCTCACAGGTGCACTGCCCATCTGGGCATAGGAAGTGGAGCTGGGGCAGTTCGAATATGGACAGGGTAACAAAGTGGGAAAGTGGGAGGACAATCAGGGTGGTCTTATTTCCTGGCGGGGTCTTGCCATCTTGCTCTGTCCTGTTCCTGGATCTCAGGGACCACTTGCGTGGTGGTTGTCCGTCTGCAGGGGGTGGGGTGCTGATGTGGTGGTCCTGTGGCGGGGCGTCCTGTCCACTAGCGCCGGCGGAGGTGGTGGGCAGTTCATCGTCGTGGCTAGTGTCAGGGGCCCCTTGGAGTGCCACGGTGTCCCTCAAGGTCTGCTGTATGTCCTTCAGCACCCCTACGATGGTGCCCAGGGCGGAGCCGATGGTCCTGAGTTCCTCCCTGAACCCCAAATAGTGTTCCTCCTGCAGGCGCAGGGTCTCCTGCAACTTGTCCTGGACCGTGGCCATCGTCTCCTGGGAGTGGTGGTATGCTCCCATGATAGAGGATAGGGCCTCGTGGAGAGTTGGTTCCCTTGGCCTGTCCTCCCTCTGTCGCACAGCAGCCCTCCCAGTTCCCCTGTGTTTCTGTGGCTCCGTCCCCTGGACCGTGTGCCCACTACCACTGCCCCCAGGTCCCTGTTGTTGTTGGGGTGGTGGGTTACCCTGGGTGCCCTGTAATGGTGGACACACCACTGATTGACCTGTCCTGGGTAGGGAGGTTTGGGCCCGCTGGGTGGGTGCTGTGCTGGTGTTACCAGAGGGTGGAAGGTCGGTGTTGGGCTGTGCCTGTGCAAGGGGAACCGACTGTCCTGAGGCCCAAGATGGTCCGGGCTGGTCATCAAGATCCAGTAGGGCAGAGCTGCTGTCGTCACTGTGGGCCTCTTCTGGGGGTGGAGTGGTGTTGTCTGGACCCTCTGGTGTGGTGACGGTCCTTCGGGTTCCTGCAGGGGCATAAGAACATGATTTTTGCATGTGTGTGTGTAATGGTGTGCAATGGGTGGGTGTGCGTGAACCCCAGTGCAAGCATTCCTGTGTGGGGGCTTGTGTGATGATGGTTGGGGGGGTGTTCTGGGTATGTGCAGTGAGCATGCTTTAGTGAGGGGTGACCATGCTTAGTTGGGTCATGCAGGGCTTGGTGTTGGGATGAGTGGTTTGTGTTATTGGGTAGATTAGTGAGGATTTGGAGTGATGGGGGGGTGAGGGTGGGGGGTGTGATAGCATGCAGGTAGGGTGGGGGATATGATAGTTAAGAATTGACTTACCAGTGTCCCATCCTCCACCGACTCCTCCGAGGCCCTCAGGATGCAAGATGGTCAAGACTTGCTCCTCCCATGTTGTTAGTTGTGGGGGAGGAGGTGGGGGTCCGCCGCCAGTCCGCTGCACCGCGATGTTGTGCCTGGAGACCGTGGAATGCACCTTCCCCCGTAGGTCATTCCACCTCTTCCTGATGTCCTCCCTATTTCTTGGGTGCTGTCCCACGGCGTTCACCCTGTCCACTATTCTGCACCATAACTCCATCTTCCTGGTTATTGATGTGTGCTGTACCTGTGAGCCAAATAGCTGTGGCTCTACCCGTACGATTTCCTCCACCATGACCCTGAGCTCCTCCTCGGAGAAGCGGGGGTGTCTTTGGCGTGACATGGGGTGGTGTGGGTGAGGTGTGGGGTGGTGTATGTGGTGATGAGTGTGGTGATTATAGTGGTGTGTGGTGTTTTGGGCGTGGATGTTGTGTGGGTGATGGTGTTGTGTGCCTCTGTGTGATGGGGTTGTCAATTGCTGTGCTATCTCTCTGGCCTTCTCTCAGAATTTCTGGTTGTAGGGGTTTGTGGGTGATGTGGGTGTGTGTTTTATATTGTGTTGGGTGTGTGGGAGTGGTGTGTGTATGTGTATCAGGTGTGTGTATTTCGAATTGTCCAATTTGGATGTGTTTTGTAAGATTGTGTGTATTTTGTGTGCAGCGGTGGAATACCGCGGTTGAAAGACCGCCTCGTGGATTCGTGGGTCGTAATAGCATGGGCGTGTTTCTGTTGGCGTGGAGGTGGATGATTTGTTTCTGCATGTTTATCGCTGACCTTTGGTGTGGCGGTGTTGTGTGGGTGTCTGAATTTCGGCGGATTCCGTGATGTGTGTCATAATAGCTGTGGCGGTCTACCACGGCCGCGGCGGTGTATTGGCGGTCTTCTGCACGGCGGTAAGCGCCTTATACCGCCAATGTTGTAATGACCCCCTAAATCCACTTTATATCATTTTTACAGTGATACCTCAACATATACTTATTGCATCTTAATCGTTTTGACCTGCATTTTACCAGATAAATATTATATATTTTTTCTAAACACTTTGTGGTGTATTTTTGTGGTTTTCTACTGAGTTAGAAGAATGATTTATTGCACAAATACTTTACACATTGCCATCTAAGTTAAGCCTGACTGTTCAGTGCCAAGCTACCTGAGGGAGAGCAAAGTATAATTTGGATTGTGTGTGACTTACCCTGACTAGTGTGAGGGTCCTTGCTTGGACAGGAGGTAACCTGACTGCCAACCAAAGACCCCCTTTCTAACAAGGAGCTTTGCATGTCTCCTAGTTCAGCCTAAGCTGCTCAGCTACAGCTTTCTCTAGACAGCCTAAGCTGCTAGAACACTGCCTCAATTTCACTAACAAGTGATAACTGGACCTGATAAAGATGTAAGTACCTAAGGAACGTACTACAAACCAGGCCAGCCTCCTACATTGGTGATGCAGTGGTGGGATAAGTACTTGCAATAGCTTACTACTTTATTACTAGTGCTTTTCAGAAGAAAAGTGTGCTCCAGTACTTAGAGCTATACATAATTGTACCTAGGAGTAATTTTTTACTTTCTAAAAAGTTATTTAAACGTTTCTAAAGTTTTGAAACTTTTTTTTTCTTTCCTCTAAAATGTTAGGCCTACTAGTTTGCTAACATTTTACTCTTTTCTCTAACCTCTTTCTGTCATTATGGCGGTCATTCCCGCCGAAAGACCGCACCGCAGTCAAAAGACCGCGTGGTCATTCCGGCTTTCCCGCTGGGCCGGTGGGCGACCGCCAGAAGACCGCCAGCCGGCCCAGCGGGACAGCCCCTTCAACAATGAAGCCAGCTCGGAATGGAGCCGGCGGAGTTGAAGGGGTGCGACGGGTGCAGTGGCACCCGTCGCGATTTTCACTGTCTGCTAAGCAGACAGTGAAAATCGTTGTGGGGCCCTCTTAGAGGGCCCCTGCACTGCCCATGCCAGTGGCATGGGCAGTGCAGGGGCCCCCATGGGCCCCACGGCACCCGTTCCCGCCATCCTGGTTCCGGCGGTGGACACCGCCAGAAACAGGCTGGCGGTAATGGGGTCGGAATCCCCATGGCGGTGCTGCAAGCAGCGCCGCCATGGCGGGTTCCCTGGGCCAGCGGGAAACCGCCGGGAACCGCCGGCTCCCCTTTTCCGACCGCGGCTTTACCGCCGCGGTCAGAATCGCCCAGGAAGCACCGCCAGCCTGTTGGCGGTGCTTCCGCCGCACTCCGCCATGGCGGTCATGGACCGCCAAGGTCAGAATGACCCCCTAAGTCTGTTGTAGAGGTTACCCTAAGGGTTGTAATGGCAACTTATGAAAGTTTGAATTTCAAAAGTTTGAGGGGTCTCTGCTTAGAAAGAAGTTTATGGATAGGGAAGAACCCCAACAAGGAATTTCTCTTAAGTCTCCTCTTGCAAAGTGACCAGGAGCATCCTGAGGGTTATGTACAGCCAGAAGAGGAGGTAGAGGGAGATTCTGACCATGTAGATTCAGGAGAGGGTCCTGAAGATCCAGGGAAAGGTCCTTCCACAGATCTTTCCATTAACAAACCATATAGTGTAGCTGCTAGTGGAAAGGGGTCTCACACAAGTAGGTCACCCTTTACACCTAGAGGTCATGTCACTAGGGATACACCAGTTAGGGAGAAATCTACTTCTGCCCATTCTCACATTACCTAAGTCTCTGAAGGGTCTCACATCTCCCACCCTGAGGATAACTCCCTAGATAGGGAACTCAGAAAGCTGAGATTAGAGGAGGCAAGACTGAGGCTAAAACAGCAACAGCTGGCCCTAGATATGGAAACCTTAGCTGTAGAAAGAGAAAGGCAGGGGTTGGGGTTAATTCCCCATGGGGACAGCAGCATTGAATGTTTCTGGGCTCATGAGGCCAAGGAAGGACAACATTAGCTCCAGAAACTTACACAAAATTGTTCCCACATACAAGGTAGGGGATGATATTCAAAAGTGGTTTGCAACACTTGAGAGGGCCTGTAAAGTTCATAGGGTCCCTCAAAGGCAGTGGGCTGCTATACTTTGGTTGTCCTTCTCTGACAAAGGGAGGGGCAGACACCTCACTGTTGGGGAGGAGGATGCAGACAACTACAACATTTTAAAGAATGCACTCATTGATGGTTTGGGCCTAACCACAGATCAATGCAGGATCAAGTTTAGGGAAACGAAGAAAGAATCTTCATAAGATTTGGTTGACTTTGTAGACTGTTCTGTGAAAGCTTTAGAAGGTTGGTTAAATGGCAGTAAGGTGTCTGATTACCAGTGCCTGTATAATCTGATTTTGACAGAGCATATATTGAAAAGTTGTGTGTCTGACTTGTTATACCAGCATCTTGTAGACTCAGATCTGACCTTTCACCAAGAATTGAGAAAGAAGGCAGACAAATGGTCAGATCAAAGGTGAGCATAAAAGCTCATACAGGGGGTGGCATAGAAAAGAAGAAAGATGGTGAAAAATGTCAGGATTAGCATGGGGATAAAAGTAAGCACAAAGATCCGTCATCAAATCTAAAATACTCCTCTGGGGGTGGGGCTAAAACATCTTCCTCTTCTTCTCACTCTACGCACAGTCCGAATCCCTGGTGTTATGTGTGTAGAGGTAAAGGCCATAGGCCAGGGGATAAGTCCTGCCCAGGTAAAGCCCCTGAGCCTACCACCACTGACACATCAGATTCTAGTGCCCCTAGCAGTAGTGGCAATAGTGGTGGGACTACTGGCAATAGTCAAACAAAGGGTGACGTTTGGTTCACCTTTGGGTCCGTCAAAGAAACTGGGGTAGACAGTCCCAAGACAGTTTCTGTCACACCTGGAGGCATTGGCCATGCCACCTTGGTTGCTTGTCCCCTTAACATGGAAAAGTACAGGAAGTCAATTGTAATAAATGGTGTTGAGGAACAGGCTTACAGGGATACAGGTGCCAGTATCACTTTGGTGGCTGAAGGCTTGGTGTCACCTGCACAACACCTCCTTGGACAGAAGTACCAAGTTACTGATGTCAATAACTCCACTCAGTCTCTCCCCGTAGCTAAATTGCAACTTAGTTGGGGTGGAGTTACTGGCCCAAAGCAAGTGGTGGTATCATCTAGCTTACCTGTAGACTGTCTCTTAGGTAATGACCTGGAAGCTTCAGGTTGGGCTAAAGTAGAGTTTAGGATCCATGCTGAGTATCCCTGAGGAATTGCTTCCTCTCATTTCAGGTGAAATAAAAATGCAAAGGAGAGAAAAAGGCCTGAAATCTCAGGATTCCTCTCCACCAACAGGTAAAAAGGGTATCAAAGTATCCCTTCCCTACCCTACCACTAAATATACCATTCTTGTGGTGGGAGAAATCTCTCCTGGGGTGGAACCTGTTCCAAAGGAGCCCTCAGCTACCACAGCTGGACCCCCAGAGGTAAAAGTACCTCTCTGCGGAACTAATAAAGCAGATGTGCAAAATTGCATAGTTTTAGTGAATTTGGAGCTACCCTTCAGCCTTGCCAGAGAAACTTTAGTGCAGCAGCCCTGCACTACCTCTGAACACTTAGGACAGCAGCCCTGTCCTAGTGTGGAGCTTATGGGACAGCAGCCGTGCCCTGCTCCAATCCAAGAGAAACAACAACCCTGTTCTCTCTTACAGCCATATGGACAAACGTTTTGCTCAGCTATGGCTTTACTGAGACAGCATCCCTGTCTGACATTCTCTTCATATGACACAGGCTCAGTGGACCAGTCCCCCTGCTCAACTTTAAAACTTACAAATAGGAACTCTGAGAATTTACACTCACACTGTTGTTTAGGTAAAAATCTCCAAACAGAGTGGTTTACGTTCCCACAGGGACGTAACCATACAGTGGATGATAAAGGGAGTAACCACTCTATTGCAGATCTACTCTCCACTTATCAGCACTTAGACAATAAACTCTCATCTGGCCAAGGTGAGCCTTATTGTCCTTCATTTGGAGGGGGGGTGGTTGTGTAGGAAAGTAGCCTCTTTCTAGCATGGTTACCCCCATTTTTGGCCTGTTTGTGAGTGTTTATCAGTATATTTGTACTGTCTCACTGGGATCCTGCTAGCCAGAACCCCTGTGCTCATAGTGTATAACCCTATTTGTCAGTGTGGTTTGCCTGTCTCACTGGGATCCTGCTAGCCAGGACCCCAGTGCTCATAGTTTGAGGCCCATGTATGTGTTGTCAGTAGTGCTTAACTGTGTCACTGAAGTTCTGCTAAACAGAACTCCAGTGCTGATGCTTTCTCTGCTTCCAAATTCATCACTATAGTTTAGTGACTTCATATTCCAATTCCAATGAGCAGACTGGACCCCCTTATAAGTCCCTAGTATATGGTACCTAGGTATCCAGGGTAACGGGGTTCCAGGAGATCCTTATGGGCTGCAGCATTTCTTTTGCCACCGAAAAAGGAGCTCAGACAAACCTTTCTTCAGGACTGCCACTGCAGCCTAGGTGAAATATTGCCAACACTATTTCACAGCCATTTTCACTGCACTTAAGTAACTTATAAGTCACCTATATGTCTAACCTTCATTTACTGAAGGCTAGGTGCAAAGTTAATAAGTGTGTGGGCACCCTTGCACTAGCAAAGTTGCCCCCAAGTTGCCCTGGGCCAAATTCCCTGACTTTGTGAGTGCGGGGACACCATTATAAGTGTGCATTACATTTATGTCAATACATAGATGTAGCCTCACAATAGTAACTCCGAATATGGCCATGTGAGGTGTCTAAGATCATGGAATTGGCCCCATTCCAAATATGGTATTGGAGGGGATTCCAATGCACCCTGGGTGCCACACCCTTGGCCCCCAGTACTGCCAAACCAGCTATCTGAGGTTTCCACTCCAGCCCCAACTGCTGCCACCTCACAGACAGGTTTTTGCCCTCCTGAGGTCTGAGCAGCTCAGTCCCAGGAAGGCAGAACAATGTATTTCCTTTGGTAGGAGGGTGTTAAACCTTCTTCCTTTAGAAATAGGTGTAACAGGTGTGGGAGGGGTAGCCTCCCAGAGCCTCTGGAAATGCTTTGGAGGGCACAGCTGGTGCACTCCTTGCATAAGCCAGTCCACACTGGTGTAGGGACCCCCAGTCCCTGCTCTGGCGCGAAAGTGGACAAAGGAAAGGGGAGTGACCTCTCCCCTGTCCATCACCACCCCAGGGGTGGTGCCCAGAGCTCCTCCAGTGTGTCCATGGTGTTAGGCATCTTGTTTTCCAAGGTGTGGGGACACATTGGAGTCCTCTGAGTGGCCACTACCAGCAGGTGCCGACAGAGACCCCTCCTGATAGGTGCATACCTTGTTAGGTAGCCATCCCCCTCTCTGGGCTTATTAGGGTCTCTCCTCTGGGTGGTTCCTCAGATTCAGCTTGCAAGACTCCTCCAGGAATTCTCTGCATTCTCTGCTTCAGCTTCTGACCAACGTATCAACCGCAGACTGCTCCAGGAACCACTGTAACTGCAACAAAGTATCCAAGAAGGCTACTGTGACCCTGCAACTTCAGCTCCAACCAGCAACTGCAATAGTTTCCAAGGTGTGCACGCTCTCTGGACTGCCAGTCTTCACCCTGCACCATAAGAACCAAAGGAATCTCCCGTGGAGTGACGGAGTCACTTGCCTGCTCCTGCAGTCACCTTCTGCAATGACGACCGGTACTCTGGGACTCCTCTCCTGACAACGAGCGTGCTCCCTGGAACAAAGGTTGTGGAACAACATGACCCAGACTGTCTTAAAGTCCAGCTGTCCAACTTTGGCGGAGGTAAGAGCTTGCCTTTCGGGTTTGCGACAGTACCCCTGTGCTCTGCGTCATCTCCAGCTCATTGGGCTTCTGTGCACTTCTTCCAAGAATCCTTGGTGCTCAGTGTAGCCCAGTTCCCCAGTACTCCATCCTGTGTTGCACAACTCGCTGAGTTGTTCTCCAGTGGTGTGGGACTTTCTTTTGTTTTGCTGCACCAACCACATTTTGCAACCTCTTTGTCCCTGTGTCTGGGGACTCCTGAGGGTGCTGCCTGGTCATCTGTGGGCTTTCTCCAGTGTTGGGAGCCCCCTCTGCCTCCCCAGTCTGAGTTGAGGTCCCCAGGTCCCTCCTGGGTCCAGGCAGCGCCATTTTGATGCAAACCACGACTTTGCTTGAACCAAGGTTTGTTGGACTAATCCAGGGACGCAAACAGCCTGCGTCCAACATCTCAACGTGGAACACCTCCTGCAACACGCAGCCATCTTCTTTGGTGCTCTTATGCAGACTTCTTCTGACTGGAGAATACTCTTTTGCACCACCTTCTAGGTTGGAAGGGGCTCCTGTCCTTCCTGGAAACTTCTCCTCTCTTCACAGGTCCTCAGGTCCAGGAATCCACCATTTGTTGCTTGCAGTCTTGCTTGGTTCTTGCAATAACTCTTATCATGACTTGTAATGTGTCCTGAGGAAACTTGCAGTACATTCTACTTTTCTGGGATCTGGGCTGGGGTATTCTAATTCCCATTCGTGTTCTCTTACACTCCCAGTGTCCCTCTACACACTACGCTTGCCTAGGGGGAATTCATGATTCACACTCCACTTACTTAGTATATGGTTTGTGTTTCTCCTAGGCCTATTGCATTCTACTGTATTTTCTACTGTTTGCACTATTCTATGACTATTTACTTACTTGTTTTCGGTCTCTAGTGTATATACTTTGTATAATACTTACCTCCAGATGGAGTATTGTCTGTAAGATATTTATTGCCTTGTGTCACTAAAATAAAGTACCTTTATTGTTGGAAACACTGAGTATTGTATTTTATTGTGTATAAGTACTGTGTAACTATAGTGGTATTGTACGAGCTTTGCATGTCCCCTAGTTCAGCCTAAGCTACTCAGCTACAGCTACCTCTAGACAGCCTAAGCTGCTAGAACACTGCTTACAATTCACTAACAAGGGATACATGGGCCTGGTATAAGGTGTAAGTACCTAAGTACCCACTAAAAACCAGGCCAGCCTCCTACAGACTTTCATAAATACCTTTCAGGAATGTAAGGCTCTTAAAAAAAAGCAAAAACAAAGCTATTTATATTGCAGCTTGCTATAGTAATTGCTTAACCTCAGAATGTCTACCTTGGTGACTCCAGCTGTGAGCTAACCTCCCACAGTCAAGAGTCAATTAAGGTTCATTAAATGCATTTTCTTCAAGTCCTGACCAAAGAAAGAAATGTAGCCACAGTGCCTTAGATGTTTACAGATTAGGATACTTTCTAGGTGCATCAATATGTACTATTGGAACCATGATTGGATTGAAAAAGGTGGTTAAAACTTGGAATCGCTTGATTAATTGCATCAGCAAAAAATGTGATGACAGAAGTGATCTTTACTTTTTTTGGGATAGGGCAGGAGGAACAAGGGAAGAAACAATCACCCATCTGTAGGCATCTCCCAAGATAGCTTACAACCTGTGTTCCCATTATAGAAGGTGGATCTTAGCAACAGCTCATATAACCACAATTGCAGGGAGAAATGAAGTTCAGACCAGGAGAGACTATATTCATTCTGTGACTGAACATCACCTCCAGTGACACAACTTGAAGCCTACATAAAGGCAAGATGTCCCCCTCCCCCACTTCTCATGGTGGGAGCAGCAGAAATGGTGATAGCATGGCAACAATCGTCTGCTCCCACAGTGGTACTGGGACAAATATTGAATCAAAAATATTGAGTTGCACAAATATCGAGTTTTTAATATTGTGACACGTAAATATTGTTAGCTAAAATATTGTTGACAGAAATAATGTTGTTTTAGGGCAAGATATATAGGGGTATTCTAGCGGACATTAGCGTCTTTTATTTTACGTTAATGTGGCGTTAGAAGGCTAAAAGCGGCAAGGCATACTTACAAAGTGGCGCCAAGCATAATGCATGTAAAGGTGGTGTCCCCCGTAAGGATGACCAAAAGAATGGCGCAAGGAAATTTAAGAGATTTCCTTGCACCATTTTTTTGGGCACTGTTAACGCCTGGTCAGAGAAGGCTTTAAAAAGTGGCTTCCATTGCTTACAATGGGCCTCTGGGTGCTTTGCAGGATTAGTGTCAGAATGTTGCTAATCCTGCAAAGCGCTGGTCTAGCATCATATATTCTGACACTAGTTCCCTAACTACTGCCATGGTGAGCAGTATTGTTAAATATGGTGCTGTGTGGTGGCGTTAGGGGGGCGCTAAAAGGTACAGAAAAAGTGGCGCTGAACTGTGTGCAGTGCTACTTTTCTTAAATATGCCCAATTATTTTTTAAGTTTCTTAATGTGTTTAAATGATATTTTATTTGTATATGTTTTTTTTTTTGTGTAGTCGTTGTTAATGGTTTTAAATATAGTTTGAAATTTTAAATTATTTATATATTTAATTTAATTGTAAAAAAGTAATTTATATTATTGTAGTGTGTTATGAGGTTTGTACGAGTACAGGGTGGGTAGTAAATTAAGTATAAATAATTTATACATTTTTTCAATTAATATTAATTCGTTTTTTATTATTAAGTGTGTAAGTATTTTTTTTTAAGTTGTATTTTAGGTGCGGTAGTTGGGTTTGTAGGGGTATAGGCTGGGAATTTCATTAAATAGTAAGTCATTCATTGTTAACTTTTGATAAATTATTATTGGAAAATGAATTATTGGTAAGGGCAGGGAAGTACCTACACTTAGCCATAAGCCACTAATCCCCACTAAGTTGAGTCTGGTCTCAATTAATTAATCCTGGCTCAACCCTTGGTAGCTTGGCAATTAGCAACAAGACTTAACTTAGGAGATGAGTGTGTAAAGCAATTAAAAATCACAAAACAGTAAATTAGTAAAACACAAAACACAATTCCAATTTATAAACATATATTATATTTTTATCTCTAAAATGACACTAAAATGACAAAAGTGCAATGTAGGGAACCAGAAATAAGATTTTTTAAAGATTAAAAGTAATTCTTAGAAGCAAATAGCGCTCAAAGGGTTCATAAAAAGTCACACTGGACAGGGACAAAGTCACTTTTTCAGGCCACCCAGGATGTAACACTGTTACACATGCTTTCAGACGTATTTCGTGATACAGGAAAGTGAACCACAGCACCAGCTAAGGGTTCAGAGGCTCTGGTTTGCCTCTTTGGGTCTGAGAATACAACGCCCACAATGCACCTCTGCAACTTATGGAGCTGTTTACAACACTTGCTCAAATGTCACCAAACTTCTGGATCTTCTTCCAGTGGTCCTTTTTGGGTCCTTGAAGTGTCCACAACCTGATCCAATGTTCCAGAAGTTCTGAGTTGCTCCTTGGAAGTTGGGAATACAATTCCCAGAGTGCAATTGATCAGAATCCTCAAATGGCCACTGGACGCTGGTCAGATGGGCTCTTCTTGCAGGACTTGATGCAGGGGACTTTGGGCAAGCGTTCCCCAGGCACTACATGTGGAGAGTACATGGACATTGCAAAGCGCTTACCCGCACACTCCTCTCATGCTCAGGAATTAGAAGGAAAGTGTTCTTATTGCACTAGATTGAATAAGCCAAGGGGCAGGAAACAGTGCTACCCATGCGCTGGGCTCCATGGGAGTTACTTGGAGAGGGCCCAACAGGAGCAGCAGGCCAGCACAACTAGATGGGTGGTGGTTCCTCCTGGCAGTCCTTGCAGCACCAAGGCAGTCTGAGTCAGGGGGCAGCAGGCCAACTCAACAGCACAGTAGCAAAGTTGCAGTCCCTCCTACTTTCCAGCATACAGCAGCAGTATGTCAATAGAGCAATGAAGTGCAGAGTGACAGTTCCTCCTGGCAGCACTGCGTTCCTCCTTCTGACAGGGTGCCCTTGTCCAAAAAATACTCTAATATCGTGATGCAAGAGCCCCTGTACTTATACTCCAGGTGCCAAACTTCTTGAAGGTGGGAGAAGGTTCCAGACAGATCTGACCAGTTCCAAGAATTTTGCTTCTCCCCTATTCTGGCGCCAGATATCAGTAAGAGGTAAACAAGCCCTTTGTGTGAGTGCCAGGCACAGCCTATTCAAGTGAAAGTATGCCCGTCTTCCTCTCTCCCAGACAAGGAAAACCATCAGTATGTAGATAAATACAGATGTAACCGTGTCACACCTAACCCTCCCTGATGGATGGCTATCTGGAGAGTATGCACAGATGTGGAATGTAATCAGGTTGCAAAGCACCAGAGTTATAAGCACAGAGTAATGCCCATATTCTAAAAGTGCCATTTTTAAAATAGTAGTGAAAAATCCACCTACACTAGTAAGGAGGATTTCTCACTACCATTCCAAACATACCAAACATGCCCACACTACTCCTTACAGATCAGACGTTACTACTTAGATATATATATGGGAATTCCCAATGCAAACCTATGAGAAGAGAAGCACTCACAGTAGTGAAAACAAAATAGGCTGTTTGTCACTACTAGGGCATGTAACACATACAAATATATGGTCTACCTCTTACATACACAGCACCCTGTCTGACTCAGGTATAGTAAGAAGGGAATTCAGGCCCATATTTATACTTTTTGACGCTAAACTGCGCTAACGCAGTTTAGCGTCAAAAAGTTTTGCGCCGGCTAACGCCATTCTGCAGCGCCATGCGGGCGCCGTATTTATTGAATGGCGTTAGCCGGCGCAAGCAGACCGGCGCTGCCTGGTGTGCGCGAGAAAAACCACGTACACCAGGCAGCGCCGGCGTAGGGGGAAAATGGCGCATGGGCGTCTTAAAATGGGGCAAGTCAGGTTACGTCGAAAAAATCGTCGTAACCCGACTTGCGCCATTTATTTTCGACGCCCATCCCCCATCAACATGACTCCTATCATTGTAAAGATAGGAGTCATGCCCCCTTGCCCAATGGCCATGCCCAGGGGACTTCTGTCCCCTGGGCATGGTCATTGGGCATAGTGGCATGTAGGGGGGCACAAATCAGGCCCCCCTATGCCACCAAAAATTATTAAAAAAAAATAAAAAAAATACTCACCTGAATGTCCCTGGGGTGGGTCCGTCCAGCCTTGGGTGTCCTCCTGGGGTGGGCAAGGGTGGCAGGGGGGGTCCCTGGGGGCAGGGGAGGGCACTCTGGGCTCATTTTGAGCCCACTTGTCCCTTAACGCCATGCCTGACCCAGGCGTTAAAAAGCGGCGCAAATGCGCTGTTTTTAGCAACGCCCACTCCCGGGCGTCTCTTTTGCCCGGGAGTATAAATACCACGTAAAGGCCTGGGAGTCATTTTTTAGACGGGAACGCCTCCCTTGCATATCATTAACGCAAGGAAGGGGTTCACGCTAAAAAATGACGCACATTCCGGGAACTTTGGCGCTATTCGCCTCTAACGCCATAGTATAAATATGGCGTTAGTTGGCGTTAGTTTAGCGTCGAATTTGCGTCGAAAAAAACGACGCAAATTCGGCGCAACCAGAGTATAAATACGGCCCTCAGTCTTCAGCAAGTAGTTTGACTTGCCAAGTTACTGTGGCAGTAAACTGTGCACGAAGGCCCTGCAGTGACAGGCAAGTTGATGTGTGGCACAGTCAGCGCTGCAGGCCCACTAGTAGCATTTAATTTACAGGCCCTGGATACCTGGTATAGTACTTTACAAGGGTATCACAGGTAAATTATATAAGCCAAATAGGTGTAAGCCAATTATACCAAGTTATAGAGGAGAGAGCACATGCACTTTAGCACTGATTAGCAGTGGCAAAGCACCCAGAGTCCTAAAGCCAAAACAAGAGGGTCAAAAAAATAGGAAAAAGCAACAAGTTTGGGGAACCCTGCAGAAAGGGCCATTTCCAACACCTCATATTTCTGTAATGGAAAGTTCTGAAATCTGCTGGAAGCCACAAACCACCATACACCCAGCATCCCTCCAAGTCTCCCAAAAAAAATGGTACCTCACTTTTGTGTATGGGCCTAGTGGCCATGACAGGAAATGTCTCAAAGCACAATATTGACACATCACAATTTATCACTGAAAGCTAGCTTTTTTACCAATGCTGGTAGCAGTAGGTTTTGGATCCTAGCTCACCCCGCACCTAGGGAAATTAGTAAACGTGTACATTTTTGAAAACTTGACACCTAGGGCTATCCAGGGTGGGGTGACCTGACTTGATCTCACCAGATTGTGTTTACCCAGAATCCCATGCAAACCTCAAACTCTGTCTAAAAAACACATTTTCTTCACCATTATATGACAGAAAGTTCCGGAATCTCCAAGGAGCCACAAATATCCTGATGTTGCAATAAAAATGGTATCTCACTTGTGTGGGCAGGCCTAGTGCCCGCACCTGGAAATGGACCAAAACACAACATGGATGCATCACATTTTACCTCTGAAAATGAACCATTTTTTTCCAATGTGTGTAGTTGTAGATTTTGGATGTTTGCTCGGCCGGCACTTAGCAAGCCTGAACATTTTTTGAAACTGAACAAGCAGGAGAGTCCAGGTGTGTATGACTTGCATGACTCACAAAGTAATTTTACCCAGAACCCCTTGCAAATGCCAAGCTTTGGTAAAAAAACACCCATTTTCCTCACAGTTCTGTGACAGAAAGTTCTGGAATCTTCAGGGAGCCACACATTTCCTACTGTGCTAAGTTTCCACACCTTTTTCGATAATTAAGGTACCCTACTTGTGTGGGTGAGCCAAGAGGCCATGACACAAAAGGCCCTAGATCATTATGTGGAGAGGTAACGAATAGAGATAGTGGCTGTATTTGGGGCCATGCTGTCACACCACCCATGCAAACCTATGAATCACAGACTTTATTGAAAACTAGACAACCACAGGATCTAGTGTAATATGGCTTGGATGGATCCCCCAAGATTTTATTACCCACAATTCTATTCAAATCTCAGATTTTGCATGAAACAACACGTTTTCCATACATTCTGGGATGGAAACTTTCGGAATACACAGGAATCTACAAAATTCCTTCAACCCACCATTACCCCACGTGTGCAGATAAAAATTGTCCCCACTTGTGTGGCTGCGCCTAGTGCCACCAAGGTTAATGGGAGTCCACTGGCGAGGGCTCCTCTTGACCCTGTTTGAGCCTTTGCAGGTTTGCCTAGTTGTCTGCCGAGCTAGGACCTAAAATCCACATCTAAGCAAATTGCAAAAGAATAAAGAGGAATTCTTATTGAGGACCATATTTACATTTTGTCTGACAAAAAAGATTCTGTCCGTCTGCTGAGAACTTTACATCTGCCATGCTGAGGCTACTCCACCCGCCAAATTTATAAATGACTGACAAGCTGGTGGTCAGTTTAAAGACATTGACAGAAGCCGTCGTCACAGCATTTCGTCAGTGCCTTTTTACATTTGACGTACTACTCCATCAACACGACTGAGCCATCATCATTCTTTTTAAATGTTCATAAAGAAATCCTGATGCCAGATTTTCTTTTGAAAAAAAAAATGGCCCTCTCACCATGAGAGTTATCTCCCATAGCAAGAAGTGCATTAGACAGCTATCACCATGGCTTTCCAGGTGGTGAAATCTGCGAAAACTGACCTGTATTCTTGCACATCTAAATAAAGGTTTCTGTCATAGAAGTCAGCCACATAGGGCCCTTACTCAGTCAAGACATGGGAGGGGTGCAACCATGCCAGAAAAAGGTTTTGACTCTAATCCTACAATGCACATTGAGGCCTATTGAAAACAATGGTGTGCCTCCTTTTAATGCCTACTCTGTTAAGGCATAAAAGATGCCACTAAAAGTGGCGCAAAGGAATCTTTCGGATTTCACTGTGCCATTTTTTCGCCCCCCCCCCCCCCCCAATTGGGGAATACCCCCTTGCATGCATTATGGCTGGCACAGGCATAATGTGGAGCAAGGGGTTACAAAATGGCACAAGGCATGCATTGTGCTCCTTTGTAAATAAGGCACAGCGATTTTGGCCTCGTTGGGCTACATTAGTGTTAAACAAATATGACTCTAATGTGACGCAAGGAGGGGCTAGGCCCTCTAAAATCTGGGCTTTAGTCTCTCTTCCACAGAGCACCCCACTGGCCCCTCTCCTAATGGACTTGGGCATTAGAGGGGTGGTGCATAAAGCTCGATTACATCCCTTCCTGTACTGGAGGCACCTTTGTTGCACTCCAGAGTCAGTTCACTTCCTGAGAGCTCCCAAGGCTGTGGTAAATGTTGACAGTTTTACTAGAGTACCCTGGTTCAGGTCTGTCAAAAACTTATGGCCTGATTTAAGAGGCCCTAGCGCCACCTTAGTGCCCCCATAGTGTTATTTTTTTACGCTAATGTGGCGCTAAAGTGGCTTTTTGCACGTGTCATATTTACAAAGTGGTGCAATGCATGCATTGCACCACTTTGTAAACCCTTATGTCACATCATGCCTGTGCCTGGCATAATGTATGCAAGGGGGGCATTCCCTGTTAGGGGGGGTCCAAAAAACTGGCGCAAGCAAATCTAAGAGATGGGCCTCAATGGGCTTTGCAGAATTAGAATAAAGATTTTGATGCTAATCCTGCAAAGCTTCAAACTAGCATCAAAACGTTGACGCTAGTTCCCCTAAGTACCGCCATGGTGCACTGTACATTAGATGTAGGAGGCTGGCCTGGCTTATAGTGGGTACCTGATGGTACTTACACCTTGTGCCAGGTCCAGTTATCCAGACCCCAGGAGGGCAGATGCCTGTCTGTGGGTTGGCAGCAGCGTAGCTGCAGTGGAAACCCCAGAGAGCTGGTTTGGCAATACCCGGGGTCCATGCTGGAGCCCTGGGGATGCATAGGATTGGCACCCCAATACCAGATTTGGCATGGGGGGACAATTCAATGATCTTAGAAATGTTACATGGCCATATTCGGAGTTACCATTGTGAAGCTATATATGGGTATCGACCTATATGTAGTGCACATGTGTAATGGTGTCCTCGCACTCACAAAGTCCGGGGAAATTGCCTTGAACTATGTGGGGGCACCTTGGCTAGTGCCAGGGTGCCCTCACAATTAGTAACTTTGCACCTAACATTCACTAAGTGAGGGTTAGATATATAGGTGACTTATAAGTTACTTAAGTGCAGTGTAAAATGGCTGTGAAATAACGTGGACGTTATTTCACTCAGGCTGCAGTGGCAGTCCTGTGTAAGAATTGTCTGAGCTCCTTATGGGTGGCAAAATAAATGCTGCAGCCCATAGGGATCTCCTGGAACCCCTAATCCTAGGGAATTATAAGGGTGTTCCAGTGTGCCAATTAGAATTGGTAAAATGGTCATTAGCCTGCAGTGACAATTTTAAAGGCAGAGAGAGCATAAGCACTGAGGTTCTGATTAGCAGAGCCTCAGTGACACAGTTAGGCACCACACAGGGAACACATTCAGGCCACAACTATGAGCACTGGGGTCCTGGCTAGCAGGATCCCAGTGAGACAGGCAAAAACAAACTGACACACAAGTAAAAATGGGGGTAACATGCCAGGCAAGATGGTACTTTCCTACATGCACACACATGGTGGTATTAGGGGGGACACTAAGCAGCGCAAGAAAAGTGGGGCTGCACTGGGTGCAGCACCACCTTTCTAAAATCAGGCCAATTATTTTCAATTTCGAATAGGTCCTTTGCTGCTAAAATCATTCACTTGCAAATGGTTGAGAGGCAGAGTCACCTTGTGTCCAGCTTGTAATATTCACAATAAAGATCTACCCCATGTTTTATTTGTTTGTCCAGCTTATGCATTGCCTCGTAGGAATTCGCTAGCTCCAGCACACAGACCGGTGGGTGTCCACAATAGCTTAAATGCTTTATGTGTTCTTTGGACGGACACCCGACTAGCCATTGGTATTTCTGTGGCGACACCCGACTAGCCATTGGTATTTCTGTGGCTATGTTTCTTGAGTGAAAATGTTTAGCTCTTTGGAGAAGCCTGAAGATGTGGAGTAGTTGAGTGGTAATTTTTCTATTCTGATGGTAGGAAGTGCAATATGCATATATGTTTTATCTATGCATTTCTTTTAAAGCTTTTATGCTGCTGTATGAATTTGTTGTTTGTCAACATGTATTTATTCTCTTGTGTGTTGTTGTACTTTTATGGCCCTGGTGGCTGAAATAAGAGGGCTGATTTAATAAAAGTGGCGCTGCACCCAGTGCAGCCCCAATATCCTTGCGTCCCTTAGCGCCTCCCTACAGCTACCATGTGCGAGCCGTATTTAAAATATTTTGGACCATGGCGCAGGATAGAGGACAATAGCGTCAGAATTACTGACACTACTGATGTACTCTGCAGAAGTAGCACCAAACGTTTGTTGCTACTCCTGCAGAGTACATAGGGTCCCATTTTATTCAAGGGCATGCCCCCTTTTAACGCCTGCTCTGAGCAGGCGTTAAAAGTGCTGAAAAAAATGGTGCAAGGAAATCTCTTAGATTCCCTTGTGCCATTTTTTCAGCCCCCGTAATGGGTGAACGCCCCCTCGCATGCATTATGCATGGCACTAGCATAATGTAGCGCAAAGGGTTATGATGTAGGAAGAATAGGAATACATCACATACAAACAAACATAAGTTCCCAAATCCCAATACAAACATTTTAGGCTATACAGTTGTAAACCAATGTAAGTAGTGAAAGGCTTAATACAGGACATGTTAAAAAAAGACAGACTGTGGGTTCAATAGAAAAGGCAGGTCATATATATGACAAACAAACACTTATTACTTAGGAAACATATACACATGCTGCATTGTTAAGTTAGCTGTGATGAAACACACAAGAGGCCCAAGCCACATTAGAATGAGAGTTTTTCTTTAAAGCTGCACCAACTGTTGCTTTCAAAATGTTCACTTAGCATGAACAGGGTGGAACAGAAGGGTGTATCCTTCCTTAGCACAGGGGTCCTAAAAACCACAAGTCATCCATATCGTGTTAAGGGGAACTGTGTAAAGGGTCAGATAACTATTTGCAAGGGAGGGCTACCATGAGCAGCACGCAAGATATAATCTCTTGTTGTGCAGAAAGATAGATATGATGAATGACGTCATTGTAACTTACCCACCCATGAGGCCAACAAGTGCAAGTGCTTCTTTCCAGAGGCACCTCATTATCTTATCTGTACTTCTTGTTGTTGCTTACGTAAATGCTGAACTCTTGACCACAGTTTTTTGTGGTTTTTACAGTATAAATGCTACTGGTGTTTGAACCAGAACTTTGAACTTCAGTCATGGCCTCTATGTGAGACTGCCTGTTGTTCCCAGCTGAAAATCGATTAAACCTATATTATTGTGTCAAAATGATTTGTTTTATTTTATTAACAGATTTCCCTCTAACATATTGGCGAGCTAAGCCAGGAGCTCTACTTTGATCTCACCAACTGCTGGACTTGGGGCCCTGCCTGTCTCTATAGGTGATTTGTGCACATTTTAAAGAGGTAAGGGAGATGCCAACATTTATGGAAAAATCTCTGATTTCGTGGGGACAGATGGGTCTCAGTGGAATGTAGTAAGGTGGACAAAGTACGAGGTCTGTTCCTTTTATTTTATAAAGACATTTACAATTTTGACACTGTAATATATGTAATTTTTGTGTTTGCATGCAAGATTGTGTATAAATTGAGATAATATTAAGGGATCCCAGTGGTAAGTCCGGAAGATACAGGGAGCTTGACTAAGTAAGTCAAAAGTGGTCAGGAGTAGTGTTGGACTTGGGGGCTGAGCAATCAGTGTATGTTTTAAAGAACACTCATGTCAACCTAACCCAGATATTAAGGGCCATATTTATACTCCGTTTGCGCCGAAATTGCGTCGTTTTTTTTGACGCAATTTCGACGCAAAACTAACGCCAACTAACGCCATATTTATACTATGGCGTTAGAGGCGAATAGCGCCAAAGTTCCCGGAATGTGCGTCATTTTTTAGCGTGAACCCCTTCCTTGCGTTAATGATATGCAAGGGAGGCGTTCCCGTCTAAAAAATGACTCCCAGGACTTTACGTGGTATTTATACTCCCGGGCAAAAGAGACGCCCGGGAGTTGGCGTGGCTAAAAACGGCGCTTTTGCGCCACTTTTTAACGCCTGCTCAGGGCAGGCGTTAAGGGGCCTGTGGGCTCAAAATGAGCCCACAGGTGCCCTCCCATGCCCCCAGGGACCCCCCCTGCCACCCTTGCCCACCCCAGGAGGACCCCCAAGGATGGAGGGACCCACCCCAGGGACATTCAGGTAAGTTCAGGTAAGTATAATTTTTTATTTTTTATATTTTTTTTTGGTGGCATAGGGGGGCCTTATTTGTGCCCCCCTACATGCCACTATGCCCAATGACCATGCCCAGGGGACAGAAGTCCCCTGGGCATGGCCATTGGGCAAGGGGGCATGACTCCTATCTTTACAATGATAGGAGTCATGTTGATGGGGGATGGGCGTCGTTAAAAAATGGCGCAAGTCGGGTTAAGACGATTTTTTCGACGTAACCTGACTTGCCCCATTTTAAGACGCCCATGCGCCATTTTCCCCCTACGCCGGCGCTGTCTGGTCTACGTGGTTTTTTCCCACGCAAACCAGGCAGCGCCGGTCTGATTGCGCCATCTAACGCCATTCCATAAATACGGCGCCCGCTTGGCGCTTCAGAATGGCGTTAGACGGCGCAAAACTTTTTGACGCTAAACTGCGTTAGCGCAGTTTAGCGTCGAAAAGTATAAATATGGGCCTAAATCTGGAAGTCACAATTTTTTTAGTTGAAAATAGTGAAAAGTTGTCCCCTCTATGAATCCAGAGGGAAGTGACCAGTAGTATTTTGTTTGCCCTAGTATGAAATTAAGAATTACTGTGTATATATATTAAAATTTAATGTGTATGTATATGCATGTATAGACAGAAATGTGGCCACATATTGTCAATATATAAGTTTGTTATTTAGTGTATAATTTAGGAATAAGTATCAGACCTCCTATTCTTATGAAGGTTAAGTTATAATAGTATACTCAAAAGTAAAGTAATTGACTGGATTGGGCAGGTCCCAAAAAGTCAACTAATTAATTCCACATCCCTGAATTAATTATTCATTTTTATAATGGTCAGGCTGTCGCCCTCTGCAGCAGAACTGACCTTAGTAGATTATCAATATCAATACCATAGAATCATTTTTTAAGTCAGAACTTTATGAATGCCTAGGTATTTATAGTATATCACCTCTAGGCCTCAAAACAACCTACATTGACATAAGAGAAATGCCTGTTTGACAATTATAAATAATTATTAAAAGAACTAATACAAGGACATTATTCTCCAAGTTAAAAGTAGTGTAGTAGCCTCATGAACCCCATAACAAATATTGACACTACTCTTATCCCCATTATGAAACTATAGAGCCTCAAGATTGGAGGCTAGATGAATTATCAAATAGTATAGATTGGGACATACACATATATATTGAAGGTATACATATAGAAGGAGAATAATCAGCTACTATACATACAAATATATTTAACTACCTTTCATATAGATGTGAACAGGATCTTCACATAATTAGAATAAAAGAGTTTATTTTGAAATGTACAAAACCTGTTGCAGTTGTCTTTCCAAGAGAAAGGCACTCATTTGAAGGCCTCTAAAAATAAATACATTTACCACCCTCGACATCAAATTGAAGCCATTCCAATGGGTGAGATGACAAGAGCGAGGAGAAACTGTAGTAAGAATGAAGAATTTGAGAAACAAATTATAGATATGGGACATAGATTTATAACAAGAGGATATTCTGAGACACTTATATACAAAACCATTAACAAAGTGCGGAATATGTCCCGTAGGCACACTTTAGATCAAGGTATGCACAGAAAAAGTGAAAAACGTACTAGGGATTATAAAATCAGAATTATCTTGGACTTTACAGAAAACTCTCAAAAACTAATTAAAATTATGAACAAATACTGGTATTTATTATGCCAAGATGAAATACTTCAAAAATACATAGGAAGAAGACCAGAAGTGGCTTATAGGAGAGGTAATACCCTCAACAACATATTATGTCCAAGTTATCTGGCAGAAACAACTACAAAAGATTGGCTCACCAGACGAAATTTGGGTTTCTTTAAATGTGGGTCATGTTTGATGTGTAAGTGGGCATGGCAACCCAAAAAAGATGTGGAAGATCAAAGAGGTACTAAAATACTTATTAGTTCTCACATAGATTGCAACACTAAATTTGTTGTATATATGCTTATTTGTGCTTGCGACAAAATATATATAGGTAGCACCATTAGGCCACTGAAAATTAGGATTTCAGAACATTGGAGAGCCATTAATCAAGGAGATGAACGCTATCCCATAGCGTCCCATATGAAAACTTGCACGGCACAAAGTGCTCATAAAACGTTTAAATTTATAGGTTTTGACCATTGTGCACTGAATCCACGCGGTGGAAATAGAGAGCTAGAGCTACGCAGAAGAGAATCAAAATGGATTATGAGAATGGGAGCAGTGGAACAGGGCTTAAATACGGACCATGAGATGGAATATTTTTTAGGAGATAATTGATTTATCATTAGGAGAAATATAGGTTCTTTAATACCAGATACATTTCTATCAACCTTTATGATTTAATGCTGTCTGTAGACATGGTTCACCTATACATGATGCTATATGGATATTGATCTCGCAATAGTTAAATAAGAAAAAACGGTTTTTGTATTATGTATTTAATGATTGTAGTAATGTGTAATTAGAACAAGAAATGTAGCTCAAAATGTTATTCAGGGAAGGTTACCAGACAGTTGAACACTGAATCTTGATGTGTATTTTGCCAGGAGATGAAGAATAGGGCATATGAGATTAGTTCTAAGTATGGCTCCATGGATAAAATAACCAAGAATACAGTTTTGTAATAGAGTAGAATATGCTTTTCGGAACAGTATAGTGATAACAACGACAAAACGTTGTATAGTACGATAACTCGGACTAATATTTGAAACCTGGAGTAGTCCGCTCTTTATTTCTATCTTTACTTCCCCGGAATCGGGGAATACAGATAATGTAGTCCGTCCTTTATTTCTAGCTTCTGTGCAATCACGTAAAGAGTCGGAAGCCATGACGGCTTCGGCTTGGATTATTTCACCGGCATAGCGTACTCGCTTCGGTACCACGAAGGAATTCTACAGCGTACACGCTTTTCAATTAAATAACCTGGTGAGTTCTAACCATTCGCTTTGACACAGTATAGAATCTGTAGATATAAGCATGATAAATTAGAAAACTAATGAGACATGTTAGCGCTTCTTCGATAAACGGTGCATAGTATTTCATGATTTATAACAATTGGATAAGGTGACTTATGGGAGAGATAATTTAATTTAAAGACGTAGGGCCATATTTATACTCCGTTTGCGCCAAAATTGCGTCGTTTTTTTTGACGCAATTTCGACGCAAAACTAACGCCAACTAACGCCATATTTATACTATGGCGTTAGAGGCGAATAGCGCCAAAGTTCCCGGAATGTGCGTCATTTTTTAGCGTGAACCCCTTCCTTGCGTTAATGATATGCAAGGGAGGCGTTCCCGTCTAAAAAATGACTCCCAGGCCTTTACGTGGTATTTATACTCCCGGGCAAAAGAGACGCCCGGGAGTTGGCGTGGCTAAAAACGGCGCATTTGCGCCACTTTTTAACGCCTGCTCAGGGCAGGCGTTAAGGGGCCTGTGGGCTCAAAATGAGCCCACAGGTGCCCTCCCATGCCCCCAGGGACCCCCCCTGCCACCCTTGCCCACCCCAGGAGGACCCCCAAGGATGGAGGGACCCACCCCAGGGACATTCAGGTAAGTTCAGGTAAGTATAATTTTTTATTTTTTATATTTTATTTTGGTGGCATAGGGGGGCCTTATTTGTGCCCCCCTACATGCCACTATGCCCAATGACCATGCCCAGGGGACAGAAGTCCCCTGGGCATGGCCATTGGGCAAGGGGGCATGACTCCTATCTTTACAATGATAGGAGTCATGTTGATGGGGGATGGGCGTCGTTAGAAAATGGCGCAAGTCGGGTTAAGACGATTTTTTCGACGTAACCTGACGCCCCATTTTAAGACGCCCATGCGCCATTTTCCCCCTACGCCGGCGCTGTCTGGTCTACGTGGTTTTTTCCCACGCAAACCAGGCAGCGCCGGTCTGATTGCGCCGTCTAACGCCATTCCATAAATACGGCGCCCGCTTGGCGCTTCAGAATGGCGTTAGACGGCGCAAAACTTTTTGACGCTAAACTGCGTTAGCGCAGTTTAGCGTCAAAAAGTATAAATATGGGCCGTATTCTTTCTTTATTTGCTTCATAATAACAGTATCCATAAGAAAATTGGAGTTTCTTTGTGACATGTATTTTTGTACTCAGTAATGGTATAATATGCTAGAAACAGCTGTAGGAACTTTTGAGCAAGTTTGTGTAATTACAAATTACTTGGGAGACCTGATCGGTCAGTGTTTAACTATGGGGTCATATTAATTAATGTTTTGTTAAACAATTTTTGTGACATTATACTGCAATGGTATGGGGTTAGGTCTATGAGGTGTACACAATTTTCTTAGAGATGAGGAAACAATTTTCTTTGGGGATGAGATACATAGAGGTGTAGTCATGAGTTTCTAGTAACTATTGATTTTGTTTAATGTAATTGGCATGTAAAATGTGCATTGCGAATTGGGATATTATCGGATTTATGTTACTTCTATGCTTGAAAAAACCTAATTATTTTTCTTATATTAGGCCTACTTTGATTTGCATATCATCACAATGTGTAACGTTATATATACAATACAATTATAGGAAGTCCTGAAGAAATCCTGGGGGTACTCCCCGGATGAAACACGTGTTGACAGACTAAGGACGACTGATTATACTGATCAACCTTGGAACTAAATTTTGTGAGAGATGAATGGACACTAATGGGAAGATGACCAATTACACTGTTAATGTGGAAGTAAAGTCACATGGACAGACTAAGGACGACTGATTATACTGATCAACCTTGGAACTAAATTTTGTGAGAGATGAATGGACACTAATGGGAAGATGACTAATTACACTGTTAATGTGGAAGTAAAGTCACATGAGGATACGAATTGAGAACTTTTGATTTAATCACGTATGGACTTTGGACACAATCACATATGGATACATGATTTGGAGTGTTATATACCACCGGGGACTGTGAACCTGACACGGTTATGTTTTGTTTGATCTCTAGACGATTTAATTAATAAATTTCTGGATGGGAGACTTCAATACCTGATATTCATTGGCTTTTATATTCAATGCAATTATAAAAAGATCTTGACTTGATTTGATACATTGTATGGTTATTATGCCGTTTTGAGTAATTATTACGTGTGCATTTGATTTTGATTTAGAATATTGGACAACAATTGTTGTCACTTTGGGGAGTTAGAGGGTTTACCCCAATCATTTGCAACGTTTTGATTCAACACTTTAGGTCATTATAATAAGGAGAATTAGATGCGCCTTTCGCACCCGTCATTCACCCTCTTTTAAAGGTAGGAAAAGTAGTTGAATAATCAACTAGAGGGAAGAATGATGTAGGAAGAATAGGAATACATCACATACAAACAAACATAAGTTCCCAAATCCCAATACAAACATTTTAGGCTATACAGTTGTAAACCAATGTAAGTAGTGAAAGGCTTAATACAGGACATTTTAAAAAAAGACAGACTGTGGGTTCAATAGAAAAGGCAGGTCATACATGTTTCCTAGCTCATTAACCATTAATTTTGAGCACAAATATCACTTGCTCGATTGTATGCTAAAGTATGCCAAATGTTGTTTACAACACTCCCCGCTGCATTTAAACGCTGTGTTTATTGACTTTCATCTAGATTCAAATATAAGCATTATCTGCCTTAGGGGTGCACGTGTATCGCTCAAAAAGGCTTTTTTAAGCTTAGAAAGTGATACAGCATATAAACTACCACAAAGTATAGGAATGGTGGAACATTTGATAACAGGACATTTTCTACGTTTCTGAAGCATTTCCTAGCGCATTTACCATCAATTTTGAGCTGAAATATCACTTGCTCGCTTGTATGCTAAAGCATGCCAAATGTTGTTTAAGACACTCCCCGCGGCTTTTAAACGCTGTTTTCAGTGCATCAATCAAGATTCAAATATGAGCATTATCTGCCTTAGGGGAGCATGTGTATCGCTCAAAAATGCTTTTTTAATCTCAGAAAGTGATAAAGCATATAAACTACCACAAAGTATAGGAATGGTGGAACATTTGATAACAGGACATTTTCTGCTGTTCTGAAGCATTTCCTAGCGCATTAACCATTCATTTTGAGCTTAAATATCACTTGCTCGCTTGTATGCTAAAGTATGCCAAATGTTGTTTAAACACTCCACGTAGCTTTTAAACACTTTTTTCATTGACTTCAATTCAGTTGAAATATGAGCATTATCTGCCTTAGGGGAGCACGTATATCGCTCAAAAAGGCTTTTTCAAGCTTAGACAGTGATACAGCATTTAATTACCACAAAGTATGGGAATGGTGGAACATTTGATAACAGCACATTTTCTACTGCTCTGAAGCATTGCCTAGCTCATTAACACCAATTTTGAGCTTATATATCACTTGCTCGATTGTATGCTAAAGTATGCCAAATGTTCTTTACAACACTCCCCGCTGCATTTAAACGCTGTGTTTATTGACTTTCATCTAGATTCAAATATAAGCATTATCTGCCTTAGGGGAGGACGTATATCGCTCAAAAAGGCTTTTTTAAGCTTATAAAGTGATACAGCATATAAACTACTACAAAGTATAGGAATGGTGGAACATTTGATAACAGCACATTTTCTACTGCTCTGAAGCATTGCCTAGCTCATTAACCAACTAATTTGAGCTTATATATCACTTGTTCGCTTGTATGCTAAAGTATGCCAAATGTTGTTTAAAACTCTCCCCGCGGCTTTTAAACAGTGTTTTCATTGACTTCAATTCAGATTCAAATATGAGCTTATCTGCCTTAGCGGAGCAAGTATATCGCTCAAAAAGGCTTTTTTAATCTCAGAAAGTGATAAAGCATATAAACTACAACAAAGTATAGGAATGGTGGAACATTTGATAAAACAGGACATTTTCTACTGTTCTAAAGCATTTCCTAGCGCATTAACCATTAATTTTGAGCTTAAATATCACTTGCTCGCTGTATGCTAAAGTATGCCAAATGTTGTTTAAACACTCCCCGTGGCTTTTAAACGCTGTTTTCAGTGACTTCAATCCAGATTCAAATATGAGCATTGCCTTAGGGGTGCACGTATATCGCTCAAAAAGGCTTTTTTAAGCTTAGAAAGTGAAACAGCATATAAACTACCACAAAGTATGGGAATGGTGGAACATTTGATAAAACAGCACCTTTTCTACTGCTCTGAAGCATTGCCTAGCTCATTAACCACCAATTTTGAGCTTATATATCACTTGCTCGATTGTATGCTAAAGTATGCCAAATGTTGTTTACAACACTCCCCGCTGCATTTAAACGCTGTGTTTATTGACTTTCAACTAGATTCAAATAAAAGCATTATCAGCCTTAGGGGAGCACGTATATCGCTCAAAAAGGATTTTTTAAGCTTAGAAAGTGATACAGCATTTAATTACCACAAAGTATAGGAATGGTGGAACATTTGATAACAGCACATTTTCTACTGCTCTGCAGCATTGCCAGCTCATTAACACCAATTTTGAGCTTATATATCACTTGCTCGATTGTATGCTAAAGTATGCCAAATGTTCTTTACAACACTCCCCGCTGCATTTAAACGCTGTGTTTATTGACTTTCATCTAGATTCAAATATAAGCATTATCTGCCTTAGGGGAGGACGTATATCGCTCAAAAAGGCTTTTTTAAGCTGATAAAGTGATACAGCATATAAACTACTTCAAAGTATAGGAATGGTGGAACATTTGATAACAGCACATTTTCTACTGCTCTGAAGCATTGCCTAGCTCATTAACCAACTAATTTGAGCTTATATATCACTTGTTCGCTTGTATGCTAAAGTATGCCAAATGTTGTTTAAAACTCTTCCCGCGGCTTTTAAACAGTGTTTTCATTGACTTCAATTCAGATTCAAATATGAGCTTATCTGCCTTAGCGGAGCAAGTATATCGCTCAAAAAGGCTTTTTTAATCTCAGAAAGTGATAAAGCATATAAACTACAACAAAGTATAGGAATGGTGGAACATTTGATAAAACAGGACATTTTCTACTGTTCTGAAGCATTTCCTAGCGCATTAACCATTAATTTTGAGCTTAAATATCACTTGCTCGCTGTATGCTAAAGTATGCCAAATGTTGTTTAAACACTCCCCGTGGCTTTTAAACGCTGTTTTCAGTGACTTCAATCCAGATTCAAATATGAGCATTGCCTTAGGGGTGCACGTATATCGCTCAAAAAGGCTTTTTTAAGCTTAGAAAGTGAAACAGCATATAAACTACCACAAAGTATGGGAATGGTGGAACATTTGATAAAACAGCACCTTTTCTACTGCTCTGAAGCATTGCCTAGCTCATTAACCACCAATTTTGAGCTTATATATCACTTGCTCGATTGTATGCTAAAGTATGCCAAATGTTGTTTACAACACTCCCCGCTGCATTTAAACGCTGTGTTTATTGACTTTCAACTAGATTCAAATAAAAGCATTATCAGCCTTAGGGGAGCACGTATATCGCTCAAAAAGGCTTTTTTAAGCTTAGACAGTGATACAGCATTTAATTACCACAAAGTATGGGAATGGTGGAACATTTGATAACAGCACATTTTCTACTGCTCTGAAGCATTGCCTAGCTCATTAACACCAATTTTGAGCTTATATATCACTTGCTCGATTGTATGCTAAAGTATGCCAAATGTTGTTTACAACACTCCCCGCTGCATTTAAACGCTGTGTTTATTGACTTTCATCTAGATTCAAATATAAGCATTATCTGCCTTAGGGGTGCACGTGTATCGCTCAAAAAGGCTTTTTTAAGCTTAGAAAGTGATACAGCATATAAACTACCACAAAGTATAGGAATGGTGGAACATTTGATAACAGGACATTTTCTACGTTTCTGAAGCATTTCCTAGCGCATTTACCATCAATTTTGAGCTGAAATATCACTTGCTCGCTTGTATGCTAAAGCATGCCAAATGTTGTTTAAGACACTCCCCGCGGCTTTTAAACGCTGTTTTCAGTGCATCAATCAAGATTCAAATATGAGCATTATCTGCCTTAGGGGAGCATGTGTATCGCTCAAAAAAGCTTTTTTAATCTCAGAAAGTGATAAAGCATATAAACTACCACAAAGTATAGGAATGGTGGAACATTTGATAACAGGACATTTTCTGCTGTTCTGAAGCATTTCCTAGCGCATTAACCATTCATTTTGAGCTTAAATATCACTTGCTCGCTTGTATGCCTAAGTATGCCAAATGTTGTTTAAACACTCCACGTAGCTTTTAAACACTTTTTTCATTGACTTCAATTCAGTTTAAATATGAGCATTATCTGCCTTAGGGGAGCACGTATATCGCTCAAAAAGGCTTTTTCAAGCTTAGACAGTGATACAGCATTTAATTACCACAAAGTATGGGAATGGTGGAACATTTGATAACAGCACATTTTTCTACTGCTCTGAAGCATTGCCTAGCTCATTAACACCAATTTTGAGCTTATATATCACTTGCTCGATTGTATGCTAAAGTATGCCAAATGTTGTTTACAACACTCCCCGCTGCATTTAAACGCTGTGTTTATTGACTTTCATCTAGATTCAAATATAAGCATTATCTGCCTTAGGGGGAGGACGTATATCGCTCAAAAAGGCTTTTTTAAGCTTATAAAGTGATACAGCATATAAACTACTACAAAGTATAGGAATGGTGGAATATTTGATAACAGCACATTTTCTACTGCTCTGAAGCATTGCCTAGCTCATTAACCAACTAATTTGAGCTTATATATCACTTCTTCGCTTGTATGCTAAAGTATGCCAAATGTTGTTTACAACACTCCCCGCTGCATTTAAACGCTGTGTTTATTGACTTTCAACTAGATTCAAATAAAAGCATTATCAGCCTTAGGGAAGCACGTATATCGCTCAAAAAGGCTTTTTTAACCTTAGAAAGTGATACAGCATATAAACTAATACAAAGTATAGGAATGGTGGAACATTTGATAACTCACATTTTCTACTGCTCTGAAGCATTGCCCTAGCTCATTAACCACCAATTTTGAGCTTATATATCACTTGCTCGATTGTATGCTAAAGTATGCCAAATGTTGTTTACAACACTCCCCGCTGCATTTAAACGCTGTGTTTATTGACTTTCATCTAGATTCAAATATAAGCATTATCTGCCTTAGGGATGCACGTGTATCGCTCAAAAAGGCTTTTTTAAGCTTAGAAAGAAATACAGCATATAAACTACCACAAAGTATAGGAATGGTGGAACATTTGATAACAGCACCTTTTCTACTGCTCTGAAGCATTGCCGAGCTCATTAACCACCAATTTTGAGCTAATATATCACTTGCTCGATTGTATGCTAAAGTATGCCAAATGTTGTTTACAACACTCCCCGCTGCATTTAAACGCTGTGTTATTGACTTTCAACTAGATTCAAATAAAAGCATTATCAGCCTTAGGGGAGCACGTATATCGCTCAAAAAGGCTTTTTTAAGCTTAGAAAGTGATACAGCATATAAACTAATACAAAGTATAGGAATGGTGGAACATTTGATAACACCACATTTTCTACTGCTCTGAAGCATTGCCTAGCTCATTAACCACCAATTTTGAGCTTATATATCACTTGCTCGATTGTATGCTAAAGTATGCCAAATGTTGTTTACAACACTCCCCGCTGCATTTAAACGCTGTGTTTATTGACTTTCATCTAGATTCAAATATAAGCATTATCTGCCTTAGGGATGCACGTGTATCGCTCAAAAAGGCTTTTTTAAGCTTAGAAAGTGATACAGCATATAAACTACCGCAAAGTATAGGAATGGTGGAACATTTGATAACAGGACATTTTCTACGTTTCTGAAGCATTTCATATGCGCATTAACCATCAATTTTGAGCTGAAATATCACTTGCTCGCTTGTATGCTAAAGCATGCCAAATGTTGTTTAAGACACTCCCCGCGGCTTTTAAACGCTGTTTTCAGTGCATCAATCAAGATTCAAATATGAGCATTATCTGCCTTAGGGGAGCATGTGTATCGCTCAAAAAAGCTTTTTTAATCTCAGAAAGTGATAAAGCATATAAACTACCACAAAGTATAGGAATGGTGGAACATTTGATAACAGGACATTTTCTGCTGTTCTGAAGCATTTCCTAGCGCATTAACCATTCATTTTGAGCTTAAATATCACTTGCTCGCTTGTATGCTAAAGTATGCCAAATGTTGTTTAAACACTCCACGTAGCTTTTAAACACTTTTTTCATTGACTTCAATTCAGTTTAAATATGAGCATTATCTGCCTTAGGGGTGCACGTATATCGCTCAAAAAGGCTTTTTCAAGCTTAGACAGTGATACAGCATTTAATTACCACAAAGTATGGGAATGGTGGAACATTTGATAACAGCACATTTTCTACTGCTCTGAAGCATTGCCTAGCTCATTAACACCAATTTTGAGCTTATATATCACTTGCTCGATTGTATGCTAAAGTATGCCAAATGTTGTTTACAACACTCCCCGCTGCATTTAAACGCTGTGTTTATTGACTTTCATCTAGATTCAAATATAAGCATTATCTGCCTTAGGGGAGGACGTATATCGCTCAAAAAGGCTTTTTTAAGCTTATAAAGTGATACAGCATATAAACTACTACAAAGTATAGGAATGGTGGAATATTTGATAACAGCACATTTTCTACTGCTCTGAAGCATTGCCTAGCTCATTAACCACCAATTTTGAGCTTATATATCACTTGCTCGATTGTATGCTAAAGTATGCCAAATGTTGTTTACAACACTCCCCGCTGCATTTAAACGCTGTGTTTATTGACTTTCAACTAGATTCAAATAAAAGCATTATCAGCCTTAGGGGAGCACGTATATCGCTCAAAAAGGCTTTTTTAAGCTTAGACAGTGATACAGCATTTAATTACCACAAAGTATGGGAATGGTGGAACATTTGATAACAGCACATTTTCTACTGCTCTGAAGCATTGCCTAGCTCATTAACACCAATTTTGAGCTTATATATCACTTGCTCGATTGTATGCTAAAGTATGCCAAATGTTGTTTACAACACTCCCCGCTGCATTTAAACGCTGTGTTTATAGACTTTCATCTAGATTCAAATATAAGCATTATCTGCCTTAGGGGTGCACGTGTATCGCTCAAAAAGGCTTTTTTAAGCTTAGAAAGTGATACAGCATATAAACTACCACAAAGTATAGGAATGGTGGAACATTTGATAACAGGACATTTTCTACGTTTCTGAAGCATTTCCTAGCGCATTTACCATCAATTTTGAGCTGAAATATCACTTGCTCGCTTGTATGCTAAAGCATGCCAAATGTTGTTTAAGACACTCCCCGCGGCTTTTAAACGCTGTTTTCAGTGCATCAATCAAGATTCAAATATGAGCATTATCTGCCTTAGGGGAGCATGTGTATCGCTCAAAAAAGCTTTTTTAATCTCAGAAAGTGATAAAGCATATAAACTACCACAAAGTATAGGAATGGTGGAACATTTGATAACAGGACATTTTCTGCTGTTCTGAAGCATTTCCTAGCGCATTAACCATTCATTTTTAGCTTAAATATCACTTGCTCGCTTGTATGCTAAAGTATGCCAAATGTTGTTTAAACACTACACGTAGCTTTTAAACACTTTTTTCATTGACTTCAATTCAGTTTAAATATGAGCATTATCTGCCTTAGGGGAGCACGTATATCGCTCAAAAAGGCTTTTTCAAGCTTAGACAGTGATACAGCATTTAATTACCACAAAGTATGGGAATGGTGGAACATTTGATAACAGCACATTTTCTACTGCTCTGAAGCATTGCCTAGCTCATTAACACCAATTTTGAGCTTATATATCACTTGCTCGATTGTATGCTAAAGTATGCCAAATGTTGTTTACAACACTCCCCGCTGCATTTAAACGCTGTGTTTATTGACTTTCATCTAGATTCAAATATAAGCATTATCTGCCTTAGGGGAGGACGTATATCGCTCAAAAAGGCTTTTTTAAGCTTATAAAGTGATACAGCATATAAACTACTACAAAGTATAGGAATGGTGGAATATTTGATAACAGCACATTTTCTACTGCTCTGAAGCATTGCCTAGCTCATTAACCACCAATTTTGAGCTTATATATCACTTGCTCGATTGAATGCTAAAGTATGCCAAATGTTGTTTACAACACTCCCCGCTGCATTTAAACGCTGTGTTTATTGACTTTCATCTAGATTCAAATATAAGCATTATCTGCTTTAGGGATGCACGTGTATCGCTCAAAAAGGCTTTTTTAAGCTTAGAAAGTGATACAGCATATAAACTACCACAAAGTATAGGAATGGTGGAACATTTGATAACAGCACCTTTTCTACTGCTCTGAAGCATTGCCTAGCTCATTAACCACCAATTTTGAGCTTATATATCACTTGCTCGATTGTATGCTAAAGTATGCCAAATGTTGTTTACAACACTCCCCGCTGCATTTAAACGCTGTGTTTATTGACTTTCATCTAGATTCAAATATAAGCATTATCTGCTTTAGGGATGCACGTGTATCGCTCAAAAAGGCTTTTTTAAGCTTAGAAAGTGATACAGCATATAAACTACCACAAAGTATAGGAATGGTGGAACATTTGATAACAGCACCTTTTCTACTGCTCTGAAGCATTGCCTAGCTCATTAACCACCAATTTTGAGCTTATATATCACTTGCTCGATTGTATGCTAAAGTATGCCAAATGTTGTTTACAACACTCCCCGCTGCATTTAAACGCTGTGTTTATTGACTTTCATCTAGATTCAAATATAAGCATTATCTGCTTTAGGGATGCACGTGTATCGCTCAAAAAGGCTTTTTTAAGCTTAGAAAGTGATACAGCATATAAAAAGTATAGGAATGGTGGAACATTTGATAACAGGACATTTTCTACATTTCTGAAGCATTTCCTAGCGCATTAACCATCAATTTTGAGCTGAAATATCACTTGCTTGCTTGTATGCTAAATATGCCAAATGTTGTTTAAAACACTCCCCGCGGCTTTTAAACAGTGTTTTCATTGACTTCAATTCAGATTCAAATATGAGTATTATCTGCCTTAGGGGTGCACGTGTATCGCTCAAAAAGGCTTTTTTAAGCTTAGAAAGTGATAAAGCATATAAACTACCACAAAGTAAAGGAATGGTGGAACATTTGATAACGGGACATTTTCTACTGTTCTGAAGCATTTCCTTGCGCATTAACCATTAATTTTGAGCTTAAATATCACTTGCTTGCTTGTATGCTAAATATGCCAAATGTTGTTTAAAACACTCCCCGCGGCCTTTAAACGCTGTTTTCATTGTCTTTATTCCAGATTCAAATATAAGCACTATCTGCCGTATGGGAGCACGTATATCGCTCTAAAAGGCATATTCAAGCTTAGAAAGTGATAAAGCATATAAACTACTACAAAGTATAGGAATGGTGGAACATTTGATAACAGCACATTTTCTACTGCTCTGAAGCATTGCCTAGCTCATTAACCACCAATTTTGAGCTCTTAAATCACTTGTTCGCTTGTATGCTAAATATGCCAAATGTTGTGTAAAACACTCCCCGCCGCATTTAAACGCCGTTTTCATTGACTTTCATCTAGACTCAAATATAAGCATTATCTGCCTTAGGGGAGAACGTATATAGCTCAAAAAGGCTTTTATAAATTTAGAAAGTGATAAAGCATATAAACTACCACATAGTATAGGAATGGTGATAACAGCACATTTTTTACTGTTCTGAAGCATTTCCTAGCTCATTAACCAATAATTTTGAGCTTAAATATCACTTGCTCGATTGTATGCTAAAGTATGCCAAATGTTGTTTAAAACACTCCCCGCGGCTTTTAAACGCTGTTTTCAGTGACATCAATCCAGATTCAAATATGAGCATTATCTGCCTTAGGGGTGCAAGTATATCGCTCAAAAATGCTTTTTTAAGCTTAGAAAGTGATAAAGCATATAAACTACCACAAAGTAAAGGAATGGTGGAACTTTTGATAACAGGACATTTTCTACTGTTCTGAAGCATTTCCTAGCTCACTAACCAGTAATTTTGAGCTTAAATATCACTTGCTCGATTGTATGCTAAAGTATGCCAAATGTTGTTTACAACACTCCCCGCTGCATTTAAACGCTGTGTTTATTGACTTTCATCTAGATTCAAATATAAGCATATCTGCCTTAGGGGAGCACGTATATAGCTCAAAAAGGCTTTTTTAAGCTTAGAAAGTGATACAGCATATAAACTACTACAAAGTATAGGAATGGTGGAACATTTGATAACAGCACATTTTCTACTGCTCTGAAGGATTGCTTAGTTCATTAACCACCAATTTTGAGCTTATATATCACTTGCTCGATTGTATGCTAAAGTATGCCAAATGTTGTTTACAACACTCCCCGCAGCATTTAAACGCTGTGTTTATTGACTTTCATCTAGATTCAATAGGGGTGCACGTGTATCGCTCAAAAAGGCTTTTTTAAGCTTAGAAAGTGATACAGCATATAAACTACCACAAAGTATAGGAATGGTGGAACATTTGATAACAGGGCATTTTCTGCGTTTCTGAAGCATTTCCTAGCGCATTAACCATCAATTTTGAGCTGAAATATCACTTGCTCGCTTGTATGCTAAAGTATGCCAAATGTTGTTTAAAACACTCCCCGCGGCTTTTAAACGCTGTTTTCAGTGACATCAATCCAGATTCAAATATGAGCATTATCTGCCTTAGGGGAGCACGTATATCACTCAAAAAGGCTTTTTTAAGCTCAGAAAGTGATAGAGCATATAAACTACCACAAAGTATAGGAATGGTGGAACATTTGATAACAGCACATTTTCTACTGCTCTGAAGCATTGCCTAGCTCATTAACCACCAATTTTGAGCTTAAATATCACTTGCTCGATTGTACGCTAAAGTATGCTAAATGTTGTTTAAAACACTTCCCGCTGCATTTAAACGCTGTGTTTATTGACTTTCATCTAAATTCAAATATAAGCATTATCTGCCTTATATCGCTCTAAAAGGCTTATTTAAGCTTAGAAAGTGATAAAGCAAATAAACTACCACAAAGTATAGGAATGGTGGAACATTTGATAACAGGACATTTTCTACTGTTCTGAAGCATTTCCTAGCTCACTAACCAGTAATTTTGAGCTTAAATATCACTTGCTCGCTTGTATGCTAAAGTGTGCCAAATGTTGTTTAAACCACTCCCCGCGGGTTTAAACACTTTTTTCATTGACTTCAATTCAGTTCAAATATGAGCATTATCTGCCTTAGGGGAGCACGTATATCGCTCAAAAAGGCTTTTTTAAGCTTAGACAGTGATACAGTATATAAATTACCACAATGTATAGGAATGGTGGAACATTTGATAACAGCACATTTTCTACTGCTCTGAAGCATTGCCTAGCTCATTAACCACCAATTTTGAGCTTATATATCACTTGCTCGCTTGTATGATAAAGTATGCCAAATGTTGTTGAAAACACTGCCCGCGGCTTTTAAACACTTTTTTCATTGACTTCAAATCAGTTCAAATATGAGCATTATCTGCCTTAGGGGAGCACATATATCGCTCAGAAAGGCTTTTTTAAGCTTAGACAGTGATACAGCATATAAATTACCACAAAGTATAGGAATGGTGGAACATTTGATAACAGAACATTTTCTACTGCTCTGAAGCATTGCCTAGCTCATTAACCACAAATTTTGAGCTTATATATCACTTGCTCTATGGTATGCTAAAGTATGCCAAATGTTGTTTACAACACTCCCCGCAGCATTTAAACGCTGTGTTTATTGACTTTCATCTAGATTCAATAGGGGTGCACGTGTATCGCTCAAAAAGGCTTTTTTAAGCTTAGAAAGTGATACAGCATATAAACTACCACAAAGTATAGGAATGGTGGAACATTTGATAACAGGACATTTTCTACGTTTCTGAAGCATTTCCTTTTGCATTAACCATCAATTTTGAGCTGAAATATCAGTTGCTCGCTTGTATGCTAAAGTATGCCAAATGTTGTATAAAACACTCCCCGCGGCTTTTAAACGCTGTTTTCAGTGACATCAATCCAGATTCAAATATGAGCATTATCTGCCTTAGGGGAGCAAGTATATTGCTCAAAAATGCTTTTTTAATCTCAGAAAGTGATAAAGCATATAAACTACCACAAAGTATAGGAATGGTGGAACATTTGATAACAGCACATTTTCTACTGCTCTGAAGCATTGCCTAGCTCATTAACCACCAATTTTGAGCTTATATATCACTTGCTCGCTTGTATGCTAAAGTGTGCCAAATGTTGTTGAAAACACTGCCCGCGGCTTTTAAACACTTTTTTCATTGACTTCAATTCAGTTCAAATATGAGCATTATCTGCCTTAGGGGAGCACATATATCGCTCAGAAAGGCTTTTTTAAGCTTAGACAGTGATACAGCATATAAATTACCACAAAGTATAGGAATGGTGGAACATTTGATAACAGCACATTTTCTACTGCTCTGAAGCATTGCCTAGCTCATTAACCACAAATTTTGAGCTTATATATCACTTGCTCGATTGTATGCTAAAGTATGCCAAATGTTGTTTACAACACTCCCCGCAGCATTTAAACGCTGTGTTTATTGACTTTCATCTAGATTCAATAGGGGTGCACGTGTATCGCTCAAAAAGACTTTTTTAAGCTTAGAAAGTGATACAGCATATAAATTACCACAAAGTATAGGAATGGTGGAACATTTGATAACAGGACATTTTCTACGTTTCTGAAGCATTTCCTTGTGCATTAACCATCAATTTTGAGCTGAAATATCAGTTGCTCGCTTGTATGCTAAAGTATGCCAAATGTTCTTTAAAACACTCCCCGCGGCTTTTAAACGCTGTTTTCAGTGACATCAATCCAGATTCAAATATGAGCATTATCTGCCTTAGGGGAGCAAGTATATTGCTCAAAAATGCTTTTTTAATCTCAGAAAGTGATAAAGCATATAAACTACCACAAAGTATAGGAATGGTGGAACATTTGATAACAGCACATTTTCTACTGCTCTGAAGCATTGCCTAGCTCATTAACCACCAATTTTGAGCTTATATATCACTTGCTCGCTTGTATGCTAAAGTGTGCCAAATGTTGTTGAAAACACTGCCCGCGGCTTTTAAACACTTTTTTCATTGACTTCAATTCAGTTCAAATATGAGCATTATCTGCCTTAGGGGAGCACATATATCGCTCAGAAAGGCTTTTTTAAGCTTAGACAGTGATACAGCATATAAATTACCACAAAGTATAGGAATGGTGGAACATTTGATAACAGCACATTTTCTACTGCTCTGAAGCATTGCCTAGCTCATTAACCACAAATTTTGAGCTTATATATCACTTGCTCGATTGTATGCTAAAGTATGCCAAATGTTGTTTACAACACTCCCCGCTGCATTTAAACGCTGTGTTTATTGACTTTCATCTAGATTCAAATACAAGCATATCTGCCTTAGGGGAGCACGTATATAGCTCAAAAAGGCTTTTTTAAGCTTAGAAAGTGATAAAGCATATAAACTACTACAAAGTATAGGAATGGTGGAACATTTGATAACAGCACATTTTCTACTGCTCTGAAGCATTTCCCTAGCACTTTACCAATTCATTTTGAGCTTAAATATCACTTGCTCGCTTGTATGCTAAAGTATGCCAAATGTTGTTGAAAACACTCCCCACGGCTTTTAAACGCAGTTTTCAGTGACTTCAATCCAGATTCAAATATGAGCATTATCTGCCTTAAGGGTGCACGTATATCGCTCTAAAAGGCTTATTTAAGCTTAGACAGTGATACAGCATATAAATTACCACAAAGTATAGGAATGGTGGAACATTTGATAACAGCACATTTTCTACTGCTCTGAAGGATTGCTTAGTTCATTAACCACCAATTTTGAGCTTATATATCACTTGCTCGATTGTATGCTAAAGTATGCCAAATGTTGTTTACAACACTCCCCGCTGCATTTAAACGCTGTGTTTATTGACTTTCATCTAGATTCAAATATAAGCATATCTGCCTTAGGGGAGCACGTATATAGCTCAAAAAGGCTTTTTTAAGCTTAGAAAGTGATACAGCATATAAACTACTACAAAGTATAGGAATGGTGGAACATTTGATAACAGCACATTTTCTACTGCTCTGAAGGATTGCTTAGTTCATTAACCACCAATTTTGAGCTTATATATCACTTGCTCGATTGTATGCTAAAGTATGCCAAATGTTGTTTACAACACTCCCCGCAGCATTTAAACGCTGTGTTTATTGACTTTCATCTAGATTCAATAGGGGTGCACGTGTATCGCTCAAAAAGGCTTTTTTAAGCTTAGAAAGTGATACAGCATATAAACTACCACAAAGTATAGGAATGGTGGAACATTTGATAACAGGGCATTTTCTGCGTTTCTGAAGCATTTCCTAGCGCATTAACCATCAATTTTGAGCTGAAATATCACTTGCTCGCTTGTATGCTAAAGTATGCCAAATGTTGTTTAAAACACTCCCCGCGGCTTTTAAACGCTGTTTTCAGTGACATCAATCCAGATTCAAATATGAGCATTATCTGCCTTAGGGGAGCACGTATATCACTCAAAAAGGCTTTTTTAAGCTCAGAAAGTGATAGAGCATATAAACTACCACAAAGTATAGGAATGGTGGAACATTTGATAACAGCACATTTTCTACTGCTCTGAAGCATTGCCTAGCTCATTAACCACCAATTTTGAGCTTAAATATCACTTGCTCGATTGTACGCTAAAGTATGCTAAATGTTGTTTAAAACACTTCCCGCTGCATTTAAACGCTGTGTTTATTGACTTTCATCTAAATTCAAATATAAGCATTATCTGCCTTATATCGCTCTAAAAGGCTTATTTAAGCTTAGAAAGTGATAAAGCAAATAAACTACCACAAAGTATAGGAATGGTGGAACATTTGATAACAGGACATTTTCTACTGTTCTGAAGCATTTCCTAGCTCACTAACCAGTAATTTTGAGCTTAAATATCACTTGCTCGCTTGTATGCTAAAGTGTGCCAAATGTTGTTTAAACCACTCCCCGCGGGTTTAAACACTTTTTTCATTGACTTCAATTCAGTTCAAATATGAGCATTATCTGCCTTAGGGGAGCACGTATATCGCTCAAAAAGGCTTTTTTAAGCTTAGACAGTGATACAGTATATAAATTACCACAATGTATAGGAATGGTGGAACATTTGATAACAGCACATTTTCTACTGCTCTGAAGCATTGCCTAGCTCATTAACCACCAATTTTGAGCTTATATATCACTTGCTCGCTTGTATGATAAAGTATGCCAAATGTTGTTGAAAACACTGCCCGCGGCTTTTAAACACTTTTTTCATTGACTTCAAATCAGTTCAAATATGAGCATTATCTGCCTTAGGGGAGCACATATATCGCTCAGAAAGGCTTTTTTAAGCTTAGACAGTGATACAGCATATAAATTACCACAAAGTATAGGAATGGTGGAACATTTGATAACAGAACATTTTCTACTGCTCTGAAGCATTGCCTAGCTCATTAACCACAAATTTTGAGCTTATATATCACTTGCTCTATGGTATGCTAAAGTATGCCAAATGTTGTTTACAACACTCCCCGCAGCATTTAAACGCTGTGTTTATTGACTTTCATCTAGATTCAATAGGGGTGCACGTGTATCGCTCAAAAAGGCTTTTTTAAGCTTAGAAAGTGATACAGCATATAAACTACCACAAAGTATAGGAATGGTGGAACATTTGATAACAGGACATTTTCTACGTTTCTGAAGCATTTCCTTTTGCATTAACCATCAATTTTGAGCTGAAATATCAGTTGCTCGCTTGTATGCTAAAGTATGCCAAATGTTGTATAAAACACTCCCCGCGGCTTTTAAACGCTGTTTTCAGTGACATCAATCCAGATTCAAATATGAGCATTATCTGCCTTAGGGGAGCAAGTATATTGCTCAAAAATGCTTTTTTAATCTCAGAAAGTGATAAAGCATATAAACTACCACAAAGTATAGGAATGGTGGAACATTTGATAACAGCACATTTTCTACTGCTCTGAAGCATTGCCTAGCTCATTAACCACCAATTTTGAGCTTATATATCACTTGCTCGCTTGTATGCTAAAGTGTGCCAAATGTTGTTGAAAACACTGCCCGCGGCTTTTAAACACTTTTTTCATTGACTTCAATTCAGTTCAAATATGAGCATTATCTGCCTTAGGGGAGCACATATATCGCTCAGAAAGGCTTTTTTAAGCTTAGACAGTGATACAGCATATAAATTACCACAAAGTATAGGAATGGTGGAACATTTGATAACAGCACATTTTCTACTGCTCTGAAGCATTGCCTAGCTCATTAACCACAAATTTTGAGCTTATATATCACTTGCTCGATTGTATGCTAAAGTATGCCAAATGTTGTTTACAACACTCCCCGCAGCATTTAAACGCTGTGTTTATTGACTTTCATCTAGATTCAATAGGGGTGCACGTGTATCGCTCAAAAAGGCTTTTTTAAGCTTAGAAAGTGATACAGCATATAAACTACCACAAAGTATAGGAATGGTGGAACATTTGATAACAGGACATTTTCTACGTTTCTGAAGCATTTCCTTGTGCATTAACCATCAATTTTGAGCTGAAATATCAGTTGCTCGCTTGTATGCTAAAGTATGCCAAATGTTCTTTAAAACACTCCCCGCGGCTTTTAAACGCTGTTTTCAGTGACATCAATCCAGATTCAAATATGAGCATTATCTGCCTTAGGGGAGCAAGTATATTGCTCAAAAATGCTTTTTTAATCTCAGAAAGTGATAAAGCATATAAACTACCACAAAGTATAGGAATGGTGGAACATTTGATAACAGCACATTTTCTACTGCTCTGAAGCATTGCCTAGCTCATTAACCACCAATTTTGAGCTTATATATCACTTGCTCGCTTGTATGCTAAAGTGTGCCAAATGTTGTTGAAAACACTGCCCGCGGCTTTTAAACACTTTTTTCATTGACTTCAATTCAGTTCAAATATGAGCATTATCTGCCTTAGGGGAGCACATATATCGCTCAGAAAGGCTTTTTTAAGCTTAGACAGTGATACAGCATATAAATTACCACAAAGTATAGGAATGGTGGAACATTTGATAACAGCACATTTTCTACTGCTCTGAAGCATTGCCTAGCTCATTAACCACAAATTTTGAGCTTATATATCACTTGCTCGATTGTATGCTAAAGTATGCCAAATGTTGTTTACAACACTCCCCGCTGCATTTAAACGCTGTGTTTATTGACTTTCATCTAGATTCAAATACAAGCATATCTGCCTTAGGGGAGCACGTATATAGCTCAAAAAGGCTTTTTTAAGCTTAGAAAGTGATAAAGCATATAAACTACTACAAAGTATAGGAATGGTGGAACATTTGATAACAGCACATTTTCTACTGCTCTGAAGCATTTCCCTAGCACTTTACCAATTCATTTTGAGCTTAAATATCACTTGCTCGCTTGTATGCTAAAGTATGCCAAATGTTGTTGAAAACACTCCCCACGGCTTTTAAACGCAGTTTTCAGTGACTTCAATCCAGATTCAAATATGAGCATTATCTGCCTTAAGGGTGCACGTATATCGCTCTAAAAGGCTTATTTAAGCTTAGACAGTGATACAGCATATAAATTACCACAAAGTATAGGAATGGTGGAACATTTGATAACAGCACATTTTCTACTGCTCTGAAGGATTGCTTAGTTCATTAACCACCAATTTTGAGCTTATATATCACTTGCTCGATTGTATGCTAAAGTATGCCAAATGTTGTTTACAACACTCCCCGCTGCATTTAAACGCTGTGTTTATTGACTTTCATCTAGATTCAAATATAAGCATATCTGCCTTAGGGGAGCACGTATATAGCTCAAAAAGGCTTTTTTAAGCTTAGAAAGTGATACAGCATATAAACTACTACAAAGTATAGGAATGGTGGAACATTTGATAACAGCACATTTTCTACTGCTCTGAAGCATTGCTTAGTTCATTAACCACCAATTTTGAGCTTATATATCACTTGCTCGATTGTATGCTAAAGTATGCCAAATGTTGTTTACAACACTCCCCGCAGCATTTAAACGCTGTGTTTATTGACTTTCATCTAGATTCAATAGGGGTGCACGTGTATCGCTGTATTGCTACATGCACTACGTGCATGCGGCAGCACTACGTGCAAGGTAAACAGTGGTGCAGAGTGTGGACCATTGGCCTCTGCTTTCATTGGCCTTCGCTTCCATTTTGGTTCACGACTCCATTTTGTCGAGTCTGGTTCGGTGCGTAAGGCACTGTTCTGTGTTTTTCCACAAGCTTCGGCAAGCTGAAGGGTGGGGTGTTTTTCTGCTCAACTTCGCTCCATCTGCCTGGTACGAAGGGCGCTATTTACATTCCACGAGCTATCAGTTAGAACAACAGGGGGATGCGCCTGTACACAAGGAGGAATGCAAGCTTCACCTTGGAGTCCTCTCCTGGGAACTTGGCCCGTTCTGAGGAGACGTCTCGAAGGGTGAACAAGGTACCGCCGATTGCACAATTTGTAAAGGAGGGGGTCTTTTTCTAGAAAAGACTCCTGGGCGTTAGTAAATACTATAAAAGTTGGGGGCCTGGATGGGCTGGTTTAGGAACTCTCTCCTGGGTTGGACGCAACGCCAGGAGGACTGATTGTCCCGAACAGAGGCTCCCTGTGTCAGCTGATTTGGGTTCCCCAGCTTTGTGTACGGCGGAGGGATGCAGACGCTCTTTTCGGTGAAGCTTTTCAATTTATTAAGTGTATTGTGTGTGCGCGCGTAATGTGTACTTATTCTTGCAGTCATTTTCATGCTATTGAGCATTGAAGTATATTGTGTGTGCGCGCGTAATATGCACTTACTCTTGCAGTCATTTTCATGCTATTGAGCATTGAGGTATATTGTGTGTGCTCGTATTATATGCACTTACTCTTGCAATTATTCACAGAGTGCTTATATCTTTATCATTATTCTCATGTTATTCTCCTGATGTATATATATATATATTAGAGTGGTTTAGTTTGGCTAGCTGAGAACTTGCCCCTTAAATAAACTTGATTATTCTACTTACGAAGGTGTTTGAGAGTGATTGCTTTACATTGTGCCTTAAAATATCCTGAAGTGCCTAGTTTTGATCTTCTGAAGAGTAAAGCAGCACAAATTGGCGTAGTCGGCAGGATTCGAAAAAAAAAAAAGGGGAAAATGCTTAATAAGATCAAAACGAGCTCAAAAGCAGGTTCTCAGGTAGCAAATCCAGACATAGAAATACCGGGATGGGAAACTGCCCCGTATAAACTTTTAGCTCAGGAATGGTCACGTTGTGCTGGTTTGTGTGAAAATTGGAATGCGTGTATGTTAAATGTGGAACCTGAAGATCTTCTCATTTGTTTACGGAAAGTTTCGATTGACAAGGGAAGGGAGGTTTGTGCGTTGGGGAGGCGAGGCTGGATCTTGCTTTCTGCGTACCGAAAGTTGTATGAAAAATGTTTACAGTTACAAAAAGACCACGAGCAGCTGGAGAAGGAGTTAGTGGAAGCCCGAAATTCCTCTACCATGCTAGCTTGTCAAAATAAATTATTAAGTGATAAGTTGGAAATGTACCAACTGGTTGCAGAGAGAACGGCTGTTAGCGTAGCTAAATATAAACACAAGAAACGAAGAGGGAAAGTTAATAAAAAGAAGGTGCATTTAGCTATCTCTCAGGCAGGATTAGCCTTTGACCCTGAATTTTGGGATGGAAACATCTGGGATACATCTGATTTTTCAGATGGGTCCGGGGGCGATGACTGCCAAGATGTTAGACAGGAGAAGACAGAGCGCAGGAATGTTGTCCGTGCGCAGCCCATATATCGGCGAAAGTTACAGCATAGCCCAGCTAATCCTGGAGGGGTGATGTTGGATGCCCTGGAGGATTATACACAGCAAGAACTAAGTGATGTGATAGACAGATTTCGACAGAGGTCTGGGGAAACATTGCTTACGTGGTTGGTGCGGGTGCACGATATGGGGGGCCAGGGGGTCCAATTGGATCACGGCGACGCCCCGAGGCTTTGTATGTTAAGTACAGACCCGGTTATTCAAAATGAGTTTAGAACCTATCCAGGGAATGGTCCCATGACCAATTTGTTAGAGCTAGCGGCGCAGGGGTGTGCTCAGAAGTATCCGACAGAGTCAGACTGGCCGCCTAATGATAAACCTTGGTATACTTTGAGAGATGCAGTACAGAGATTGAAGGAAGAAGGGATGAAAACAGCTATCTTTATGGGTAATGCCCATGATTTGATGAATGGAATTTTAAGTGTGTCTGTGCGAAACCGGCTGATTAGGGCCGCTCCTCCTGCATATAAGCATGTCATCATGACTTTGTTAATTAATCAGACAGGTAACCCATTGTCTCAGGTGGTAGAAGCGGTGCGTGAGTTAAGTGATTTAGGAGAATGGGCTAAGCCAGAGAGGAATTCACGGTCTGAGAATCGTACTGATAACAACAGGGTGACAAGGCGAGACATGTTTCAGGCCTTGATGCGAGATGGGGTGACCAGGAATGAAATTGATGGGATAAGCACCAAGGACATGTGGGAAATGTACCGCAAACGCGGTTTGGATAAAAAGGAGGGGAGTAGGAAAGGGAACAAGAAGGATAACAAAGTGGTGAACCAGAGAAAGGCAGGAGGGGAGGAGCGTGAGGGTGAAAAGGGAGAGAGAGGGAGAAAACCCCACAGTAGAGAGAGATCCCCAGAGGACGGAAATTGGGAGGAAGAGCACCGAAGCGCAGAGGGAACCCGGAGCAGGGAGAGAGACCGAGAACTGACAGGTTCTGGGAAAACTCGAGGAAGAGAGTGGGAGAGGGAGCTGGTAAGCTCAGAGAGGTTGCGAAGCAGAGACAGGGAGGAGGAGTTCCCTGAGAATTACCGCAAACTGTATCCAGATTTGACTTGGGCAGACTCTGATGTGCGCAGAGTGAAAATAGATTAGGAAACAGGCCAAACTCCGGTGCAGGGATGGGCTCGCAAAGATAACAGACCTCATGTCAAAGTAGAAATTTATTGGAAACGTGGAAATGTTCAAAAAGTTCGAGCCCTCGTTGACACCGGAGCGGAGGCCACCTTGATTCATGGCAATCCAAGAAAATTCAGGGGACAGTACTTTACCATTACGGGATTGGGCGGAAAAGAAACCCCGGCAGTGCAGATAATGGTTCCCATGAAAATAGGGGCACTTCCAAAGAGAGAATACACTGTCCTGATTGTGCCCATTCCCGAATACATTATTGGAATTGACATTTTGAAAGGGATGACCCTACATTTGGAAGATGGATGTTATCAATTTGGTTCCAAAAGATTTATATCAATAGCCGCCGCAAGGGTGGGGCTGTTGAAGATTCCTCCGGTAACACTTCCCCAAGCTACTAAAGTGATTCAAATGAAACAGTACAGAATACCGGGAGGACATGAGGAGATTAGCCAGACTATACATGATTTACTAGAGGCCGGGGTAATAGTTCCCATCACCACTGCGTGGAATAATGCCCTCTGGCCTGTTCGTAAAAGTGATAACAGTTGGAGGATTTGCATTGATTATCGCCAATTGAATAAACATACACCTCCTCTGACTGCAGCGGTCCCAGACACCATTACCTTGATTGAGAACATACAGAAACACAGTGGGACTTGGTATGCAACCATTGACATTGCCAATGCCTTCTTTACGATACCAATAGCTACTGAGAGCCAGCCTCAGCTGGCATTCCAATGGGCGGGGCGTCAGTACACCTTCTGTAGATTACCCATGGGGTATTTACATAGCCCCACTATCTGCCACCGGCTGGTGGCAGAGCATTTGGATGAAGTACCAGTGGTTCCTGGAGTGCAAATTTCCCACTATATAGATGACGTGATGATGCAGGGAGAGACGCAAGAACAGGTGCAAATTCAGCTAGACAGGGTGGTGGAACATTTGCAGAATCATGGGTGGGAGATTAACCCCGAGAAAGTGCAGGGACCGTCTCAGAGCGTGAAATTTTTGGGCATTCAGTGGAATCAGGGACACAGAGAAGTGTTGCCAAAAGTGAAACAAAAGATTAAGGAATTCGCAGTACCGCGAAATCGGAAGGAAGCCCAGAGTTTTATAGGACTATTCGGGTATTGGAGACAACATATACCCCATTTGTCTCAGATTTTGGCCCCATTGTACAAAGTTACACGAAAGAAAAATGCGTTTGAATGGGGAGAGCAGGAGCAGCGCGCGTTTGAATTGGCGAAAGACGCCATTCAGCATGCTTTGGATTTGTGGCCGATTCGAGAGGGAGACATTGAGTTGAATGTGACAGTCCAGGGGCAGTATGCCAATTGGAGTTTATGGCAAAAACAAGGAAGAAAGAGGGTGCCCCTGGGATTTTGGACAAAGAAGTTACCTGAGGCAGGAGAGCGGTATACTCCCTTTGAGAAGCAGCTGCTGGCCTGCTATTGGGCCCTGGTTGATACTGAGCAAATTACACTGGGACACAATGTGATTTTAAGGCCTGAGATTCCCATCATGCAGTGGGTGATGAGTTCCCCAAAAACTCATAGAATTGGACATGCGCAAGAAGCCAGCATTATAAAATGGAAATGGTATGTCCAGGACAGGGCACGAGCGGGTCCAAAAGGGACCGCCGTTTTGCATGAGCAGGTAGCGCAGGCTCCGGTGGAGAATTCCGAAATGTTGCATGATGTACCTTCAGTGTGTGAATCCCCAGTAGGGTGGGGCCAGCCGTTCGCAGACTTGTCTGCAGATGACAAAAAACATGTGTGGTTCACAGATGGTTCAGCAAAATATGTTGGAGCGAAAAGGCACTGGAAGGCAGTGTCCTATAATCCTGTTACCAAGAAGCTTTTGACAACTACAGGACAGGGAAAAAGTAGCCAGTATGCAGAGCTTTATGCCGTGTATCAGGCTTTAAAACAGGAGCTACCCGGAAAATGTCACATTTATACAGATTCCTGGTCTACCGCCAATGGGTTAGCCACTTGGCTTCCCACGTGGCATGCACATCAGTACAAAATCCATAACAAAGAGGTATGGGGGAAGGAGTTATGGCAGGAGATCTGGGAAATGTTACCTCAAAGCACCGTGACTGTCTATCATGTGGACGCTCACTGTCCAACTGATTCATTAGACCGATGGTTCAATTGTCTTGCAGACGATCGAGCCAAGATTCAAGAGGCTGAAGTGGAGGCGCAGAGTTCTGATTTGGTGGGAATGGCTAAATGGGCACACCAGAAATGCGGACATCTTGGAGAAAAGGCTACTCACAGGTGGGCTGAGATTAGAGGGATGCATCTTCCCCTAGATTTGATTAAAACAGCGATCATTGAATGTCCCATTTGTCAGCATGCACAGCACAGACCGGTCCCACAGGTGGTGAGAGGCCAGCTAGGTAGAGGTAAATTGCCAGGACAGATTTGGCAGATTGATTACATTGGACCAATGCCAGTGAGCAGAGGGTGTCAGTATGCCTGCACCGTGGTAGACACTTACTCTGGTTATCTCATAGCCTTTCCCTGCAAGCGCGCAACTCAGCAGAGCACCCTGAAAACACTAGATCTGTTGATTCTGTACTATGGAGTGCCACTCCAGATTCAAAGTGATAACGCCAGCCACTTCAAGGGCAGACTAGTGCAGGACTATTGTGCACAACGCAATATTGAGTGGATTTTTCACATACCTTACTACCCACAAGCAGCGGGACTGATTGAGAGAATGAATGGGTTGCTGAAAGAACAATTGCGTAAACTGAATGATGGGACACTGAAGGGGTGGAGGGATAATTTGTATGATGCTTTGCAAATTTTGAACAACCGACCCCTTACAAATGCTGAGACACCTCTCATGAGAATGCTCACACCTGCTTTACAGATTAATCCGTTTACAACGAGCAATACCATTGTGTATTGGGAAACAGCTCCAGGAGCTTTGGCCCCATATCGAGCTACACCAGAATCTGCAGGACTTGACTTACATGCTTTACACATGCATCGATAGAAACCTAGAGACATCACTCTGATTGAAACTGGGGTGGGAATTCAGATTCCCCCTGAGCATTACGGTCTGATCGCCCCTCGATCTGGGCTTGCCTTGAGGGGCATCCAAGTTTTAGGAGGCGTGATAGATGCAGACTACCAAGGCGAGTTGAAAGTCATTCTCTTGAACAGTGGTGACACAGACCTAGTGGTGCAACCTGGTGATCGCGTTGCCCAAATTGTCATTATGCCGGTTTATGGAGGTGTTGTTAAGAAGGGGAGCGCCCCAGCTCTTCTCACTGTGAGAGGCAAAGGAGGGTTCGGATCTACTGACAAGAACCCAGGGGCCAAAGTGTGGATTGAATCCCCAAATAACCCTCCTCAACCCGCTGATGTCATCGCCACTGGACCAGACAATGTCCTGGTAGTTATGCGACCTGGTCAAGACAAATGGGAACATGTTCCCGCTGACAAATGCTATCTGCGAGAATGATAATACGTGTTTTGTCCTTTGTTCTTTTCAGATCATCCTGTGGAGTGCCTGTGCCATGAGTGTGGTGTATGGAGCCCGTTCGGGAGACTCCACCGGGGAGCGGGAGGGGCTCATAGCCCAAAAATTCAACCGTCCAGCCGCAGATGCCAACGCTGCTGCATCAACCGAACAATGTTTGGATTCATCTAGCGCAGGAAGTGCTGAATATATCTCACTTCTGTATGAGTAACATGCAAAGCGTTCAAGATTTGATTACCACTTGTCTAGTGGCAGTGCCCACTCCTGCTGCTGTATTATTACACATCTTTAACAATACAAACCAGGATGGAATGGTGGATGTGAGTGACGTTCGCTCCCATCTGTCACTCTATGAGTACTGCCGTCATTGCCCGGAGGTGGGCAGGCGGTTGTGGAGGAACATGACATCTATACTCACGTTTAACATCTCAAGTGGGGATGTGTGCTATTCATTGACCTGTGATCCTATGAAAATAGGTAAATGTGCTCAGCTCAAATTGGAGAAAAGAGACAAAAATTTAACTGCTGCACAACGGACGTTGTGCCACTCACGGACTGACCTAACCTGTTTGAATGTAAATAATTCAATGTTTTGCCAACATGTGGTGCCTGCTGCCAGCCACATTCAAAATGTTAAGTTGCCTAAAGGTTGGCTCTTTTCTTGTGGTAATCTTTCTTTTACTTATATTCCAGCCAATCTAACCGGAGGGCCTTGTGCCTGGTCACGCTTAGGCTTTCTCATGTTTCCTATGGATACTGCTCTACACCCTCGCTATACCAGAGACACTATTCAATTACCTACGGACTGTGATTCTGAAATTTCATTGCTGTCCAAAACAGAATATGTTAGTTTAGCTAGTTCTATCGTAGGGGTGCCAGGACTTGCAGTATATAATACCAGAGTTATTAATAAACTTGCATGTTTAGTAGTCAAGAATATTAACTATACATCAGCTGCCTTAGCTGAGCTGTTATTAGATGTACAGGGAATTAGAAGAGCTGCTTTGCAGAATCGCGCTGCTATTGATTATTTACTGCTTAAACACAACCATGGCTGCAGTGATTTTGAAGGATTATGTTGCTTCAATTTATCCGACCACTCCATATCAATCAACTCCCACATAGAGGCCTGCATAAGTTGGTGAAGGGGGTGCAGCAGGATGTTGACAAGGGGTGGTGGGATTGGGCTTTTGGATGGCTGCCTAATTTAGGCCAACTGCGTTATATCTTTGGTGTAATCATTATCATAACAGTTATTTTAATTTCATTATGTTGTTGTATTCAGTGTGTGCCTAATCTTCTATCTCAGTTTCGCCCAAGAGCATTGCCATTTCAGCTTATAGGATATACTTAGTTGTAAGTTGGCCAAATGGTCCAAGGGTGGAGATGTATTGCTACATGCACTACGTGCATGCGGCAGCACTACGTGCAAGGTAAACAGTGGTGCAGAGTGTGGACCATTGGCCTCTGCTTTCATTGGCCTTCGCTTCCATTTTGGTTCACGACTCCATTTTGTCGAGTCTGGTTCGGTGCGTAAGGCACTGTTCTGTGTTTTTCCACAAGCTTCGGCAAGCTGAAGGGTGGGGTGTTTTTCTGCTCAACTTCGCTCCATCTGCCTGGTACGAAGGGCGCTATTTACATTCCACGAGCTATCAGTTAGAACAACAGGGGGATGCGCCTGTACACAAGGAGGAATGCAAGCTTCACCTTGGAGTCCTCTCCTGGGAACTTGGCCCGTTCTGAGGAGACGTCTCGAAGGGTGAACAAGGTACCGCCGATTGCACAATTTGTAAAGGAGGGGGTCTTTTTCTAGAAAAGACTCCTGGGCGTTAGTAAATACTATAAAAGTTGGGGGCCTGGATGGGCTGGTTTAGGAACTCTCTCCTGGGTTGGACGCAACGCCAGGAGGACTGATTGTCCCGAACAGAGGCTCCCTGTGTCAGCTGATTTGGGTTCCCCAGCTTTGTGTACGGCGGAGGGATGCAGACGCTCTTTTCGGTGAAGCTTTTCAATTTATTAAGTGTATTGTGTGTGCGCGCGTAATGTGTACTTATTCTTGCAGTCATTTTCATGCTATTGAGCATTGAAGTATATTGTGTGTGCGCGCGTAATATGCACTTACTCTTGCAGTCATTTTCATGCTATTGAGCATTGAGGTATATTGTGTGTGCTCGTATTATATGCACTTACTCTTGCAATTATTCACAGAGTGCTTATATCTTTATCATTATTCTCATGTTATTCTCCTGATGTATATATATATATATTAGAGTGGTTTAGTTTTGCTAGCTGAGAACTTGCCCCTTAAATAAACTTGATTATTCTACTTACGAAGGTGTTTGAGAGTGATTGCTTTACATTGTGCCTTAAAATATCCTGAAGTGCCTAGTTTTGATCTTCTGAAGAGTAAAGCAGCACAATCGCTCAAAAAGGCTTTTTTAAGCTTAGAAAGTGATACAGCATATAAACTACCACAAAGTATAGGAATGGTGGAACATTTGATAACAGGGCATTTTCTACGTTTCTGAAGCATTTCCTAGCGCATTAACCATCAATTTTGAGCTGAAATATCACTTGCTCGCTTGTATGCTAAAGTATGCCAAATGTTGTTTAAAACACTTCCCGCGGCTTTTAAACGCTGTTTTCAGTGACATCAATCCAGATTCAAATATGAGCATTATCTGCCTTAGGGGAGCACGTATATCGCTCAAAAAGGCTTTTTTAAGCTTAGAAAGTGATAAAGCATATAAACTACCACAAAGTAAAGGAATGGTGGAACATTTGATAACAGGACATTTTCTACTGTTCTGAAGCATTTCCTAGCTCACTAACCAGTAATTTTGAGCTTAAATATCACTTGCTCGCTTGTATGCTAAAGTGTGCCAAATGTTGTTTAAAACACTCCCCGCGGGTTTAAACACTTTTTTCATTGACTTCAATCCAGTTCAAATATGAGCATTATCTGCCTTAGGGGAGCACGTATATCGCTCAAAAAGGCTTTTTTTAAGCTTAGACAGTGATACAGTATATAAATTACCACAATGAATAGGAATGGTGGAACATTTGATAACAGCACATTTTCTACTGCTCTGAAGCATTGTCTAGCTCATTAACCACCAATTTTGAGCTTATATATCACTTGCTCGCTTGTATGATAAAGTATGCCAAATGTTGTTGAAAACACTGCCCGCGGCTTTTAAACACTTTTTTCATTGACTTCAATTCAGTTCAAATATGAGCATTATCTGCCTTAGGGGAGCACATATATCGCTCAGAAAGGCTTTTTTAAGCTTAGACAGTGATACAGCATATAAATTACCACAAAGTATAGGAATGGTGGAACATTTGATAACAGCACATTTTCTACTGCTCTGAAGCATTGCCTAGCTCATTAACCACAAATTTTGAGCTTATATATCACTTGCTCGATTGTATGCTAAAGTATGCCAAATGTTGTTTACAACACTCCCCGCAGCATTTAAACGCTGTGTTTATTGACTTTCATCTAGATTCAATAGGGGTGCACGTGTATCGCTCAAAAAGGCTTTTTTAAGCTTAGAAAGTGATACAGCATATAAACTACCACAAAGTATAGGAATGGTGGAACATTTGATAACAGCACATTTTCTACTGCTCTGAAGCATTGCCTAGCTCATTAACCACCAATTTTGAGCTGAAATATCAGTTGCTCGCTTGTATGCTAAAGTATGCCAAATGTTGTTTAAAACACTTCCCGCGGCTTTTAAACGCTGTTTTCAGTGACATCAATCCAGATTCAAATATGAGCATTATCTGCCTTAGGGGAGCAAGTATATTGCTCAAAAATGCTTTTTTAATCTCAGAAAGTGATAAAGCATATAAACTACCACAAAGTATAGGAATGGTGGAACATTTGATAACAGCACATTTTCTACTGCTCTGAAGCATTGCCTAGCTCATTAACCACCAATTTTGAGCTTATATATCACTTGCTCGCTTGTATGCTAAAGTGTGCCAAATGTTGTTTAAAACACTCCCCGCGGCTTTTAAACACTTTTTTTATTGACTTCAATTCAGTTCAAATATGAGCATTATCTGCCTTAGGGGAGCACATATATCGCTCAAAAAGGCTTTTTTAAGCTTAGACAGTGATACGGCATATAAATTACCACAAAGTATAGGAATGGTGGAACATTTGATAACAGCACATTTTCTACTGCTCTGAAGCATTGCCTAGCTCATTAACCACCAATTTTGAGCTTATATATCACTTGCTCGATTGTATGCTAAAGTATGCCAAATGTTGTTAACAACACTCCCCGCTGCATTTAAACGCTGTGTTTATTGACTTTCATCTAGATTCAAATATAAGCATATCTGCCTTAGGGGAGCACGTATATAGCTCAAAAAGGCTTTTTTAAGCTTAGAAAGTGATAAAGCATATAAACTACTACAAAGTATAGGAATGGTGGAACATTTGATAACAGCACATTTTCTACTGCTCTGAAGCATTTCCCTAGCACTTTAACCATTCATTTTGAGCTTAAATATCACTTGCTCGCTTGTATGCTAAAGTATGCCAAATGTTGTTGAAAACACTCCCAACGGCTTTTAAACGCTGTTTTCAGTGACTTCAATCCAGATTCAAATATGAGCATTATCTGCCTTAAGGGTGCACGTATATCGCTCTAAAAGGCTTATTTAAGCTTAGACAGTGATACAGCATATAAATTACCACAAAGTATAGGAATGGTGGAACATTTGATAACAGCACATTTTCTACTGCTCTGAAGGATTGCTTAGTTCATTAACCACCAATTTTGAGCTTATATATCACTTGCTCGATTGTATGCTAAAGTATGCCAAATGTTGTTTACAACACTCCCCGCTGCATTTAAACGCTGTGTTTATTGACTTTCATCTAGATTCAAATATAAGCATATCTGCCTTAGGGGAGCACGTATATAGCTCAAAAAGGCTTTTTTAAGCTTAGAAAGTGATAAATCATATAAACTACTACAAAGTATAGGAATGGTGGAACATTTGATAACAGCACATTTTCTACTGCTCTGAAGCATTTCCCTAGCACTTTAACCATTCATTTTGAGCTTAAATATCACTTGCTCGCTTGTATGCTAAAGTATGCCAAATGTTGTTTAAAACACTCCCCACGGCTTTTAAACGCTGTTTTCAGTGACTTCAATCCAGATTCAAATATGAGCATTATCTGCCTTAAGGGTGCACGTATATCGCTCTAAAAGGCTTATTTAAGCTTAGACAGTGATACAGCATATAAATTACCACAAAGTATAGGAATGGTGGAACATTTGATAACAGCACATTTTCTACTGCTCTGAAGCATTGCCTAGCTCATTAACCACCAATTTTGAGCTTATATATCACTTGCTCGATTGTATGCTAAAGTACGCCAAATGTTGTTTACAACACTCCCCGCAGCATTTAAACGCTGTGTTTATTGACTTTCATCTAGATTCAATAGGGGTGCACGTGTATCGCTCAAAAAGGCTTTTTTAAGCTTAGAAAGTGATACAGCATATAAACTACCACAAAGTATAGGAATGGTGGAACATTTGATAACAGGACATTTTCTACGTTTCTGAAGCATTTCCTAGCGCATTAACCATCAATTTTGAGCTGAAATATCACTTGCTCGCTTGTATGCTAAAGTATGCCAAATGTTGTTTAAAACACTCCCCGCGGCCTTTAAACGCTGTTTTCAGTGACATCAATCCAGATTCAAATATGAGCATTATCTGCCTTAGGGGTGCAAGTATATCGCTCAAAAATGCTTTTTTAATCTCAGAAAGTGATAAAGCATATAAACTACCACAAAGTATAGGAATGGTGGAACATTTGATAACAGCACATTTTCTACTGCTCTGAAGCATTGCCTAGCTCATTAACCACCAATTTTGAGCTTATATATCACTTGCTCGCTTGTATGCTAAAGTATGCCAAATGTTGTTTAAAACACTCCCCGCGGCTTTTAAACAATGTTTTCATTGACTTCAATTCAGATTCAAATATGAGCATTATTTGCCTTAGGGGTGCACGTGTATCGCTCAAAAAGGCTTTTATAAGCTTAGAAAGTGATAAAGCATATAAACTACCACAAAGTAAAGGAATGGTGGAACATTTGATAACAGGACATTCTCTACTGTTCTGAAGCATTTCCTAGCTCATTAACCATTCATTTTGAGCTCAAATATCACTTGCTCGATTGTATGCTAAAGTACGCCAAATGTTGTTTAAAACACTCCCCCGCCGCATTTAAACGCCGTTTTCATTGACTTTCATCTAGACTCAAATATAAACATTATCTGCCTAAGGGGAGAACGTATACTCCCCGCGGCCTTTAAACGCTCTTTTCATTGACTTCAATCCAGATTCAAATATGAGCATTTTCTGCGATAGGAGAGCAATTATATCGCTCTAAAAGGCTTATGTAAGCTTAGAAAGTGATAAAGCAAATAAACTACCACAAAGAATATAAATGGTGGAACATTTGAGAACAGCACATTTTCTACTGTTCTGAAGCATTTCCTAGCTCATTAACCAATAATTTTGAGCTTAAATATCACTTGCTCGCTTGTCTGCTAAATATGCCAAATGTTGTTTAAAACACTCCCCGATGCCTTTAAACGCTGTTTTCATTTTCTTTATTCCAGATTCAAATATAAGCTTTATCTGCCTTAGGGGAGCACGTATATCGCTCAAAAAGGCTTTTTTAAGCTTAGAAAGTGATAAAGCATAAAACTACCACAAAGTAAAGGAATGGTGGAACATTTGATAAGAGGACATTTTCTACTGTTCTGAAGCATTTCCTAGCTCACTAACCAGTAATTTGGAGCTTAAATATCACTTGCTCGCTTGTATGCTAAAGTGTGCCAAATGTTGTTTAAAACACTCCCCGCGGCTTTTAAACACTTTTTTCATTGACTTCAATTCAGTTCAAATATGAGGCATTATCTGCCTTAGGGGAGCACGTATATCGCTCAAAAAGGCTTTTTTAAGCTTAGACAGTGATACAGAATATAAATTACCACAAAGTATAGGAATGGTGGAACATTGATAACAGCACATTTCTACTGCTCTGAAGCATTGCCTAGCTCATTAACCATCAGTTTTGAGCTTATATATCAATTGCTCGATTGTATGCTAAAGTATGCCAAATATTGTTTACAACACTCCCCCGCTGCATTTAAACGCTGTGTTTATTGACTTTCATCTAGATTCAAATATAAGCATATCTGCCTTAGGGGAGCACGTATATAGCTCAAAAAGGCTTTTTTAAGCTTAGAAAGTGATACAGCATATAAACTACTACAAAGTATAGGGAATGGTGGAACATTTGATAACAGCACATTTTCTACTGCTCTGAAGCATTGCCTAGCTCATTAACCACCAATTTTGAGCTTATATATCACTTGCTCGCTTGTATGCTAAAGTGTGCCCAAATGTTGTTGAAAACACTCCCGAGGCTTTTAAACACTTTTTTTATTGACTTCAATTCAGTTCAAATATGAGCATTATCTGCCTTAGGGGGAGGAACATATATCGCTCAAAAGGCTTTTTTTAAGCTTAGACAGTGATACAGCATATAAATTACCACAAAGTATATGAATGGTGGAACATTTGATAACAGCACATTTTCTACTGCTCTGAAGCATTGCCTAGCTCATTAACCACCAATTTCGAGCTTATATATCACTTGCTCGCTTGTATGCTAAAGTGTGCCAAATGTTGTTGAAAACACTCCCCGCGGCTTTTAAACACTTTTTTTATTGACTTCAATTCAGTTCAAATATGAGCATTATCTGCCTTAGGGGAGAACATATATCGCTCAAAAAGGCTTTTTTTAAGCTTAGACAGTGATACAGCATATAAATTACCACAAAGTATAGGAATGGTGGAACATTTGATAACAGCACATTTTCTACTGCTCTGAAGCATTGCCTAGCTCATTAACCACCAATTTTGAGCTTATATATCACTTGCTCGATTGTATGCTAAAGTATGCCAAATGTTGTTTACAACACTCCCCCGCAGCATTTAAACGCTGTGTTTATTGACTTTCATCGAGATTCAATAGGGGTGCACGTGTATCACTCAAAAAGGCTTTTTTAAGCTTAGAAAGTGATACAGCATATAAACTACCACAAAGTATAGGAATGGTGGAACATTTGATAACAGCACATTTTCTACTGCTCTGAAGCATTGCCTAGCTCATTAACCATCAGTTTTGAGCTTATATATCACTTGCTCGATTGTATGCTAAAGTATGCCAAATATTGTTTACAACACTCCCCGCTGCATTTAAACGCTGTGTTTATTGACTTTCATCTAGATTCAAATATAAGCATATCTGCCTTAGGGGAGCACTTATATAGCTCAAAAAGGCTTTTTAAGCTTAGAAAGTGATACAGCATATAAACTACTACAAAGTATAGGAATGGTGGAACATTTGATAACAGGACATTTTCTACTGTTCTGAAGCATTTCCTAGCTCACTAACCAGTAATTTTGAGCTTAAATATCACTTGCTCGCTTGTATGCTAAAGTGTGCCAAATGTTGTTTAAACCACTCCCCGCGGGTTTAAACACTTTTTTCATTGACTTCAATTCAGTTCAAATATGAGCATTATCTGCCTTAGGGGAGCACGTATATCGCTCAAAAAGGCTTTTTTAAGCTTAGACAGTGATACAGTATATAAATTACCACAATGTATAGGAATGGTGGAACATTGATAACAGCACATTTTCTACTGCTCTGAAGCATTGCCTAGCTCATTAACCACAAATTTTGAGCTTATATATCACTTGCTCGATTGTATGCTAAAGTATGCAAATGTTGTTTACAACACTCCCCGCAGCATTTAAACGCTGTGTTTTATTGACTTTCATCTAGATTCAATAGGGGTACACGTGTATCGCTCAAAAGGCTTTTTTAAGCTTAGAAAGTGATACAGCATATAAACTACCACAAAGTATAGGAATGGTGGAACATTTGATAACAGGACATTTTCTACGTTTCTGAAGCATTTCCTTGTGCATTAACCATCAATTTTGAGCTGAAATATCAGTTGCTCGCTTGTATGCTAAAGTATGCCAAATGTTGTTTAAAACACTCCCCGCGGCTTTTAAACGCTGTTTTCAATGACATCAATCCAGATTCAAATATGAGCATTATCTGCCTTAGGGGAGCAAGTATATTGCTCAAAAATGCTTTTTTAATCTCAGAAAGTGATAAAGCATATAAACTACCACAAAGTATAGGAATGGTGGAACATTTGATAACAGCACATTTTCTACTGCTCTGAAGCATTGCCTAGCTCATTAACCACAAATTTTGAGCTTATATATCACTTGCTCGATTGTATGCTAAAGTATGCCAAATGTTGTTTACAACACTCCCCCGCAGCATTTAAACGCTGTGTTTATTGACTTTCATCTAGATTCAATAGGGGTACACGTGTATCGCTCAAAAAGGCTTTTTTAAGCTTAGAAAGTGATACAGCATATAAACTACCACAAAGTATAGGAATGGTGGAACATTTGATAACAGGACATTTTCTACGTTTCTGAAGCATTTCCTTGTGCATTAACCATCAATTTTGAGCTGAAATATCAGTTGCTCGCTTGTATGCTAAAGTATGCCAAATGTTGTTTAAAACACTCCCCGCGGCTTTTAAACGCTGTTTTCAATGACATCAATCCAGATTCAAATATGAGCATTATCTGCCTTAGGGGAGCAAGTATATTGCTCAAAAATGCTTTTTTAATCTCAGAAAGTGATAAAGCATATAAACTACCACAAAGTATAGGAATGGTGGAACATTTGATAACAGCACATTTTCTACTGCTCTGAAGCATTGCCTAGCTCATTAACCACCAATTTTGAGCTTATATATCACTTGCTCGCTTGTATGCTAAAGTGTGCCAATGTTGTTGAAAACACTCCCCGCGGCTTTTAAACACTTTTTTTATTGACTTCAATTCAGTTCAAATATGAGCATTATTTGCCTTAGGGGAGCATATATATCGCTCAAAAAGGCTTTTTTAAGCTTAGACAGTGATACAGCATATAAATTACCACAAAGTATAGGAATGGTGGAACATTTGATAACAGCACATTTTCTACTGCTCTGAAGCATTGCCTAGCTCATTAACCACCAATTTTGAGCTTATATATCACTTGCTCGATTGTATGCTAAAGTATGCCAAATGTTGTTTACAACACTCCCCGCTGCATTTAAACGCTGTGTTTATTGACTTTCATCTAGATTCAAATATAAGCATATCTGCCTTAGGGGAGCACGTATATAGCTCAAAAAGGCTTTTTTAAGCTTAGAAAGTGATAAAGCATATAAACTACTACAAAGTATAGGAATGGTGGAACATTTGATAACAGCACATTTTCTACTGCTCTGAAGCATTTCCCTAGCACTTTACCAATTTATTTTGAGCTTAAATATCACTTGCTCGCTTGTATGCTAAAGTATGCCAAATGTTGTTGAAAACACTCCCCACGGCTTTTAAACGCTGTTTTCAGTGACTTCAATCCAGATTCAAATATGAGCATTATCTGCCTTAAGGGTGCACGTATATCGCTCTAAAAGGCTTATTTAAGCTTAGACAGTGATACAGCATATAAATTACCACAAAGTATAGGAATGGTGGAACATTTGATAACAGCACATTTTCTACTGCTCTGAAGGATTGCTTAGTTCATTAACCACCAATTTTGAGCTTATATATCACTTGCTCGATTGTATGCTAAAGTATGCCAAATGTTGTTTACAACACTCCCCGCTGCATTTAAACGCTGTGTTTATTGACTTTCATCTAGATTCAAATATAAGCATATCTGCCTTAGGGGAGCACGTATATAGCTCAAAAAGGCTTTTTTAAGCTTAGAAAGTGATACAGCATATAAACTACTACAAAGTATAGGAATGGTGGAACATTTGATAACAGCACATTTTCTACTGCTCTGAAGCATTGCCTAGCTCATTAACCACCAATTTTGAGCTTATATATCACTTGCTCGATTGCATGCTAAAGTATGCCAAATGTTGTTTACAACACTCCCCGCAGCATTTAAACGCTGTGTTTATTGACTTTCATCTAGATTCAATAGGGGTGCACGTGTATCGCTCAAAAAGGCTTTTTTAAGCTCAGAAAGTGATACAGCATATAAACTACCACAAAGTATAGGAATGGTGGAACATTTGATAACAGGGCATTTTCTGCGTTTCTGAAGCATTTCCTAGCGCATTAACCATCAATTTTGAGCTGAAATATCACTTGCTCGCTTGTATGCTAAAGTATGCCAAATGTTGTTTAAAACACTCCCCGCGGCTTTTAAACGCTGTTTTCAGTGATATCAATCCAGATTCAAATATGAGCATTATCTGCCTTAGGGGAGCACGTATATCGCTCAAAAAGGCTTTTTTAAGCTTAGAAAGTGATAAAGCATATAAACTACCACAAAGTAAAGGAATGGTGGAACATTTGATAACGGACATTTTCTACTGTTCTGAAGCATTTCCTAGCTCACTAACCAGTAATTTTGAGCTTAAATATCACTTGCTCGCTTGTATGCTAGGGTGTGCCAAATGTTGTTTAAAACACTCCCCGCGGGTTTAAACTCTTTTTTCATTGACTTCAATTCAGTTCAAATATGAGCATTATCTGCCTTAGGGGAGCACGTATATCGCTCAGAAAGGCTTTTTTAAGCTTAGACAGTGATGCAGCATATAAATTACCACAAAGTATAGGAATGGTGGAACATTTGATAACAGCACATTTTCTACTGCTCTGAAGCATTGCCTAGCTCATTAACCACAAATTTTGAGCTTATATATCACTTGCTCGATTGTATGCTAAAGTATGCCAAATGTTGTTTACAACACTCCCCGCAGAATTTAAACGCTGTGTTTATTGACTTTCATCTAGATTCAATAGGGGTGCACGTGTATCGCTCAAAAAGGCTTTTTTAAGCTTAGAAAGTGATAAACTACCACAAAGTATAGGAATGGTGGAACATTTGATAACAGGACATTTTCTACGTTTCTGAAGCATTTCCTTGTGCATTAACCATCAATTTTGAGCTGAAATATCAGTTGCTCGCTTGTATGCTAAAGTATGCCAAATGTTGTTTAAAACACTCCCCGCGGCTTTTAAACGCTGTTTTCAGTGACATCAATCCAGATTCAAATATGAGCATTATCTGCCTTAGGGGAGCAAGTATATTGCTCAAAAATGCTTTTTTAATCTCAGAAAGTGATAAAGCATATAAACTACCACAAAGTATAGGAATGGTGGAACATTTGATAACAGCACATTTTCTACTGCTCTGAAGCATTGCCTAGCTCATTAACCACCAATTTTGAGCTTATATATCACTTGCTCGCTTGTATGCTAATGTGTGCCAAATGTTGTTGAAAACACTCCCCGAGGCTTTTAAACACTTTTTTTATTGACTTCAATTCAGTTCAAATATGAGCATTATCTGCCTTAGGGGAGCACATATATCGCTCAAAAAGGCTTTTTTATGCTTAGACAGTGATACAGCATATAAATTACCACAAAGTATAGGAATGGTGGAACATTTGATAACAGCACATTTTCTACTGCTCTGAAGCATTGCCTAGCTCATTAACCACCAATTTTGAGCTTATATATCACTTGCTCGATTGTATGCTAAAGTATGCCAAATGTTGTTTACAACACTCCCCGCAGCATTTAAACGCTGTGTTTATTGACTTTCATCGAGATTCAATAGGGGTGCACGTGTATCACTCAAAAAGGCTTTTTTAAGCTTAGAAAGTGATACAGCATATAAACTACCACAAAGTATAGGAATGGTGGAACATTTGATAACAGCACATTTTCTACTGCTCTGAAGCATTGCCTAGCTCATTAACCATCAGTTTTGAGCTTATATATCACTTGCTCGATTGTATGCTAAAGTATGCCAAATATTGTTTACAACACTCCCCGCTGCATTTAAACGCTGTGTTTATTGACTTTCATCTAGATTCAAATATAAGCATATCTGCCTTAGGGGAGCACTTATATAGCTCAAAAAGGCTTTTTTAAGCTTAGAAAGTGATACAGCATATAAACTACTACAAAGTATAGGAATGGTGGAACATTTGATAACAGGACATTTTCTACTGTTCTGAAGCATTTCCTAGCTCACTAACCAGTAATTTTGAGCTTAAATATCACTTGCTCGCTTGTATGCTAAAGTGTGCCAAATGTTGTTTAAACCACTCCCCGCGGGTTTAAACACTTTTTTCATTGACTTCAATTCAGTTCAAATATGAGCATTATCTGCCTTAGGGGAGCACGTATATCGCTCAAAAAGGCTTTTTTAAGCTTAGACAGTGATACAGTATATAAATTACCACAATGTATAGGAATGGTGGAACATTTGATAACAGCACATTTTCTACTGCTCTGAAGCATTGCCTAGCTCATTAACCACAAATTTTGAGCTTATATATCACTTGCTCGATTGTATGCTAAAGTATGCCAAATGTTGTTTACAACACTCCCCGCAGCATTTAAACGCTGTGTTTATTGACTTTCATCTAGATTCAATAGGGGTACACGTGTATCGCTCAAAAAGGCTTTTTTAAGCTTAGAAAGTGATACAGCATATAAACTACCACAAAGTATAGGAATGGTGGAACATTTGATAACAGGACATTTTCTACGTTTCTGAAGCATTTCCTTGTGCATTAACCATCAATTTTGAGCTGAAATATCAGTTGCTCGCTTGTATGCTAAAGTATGCCAAATGTTGTTTAAAACACTCCCCGCGGCTTTTAAACTCTGTTTTCAATGACATCAATCCAGATTCAAATATGAGCATTATCTGCCTTAGGGGAGCAAGTATATTGCTCAAAAATGCTTTTTTAATCTCAGAAAGTGATAAAGCATATAAACTACCACAAAGTATAGGAATGGTGGAACATTTGATAACAGCACATTTTCTACTGCTCTGAAGCATTGCCTAGCTCATTAACCACCAATTTTGAGCTTATATATCACTTGCTCGCTTGTATGCTAAAGTGTGCCAAATGTTGTTGAAAACACTCCCCGCGGCTTTTAAACACTTTTTTTATTGACTTCAATTCAGTTCAAATATGAGCATTATCTGCCTTAGGGGAGCATATATATCGCTCAAAAAGGCTTTTTTAAGCTTAGACAGTGATACAGCATATAAATTACCACAAAGTATAGGAATGGTGGAACATTTGATAACAGCACATTTTCTACTGCTCTGAAGCATTGCCTAGCTCATTAACCACAAATTTTGAGCTTATATATCACTTGCTCGATTGTATGCTAAAGTATGCCAAATGTTGTTTACAACACTCCCCGCAGCATTTAAACGCTGTGTTTATTGACTTTCATCTAGATTCAATAGGGGTACACGTGTATCGCTCAAAAAGGCTTTTTTAAGCTTAGAAAGTGATACAGCATATAAACTACCACAAAGTATAGGAATGGTGCAACATTTGATAACAGGACATTTTCTACGTTTCTGAAGCATTTCCTTGTGCATTAACCATCAATTTTGAGCTGAAATATCAGTTGCTCGCTTGTATGCTAAAGTATGCCAAATGTTGTTTAAAACACTCCCCGCGGCTTTTAAACTCTGTTTTCAATGACATCAATCCAGATTCAAATATGAGCATTATCTGCCTTAGGGGAGCAAGTATATTGCTCAAAAATGCTTTTTTAATCTCAGAAAGTGATAAAGCATATAAACTACCACAAAGTATAGGAATGGTGGAACATTTGATAACAGCACATTTTCTACTGCTCTGAAGCATTGCCTAGCTCATTAACCACCAATTTTGAGCTTATATATCACTTGCTCGCTTGTATGCTAAAGTGTGCCAAATGTTGTTGAAAACACTCCCCGCGGCTTTTAAACACTTTTTTTATTGACTTCAATTCAGTTCAAATATGAGCATTATCTGCCTTAGGGGAGCATATATATCGCTCAAAAAGGCTTTTTTAAGCTTAGACAGTGATACAGCATATAAATTACCACAAAGTATAGGAATGGTGGAACATTTGATAACAGCACATTTTCTACTGCTCTGAAGCATTGCCTAGCTCATTAACCACCAATTTGAGCTTATATATCACTTGCTCGATTGTATGCTAAAGTATGCCAAATGTTGTTTACAACACTCCCCGCTGCATTTAAACGCTGTGTTTATTGACTTTCATCTAGATTCAAATATAAGCATATCTGCCTTAGGGGAGCACGTATATAGCTCAAAAAGGCTTTTTTAAGCTTAGAAAGTGATAAAGCATATAAACTACTACAAAGTATAGGAATGGTGGAACATTTGATAACAGCACATTTTCTACTGCTCTGAAGCATTTCCCTAGCACTTTACCAATTTATTTTGAGCTTAAATATCACTTGCTCGCTTGTATGCTAAAGTATGCCAAATGTTGTTGAAAACACTCCCCACGGCTTTTAAACGCTGTTTTCAGTGACTTCAATCCAGATTCAAATATGAGCATTATCTGCCTTAAGGGTGCACGTATATCGCTCTAAAAGGCTTATTTAAGCTTAGACAGTGATACAGCATATAAATTACCACAAAGTATAGGAATGGTGGAACATTTGATAACAGCACATTTTCTACTGCTCTGAAGGATTGCTTAGTTCATTAACCACCAATTTTGAGCTTATATATCACTTGCTCGATTGTATGCTAAAGTATGCCAAATGTTGTTTACAACACTCCCCGCTGCATTTAAACGCTGTGTTTATTGACTTTCATCTAGATTCAAATATAAGCATATCTGCCTTAGGGGAGCACGTATATAGCTCAAAAAGGCTTTTTTAAGCTTAGAAAGTGATACAGCATATAAACTACTACAAAGTATAGGAATGGTGGAACATTTGATAACAGCACATTTTCTACTGCTCTGAAGCATTGCCTAGCTCATTAACCACCAATTTTGAGCTTATATATCACTTGCTCGATTGCATGCTAAAGTATGCCAAATGTTGTTTACAACACTCCCCGCAGCATTTAAACGCTGTGTTTATTGACTTTCATCTAGATTCAATAGGGGTGCACGTGTATCGCTCAAAAAGGCTTTTTTAAGCTCAGAAAGTGATACAGCATATAAACTACCACAAAGTATAGGAATGGTGGAACATTTGATAACAGGGCATTTTCTACGTTTCTGAAGCATTTCCTAGCGCATTAACCATCAATTTTGAGCTGAAATATCACTTGCTCGCTTGTATGCTAAAGTATGCCAAATGTTGTTTAAAACACTCCCCGCGGCTTTTAAACGCTGTTTTCAGTGATATCAATCCAGATTCAAATATGAGCATTATCTGCCTTAGGGGAGCACGTATATCGCTCAAAAAGGCTTTTTTAAGCTTAGAAAGTGATAAAGCATATAAACTACCACAAAGTAAAGGAATGGTGGAACATTTGATAACGGACATTTTCTACTGTTCTGAAGCATTTCCTAGCTCACTAACCAGTAATTTTGAGCTTAAATATCACTTGCTCGCTTGTATGCTAAAGTGTGCCAAATGTTGTTTAAAACACTCCCCGCGGGTTTAAACTCTTTTTTCATTGACTTCAATTCAGTTCAAATATGAGCATTATCTGCCTTAGGGGAGCACGTATATCGCTCAGAAAGGCTTTTTTAAGCTTAGACAGTGATGCAGCATATAAATTACCACAAAGTATAGGAATGGTGGAACATTTGATAACAGCACATTTTCTACTGCTCTGAAGCATTGCCTAGCTCATTAACCACAAATTTTGAGCTTATATATCACTTGCTCGATTGTATGCTAAAGTATGCCAAATGTTGTTTACAACACTCCCCGCAGCATTTAAACGCTGTGTTTATTGACTTTCATCTAGATTCAATAGGGGTGCACGTGTATCGCTCAAAAAGGCTTTTTTAAGCTTAGAAAGTGATACAGCATATAAACTACCACAAAGTATAGGAATGGTGGAACATTTGATAACAGGACATTTTCTACGTTTCTGAAGCATTTCCTTGTGCATTAACCATCAATTTTGAGCTGAAATATCAGTTGCTCGCTTGTATGCTAAAGTATGCCAAATGTTGTTTAAAACACTCCCCGCGGCTTTTAAACGCTGTTTTCAGTGACATCAATCCAGATTCAAATATGAGCATTATCTGCCTTAGGGGAGCAAGTATATTGCTCAAAAATGCTTTTTTAATCTCAGAAAGTGATAAAGCATATAACTACCACAAAGTATAGGAATGGTGGAACATTTGATAACAGCACATTTTCTACTGCTCTGAAGCATTGCCTAGCTCATTAACCACCAATTTTGAGCTTATATATCACTTGCTCGCTTGTATGCTAATGTGTGCCAAATGTTGTTGAAAACACTCCCCGCGGCTTTTAAACACTTTTTTTATTGACTTCAATTCAGTTCAAATATGAGCATTATCTGCCTTAGGGGAGCACATATATCGCTCAAAAAGGCTTTTTTATGCTTAGACAGTGATACAGCATATAAATTACCACAAAGTATAGGAATGGTGGAACATTTGATAACAGCACATTTTCTACTGCTCTGAAGCATTGCCTAGCTCATTAACCACCAATTTTGAGCTTATATATCACTTGCTCGCTTGTATGATAAAGTATGCCAAATGTTGTTGAAAACACTGCCCGCGGCTTTTAAACACTTTTTTCATTGACTTCAATTCAGTTCAAATATGAGCAGTATCTGCCTTAGGGGAGCACATATATCGCTCAGAAAGGCTTTTTTAAGCTTAGACAGTGATACAGCAAATAAACTACCACAAAGAATATAAATGGTGGAACATTTGAGAACAGCACATTTTCTACTGTTCTGAAGCATTTCCTAGCTCATTAACCAATAATTTTGAGCTTAAATATCACTTGCTCGCTTGTCTGCTAAATATGCCAAATGTTTAAAACACTCCCCGATGCCTTTAAACGCTGTTTTCATTTTCTTTATTCCAGATTCAAATATAAGCTTTATCTGCCTTAGGGGAGCACGTATATCGCTCAAAAAGGCTTTTTTAAGCTTAGAAAGTGATAAAGCATAAAACTACCACAAAGTAAAGGAATGGTGGAACATTTGATAAGAGGACATTTTCTACTGTTCTGAAGCATTTCCTAGCTCACTAACCAGTAATTTGGAGCTTAAATATCACTTGCTCGCTTGTATGCTAAAGTGTGCCAAATGTTGTTTAAAACACTCCCCGCGGCTTTTAAACACTTTTTTCATTGACTTCAATTCAGTTCAAATATGAGCATTATCTGCCTTAGGGGAGCACGTATATCGCTCAAAAAGGCTTTTTTAAGCTTAGACAGTGATACAGAATATAAATTACCACAAAGTATAGGAATGGTGGAACATTTGATAACAGCACATTTTCTACTGCTCTGAAGCATTGCCTAGCTCATTAACCATCAGTTTTGAGCTTATATATCAATTGCTCGATTGTATGCTAAAGTATGCCAAATATTGTTTACAACACTCCCCGCTGCATTTAAACGCTGTGTTTATTGACTTTCATCTAGATTCAAATATAAGCATATCTGCCTTAGGGGAGCACGTATATAGCTCAAAAAGGCTTTTTTAAGCTTAGAAAGTGATACAGCATATAAACTACTACAAAGTATAGGAATGGTGGAACATTTGATAACAGCACATTTTCTACTGCTCTGAAGCATTGCCTAGCTCATTAACCACCAATTTTGAGCTTATATATCACTTGCTCAATTGTATGCTAAAGTATGCCAAATGTTGTTTACAACACTCCCCGCTGCATTTAAACGCTGTGTTTATTGACTTTCATCTAGATTCAAATATAAGCATATCTGCCTTAGGAGAGCACATAGCTCAAAAAGGCTTTTTTTAAGTTTAGAAAGTGATAAAGCATATAAACTACTACAAAGTATAGGAATGGTGGAACATTTGATAACAGCACATTTTCTACTGCTCTGAAGCATTGCCTAGCTCATTAACCACCAATTTTGAGCTTATATATCACTTGCTCGCTTGTATGCTAAAGTGTGCCAAATGTTGTTGAAAACACTCCCGAGGCTTTTTAAACACTTTTTTTATTGACTTCAATTCAGTTCAAATATGAGCATTATCTGCCTTAGGGGAGAACATATATCGCTCAAAAAGGCTTTTTTTAAGCTTAGACAGTGATACAGCATATAAATTACCACAAAGTATAGGAATGGTGGAACATTTGATAACAGCACATTTTCTACTGCTCTGAAGCATTGCCTAGCTCATTAACCACCAATTTCGAGCTTATATATCACTTGCTCGCTTGTATGCTAAAGTGTGCCAAATGTTGTTGAAAACACTCCCCGCGGCTTTTAAACACTTTTTTTATTGACTTCAATTCAGTTCAAATATGAGCATTATCTGCCTTAGGGGAGAACATATATCGCTCAAAAAGGCTTTTTTTAAGCTTAGACAGTGATACAGCATATAAATTACCACAAAGTATAGGAATGGTGGAACATTTGATAACAGCACATTTTCTACTGCTCTGAAGCATTGCCTAGCTCATTAACCATCAGTTTTGAGCTTATATATCACTTGCTCGATTGTATGCTAAAGTATGCCAAATATTGTTTACAACACTCCCCGCTGCATTTAAACGCTGTGTTTATTGACTTTCATCTAGATTCAAATATAAGCATATCTGCCTTATGGGAGCACTTATATAGCTCAAAAAGGCTTTTTTAAGCTTAGAAAGTGATACAGCATATAAACTACTACAAAGTATAGGAATGGTGGAACATTTGATAACAGGACATTTTCTACTGTTCAGAAGCATTTCCTAGCTCACTAACCAGTAATTTTGAGCTTAAATATCACTTGCTCGCTTGTATGCTAAAGTGTGCCAAATGTTGTTTAAACCACTCCCCGCGGGTTTAAACACTTTTTTCATTGACTTCAATTCAGTTCAAATATGAGCATTATCTGCCTTAGGGGAGCACGTATATCGCTCAAAAAGGCTTTTTTAAGCTTAGACAGTGATACAGTATATAAATTACCACAATGTATAGGAATGGTGGAACATTTGATAACAGCACATTTTCTACTGCTCTGAAGCATTGCCTAGCTCATTAACCACCAATTTTGAGCTTATATATCACTTGCTCGCTTGTATGATAAAGTATGCCAAATGTTGTTGAAAAACACTGCCCGCGGCTTTTAAACACTTTTTTCATTGACTTCAATTCAGTTCAAATATGAGCATTATCTGCCTTAGGGGAGCACATATATCGCTCAGAAAGGCTTTTTTAAGCTTAGACAGTGATACAGCCTATAAATTACCACAAAGTATAGGAATGGTGGAACATTTGATAACAGCACATTTTCTACTGCTCTGAAGCATTGCCTAGCTCATTAACCACAAATTTTGAGCTTATATATCACTTGCTCGATTGTATGCTAAAGTATGCCAAATGTTGTTTACAACACTCCCCGCAGCATTTAAACGCTGTGTTTATTGACTTTCATCTAGATTCAATAGGGGTACACGTGTATCGCTCAAAAAAGGCTTTTTTAAGCTTAGAAAGTGATACAGCATATAAACTACCACAAAGTATAGGAATGGTGGAACATTTGATAACAGGACATTTTCTACGTTTCTGAAGCATTTCCTTGTGCATTAACCATCAATTTTGAGCTGAAATATCAGTTGCTCGCTTGTATGCTAAAGTATGCCAAATGTTGTTTAAAACACTCCCCGCGGCTTTTAAACGCTGTTTTCAATGACATCAATCCAGATTCAAATATGAGCATTATCTGCCTTAGGGGAGCAAGTATATTGCTCAAAAATGCTTTTTTAATCTCAGAAAGTGATAAAGCTATAAACTACCACAAAGTATAGGAATGGTGGAACATTTGATAACAGCACATTTTCTACTGCTCTGAAGCATTGCCTAGCTCATTAACCACCAATTTTGAGCTTATATATCACTTGCTCGCTTGTATGCTAAAGTGTGCCAAATGTTGTTGAAAACACTCCCCGCGGCTTTTAAACACTTTTTTTATTGACTTCAATTCAGTTCAAATATGAGCATTATCTGCCTTAGGGGAGCATATATATCGCTCAAAAAGGCTTTTTTAAGCTTAGACAGTGATACAGCATATAAATTACCACAAAGAATATAAATGGTGGAACATTTGATAACAGCACGTTTTCTACTGCTCTGAAGCATTGCCTAGCTCATTAACCACCAATTTTGAGCTTATATATCACTTGCTCGATTGTATGCTAAAGTATGCCAAATGTTGTTTACAACACTCCCCGCTGCATTTAAACGCTGTGTTTATTGACTTTCATCTAGATTCAAATATAAGCATATCTGCCTTAGGGGAGCACGTATATAGCTCAAAAAGGCTTTTTTAAGCTTAGAAAGTGATAAAGCATATAAACTACTACAAAGTATAGGAATGGTGGAACATTTGATAACAGCACATTTTCTACTGCTCTGAAGCATTTCCCTAGCACTTTACCAATTTATTTTGAGCTTAAATATCACTTGCTCGCTTGTATGCTAAAGTATGCCAAATGTTGTTGAAAACACTCCCCACGGCTTTTAAACGCTGTTTTCAGTGACTTCAATCCAGATTCAAATATGAGCATTATCTGCCTTAAGGGTGCACGTATATCGCTCTAAAAGGCTTATTTAAGCTTAGACAGTGATACAGCATATAAATTACCACAAAGTATAGGAATGGTGGAACATTTGATAACAGCACATTTTCTACTGCTCTGAAGCATTGCCTAGCTCATTAACCACAAATTTTGAGCTTATATATCACTTGCTCGATTGTATGCTAAAGTATGCCAAATGTTGTTTACAACACTCCCCGCAGCATTTAAACGCTGTGTTTATTGACTTTCATCTAGATTCAATAGGGGTGCACGTGTATCGCTCAAAAAGGCTTTTTTAAGCTTAGAAAGTGATACAGCATATAAACTACCACAAAGTATAGGAATGGTGGAACATTTGATAACAGGACATTTTCTACGTTTCTGAAGCATTTCCTTGTGCATTAACCATCAATTTTGAGCTGAAATATCAGTTGCTCGCTTGTATGCTAAAGTATCCCAAATGTTGTTTAAAACACTCCCCGCGGCTTTTAAACGCTGTTTTCAGTGACATCAATCCAGATTCAAATATGAGCATTATCTGCCTTAGGGGAGCAAGTATATTGCTCAAAAATGCTTTTTTAATCTCAGAAAGTGATAAAGCATATAAACTACCACAAAGTATAGGAATGGTGGAACATTTGATAACAGCACATTTTCTACTGCTCTGAAGCATTGCCTAGCTCATTAACCACCAATTTTGAGCTTATATATCACTTGCTCGCTTGTATGCTAATGTGTGCCAAATGTTGTTGAAAACACTCCCCGCGGCTTTTAAACACTTTTTTTATTGACTTCAATTCAGTTCAAATATGAGCATTATCTGCCTTAGGGGAGCACATATATCGCTCAAAAAGGCTTTTTTATGCTTAGACAGTGATACAGCATATAAATTACCACAAAGTATAGGAATGGTGGAACATTTGATAACAGCACATTTTCTACTGCTCTGAAGCATTGCCTAGCTCATTAACCACCAATTTTGAGCTTATATATCACTTGCTCGCTTGTATGATAAAGTATGCCAAATGTTGTTGAAAACACTGCCCGCGGCTTTTAAACACTTTTTTCATTGACTTCAATTCAGTTCAAATATGAGCAGTATCTGCCTTAGGGGAGCACATATATCGCTCAGAAAGGCTTTTTTAAGCTTAGACAGTGATACAGCAAATAAACTACCACAAAGAATATAAATGGTGGAACATTTGAGAACAGCACATTTTCTACTGTTCTGAAGCATTTCCTAGCTCATTAACCAATAATTTTGAGCGTAAATATCACTTGCTCGCTTGTCTGCTAAATATGCCAAATGTTTAAAACACTCCCCGATGCCTTTAAACGCTGTTTTCATTTTCTTTATTCCAGATTCAAATATAAGCTTTATCTGCCTTAGGGGAGCACGTATATCGCTCAAAAAGGCTTTTTTAAGCTTAGAAAGTGATAAAGCATAAAACTACCACAAAGTAAAGGAATGGTGGAACATTTGATAAGAGGACATTTTCTACTGTTCTGAAGCATTTCCTAGCTCACTAACCAGTAATTTGGAGCTTAAATATCACTTGCTCGCTTGTATGCTAAAGTGTGCCAAATGTTGTTTAAAACACTCCCCGCGGCTTTTAAACACTTTTTTCATTGACTTCAATTCAGTTCAAATATGAGCATTATCTGCCTTAGGGGAGCACGTATATCGCTCAAAAAGGCTTTTTTAAGCTTAGACAGTGATACAGAATATAAATTACCACAAAGTATAGGAATGGTGGAACATTTGATAACAGCACATTTTCTACTGCTCTGAAGCATTGCCTAGCTCATTAACCATCAGTTTTGAGCTTATATATCAATTGCTCGATTGTATGCTAAAGTATGCCAAATATTGTTTACAACACTCCCCGCTGCAATTAAACGCTGTGTTTATTGACTTTCATCTAGATTCAAATATAAGCATATCTGCCTTAGGGGAGCACGTATATAGCTCAAAAAGGCTTTTTTAAGCTTAGAAAGTGATAAAGCATATAAACTACTACAAAGTATAGGAATGGTGGAACATTTGATAACAGCACATTTTCTACTGCTCTGAAGCATTGCCTAGCTCATTAACCACCAATTTTGAGCTTATATATCACTTGCTCGCTTGTATGCTAAAGTGTGCCAAATGTTGTTGAAAACACTCCCCGAGGCTTTTAAACACTTTTTTTATTGACTTCAATTCAGTTCAAATATGAGCATTATCTGCCTTAGGGGAGAACATATATCGCTCAAAAAGGCTTTTTTTAAGCTTAGACAGTGATACAGCATATAAATTACCACAAAGTATAGGAATGGTGGAACATTTGATAACAGCACATTTTCTACTGCTCTGAAGCATTGCCTAGCTCATTAACCACCAATTTCGAGCTTATATATCACTTGCTCGCTTGTATGCTAAAGTGTGCCAAATGTTGTTGAAAACACTCCCCGCGGCTTTTAAACACTTTTTTTATTGACTTCAATTCAGTTCAAATATGAGCATTATCTGCCTTAGGGGAGAACATATATCGCTCAAAAAGGCTTTTTTTAAGCTTAGACAGTGATACAGCATATAAATTACCACAAAGTATAGGAATGGTGGAACATTTGATAACAGCACATTTTCTACTGCTCTGAAGCATTGCCTAGCTCATTAACCATCAGTTTTGAGCTTATATATCACTTGCTCGATTGTATGCTAAAGTATGCCAAATATTGTTTACAACACTCCCCGCTGCATTTAAACGCTGTGTTTATTGACTTTCATCTAGATTCAAATATAAGCATATCTGCCTTAGGGGAGCACTTATATAGCTCAAAAAGGCTTTTTTAAGCTTAGAAAGTGATACAGCATATAAACTACTACAAAGTATAGGAATGGTGGAACATTTGATAACAGGACATTTTCTACTGTTCTGAAGCATTTCCTAGCTCACTAACCAGTAATTTTGAGCTTAAATATCACTTGCTCGCTTGTATGCTAAAGTGTGCCAAATGTTGTTTAAACCACTCCCCGCGGGTTTAAACACTTTTTTCATTGACTTCAATTCAGTTCAAATATGAGCATTATCTGCCTTAGGGGAGCACGTATATCGCTCAAAAAGGCTTTTTTAAGCTTAGACAGTGATACAGTATATAAATTACCACAATGTATAGGAATGGTGGAACATTTGATAACAGCACATTTTCTACTGCTCTGAAGCATTGCCTAGCTCATTAACCACCAATTTTGAGCTTATATATCACTTGCTCGCTTGTATGATAAAGTATGCCAAATGTTGTTGAAAACACTGCCCGCGGCTTTTAAACACTTTTTTCATTGACTTCAATTCAGTTCAAATATGAGCATTATCTGCCTTAGGGGAGCACATATATCGCTCAGAAAGGCTTTTTTAAGCTTAGACAGTGATACAGCCTATAAATTACCACAAAGTATAGGAATGGTGGAACATTTGATAACAGCACATTTTCTACTGCTCTGAAGCATTGCCTAGCTCATTAACCACAAATTTTGAGCTTATATATCACTTGCTCGATTGTATGCTAAAGTATGCCAAATGTTGTTTACAACACTCCCCGCAGCATTTAAACGCTGTGTTTATTGACTTTCATCTAGATTCAATAGGGGTACACGTGTATCGCTCAAAAAGGCTTTTTTAAGCTTAGAAAGTGATACAGCATATAAACTACCACAAAGTATAGGAATGGTGGAACATTTGATAACAGGACATTTTCTACGTTTCTGAAGCATTTCCTTGTGCATTAACCATCAATTTTGAGCTGAAATATCAGTTGCTCGCTTGTATGCTAAAGTATGCCAAATGTTGTTTAAAACACTCCCCGCGGCTTTTAAACGCTGTTTTCAATGACATCAATCCAGATTCAAATATGAGCATTATCTGCCTTAGGGGAGCAAGTATATTGCTCAAAAATGCTTTTTTAATCTCAGAAAGTGATAAAGCTATAAACTACCACAAAGTATAGGAATGGTGGAACATTTGATAACAGCACATTTTCTACTGCTCTGAAGCATTGCCTAGCTCATTAACCACCAATTTTGAGCTTATATATCACTTGCTCGCTTGTATGCTAAAGTGTGCCAAATGTTGTTGAAAACACTCCCCGCGGCTTTTAAACACTTTTTTTATTGACTTCAATTCAGTTCAAATATGAGCATTATCTGCCTTAGGGGAGCATATATATCGCTCAAAAAGGCTTTTTTAAGCTTAGACAGTGATACAGCATATAAATTACCACAAAGAATATAAATGGTGGAACATTTGATAACAGCACGTTTTCTACTGCTCTGAAGCATTGCCTAGCTCATTAACCACCAATTTTGAGCTTATATATCACTTGCTCGATTGTATGCTAAAGTATGCCAAATGTTGTTTACAACACTCCCCGCTGCATTTAAACGCTGTGTTTATTGACTTTCATCTAGATTCAAATATAAGCATATCTGCCTTAGGGGAGCACGTATATAGCTCAAAAAGGCTTTTTTAAGCTTAGAAAGTGATAAAGCATATAAACTACTACAAAGTATAGGAATGGTGGAACATTTGATAACAGCACATTTTCTACTGCTCTGAAGCATTTCCCTAGCACTTTACCAATTTATTTTGAGCTTAAATATCACTTGCTCGCTTGTATGCTAAAGTATGCCAAATGTTGTTGAAAACACTCCCCACGGCTTTTAAACGCTGTTTTCAGTGACTTCAATCCAGATTCAAATATGAGCATTATCTGCCTTAAGGGTGCACGTATATCGCTCTAAAAGGCTTATTTAAGCTTAGACAGTGATACAGCATATAAATTACCACAAAGTATAGGAATGGTGGAACATTTGATAACAGCACATTTTCTACTGCTCTGAAGGATTGCTTAGTTCATTAACCACCAATTTTGAGCTTATATATCACTTGCTCGATTGTATGCTAAAGTATGCCAAATGTTGTTTACAACACTCCCCGCTGCATTTAAACGCTGTGTTTATTGACTTTCATCTAGATTCAAATATAAGCATATCTGCCTTAGGGGAGCACGTATATAGCTCAAAAAGGCTTTTTTAAGCTTAG